>NW_024870679.1:41231250-42717500 GCF_019054845.1 Dipodomys spectabilis | reverse complement strand
AGAAAGTGTAGAGCAGAAATGCTCCCTTATGGAGGTGCCAGCTCCTGGGGCTGGGAAGGTGGCTCAGTGGTAGAGCACTTGCCTTGCATGCATGAGGCCCTGGGTTTGATTCCTCAGTACCACATAAGCAGAAAAAGCCAGAAGTGGTGCTGTGGTTCAAGTGGTAGAGTGCAGGCCTTGAGCTGAAGAGCTGAGGGACAGTGCCCAGGCCGAGAGTTCAGGCCCACGACCAACAACAACAACAAAAAAAGCCAGGTCCTGCCTGTCTCCAGCCTACCATCCCATCCAGACAAACCCATGCCACCTCCAGAGCTGGCCAGATATGATTGAAATCGCACAGATCTGCTTCAGATAAGGGGAAATGGAATGACACGGAGCTGGAAGGGCTTGTTAGCTGAAAGAAATGCATTCACTGACTTATGTAATAAAAAAACTAAATGATAGCCATTACAGTATGGCTTTCTAGCATAAGCAAATAAAATTTCATGTATTGATTGGTTGATTGTGGTTAAAGAATTAACATTATTAAAAATGTCATCATAAACAATTCAAACAGTTTAAGGAGGTTTATGTAAACTAAGGATGGCTAAACCTTCCTTCCTTCCTTTCTTTCTTTTTTTCGATTTTCTTTTGTGCCCATCCTGGGGCTTGCACTCAGGGTCTGGGCACTGTCCCTGAGTTTTTTGCTCAAGGCTAGTGCTCTACCATTTGAGCCACTGCTCTACTTCTACTTTTTTGGTGGTTAATCAGAGATAAGAGTCTCACTGACTTCCCTGCCTGGGCTGGCTTCGAATCAAGATCCTCTAGTTCCAGCTTCCTAAGTAGCTAGGATTACAGGCATGAGCCACTGGCACCCAGCTTTGTTAAATCTTTCTAAATGTTCCTAAACATCTAAGCATTTCTAAGCAAAAATAATAAAGGAAAAGATTGATGAATTTGATTAGTTAAAAATAAAATCTTCACTGGGTCAAAAAAAAAACCCCATAAGCAAAATTAAGAAGCAAATGTTACACTGGGGAAAAACTACTGAACATATATTATAGACAAAAGCTTGATACATATGGCGAGCTCTCAGAAGTCAAAAAGGGAGAGATAAGTACCCCCATAAAAGGGGCAATTGACATAAATAGGCAATTCACTAAAGAAAAATTACAAATAGACAATAACCATATGAAGAAACATTAAGTCTCGCTAGAAACAAAAGATATGCAAATTAAATCAGCCTTGAGTGTGGGTACTTGGGCTTCTTGAGCCCTGGTGGAGGGAATGCAGATTGGTGACACCTTATTAAGAGGGCAATCTGGCCATATCTCTCAAAGGCCTTAAAAATGTCTATTCTTGACTCAGCAATTTCCCTACTAGGGAATTATCTCAGTGATTAAAGCCAACCCATTGGAAACTACTCATGCACAAGTGGATCCAATGCAGCATTTATTTATATTAATGGAAACTGGAAATAATCTGCATATCCAACCATAGGCAGTTGGTAAAACAGATTATGGAACATCCTTAATATGAGATGCAATGGAACTATTAAATTGAAGTTACTGGAAAATATTTACTAACATATAGAAATGTGTGCAATATTGCTGGGTGAAAAAAAAGCAGGCCAAGAAACAATATAGCTAGCACTCTGTGTGTGTATGTGTGTTCACACTATAAACGTGTTTTCTAAGTCTTAATTTTATTTTCCTCTTGAGGGTAGATTACTGATTTCTATGTCCTTTGTGAGTTTTTTTTTCCTGTGTGCTATCCAAACTCTCTGAATTAATCAAGCATTATTTTTTAATTTAAGTTAGTTTTATTGTAAAGGTGATGCCAGTGGGGTTACTAAGTAAGGTAATGAGTATATTTCTTGTCAAATATTGTTACCCTCTCCCTTGTTTTGTCCCACTTTCCCTCTCCCCCTGAAAGAATTATTTTTATATGTAGAAAATAAAATGTCATGAATAAAATAATTCTACTTGGTCATAGGTAATAATAGTATAATTGTTCGTATTCGAGTAGTAGGACTTGTCTCCCAGCTCCAAAGTGAGTCACACACTTGGACCTGTCTCATTTGGTAGCGGAGGGCTGAGCGTCAGAGAAGCTCACCTGAGCACCACGGAGAATGTGCAGGGTGAAACTTCGCTCGTGTGAGGTCAGCTGTTGGGTGAGGCAGGATGTGTCCCAGCACCGCTGTGACTGGCTCAGGACTGACAAGGAGCTGACCACAGATATGAATGAGCAGCATACTTAGTAATCCTGCCTTCTCCTCTCTCCCCTCTGAGACAACATTCACTGCACGTGGACTGGGGCCCGCAGGATGCTCTCATCTCCCAGGCAACCTGGTTCTGAGAGGGGTTGTAGCACCATGGAGGCAACTTCTACCTTGGTTTTCTTACCACTGCCCATCCTTCCCTCTGGCACTTGCATAATCTTCTCTCCAGGAAATTTATGTCTATCTTGAGGTAGGATGAGATTTGGAGGTCCTGGATGAAGACGTTGTATACGAACCTCAGTTCCCAAGCACAGTTTCGTGAAATTCTTAAGAGTCCCATGAATAGACTGAATTGATTTAGCCTTACTTCTGATGACACTACAATTCAGTTTGAGTGAGTAAGTGGATGTATAGACAGATGTAGGGATGGTGGATTGGTGTCTAGTCTCATGGGTGAATGAGGGGATGGAAACAGGAAAGACAGTTGGATGAAAGAATGAATGAGTTGGAGGTAGAAGGCAGGAAGGAAAATGGATAGAAGGTTGGGTGATGAATGGTGGAGGAGAGGTGATGGATAATGAGAAGGAAGGAATGATGAATGGAAGGATGGATGATAGGTGAATGGATGATGGGTAGATGAGTAGATG
The DNA here is from genome assembly GCF_019054845.1 of Dipodomys spectabilis. NCBI lineage: Eukaryota > Metazoa > Chordata > Mammalia > Rodentia > Heteromyidae > Dipodomys > Dipodomys spectabilis. Next base: position 42,714,653 of record NW_024870679.1, on the reverse strand, counting down.
GGTAGGTGGAAGGAAGGAAAGATGGATGGATGAAAGGAAGGATAGATGGATGAATGAATGGATGAGTGGGTAGAAGGAAAGATGGATGAATATTAAGTCTTGTCTAAAAGCAGTAAGCAGATGCGCGATGGCCTATAAATTGCAAAGTAATGTTGACAGTAAAGACAGAAATGTTCTCTGTCTACACTCATTTACCTTCCCAACTTCCCATGTATCTCCATCCTTTTCTTCAGAACTGAGGGAATTCCCCCACCTCTCCAGATACAAGCTCTAGGAGCTCCCAGGCCTCTGTCTCTCTCCATGGAGAAACCACAGGATCTGGCACACATGTGAATTTACTTGTTTTTCTTCCATGTAAACAGTAAGATCCCCACCCCACACCATGAAGGCAAGATTCTATTTTAACATCTTTTGGTTGCAGATTAAAGAAAGCCCACAACAAACTGGTTTTAGTAAAAGGTGTTTTATGGCTCTAGTAACAATTAAGATCTAGGACATCATACAGGTGCAATTTGATATAAGAGCTCAAGCAGTTTCACCATGAGTGAAATTATTTTTCTGTCTCTGATTTTTTCCCCTCTAAGTTTTCTCCATTTTCAGACAGGCATTTTCCTTATGTATCAGAAGGGTTGCTGCAGTTCCAGCAATCACACTCTACTTCAAGCCCAGCCAAGGAAACATCCCAGATCCCCACCACCACCCCAAGAAAAGTTGCAGTGTTGCAACAATAGTTTTTTACTAGACCTCATGCTCACCCCAATCCAAAAATGTGGACAAATGAAGATAGGGCTTAATTTTGGACTAGGAAAGGGAATGGTTTCTCAGAGAGCAGTGTGACCATAAGTCTGCTGTACAGTGGCGATGGTCATCTCATGCTAGGTACAATCTGCCCCTCTGACAGGCTTCCAGGACATCTTTGGGCCTTCCTTAGGGTCTCTCAGTCTGGAATCCCTGAGGGCTTAGTTGGCCAGGGCCACACTTCCCATCTTGTCATCTCCCATGCCTCTTTCCAGGTTGGCTTTGTTCCTTATGTTTTGGTGTTTGGATTGAGATCACCAAGGGCCTCTATGGCTGTTTCCTAACCCCTGTTTCTGGGATCAGCTTTTCAGATGTCAAGTCTGTCCTTGATCAAAGTTCACTGTATCTCTTGAGCCACGTTGAACCTCTGGCATGGGTGGAATCTCTGTTCTGAATCTCACCCTGGCAGCACCCTCAAAGCAGAAGGCAATGGAATTGGTGTTAAGCAGGGATCGAGAATATCTGATACAAAGCACACACAGGACCTCCACAGAGCTACAGACCCAGTTCTGTAGGCCAGAGGTCCAGATATGCATGCAAATGAATATCAGACTACGGGTTGGACTGCAAGATAACTACACGAGAGTCAGGGATTGGTTTCACAAGAGTGCTCATTTGTGTACCAAATGTGCTTTCTGCCAAAGGTGTTTCCATTGCTCGATCAATGATAAGCACATGGGTATGTATGCCAGGCACACATTTACCTATTCACACAGTTAGTCTGCACCATGCCTTATAAGTTTTGTTGTTCATTTTTCTCCTAAAGAAATGAAATCACAAGGAGACTGAGTCATGTGGCCAAGACCATACAGCCAACAAGAAGTGGGGCAGGTATTTCAACTGGATCTCTGGTGAATAAATATGTATGTTTGCAACAGCTACATTTCTCAAAGCACGGATGACCCAACAAAGGCTAAGACAAGTGGACAAGAGCTTGGTTAGGTGAGGATGTCAAGAAAGGAAATACTGAAGAAATCTATACCTTTTGCAGGACTAGGAGCCAATGGGTAGCATCTGTCTTCAATCTGGACTTGAGTGAGTTCTTTCATTTCCTTGTGAGCACCAACTGGATGACCATTTCACAGGTTAGTTACTGTGAGAGAGACTCAGTCAGCTAATCATAGAAGCACACAGAGGTCTTTGCCGTCATTGTTAGGCGTATGCAAATCTAGCCCTGCTGCAGCTGCTGAATGAAGGATTAGACTTGCCTAACCATGGACTTCCCTACTGTGAACCTGGGCAGTTCAGAAGAGAAGGCACCTCCCCCTCCTCTGCTCTTTTCCACCCCATCCTTGCCTTTTCTTCCCACCATACCTACTGGTCCTCACTTGCTGGGGATTAAGTTAGGAAAATAAAAATGAAATGAGCACTGCTTTGTTGGCCCATCCCTAGAGACACCGACTTACATGGGTCTGATGCTGTTGATGATGTTCTATTGATTTCCCCTCTAATTGCTGCAACTGGATCTATATTCATTTTCTGTCTCAAACTTCTCTTTTGTTGGTTCAATCAGCTAAATGAAGGGCCCATTTTTCCTCTTCTTCATGAAAAGCCAAAGAACCTTCCAATGAAGAGCTCTTGTCACAAGCCAGTGAGGTCAGTAGATGGGGGACAGAGAGGATTAGAATTTAATGATCTCCTTTTAACACTTGGCGAAGAACGTAGCTGGTAAAGAAAGTCCTGGGAGGTATGTTCAGCTGGCAAGAAGGAGAAATATGCCATTTTGAATTCCTAAATCAGCAGTATATTCATTTATTCAATACCTTTATCAAGTATTGTCCACAGACCGGACTCCATAGTAGGGTCTGGATATGATATTCAGGGTGATTCACATTTAAGTTTTGTTCTTGCAGAGTTCAGTGGAGATGTATTAATCAAATGCTCTCATAGATAAAGGATATAATCTGTTCCATGCAAATGTCAGGGCAACTTCAGGAATTACAGGAAGGAACTTCAGGTTGAAAATCAGAAATAACACAAAACTCACTTTTATTTTGTGAGTCCAGTGAAGTTTCTTTTTCAGTTCCATGTAACTGAAGATGTTCAATGGAGAGAACAAAGTAAGGAGGGAAATTTCCAATCTGTACAACACTTAATGCAGTTCTTCCAGGCGCTCACTGGATGGAGGAGACAGAACCAGGCATGTGGAACTCTTGAGTTAAGCTAGACAGGAGGTATTATTTAAAATAAAAATGTAGCCTGCATGCTACCAGAGATGGGGAAGACAAAGGCAAAATCTAACAAGGAGAAGGGGGTGGGGTACGAAGACTTCACGGAAGCATGACAGCTTTACTGTATCTTCTTGAAGCTCGACTTTCAACAAACCCTGTGCATGATAAAGCAGGAAACACTGGCCATTAGAAATGAGTTCTGATTCCACCAGGGGGCAACATGTTGGGGGCTATGTTGGGAAGCTAAATGCAGTGGTCATTGTACCTACTTGCACAGGTCCTGGGAGTAGGGTCAACTGTGCAAACAATTAACTCTCTTCCTTTGTGATCTTCTTCTAGCGTTGGCCCTTCAGTAAAGCTGGCACTTATTCTTAGTGCTCACTCTTGACTGTTCACTCTTGGAATCTGTTTTCTCTTTCCAATTCAGCTCATTGCCAGTGATCAGCCTTCTTTCCATCCAGGTGAGTGTGGGAAGTAGATTTGGGAATTATCCAAGACAGAAAAAGTTGTACTGCAATGACAAATAATATCCAAAGTGTATTTGGAGGTATCTGGGTACCAGTGGCTCATACTTGTAATCCTAGCAACTCAGGAGGCTAAGATCTAAGGATCCCAGTTTGAAGCCAACCATGACAGAACAATCCCTGAGACTCTTATATTCAATTAATCAGCAAAAAGCCAGAAGTAGAGGTACCCACACACATATATATGTGTGCACGCACACACACAGAACACACACACACACACACAGCAAACACACATACACACACATATGGAGGCTTGTTTCTTTCTCATAAAAAGCCTACCAGAAGTTAAGTTGCACTCAAGAGTAATTCCTTTTTATCAGTACCTTAGGGTTTTGGTGGTATTCCTCAGGGAATCTGACATCCTACGACATGGTTGGCCATGCTGGGAGGTATATTTGAACAGTGGCTCAAGAGCCTTGTCCTGTACCCTTCCCAAAGTGACATACATTGTGTCGACTCTTAACCTTGACTAGAATTAATAACATAGTTCCACCAAACTCTGAAGCTCTTCAGGAAGAAGAGAAGAACTAGATATTTGAAAGTCCTTATCATGTCTACTTGGCTTATGCAGCCTCTAAATAGGTCTGTTTATAGCATTCTTTTCTGGGTCCCTGGACTTTCAACCCACTATATCAGGCTGCTTATTTTTCATTCTTATTTCCATGATGCAAACTTAGTCCACTGCTGCTGATGCCATCTCTGTGATGTGTACTTCTCAGCCAGTATCTGGTAAGCTGTGATTCAAGGCTATGACTACCTTCAAATAGAAAACTACCAGCACATCTCCTACACTGAACCACCACAGCCAGAAAGTCCATTGTTCTCAAAGCATTTCTGTTCTTGTTCAGACAATATGAAGATCTACAATAAAGGCAGAATGGTTCGGGTGCATTAGTTATGGGCAGTTTTGTAGTGAGTGTAGTCTTTTTTGGTCAGTCATGGAGCCTGAACTTTGGGCCTGGGCACTGTCCCTCAGCTCTTCAACTCAAGGCTAGCACTCTACCATTCGAGCCATAGCTCCACTTCTGGCTTCTTCTGCTTATGTGGTGCTGAGCAATCAAACCCAGGGCCTCATGCATGCAAGGCAAGCACTCTACCACTGAGCCACCTTCCCAGCCCCCTAACTCTCAACTCTTGATGCTTAATCTTTGATGACCTTGGACAAATGACTTTGACCTTCACTTTTCAATCTGTAAAATGGGAATTGTAATAATTCTCAACTAAAGTAGTTGTACTTCCAAATGAGCTAATGCAGTTACTAAAGGTTCAATAAGCAGTCACTACTATTCGTATTATTATTGGTTTCTAGAAGTCAATATATCTAATCAAGGGCTTGGTAGCATGTTTCAGACTCAACGCTAAAGATGCTAAAAGCAGAGAGAGAGAGAGAGAGAGGGAGAGAGAGAGAGAGAGAGAGAACACAGAAGGCTCTGAGTGAGTTTTCCACAGGCTCCAAATGAGATGCTGGGTGATTAAGTCGCCAAGAAAAGTGAAAATGGTGCAGCTATTTAAGGCATGCATCTCAAGAGTATTTGGGATGGAGGGTCTTAAGGTATAAAAACAAGGACATGGATGTGCAGGTAGAACCTCTTTTCCTTAATCTATATCCTTAAAATTAGGCTCATTCCCCAACATTGCCTGAATTAAATATCGCCATGCATGGAAAATACACAGCAAAGATCCAGGCTGAAAGCTTATGTTCAATAGATAATAATAATCAGCATTATGATCATATGATAATTATGATTATCATTCTACCCCAGCAAATTGGCGCATCGATGTAGAAAACCATAATGAGGCAGTCCTCTCTGAAGGTTCTTATTCTATGAATTGTAGTTCTATATCCTGTGAATGTTAGGGCACACTAGCAAAACCTCCCTGCAACCGTATGAGTTTCAAACTAAGAAACAGATTGCTCCACAACTTGAGAAAATTACTGCATAGAAAGGAGGCTGAGTAGGATAATAGTGACAATGACAATGTATATTGATGTCTTGTCCTGTCCCATGCTCACAGCTGTGGAACAAAGGAGGGTCTTAGTCTCCCTGTGGTGCAGGGGAAGAGAATTAAACATCAGTATCTTTAACTCTGAAAAAGGCACAATAAACTTGACCGACTTACTGTGAAGATTAGAAGCACCTATAAAGAGCACAAGGTAATTCTAGGCACAACGATGTTACAGACAATGACAAAGAAAGCTCCAGAAAACAATACAGATGCATCTGTCTCACAGGAAGGTGTATAAGAGTGAATGTGACTCAGAAGTCTGTCAGCTGGAGTTAGAGATAGAAGAGTTGTGTGCAGTACAAATCACAGGTACAGGAGGAGGATAGAAAAATGAAGAAGGGAACAGGGAGGAGAGGTGGTATGAAACACGCTGCCTCTTTTCCAGGGAGAGGAATCTCAGACACTATTGGATGCTGACTGAGGGTGTTGTACCCAAGCTCCACTACTTCCAACTAGGTCTATGCCCAGGTCTTGGCCTGAGATCTAAAGATAGGTCTTTAACTTCCTCCATTTCCTTTAAACTTCTTGGCAACCAACCGACTTCAGAAGTCAATGTGGATCAGCCTTGGTGGGACGTAGACTCCCATCTTCTCACAACCTACCAATCCATAATCGTGTGTCCTTCCAGGGCCCAGGGCTGAAATCCTGTCTATCATCAACAGGCACTCCCCCTTACTCTTGCCCAAGGGAATGAGTTCAATGGGTTGGGTCCTGGCACTAGCTCATAGCACAGGCTCTACAGTATGAGTGCATCTCCTTCCTCCTAGCCTCTGAGTATTTGACTTCCAGTGACATATTTATGGGACCATAAGGAAGATCTTTGTAAGAATACACACACACACACACACACACACACACACACACACACACACACAGCTCAAGGATTGCTGGAAATAGCCACCTGTCAGGTAGACTTCTTGGAAGTCTCCTCATAAAAATACTTTGTCTTGTCTCCAAAAGGTCAGTAAATTTCACCATCAAATGTATTTTATTTTAATTTGGATTAAATTTCCTTAAAACACAAATCTTTTTTTTTAAGAAAGTTGACTGTTATTAGAATTCAGGCAGTCTGTGAAGGGTGAGGGACTCTTCCAAAGCCATACAAGCCAAGTAGCAAAGCCAATGGTCAGAGCTTGAGGTTGGACAGCACAAAGCTTTCTGGGGGTGGGGGGAGAGGGGAGAAGGGGAGCAGGTTCATCACAAGATCAGGACCATGGATAGTTCCTCTCCTGGCGTGTAGTAATTTCAGAGCAATTTCTAGGTCTGCTCCATTTCCCACTGCACCTTGCCTTAAGCCCTTCAGTTCGCTCACTGTCCCTCATTAGACAATGAAACTTCCGTCCCTGAGTAAAAGTGAAGGTCTTTCTTCTGGACCAAATTGGGGTTTGATTTGTTGTTTGTGCTCAGTAAGCAGATTTGAATTGGAAATTGGGGACACAGCCTGGAACCTGGATTTACCGTGGTAATGCCAGTGCTGGTGATGATTATGGTGGTGGTGTGTCATGGTGATGATGTTGATGAGAGCCAATATGTATGCTACAGTTAGGATGCATCAGCTGCAGTTTTATGCACTTCATGGGCATTGGCTAAAGCTCGGAGAGAGATTCCATCATTATCTTCATTATGAAGAAACAAAGCACCCAAAGGAGGGACTTCCCTGCGCCACTGCACGACACAGCAACTAGGATGCCTGTCATTCTCACGGAAGTCTGCATGTAGGGAGCCTTCTAGGCTGTGGAGGACACAAACTATGCAGCTATTCTGCAGAAAGATTAAGTAACTTACCCCAAACATTGTGGGTCTCAGTTCCTGTCTCTGGACATGGGACTCCACAGTACCCTCTTCAGCAGGGTTTTATCTTTAGGTAAGTGTATCATGGGCATGCTGGACTGTGCTAGTCAGCTTTCCTTTTACTGTAACAAATATTAGAGATAATTAACATGTGTGTGTGTGTGTGTGTGTGTGTGTGTGTGTGTGTGTGTGTGTGTATAAGGTCTGTGTGAGCTCACAATTTTAGAGATTCTAGTCCACTATTTGTTGACCCCATTGCTTTTGGGCTGCAGTGAGACAGTACACCATGCCAGGAGATGAAGTAAAGCCACTTACCTTATGGCTGAGTCATGAGAAATAAAAGAAGGGACTGGCTTCCACTCTGTCCTCAGAGCCTTCCAATAAGCCTTCATCTGAGAGATTCTATCTCCCAAGTACACCAAACTAGGGACACCAAAGACTCAAAGGATAGCATGAGCCAAGTGGTATTTTGTTCATTCACATTTAAGCTTTGTTTGAGACAGGCACCAGTGAATCATGACTGTCGTGACCCTAGCTGCTCAGGAAGCTGAGATCTGAGGACTGCAGTTCAAAGCCAGACCAGCCAGGAAAGTCCACAAAACTGTTATTTCCAATTAATCACAGAAAAAGCTGGAAATGGTGCTGTTGCTCAAGTGTTAGAGTGCTAGCCTTGAGCAAAAGGAACTTTAGGTCCAAAGCTAAGGTCTAGGACCAGCAAAAAAGAAAAAGAAATACGCTACTTGCTTTCCAAGCAAATTTCAGCAGCACAAAAGCATTCAACATGACTTCAAAGTCTGTGTTTTCCCCAAATTCATATTGTCCACTATGGATCTCTGTCCCCTACTGACAAAAGTAGGCAAAGCGGCAATGGTGCTAGATTTAGTTGATCACAGTTTGAGGAAGAAAAAGCAGAAGAGTTGGATTGCATAGCAAACTTTTGACATACAAGGCACATGTCAGCCTGCAGCTCTCCTATCTAAATAATACTGGGACTCTTGACATACACACAGCTGAAGGAATATATGTAATAGAGCTTTCTGAGAAAGGATGTCAGAATCTTACTATAACCTATTAGACTCTTGACATAGGACAAGCATCAGGGTATCACATCCATAGCTTTCCTTGTATTTTACCCACGTGAGCCACAGCACCACTTCTGGCTTTTTGGTGGCTAATTGAAGATGAGAGTCTCACAGACCTTCTGGTCTTGGCTGGCTTTAAACTAGGATCCTCAGATCTCAGCCTCTTAGGATTACAGATGTGAGCTATTAGTAAGTAGCTGGCTTCTCATTTCTATGCCCTCTGAAGATCATGTCCTGGGACATTGCTAAACAAGGTTCCCTCATTCTAGGACAATTTTCCTAATTTTATAAACATATGAATGGAATTCCTTTGTTCCCTTTTTCAAAAGGAGACCATCGTCTAGTTGTCTACATTTTTTCCTGCCCCATTTGTGGTTACATAGCACACATGTCTCCTCATGCCAGTACAAAAGACCTAGCACTTTTTCTAATGGGGGTGTGGTGATCTACTCTCTTATTGCCCTGTAACTTTTTGTCAGCTTTCTGTTGATAGATATTTACATTATTTCCCATTTCTTTTTCCCTCCCTTTACTCTTATAAGCAATACTATTACAAATGTTCTCATATATAGCCTCTCACTTTGCACTAATATTTTTGTACAAAGGGGAATTGCTGTGTCAACAGACATGTAATCAGTCAGTATTAATGATCCAGTCAGATGGCATGTGAAGCAAAAGAGGTTCATTTTCAGATGAGGGTGGGTGCATAATGGCTGGGAAGTGTTCCTGAAGGGTGAGAACAACTCTGGCCCAAGGATCTCTACCTCAGCAAGATGAGCAGCCTCAGCCTGAGACGACTGTGAGGGTGGCAGTGCCCTCTGGGGAGATCTCATTATCAGTTAAGGTAGGAGGTGGGAGGAGGATTCTGGGGAAAGGCTGAGCAGGTGGATAAGTCAGTCTGCCACAGAATGGGAATAGACTGGAAGTTGGAACAAGGCTCAGATTGCAATATGTGAGAACAAGGGTGGGAGAAGATGAAGGCTGGTAAAAGGGGAGGAGCTTTTGAGATGAATGGCAGGGGTGTGAAGCTGGAGAATCTTCTGTCCTTGAAGGGCAATGACACTTGCAAAATATGGCTGTCCTGGGAGGTTTGTTTTAGGTTTGTGTCCCTGAGAACAGAGCCTGTGGGATTTGCAGGTGTGTGCTTTGCTAAGAAAGGCTTTCAAGAAAGCCTGCAAGGGATAGACGGGAGTCAGAAATGAAAGAAGAAAGACCCAAGCAAACCTGGCCTAACCATAGTAAGTCACACAGCAGAACAGCGGTTCAGTAAGACCAAAGAGCCAGGTGTTAATACACTGATTCCTGTTGGTTATTGAGTACAACCTCGTAGGTCAAGGGTTCTTATAAGCCAAGGGAAATTTTCCAAAGAAGATCACAGTTATAAGCTATCAGCTACTTTATCTGCTGTAGTAGCAGCTCAGGGGCAGGTGTCTAGCCAGGCAAAAGATCCTGGGAAAAGCCCAAATAATGAACATAGCATGGTTCAAAGAGAAACTTGGAGCCACTAAGTAAGGACACATCTACTGATGTGCAAATCAGACATGGGATGAGGTAGGACTTACAGGGTCCTAGGAACTTTGCTCCTCAGAAGAACACCAAGAGTGCCAGTGTGTGGGAAGACACTGGCTCTTTCAGAAAACCTATTTAGGTTTCTAAGATCTGAGTTGACACTTGGAAGGAACAAAAATTTTTTGGAGGAAAGGATGTTCTAAGAACCAAGACTAAAGGTGGAAACTGATGTAGGATGCTGGGAATCAGCCAATGCTTCAGGCCAGGTGAGCAGTGAGTCCAAGGACTTCCTGGTACCTAAGCATTGTCATGTGAAGTGCAGCAAAGCCAGGGCTGTGCAAACCCTTCTTCACCTTTTTCAATATCCCACCCCCTACTACAGGCACATTCCCATGTCTGCTGGTTTTCTGGAAAAACTTGGATGACCTCACATGACTACATTGACGCTGTTGCTGCCAGCTTCACTACCAATTTTGACTTCTGTACGTGTGTGTGTGTGTGTGTGTGTGTGTGTGTGTGTGTGTGTGTGTGTGTCTGTATGTGTACTGACGTTTGAGCTTCAGCCTCACACTTTTACTTGGCTTTTTCACTCAAGGCTGGCACTCTACCACTTGAGCTACACCTCCACTTCTGGCTTTTTTTCTGGAGATAGACTCATGGACCTTTCTGCCTGGGCTAAACAAAACCACATTCTTCATGTCTCATACTCTTGAGTAGCTAGGTTATCGGTATGAACCACCATCATTTGGCCCAAGGTTGACTTCTTTTTAGCTGATTCTATTTATTTTTCATCAAATACCATTCCCACTTTTTTCTCTGTTCATTGAGCCTTGATTTGGTTCAGAGGAACAATATGCCCAGGCCTTGTAGATAAAACATGACTAGTTCAGGTAAAGCTGGTCTTTGAACGTTGTAAACCAAACGTAGCTGCTGTTTCTGGAAAGGTTTCTATTTCCTTGATAAAAGGGGAAGGCAAGGCTGGATTGACCCTCTTTCCTTTTCTTTCCTTTCTTGTCCTGCCTGGGACTTTAGTACCATGTCCAGAGCTGTAGCCATCATCCTGTGGTCATGAAATAAAACAAAGGGTAAGATCCAAGAGGATATTCAAGGGGTAGATGCCACTTCTGACTTTATCCAGCTGCTGAGCCAGAAGTCTTGACTTCTGGGTACCTTGTATTTGTTTAAACCATTTTTAACCAAGTATTCTGTTACTTGCAGGTGAGTGTATTCCTAAGCAATGTGGGATTCAGTGGGAGTCCAGTCTGATCTCTCCATGCCTCTGTGAACACAGCCTAAAGGATAAGATGACAACCTGTGAGGGGCTGTGCCACTCACTCAATCCTGGTCCCGTGGGGGAATGCGAAATGCAAATCTCTTGTCATCGTTCATAAACAAGAAACAGGTAAGGCGGACCAGCAGACTCAGGAAGCAAATGTTTGGAAAGATTCTCAGAGGGAGCAAGCAAGAGAAACCCTTTTATGGGATTTTTTTAGGTCCATAGGCAAAAGTCAACCTAGACATTTGTAAAATGGTGATAATAAGATGACAATGATAATGTTTTAAAAATGTGACCATAACTACAACTGCCATTTGTTGAGCACTCACTATACATCCTGTGATTCTTAGTCATTATTTCATTTGCACAGCTACTTGAAAACATGAGCAGAGTTGTAATCATATTTCACACAGAAGTACTGTGGCTCCATGGAATCCCTAAGATTACCAGTTATGAAGGGATGGTTTGGAGACACATCCAGCCTGTCTGACTCAGGCAACCATAGTTTCAATGTCTATTGGGCAGGGAATCAGTAAGGTTCAGGGGACATTCTGGGAGATACAATTCAAGTGGTGATGAGGAAAGGATGTACATGCCCTGCTTTGTACATTTCACCTGCACATTCTCCAGAGTTGAGTCCTTGGACCTCCTTCCAGGGGTCCTGAAGCAAACATACACAGTCTTGCTCTTGTACTTTTTACTTGCACATTCTCCAGAGGCCTTGGACAGGCCTTGCATGGGTCTTGAAGCAATGGCTGAGTCTCCATTCCCAACATCAGCGCCAATGTTAAGTCTTGGTTCTTACAGCAGTCATTTCTCCACAAAGCAACTGTTCCTCTCATGTGCCAACACTAGGCCTTGGCAAGCTGGTCACATGAAGGAGCCTGAATTGACTCCCATACTAGCATTCTTCATGTGAACTGGTCATCTTGTCCCTACCCCATGTCTGCTTCACAAGAGATCCTCCCATGCACTGCTCAACTCCATTTTGTTCCAACCAGGGGTGACCAGAGGAAGAATGATGACCAGAGAAAGATGTCTGCCGCCAAGATTTCCCAGCATTCTTCCCATCCTGTCAATCACAAGAGGGATTTTTTTTTAACCTTTCTTGAGTTTTGTGATACCCTCCCATAAGCTCCTGATAAATACTCTTTTTGCTTAAGTTAGTCAACAAACCTTCACTAAAGTGATTGTAAACAATAGGTTCCCTTCATGCATATAAAACATGACATGATTAATGAGTGTTCACGTTGCATGTAATGTTCCAGAGATTACACGAAGGAAGTCAATCAAAATTGTTCTGCTGCCACCCAGGCATGTCCCCTCTTCTCTCTGTGCTTCGTGGCACTGGATCACACTACTGCCAGAATGCCTCCTTGTAGTAGCCTTGAGGTAGGTGGCAAGTTCTTATGGCATTCATTTCTGAGAACTACTCAGGATTCAGTGGCTGAATCTAACTCAAGTGGAGTGGGATTTTCTAGTCCAGTTCAATAAACCAGGAATAGGTCTTACACCCAAACTGAGCCAATCAGGCTCTTCTAAGAATCTGGAATTCTGGACCAGAGAGCAACTAGGTTCTGGCTGCTTGCTGCTCCTGAATTCACCTCTTCCTTAGATTTCCTACAAACAACCAGGATGCCCCCGAGAGTTCTCCTGTATTTAAACTAGGCATCCAGTTTCTCTTACTGACAGCCTATAACCTTATTCCACATATTCCCGCTTTCTCTGCTGCTTCTTTAGGAGAGCTGGGCCCCATTTTCTGGAACCCATCTCTGACTCACTATCCCATCAGGCATCTTGTATGTTTAGATTTTCTCAAGGAAAGAAACAGCCTTGTGTACTCTGGTGTTCCCAACAGTAATCTTAGTGCCTACAACATAATAACTGTTTATTAAATCCCTCTTGATTGACTGATTAAACAAATGAATGAATGAACAATTAGAGCTAAATTGGAGATAGACTTATAAAGGGTTAAATCTATTGTGAGCGCGTCTCCGTGTGTGTGTGTGTGTGTGTGTGTGTGTGTGTGTGTGTGTGTGTGAGAACACTGCAGGAGACTCTCAGCAGCATGCCAGCTCAGCTGTGCTCATACCTTCAACATAATGAACTCTGCAAGCTCTCAGAAACCCTTTGTCCTAGAGAAACATTGGTTCACTGCCTGTTGCTTAGAATGAAAGGCCCTGAGATGTGGACTAGAGAATCCTTTGATGGTACAGAGATTTCCTGTTTCCAGAGGTTTTATGTGGTGTCCTCTTGATCCATGGCTGTCTGGAGCAGTCCCTGAGGAAGAGGGAGGGCAGCCTCTTCCTAGAGAAGACCTGCAAGGAACACTAGAGACCCTAATCCAGCTGGTCTCCTGGTCACAAGAGTTTCATCCTGAGAGGCTCTAGATATCTCCTGGCTCTAGCTCTCTACTGAAATTTAAAGACTATTGCAAGCCAATGGCTCATACCTGTAAAACTTAGCTAGTCAGATCTGAAATCTGAAAATTGCAGTTCAAAACCAGCCTCAGCAGAAAAATCTATGAGATTCTTATCTCCAATTAATCAGCAAAAAGCCAGAAGTGTAAGTATGAAGTATGGTTCAAGTGATAGAATACTAGACTTGAGTGACAAAGCTAGGGGACAGCACCCAGGTCTTGATTCAAACCCCAGTATCAGTATCAGCATGTGTGAGCACGTGCGTGTGTACACACACACACACACACACACACACACACACACACACAATGGCCATGCAGGTAAATACAAAACTCCTAGCAGAGTAAAGATTTCCAGAACAACTATACAATGACTGTAACTCAAACACACATGGCTGATGTGAAGCTGAGCAAAAGGCATACACTAGAAAACACACCATCTGAGAAGCTGAGCTACAAAGCCAGCAGCCTACAACAAAAGTGCAATCTGAGAGCTGGATGTGGCAACACATGCCTGTAATCCTAGCACTCAGGTGGTAGAGATAGGAGAATCATTCATTTGAGGTCAGTCTGGGTCACGTAGGTTTTTTTTTTTTCTGTCTCCAAAAAACAAAAACAAACAGTTCAATCTGCTTCAGTGGTTGTGTCATTTGGACAATGGGTTAGAAAGGCAGACACTGCCTAAAAGGAAAAATTCTCTGAACTAAGGATTTAGGCAAAGGATGGCTGATAATTTATGGTACAATTATGGTGATAGACTTAACAATAATCACAGCGAAGTGCCAGATTCAGTTCCAAGTACCCCAGATGTGTTAGCTCATTGAATCCCCATAATGAACTTATGAGATCAATGCATCTATTATCCCTGGATTCCAGATATAAAAACAGCCTTGGATGTCACTTAACTTGTCTCTGTTCACCCAATTAGCAGTGGGGATTCCAGATGCCTGATGCCACGGCTTTCATGCCAAACATCCAGGCTCCAGATGCTCTTCCGACACCCTGGGTCCTTTCCTGACACTAAGCCTTTGCCTATGTCATTGCCTCTGCCTGGGACACTCTCACTAATGAATAATAACAGTGCAGTGATGCAGAAGCATTTGCCAAGCTTCTGATGCCACAGACCTCAGATCTCAGTATGAACTATGAGGTAGACCTACCAGTACAACCCTGAAGAATGAAAAAGTAGCCAAAGCTTGGGTATTTTGATCTTTAGTTTTGCCCTCATGGAGCTAACTCTAGTGGGATTAACAAAAGAGGAGATTGAGGGAGAGGATTTGGTGAGAGAGAAAAAGAAGACATGATGATTTGAAGTTATCAAAAGTTACACAAGGAATAGACACCAATATTTTGTGGTCTAAGACAAGCTGAAGTTGATCTGTAGTTTCTATGTGGACAGGACTCAACTTCTAGTCATCAAAACAATTTCCTTTTCCTCCTGTGCACATGGCTGGATGACATCTCCCAGCTTCCCTTGCAGCTAGGTGTGATTATATGATAGAATTCTGGCCAATGGCATAAGGCTAGGCAAGATGGCCACTCCTACACCTGGCTCAGATGATGCTCCTGCATATGTTTCAATTGTTCTCCTTTTGTCTTTTAATAGAGAACTCCAAGGCTTGGGTTGGAACCATGAAAATAATAGACTGGAGTTCCAATATTTCTTTATGAAAAATCCAGTCTCCAGACACCTGTCTTGGACTTTACATGGATGGGAAATAAAACTTTTGTTTTGTTAAGCCACTGAAACCTGGAGGTTATAGCTTAAATTATCTAATAGCTTTGCTGGGAAAAGAACACAGACAAGAAAGCCCACTGTAAATGAAGTGAGATGTCAGTTAGTGGAATTGCTAGTTACGAGTCAGATGGTAATCCCATTTTCAGGTATCTTCCTACATTCTGGAGCAACCAATCTAGCAATAAGCCTTTCCCATGTGCTTAACTTCTGTGACAACCAGAAGAGTCTAGGGAGTGCTAGACAATAACAGACCACTACTTGCCTCCAGAATCTTTGAAGGGACAACAGATGTTTCCATGGAATGAGATTCCACAATGGTCCAGATATCTGTGGCAAATGCTCACACATTTGCTTACACTAATGCTTACCCATTTCACAAATCTCCTCATATCTTAGCAGTGGTGGTTCTGGAGTTCTACAGATAAAGACATAGCCTCAGAATCATACAACATTAAAGGACTTGATTGTTGTCATGTCTTCCCAGGTCAAATCTTAGTGAGAGAGGGTCCCATAAATAATTTATATTATATAACTGTATCTAACTTCCCAAGTTCTTCTCTTAGCCAGCCCAACAATGTCAGCCCATGGTGAAGGACTGGGGAAAGGTAGGTTCATTTATCTGTTTGTCAGGAAAAAGCTCATTGAGAGCTCTTAAGTGTGCTGGTCTGGAACTAGAGCAGTGGAGAAAAAAAGATGCATAGAGATCAGAGATACCTCTACAGAGATGATACTTGAGCAAGTATGTGAATGGAATGAATTATATGGGTATTGAATAAGAGACATCTAGGGAGAGAGAAGAGCAAGTGCTTGCTTATATATTCAAGGACCAACAAGGAAGTGATATGTCTAGAACAGAGTCAATGCTAGTGCTGAGGTCCAGAGACAGTGGGGGCCTTTGGAGACCATTGAAAGGCCTTTGGCTCCTTATTGAAATAAAATGGGAGGTGAAGGGCGGGTGATCTATATCAGAGGAATGACATGATCCAACGTGTACTTTGAAAGGATCAAAGTCCCACTGAGCTGCTATGTTAAGCTTCAATGTAGGAGTGTCCTGGTGGAAATGAAAGACCAATTAGACGGCTACAAAAATAAACTTAGGCAAGAGAAGACATCCTTGGCTAGGGTACCAGTGTCTATGGTTGTAAGAAGTAGTCTTATTCTAGCCCAATTTTGGAGAAGAGCCAACAGGCTTTGCTGGCAGATTGAATATGGAGAGCACAAGAAAGGTTGAGATAATTCCAAGATTTGAGGCTTGAGCAGCTGGAAGAATAAAAATACCATTTTCTGAGGTAGATAGGAGCTGGGATAGGGTTAACTCTTGGGAGTCCAACTTTGGATATTCTAGGTTAGAGATGCCTGCTAGATAGCCTAAAAGATAGATGCTCAATAAGCCATCAGATATGTGGCTACTCAGGGGACATCTGGGTTGAAGATATATACTTGGGAGCCATTAGGCTAGACATGGCATTTAAAGTTACAAGACCACCTATGACAGAATACTACAGACAGATGATGGGAAAAAAAGATTGGAAGTGAGTAGTGATGCAATTCAACATTGGAAGCCAAGAAATATAAGCAGGGGGGCTGGGAAGGTGGCTCAGTGGTAGGGCACTTGCCTTGAATGCCTGAGGCCCTGGGTTCGATTCCTCAGCACCACATAAGCAAAAAGAAAAAAGCTGGAAGTGGCGTTGTGGCTCAAGTGGTAGAGCTCTAGCCTTGAGCTGAAGAGCTGAGAGACAGCAACCAGGCCCAGAGTTCAGGCTCCACAACCGGACCCCCCCCCCACAAAAAAAAAGAAAGAAAAAAAAACAAATATAAGCAGGAACCCAAGAGAGCAGGTAGAGAAGTGCCCAACACAGCCTGGAAAGGTCCAGAAGCTAGGAAAAGAAAGGGCTTTAGGAAGGAGGGAAAAGAAATGTGTCAACTGCTGTGGAGAGGCTGAGGGTACAGCATGAGAACTGACCACTGCTGACCCTGACAAGAGCTATTTTGTGAAGCAGGAGGCAAGGAAGCTGGGTGATCAGGGAATGGAGGTGAGGATGGAGACAGAGCACATACTGACAACACCTCTGAGAGTCTTTGCTGTGGCAGGGAGTGGAAGACTGGGGCAGGAAAGGGCAGGATTGTGACTAACAGGCTGGATTGTTTTTGTGATGCTATTTGGATTCTTAGGGAGTGGGCCTGTGGAAAAGAGAACTGTGATAAAGAAATAGAGGAGGTGTTTTCAGGATGAAGGACATTCTGCTGGTGTAAGAAAGGAGGAGATCTAGGGTATAATTTGAGGGGCGAGACATTACAGGACACATGCAGAGCACACTGGCTGCTCTGTAGACTGTTAGTCTTGGTAATCTAAGAAAGATACCCTCTGAGCATTTCCATTTTCCTCATGGAACTAGAAGGGAAGGTTACTACTCAGAGAGGAGAAGGAAGAAGGCACTATGAAATCGTGATCAGGACTATGGACACAGAATATGAAGCAGGGGTATGCAGGTTAATTATCAGGCTTCACAAAAGGTTGGGGGACATAATGGAAAAGTTTTCTTCCAGCTGCATGTCGCTGTCACTATGCAGGGAGCTGGGTTAAAACACATAATCGTGACCCTGGAGGCCAACTTGTCTGAAAACAAAACTCACCCATGCCATATTTACCTCGGATTGTTCCCAATGAACAGACTCTGAGCCTTTGCAGTCTTGTGAACTTTAATCACAGTAGCAGTGGCCATCAATGTTTACCAAGTTCCTTTCTAACCAAAGATCTTATTAAACTTTGTGTTGACCTTGTAAGGCACATGTGCTTAATCTCCCTGTTTTTCTGATGAAAATACCAAGACTGAGGATATGTGTCCAAGACCACAGGTAATCAGAGACAAAGCCAAAGTGGCATGAAAATAGCCCAGAAGTTCCACTATGAAGTTTTATTTTCTCATATCAATCCCAGAGGGCCCACCACCACTGTCTATACTACCTGGACTGGCTTTGAACTAGGATCCTCAGATCTCAGCCTCCTGAGCAGCTAGGATTACAGGTGTGGCTATTCATCTCCGAACCTCATACAAATGACCTATCTTGTAAAGCATTCTAACTGTCCTAAAGTTCCAAAGGTATGGTTGTGTAACAGGGTTTCTAACCCAATACAGAAAAAAGATGAAGAAAGAATCATGGTGAGAAGGCAGGCCTTCATTGTTGACAAATAGGGGTGGGAGAATGACCTTCTCCATTCCTAAATGCCCTCATAATTAACAGTGTTGTCACTCAGCAGAGCATCCACCCATACCCTCAACTACATGCATTTTGACCTGGGTCTGGTGGATCACACCTGTAATCCTAGCTACTCAGGAGTCTGAGATCTGATAACTGAGAAGGAATGTTCATGAGAGCCAGCAGGGATGCTGTGGCTTACGAAGTAGAGTGCCAGCCTTGAGTGTAAAAAGCTAAGGAGCAGCACCCAAGCCCTGAGTTTACACCCTAATACTGGCCTTATAAAACTGTGCATGGTATGACAGAAGCAGGTGTCCTATCTACTAGTTTTCTCTATGAGGACCCAAGGAAACAGCCTTATTGATCTAAGCAGAGATAGGAGAGAAGAACTCCAGCTAAACAGCTTAAGAATCAGTGTATGAGTCCTTCCTCCCCTCCCCCCCCCCAAGACCCTGTTGCCTTTGGTTATCTCAGTCCCTGTTACCATGCTGGGTAAGCTCTCAGCCATTGAGCAACACCAGCAACAACCACTGTTTTACCAGAAGCCTGAGCCCATCTGAAGCTATGCCCTCACTGCCACCTATGTTGATGGAGTTTGTTTGATCCACTATGACAAAGCACCAAATGTCCTCTTGCGTTGGTGGTCAAACTATATGCATTTTGCTGTTGCTTACTATTGAGAAGGCATTGATTCACAAGGCCCTATAGGGGGTGCTAGTCAACCAGTGAGAGGAGAGCCTGACGGCCATGTCCTGGGTAGGTGATGTTCACAGACCCCAGAGCTAAGGCAGCCAAGGAGTTGGGTGAGTCAGGGTGAAACATTGCTGCCCAGAATGGACTGTTCATTTCCCTGACGGCTTGAGGGGCTTCCTGGGGAAGATTATAGTGGACATCCTTAATTTTCAAATAGCTCTCCACCCTCTACCATCCCCCATAGGTCTCTGAACCCAGCGGTGCTGCTCTTGACTGGTATCTATCCTTTTGGACCCTGGTCAATGAGGACAGACAGGGCAAGCAGTCCTGCCCCTGGATGCTCTAGGCACTTCCCCCATCCACTGCTGCTGTGGCCTAGATGCAAGCCTGGGCACCGGGGTCCAGTCCCTCTCCTTTCATCTCCCAGCTACAGGGAAGGGAGAGGAGGTAACTCTCTGAGACAGATTCCTACTCCTACCCCAACTCTGGCTTCATGGGACCTTCCAGAGCATTGTAAGAAGCAGAGACATGAAGAAGTTAGTGTTGGGGCCTTCAGGGAAAAAAGTCCTCACTTGGTGGTGGGATGGGGCATGGAGGGATCCTCACTTGATAGTGGGGTGGGGTGGGGGGGCATCAAGAGTACCTGTTCCAAGATAAACATTGTAAAAATGGCAATATTTTCCAAAGCTATCTACAAATTCAATGCGATACCTATCAAAATTCCAAGCTCATTCTTCAAGGAAATAGAAGAGGCAATCCAAAAATTCATATGGAACAATAAAAGACCCCGAATAGCAAAAATGCTCCTCAACGCTGCTGGAGGAATATCAATACCAAATTTCAAACTCTACTATAAAGCCATAGTAATCAAAACAGCTTGGTACTGGCACAAGAACAGACCTCAGGACCAATGGAATAGGATTGAAAACCCAGAAATGAACCTACAGACCTATACCCATCTAATCTTCGATAAGGGAGCTAAAAAAACAGAATGGAAGAAAGACAGCCTCTTCAGTAAATGGTACTGGCAAAATTGGTTAACTACTTGTAGAAAACTAAAGCTAGATCCTTATATATCACCCTGCACCAGAATCAACTCCAAATGGATCAAAGACCTTGAACTCAAAGCAGACACTCTGAAAGTATTACAAGATGGAATAGGAGAAACCCTAGGTCTCCTTGGCACAGGCCGAAAATTTTCTTAATAGAGACCCGGAAACACAACAAATCAAAGAAAGGTTGGACAAACGGGATCGCATGAAGTTGCAGAGCTTCTGCATGGCAAAGGACATAGCTAGCAAGATCAATAGAAAGCCCACGGATTGGGAGAAGATCTTTACTAGCCATACAACGGACAAGAGTCTCATATCTAAAATATACTTGGAACTCAAAAAATTAAATCCCCCAACAACAAATCCTCAAAGAAACAACTGCCCAATAAATAAGTGGGCTAAAGACTTAAAAAGAAACTTCTCTGAAGAGGAAAGAAGGATGGCCAATAGACACATGAAGAAATGCTCAATCTCCCTAGCCATAAAAGAAATGCAAATCAAAACAACATTAAGATACCACCTCATCCCAGTTAGAATGGCTAAAATCAAGAACTCTAATAACGACAGATGCTGGAGGGGATGTGGCCAAAAGGAAACCCTACTGCATTGTTGGTGGGAGTGTAAACTTAGTCAACCACTTTGGAAAGCAGTATAGAGGTTCCTCAAAAGACTCCACATAGAACTCCCCTATGACCCAGCAATCCCACTTTTGGGCATTTACCCAAATGTTCACAACCAAGACCACACTAAAGCTACCAGCACGACTATGTTTATTGCAGCATTATTTACTATAGCTAAGATATGGAACCAACCCAGATGCCCCTCAGTAGATGAATGGATCAAGAAAATGTGGTATATATACACAATGGAATTCTATGCCTCCATCAGAAAGAATGACATTGCCCCATTTGTTAGGAAATGGAAAGACTTGGAAAAAATTATATTAAGTGAAGTAAGCAAGGCCCAAAGAAACATAGGTCCCATGGTTTCCCTTATTTGCAATAACTAGTATATGTCTCAGTCAAGCAGAAAAGGTCAGATAAGGTGATGTTAGGGAAATGAACCCTAAGATATGTATTCAAATGTTTTTTTTCTTTCATGCGATTGTTTCTAATGCATTTATAAGATTATTTCTTTGTTGCTTTGTATGTCCCTCCCCCACAGTATAACCCCTGCTTTCACTGTATTTGATGTCGGTATAATTTGTGGAGGGGAAGGGGAAAAACAAATCGTTTAAATAAGGATACAGGTGGACCCATTGCAACAATGAGAAGTACAAGTTGTCATGTCGAAAAAGAACTTTATAACTTTGGTGGGGGTGGGAAAAGATTGGGGGGGGGGAGGCTGGGAAGGGATGGGAAGGGGAAAAAAGGAGGAGGCTACAATGCTTGATAAGAAATGTACTCATTATCTTGCCCATGTAATTGTAACCCCTCTGTACAGTATTTTCACAATAAAAATAAATAAATAAATAGAGTACCTGTTCCAGTTTCTGAAGCACTGAGCTTCAATGAAGCACTGACACCAGTCCAGCACCTGACATGAACAGGCTCAGAAGCTTTCAGTGCTAAGTTGAAGGTCTGGCACACAGCAATGTGCTGAGCACTCCTTCCTTAGGACCCAGTGCTAGTAAACTGAGTCATGAGGGTATCAGGGACAAGAAAGAGCTGAAAGCAGCTCAACAGACCAACAGACTTTTATTTTGGGGAGGTGGGGGTCAAAGCCTGAGAGGGAGGACAAAGTCTTCCCGCCAAACTGGAGAGACAATGGCATGCTCTTTTACAAGGGAGGTCTCTAATGGGGCAGAAAGTGAAGTTAGGCTGGGCAGGGGTCTGGTGCAGTTTGTCCTGGGAGGGGGCAGGATGGGAACAAGGGAAGGGGTTCTTTAGGCAGAGATTGAATCTTGAGTTATAGGAAAGAAGGGTTTTGGTTTTACAGGAAAGGGGGTTTTTATAGCAGCTGTTTTTAGCAGGCATGTCAACAAACAACTTGACCCTCAATTTCCAGATTATCTCTTTTACAGCTATCAAGTATGTTTTGGGTAGGGGGAAGGGGATGGGACATGATTCAGCAGGGTCTGAAGCCAGGGCCAGGTTGGGGGAAGGCAAGTATCTTTCCATCACCTAGAATGGGCCTTTTAAAAACATTCAGTTGTATGTTTGTGTGCCAGTATTGGGACTTGAACTCAGGGCCTGGGGTTGTCCCTTAGCTTTTGTGTTGTTCAAGGTTGGTACTCTACCACTTGACTCATACCTCCACTTCTGTTTTTTGTTTGTTTGTTTTGGGGGGGTTTTTTTAGTGGTTAATTGGAGGTAAGAGTCTTGTGGACTTTTCTGCCTGGGCTGGCTTCCAACTGTAATCCTCAGATCTCAGGCCCCTGAGTAACTAGGATTGTAGGTGTGAGTCACCAGTACCCAGCTGAGTAACAGACTTCATGGTGGAGAAATTAGGAAAGCCAGGAAGAAAGGGGGAAATGTCTTGTAATCGCATTCCCCGAAAACAAAGCCTGTCTCACTTTGCATCTTTAACACCAACCCTTTGGTACCTCTCTCCACCCGACAATGCATCATGTCCAACCTTCGATGTGGGTACACGGAGCACTCTATCATTCTTAATGATGACATCACAATCCTTTGGGTTGATATGCTAAAATTCATTTAAACAACGCCCTACTGTTGTATATTTATGCAGCTTTCAATGTTTCCTATGAGACACAAGGCCGCAGTGCATGTTTCTGTACCTATGGTCTGTACCCTGGGGGAACTTACAGTGTAAACATGTGAGAGGGGAAAATTCCATAGCTTTTAGTATATGGCAGGTAAAAATAATAGTTTTTAAAAAATAACAATAACAATAAAAGCCACTTTTATTAAGCAGTATACTTCAGGCCAGGTACTGTGCTCAGAGTTTGATGTTTATTTATCACTTGATCCTTTCCAATAATTTTTTGCAAGGTTGGTATTGCTCATATTTCAATTTTGCCAAAGAGGAAAAGGAAGCCTGAAGAAGGAAATGATTTGCCCAAGGTCATATGATGAATAGGCAAGACTCACAAGACAACTAGTTCTGAGGTCTCCAAAGTCCACTCTATAAAAGCCAGTTGTTCTATTTTCTCTTCATAGTTATGTGGAATTCAGAACTCCTGGATTTTAGCCTCAGATCTAACTTGTGTCAAGTATAGGCTTAAGTCATGAAACAGCAAGATAGACCACTGATGGATGGAAATTGCCAGATTCTTTCTCTTCCTGTAAGTACAATTTTTTTCAGGGCTTTGGGCATTGTCCCTCGGCTCCTTTGCTCAAGGCTAGTGCTCTACCACTTGAGCCACAGTGCCACTTCTAACTTTTTCTGAGTAGTTTATTGGAGATAAGAGTCTCACAGACTTTTCTGCCTGGGCTGGCTTTGAACTGCGATCCTCAGGTGTCAGCCTCCTGAATAACTAGGATTATAGGTGTGAGCCACCAGCACCCAGCACGAACAATTCTTTGCAAGATGAAAGCCCAGCTTCCTAACCCCAGGACTGATGCTGGCTGGATTCTGGGACTTGCTTTACCCATGCAGTGGGGTAGATGGGATGTTGTGCAAGTTCTGAGCTTAGGCCTCTATGGGCCCCTCAACTTCTGCCCTCTGTCAGGTACCCAGCACTACAGTGAGGACATGGCCAGGACAGTTTTCTGAAGGGTGAATGATGTGTGGTAAGACCTATAGAGGTTAGCTGACTCACAAGTGTCTGAAGAGAGGGCAAAGGGCTTTGTCATGGCAAAGGGCTTTGTCATGGCAGGAAAGGCTTTTTTTTTGGGGGGGGGGGTCCGGTCATGGGGCCTGAACTCTGGGCCTGGGCGCTGTCCCTCAGCTCTTCAGTTCAAGGCTAGCGCTCTACCACTTGAGCCACAGCACCACTTCTGGCTTTTTTCTTTTTGTTTATGTGGTGCTGAGGAATTGAACCCAGGGCCTCATGCATGCAAGGCAAGCGCTCTATCACTGAGCCACCTTCCCAGCCCCACAGGAAAGGCTTTGTATTGGAGTTGGTTGAGTAGAAGTTTGCCAGTGACAAGTAGATTTCAAGAGGAGACCCAATGGACCAGCAAGGACCACCCATTGAATTGTAGACTGCTATTTGTTTTCAGTGTTTGTTACCTTAAGCCTGTAAGTTACGGGAACCCTGTGCTTGGGTGTGTTGTATGTGGGCGATGCAGTCTGATGATAAGAGACTCTGGAAGAGAGGATTGGGAGCCACAATCTGGGAAGGTGTCACCAAAGAAGTGGCAGCTTGTGGGCTACAGGGTGAACAATAAATAGCCAAGTTTCCTGAAGCAGAACTGAATGTGGATATGCATGCACAATTAGATGAACCTCTCAGCCCGTGGTGCAGAGAGTCTCTCCTGAGTCTGAATTAAGCAGAAGCCTCCCTCTGGCCAGAGAGACAGCTAGATGTCATTTACACACCAATGCAAAAAAATAATAATAAAACACCTGGCAGATTCCTTGTCAGTCTCTCCTAGGTCTACCCTGAGGGCTGCTGCAGAGATAAGCGGGTGATGGTCTCCCTTTCAAGTGGAGAATTGGAATTCAAGTCTTGGGCCATGGGAAGCTGTGGCTCCTTCTCCCTCCTCTCTCTTCCCCCTGATTGGGGCTCAGTTCTGAGGCATTTTATGTGTGACAGTATCTTAAAGGAACAATGATTTCTGCATCTTCCACCCAGCTTGTTTTGCAAGGTATACAGTATTTCCTAGTAACTCTTTACAGGTTACTCATAGAAGTGGCCCTCCCACTGAAAAAAGAATTCAGTACAACCTGGGCCAGTGAATCATTCCTTCACTCATTCATTCATTCCACAGCATCTCCAGCTCAGTCTCACTGCGTATCTAAGATGCACTTGAGTAGCTCACAGCCCTGCCAGGTAGAAAGGCAGACACAAGTATAGGCCTGAAATTCATAAAATCCCACCTTGCTAGTCCTCTTCTGCCTTCTCTGCTTCTTTCCCTAGTTGCTCAAAAATGGATCTTGGCTGGGTGCCAGTGGCTCTTGCCTGTAATCCTAGCTACTCAGGAGGCTAATATCTGAGGATTGTGGTTCCAAACAAGCCAAGGCAGGAAAATCCATGAGGCTGTTATCTCCAATAAACCAGCAAAAAGCCAGAAGCGGAGCTGTGGTTCAAGTGGTAGAGTACCCATCTTAAGCAAAAAAGGTAAGGGACATTGCTCAAGCCTTAGTACTTGAATTCTATGCCTGGTCTGAGCTCAAGCTAGGTGATATAACTATGTAGAAAATGAACAGAGTTCAGAAGGAAGAAGGCAGGTGGGAAGAAGGCAGGAACTGCATTGTTTGGGGATTTATGGATCAGTTGGAGGGGCCTGGACTTAATTCTGTGGAAAATGGAGAACCCTTGAGAAACCTTTAACCAAGCGTGACTTGACCAAGGCTGTCTTTTAGAAAGAGCTGGCTGGTAGCTGTGTGGAGGATGGTTTGTAGAGAGGTAAGACCAGGGCCCCTTCCTGCAGCAAGGTAATTCTGCAGGAATCCAACAAGAGGATGCAGACGCAGTGTCTCATTGGCACAGGGAAGAGCCTTGGTAAAGTGGTTTTGTGCAGAAGCTTGAGAGTCAACATCTAGTGTTCTGAGTCTGCCTGGCTCACTCACACAGTGTGTGACCTCACGCAAGCTACTTAACCTCCTGGCACCTGGTTTTCTTTATCAGGAAACTTGGGCCATAACAGCAACTACCTTGTAGTAGTTCCATGAATGAGATGCACTGATCCGTGTAAAGCACTTTGAACCTGGTACATGGCAAGTACTCTGTAATTACTAATTATTCTTATTAAATCCATCAGACCTGGTGGTGATTGGATGTGGACAGTCAATTAGAGGCTGAGTCTAGAGTTGGTTTCTACAGGGCTGGCTGGGAGGATGTTGAGAGCAAAAAAAATGAGGGTATTGCAAAAAAAAATTGCTACTTGTCCAGGATGGACAAGTGTAGTGTTAACAGACTGGATCCATGAAGGAGACCTGCGGAGACTCAGTCAGACCCATTTATTCTCTTTGAAACTCGCCATAAGTTTGTAAGACAAATATGTAACCATCTCCATTTTCTGAAGATGCCTAGGGCTAAGGACATTGCTAAGGAGAGATAGAGTCAAAGCAGGGGTGTGTGTGGGGGGGGGGAAATCAGACCCTCAAGTCCAATCCTCTTCCCTTGACCCCAAGCTACTACCATCTTTTTGTCTCTCAATGGGCTTCCCAAAGTCTAGGTGACAGCTCAGAGCCCCTACAGTCTCAGAGAAGCTACACATTCTGATCTTCCAGTCTTTGGGGAGTAAGAAGGATAGAGAAGGATGGCTGGGATGCTGGTGTTGTAGCTTTGCTGGTGTTTGCATGGGAGGAAGTCAGTGCCTTGAAAGGCCTTTTCTGCAGCACAGGTCTCTCTGCCTACAGGCAGGGGAGAAAGGGAGAGAACTAAATAGGCAACCACTGTTTGAAGAGTGACCCAAAGCAGACAAAAAGAGGAAGAGGAAGAAGAGCTAGGCTTCTCCAAGCACCACTGTATTTCAGATGTTATGTTAATCCTCTCATCAAGGTAATCAATATCATTTTTCTTTTCTCTTTTTTTTCTTTTGTCTTGAGTGTTGCCCCTTAGCTTATGGCTCAAGGTTGGTACTCTCTTACAGTTGAGCCACAGTTCCACTTCTGACTTTCCACTGGGTTAATTGGAAACAAGAAACTCATGGACTTTTGTGCCCAGGCTGGTTTCAAAACATGATCCTCAGATCTCGGCCTCTTGAGTAGCTAGGATTAGTAGCTAGGCATGAACTACCCACTGCCTGGCTCATTTCCATATTTTGTATATGAGAACACAGAAAGCCAAAGAAGTCAAGTACTGGAATTCTTAATTGCTCTGTGTAGGCGATCTTGTCTGCCAGGGAAGAAAGACAGAGCTGGGATGAAGAGTTAATAAAACCTCTGCTTACTCAGCGTGTGTTTTCTTACTCACCCGAGTAAGTGTCTACGTTTAATTAGTGCTTTTGCGAGGATGACTGGGTAAATTAAGTACTCTTAAAGGGGCTCCATGGAGCAGTAGGAGGGGGAAAGAGCTTGCTTCTTCCTCAGACTTAATGTGTGACTGTCCCTAGCCTATAATAGAAATAGTAACTAATTAAGAAGGAATGTTTAATTGGAACTTTCTGACTACTAGGAAATGTGGTCAGTACCTTATATATGATTTCATTTTACAGCCAAGGTAGCCCTTTGAGTTAGGGTTGGTCATCATCATCCCATTCTCCATCTGAGAAACCTGAGGCTCAGATAGGAAGAATGACTCTCTTCTCCAAACTCACATGCAGATTCCGCTCCATGAGTTCCTAACCCAGCAGTTTCTTCTGCTTTTGTTATTGAAGAAAACTTGTTGCCAGTTACCAGACAGGTATGGAGTGCCCATGGCCCCTGGATCCATGATAGAGGCCAAAGAGTGGCTTCTGAGGCTGATTTCTGGACACCAGAAAAGCTCATGATCTCAGGACCTTGCATCAAACCCAGAGCCAGATGGATTAGTGATAGTCCAGGCCTTGTGCTGGGAAAGACTTCAGACTTTTATTGAATAAGATCAGAGCTCTTAGACATTACATTATAAAAATTTACTTGGTTTGAGCTCAGATTCCCAACAGTCAAACACAATCATACAATATTAACTATTATTCTGATTACTATTGCTTGGTAACAAACATCCCCAAACTTGGCAGCTCAATACAACTTGTAGAAAAAGCTAGACAGGGCAGATACGGTGTGGGAGGTTCCTGTGATTGTCACTAGAAGCTACCATCTGAGGGGTTCCCTGAGTAAGCATCCTGGGTGCGTGGCCATGGTCTCAGCTGGGCCATGGCACCCAGGGAGCTGCTCCGTGGAAGAGCTTGCCTGTGACTCCTTACCCGGCAGTCTTGAGGTCTGACCGCTAACTCAGATATCCAAAAGAGAGCTTCTTGTCTAAAAGGGGACATTGCATGCTTGTTGTAAGAGCCTCAGCAATCAGCCAATCACTTCCTTTCTGTTGATTAGAGCAAGTCCAAAGACAGCCAGGTTAAGGGGAAGACGATTAAATTGTGCTTGTAAACAGGTGGTGAGGCTAGCTGTAGGAGAGCATATTGGGTAATGACAGTGTGGTGGTCAACTTTGGAAAATGTAATTCACTGTGCTTATATTATCAACTTATTCACAGACTGGAAAGCAACGTGTGCTCTGGTGAGGTTAGCTATTGTTATTGGATATGATGTGTCCGGGAGATGTCGTTCAAAAAAAAATCAGGTTGGTGGAAAAGGTTGAGGAGAGGGTAAAAAAAGTGTTATTGGTAGTGGAAGGTTGATTGCATTGGCTCACCGGCAATAGCAAAGAAGGTAAGATTTCCCCAAAGAGCAGAATCACTTGGCCATTTAACTAATGAATGCTCATTCGTGGATGGGCCCTGGGAAGTAGGGGGAGAGAGTAAAGAGTAGGATTTCTGGATGAGGAGAAAAGTGGCTTTCTAGGTTGGTGCTACTGACGGGTCTGAAGTCTTAACCCAAGGGAGCTGTGGTCCTAGAGCCAGAGAAGATCAGATGACAGCAGGGACGAGGGTGGCTGAGGCTAAAAGGAGAGGGAGGAAGCATCCTGCACTTCTATGGTATGAGAAGAGAAGCCTAAAAGGACACAGAACTATTGTATCGCTTGAGTGTAGAGTGCAGTCCATGAAGGCTGGATGGCCTTGGTGCTCCCTCTGGATTAGTCCCCCAAAGCAAAGAAGCTGGCCAAGAAAATGTCACAGTGTCTGGAGACAAAGAAATCTGTAGATACTTCCCTTTCCATTCCCCAAAACATTTCCTAATTCAGGGATGCTAAAGAGGAGGTGTAGGTTTCCCATTCTTAAAAGAGAGGGTATGTAATCAGAGACTGAAGGGATTGTGCTCCTGAGGGTCAAGTCCCTGTGAAGCTGATTTTCTCTAGTGTGATCCCTTTGAGATGATTTTCCAGGAAATATTTCTTCTGTGAAGATACATATTTGTGTTTTCTAATGTCAGAACATAAAAACTCCATTATCTAATGTCCTGTTGTTACCGGGAAAGAGTGTAATTTAACATCTCCCCCTTGAGGTGGGTTCTACTGGGACCAGAGATCACCAGACTGACAGGTCAGGCTGCTCCAGTTGAGGTGTCCTGTCTTCCCGTCAAATTCTTACAAAAAATCCTGAGCCTCAAAAGACTTAAGAGAGCACAAATCTACATGTGTGATACACACACACACACACACACACACACACACACACACACACACACACAGAGTATATATCCTTAGAGTGTCCATGCATATCCACACATGCTCTTGTGGTTAGTCATGTGGTAAAACATACCTGGCATCTAGGCAATAAGCTCCTGCTATATTTATGCCAAGGAATGGCTCAGTCCCTCTTCAAAAACAAAAGTGCAACCTACCCAACTCTTGTGGTAAGTAGTTGATGAAAGTATTAACTATCATTGCTTCTTGTGCATGCCTCTTGCAACATGATGCTGCATCTCCTCTCATCTAGCAGTGGGCTCCATTTTCTTACCCCTTGAATCCCAGCTGGGTCTTGTGACTTTCTCTGGTCAATAGAAAGTGACAGAAATGTCAGTACATCAATCCAAAGACTAACTCTCACTAGACCTAGAGTCTTTTCCTCTTATCTCCAGGAAATTTGCTTAGTGATCATGTGAATAGGTCTAGGCTATCTGATTGAAGGGTGAAAAAAATCACATGGGTCAGAGATTAACCAAACTGACTGAGCCCTTCCATGACCTTCAGTCCCCACCAGACAGAAGAATCATGAATGAAATGAACGCATCTGTAAGCACTTTGGCCGCACCCAAACCTGAAGAGCTCTATAACCCATCCATGGATCTGTGAGCACGTCAATGGTTGTTACTCAATTTCACTGTTTAAAGATCCTTATTACCTTAAAAATGCTTCTAGTTACTCTTCCTTACGCGAAGAATTAAATCTGATTTTTTACTAAAGAGTAAAATACCTGCAAAAGTCAATCATCTGTGGCACATGCCTGTAATCCCAGCTAGACAGGAGGAAGAGATAGGAGGATCATGATCCGAGACCAAACCCAGGCAAAGCTAGTGTGAGTCCTATCTGAAAAACAAACTAAAACAGGACCCGAGAAGTACCTCAAGGAGTAGAGTGCTTATCTAGTAAACAAGAGGCTTTAAGTTCAAACCCCAAAGCAATTCTACTAATGGGTATAAAGCCACAGAAGGATGTGTTCCAAGAGCACTGCTGTGGAAGCAAAAAAGCCTAACTCATTATCCTGACTCCATGAGACCTTGGGCAGGTCACATGTCTTCCCTGGGCCTCAGATCCATTTTGTGGCTATTGAAAGAATGACTTAAGCTACTTTGGGACTCTTCCGTTCCTGCTACACATTCTGAGGTTCTGTGATTCTCGGTCTTTGCTACTTTGATTTATAGAGTAGAAAGGGCTAATCCATGACTCACTCTATCAGGCAGGATTATTCAGAAGGGAGAAGTGCTATTTCCTTGATGATACCTTTGCTGTCATGGGTACTTTCAAGAACATAAGTGTCTCTGTACTGGGAACAGAAACCCTGGGAGAATTGGCTGGTTTTCAGCCACACATGTGAACACACAGATCTTCAGCTAATATTAGAAGCTGGGATGGAATCGGTGACACAGTTGGTTTGAGCTCTTTCCTCATTCAGAACAAAGGTAAGTTTAGTAGCTGAATGGGAAAAAGTTCTTCCTGAAGATAACTCAAATTAAGCTCTCATAACTAGTTTAAAACTTAAAGACAGGGGCTGGGGATTTAGCCCAGCAGAAGGGCGCCCGCCTGGCGCGCACAAGGCCCTAGGTTCGGTCCTCAGCCCTGGAAAAAAAAGAAAAAAAGAAAAAAAAACTTAAAGACAAAAATCTCAGGAGTGCCCAAGCAAGGCTGAAGATGGTTGTCAGAGACTGAGAAAATAACGTTGCAGGCAGGTGGTGGGATTGACGGATCAGGGGAACGTGCTTCCATGAGGAGTCCCAACATCATATCCAGCAGATCACAAAGTCAAGCCAAAGCCAGGAAAAAAATCAAGGTCAAAGGTACATGTACAGTCATACTATGCTAGCATACAACAGAGGATGGAGAAAGGAAGGAAACTTTTAGGTGGAAAGGTTTTAGAAGATAAATAATATACTCTCAGGATTTGGGGCGGGAGGGCTGAAAATCACAGAAGAAGTCCAATTAATAATTAGAAAGAGGAATTCATTGGACTACAAAGCTGAGAAATGCCATGGATAAGACTCTTGAAGCAAGAGTTGAAACAATGCCAGTACGACTAGTTAGTCTATCTCTGATGTCCTCAGTGTACTGTTTTATAGCAGATTCCTCCTTTGGGGACTAAAAACAAGCCACTAGGCTAGAGCTAGATTTTCCAACCTGGTTCATCTAGCACAATAAGGTATTCTCACAATGATTTTTCCAAAAGGTCTGGATCTGACTCTTTGGGGTCCAATGTGGTTGTGTGGTCATACTTAAATCAATCCTAGTTCCTAAACTGCTAGAAACTGGTTTGTTTTGGCTAATTAAGCTCCTACCAGAGCGGTTAGGGGATCAACCCCATTGGAGTTTAGGGTGGGGAAAGACAAACTCTCCAGAGGGAACACAGGACTCTTATTTTAAATACCAGAGAGTAGGTCAATATGTGTAGGGGTGGTGGCAGTGCCCACAGGAGTTCACATTCACTACAGGCAGCAATGTATGCAAATATGGAATGAGAATGCAAAGACTTCTGTGGGGAAGTCTGAGACTTTTCTGAAAGCAGAGCGGACAAACACCAAGGCAAGGAATGTGAATTACAAACAGGCAAATAATGGGCAGTGATGAAGAAAGTAGGCTTCTTGAGAAGGTCTTCTAGATGGAGTCCTATAGTTCAGGGCACCTAGAAGGATCCACTGGCCCAGGGTTTGGGTACAGTTAGGTACTATAAAATTGGCCAAGTGAAACCAGTTTTGCCGGGACTAAGACTCAGAGAAGAGATAAAAATGCCTGGAAAAGAAACGTTGGATTTTTAGGAAATCAAAACATTTTGAGATACATCAAACTCCTATTCTTTTATATATTACACATAGCTCAAATGTAGCCTGAAAAAGAAGTCGTATTTAGCACTCGAATTACCATAGCTCCAAACTCCCACCTGCAATGTTTATAAAACAGGATCACAGTCTTCTCGACAACTCTGTCACATTCTGTCACCTGAGCCCAAAGCAGTGGGCTGTCCCTCAAGTCCAAGATATCTCTTCACAAAACAACGCTATCAGCTGACTTTAAACCTCTCATCAGTAAGGCTCAAACCTGCTATCTGAAACCAGAAAGAAGTAGATTATTAGAGCATCACTCACAACAATATCTTCCATCTCTGCCTCATAGCTACTCCAATGACTAGCCACCCTCTTTTCATAGCTCCTCAATAGATACAAACAGATATAAGCAAGGGATAATATATTCATTTGATTAATATTTATGAATGTGTGATATACATGTGATGGAATTTACAGCTTATGAAGATGAGAGAATATTTCAAAATAAGGTATGCATACATGTGTCTAAATGCAAACACTATTTTAAACTATCTAGATGAGAATTTATCAATGTGATTAATCACATCAGCAGCTAAAGAAGAAAAGGCATAGAGAACATGTCAATGGATACAAAACAGCACTTGACAAACTCCAATGTCCATTCAAAATAAAAATTCCCAGTAAACTATGAAAAGTAACGAATTTCCTCAACTTGATGAAAACATCAATTGAAAAGCTTACAACTACATACTTCATAGTGAGAAATGAGGTGCTCTCCTGCTAATATCAGGAATAATTCAAGGATACACATCTTAATGCTTCTACTGAATGTCCTGTAAGGTGAAATAAGGCATGTATCTTTATTTCTCACAATTCTAGAAGTTGAGGGTTCGAGATCAAGGCAGTAGCAGGTTCTGTGTCTGGTGAGATCCTCAGCTACACTTTTTTTTTTCATTATGATAGTAACATACATATATCTAATATACTTTATAAATTAAAATTCAGTCTGTTGGTATTACTTTTTAAAATCCTCTTCGTCCGTTTGAGAGGTTTTTAAAAAAATATTTACTGTAAAGGTGATGTACAGAGGGGTTACAGTTATGTAAGTCAGGTACTGAAGACATTTCTTTTTGAACAGTGTCATCTCGTCCCTCATTTTCTCCCAGTATTTCCCTCTCATCCCTCACCCACAAGTTGTATAGTTCATTTTCAACATAGTGTCCAGTGAGTATCACTACTGCATTTGTCACCCTTTATCCTATCATTTCTGTACTTTCCCTTATCTTCCCCCAAACAGAATAACGTAATACAAGATGAAAGGTACAGAAAGCAAAACAGCAACAAAAGAGGAAAAAATAACAAGAGGCAAAATAACATGAAACCTCTTGTTTCTATTTCTTGGAGTTCATTTCAAAAAGATCATTTTATATGATCATATGGCCATAGCTACTAAACCTTTGTGATCCTCTCCTAAAAATATCCTCTTTGGGTCTCACTATGGTATTTTCTAGAGTCCAGTATAAGTTATCAAGTTCAAATGTATTTTTTTTTTGTCTTTTACCATCCAATGTGTTTACTTGTAGATTTATAGTCACTTTCTAGTTACAACAAATGAGAGAAATCATGCACCCTATGTTTCTTTGGGTCTGGCTTACTTTGCTTAATATAATTTTTTCCAATTCTTTCCATTTCCTTATGAACGGTACAATATTGTTCTTTTTGATGGAAGCATAAAATTCCATTGTGTATATGTACCATGTTTTCTTGATCCATTTATCTGCTGAGTGGCAAGCAGGTTGATTTCTTATCTTGGCTGTGGTAACCTGCTTTAATGAACATGGTTGTGCTGGTGGCTTTAGTGGAACCTGGTTTGTGGTCTGTTGGATAAATGTCAGGAGTGGAATTGCTGGGTCATAGTGGAGCTCTATGTTTAGTCTTTGGAGGAACCTCTATATTGCTTTTCAGAGTAGTTGAACAAGTTCATATTCCCATCAACAGTGTAGTGGTGTTCCCTTTTGGCCAAATCCCTGCCAGCATCTGTTATTGTTAGTTTTCTTGATAATAACCATTCTAACTGGGATGAGACAGAATCTCAATGTTGTTTTGGTTTGCATTTCTTTAATGACCGGAGATGTTGAACATTTTTTCATGTGTCTATTGGCCATTCTTTCTGCTTCTTCTGAGAAGTCTCTCTTTAAGTCTTTACCCCTTTTATTAATTGGATTATTGTTTCTTTGAGAGTTTATTTGGGGGAGGTTAATATTTTGATTGAGCTACACTTCTATGATGACTTATTATTTCTCTGTCTTCCAGAAGAAAAAATGCTGTGTCACTACATAATAGAAAGGAAGAAAAAGGCAAAAGGGACAATCTCTCTCTCTCTCTCTGTCTCTGAATCTCTCTGTGTCTCTCTTCTATCTCTCTTTTCTGTCTCTTCTATCTCTTTTCTCTCTCCAAAGATTTATAAAGGGATTTATCCATCTTTCAACACCATTTCATTTCATTAGTTATTAAGTTCAAACACATGGATCTTAGAAGAGACATACTCAAAACATAACAAAATTAGATAGAAATAAAATCTATACAGATTGCAAAAGAAGACATATAATTTTATTTGCAGATAACATGATTGGCAATATAGGAAATCCCAAATTATCAACAAAAACAAAAATAACAATCATTTAAAAAAACCCTTTTAGAATGAATAGCAATGGTAGGACACAAGGTTACCATACAAAGACAATTGATTTTTATATACCAAATTTTTAAAAATTGTAATTTGAAATGAAAGATGACCATTTGCATCAGTATTTTTAGAAGGAAACACTGAGGTATAAATGTCCAAAATGTGTATAAGATTGATATTATGGAAAAAACAGATCTCCAAGAAGAAAATAATAAATGTGATGAAATCTATGTTTACACAGAAAGGAAAAAAGCCTGGACTAGCCAACGCAATGTTAAGAGAGAAGAATAAAGTTGGAGGACTCACACTGCCCAGCTTCAATACTGATTATAAGCTATAGTAAACAAGACAATGTAGTATTTGTGAAATAATAGACAAATAGATCACTGGAACAGAATAGAGAGCCTAGAAGTTGACCCACACAAAGTCCGCTGATCTTGGACAATGGGGAAAAGACAACTCAATAGAGAAAAGACAAACAGTACAGGAACAATTAGACATCCACATGCCAAAACATTAACCTAGATGAAGGCTTTACATCTTCCACAAAAAAATAACTCAAAGTGAATCAAAGATTTAAACGTTAAGTTCAAAACTATAAAAATTCCTGAAATATAACACAGGAGGTCAAGACAAGTAAAATACGTGCATTAGAATCTCCAAGGTAACCAGCAAAAAAAGAATAGATTAAAAAGCCAAAGAAGTAATCAAAATAGAATGCTAAAAGTATTCAATTAATTAAGACAGACAAAAAAATAACCTAATAGAGAAACAAAAAATTGAAAGGGCACCAGGTTCTGGTGGCTCATGCCAGTAATTCTAGCTACTCTGGAGGCTAAGATCTGAGGATCACCATTCAAAGCCAGCCCAGGCAGAAAAATCCCATTAAGACTGTTTTTTTTTTCATGTATTTTATTATTATTTTTTAATTTTTTATTGTGAAAATACCATACAGAGGGGTTATAATTACATGGGCAAGGTAATGAGTACATTTCTTATCAAGCATTGTTGCCTCCTCCTTTGTTTCCCCTTCCTATCCCTTCCCATCTCCCCCACCCCACCCGGTCAAAGTTGTAAAGTTCGTTTTTCAACATTACAACTTGTACATCTCATTGTTGCAATGGATCCACCAGTATCCCTATTTAAATGGTTTGTTTTTTCTCTTCCCCTCCACAAATTATACCAACATCAAATACAATGAAAGCAGGGGTTATACCGTGGGGGAGGGACATACAAAGCAACAAAGAAATCATCTTATAAAAGACTCTTATCTCCAATTAACTACTCAAAAACTAGAAGTGGAGCTAGGGCTCAAAGTGGTAGAGCACTAGCCTTGAGCAAAGAGCTCAGGCACAGCACCCAGACCCTGAGTTTAAGCCCCACAACTGCCAAAAAATAAAAATAAAAAATAGAAGAGGCAAAAAAACAATGAGCAGAGCTTCTATCCACACAAAATGACTAGACTCCATTTACCCCAGCTCCTTCCTGGTGAGAACAGGTATGCCACTCTGGGACTGAAGGAAAGTATTGAGGGGCGCTTGCTTTCTTTTCTTCCTCCTCCTCCTCCTCCTCCTCCTCCTCCTCGTCCTCGTCCTCATCCTCGTCCTCCTCCTTCTCCTCCTCCTCCTCCTCCTCCTCCTCCTCCTCCTCCTCCTCCTCCTCTTCCTTCTAGAAGCCAAATGATCATGGGTGATCATTTTATAGGCTTCCTTCCTCCAGCATCATTTTCAAAACAATTTTTTATTTGTCGCATAGATCAATCTAAGTTCTCAAGTATCTCAGTTTTTATCAACTTTATAAACCTCTCCCAAGGGGGAAAAAGATGTTATCCTGTCCACAAGCCTTTCTGCTTTTATGACTTTATTTCTGATATGGTTTGTGCTCACCAGCCAGTCTCCCTCTCTGCATCTCCCCTTGACTTTCCAATACACAACCAAATATCTACATTAAGGTCTTAGGGCTGCATCCAGGCACCAAACACAAGCTTTGAAGTATGCCCTTCATGAAGTAAAATACTGTATCTACTAGGAATTAATCAAGTGATCTGGAGCAAATGACTTGACCTTTCTGAGTCTCAGACTCCATAGGGAATATCATGATATTACAGAATGGGTAGCAGGAGAACAGTGAGAATTAAATAGATCTGTCCTCTTGCTCCCTCCCCTCTGGCCACGTGGGTGAAGGATCAGTGAGTCATGTGCCATGGAAAAGGAGGTCTGGGAGCCACTGTGTCAGAACTGCCAAGCAGAACTGCTTTGCCTGCTTTTGTCTTTGTCTTCATGATGTACCTATTCTCCAGAGGAAATCTTGTCTTCTGTCTCTGAATATAAGATATAAAGGGTGGGGAGGGACAAATAAGAATGTTCACCTTATTTTTAAAAACCTTGGTCATTTAATAGTTTTTTTAATGTGTGCAGTATCTTAAATAATGATAACCCCACAGTATCCTCATGTGTTTTTTTTTCTTTCTGAAAACATCTGTATTTCTGCTCTTAGTAGAACCAGAGTTGTCAAGTAAAAGCAAGAAAATGAAGGAAAGATCTGCACAAACTTCAGACTTCTTGGAGGGACCGTGGCTGAAGCCACAGGCATGGATTCTGACAAATTTCGAGGCTGCTCATAGGGCAAGGCTCTGCAGAGCAGCTGGGATATGGGTCTTCAGCCAGTTGGTTATGGAAGATACTACCATAGTCATTGTGAAGCATCAAATGATTGTTTATACAAAATTAGTAAAAAAAATATCTTCATTGCTACAGGAGGACCTGGAGAATGTTGTAGCATCCTATAGTTCATTGGGAGCTCAGGTTATGGCATCCATGGTGGAGCAGGACCTCCAGGCATACAATTCAAATTTGACATAAAGAATTAAAGTGTGGGGGGGGAGCATGGTGCAGTGGTAGAGTACCTGTCTAGAAAACACTAGGTCTTGGGTTCAAGCCCCAATGCTCCACAAAAAGTCTTGGAAACATAGACATCTTTGGATAAAGGTAGTCCACTACATCCTGTCATGGTAGACAAGCCCTTGGCCTGTTTCCCTTTAGAAGACAGAAGAAGCTCACCTTAGTGTAGCTTTTCCTGAATTCCAGTCTACAACAACAGACAGCATATTCTTCCTCTAAATAGCACAATTTTTCCCTTAAATAAAGTCAAATGAGTACAAGATCTCTAACAGGGAGATCATTGTACAAGAGGTAGTACGCTCCTTTTCCACTGAACTTGAGACTCTCCCTTCTACTTATAGATACGAGGTTAATAGGTAGTTCCCAGAAGACACACCAAGGTAGAATAAGCTGGAAGCCCACCCTCCTTCAGGTAGACAGCATGGTCCATTAAGACTTATTGTCCTCACAGGCCTGAAACTCCCCTCACCTTTTCCAGATATTTAGGGGGCAGCGGAAGAGGGTTTCCCCCATGTTCTTCCCTCACTGAATGACATCTGAGAAATCCTTTTCTTCCCCTCAAGCAACACTAGTAGGAACCAGTGCTAATCCCAGTGGAGCTGAATAAACCAAGAAGCACAAAATATCACTGTATGACCATGAAAAGTAAATTTCCATTAGAACCATAATCATCAAGGATAGGCCAAGACTCATATACTAGGTTTAAATGGGGTGTCATCTAGCTAAAATGAAAGATTTAAAAAGCTCAAGGTACCTCAATAACTAGGTTCTGGTATCTCACACCTGTAATCCTAGTGACTCAGGAGGCTGAGATCTGGAGGACTATATTTTGAAGCCAACTGGAGAGAAACGTTTTCAAGAGTTCATCTACAAAATAACCATCAAAAAGCTGGGCTCAGGCTGGGAAGGTGGCTCAGTGGTAGAGTGCTTGCCTTGCATGCATTAAGCCCTGGGTTCAATTCCTCAGTAACACATACACAGAAAAAGCAGGAAGTGGTGTTATGGCTCAAGTGATAGAGTGCTAGCCTTCAGCAAAAAAAAGAAGTTCAGGGACTGTGCCCAGGCCCAGAGTTCAAGCTCCAGGAGTGGCAAAAAAAAAAATGCTGGGCTGGTGGTAGATTATCAGCACTGGCTTGATGGTAGAATACCAGTTGAGCAAGTAAGTCAAGCAAGTATGAGGTACTGAGTTCAAACCTTGGTGCCAGCAAAAAGAAAAGAAATAAAGAATCAGAACAAGAGCTTCAATATCTTTTGGACAATAGCAAGTGATAGAATGATAGGGATCCAGTATTATGAATGTTCTAGAAGGCTGAAAGGAGTAGTAGATACATATTCTAGCCAGGATAAGCAAAAAGAAATCCATGCTAACATACACTCAAATGAAACTTTTGCAAACTTTAGTAAGTCTTGCATACAGTCAGAGAGAAAAGGATACATCTAACCCTTTTTCCTTTCCTTAGTGATCACTTTAGTGATCTACCTTTTGGGGATAAAAAGCTGTTGCTAGGGATTCAATCCAAGGCCTCATGTATATTAGGCAAGTACTCCCTTCATTCAGCTAGCTTGAATGACAGCAGCTCCCTCATCTGAAACTATGGAGTCCAGGAGGAAGTAGTACACTAGTATATGAGGTGAAATAAAGAAATGTCAATGAGCTCACTTTTTGGCAAGATAATGCCTCAGGAATCAAGGGGAAAATATAAAGAAAAACATTTTTGGATTAAATAAAACTAAATAGTCACTAGCACATCTATGCTTATAAACTGGAAAAATCAAATTCTTCAAACAGAGAGGAAATGATAATAATAAAAAAGGAATCTTGAGTGAGATGTGTGGTAACCCAGACTGACTCAGTAGGCTGAGATCAGGAGGTTTATGGTTGAAAAGCTTGTTACAGTGAAATGCATCTGTCATCACAGCTACACAGGGAACATAGTAACAGGAGCATAGTCCAGGCCAGACAGGGAGAAAAAAACAACAACAGCAAGACCTTATTCCAAAAATAAAAAATACGGGGTAGGGCATGGCTGAAGCACTAGAGCACCTGCCTAAAATGCACAAAGCCCTGAACTCAAACCCAGTACTAACACACACACACACACACACACACACACACACACACACACACACACACACACACACGAAAGAAGGAAGGAAAGAAATCTTAGAAGGAAAGGACAAAGAAGGAAAGAATTATGGATACATAATACAATATAC
The DNA here is from genome assembly GCF_019054845.1 of Dipodomys spectabilis. Classification (NCBI taxonomy): domain Eukaryota; kingdom Metazoa; phylum Chordata; class Mammalia; order Rodentia; family Heteromyidae; genus Dipodomys; species Dipodomys spectabilis. Next base: position 42,674,506 of record NW_024870679.1, on the reverse strand, counting down.
ACTTTTTGTTCCCTGTTTTATAAACCACATTAGATTATTGAATCAAAATTATAACACCATCTGATACTGAAGATAAATATGAAAATGAATAAAGTAAGCCAAACATTACAGCACAGGCCTACAATCCCAGCTACTCAACAGGCTGAGAGCAGAAGAATCATGGTTCAAGGTTGGCCTCGGCAAAAAGTTAGTCAGACCCCATTTCAATTTACAAAAGCTGGTGTGGTGGCACACATCTGTCATTCAAGCTACTTAGGAGGCATAAATAGATTGCAGTCCAGGTTTCTCTAGCAACACCCCCCCCCAAAAAAAAGGAGAAAAAAGACCAATCTCAAAAAATAACTGAAGCAAAACAAAAACAAAAACAAAACTGGAAGTATTGTTTAAGTGGAAGAGTACCAGACTAACAAGTTCAAGGACTTGAGTTTAAGTGTCAGAACTTCCCTAGAAGTATGGAGGATTGCCAGGCACTGGTGGCTCACACCTGTAATTCTAGCTACAGAGGAGGCTGAGATCTGAGGATCACAGTTTGAACCCAGTGCAAGCAGAATGTCTAGCCACCAGAAAACCAGAAGTGGTGTTATGACTCAAAGTGGTAGAGTGTTAGCCTTGAGAAAAAGAGCTCAGGGACAGCATCCAGGCCTCAAGTTCAAGCTCTACCACTGACAAAATGAAATAAAACAAAACAAACAAAAAAAGGGAGGCTCAAGGGATCTAAGTGGAAACTATGTTTCTACATTTCATTTCAATTGGTCAAATGTTGATAACACTATGCTAAATTACATAGACATATTATAGTACCCCAACAAATGACTAAGAAATCTCTATAGAGAGATATGTCTAAATGCACTGTAAGTAATCAATAGGGAATCCCCAAAAAATATGTAAGAGAAAAATATTCAGCAGAAAAGATACTTTTTTTTATTGTTTTTGTCCAACAAATAATGGACATCTGCATGCCAAAAAAAGAGAAAAGAATAATGCATAGACATTACACCTTTCACAAAAATTAACTGAAGGTTGATCATAAACCTCATTGTAAAATGTCAAACTATAAAACTCCTAGAAGAGGAAATCTAGACAACCTCGCATTTGGCAATGTTTTGGTTGTTGTTGTTGTTGTTTTAGACAGCATGAAAACAGTAGCCATGAAAGAAATAATTTATAAGCCAGACTGTATTAAATATAATTTTTTTCTATTTTGTGAACAATACTGTCAAGAAAATAAAAGAGAAGCCACCAGCTGGGAGAATATTTGCAAAAGACATATCTGATAAAGGGCTATTATTCAAAATGCACAAAGCACTCGTAAAACTCAACAATAAGCAAACAACCCAAAAAGATAGGCCAAAGGTTTGAATAGACACCTCATCAAAAAATAAATGCAAATGACAAATAAGCATATGAAAAATGTTCTAAGCCAGGTGCCGGTGGCTCTGGCCAGTAATCCTAGCTACTGAGGAGGCTGAGATCTGAGGATCACACAGTTCAAAACCAGTCCAGGCTGAAAAGTCCCCATGAGACTTTTTATTGTCAAGGCGAGGTACAGAGGAGTTACAGTTATATAAGTAAGGTAATAAGTATATTTTTGTCAGACTTGCTACCCCTTCCCTCAATTTTCTTCTACTTTCCCTTCCCTCACCCCTCCACAAGTTGCACAGATCATTTCCAACATATTGTCTTGTGAATATCACTGTTGCATTGGTTCCCCCTTGTCCTTTGTCTCACCATTCTGCTGTTCCCCTTCCCTTCCATAATTCAGATAAATGTATATGCAATACCAGGTTCCAAAATCAAATACAGTGACAAATGGGATAAAAGATGATCCTAAGTGAAATGAACCCCAAGAGGTTTTTCTTTGTTGTTGTTGTTTTTATTGTACTATGTGGTTTCTTGTTTCTTTTGTATGTTCTTCCCCCTATGGTATATCCCCTGTTGTCACTGTATTTGATTTTAATAACCGTGAGACTCTTATCTCCAATTAACCACCAGAAAACTGGATGTGATGATATGACTCAAAGTGGTGGAGCACTAGCCTTAAGCAAAAGAGCTCAGAACAGTGCTCAGGCCTTGAGTCAAGCCCCATAACTGACCAAAAATAATTTTAAAAGATAGTCTCATGGCATCAGACAAAATGCAAAGTAAAACAACCATGCTGGCTTGGACAGGAGGATCCAGAGTTCCAGGCCAGCTTGGGTTAGGTACTGGTAGCCCAGCCTGAGCCTCATAATGAGACCCTGTCTTGCAAAACCAAAAAGGGACACCAATATGCATGTATCAGAATGGCCAACACTCAAACACTGACACCACTAAATGCTGATGGAGTTATGGAGCAACAGGAGCTCTCACTCATTGCTGGAAGGAATGCCGCATGACATTGCCATTTTTGGAACACAATTCACCATTTTAAAAAAATTAACCATACTATTACCATCACCTTCCTTAGTATTTACTACCCAATAAAGGTAAAAAACATGTACCCATGAGTTGGCTGCTGGTGGCTCATGCATAAAATCCTAGCTACTCACGAGGCTGAGATCTGAGGATTGCAGTTCAAAGCCAGCTTGGGCAGAAAAGTCTGTGAAATTCTTATCTCCAATTAGCCAGCAAGTAGAGATGTGTCTCAAGTGGTAAAATGCCAGCTTTGAGCAAAAAGGCTAGGGGACACACCTAGCTCCAATACAGGCAAAACAAAAATTTAAAAGTCTATCAACACAGGAGCCTGCACAGGAATGACTATACTATCCTAAGTGTCAAAATGAAGAAGTAACAACAGGATGTCCCCCTGCAGTGGACTGGATACATCCTCTGTAGCCCTTGACAATGGAATATTATTGTTCAGGGCTATAAAGAAATGAACTATCAAGCCATGAAAAGGCATGGATGAAACATAAATGCATGTGACTAAGCAAAAGAAGTCAATCTTAAAAAACTCTATTCTGTATGGCTCCAGTGATAGGAGATTCTGAGGAAAAATCAAAACCAGATTGGCAATACACACAAGGCATGGTAGCACATTCTGAGAATCCTAATACTCAAGAGGCCTGCAGCAGGAGGATTGAAAGCTTGAGGCCAGCCTGAGTTAGATAGATCCAATCTCATAGAAAGATGAAAGAAAATGGAAGAAGGAGGAGTGGAGGGGAGGGAGGAAAAAGAGTAAAAGAAAACAGAAAGTGCCTTGGGTTCAAGTTTTGCAGAGGGAGGGGATGCATCAGGAGAGCACCGGGGGGACTTTCAGTGTGGTGAATCCCAGGAAAGGACTGCCATGATGGGAACATGTCATACATTTGTTTGTACTTGCAGGATGTGCCACATGGTGAGTGAGACCTAATGTAAACTGTGGAATCTGAGTGACAATTACAGGTTAGTGTGGGTCTCTAAAGTATAGCAGGTGCACACTCTGGCAGAAGGTAGTAGAGAAGCCATGGAAATAAGAGAACAGAAGTGGATAGAAAGTGTGCATTTTCTTAAGTTTGCTGTGAGTCTACAACTGCTCTCAAAACCAACTCTCTCTTTTTTTAAGAGAATAGAGGACCACTACAGACTGTATGAGTAGAGGTAACTTTGTGCTCATAAATTTGACATCTTTAAAAGAAATGAATCAAGGCTTCCAAAACAACCTGCTACCAGAACTCAACCAAGATGAAACAGATGATCTGACTAGTCTGGAAACAATCAAGGAAATGGAATCCATAACTATAAAAACCAGACAAAGTAATAGCCAAACCCAGATGGTTTCACTAGAGAATTTGAGCAACATTTAAAGAAAAAATTAAAAACCAGCTTTCTGCAATCTCATTCATGCAGAAAAATATAGGAGAATTGTCAAAATTGTGGCCCTGGGACCTGTGAAGTTGTTGTTTCACACGGTAAAAAGTATTTTTATTAAGAAAGTGGAGATAGAGACATTCTCTTGGATTGTACAAATGGTTTCAGCATGATTACAAGAAGATTATGGTTTGGGAAATGTATGGATTACACAGGTTTATGTCCTTAGCCACATTTAAGGAGTATTTTTGTTTTGTTTTCATTTAAGGAGTTTTAAGCCACTATGTCTCCAGTATTATTCTAGTAAGATTTTTATCTCCTCTTTCAGGGACAGTAATGACATAGATGTTAGACAGTTCCCTATTTCTCTACAGGTGTCTGGGGCTCTGTTTGAATTTTCTTCCAGTCTATTCTCCTTTTGTTGTTTGGACTGTATAAATTGTATTATTCTTTCCTTATAAATGAAAGAGAGGAGCTGCAGGATCATATTCAGATGCCAAGCTGATGACTTTAAAAGTGGAAGATGGAGCTCCTGGAATGATGTCGAGATGTCTGGTGAAAGTCTGATTTGAGCTCACTGAATCCCTCTATGGCCCTCTGACTGCCCTCTGAAATATAAATATTTGTTGCTTTCTCTTTCCCTTTTTTTAGCTACTAAATTTATGGTCATCTGTTACACTAGTAATGGAAAGCTAATGACATTAGAGCGTTAAATATCAGAAGGACACATTTCTGTGTTAATTTTAGAGGATCCATATTATTCTGATCTGAGAAACAAAATGATACAAGCCAATGATACAAGTTAAAACAGTCAAAGTCCAGTATTGTAATACCTCCCATGTTGTTCTTGTTTGCACAGGATTACATTTTGTATTTAGGGGGTCTTTGTGCTTCCATAGGAATTTTTGGATTGATTTTTTTTCTAGTTTTGAAGTTCTGATGGGCATTGCATTGCAGGGAATCTATAGAAAAACTTTCAGTAGTATGACCATTTTCATGATCTTAAATTTGCTTGTCTGTGAGCAGGGTAAGCTTTTCCATTTTCTGGTGTCTTCTTCAATTACTTTATTTTATTTACATATTTTATTATTCTTATCTTTAAGTAGCTATACAAAGAAGTTCCCATTCTACAAAACAGTGTATGAATACAATGTGTCTGACAACATTGTCACCCATCCCTTTTAACCCATCCCTTCTATCACTTTTTTAAAAAATTGAGATTAGATGATTACATAAATTTCACATATTTCACAGTATTGTGGAATAGTGACAGTTAAAGTCACAAACACATTTTAATCTTCCCAAGGCAAATTGCCATTATCATGGTCTATAAAGTTTGTGGATTCTATGAACTTTGACAATACAAATTATTTCTTCCACATCAGTTGATGATTACATTTCTTTCCTTTTGCTTAGAGTAGGGTGTTCCCTCTTTCCTCTCATTCCTCCCTTCCCATTGCTGTCTTTGGGTTGCTTAGTTCTTTTTCTTCTATGTCCAGTGCAGCTGATGGGCCCCTTTGTTGTGTGTTTTTCCATTTCCCACTTAGTCTGTTCCTCCTCCTGGCTTCCCTCCATTGTGTGCATATATCTACCATATATATGGTTAAGAACATGGAGTCAGGGGCTGGGAAGGTGGCTCAGTGGTAGAGTGCTTGCCTTGCATGCATGAGGCCCTGGGTTCGATTCCTCAGCACCACATAAGCAAAAAAAGAAAAAAGCCGGAAGTGGCGCTGTGGCTCTTCAGCCTTGAGCTGAAGAGCTGAGGGGCAGTGCCAGGCCCAGAGTTCAGGCCCCACGACCAGACCCCCCTCCCCCCCCCAAAAAGAACATGGAGTCATTTAGCAATGATATGACAAAATGGGTGGCTGTCCTTTGTTTCTTGAGTCCTGTTTACTGTGTCATATCTTCTTGTATTTTAGCTTTAGCATCCACATATCACGGAGACAAATGTGCCATTTGTCTCTGTTCTTGGCTTACTTTGCTCAAAATGATTTGCTCTAGTTCCATCCATTTCCTTGCAAATGCCATTATTTTGTCCTTTCTAATGGCTGCATAATATTCCATTGTATATAGGTACCACAATTTTTGGAGCCACTTATCAGTAGTGGGGCATCTGGGTTGTTTCCAAATCTTGGCTATTGTCAACAGTGCTGCAATAAACATGGAGGTGCACATGTCTTTGTATACTGGGTCCAGTTGCTCAGGGGAGATGCCGAGGTGTGGTATGGCTGGGTCATAGGGGAGGTCTATATTTAGCTTTCTAAATATAGACTGTTTCTAAATATAGACTGTTTTCCAAAGTTGTTATACTGGTATACATTCCCACCAGCAATGCAGTAAGGTTCCTTTTTCTCTGCATCCCCTCCAGCATTTGTCATTGGCTAACATTAGGATGTGGGTTTTTTTGACTGGAGTAAGGTGGTATCTCAATGTTGTTTTTATTTGCATTTCCTTTACAACCAGGGATGATGAGCATTTCCTCATGTGCTTCTTTGCCATTTTTATCTCTTCTTCTGAAAAGTCTCTCTTTAGTTCCCTTGCCCATTTCAAGATTGGTTTGTTAGATTTGTGAGAGGTTAGTTTCTTGAGTTCCCTGTATATAATAGATATTAGACCCTTGTCTGATATTTTGCTGGTAAATATTTTTTCCCAATTAGTTGGCTTTCTTTCTAGTTTGGTTGCTATTTATTTATCTATGCAGAAACTTTTTATTTTAAGGTAGTTCCATTTATCCAGTCTCTCTCCAATTTGTTGTGGCCCTGGGACTCTGTTCAGGAAGTTCCTTCCTGTGCCTAGAAGTTCAAGTGTCTCTCTTACTCTGTCCAGCAGTGGTTTCAGAGATTCAGGTTTGATGTTAAGGTCTTTAATCCATTTTGAGTTGATGTTAGTGCATGGTGACAGGCTAGGACCCACTTTCAGTTTTCTGCATGTGTCCACCCAGTTTTCCCAGCACCAGTAGATGAAGAGGTTATGATTCCTCCACTGTATTTCTTTGGCTCCTTTGCCAAATATCAACTGACTGTACACAATTGCTTTCTTGAATATTTGTCTAGTTTTCATTCGAGGGGGATCTTTCACACTCTTAATTAAGTATTCTATTTTATTTTCCAAGGCTATTGTGAGTGGAGTTGTTTTCTTGATTTCTTTCTCAGACTGATTTGTTGGGATATAGAAAAGCTACTAATTTTTTTCTCTAGTGTTTATTTTATATCCTGCTACATTTCTCAAAGCATTTATCAGATCTAAGAGGTTTTGGTTTCACACACACACACACACACACACACACACACACACACACACACACACACACAAAACATGATCCTAGCACACACAAAAAAAAAACCCAGACATGAAGACCAATGGAATAGAAGACTCAAATATAAAATCACACAGCTCTGCTAAAGATATTTTCAAAAAAAATCACACGACAAGTCATCTGATTTTGACAATGAAGTCAAACAACACTGGAGACAAGACAACCCCTTCAATGACTGGTGCTGGGAAAACTGGTTATCTCCATGTAGGACACTGAAACCGGACCCCTGTCTCTAACTCTGTACAAAAGTCAATTCCAAATAGGCCAAAGATGGAAAGGTAAGATCTAAAATGACTACAAGGAAACATGGAGAAAACCCTGATTCCATTCCACCCAAGCCAGAATGGCTATCACAGAGAAAACAAACAACAATAAATGCTGGTGGGGATGTAGAGGGAAAGGAACCCTCATACACTGATGGCAGGGATGTGAACAAATGCACCCACTGAGAAAATCAATATGGAGCTTCTTTCAAAAAATAGATCTAACTTATGACCCTACTGTATCTCTCTTGGACATATATCTGAAGGAGTATAAATCAATATATAAGTAATACCTGTGCTACAGAAATGGCAGAATCAATTTTAAGGTGGTTTATAACTAGTCAATACACAAATTAAGATACAAATACATACTGGAATATTACTATGAAATATTACTCAGCCATGAAGAAAAATGAAATTGTTTTATTTGTAGGAAAATGGGTGGAGCTGGAGATAATCAAGTTGAGTAAGATAAGCCAAATTCAAAATGCAAAATATTATATTTTTACTCATGATGTGTATGTGTATATATCTATATCTATATTGATCTATATATCTATATATATCATTGTGGGATTGTTTGGAGGGTGAGGTGAGGGAAGAGAGGAAAAGAGAATGATGGAGGATGGATTAAATAAAAACACACTGTGTCTATGTATCAAGGTGGCATTAAGAAAACCCATTAAAAGCTATTGAACAATAGGGAGTAGGGGAGAATGGGGAAGAAGAGAGCACTAAAATGAGGTTAAATAGAGTAAATTAAGAATAAATAAATGAATTTAAACATGAAAATACATGAGACACTAGCAAACTAAATATCAATATAATTACATTCTAATTCTATTAATGCTATGTTCTATAACCAAATAAGATAATTTTCAGGTACATCAGATTGGTGTGAGATTATAAATCCAATCAGTATAACTAGTATCACTCACAAGCTAAAAGCAATAAAAAGCAGAGGGTCATATCAATTGATGAGGACAAAGCACTTGAAAAAACTTCAACACTGGTTTATGAGGAAAATCTCCAGAAATATAGAAACAGGAAAATGACTTCAACTTGATGAAAAGCACTCTCAGTCCACAGATAACATCATATTTAATAGTGAAAGATTAAGATTCCAACTCTCACTACTCTTAGTAAACAAAATCAGAAGTTCTAGTGATAGCAACAAGGCAAGAAAAAAAGGAATTGCAAGCATATAAACTGGAAAGGAAGAAATATAGCAAATCTGCTTACAGATGACATGAAGGAATAATTTTTGTCAAAATCTACCCCAAGTGCTTCTAGAATTAATACCTGAGTTCAACCAAGTTTGAGGATACAAGATCGAAGAGCAATTGTATTTCTGCATAGTAATGCAGGCACATAGGAACATATATGTAGACATCAAAATTAAAAAGTAAATATCTTTCACAAGAACTCCAAAGTAAATACTTACATAGAAAACCAAACAAGTATACACAGAACCTGTATAATAAAAATTATATGGTGCTTTAAAAATTAAGGAGAGACATACTATGTTCATGAAATAGATAGCTTCTCCAACTTATCTATAGGTTTAATGGAATATCTATTACAATTCCTGAAATATTTTTTAAAGGAAATACAGTTTTTATTCTAAAACGATAGGTCTCTAAAATAGAAAAAAAATCTGGGTAAAAATACACTGGGAAAAATTACTGAGTCTTAAATGGCCAGGTAATTTGAAGAAAAAAAGTGCTATTGGTGAAAGAATAGAGAAATAGATATACAGAAATTATAAGAGAATCAGTAGTAGATCCTTGCAAATATGTCAGTGATTTTTTTACAAAGGTGAAAGTACCTTTGACAGAAGAAAATAGGCTTTGCAGGAAATAGTGCTGGATTTTCTGTCCTTTCATAGACAAGAAAATTAATTACAACCTATGACTTATGTCTTAAATAAAAAGTTACTCGGGTGGAATGGAAAACTGTACAAAAACCTTTGGGGTCTAGGGCTAGGGAAATAGTTCTCATATTTAATACCCAAAACATGATTCATAAAAGAAAAGATTTGATGCTTTGAATCTCTTTTATCTTTGAAATAAAATTTTTAAACCTTTACTCTGTGGGAGACTGTGTGGAAAAGATGAAAATATAAGAAAAGAGAATATTTGCCAATCACCATCTTCCTTGCATGGAGACTATTATTGTCTGGAATATAGAAAGAATTTTAAAAATACAACAGTAAAAAAATAAAATAAAATAAAATCCAGGTGGAAGGAGGGAGGAAAAGGAATGAACAGAAGGATTAGAAAAAAGGAACAGAAAGGTAAATATGACCAAAGCACATTATATGCATGTGTGGACATGTCATGATGAAATTCTTTATACAATTTAGTATATATGTGCTAATAAAAGACCCAGTAAGAAAGTGAGGAAAGACATGAGTAGGTAGTTCATGATTGAGGATATCCTGATGGGAAATGACAGGTGAGGAGATCATGAATATGGCAGATGCAACTCAAAACCACATGAGATATCACTGAACTTCTATCAGAATGGTTAATATTTTTATTTTTTTCCTTTTCCTCCGTCATCCATTTCTTTTTTATTGTAAAGATGATGTACATAGGGGTTATAGTTGCACAAGTGAGGAAATGAGTACAATTCTTGTTAAACATTGTTATCCCCTCCCTCATTTCTCCATCTATCCCTTCCCCTGACTCTCCTCCCCCACAAGTTGCAAAGTTCACTTTAATATTTTTAAAACAGTGAGAATGTAATGCTGGCAAATATGCAGAGAAACTGGGTCGCCCATACATTGCCATGGAGAAGGTAAAACGGTGCCGGCACTCTGGAAAATAAAGACAGCTTCTCCAAAAATGAGACACTCAATTACCATAAATCCAGTAATAGCACTCTTGGGCATTTATCCCAGAGAAATGAAAATTTATGATCACACAAAAGCCTCTACATGAGTGTTCCTAGCACTTTTATTTGTAATAGTAAAAGCTAGAGTCATCTTAGATGTCCTTCAGTAGATGACTGGTTAAAGAATTGTGATACCCAGGCCCATGGAATGCACATGACCAGAATACCAGAAAAGAACATATAATGCAGGCAACAACTTGGATGGATGAGTCTGTAGGGAATTGTGATGAGGAAGAAAGCAAATCACGTTGAATGATTCCATAATGTGGCATTTTGGTCATGACAAAGTTTTAGAAATGGAAAACAGATCAGTGGTGGTCCAGGGTTTTGGAAAGGGAAGTGAGAGGCCTGGGAGGGGGGAAAGGAGAGGATGTGAGAGGTTGTGGTGTACCTTGGCTGTGACAGATGATACACAAACCAAAACAGGGTGGGGAAAGTGTGTGGAATGTACATGCATGCACACACACTTGAGTATAAGTGAAAGAGAAAAGCTGAAAAAGATTAGTGAATGGTATCAGGGTCATTGTCCTGGCTGTGATGCTTATGTTATAATTTTGCAAAATGTTGCCTTTGGGGAAAATCAGTCAAAAAGCAGGAGCGAGTTCTCTGTTTTCCTTCTGTCTTCTTTCCTTTAATTTTCTAAAAGCCACTTTACCTAGGCATACTTGACATAGAAAAACCTATTACATATTTAATGTTTACAACTTGGAAGGTTTGGAGATAACTAAACACATATGGATACCACCGCCATCGAGACCATAAACATATCCACAAGACCATAAACCTCCCCAAGTTTCCTCCTGCCCCTTTGTTACTGATCTTGTCATTTTGGTGGTCAGAAGATCTAATAGAAGATCTACTCTCTTTGCAAACTGACAGTACACAATAAAGACTGTTAGCTAGAGCCCGTCTGCTGTATATTCGAGCTCCAGAATTTATTTTACACTTACAAACTGTTGTATTCCTTAGCCTTATTACAGTTGTATTTGAATCTGCTTCAATTAAAATTTTTTATTAAAAATGAATTTACAAAAGCACACAAGCCCATATTAATAAAAAATACTAAGTACATATGAATTTTGGAAAAGCCACTTCTCCCTTCCCCCTCTATTTTCAGAAAAGAATAAAAAATAATGCTCTAGCTAGCTTCTGTCTATAAGATATAAATTTATACAAAGACACAAATTGTTTTAAAGTAGTTTTTAAAGGTGAACAATTTTCCCTGCATTAAAAACATCTTTGAAAGGTGAAATGACAATATAAATATCAGACAAAACAGACTTGAAAAGGAGTTATTACCAGAGACTTTTTTTAAAATCAAAGGATTAAAGTGTCACTACTTTCTCAAACATAATGAACACAAATTGCTATGGTTTGAGCAGGTCCCCCAAAAGTGTATGTATTAGAAATGTAATCTCTTATGTTATCAGGGATTGAGAAGCAGGCTGCAGAAGAGCTAAAACAGGTCTTGAGGTCCCTGGCTACAGGAATGGATAAATGTCATTATCAAGCGAATGGGTCAGAGATCCTGAGAGTGGGTTTATTATGAAGGTGAACTCACCTGCTCTTTCTGTCACCTCCTTATGCCATTCTCTGATGCTATTTGAAGTCCAAGACCATTCTCTTAGATTATTTGCCCTCTAGAACCACGAGCCAAAAAAATTACCTACCAAGACAATGGATTAAGACACAAATACACAGGCACCTAATAACAGAGTTTCAAAATACAAGAAGGTGAAATTGATACCATTAAAGGAAGAAATAGAATAAATATATATATATATAATTACAGTTGTCTCTCAGTATTAATAAAATAACCACTTTTTAAAAGTCAGTACAATTTTAAAGGATCTGAATTATACTGTCAGCTGCATTTACTTCATATGACAGAGAAAACACATGTTTTTATGGAGAAGAACACATAGAATGTTCATGCAGACAGATAATGCATTGGACAAAATAAAATGTTTCTGTAACGTTTCCAATATTTAAATGTTACCAAGTTATAACAATATCCCAGTGGAACAGAATAGAACACAAGGAAATGAAGCCATAGACTGATACCCATCTAATATTTGACAGCTGAGCCAAAAACATAGGCTGGATAAAAGATAGCCTCTTCAACAAATGATGCTGGCAAACTGGATATCCACATGCAGAAAACTGAAACTAGATCCTAGGGGGTAGGGAAAACATTGGGGCTCCCAGGCACAGATTATAAGTGTATAAGTAAAATGCCAGAAACACAACGGATCAAAGAAAGAAAGACTTGATAAATGGGATTGCACCAAACTTAAAAATTTCTGCACAGCAATAGACACAGCTAATAAGCTAAATAGAAAGCCCACAGAATGGGAGATTTTTACTAGCTATATATCAGACAAGGGCATAATATTCAGAATACACTTGGAGCTCAAAAAAATAAACTCTAAAAATATAAACCCTCAAAGAAACAAACCAATTAATAAATGGGCTAATGACTTAAAGAGAAGACTTCTCAGAAGAAGTAAAAATGGCCAATAGATACATGAAGAATAGATACATTTCTTCATGTATCAAAACAACATTGAGATCCCACCTCATCCATTAGAATGGTCACTATCAAGAAAACAAACAACAATAGATGCTCGTGAGGATGTGGCTAAAGATGTACAAGACACAATGTTGAAAACAAACTTTACAACTTGGGACAGAGAGGGAGGAGTTGGGGAGGTGAAGAGGAAAGGGGGGGGTAGGGGAAAAACAAAGGAGGAGGTAACAATGCTCAATAGGAAATGTACTCATTACCTTACTCATGTAACTGTAACCCTTCTGTACACTATTTTTACAATAAAAAAAATTTAAAAAGGAACTCTATTACACTGTTAGTGGGGATGTAAACTTGTTCAGCCACTCTGGAAAGCAATATAGAGTGTCCTCAAAAAACTAAAATAAAACTACCCTATGACCCAGTAATTCTACTCCTGGGCATTTATTAAATAGAGCACAAAAAGATTACAATAAAGCCATCAGCACAACCATGTTCATTGTGGCACTACTTGTCATAGCCAAGATATGGAATAAGCCCAGATGACCCTCAATGGATGAATGGATCAAGAAAGGATAGTATATTTACACAAAGGAATCCTGCTCATCTAGATATTAAATCACTCTTGGAAAAAATTATACTAAGTGAAGTAAGCAGACCCAGAGAAACAAAGGTTGCATGTTTTTCCTCATTTGTGGTAGATAGAATGAACCTAAAATTCTATAGGTAAGCACTCTGAATGGTAAGTGGTTACAAATGAATTAACTGATCTATAATTGACTCTATGGAAAGCTCAAATAAATCTTTTAGAAAGAGTAGGTCAACGTCCAACAAAATCAGCACCAAGAAATGAGTACATGCAAGAAGAAAAGTGAAACTAGAGGGATAGGGGTAGAGAAAAGTGAAACTAGAGGGATAGGGGTAGATAAATGAAGGAAGTAGAGAATGCAGTCAGGAATCCATTGTAAATACCTCAAAATTAAGAAAAGTAAGCAGAGGGGTGAGATGAAGGTGGATGTGAATGTTGAAGGGAGTAACACACATCAAGATGCATTGTATTCATAAACTGCTTTGTTAAATGGTATCTCCTTTGTAGAATGAAAACAATTTTTAAATACACTACAATTCAAAATTTTGAATAAAGATATAACAATACTAAGATATTCAGAAAAGCCATAAATATTCCAAACTAATGTGGCTTTAAAATTACCCATTTGTCCATGACAAAATTGCAAAACAAACTTAGAAACGAGTTCACAATGGATGACAATAAAAACACAATGGTGTGGTTTGCATCTTAAGCAGTGCTTCAAGGGACTTTACATTTTAAGTGCTTACATTTCAAAAGATAAGACTAGAAGGTCACTTATCAACTTCCCTACCTGAAGAAGGTACAAAAACAGTCCCACCTTAGAATAAGCTGGAGTAAGCACACCCCACACTGCCTGTTCCCCTTGAATGTGGCTGGTTAGGGACTCTGGAAATAGCAGCAAGTAGACTAGGGAAGAACAAGGACACACTGGCCAGCAGTGAAATCACCAGATCCTTTTCTCTTCCAGAATCCTCAGATCTAATCTAAACCCAAAATCTACAAGTGAGCCCTGGGGTGAAAAAAATTTAAAAAAAAAATAAGAGCTCTAAGAAAAAGTCTTTTAGTTCTGACTAAATGAGTGGAGGAGGAAAACTTCTAGTAAACAGAGTGTGCATAGAGGTAGAGGAAAATCCCACTGTTTCCTTTTTTCTCTTCCCATTTTCCTTGGTGCAGGTCAGTTCCTTGGTGCTGGGGAAATTACAGTTACATGTAGCAGAATGGGTCTAATTAAAGCTCCAACTTGCTGGCCAGAGGATGAAAAAAGGGTTTGCTCTAGAGAATCAGGAAGGATTGTGGAAATCAAAGAGAAAGATAGAGAGACAGACAGACAGACAGACAGAGACAGAGACAGACAGAGAGACACAGAGACAGAGACAGAGAGAGACAGAGAAACAGAGAGACAGAGAGACAGAGAAAGAGAGCAGAGCTAAATAAAGAAAACTCATAAAACTTTTTAAATCTTAAGTTGTACCCCGGTGAATATAATTCTACTCCACTGATTCAAAACTGATAAAGAACTAGACAAATACAGATCCAGCACTAGCCCCTAGGAGGACATAGGTAGAAGAGTGAGCCAATAACATTGCAAAAGCTTCAGAAGCTAAACTAATGTTTGAACAACCCACAGAAAGTCTCAGCTTCAGAATGGGACTGGAGGTTGGTTGCCTGCTAAAACAATATGGCAGCTACAGCGGGAGTAAAGAAGATGCCACCTTCCATGACACAGTGTTCAAAATGGCCAGAATGCAACCCAAAACATTCTCATGACAAAACTCACCCCCCTTGGTAAAAGGCAACTGGAAGGTGCCACCAACAAGATGGAAATTATCTGGCAAAGACTGAAAAAAAGCAACATAAAGATGCTCCATCAGACCATGTGAGCATTCTTGAAACAAGTAGAAAACTTTTAAAGCCATAGGCGATAATGGCTGAAATCTTCATAAATTTGATTTTAAAAAAGCCCTACATATAGGTTCAATTAATTCAGTGAATCACCACTACAGTAAAATTACTACAACCACAACTCTAATACCTTCTAGCCAAACAATTGAAAAAACTAGAAACCTAGGCACTGGTGGATCATGTCTATAACACTCATTACTTGGGAGGCTGAGATGGAAAGAATTGCTGTTCTAAGCCACCACAGGTTAAAAAGTTTGCAAGGTTCCATGTCAACACTAGACATTGTGCATGGTAGTGAACACCTATCATCCCTGCTATGGTGTAAATAGAGTATTGTGGTCCAGAATGGGCAAAAAGTGAGATTCTATCTCAAAAATAAGCAGAGCAAAAGGGGCTAGAGGTGTGGCTCAAGCCTAGCAAGCATTAAGGCCTAAGTTCAAACCCCAGTACCAGAAAGGAAGGAAAGAAGGAAGGAAGATAGGAAGAAGGAAGGAAGGAAGGAAGGGGGAAGGAAGAAAGAAAGGAAGAAAGGAAAGAAGGAACGAAGGAAGGAAGGAAGAAGGAAGGAAGGAAGGGAGGGAGGGAAGGAGGGAGGGAGGGAGGGAGGGAGGGAGGGAAAAGAGAAGAGAAAAGAAAAGAAAAAAGTCAAAGACAGAAATCTTGGCAGCATCCAGAGGAGAGGGCAACATTATTATAAAGAAACAAGGATTTGGATGACTATGGATAATTCTTAACAAATATCATAGAGACATTTTTAGATATAGGAATGGTAAGAAAATTTGTTGCCAGCAGACCTTCTCTTAAAAAATTGCTGAAAGAAGCTTTAAAGACACATGGAAGTAATGCTAGAAGGAAACATGCTACATCCAAAACAGAGGAGCAACAGAAATAACAAATATGTCCTTTTCTTCTTATTGCTTTTCTTTACATTTGACAGCTAAAAGACAAAAATTACAACACTGCATAATAGAATTTTGCATATAAATACAACACATAAGATCATAATAAGCCAGGTGTGGGTAGCCCATTCCTGTAATCCTAGCTACTCACAAGGCTAAGACCTGAGGATTGTGGTTTGATGCCAGCCCAGGCAGGAAAATCCGTGAGACTACCAGCAAATCAGAAGTGGTGCTGCAGCTCAAGTGATAGAGTGCTAGCCTTGAGTGAAAAAGTTCAGGGACAGTGCCCCTAATTCAAGCCCCATGATCCACAAAAAAAAAGAAGAAAAAAAAAGGAAAAAGAAAGATCATTATAAAATAAAAGGAGAATTCAAAGATTCCCCCAAAAGAGCAAAACTAGTCTCTAAAAATAACAAAATTGAATGAATTACACTACATAGCCTAAAGATTTTCTATGAAGTGATAATAATCAAAAGAAGTATGGTGTTAGCAGAAGAACAGACAAAAATAATTACTTGGATATCAAGTCCATAAAGTAACTTCCACTTTATAAGTTATCAATTTTTCAATAAAAGGTACTAAAGAAAGTTTTGTTTCAGAGCAGTGGCATAAACAAACTGACGGAGTAAAGAGTTACACACTTTCATTATTCCTGCCCCCAACACCAGAGCAGTTTGTCAGTACTCTGGAAAATAGCATGGGGAATTTCATTGAATGGGGCTCATCAGTGGATGTGAGGAAGCAGGAGGGGGGGGGGAATGAACATAAAGGCAGAATATTGGAATTTTAACCTGGGAAGCAGAAGGAGAAAAGAATGAACAACATTGGACATATGTACAGGACATGTGGGATGATGTCAGGCAACCAATATACTTACTGTAAGAATTCTGAGAGGAAAGCAAGAGAGAGAGACGAATGAAGAATGAGCTTCAAGATCCCCAAATTAGATGAAAGATGCAATTCTACAAATCCAGGAGGTCGACAGACCCCATGTAGGAAAAAAGTAAGGAAGCTCCAAGAGGAGACACGCTATTGCCAAATCGTCAGCCCGAAGAGATCTTGGACCAGCCTCAGGAGACTGTGGATATGATTCATTTCTCACCAGGAAGTACAAAGGCCAGTGGCAAGGTCAGCATATTGAAAGTGTTGAAAGAAAATTATCAAAGAAGGGTCTTTTTGCTTTTTGGGAGGGAGGGAGGTTTGTTTTGTTTTGTTTTGTTGGTAGGTACCAAGACTTAAAACTCAGGGCCTTGTGTTCTTGTTTGGTTTGCTTGCTCAGCTGCTGTTCTACATATTACCAATGTACCAATCTCTGGAACTGGGTCAAAAAAGGATGATCTTCCAGATCTCAGCCTCTGAGTAACTAGGGTTACCAAGTATGAGCTACTGGTACCTAGATTAAAGAAGAATTCTCTATCTGACCAAATTGTCCTTCAAAAATGAAGGAGAAATTTTGTTTCAGTAACAGATGACCATCTAGGAAGCAGATAAATATAAGGAAATAGAAGATTTAAACAACATTTTATAAACTCACTAGACCCAGCAGACACACACACTGGAGCATGCATACATACAGAGATATATACATGAGCACACATATAAACATGAGCACACAAACACACACATACACATGAGCATGTGTACACATAAATTCACATGCTCACACACACCCAAGCATTTTCACACACACACACACACACACACATCCTTTCTCATACACATATGCACACCATTCTATATATAAAACATTACTCAACAGCAGAAAACAAATCGGTCTCAAGTGCACATGGAAAAATCACCAAGACAGATCATATGTTAGGCCACCAAACAAGACTTGGTTAGCACATTTTCAGAATCTGTTAAACTTAAAAATATTGAAATCACTAAGTGCAATCTCTGACTACAACAGAATGGGGATTTAATTAATAACAACAAGAAAATTGGAGCTTTCACGTTTATCTGGTCAAAGACAAATCACAAGAGAAACTGGAAATCACTTAAGCAAAAATGTGAATACAAATACAACATGCTGACACTGATGGAAAGCCAAGGCAGTGCTCTGAAGAAATAGGTAGCTATAACTGCCCACATTACAAAAGAAAGTTCTCTAACCATAACCTAAATATATAGCATGACATCTACAAAAATAAGAACTAAAACCAAAAGAGAAAAATGTAGAAAGTAGAGATAAGCCAGACACCAATAGCTCATGCCTGTGATCCTAGATACTCAGGAGGCTGAGGATCTGAGGAGGATCAAGATTCAAAGCCAGCCTGGGAAGAAAAGTCTGTAAAACTTTTAAACTCCAATTAACTAGGCCAGAAGTGGAGCTCTGACTCAAGTCGTAGACAAAAAAGGACGAAGAAGGTCAAGGAAAGACCCAGGTCCTGTGTTCAAACCCTAAGACCAGCACCCTACCCCTGCCAAAAAAAGAAGGGTAACTAAGTAAACACAGAAGTAGAGGAGAAAAAGTGGAATCACTGAAAACATGTTATATGTTTTTAAAAGATCAGAAAAGCAGACTAACCTTTAGCTGGATGAACAAAGAAAAATAAAGAGAGACATTAATGAATTCCTAAAAGAAGAAATGAGAGTAGAGCTATTGATACCAACCTTCTAGAAAAAAAGAAAAATGATAAGTGAAAACAGATGTTTTATGTCAATGTTTACCCCAGAGTAAACTAAATATGGAAAATACATACATGCATGCATGCATACACACATACATACATGCATACATACATACGTATGCAATGGAATATTATTCGGTTATAAAAAGGAATGGAATTATGGTCAATGCTGCAGCAGAGATGAGCCATGATAATAAAATAAGAGGGAAACTTAACATGAAATGCCCATTGTGGGGCATCACAGAGGAATAAAATGTATCAAAGGTTACCAGGCCTAAGTTGAAAGGTATAAGGATGGGGACTTATGGCCTAACGATTGAAGAATTTGTTATAAAAATGATAAAAATGTTTTAGAACTAGATATTAATAATCATTGATCCACATAGTCAATGTAATTAATGCTACTGAGCTATATACTTAAAAGTCACCAATGTGGGGGTGACATGATCCAAAAAGAAATGTACTTATTATCTGATTTATGTAACAGTAGCACCTCTGTACATCACCTCTACAATAACAATAAATTATATTTATTTGTAAAAGTCATTAATGTGGCAAATTTGTTACAAATAGATGATAGACATACAGACAGATAGACAGACAGACAGACAGATAGATAGATTTACCATACTAAGAAAGAAACATCTGCCAGGCACTGGTGGCTCATGCCTGTAATCCTAGCTACTCAGGAGGCTGACATCTGAGGATCGTGGTTCAAAGCCAGCCTGGGCAGGAGAGACCGTGAGACTCTTATCTCCAATAAACCACCAGAAAACCAGAAGTGGCGCTGTAGCTCAAGTGGTAGAGCGCTCGCCTTGAGCTGAAGAGCTGAGGGACAGCGCCCAGGCCCAGAGTTCAAGCCCCACGACCGACCAAAAAAAAAAGAAAAAGAAAGAAACATCTTCCAAAAGTTTATGCTGGGACAATTAGATGACCACAGGGAAGAAATGAAGTTCAAATCCTAACACACACTGTATATAAAAATCAATTCAGGATGTGCAGACAGACATAAAAGTAACCTGAAACAGTAAAGCTTCATAGGGGGAAAAAATCACATAAAATGCAGTTGTAATCTTGGGTCATCAAAGTCCTTTCAGGGCTGGCATAGAAAGCAATAGCTATAAAATCAGAAATTGATAAATTAGACTTCATCAAAATTTAAATCTCCTTCTCATGAAAAGACAATCATCAAGAAAATGAATGGGCAATCCAAAGTATGGGAGAAAACATTCCCCAAACATATATCTTACAAAGGACTCGTATCCAGGACATAGAAAGAACTACAACTCTGAAATAAACCAGACAAACAACCCAATAAATATCTAGTTTAAGGACTTGAGATGAGCCCAGGTATATCAGAGAGAGACAAAGGAATAGTCATGAATGGTCAGAAAGCAGATGAAAAGGTTTTCAATCTCATTAGTTGACAGGAAATGCAAATTAAAACCATAAGGAATAGCATTATGACCCATTAGAAAAGAAGGAAAAAAATCAAAAGACTGAAAACAGTATTATTGAAAGGGTGAACAACCAGAATTCTCATCTAATGTTAGGGGCTGTAAAATGAAACATTGCTTTAGGGAAAATGTGGCAGGTTCTTTTAAAGTTAAGCCTAGAACTTCCCCGGGACTTGGTAATTCTAATTCTAAACACTTGCTCAAGAAAAACGAAAGCAAATATCCATTCAAAAAGTTGGGGTGTCAGGGGAAAAATTGGGGACAGTGAGGGAAGGGGTGACATTGTCCAAAAATAAATGTAACTCATTGCCTGACTTATGTAGTAAGGTGTAACCACTCTACATCACCTTTATAATAACAATTAAAATTATTTTTAAAAAGTTGTTGCCCAAGAGAAATAAAAACAAAAGTTTATTCAAAAAATTGATCTGGCAAATTTAATCCTAATAAAACACACAAAAAAGTGACCCAACCCAGACGTGTATTGGTCTGGGTTTAATATGTGTGATCCATTCATACACTGGAATACTAATCAACAATTTTTTTAAAAAAGGTTCTTAATGATACATGCAAAAACATGGAAACACACCACAGCTACTGTTCTGAAGCCAAATATGAAATGTTTGATAGCATAGTAAAGCCATGTGTAATGAAGCACAGACATGGCAAACACATCTGAACAGTGGACTGCCTTCGTTGTGGATAGGACTCTGAAAGGGAACGTAAGGAAACATCTTTGATAGGGATGTGGTGGGATTATATCTAAACATTTGTCCGAGCTATATACCTTATATTGTGTTTTAATATGTATAAATCATATTTTCTTAAGTGAGGAACTATTTAAAAAATACAAATGATATAAAATAAGGAGAAGCCAGTTCTGTCTAGTGAGGGAAACTGAGACATAGAACAGGTTCAATGCAACTTAATTTCAGCAAAATTCTTATTCTGATTGAGGAGGTTATAGGACAGTGGGGATGGAGTAGAAGGAGGCAGAGTGAGAAAAACATTGAGGAGGTCAGAGCCAGGCCCCACAGGCCAACTTAAACCAGGATAAGGAATGGTCACTTACCAAAAAAAAAGGATAGTGAAATGAGAGTAGAGGATTTTAAGCTGGAAAATACCAGGAAACACCACGGTCTGTTGTGGTTTTTAGAAGATGACTATAGCAGCAGCTGTGTAGGAAATAAATTGGGGAAGCCAAGAGCCAAATCAGACAAGCTAGATAAAGGGCAGCGTGGTTGTTTTGTAGAAAGATGACTGGAACAGTCTGTAGTGGAAGGAAGAAGGCCACCATCTAAAGACATTTAAGAGATGGAGAGTTGAACTTGCTACCTGACTAGTGTGGGAAAGGGATTGGAAGAGAGAGAGAGAGAGAGACAGACAGACAGAGACAGACAGAGAGAGAGAGAGACAAAGACAGAGAGACAGACAGAGAGAGAGACAGAAAGACAGAGATACAGAAAGACAGAGAGATATCACAGAGAGATAGAGCGCAAGCGAGAGAGAGAGCGAGAGAGTGAAAGAGAGAGAGAAAGAGAGAGAGAGAGGGAGAGAGAGAGAGAGAGAGAGAGAGAGACTGGGGTGGTTACCAGATTTCTGACTTGAGAAACAGAGGAACGGGTGATGCCATTTGGGAAAAGGCGAGAGAAGACTGAGAGAAGTCAGATGTTGGGGAGAAAGGAGTCTGGGACACTAGGACACTGTCAGTTGAGGATCAGTGGAGAGGCCACTGAGGCAGGAGATTTTAATGTGCGCAAGTGCAAGGATGGTTGGGTGGGGGGGTAGGGCACTAAAAATTAGGGAACATCAACCTCTGGTAGCATTTAGAGCTCTGAAAAGAATGGGAAGAAAATGCCCAGAGATCAGATGTGTCAGGTAAGTCCTGGGAACAGCACAGGAAAGGACAGAGAAGGTGGGTAGAAAAGGGACCCTGTAAGGGGACAGAGGTGGTCAGAGCCCAGGGAAATGTGACAGTGTTGTCATGGAGACTGTTGGAGGATGGAATTATGGGTTTTGTGAAATAAAGCTGAAAGCTGAAGAAGGATAAAATGAGGCAAAAATGTGTCCGCAGGATTTAGTAACGAGGCAGTTGCTGGTAACTTGACAAATCAGTGCTGTTGGAGCATGGCAGCTGAGGTACAGATTGCTCCGAGTGAAGGAATAGCCGGGAGTGACAATGTGGTGTCTCTTTTTAGACACTTTGCTATGAAAAGAGCCAAGAAAATTGATGCACAGGAGGTTTGCAAGAGAGAGAGGGACAGCATTTGAAGTAGGCCTCTACCAGAGTGGGGAATGATGCATCTGAACAACTGTAGCCTAAAAGTGGCAGCTTCTCATGGGGAACTAGAATGATACCTTTTCAGGTAGGTCTCTGTGAAGAAAAGAATCAGCTTCAAGGCTGTGATGTGATCCATTGGCTTGGGGTACAGGTGTGAGGACAAATGGTTGAGTTCATCCATAGCTGGAGTTGACCACAAGAGGTGCCTGAGACAAGATATAGCCCTGAATGACACATCCCAGGTGACCTATTTCCCCCAGCTAAGCTCCACCTCCTCCTCTTCAGAACTTCCCAAAAGAACACCACTAGTTGGGGACCAAAGCCTTTAACATATGAGCCCAGGGAAGACTTTTCATACCCAAACCATTATAATATTGCCCAATCTCTGCCTCCTTATTTTACTTAACACAATGATCTTATTTCTATCCATTTCCATGCAAATGATGTGATTTTCTTCTTTCTGCGATTGGATAAAATTCCATTATCACTAGGTGCCACAGGCTCACACTTCTAATCCTAGCTGCTCAGGAGGCTGAGATTTGAGGATTGAACTTTGACCAGGTAGGAAATGCTGAGACTCTTGTCTCCAATTAAGCTGCAAAATGCCGTGGCTCAAGTGATAGAGTACCAGCCTTATGTGAAACAGCTAAGAGAAAGCTCCTGGGCCCTGAGTTTAAGCCCCATTACCAGCACAAATAAAACCCCTTTAATATTATCTATACTACATTTTTTTTCTCCATTTACCCATGGATAGACACCCAGACTGGTAGCTTTTAGAAAGAATAGAGATGGTGCATAAGCTGCCAGTCTTGAAGAACTAGGAAATACAATCATGAAATACAGCCTTTGGTTTGGTGTTTTTTTGTCTTTTAAATTGATTTTGCTTTCTGTAACTGCATTCATTGCAATTTTTTTTGTTACTTACAACATTTTTTCCTTGAAAATTTAGTGTTTTCTGTATGTAAGATCTTGTCATCAGCAAATAGCAACCGTTGAGCTTCTTTCTGTTCTATTTGGTTGCCTTTTATTTCTTCTTCTGCTCTGATTGCGGTGGGAACAATACTGCAGTGAATAGAAGTAGAAAAGCTGGGTGTCCTTGTCTTGTCTGCATCTCAGAGGAAAGAGTTTCAATTTCTACCATCGAGGATAATGTGCACTTATCTATATTATTATTGTGTTGCTTTTCATGCTTTCTTATCCCTAACTTGTTGAATTTATTTTTAAAATGAAAGGTTGTTGAATTTTGTCAAATGGCTTTTCCGTATCTCATCAGACAATCAGGTGGTTTTGTCCTTCATTGTATTTATGTAAAGTATTACATGTATTGATTTGCATATGTTAAATCATCCTTATATCCCAGGGATAAATCTCACTTGATGGCAGTAAGTAATCCTTTCCATCTGTGGTTGAATTTGCATTTTGAATTTTTCCATGTGTCTTATTTGCTACTACTTTCTCATTGAAGATTTTATTTATTTATTTATTTTGCGTTACTGGGAAGTGGACTCATGGCTGTCTACCTCTTGAACTACACACTTAGTAGCCTCATTTTTTGTCTTGGTTATTTTCAACATAGGTTCTCTCTGTGTAGCAGGCCTGGACGGTTTTCTTCCTACTTGTTCTTCTCCATGTTGTAATATCTTTGCAACAATGAGATTACAGGTTGTTATATTGAAAAATGAACTATATAACTTTGGCCGGAGGTTGGGGGTGGGGGTGGGGTGAGAGATGGGAAGGGATGGGAAGGGGAAACAAAGGAGGAGGCAACAATGCTTGATAAGAAATGTACTCATTACCTTACCCATGTAATTGTAACCACTCTGTACGGTATTTTCAGAATAAAAAAAATCCAAGAACATCTTTTGGTCTCTGCCTCTCAAGAAATTAGGACTATAGACTCAAGCCAACATACCTTGCTCTTGATGACATTTTTTTTGTTTCCATTTCCTTGAATTCATTTTAATAAGTATTTTTTTCATTTTTAAAGAATTGTTTTATTTAACTATAAAGTATGCTTAGGCTACAGGACAGGCAAGCTAGCAGGCCAGAGACCCTGGAAAATGCTGATATTACAGCACAAATACAAAAGCAGACTGGAAACTGAATCTTCCCTGTACATATCTGTGTCCAAATTTCTTCTTCCAAGAGAAGCACTGATCATATTGGATTAGAATCCATACCTACAAATTTTTTGAGCTTTTGTTCATTTTTAATATATATTTTCATTGTAAAGATACTGTATAGAGGGGTTACAGTTACATGAGAAGGTAATGAGTACATTTCATATGGAGCATTGTTACCCCCTCCTTTGTTTTTCCCCTACCTTCCCTTTCCTCCCCCCTCCCCAAAGTTGTAAAGTTCCTTTTCAACATAGTATCTTGTACATCTCATTGTTACAATGGGTCAACCTATATCTCTGTTTCAGCATTTGGTTATTTCCCTTCCCCTCCCCAAATTAGAAAAATGTATATACAAGATTCAGGGCACCAGAATCAAACACAGTGAAAACCAGAGTCATACCATGGGGAAAGAACATACAAAAGAAACAAAAAAAATCACATAGTACATTATAAGTACATTAAAAACAATAGCAACACAATGTTCAAGAGGAAGTGTACTCATTACCTCACTCATATAACTGTAACCCTCTGTACAGTAGCTTTACAATAAAATAAAATTAAAAAAAAAAAAAAACAATAGCAACAAAGATAAAACCTCTTGTGTCCCTATCTTGGGGTTCATTTCACTTAGCATCATCTTATATAGTCATATGTACATAGCTTTTGACCTTTTTTGCTTGTCCTAGACATATTCTAGTTATTGCAAATAAGGGAAACCAAGGAACTTACGTTTCTTTAGGCCTGGCTTCCTTCACTTAATATAATTTTTCCGTCTTTCCATTTCCCAACAAATGGGAATACCTACAAACTTTTTTGTGATGCTCTAGGATTTATTTTTACTGAGTATTTTAAATATTTTTTATTGTCATGGTGATGTACAGAAGGGTTACAGTTACATAAGTCAGGTAATTTTTCTCCCACTTTTCCTCTCCTCATTCCCCACTCCTCAGTTGCACAGATTATTTCCAACATTGTTTTGTGAGTGTCACTGTTGTATTGGTTCCCCCTTGTCCTTTGTCTCACCATTCTGTTGTTCCCCTTCCTTTCCCTAATTCAGATAAATGTATATACAATACCAGGGTACCAAAATTATAAATACAGTGACAACAGAGGATATACTATAGAAGGGAAGAACATACAAAAGAAACAAGAAATCACATAGTACATTAAAAACAACAACAACAAAGAAAAATCTTTTGTGTCTATGTCTTGGAGTTCATTTCACTTAGCATCATCTTATATAGTCATATTACATAGCTATTGAGCTATTATGCTCATCTGCTAAGAGCATCCTAGATGTGTACTATTTATTGCAAATAATGGAAACCATGGGACCTATGTTTGTTTGGGTCTGGCTTATTTCACTTAATATGATTTTTCCAAGTCTTTCACATTTCCTTAAAAGTGGGATGGCATCATTTTTTCTGATGGAAGCATAGAATTCATATATATATATATATATTCATATATATATATGGTATATATGTGGTAAATATGTGGTGTGTATATATACATATATATATAATATTTTCTTGATACATTCATCTACTGAGGGGCATCTGAGTTGGTTCCATATCTTAACTATGGTGAATAATGCTGCGATAAACACAGTTGTGCTGGTAGCTTTAGTATGGCCTTGTTTGTGGTCATTTGGGTAAATGCCTAGAAGTAGGATTGCTGGGTCATAGGGGAGCTCTATGTGGAGTCTTTTGAGGAAACTCCATACTGCTTTCCAGAGTGGTTGAACAAGTTTACACTCCCACCTGAGGCACATAGACATTGATCCTTTTTGCCTTTGTATTCCTCCCCTAAGAGTATCCTTCTTTGGTCTCTGTGTGTGAATGACTAGATTGATGAAAATGTTTTTATCCGTATTCATCAAGGATTTTGGTCTTTAAGTTGTTTTTTCTTGTGATGTCCTTATGTGGCTTTGTCTCCAGTATTGTTGGCTTCATATGAAGACTTAGAAAGTATTCCTTCCTCTTCAACTGTTTGGAGGAGCTTGTAAAGGATTTGTTTAAATGTGTGGTAGAATTTAGGTGGTAGAGCTGGGTGACTCAAGTGGTAGAGTGCCTACCTAGCAAACCCTGAGTTCAAACCACAATATTCCCAAGTAATACCGCCACTACCAACAACAATATAAATTATAAGAGCATCACTTTTTGGCTATTTCTTTGATGAAAGATTTTTTTATTACTGATTTAGTCTCTTTGCTCATTATTGGTCCACTCAGACTTCATGATTCAACCTAAATTCCTTAGTTTAGTCTAGGCATTTATCCATGTCTTCTAGGTTATCCAATTTTGGACATTTACTTATTTATAATATTCCCTTATGATCCCTGTGATTTTTGTGGTTTGGGCTGTCATGTCTTTTCTTTCATTTCTTATTTTATGTATTTGAGTTTTCTCTTTTTATCTTAGTCAAGCTAAGGGTCTATTTATCTTTTCAAGAAATCACCTCATATTTGTCGATTTGTTTGTTTTGTTTTCAGTCTCTCTTTCATTTGGTTTTGCTCAGATCTTTATTATTTCATTACTTCTGTTGACATGGGGTTTAGTTTGTTCTTTTTTCCCCTTTCTTTCCTTGAAGCATAACATTAAGTTGTTTATTTGAAAACTTTGATGTAGTTATTCATTTTTACAAACTTTTCTCTTAGAACAGTTTTTGTCACATCCCATAAGTTCTATTATGTTGTGTATTCATGTTAAGCGGTCTCAATGTATTTTATTAATTTTTTCAAATTTCCAAAAGAAGTCAAAAGAATAATTTCATGTACCATAGCTACAAATAATGTAAAATACTTAGGAATAAATTTAATCAAGGAGGTAAAAGATCTGTATTCTGAAAACAATAAACTGTTAATAAAAGAATCTGAAGACATAAATAAATGTAGATTTTTGTGTTAATGAATTGGAAGAATTAATGTTGTTAATATATACATATTATCTAAAGCAATCTGTAGATTTAATGCAATACTTAAAGCAACCTGTAGATTTAATGCAATATTTTAATACAAAATACTTTAACACAAAATTCCAACGTCATTTTTATAGAAGTAGAAAAGGCAATTCTAAAACTCATAGGAACAACAAGAAACAACAACAAAAACTTGCCAAGGCGAGCGTGAACCAAAAAGAATGAAGCTAGGTGCATCACATCACCTGATTTTACACTACACAAAAAAATCAGTAGTGTTTTATAAAACATCATTATGGTGATATAAAAGAAAAGTTATCAACTAGTGGAACAGACTAGAGGCCCACACATGTACACATGGCTGATTGAGCTTTGACAAAGTCAGAAAGTTCACACACTAGAAATAAGGCATCTCTTCAAGAAAGGCTGCTGGGAAAACCAGAAATCTGTGTGCTACCGAAAAGTGGAAATGAACCAATATCTCATACTCTATACAAATAACTCAGAATGGATCAAAGACATAAAACGGTAAGACTACTAGAAGAAAACATACAGAGAAGTCTACACTACACTGGTGTAGGCGATGATATTTTTTAGATTTGATCCCAAATAATAAAAGCAAAATTAAATAAATGAGATTAGATCCAAATAACTTCTTTATAATAAAGGAAATACCAGAGTGAAGTGACAACCCAAGGACCTGGAGGAAATATTTGCAAACCACAGATGTGAAAAAGAGTTAATATTGAAAATTTGTAAGAAATTCAACTCTCTAGAAAGAAAACAAACACTCTAATGTTAAAATGAGCAAGAACTTAAATAGACTTCTTTCTTGCAAGAAGACATACAAATAGCTAAAATTCATGTGAAAACCTGTGTACAGCAACACTACTCATTAAGGAAATGGAAATTCAAGCCACAATGAGACATCAGTTCTCACATGGTAGAATGGCTATGATTTTTTTTAAAAAGTAGTGGAAGATACCAAGTGTTAGTAAAGAGGTGGAACAAGGCAACTCTCAAGCACCATTGGTAGAAATCAATCATTCACCTTAGGTACAATATGTGATGATTTGCTGATGTACCACTGTTATTGAAATCTATGTGGGGGTTTGCCAAAAATAGCATTACCATAGGATCCAGCAGTCCCACTTCTAGGCCTACTGGTATGATGATGTTGAAGAGATATCTATTCTCCTGTACCCTCCCAGTACTATTCATAAGATGTAGATTGAACCTAAATGTCAATCAACAGATAAAGAAAAACTGTTTTATATATACATATATATCATAAGATACAATTTGATCTTTAAAAAGCCAGAAAGTGTGTCATTTATGACAATATGGTTGGAATTTGAAAATTGAAATAGACAGAGAAAAATCAATAAATACGTGCTCTGATTTATATGTAAAATTTGAAACAATCAAACTCAAAGAAGCAGAGGATAGATGGTAATTACAGAGGCATGGCTAAAGGGAATGGAACATTTCTAAGAACAGGTGTCAATGACTCAATATGACAAGATTGTAAAGATAAAGATCTCTTTACTTCAAGATATGTTACACAGTATAAATATAATAAATGGTAATGTATTGTGCATTTAAAAATCACAAATTTCAAATGTTCTCTGTAAAAAATGAGAAGTATTTGAGGTAATGGGTATATAATTTGTTTTATTCATTTATTCTACATTATGTTCATCAAAACATCATTTTCTTTTTTACCTCACATGTACATATCTGTTTACAATTTCTTTATGGTACTAGGGATTAAGCTTTGCTAGGCAAACTCTGCCACTTGAGTTATGCATGAAGTCCTGATTTTTTAAAATTTATAATTAAAAAAATAAAAATTATTCAAAAAGTAAAAATAAAGCTGTGTACCAGTGTTTCACATCTGTAATCCTAGCTACTCAGGAGGTTGAGCTCTGAAAAACATGGTTTGAAGTCAACTTGAACAAGAAAGTCTGTGAAACTCTTATCTCCAATTAACTACCAACAACCTGATAGGCTCAAGTGGTAGAGGTGCTAGGCCTTGAGCAAAAAAAGTTAAAGGACAGCAGCCAGGCTCTAAGTTCAAGCCCTAGAACAAGCAAAACAAGCCTAATTTAAAAATAAACTAAATATAAATTCCAACTGAGAAGGCTCCCAACTAGCAATAGTCCTACCCATGTTGAATAACAGGTGAATGAGATAGTGTGGGATGAAGCTAAGGATGGAAGGAAGCTGGTCTAAAGTAGGAATCTACACCAACTGTTGGGACTCCAGCCTTACAGAATCTGTGTGTGTGTGTGTGTGTGTGTGTGTGTGTGTGTGTGTGTGCGCGCGCGCGCGCGCGCGCGCGCACGCGGAGCATGCGCATTCCATCTGTTTCAAGACTGCTATTCAGTCTGTCCCAACTCCAAAGCAATAGCTCTCTCAGTGTCTACTGTCCAGGTGGAACATTCTCACCATGTTAAATGAGGGCCTAGATGAACTACATTTACCAGTGGTATGATGGGGCTGCCTGCAAAATGACAGCTGACTCTGCAGTTGAACTTTCCAATCCATTTGTCAATTTGTTCCCGGTGAGTGGTGCCCCCAAGAGCTCCCGACCAGCTTCCTGTCCATTATCCCAAGGACAGCTTGAAGTGAAAGGATTGCATCATGGTACCTCTACAGGGTCTCTCCCACCCAAAGGATCCAATTAAAATGCTAAGGGTTGAGATGGCCCTTTATTTCATTCACCTAAAGGCCAGGTGATTCCTCCCTTCAGATTTGCACTTTAATTGTTCAAAATAGAAAGTCAGCTGTGTGCAGTGGCTTAAACTAATCCTACAAGATACATTTAGCCAAAATAAGCATGTGCAAATGCAGAAATCTGCGTTTGGAGCTGGAACATCTGAAGGACAGGATGTGCCCGCACATTTAGTACATTTTACTCTGTGGAATGAGCCAGGCACTTTACTAAGATGATGCATTGCTAAAAACTGTCTAGAAACAGAAATCTGAACCTGAGCCAGGGACAGGCTTCCTCAGCAGCAACGGACATACACCTTAAAGCAAATGGGTTGAATTGGAATGATCTTAATCATTCAGCCTCCACAAGGAAATTTATTTCTAGGAGGCAAGAAAAATAGGGATTTTCTTTTTTTAGAAACTGAATATGTGAGAATATCTGGACATCTCAAGTTAAATAATGGTAAAAAATGATCGTGTAAATCATCCTATTTTCATTCATTCAAGCAGAAATTGTATAAACCTATCTTATCTCCTGTCCTATTCTGGGTACGGAGGTGTAGAAACAACAGGACTCTATTTCCTAACAATCTCCCAGTCTAGGAGAGGACAGCCAGCCACAGACTTCATCAAGTGTGTGAGAAGATAGCCCAGATTAGATCCTGATTCCTGATCTGTAGACTCGGGATCAGAAGGCAGACAGCACCCAGCTTTGCAAAGTTTTATTGCACAAAGCACTTTCAGGGAGGGGGGGGGAGGCTAGAAAAGGATTATTTCACACATAGATAAGCTATTTTTAAACGAGAGTGGATAAAGTTCTGATTAACAGAAAGGAAATTCATTTAAAAGCCTTTATGGGGCTGGGAAGGTGGCTCAGTGGTAGAGCGCTTGCCTTGCATGCCTGAGGCCCTGGGTTCGATTCCTCAGCACCACATAAGCAAAAAGAAAAAAGCCGGAGGTGATGCTGTGGCTCAAGTGGTAGAGTGCTAGCCTTGAGCTGAAATGCTGAGGGACAGCGCCCAGGCCCAGAGTTCAGGCCCCATGACCGGACCCCCCCCCCCCCCGCAAAAAAAAAGCCTTTATGATTCAGAGAGGTGTACCATGGTGCATTTCCTCAATCGATAGATATATTACAACTATACAGTTGAGGGTTCGGGAGTACTGCAGTCCGTTGTTCGAATCACGGGTGTTGGATCACTGTTCCCAAGGGCAATCTCCATCCCCTGAGGATGCCTGACCAGAAATGTCTTCCCATCCAAGGCCTTCCTACCCACCTGTCAATTCCTCCCTGGGGGTGTCACTCTACTTCTTTCTTTCCAATGAAGACTTGTGTTAGCATATATTCATTTTACAAGGGAATCTCACTGTGATGGTTCCGTACATGTATGCCCTCCACACAGTCTTTCTTATTTCCCCCTCTTAAAACAATTTCAATAGGTTTCATTGTATTATTTTCATCTATGTATAGTCTCAGTCACATCATCATGCGACCTCTTCATTCACCCTTCCTTCTCCAGCTAATACCCTTCCCCCAGCAGAGCCTGTCTTACTCTCTTAATATTTATTTTTAATGGGTATTAATTGGATCAGAGGGTTTCACCATGGTATATTGCATGTGCATGTCATATTTCATTTAACCAGAATAATGATCTCTATTTCTTTCTTTTTCCCTATCCCTTAGCCTCTATTCATTAACCTCCTTCTATGAGATTCCCAGTGCCATCTTAATATATACATGCAATGGATTTCAGTTTTATTCATTTTCTATCTCTCTCTCCATCCTCATAGCAGTCCCTCTAGTTACATTTGAGTTCTATGTGTGTATATGTATATGCATGTCTTAGATCCCAAAAATGAGTGAAAACATGGTATCTGGCATTTTGAGTTTGGCGCATCTCACTCAATATGATAATCTCCAGTGAAAATGACATAAATGACATAATTTCATATTCATTGATTTATAGATGTGTGAGTGCATATATATGAGTATATATGTATGTGTGTATATATATGTATGTATCATCAGTTTTGAGCACTTTGGCTGATTCCACCATTTGGCTATTGTGTACAGAGCTGTGATTAACAAGTCTATACAGGTATCGTTTTTTATATTTTCAACCTCTCCCTCTCTGGAGACCTTCCTGGCTATCGTGTGAAGAGAGTCTTTAGAGAGACAAAGGAAGAAGCAAGGATGAGTCTCAGGTGAGACATGATGAAGGCTTGGATGCTGGTAATGAAAGTGCAAACAGAGAGGGAAAGATAGATTTGAGATACGTGTTGGAAATTGGAACTAATAGAATTTGTTGGTGAGTTTCATGGAGGAGAATGAGAAAAATTGGAGAAACAAGGATATTCTTCAAACAAGGCCATACTAAAGCTACCAGCACAACTATGTTTATTGCAGCATTATTTACCATAGCTAAGATATGGAACCAACTCAAATGCCCCTCAGTAGATGAATGGATCAAGAAAATGTGAGATATATATATAGAGAGAGATAGATAGATATAGATATATAATGGAATTCTATGCCTCCATCAGAAAGAATGACATCTCCCCATTTGTTAGGAAATGGAAAGATTTGGAAAAAATTATATTAAGTGAAGTAAGCCAGGCCCAAAGAAACATAGGTCCCATGGTTTCATTTATTTGCAATAACTAGTGTATGTCTAGGACAAGCAGAAAAGGTCAAAAGCTACGTACAGTTGACCATATAAGATGATGTTAAGCGAAATGAACCCCAAGACAGGGACACAAGAGGTTTTATCTTTGTTGCTGTTGTTTTTAATGTACTTATAATGTACTATGTGATTTTTTTTTGTTTCTTTTGTATGTTCTTCCCCCATGGTATAACTTGCTTTCACTGTGTTTGATTCTGGTGCCCTGAATTTGTATATACATTTTTCTAATTTGGGGAGGGGAAGGGAAATAACAAAATGCTGAAATAAAAAAAAGAATATTCTTCAAAATTTGGCTTGGGTGATTGAGTAGGTGTTGGTTTCCTTTACTGAGCATTGGTAATGAACACAGATGGGGATTCACTGTCCTGCCGCTGCTGACCACCCGCCTGACTCTACTGACGACCACCATGCCTTTACTGACCACTGGCCTGCCTATGTTGACCACCCACCAGCTTCTGCTGACCACCTTGCATTTCCTGCTTTTTATGGACCATGATTTGTGAGAAGAAGGAGAGTGTGGAGGGCTTGATAGGAAGTAAACTGAGAAACATATCCAAGTACAGAAAAGATCAAGGATCCTGGCTCATAAAAGGCACTGGAAAAGTTGTCTCCTTACAGACGAGCTTGCAAAAATACCTTGCTGATCCATGACACCAGCATGTATTTTCTTTGTGTGTCACCTCTTCTTGCTTTATTCCTTTCCCTATTCAGCCCCAGTACCATTTCATATCACTTCAACCTCTGTGTCTTAGCAGGACCCCTGCCTCAGTATTCCTCCAGAACAACTTCTGGCAAGATATCAAATTTGGATAAATCTAATTATCACTCATCTCTGGCTGTAAATCCACACAGGTTGGTGTGGCTATCAATCATTGGTGTCACTCTGAATTTATGGTCTCTGACTTCAAATGTACCCCGATACTGCCTGCTAATCTGTCTCCATTTACCTTGTCAGCTCTCTCCCATCCTTTACAGTGAATCCTGTAAAGGACTCACTCTTAATTCCTACTTTTTCTTCTATCCACAGCCACAACAGAAGCTACGAGAAAAGGAAGCTTCCTCAGCATTCTTCCATCACCTCCATCAACTCAAGTCTCTTAAAACTATTCTTTGTACCTCTCTCCAGTTCCACATCTCTTCTGCTCATGAGTCAAACTTCAGCGTAGATCCCATTCCTTTCCACTTGTGTGGAATATTCTACTTATTCTCTCTCTTCTTTATATTGCCCCGTCATTCCCCATCAGCAACTTCACAGCTACATTGAAACTTGCTTAGATTTCCCTGTTCTAAACCAACCAGACAACACTAAAAGTGAACACATTCTCCCTACTCCGCCTAAAAGATGTCCCTCCTTTCTTCTCCTGCAGATATTCTGAAAATCAACATGCATTGTCTCCAGTTCTTAATGGCTCCCTCTCTTCACAAACCACCATTGTCTTGCTCTCATCATGATACTGCCTTCACTAGCATCGCCACCACCCTCCACGTGGAACTCAGTAGTTACCCTTTCGTCACCCCATCCA
Source organism: Dipodomys spectabilis (assembly GCF_019054845.1). Lineage (NCBI taxonomy): Eukaryota > Metazoa > Chordata > Mammalia > Rodentia > Heteromyidae > Dipodomys > Dipodomys spectabilis. The sequence continues at coordinate 42,640,012 of NW_024870679.1, read as the reverse complement.
TTTTGCTTAGAAACCCTGGTGCTGTTAACCATGTCACCCTCGAGAAACTCTTCCATTGGTTTCTATGATATCCTATTCTTAGGATTTTCCCACTCTTCCTAGTCTCTTATTCTGCCTTCCTCTTCTTGACCTAGAATGGCAGAGTCAACAAACGTGCTGGGCTTTTTGCTCTCTTCCTTCTATAGCCTGATCTTGGATAGGTTTTACGGTAGACTATTTGTGGGGGAAAATGGCCCTAAGACTATATACTTTTCCTTCTATCTATACTTCTAGAATGTAACTTTGCAACTCCTCCTCTTGAGAGGTGAGGTATGTTTTTCCACATCTTGCATGTGGACTTCCCTGAACTTGTTATGGCCAGAAGAATAGATCAAAGCAACATGGTACCTATTCCCAGTCAGAGCCTCTCCACTGTAGGAGAAAACCCAGGCTAGCTTCCTAAATATGAAGAGTACTGCGATCCAATCCCCCACCCTATCCCATGCCCAACCAAGCAGTTGGTGAGTGAGACCATCAGAGACCACTAGTCTCAGTGAGCCCAACAGCTGACCACTTGGACATGTGAGCAAAACCATGTGAGATAGGGAGACCCACTTGTCTCAGTTCAAAGAACCTATAAACACATGAACAGTAATGTATGGTTGTTTTAAGCCACTAATTTGGGGATGATTTGCTTTGCTGCAAAAGCTATTACACTTTTACTCCATCTTAGGCTCTCAGTGGTTGTCTTTATATTGCTGATTTCCTTGACAACATCTCTACTGCAGATTTGCCTTCTTAAATTTAACCTTACATTCATTTTCATCTACTTGGAAATAGCACATACTCTTCTTCATAGACAGTTCAAACACAGTGCTACCTCTTCCCCTCTCAGCCACTCTGTTTTGTAGCTTTATTGCCTCCCCCTTTTTTTGTGCTAGTATCGAGGCTTGAATTCAAGGCCTGGGTACCATCCCTAGGCTTTTTTACTGAAGAGTGGCACTCTACTACGTGAACCACAGCACCACTTCTGGTTTTTTTGCTGCAATCCTCAGATCTCAGCCTCCTGAATAACTAGGATTACAGGCCTGAGCCACTGGTGCCCAGCTCATTTCCCTCTCTTACAGAGGAAAAGAACAGCAACAAAGAGAAATGAATGTCAGGACCATAACTGCCCAGAAGAAATGAGTGGATCTGGGTTTGAACCCAGCTTTTTCAGATCTAGTATAGTCACTCTGATATTGACTTCCCCTCATGATTCACAGTTCCGAGTAGATGCTATGTTTTCACATCTCTAATTTTACTCATGTGACTTTTCTTCATGATATGAGCTATCCTTCTTCTCTCCCTCGCTAACTCCTACTCACCCTTTGCAGCTTGGCTTGGTGATTACCACCTTGAGAAGTTTCTCTGATGTCCCATCCTTCCTTCATGGGAAGGAAGCACGCCTCTCCTCTCTGCCATCCTAATATCTCCCACAGACTTGTATCCCCCACGGCTACACGTTGTAATCAGGTCTTCCTCCCTAGACTGTGAACCAGGGGTTCTGGTACTGTGTTCATTTCACCCAGACAAATACTATAATCCAACATAATCTAAAAAAGAGTATTTGCTGAAATATCACCATACCATAGCCCAAGGTCAGATAAATAGAACCCAAGTACCCAAATGGGCTCAAATCACCAGTTACCCATATACAAATGAAAATTTCGGTGTATCTGGCAATTTCCAAGGCAGTGAGTCTTCAAATGAACTTTTCACAGATAGTTTGCCAAGCCATTTGCCCTATACTCGAATACATAGGTCTACACTCCAAGGTGTAGGTCTAGAGAGAGACTATAAGAGGTCATAGGGGTCTGCTCTCCTTCCCTAAATCTGTGCACATTTTTCTAGTGAACACAGACTCTGAAACATGCTAGAAATGAGAAATTGAAGGACAGAACTGGTTGTGTTGGCCATCACTCAAGCTCTGTAAGATTCAAATGGTTTCAAAAGGGTAGCTGTCTTTGGGAATGAAAGGCAGCCCCGTGTGGGATGCACAGGGATTTCCCAGGGCTCCCATCTTAAAAGCTGCTACCATTCCACTGGAGAGGGAAGGATGACACATAGTCCTGGGCCACCTTTGATGTGATGAGATATTATGAAGAAGGCCACCTTCAGGAAAGGAATGTCTTCAGAGAACAGAATCTCAGGTTCCAGAAAATGTTCCAAGAATTTTTTAATTACAAAGTATGCTGAGAGCAAACACTGGTATAACATTTAACTTGTCCAGAAATGTATTTTGAAAAGATTCTTGGAGAAACATCAAGGAATCTGTATCCATCTATTTTTTTAAAAAAAAGAAATATCTCTAAGATCTTGAATCTAAAATGAAGAGCACCAAGTAAAAGGGCATGAGTTAGTTTGACTGTGAGCTAAGGTGTTTGCATTTGTATAATGACTTAATATTAATTTGAAATGTAAATACTGCTGGATGTAAGTATGACAAGAATTAACAGATGTTCCACAAAAATCCCTAATTTCCTCTTCTTGTGTGCCTGGCCACGCTACATCTCCCAGTTTCCCTTACAGTTCTGTATGACCACTGAACTACATTATAGCCATTGCAACACAAAAGGAAGTGATGTGAGCTGTTTCCAGGCTTGGCCCTTTAAAAGTTTCTTAGATAACCAGGTGCCTGAGGCTCATGCCTGTGATTCTGGCTATTCAGGAGGCTGAGATCTGAGGATCATGGTTCAAAGCCAGCTGGGCAGGAAAGTCTCTTATCTCCAATAAACCACCAGCAAACCAGAAGTGGTGCAGGTAGAGCACTTGCCTTGAGCTGAAGAGCTGAGGGACAGTGTCCAAGCCCCATGACTGACCAAAAAAACAAGTCTCTTAGATAGACTTGCAGAATGAGAAAAGTTCTGAAGTTTGGTGTCAGTGGCAGGTGTACACCAGTGTGAATGTGCTTGATGCCCCTCAACTGTGGTACTTGAATGTTAAGTATATTTCATCACAGGTTTAAAGATTAACAATCATTTATATAACTCCCTATACTACATGTTTTCCCTTTCCTTCCAGAAGGCTAAAATGAAGATAATTTTTCAAAGCCATCTTGGAAGCTGTGGAAATGTTGACCATGACCGTCTCTGTGAACATAGTTACAATGACAAGAAGTACCTCTCCATTGTATCTAAGCTATTGTGTTTACTAGCATGTACATTCATTATCTATTACTGGAATCTGTGTTAATTATCTCTTACTGCATAATACATTGCCCCAAGTCTTAGTGTCTTCAACCAGCACTTATTATCTCACCATTTGTATGGGTCAGGAACCCAGGTGTGGCTTAACTTGGTCCTTTACGTCAAGGTCTTTGTCAAACAGCAATTAAGGTGTTAGTCAGGACTACAATTATCCAAGGCTTGACTGAAGAAGGAAGTAACTGCTTCCAACACTTAAGAGATGGTTGGCAAGATTTATTTCCTCATGGGCTGACTGCCATAGCAGTCCTTAGTTCCCAGCTACACAGGCCTCTCCATGGAGGAGCTCACACACGGCAGCCTGCTTCATCACAGCAAGCAAGCAGAAGTCAGGGTGTCTCCAGGAGCAAAAACTCAGGTCTTGGTAACTGAATCTCAGAAGTGACAGTCTTTCTTTTTTGTCACATTCAATTAATTAGGAACAAGTCACTCACTAGATCTCATCTTCATTCAAAGTCTAATATGCATGTAAGTAAAGAGAGAGAAAGAGAGAGAGAATGAAAACTAGGAGACAGGATCCTTGGAAGCTCCAAGGTCTATTTGTCACAGGAGCGATCCTTCTTTAACCACTTTGATAAGCCTAATGGAGCAGCTCTCAGCTGGTAAAGTTTTGGAGTTTTGTTTGTTTTGTTGGTTGTGGGGTTTGAACTCTGGGCCTAGGTGCTGTCCCTGACTCTTTTGCTCAAGGCTAGCACCCTACCTCTTTGAGCCACAGTTCTACTTCTGGTTTTCTGGTGGTTAATTGGACATAACAGTCTCACAGACTGCTTGGGCTGGTTTTGAACCACGATCCTCAGATCTCAGCCTCCTGAGTAGCTAGGATTACAAACATGATCCGCCAATGCCCAGTGGTAATACATTTTTTTTAAAACATTGCCCTATGCATCCTATCTGCTGCTGTCAACAGACTCCCCAGTTTGGGGTTACTTGTAATGGAAAGGGTAGAGATGATATTCCAAAGAGAGCCAAGTTTTCTGTCGTGTCCCACATCAGCATCATGATGACAACTGACCAATTCCAAGACCAAATAGAGAACTCATTTCCTTTTACCAACAAATGTTTTCACCTCTCTCCCCAGTGACTAAAAGTCACAACAGCAAGATGGGGCCCCCACTGTGAGGGCTTTGCTACTCTGCTCCTTAAGGGTTCTGACCACTTCCTGGTACTTCCAAAGGTGAAAGAAGAATACAGAGCCTGAACTGGAAAGGAGCTGGCCTGACAGCTGTCAGATGCAGCGATTGCTATGTGTGTAACTCAGCTTAATTGCTCATCTGGCAGAGCCCCATTCCTCTCCAGATGTTGTATCGAAGCACTGCTGGAATTACTGCTTTCAGCCCCTTCTCATCACCTTAATTAAGCCAAAATAATAAGGCAACATGTTAGACACGACGATCAAGTTTTAATTAGACTTTGATAAACCCAATGTGAGTTTGGTCTCCTCAGGTGCATCATTTCTGATGAGTAGTGAGGCTGGTGAATCACAAGGTGGTTTTGGTATAAATAGCAAGTGGGATCTCAATTTTGCCAGTGTGGGAAGGCCAGGGGACTGGACATGTGTGTAACTACAAGAACCCCTTTACATTTAGGGAGCACTTTACAGTTTGCAAAGTCTTTTCAGGCCATGGATGCACGGAGTGTGCAAGCTGAGGCTGATTTGGCACCAAGCATGCAAGCCCAGATGGTGCGAAGAGGGAGAAACTAACATTTAGTCAGTTCCTAAGACATGCCAGGCACCGTGCTAGAAGCATCATATTCGGGATAGATGTCAAATGCCTCATCAAAAATCTCAGTACTTAAAAGGTGTCAGAACGAGAACTCCCCCCTAGGTCTGTTAACTTCTTTTATAGGGTTCTCTTCAGCACCTCCTGGGAATGATCTCCCAAAGCCACCCTGAAAGATGACTGCCGCACTGCCATAGAACTGAAGCTAAAGTTTCTTCTAGAGGTAGACTCTGCCTCTTCATTACACCAGTGGAGAAACTGAGGCACAGCAAGGGGAAGGTGGGCATCCTGATCCTACTGATTTGGTGATAGAACAAGAAAAATAAACTCAATCTCAAATTAATTTGCTGTCTCAATAGGTTTCCAAACATTAAGAAAAGATATGAGGTAGAGGGAGGGAGAGAGAGAGACATCAAGACCAGAGAAAGGAAGAGAGACAGATTGACAGAGCAAGAGAGACAAAAGAGGGAGAGAAGAGAGGGTAAGGAGAGAAACTACAACATGGTAGCTGGAGAGTGGCAGAGCTGGGTGAGATTAAATTTGAAGTGGTAGGGTTCAAATTTAAACAATATGTCATGTAAGACTTTACATGACAGAGAAAACCTGGAGGCCAACATCGCCATTCATCCACTTCTCTGTTCTTTGAGAGTTTAGTGAGTGCTCCCTGGGCCCAGTCTTTCGATGGAGGTAGGAAGGGAGGCCAAACATAACCCAGCCACCATCTCTGCTGAGTTCCCAGGACACTGCTGTGGTGTGAGCTACTTCTCCTTGACACAAGACATTCCTCAAGGCCGCAGCCAGCCCCATGGCTCCAAAGCTACTGGTCATTTCTACATCACACAAAACATCTGGATACAAAAGGAAAAATGCAATAGCCAGCTGGTGGCTATCTGGCCGGAGGTAAGAAGGTGGAAATCCCTCATTACCCTGGAGAATAACTATCTGCAAGAGCCTTCCTGTCCTCTGGCTCTCTGTCCACACGGGAACATAGATCCTCCTAGAAAACTTGCTGCCTAAATCTTACCTCCTCATAATTTGCCTAGTTTGCATCTAACCCCACCATCAAAGCCCTGTTTTGAAACACACAGGTATCAAGTAGACATTTTGTAAGCTAAATCAGTCTGTGGCCTCTTGCATTTATTCCAGTCTGCTAAGTGGAGTCTATAGACCCCAGATCATTCATTCTCTCCCTCCTCTAATTTGTTGAAGTTGCATTCTAGGGAAAGGAAGGAGGGAAGGAAGGAAGGAAGGAAGGAAGGAAGGAAGGAAAGAAAGAAGGAAGGAAGGAAGGGAGAGAGGAGGGAGGGAGAAAGGAGAAAGGGAGGGAGGGAAGGATTTAAGATTTAAAAGTTGATATTCCCAGTTAGCATTAATAAACTATCCAGTTCAATGCAATATGAAATAGCTCTTTTGAAAACTCAAGCCCAGAGAAATCCAGCTGACGGCATTTGACATGGACATTTGAGCAAAGACCTGACAGGTGAATGAGTGGGGCAGGAGATGGAGAACCGCAGTTGGGCAGAGGAGGAGACATTGTAACAGGCCTGGAGCAACAATGGCATGGTTTGTGGCTCAGTGGAGCCACTGCCACTTGAACAACAAGTGACAGAGAAGCTGGGGGCAGCTTTGCGTTCGGCTCTAAACATAGGAGATAAGGCTGAGCCCTGTACTATGGCTCCTGCTGCTGCTGTACCTACACCCCAATTCCTTGCCTCCAGTTTGAAGGACTGAAAGGGTTGGAGTTTGACATAATCTACTCAACAAAGTCAGTAAATATTTCTCGAGTCCCTACGTGTGCAGGACACTGTTTTGTGCTCCACTCCTGGGGCTGTAATAGTGAGCGAGATAGATACATTCTCAAGCCTCATGGCACTTACATTCCCACCAATGAAAGATGGAGCCTCACATTGTTCTGAGACCCACATGGAGATAGAAGTATGATAGGGATGCTACTCGGAGAGAGGAGCCTATTTCTCTTTAGCTATGCAAGTTGGCAAGGAAGGAAGGAGTCATTCTGACAGGGCAGAGAGACCCACTGTGGCCTTCACACAAATGATTCTTAAAGTTGGTGACTACTCTGGTTTACAAGTCTACTGAAGGCACTAGACGCTTGGTCCCCAGGGTGGCAGTGTGGAGCAAGAAGAAATCTTTACTAGCTGAGGTCTAGGGAAAGGTGGTTGGGTTATGGGTTATGGGGCATCATCTTTACTAGCTGAGGTCTAGGGAAAGGTGGTTGGGTTATGGGTTATGGGGCATGATCTTTACTAGCTGAGGTCTAGGGAAAGGTGGTTGGGTTATGGGTTATGGGGCATCATCCTTCAAAGACACCAATAGGTGCTGATCTCTCTGGCATGCATTCTGGCTTTCCTGAAAAATCTGCTTCCTGCTTCCCCACCAGGCCATGATCTAGCAGGGCTGTAGAAACACCTGATCAGTATCAGGTGTTATGCTAGGGCCACCCAAAAACAGACTAACACTGAGACTCATAAAAAAAAAAAAGTCAAGAACATGAGGTTGCTTGGTCATGGGTCAATGTAAAGCAGAGAGAAGAGACAGCCCTAGGAGGGAAAAATTTGTGAGACTGAGCTCCTGAGGGAGCCAGAATTGACCTTGCCCTGAGATACACATAAATTCTGGGGAGGAAAAAGAAATGGGATGTGGGACTTGACCTCGCTTATATTTCACATGTATAAATAAAAGCATTCTGCCCAAATTGTACTTGCCCTTCAAGACCCAGCTTAGAAAGAGCACCTGCTTTACAAGATTGCCGTGTAAAAATATAATAACTGTGTCCTCCTTCTTTCCAATTGCCAGCTTGCCCTGTACCCACCTTAGGATTTCCAGTGCCCATCACAGAGCCAGGGTCAGGGCAGGCACTCAGTAAATGCATGCTGAGTGAGGGGATGGACTGACTATGATAGGCTGTGCTCACCTGGGTATGGTTTTATCTTGGACCAGCTCATTGGTTCCCAGGCCCATGCATGTGGGTGTGGGGAGCCGGCAGGAAAGGTCTGAGACTGATTAATTAGTCTCTCTTTTCTCTCGATGGCACCCAGGCTGTGGTCTTGTACATAATAAAAGTTCAATAAATGTATGCTGAATGAAAGAAGATAAGCTTTGACCAGAAATATGAGTCCAAGGGTTCAGTTTTTTCCCATGAAACTTTAATGCCAGAAAGGATTTCTGCATATGAAATTCACCCTTCTCCGCTCACCTTTACATAATTCAAGCAGCATGTGGTCCTTTGGGGATTTCTTTGGACATTAAGTTCTCTCTCAACAGTCTGAGAATTGAACAGCTGCACTTAAGCAATTACCATCGATTTGTCATTACGAGGGGGATATGGGAAGTGGAGGGCGGAAAGGCATAGAGATAAGAGACAGAGATGCAGAAGACCCCAGAGACAGAGGGACCCAAGAGCCAAGAGTCACAGGGATGGGGGAGGGTGGAGGTCTGAGGCACAGCGAGTTTGGAGAGTTTATATTGCTGGACATGTCCATGAATACAACCCAGGGTCTTTAAGCTGGTGCCTGATTTACCTATTCCCTCCTCCAACAATATCTCATTCGTGCCCCTCAACATGAGTTTTGACAAGCACATCTCAACAAGGGAAGTCAGGAAAGAGAAGAGGTCAGAGAGGCTGTCTTTGTTTTGCAGTGAAAACCCAGGAGATGATGAGGGAAGGCATCAAGGAGTTCTTTGAAGACAGGAGTCCCCGGGGAGCTGTCAGGAGAATGGGAAACGACTCAGGGAAGGTTTACCCCAACCCTCCACTTCTGGAAACATCTACATTGATAACTTGGGGAGGGGGTCTAGGGTGAGATACTTCAGGGGAAGCAGAGAGGGAAAAGAAACCCTTCACATGTTTTCCCACCCCCTTCATTGTGAGTTAGTGCTGTTAATCCCTCTTGAGAATAAAGACACCTGGGGCTAGAGACATGGGGGAGCAAAGCAACATTTTGTATTTACCCCGCTCTGATATGGACAACCTCCCACCTCTGATTTTTCAAACCTACAGAACAACTCTCAGAAACAATTCCATGGTTCTCTTTATGTAGACTGAACTACTATCACTCTCAAAGACATGACTTGGAACCTGCCAATGTGATGATATTTGCAGACATACTCGCGAGAAGGATGTTAAGACTGAGCCTGTCCTAGATTATCCAGATAGGCCCTAAATTGAATGATAAATTTCCTTATAAGACACAGAAGAAAGACCTGGGGGAAAGAAGAGGAGGCCACACAAAGATGGAGGCAGAGATGGAGGATGCACCACAAACAAGGAATGAATCCAACCAACAGAAGCCACAAGAAGCAAAGAAAGGACTTTCTTTGTAGCTTGCAGCAGGAGTGTATGGTCCTGTCCACACTTTGATTTCAGACTTTGGCTTCTACTACAACTGTGAGAAAATAAAGTGCTGTTATTTAAGCCACCAAAAACCATGACAATTTGTCAGAGCACCCGTAGAAACCAAAGCCACTATTTCATAGATTAGGAAAGTGAGGCTCAGAGAGCTCAGTCCCCTCGCTCATGTGAGACAGAGCAGGGTTGTAGACTTCAGCGTAAGCGTAAAATGTGAGCATTTCCCAAAGACCATTCTGTAGGAATGGGCCCAAAAGGCCAACAGCACAGTACAGTTCCTGATCCAGGCAGTTTGGGAAGTGCTGTGCCTTGAAGGTTCCAGAGGTATTTACCCCAATGTCTATGTCATCCTCAGGCAAGCCGTCCTCACTCAGGGAAGGGCAGGATTCAGCCAGTGACCCTTCCTCCTTGTACCTTCGCTGGACTCCTCATCTTGGCAGCCAATATCACTAAAGTTAGTGAAAGGTGGCTAAAGCCCAAGTAAATATAAGTATATTTGACATTTGTTTGGGGTTAACATCTTCCTGACTAGACCACGAGTCCCCTGAGACCCAGAACAGCATCTGATTTCTTCCACAAGTATTCCTGATGTGGCACACCAGACTTGGTACATAGCAGGTATCTGTTAATTTCTGTGGGTTTTCTTTTTTTTTGGGGGGGGGTCCGGTCATGGGGCCTGAACTCTGGGCCTGGGCGCTGTCCCTCAGCTCTTCAGCTCAAGGCTAGCACTCTACCACTTGAGCCACAGCGCCACTTCCAGCTTTTTTCTTTTTGCTTATGTGGTGCTGAGGAATCGAACCCAGGGCCCCTGGCATGCAAGGCAAGCGCTCTACCACGGAGCCACCTTCCTAGCCCTGTGGGTTTTCTTTTTAACCTAAGGTTTCCAAACATAGTTAATCATTGAATCCTTTCCACTAAGATATCAGAGAACATCTACGCTGGGCATTCTCTGTCAAGAAGTTGGTTGTGACCACACTCTCTTCTCTCCCTAGGAAATTCAGCAAATCATGGGGCAATTCAGTCTCCATGAACATATCTGCAGGAGTTAGGAAGGAAGGGTAACAGAAAAACTGGTTTAAAGTCTACCCGGAAAAACAAATGTGGGATATTAGCTTGGGGGAACAATAAATAAAACGCATTTAAATAAAATTTAACAGGAAAGATGAAAAATAACAAAACTTTCCAGACACAATAAGAATCTATAATACTTAAAACTGTTTAGTACTGAGAGAAATCAGCTGAATAAAGAAAAATAGACTCGACAGAAATCCAAGAACCTGCCGGAATTTAACATAGAATGAATGTGACATTTCAAATTAGTTAGACAAAAAGGATTACTTGATAAGGTGTGTTGAGACAAGGTACTAGCCCTCTGGAAAAAGCAAAGCTAGATTTTTTTCTTCCCATCTCCCACTAAGCCAATTCCAGATGGAGCAAGGATTTCAACATACACACAAAATAAAGTCATAAAAGTGCTGGAAAGAAACACAAAGCATTTTTTTGTGTGTGATGATGAAGTAGAAACAGCCTTTCTAAGCAAGACACAAAACCAGACTGGAAAAGGAAAGAATTGATTCATTGGAGTAGAAAAGTTAACTTTTCTCCACTTCAAAGGGTTTGATAAATACTCTCAAAAGTCAACAAAGACACGGGAAAAAAGTATCTCTAACACATATGACAAGGGCCTAGTTTACTTCATATGTGAAAAGTGTTTATAGATTGATATGAAAATGACAAATAACACAACAGGAGGGGAAAGCAAAGAAACCAAACACAATTTTGTTGCTTTGTATGTCCCTCCCCCACGGTATAACACCTGTTTTCACTGCATTTGATGTTGGTATAATTTGGGGAGCAGAAGGGAAAAAACAAACAGTTTAAATAGAGATACAAGTTGACCCATTGCAACAATGAGATGTTGAGAAATGAACTTTATAATTTAGGGCAGGGGCAGGGGGGGATGTAGTTGTGGAGATGAGAGGGAAGGGAAAGGATGGTAGGGGAAAAACAAAGGAGGAGGCAACAATGCTTGATAAGAAATGTACTCAATACCTTGGTCATGTGATTGTAACCCCTCTCACAGTATTTTCACACAAAAAAAAAAAACTTAAAAAAAAACCAACACACAGGCAACTCAAAGAAAGACTTGAAGATGACTGTTCATATTTTTAATATTTAAATCACCTTTTTGTGATGGAAGAGGTGCACATTTTAAATGAGATTGTTTTCGCCTAGGAGACTGACAGCACTCAGAGCTTTGACAAGAGCCAGCAGAAGCGGAGGACAGGAAATGGGCACCCTTGGGTGATTTTATGGACACCACTTGCTACAGGCCTTTTGCTGGAGCACTTGGCAGCATCTGTCAGATGCGAAGGGAAGAACAGATGTTCAGTGAATGAAGTCTGTGCTCCTGCAGTGCTTGAGCAGAACCAGCCTCTCCCTCAGTCCCTCAGACACCAAGTTCACCCATCCACAGCCACCTGCCAGGATTCTGAGTACCTCTTAGACTCCCACCATCCCTGATTTCCCTCCATGACAGATCAGCCTGTACCTCTGCTTCCTCACTCATTGCCTAAGTCTTACCCTTTGGATTACAAATAATGTGGCCATAAATAGCTTTGCCAGCTGTCTTCCTTCCTTCCTTCCTTCCTTTCTTTCTTTCTTTCTTTCTTTCTTTCTTTCTTTCTTTCTTTCTTTCTTTCTTTCTTTCTTTCTTTCTTTCTTTCTTTCTTTCTTTCTTTCTTGTTTTGGTTGGTTGAGGGGCTTGAACTCTGTGCCTCAGCTCTTCGCTCAAGGCAAGTGCTCTACCACTTGAGCCACAGCACCACTTCTGGTTTGCTGGTGGTTTATTGGAGATAAGAGTCTCACAGACTTTCCTACCCAGCTGGCTTTGAACCATGATCCTCAGATCTCAGCCTCCTGAGTAGCTAGGATTACAGGCACCTGGCAGATATCTTCTTTAAGAGATGAAACAAGCTGAGAAACCAGACTACAGGTGGCCAGTCTTCCCTCTCAACACTGAGAATGTACTTCATGGCCCGGGAGAGGTTTGAAGGGAGTGAAGTAGGTATTACATGAGTGTACATTGATTATAGTAGAAATAGTATAAACTAGTGACTGATAATAACTGCTCCCCCCCTTGTGGCTTCTCTGAGCCCCATACCTGAAGGAGTAGACATAGTGGGGTTTCTCCATCATGGAAACCAACTTCCAATAGGAGAGGAACCAGAAGGATGATCTGCTGGAGGGTCTATTTTGCTTTTATGCTAGTTCTGTGGCCTGAACTCAGGGCCTGGGTGCTATTTTGAAGTGTTTTTGCTTTTAAGGCTAGCACTCTATCACTTGAACCACAGCTCTACTTTTGGCTTTTTGCTGGTTAATTGGAGGTAAGAGTCTCATGGATTTTTCCCTGCCTGGGCTGGGTCTGAAGAGCGATCCTCAGATCTCAGCTCTTGAGTAGCTAGGATTACAGGCATCAGCCACCAGTGCTCAGCCTGTAGAAGGTCTTTTAACAAGCATGTCTTGAGAGAGTGACCATGAGGGTTAAGCCCTGGACCATGGAGTGGATTTTCAGGGCAGCGCGTGTGTCCTTGGATAACCTCTATCCGCCCCATAAGCGCTGGGTAAATATCAACTACATTTTCTTTGTACATGTCCACCATTCTTTCCAGAAAGGAACCATGTACTCCTCCCCAAGGAAATAATAAAACAGTATATAAATTTTAACTCAGCAATCTATCTTCTGGGAACTTAGCTTTCAGATATGCTCACGTACATGCCAAAGTCATGTAAGATTACAGGATCGGTAGTAATTGTGAAAGACGGGAAATAATTTAAATGTCAATCAATAGAGAACTCGTTAGATAAATTACAGAACATCCTGCAATGGAAAATTAGGCAGCCATGAAAAGAAGTAAGATAGCTGATACAGTCTTATCAAAGAGATATTAATTTTTTTTAAAGCAAAGTACCAAGTGTTCCAACATTGATGCCTAAAAAGGATAATGTATGCATGGACTATTTCCAGAAGAAAGAAAACTGATAATACAAAAGGTATGCAGTCATAAGGATCTCTCTCTCTCTCTCTCTCTCTCCCTCCCTCCTTCCCTCTCGCTCCCCCCCCCCCATCCCATTGCAGATGAGTTCCCACCTAAGTCTTCAGGAGGGGAGATCCATTCCCTGAAGTGTGTTGTTGTTCCCACGTGGCCATCCTCCCAACCCAGTGGTCCAGAGCATAGAGCTGGGCTCTTGTTTAGGTTTGTCTTCTGAAGTAGGCTGGACCATCCAGGCCCTCACCAAAAGTGAAGTGAGGCTGCTCTTTCCTGGCTGGACCACTAACAGCTACCTGCAGCTTTGCAGACAGGAGGCCAAAGCCTATCCCTAGGATGGATGCACCCCCCACCAGTTGCGCCCAGTATCATTACCTGGAGTGTGAGGTGTGCTGCCTAGAGGAGCACTGGCTTGCCAAGTCTTCAGAACTGTGTCTGGATGAGCACTGGCTTGCCAAGTCCTCAGAACTGTGTCTGGATGGTGGGTTCTGCTCTGGGGAAGAACACACACTCTCCCTTGCACCATAAACTCTGACTCTGGAGGCCCCAGTGCTGCCACCTAGAGTCCTGTATGCTACCCAGGGATGACAGGGCCTGCAGTGCAGAGTACTGTGGGCCTGGACTTCCTAACACTTAGTCCTGAACATTTGCAGCCTGCTGGACCACTGCATGGTATCACATACAAGGGCTGCAGAGTTGAGTGTCCAGAGTTTTGAGCACTGTCCCCTGTGGTTGAATCTCGACTGGTGTGACCAGAGGGAGCATCCTCCCTCCCCTCCCCCTGCTACTACCAGCTCTGCTCATTTGTAGATTACCAACTGCTGACTACTGTCTAAGACTGGGTACTTTTCCTTCCTTCCCATCTGACCTCCTGTTCAGCATCTTCTCAAGGGAGCTCACCCCTACAAAACACAGTAATCATACCTACTGTGTGCTATGTACAGAGGTAGCCTTTGACTACTACTGTGTGTTAGATGTTGTAGTTTCCTTGACCACTACTGTATGTTGAACAGATAATATTTTGATAACTACTTATACTGGCAGCGTGGTTACTTTGATACCTACTGTGTGTTAGGCAAGTGGCAGCCTTGACTCCTACTGTGTATTGTGCATGTTGATTACTTTGATACCTACTGTGTGATTGGTATGGTGGTAACCTTGAACCCTACCATGTGCTAGCAGGTGCCTTGCCACATCTTTGTGTTGGGTACAGAAGTATTCCAGTCCATTGGTAGTACTACTGCATGCGGGGTGATCTGGTAGTTTCCTGAGCTTCTCAGAGTGAGTTTAGCAGTTAGCATATAGATCTTGGTTAGCAAAACTCCCAGATCATTGAGGGTTAGAAAGATGGATTGACTTCATTTCAGGAGAGGCCACGAGATCTGAGATTGCATGGGAATGCTGGTAGATTGGATACCAAGATATGCCCAGTTAGTCCTAAGTGGGAATCTGGGTGCTCCACATGTATACTGTGGGTCAGAGGCTAGACCAAGAAGCCCAGACACTGATATGGCACCGAAGAACCTGTCTCTCTCCTATCTTGAGCTCGGTACTGTTCACTCCTTTCCCCTCCCCAACCCTAGCTTGGACCACAATTGTAATAAAAATCCCTCAGAGTCTCCAGAGAAGATTCCTTTGGTCAGATACTACTCAGCGATGGTGCAGGCAGTCTCTGTGCCCATGGGATGACAGCATGGGCATGTGACCAGTGACTACCGGGCAATAAATTTAGCAGACCATCTCTCACCAGGGGTCACCCCCCCCCCACTTTCTCTCCCATGCTAATCTATATTGCCAGGGCTGATCTAGGTTTCCTAGGAAAAGATAGTACCACAAAGTCCCTTGCTTGCACAAGATACATGGCAAATTCTAATACAGTTCAACAGCTCCTATCCTGTATGACACCCCATGGTGTGAATAAATGCATGAGCTTCTGGCTACAAATCTTAGTCCCAAGCCAGTCACTTTTAACTTTGCCATGGCTTCATTTTCACTGGTCCAAGAAGGTGGGGGTGGGGGTGGGGGGAAAGGAAACCCTGTATCTATTTTATAGGGTTGTTGTGAAGATTCACTAAATTAATATATCTCCAAGTGCTTGAGACAATGCCTGGCATGGCCTGGGTATTCATCAACGATTAGCTACCATCACCACAGCTAACAATGATAGACTGCAGACTGTACCCCAGCCATTCCCTCTGCTGTCTAATTCTCTTGCATTGCGTGGGGAAGGAGCTATCGTTTTGCTGATAAGGAAACTGAGTGTTTGCAGAGGCAAAGACACTAGATGTTTAAGGACTGCTGGTGCCGAGATATGGAGCCAGAAATTCAGGCCCCGAGCTGACTGTGTCTCTAACCATCAGATTAAACTGCCTCTGGGAAGCAGCCTCCTTGGACCAGCTTGCTAGAAGCTTCCTAGGACAGACATTTCCTCAGGAAGAGGGAATCCTGCTGATCATCCCCTTCAGGAATGCTAATGATCCATTCACTATGCCTAAAAGGTTATGTAGGCCCAGGTGCCTGTAGGGGTGGCCCATGGCACAGGCCAGCTGGCTCCTGTGTGTACAGGGAAGTCAGGATGGGAAGAGTAATAGTTAACCCTGACCTAGCACTGACTTAAATACTTTACCCTCGTTTAAGCTTCAAGACGCTCTATTACCTCATTTTGTATATTATGCAAAGCTGAATGAGGTACGGACAAGTTATTTGCCCAGGACCACCCAGCTAGGAAGTGGCCAAACCAGGGTTTGAACTCCCAATGGTCTAGTTCCAGGGACCATGTTCTGGCCTAAATCACAGAAGCTGGCCTGCCTGGCACATTGCCGGTGCAGAACACGTCACGTGCCCACAGAGGGCTGAGGGCTGAATTCCAGGATTGCCTGCCCTTCATCAAAGAACCTCAACATCCAGAGGGGACATGCATTTGGAGCTTCTCAGGAGGAACAGGATGCTGTTCACCACCACGCATCATACTGGAGGCTGCAGGGAAGAGGCTGCTCAGCCACGGGAAGTCAGGGAGGCTGAGCTGTGGATTCAAAATTAGGGCCTACAGAGCAGTGGTTCCCTCCCTTGGGCATTGGTCTGCTTGTCTTCAGTTAAGATGATCAGTTTTGATGAACTCAACTCTAAAGTTCTTTTGTTCCTATCTTCTCTGTGCTGTCAAGAGTATTATGGTCCATTCTGGGACTAGAGACCTTGTAATGAGCTGATCTGAGACTGACACATCACATAGGGTCAGGATGAACCCTATATCTTATCTCAGGAGAGGCCTTGCCGGGGACAGAAAAACATCACTGACTTTGGCAGATACTGAAGAGGTAGAATGAATCCTATGCAGCCTCCCAAGCCAGAAATTGAGCCAGCGAGTGGATGAAGAAGGGCAGAGCTGAGCTCTGCCTGAGAGACCAAGTAGAATAAGTTGTCATATGAAAAGGGCCCTCCTCATCTTCCCCCAGGGCTTAGAGTGTATACACCTTAGTCCATCCATTCAATAATGAGCCATGAATAGCACCTACAAAGAGTCTGACATGGGACATGGAACTAGGAACAACTCAAAGATGGACAAGACGCTATTCTGGTCCTGTAGCTCAGTGGCAGAGCATTTGTCTGGCATATGTGGGGCCCTAGGTTCAATTCCTAGTACAATAAATAATTCATGCCAGAGATGGTGGCTCATGCCTATAATCCTAGCTACTCAGGAGGCTGAGACCTGAGAATCATGGTTCCAAGCCAGCTGGGCAAGAAAGCCTGTGAAAATCTTACCTCCAATTAATTAACAAAAAATCCAGAAGTGGAGCTGTGACTCAAGTGGTAGCTCATTAGCTCAGGGATAGTGCTCAGGCCCTGTGTTCAAACCAAGCAAGCAAGAAAGAAAAAAAAAGAAACAAAGAAAATTCATCTACTTTGTTGTGACATTTTATCAGATCATGGACTACTTAAAGCTACTAAGCTCTGAGGGCCTCAGAGAAGTGAGAACTTCTGTCCTGACCTCCATATGTCCATCCTATTATCCCCATACTCACATAGCTGAGAAGGGGCTGGTGGATAGAGATGGGGAGATAGTGAATGCATCCAGGGACACAGAGAGGAGACAGAGCTAGTAAGGATGTAGAGCAACAGCAGACAGAGCTAGTGTGAAGTAAAGCCAGTCATGGCAATGGAAGAGAACATTGACAGACCTTCACCATCACTTCAAGCTCCACTGAAAGGATGACTGCAGAAAACTATTTCTGAACTGCAGGGAAGGGACCAGGAGAGAGCAAGACCCAAAGTCGGGTCTTCCATAGAATTCCAAGGGAAAATAAAGACAGAGCCCATGGCCAGCATGGCCAGTGGGCAGGCAAAACACAGAGCACCCCTGTCCCTTGGGAAGTAGATAGAGGCAGGGAAACACAAGAAGAGCCAGGTAGGAACCTCATCTCCAACAAAGATTTCGGCTTGTGATCTACAAAGACCAGCTGAGCATAGTTGTAATCCACTGATGTTTCCAGAACAAACCTCTGGCTATGTTGGGAGTTAGGGCTGACCCCAGACCAGGAGTGTCCCCAAGGGTAAAAGCTGAATGGAGAGCACTGCCCAGAGCCTCTCAGAAACCCCCACTGTAATCAAAGCCTTGGAGTCAGTGCCAGATTGCCTGGGGAGAGGGGTGGAGCTCAAATCACCCCCTAGTGAAACTTGGAAAACCAAGAGCTGGATCCTCCTCAATACACCTTGGAGATGGCAGAAAGCCAGGTGAAAAGGTGGAATGAGAGGACTTGCCCCTGTGTGCGGCTGACCATGGATTCATCTCTCAGCGAGGTGACGTGCTTCCCTGACTCTCAGTATCAATGCTTCAGGTCCCTGCTCTTGTTGGTGTAAAGTCCTCTGGACTAGAGGGGCCCCATCTCCATCCATTCTTCTATTAACTTAAGGACAGAGCACAGGGCTTCCTCTCACCACAGACAAGGCCCTTGGAACATATTGCAGATGTATTGTCCATACACTTCAATGATCGTCCTCTTCATTAGCCAGGAGGAAAAGAAAGAGCATTTTAGAGAGTTTGCGTCGACTTCCAAAATCAAAAGGTAGCTGGACTTCAGACCCTGGTACCTCCAGAAGTAGCATCACTGAACGATGTCACTCCTTGGACACTCGTGCTGGCTGTGACCCCACAGAGGCATCTTGTTTTATGGCCTTTTATGTAGCATTTGTGTAACCACAACTACCGCACTTCTTGGTGCTTGGTAAGGACTGGGATCCGCTCAGATATCTCTCTCTCTCTCTCTCTCTCTCTCTCTCTCTCTCTCTCTCTCTCTCTCTCAAACACATTTCCACCTTCGCGCTGGCAACTGGCACCCCAAGGCATTGATTCTTAATGCCAACCTCCTCCTCTGGTAATGCTTTTTTCCAAACTTTGCAATGGTGACGTCCTTCTACCCACTCCTCACTCACGTTTCAGCCCACCCACAGGTCTGCCAACTAACCGCCCCAGACGCAGGCTGGCTGGATCTGCGACCACGGGGACTGCCTGCCCTTGCCAGGATCTCTCTGTAAGTATCTTGTGATGACGTCACAAGCTTTGAGCTCAGGCCTCGTCCACATTTAGTACATCTTTCCCCTGCCACAGAAAATTATCTTTCTCCAAAGCAGGTCCTGCCAGCTGAGATTTTCTGTCCTCAAATGGTCTAGCCCGGGATGTATGAAAACCTGTCTCTAAGTTAACTAGAACTCTCTATGCTACACTCAATCTGGCACAGACCTGAAAGTTCAGCAGATTGGGCACTAAAATCCACAAAAGAAGAGCCAGACCCACCCTTCCGTTGGGCACATCCTTGAAGGAGCTCAGGCATTTGGGCCTTTAGCAAATGTCTCTGCAAGCCATGGCTTAACTGTTTCTTGTCTTTTCTCCATAACTACTGTAGCATCTTAAAGTTAAGCTCTTATTATGTGTCCAGAATAGCTAATTGGACCTATATTTGGAGGAGAAGGAGAAGGGAACTCTCATTTATCAAATGTCTACTTTGAAAAGGGCACTTGCGGGCTACTGTGGCTGAATTGAGGACTCCCCCTCACCCCAATTCATATGTCAAAGCCCTAATCCCTAATATGATGGTGTGGAGCAGAAGCCTTTGAAGAACATTAGGGTTATGTGAGGTCATGAGAGTGGGGCCCTGAGGGTGGGATTAGCATCTTTACTAGAGGAAACACTAGGGAGCACTGGTATGCTTGTGCTCAGTCTCTCTTTCTCTCTCTCTCTCTCTCTTTCTCTCTCTCTCTCTCTCCTTCCCTCCCTCTCTCTCTCTCTCTCTCTCTCTCTCTCTCTCTCACACATACACACACACACACACACACACACACGGAGGTTGTATGAGATGATGGTGGCCACCCACAAGCCAAGAGAACAAACTGGACTCTAAACGAAGTTTACCTTGAGATCAGTCTTCTCATACTGCAGAACTATGAGAAAGAATGCTATCTACATCAGCCAGTCTCTGGCATTTTGTCAGACTAATTCTGTCTTTGAACTTTCCAAGGACACTGTGAGCTACTGGTGAAAACAAGTCTGTTTTTGTTTGTTTTTACCACACCAATTGCCCTTGTTTCTTAGTTTATAGAATTTCAGTTTGGTGTCACCCTTCAGTTTGGGTGAGTCTCTTGTAATGATAGAATCCAAGTTCTATAGTTGAGCTACTTGGGTTCAGATCTCAGTACTGTCTATTACCTTTTGAGTAGCTTTGGGAAAATTGGTTAAATTTGTCTGTAGCCTAGAAATAGCACCTGTTGCTGGGGATTGCTGTATGATGCTCATCTGTGTCATGTATATAGAAAGGTGTCTGTCATGTAGTAAGTGACCAATAAGGGTTACTGTTATTGTCATTGTTGTTGTTGCTGCTGCTATGGGCTATAAAAGGGGACTGTCCTTGTTGCTTCTTGAAAAAAAGCATATTGCTTGATAGACAAGTGAGGACAGAGCTGGTGACAAGGAGAGCCGCCTCGTTTATCCTGTCTTGAAGTTGACTCTGATTTGATGTCTGCAGCTGCCATGTTGGGGCTTTGAGGCAATGACCTAAAGATACAAACATGTTTGTGTGGCAAAGGTAAAGCTTGGAGCAAGCCTACCTCAGAACTTTCCCTTATGTGAGATGCTGCCAGCACTGTATGCTACGAGTCACCCCATTGCAACAATGAGGAGCTGGAGACAGGGAGGGGAGAAGCCTAGACAGCAGACCGAGGATTCAACCCTGCAGGAGGTAGAACAAGGATTCAAACCCATGGCCCAGATTCTTCCCCTGGAACCATCAGAGCTAGAGAGTCTGGAGATGAGCGCATGTGGCTTGAAGAGGAGGTGAATGAGGGGCGCACTGTGCCCAACTCCACACTTCCTCGGGAAGAGGTGTGCAGAGCAGGTGCCTGCTGCCTCCAGCTCCTCAGCTGTCAATAAAACCCCCAGCCTGGCTGTAGCAAGCTGCAGATTCATGCAAATGCAGGGCCTATATTTAGCAGTAATTTAGCTGTCATCAGTCAGAGAGAGAAGAAAGAGCCCTCCCCAGTGTAATGCTTATTCATATCGACTACCTACTCCTTGGGTGCCTTCTAAATCCAAAGGGATGTGGTTCCAAGTGATGGTGGCACCCAGCAGGCTTGGCCGGCTTGGATTATTCGACTCCCCTGGGGCAGATATAATGGAGCAATGGTCTGAGTACATAAGAAAGGAGGGCTCATTTTTCACGAGTGATGATAAAGGACAGAAATGGAGAAAGATGAGTCAACGGAGGGGATCTAATAAAATCCTGAGGTAAGACAATGAGTCAGGATATCAGAGCTAGAAGGGTCTCAGAAATCAAACAGACCCCTCTCTAGGGAAACTGAGGCCAGGGCAAGATGTCATCAGAATAACAGCTCTCATAATGATCATTAACTGACGTGTGTGTGTGTGTGTGTGTGTGTGTGTGTGTGTGTGTGTGTGTGTGTGTGTGTGTGTGTGTGTCAGGCACAGTACTCAGCACTTTCCTGGCTTATGGTGATAGGATCCTGCTAGTACTAGCACAAGAGCAGAATGACCATCCCCATGTTACACGTCAGACGCTACAGATACAGAGATTCAGTCAAGGAGTCAGGAGGTGAGCCCAATCTATACCACTCCACAGTGGCTGCCCAGAGCCATTATCGACACTACGGGCTTATTAACAGCATCAGTGTTTAATACACACCAGAGCTGGAATAGACCTTGGCTTGACCAACTCCTGGTGCATTTTTTTCTCTTGTATTTCCCCACGCTTCAAGGTGGACACAGGTGATATCTGTTGAGAAAGAAAAGGAGAGTGACAGAAGAAGCGGGGAAGGGAGCTTATGCTTGAGATGGCTGGAGAAAAAGCCAAATGCACTGTTTCCTCCCTTTAGTGAGGCCTCCATTAGGTTTATTAAAGAGTTAGTAGGATGCCTCTGAGGCTGGGGGTAGGGCTGTTTTGGGGAAGCGGGGAGGATACAAATCTAGATGGCATGTTGGGAGAAGGGAGGAGAACCTTCAGCCATCAGGAGGGTAGCCAGGAGGTGGAGATCCCTGGACGTAGAAAGGGTGAAAGTAATTCTACTTACTCATACAAAAAGAAAAAAGAAAAGAGATTAGACCAAGCACCTCTGCTCAAGGACCTCTCCACCCTCACCACCAAGAGAAAGAAACAATCCAAGAAGGAAATGATATTGAGTCAACACATCACCTAACAATGGCTAGTTCAGAAGTTGCTAAGGCTTGCCCTCAGCCCCAGAACCTAACTACAGACCTGGACAACACTTGTGCACTACATCTGAGTTGATGTCAGGCTCTTTCCCTGTAGACCCTCACAGGAGTGGAGAAGCTTCTCTCTGAGAAGGGCCTTTTGGGTATTTATAATAACATTCATGAGCCTTACAAATTTATCAATAGGAAAGATGGCCAAAAGCAGCCAACAGGAAGCATCCATGTCTGTCCAGCATGTACCACATGACATCGACATTGGTTGGGATGAAGTCTCTAGGCTAATCTCAAATTATGAGCCCCTGATCTCTGTCACCCAAGTAGCTTCATTAACCTCCCTCCTTTCCTTTCTTTTTCTTTTACCTACCTTCTTTCCTTTCTCTCGCTCTCTTTCTTTCTTTCTTTCTCTCTCTCCCTTCCTTCCTTCCTTCCTTCCTTCCTTTCTTTGCTTTCTTCTTACACTTGCACTGGGTACTGGGGAACACAAGGTCTTCTTAGCTTTCTTTTAGCTTTCTTGCTTGGGACTGGCATTCTAACACTTTAGCCATGCCTCCAGTTTGGCATATCTGCTGGTTAATTGAAGATGGAGTCTCACAGATTTCCTTCTCAATGACCTGACAATCTCTTAAAGTGCTATGGCCCCTCTGCACTGTTATATTGGGGCATATTTCAACATGAGTTTTGGAAGGAACCCATCCAAGCCATAGCAAATATATAGAAATCTAAATATGAGCACAGTGTTCCCACCTTGTGATAATCTACTTCTTTTACCTATCATTTCATCAGGCACATTCTGCCTCTGCTTCTTTTGTTGAACTTAATAACCCACAAATAGCCTCTGGAAATGGGCATACCATTTCCGGAACATATTAAGAGCATGGCTTTCAATATTGGCTAGACTTATTGAAAACTTAGCAGCTCTGGGAATTTGGGCAAGTCACTCTGTTAATCTCCCTGAACCTAGGTTTTTCCCTTTATCTACAAAATGGACCTATAGTAATCATTAGAAAGCACGTTGTCAGGGTTTAAGAAATATATCAGATATTATGACATTGTGTATCAGTCAGGGGAAGCTGTTACACTGTAGTAACAAACATTCCACAAGTCTTAGTCATTTTAGAAACATAGGATTTTAGGCCGGGCACTGGTGGCTCACGCCTGTAATCCTAGCTACTCAGGAGGCTGAGATCTGAGGATCGCGGTTCAAAGCCAGCCTGGGCAGGAGAGACCGTGAGACTCCTATCTCCAAAAAACCACCAGAAAACCGAAAGTGGCGCTGTAGCTAAAGTGGTAGAGTGCTTGCCTTGAGCTGAAGAGCTGAGGGACAGCGCCCAGGCCGCCCAGGCCCAGAGTTCAAGCCCCACGACCGATTTAAAAAAAAAAAAAAAGAAACTAGGATTTTATCTTCCTCATGATACCTACATTGGGGAAAGGGGGTTTGGCTGGTGTAAGGGATCCAAGCTGTCAAAGCAATTCAGTGCCAGTACAAGGATCCAGGTGTACAATTTACCCTCTGGTAATAAGCTCTTTGATCCATTAAGATCATGTCTTAATACCTAACACAATGTACATATGGCATGTGAATAGCTGTGATATTATTCATAATGATTTGAAATGTGTTCCATATAGGTGAGGTTTCTTGAGACAATTGTGTACCTGTTGATTGAATTCATGGATGTGGAACCATGAACACAGATTCAATGTATATCCTACAGATTTAAGGAAAGTGAGGGAAGGAAGGGGTTCAGAGGGATGGATAAGAATGTTGAAAAGGGTGACATAGAGCAAGACACATTGTGTTCATAAACAGGTTTGTTGAATGGCAACTCCTTTGTACAACTACTGAAAGATAATAAAGAAATATTTTTTAATAAAATAAATGCACTGTAGGAGGTAAAAAACTTCTTTGGAAGTAGGATTTTTAGGCCTTGCATGTACCTCAAAGTTTGGTTTTATTGTTAGAATTCTAAAAGGGATGTGTTGAATGACAAAAAAAAAATAGAAAAAAGGAAGGAAGGAAGGAAGGAAAGAAGGAAGGAAGGAAGGTAGGGAGGGAGGGAGGGAGGAAGAAAGGATACCTATAAAGTTCTTATCATGGCATCCTGTTTCAAGGACACAGGAAACACACAGGAGAAAGTAGACATGTCATTGTAATTACTACTTTGCTATCTTGTTTCTTTCCATTGTAAATGGTACTTTCTATTTTATTTTATTTGTAGTTTCCAAAATTTTAAATACTTGTACTTAAAGGAGTTTAAATTCAGTAATGATACTTGGATGAATATCTTTATGCAGAAGAAACCTTTCGCTTCTTTCTATTTTTTCCTAATAGTTAATCTTCAAGAGTGGAATTGCATGTCTCAGGTTTTGGGTCAGACAGAGGAGAGTTGAGAATCTTGTTGGGTTAAAAAGAAACAAACTAGATGTGGAACCAAGGTCAGAAGTTACACTTGTAGTCATTTAAAAAAGAAAGGAATAAACTTGATTTTCTAGGTACTAACCAGAGGTGATAAATTTTGATGTTCCTTAGATCATAATATGCCACGCCTTCTGTGCCTGTGTCTGCAGTGTCCTTTCTCTCCCTGCTAGAGTAGACCAACTACTCTTTTTTGTCTAGAAGGAGTGTGAACTTGGTCTTCCAGATTTCTCATCTTGATTTCTGCACTTGAGGTCTGTCACCTGATGATGTCATCTGCACGAGCTGAAGTCGACTTAAAATAACTGCTTTGGTCGAGACAGAGCTGGTGCACATGTTTTATGTGAAATGGGATGTATGGTGTAGCTCCAGACTCAGGGTCTAGCCTGAGACCCTAGGTTAGAACTTGTATAGGTAGCCTTCTGGCAGCTTTGCTTCTGACTTTGATCAAGCTCTTTAACAACTCCATACCTTTATTGATTCTTTAGTGAAACAGACCCAGTAAGCCCTTGCCATCTCCTTAGTGTGGCATTAATCCCTTCTCTTGCACTGAGGTGAAACATCTTTATGGCTTTTGCTAAGTGCAGTCCTATTGGAAAACAGATATTTGTGGATTTGCCTATTAAATATTTAGGTTAATGATCTGCAACCTTCAATGTGTGTCAAGAATCACCCAGGGAAACACTGAAATTCTGAGTCCCATCCTGAGGGACTCTGATTTAATTGGGCTGGCCATTGTGATGGTGGGAAGCTCCCCAGGTGGCTCTCCTCGTGAGGAAACTTTGTGCAGTATTGATGAGTCTGGTGGGCCTCAAGCCTCAACTGGCTGTGGAATTCCCTGCTGGCTAGAACAACCAGGTTACAAGGCCCACTTAGGGAGCTCAAAGTAGACATGGGCGGGGGGGCTGAGAGCTGGCAATCTTACATCTTTCCCCACGCTGATGCTGCTGTCCCCAAAGTCCCCATGCTGCGAGTCACCAAGGGGTGACACTGGTACTTTCTATGCCCTTGTGCCTAGGTGAAGCACTTGGAAAAGAGCAAGGTGGAGCTGGTCTTTGTTGTTGTTGTGGGTTTTGTTTTTTTGGAGGCCAGAGAATGGCAGACTGTCCTCTCAGACACTTCTGGGAATGGAGACACTTCTCCTGACACTGACAGACATTACAGGCAGACTCTCATAACGACAGCCATCCAGTGGCATTCAGCAAGCCTGTGCCACCAGCTTGCTCTGGAGCTGGGGACATCAGTCTCCCTCCTTTCATTCCCTCCATTAGTGCAGTTATCTGTGGCAATTTCTCTTCCTGGCTACTTGAGATACAAAGTGCTGACTGTGGAACTGCATAAGATGGTTAAAACTTCCAGGACAGAGTGGAGGAGGGATAAGACAGATGCTGACCAGGCTGACCAGAGCAGCAGGAGGCAAGGAGTGGGCAATAAGAGGTAGTAACAGCTTGGGGGTGAGGGGGAAGCAAGTGGAAAGGAACAGCCAGAGTCACCCTGAGCCCAAACATCCCAAGTGAAGCCAGCTAGTTTTAAGATGCTTAAGCAGTTTGAGTACAAAGTAGATCTTTTCTCTATTATTATTCAGATAAATGCAGTTATAGAGAGGTGTGTGTGTGTGTGTGTGTGTGTGTGTGTGTGTGTGTGTGTGTGTGTGTGTGTGTGTGTGTGTTGGCGGGGGAGAGGGGGTGTGGAGATCTGGTTTAGCCTCTTGCCTCAATCACTGGCCAGCTTGGTCTGCAGCCCGCTGGAAATAATTTAACACCTGTGGGTTTACAGAGGGAAAGGTCCCGTAGACCTGCTCTGGCAGACAAGAGCATTGCAGAAGCATTAATAAAAGCAATCACAATAGCTAAGGCAGAGCTCTGATAGGATCAGACATCAGTACTGAACACCTTACATACACTGACTCTTCATTCTTGTCCCAAGGCAATGAGGAAGGGATATTGTTGTTGTTGCTGTTGTAGTTACTCTGCTGGCCTTAGGCTTGAACTCAGGGCCTAGGTGCTGACCCTGAGCTCTTTTGCTCAAGGCAAGTGCTCTACTACTTAAGCCACAGTGCCAATTAATAATGTATATATGTACACAGTGTACCTGGATCAGACTCCCCCTCTCTTTCTTTTGTTTCCCTCCCCTCTTCCAAAACTAATTTCAACAGCTTCATTGTTCCATTGTTCCATGTACATGAAGTATTTTGACCACTTTCACCTTCTTTCATCCTTTCCGTTCCCCTTCCCACTAAGACCTCCACCCACTAAGATGGACTCACTTTATACTGCTGTCTTCTTCCTTCCTTCCTTCCTTCCTTCCTTCCTTCCTTCCTTCCTTCCTTCCTTCCTTCCTTCCTTCCTCCTTTCTTTGTGTGTGTGTGTGTGTGTGTGTGTGTGTGTGTGTGTGTGTGCGCGCGCGCCCGTACTGGAGCTTGAACTAGCCCCCTTGAACTAGTTATACCTCCACTTCTGGTTTTTTGTTTTTGTTTTTTTTTTTGCTGGATAGTTGGAAATAAGAGCCTTCCTGGGCTGGCTCTGAATGGAGATCCTCAGATCTCAGCCTCCTGAATAATTACAATTATAAGTGTGAGCCATCAACACCCAGCCTTGTCATTCATTTTTAAGTGTATGTTAGTTGTTTGAAGGGAGTCCACCATGGCATTTCACATTTGCACATAGAGTACTTTAATCAGTTGGCTCCCTCTCTTGCTCACTTCCACTTTTTTTTTTTTTTGTCGGTCGTGGGGCTTGAACTCTGGACCTGAGCGCTGTCCCTCAGCTCTTCAGTTCAAGGTTAGCACACTACCACTTGAGCTACAGCACCACTTCCGGTTTTCTAGTGGTTTATTGGAGATAAGACTTTCACGGATTTTTCTGCCAGGGCTGGCTTTGAACCGTGATCCTCAGATCTCAGCCTCCTGAGTAGCTAGGATTACAGGTGTGAGCCACTGCTGCCCGGCTTCACTCTCACTTTCTTATCCCTAGTATCCCTGGTTGGGACTTAATTATTCCCATACTAGATGGAGGAGCCAACTGGGGTGCATAAAGAGTAAATGACTTGCTTAAGCTTTCCCAGCTCACAGGTCTGGACCCAGGTCCTGTAGTTCTAGGGCTCACATTCTTAGTCCTGGCAGGAATGGGGACCCCTGAAGTCTAGATAAAGACTCTGATGATGAGTGCCTGTCTAATAAGTGTGAGGCCTTGACTGCAAGCCTCAGTCACACACACACACACACACCACACACACACACACACACACACACACACACACACACACACACACACACACACACTGGTTAGTGCAGTTCCTATGGGACTAAATTAGTTGCTGAGAAAGTGGATTGCTAGAAATCAAGTTTGCCCTTGATACCCATGTTTGCATTTTGCTTTTCTGCCATGTTAGGAGGTAGCACAAAGGCTTTCATCAGAAACCAAACAGCTGTCAGTGTTCTGCTCTGGCACTTCTCAGCCTCTTGAAATGTGAGCCCAAATAAACCTGCTTTCTTTATAACCTACCCAGTCTCAGGCACTGTTTTATAACAACAGAAAATGGACTGACAAGTGCCTATGATGAATTAAACCTGGAGAGAAATATTCAAAAAGTAGAAATGACGGTTGTGCTGTAATACTAGGATGGTGAGAGACGATCGTCAAGTTTCTCCAATGTAATTTCGTGACTTTTTCATTAATAAAACAAATCAATCTTCTTCCCCCAAATGCCTAGATCTGCACAATGCCAAGCACGTGGGTGGAAGGTAAAAATGCGCCATCCGTCAGCATCGCGCATCTCCTCGCTCAGCACCGACATCTGGAAAATCTAAATGAGCCACACAACTGAATTTTTCATGCTTCACTGAGGGCTGGGGTGTGGGGAGGACAGATCTCTCAGAATAGCTGGCGAACTTCGTGGAAATGCCACGTTCGGTCGTGATGCTGTGGAAAGCAGGGCCCTGGGAGAAAAACTTGGAAAGGGAGCAGCTAGTCTCCCAAACAAAGTAGATCACAGACATGTCCCCAGGCAGCAGTCTCTGCCTCCCAGTCTGAGGAGTAGATACTTCACTGATGACATGCTGGGGTTGTGGGACAGATACCTCTAGCCATGCCTACCGGACCCCACTTCTAAAGACCTGTTTCTACCCCTCTGAAGAAGCAGTGGTCGTGCTGATGTTCTTCAAAAGGCTTGGTGGGTCCAGCCTCAGAACTCCAGACAGTCCCATTGCTCCCTTACACTCAAGTCCTTCCTCAGAGGTTGACATGCTGGCACGATGTGACCACTCCATCAAGACCCCTCCTGGGTCTGGGTAGAAAGCTCTACAGATCAAAAGACCAATTGGACTTGGAGTGTAAACCTGAGGGGAGGGGAGAGAGACAGAGAGAAGAAGAAGGAGCAAGAAAGGGGTTGGGAGAGAGGAGAGTAAGGGAGGGGAGATTAGGCAGGGGGTTGAATGGAATCACTAAGAGAACCTGAGATAAACTTATGTCCCTGCTGCCTCCATGGTAGAGTACTGGACATATTTTGCTTCTAAGGGTGGTTGAGCAATCTTAAATTGACTCAGGACTTAGGCGGTCCCAGGCTACACTCCAGCCTCAAATCCCATGGTGTAGCAGCTGTTTTGGAGTACTTTATTTTGGGTCATTTCTACACCCTAGGGTGTAGGGTGTAAGGACAAGAAGATCTTCCCAGGGGAGCTGATGTAGCAGGATAAAGCCACGCATGAAGAAGCACAGGCGACCACAGGTTCTGCAGGCCCTCTTCCAGGATGAGTCGGTTGGACCAGCCGTTGAAAACTGTATTCCGTAAGGATCTACATAACCCCCTTTCCACTTTAAGGATCAAACGGTCCCTGTTGTGGTGACGCTGGCCTGCTGCTGTGACTAGAGAGAGGTGATCAATGCTGTGGGGCAGGGGGGCTGTGTAATACAGTTCCACCTTCAGAAGCAGGAAGCAGGTGGGTTTGGCCCTTGGGCTGTAGTCTGGTTTGCTGCTTCTTAAGTGGCTCAAGCTGCCAATACTGGATCCGCATGTACCTCAAGAAAGTTGTGTACACAGCTGGTTCACGTGGATTGTGGCCTTGGAAGCTTTCACTGGGGAAGCAGCGGCACTAGTCCTTGCTTTTTTCAATTAGCTACTGTCGTGCGCTGTGGCCAGGACTTCTGGCAGCTTCCTGACTTGCAGGGACAGCCTCATCATGAGGTGATAGAGGGTGATGGAGGACCGGCTCCAGAGCCCTGACTCTCCTAGTAACTTCTCTGCCTGCTGGGGACAGCTTCCCGAAGGTGTGGGAAGACAGTGACTATTTCAAGAAAACAAAACACCATCTGTGAAAACAAGGACTTATTTTCCGACTCTACTCGTCCTTAAACAAAGCTGGCTCACAGCAAAGTCAATTTTCTTACGATGCCCAGCCACTTCTGTAGTTATCACGGCTCCCCAGCATGGCCCACTTTGTTTCAAAGCTTCCTCACAAGTCTCTGGGTACAGATAGACAAGTATTCCCACTTGACTATCTGATTGCCATCCACCATGGGCCTCTGACCTGTGCTTCCCTCAGCCCTTCCAAATCACCCAATGTTACCTTCAAGCCCAAGCCCAAGCCCAAGGAATCACCACCTGCCCAGACCTCACACATCACCAAGTCTGACCAGTCCCATCTCCAGGACTGGCCTCAGATTTCTGCTGCCTATACCTCCACAGCTCCTTCTAAAGCATCTGCCGGGTCAGCCCTTCCCTCCCAGCAGCTTCCTCCATGTGTGCCCCACTCTGCACCTGCACCTCCGGGCCTCCTGTCTTCCTTCTTCCTCTATTGGTTCTGTATCTATCAGCTGGAGTGATGTGTGTGTGTGTGTGTGTGTGTGTGTGTGTGTGTACTGGGGCCTGAACTAAGGGCCTAAGATCTGTCTCTAAACTTTTTTGCTCAAGACTACTGCTCTACCACTTAAGCCACAGCTCTACTTCTGGCTTCTTGTGGGTTAATTTGAGATAAGAGTCTCGTCTTGAACCTCAGTCCTCAGATTTCAGCCTTCTGATTACAGCTAGGAATATAGGGATGAGCCACCAGTACCTGGCAGAGGTGATCATGTTTTGAAAGAGAATGGGTGGGTGGGCTTAGCCCCTGCAGAAGATCCTTCCTTAGCTCCCCATGGCTCAAAGAACAGTGTGCTGTGTGGCTTCCGTGAGATCTGGAACAGGCTGATCTCTTCTCCAGCGCCATCCTGCAACACTCGCGTTATTCATGTGAATATAACAAGGCTGCCCCAGCCTCCTGACCTCTCTAGCTGTAGTCCTCTCTGTGTGAGCTGGCCCCTCCCACCAGTGCTTTGTGTAGTTGCCTTATTCAACCCACCCCAGGTCTCACTTCAAGTGCAACCATCCCCATGTGTCTGAAACTCAGCCCCACACAACTCCTGTGCCCTCCAGGTGCTTTTCTTAGTCTGAAATATGTTTCTCTTCTTTTGTTTGAATTGTTTTTGCTGTTGTTGCCTCTCCCCGCTCCCTGCCCCCACTCCAAATCCCATGTTTATGAAGGCATCAAATTTATCTGCTCTGCTGTTGCTTCTCTACTATCTAAAAAGATATATGGCACTAAGTCTGTGTTGAGTAAGTGCTTGTCAACTGAATGGGCAACCCCACCCCCACAATACATGGGGGAAATCCACAGATCCTTCTGTGCCTCGCTCTTCCCAGGACACGTGGCTCACACTTCCAGTTCACAGGAAAAAAGGAACGATTACTTGTAGGAGTCAGGGTAGGGCTATGAGAACATGATGAGATCCGATCCCTTATCCAAGCATCATGTAGAAACCCTGCAGCCTAGCGCTGTTCTGTCTGAGCACAATGTCATACTACAGATGTCCACAACTTCTTTACCTCACAGAGCTGAGATTTTCGCCCACTGAGCAGCAGCTCCTCTCTCCCCTTCCAGCCCTAGGAAACTACTACTCTCCTTCCTGTCTCTACACATTTGGCTATGTTAGATAGTTCATGCCAGTGGAATCATGCAACACGTGTGCTTCTATGACTGGCTGATTTCACTAAACACAATGTCCTTAGAACTCATCTGTGCTGTCTCGAATGGCAGGATTTAAGAAAGGAGTCCTTTTAAAGTATTCAGGGAACTCACATTGGCTACGACTCCTAGCCAAGCACAGAGACAGGTTAGAGAGAAAGTGGGAGACACAAGGGCTCAGAACCTTGACTCAGGGTCTCCCAACAGCCTGCTCTGAGAGGGAGTCAGCAACAGCCACCTTTATGGTTATCGTTAAAATCTAGTGTGAGAAGCCAGGCACTGGTGGCTCATGCCTGTAATCCTAGCTACTCAGGAGGCTGAGATCTAAGACTGCTATTCAAAGCCAGCCAAGACAGGAAAGTCTATGACATTCTTATATCCAATTCACCGCCAGAAAACTGGAAGTAGCACTATGGCTTAGAGTGGTAGAGCACTAGCTTTGTGCAAGAGAGCTTAGGGACTGCACCCAGGCCCTGAGTTCAAGCCCTATGACTCTCTCTCTCTCTGTGTCTCTGTCTGTCTGTCTGTCTGTCTGTCTGTCTGTCTGTCTCTCTCTCTCTCTCTCTCTCACACACACACACACACACACACACACACACACACAAATCTAGTGTGAGGACACCATAAAGGTAATTTGGTACAGGAAACCCAGAAACTTGGGGTGGTTCTGGGTCTGAGGGGTGCTTCTTGTTGAGCATATTAATGAATGCCACTTAAAAGGTGGGCACCTGAAGACTCCAGAATAGACAATCTATGAATCAGAGACTTATCACTGCACAGTCCTCAGAGCCTAGAACAGAGGCTGAAACACAGCAGGCTCCCAGGACTTCAGGGAAATTAATCAGGGAAAGTCACAGGTTCTTATCGCTTATTAGTCAACTGTAACAGAGACAGAAATCAGGCAAATTAACCTGGGTTAACACTCTGAAATCCTCTGGCTTAGTTACAACTAAATGAATAAACTAACAGAAGAGCAGAAAAATCAACATGTGATTTGAGGATAGTATCATGAATTATCTTGGACCTGTTTGGGAATTAACTATAGGATTTAGCACCTGGAAACTATGTTCTTCTGAACTGCTATTTTACCCCTTTCTCATCTTTTTCCTGTTTGGACTCAATATATTTCCCAGTGGCAAGTCTTCCATAGTACTTTTCTCCCATGCTTCACTTACCCCAGACAGACTCTGGGATTAACTTGGGTAATCCATTCTGTTTCAATGAGGGAGCTCTTCATTTGGTCTGATGAACATGGAAACACAAGTAAATTACTTGCTCAGAGTCAGTCATTCTCTGCCAATTGTGATCGGAATCAGCCTCCAGCCTCGCCACCTCCCAGCCCTGGTGTCCAGGACTGATGGGAGCAAGGCCTCTCCAAATTGGTTCAGTCTCAAAAACTGCCAATCTTTTGATCCTCAAAGCAAAGCAATTCACTCATCATGTGAGTGTCTAGACAGAGTCCAAAGTACACACAAATGGCTATTACTGGCTAGCAGTGAATCTGGGCTCTGTGTGTGTGTGTGTGTGTGTGTATGTGTGTGTGTGTGTGTGTATGTGTAAGGCTCAATAGATAGATAGACAAGGAGGGAGGGAGAAGGAGGATCTTAGAAGCCACTGGTCCCAGCTTTGTCTTAAGCAATCCTTAGTTTGAATGCCATCTAAGGTATTTCTTCTGAAAGAAAAACTTGACCCACATCACCTTTTTATTTTTTCTTAATCAGTCGTGGGCCTTGAACTCAGGGACTAGGCACTGTTACTGAGCTCTTTTTGTCCAAGGCTAGTGCTTTGCCAGTTTAAGCCACAGCACCACTTCCAGTTTTTAGGACTTTCCTTTCCAGGTTGGCTTTGAACTGTGATCCTCAGATCTCAGCCTCCGAGGCATGAGCCACCAACACTTAGTACCCAGCAGCCCATTGTTTAGTTTTGCTTTGTTTTGTTTTTTGTTTTTGTCCTGGCTTCTTTGTCCTTCAAGAGTTAGCATGCTTATTTCCTAGAAATACCTACACTGAAGAAAGACTTCAAGAAGTCTTCTTGGTCTCAATGAGTGGTGTAGAGGCCCCTAAGATAGTCTTGACTCCTATCTCCCCACTGTACTGAGAATTCCCTCCATGACAGCAAGTTAGCTGGCCCTTCTTTGTCACCAACTTCTAGACAGGGGCTGTACCATCATAAACACCCAGCCACAATGTTGGGACCAACTGATGTAGCAAGTTTATGTAGATCACACTGCCTAGAAATGGCCAAGCCAGGTATATTTGTCATCTTTGAAGTATAACGAACAACTCCCAATTCTCAAGACTCTGCAACACATGCGTGTAGTGGAACTTGTGCTCAAGTGGAGTTAGGCATTCCACATAAGTTGTCACTCTCACTTGTAGGTGTCATGAACTTTTTCTTGGCATTGAAGTGAAAGCTTTTGCTCAGATGTCAAGTCACTTGCCTTCCATTGGCCAAGACAAGAGACATGGCAAAGCCCAAAGACAGTGGGATAAGGGATCGATCCACTCCACTGTCAGAGATAATTGATGGGGCAAAACTGAGGTCATCTATTGCAGTAGGAACCTCAGGCTCCAGATATATTTGCCTGTCCTTTGCACCCATCTTCTAGCCTAAAATATTCCTGTCTAGGGCCTTTGAAGGTAAGACTGAGAGAAGCTGACAGAGACAGAGAGGCTGATGCAGGACAATGATCAGGAGCCTTGTGGGAAAAGCTGTGTTTACTTTCCATCTTGATGAGAAACTTAGCATGGACATCACTGCACAAGCAGAGCCATGACTTACAGACACCATCACAGCAAACACATAAAACATAGGCTCCATCCTTCTCCCAAACATACATCTGTGAGCTCAAAACATCAAGTGCTGGAAGGAAGAATGGCACTCAGTCAGAACCTGTGAACTCAAGCCAAGATCACTACCATTACCTACTTCCCACAGAGAGATGCCTTGTGGCCTCTGAAACACTAGCCTGGGTCTTCCTCTTCTCTTCATGACCTGCCTGCCTATGGCCCATGTGGCATCTGGGTACCATTCTAAGCCCCCAAGGAGCTGGAAAGGACAAAGACAGCAGAACGCCTTCCTCCCAGACCTAAACTTCACCCTGCCTATGAGCTATGCCTCAGCGTCCAGCTTTGTACATGGAGTACCTCCTACCTCTAGTCCTGTGACTGTATAAAAATGCCCCTGAACAAAGACAAGCACCATTTCTCCCTCTCCCATGAGAGAATTGGCCTTGTCAGCTCTGCTAGCAATAAACTCCTTTTGCTGTATGTGACTGTGTGTCCATGTGGTCCTCTGGGCTGGCTACTGTCATTTCAGGAAGATGAAGCAGGGTTAGCGTGGTTTGCTGCATGGCAGCTATAGCCAGCACTGAATGTGGAGTGACAGCAGCGCTGATGCTGGACATGGTACCTGACTGTCAAGTACACCTGATAAGAAGTGGCTTCACTCGTTAATCATGTCATCTGGCCACCTTTCTACTGCTTATTTATCAAATATCCACTGTGTTCTAGATGTTTACTACTATCCTTATGCAGAGACTTTCCTGCAGAACAATGTTTCCAGACTCAACTACCCAATGGCTTTGGAGCCAGATTGACAGGCACTGTGAAGGCCCTGGGCATGGTCTTGTGTGGATCTTTGACCTCATCTGCCTCTGGAACATTCCCTAAAGGCTTGTGTCCTTGTTAGCTCTCCTTGTTCATATCTAAGATGGCGATAGATGAAAAGAAAAGGATTCTTGGACAAATTTGACCTCGACTTCAATTCTAGCTCCAAATCATGTTGATTCTGCAAACCTCAGCTTCCTTATTGGTAAAGTTAGTGTACGGATTCAATATTGTGTTGCTATCCAGTGTAATAAACAAAGTCATATGTGTACAAAGCAGGCCGCACATTGTAAACTACTCAATAAATGCCAGCCCTCTTTAAGAATCACCAAACAGCCTCACAATGCACATATAATTATGCAGCAAGAAAGCTAGCACAGGTACATGCATGCAAGAGGAGGCTAGCAGACTCTCAAGAGGGTACTGGAAAAGCAGGACTGACGTCCCTCTTGTTTTAGGAAAGAAATATGTGAGTGCTCATGATCCCCATGTTCTGACCTGGCTTTCTGTGGAGCACTCTAGCTCTAGTTGGAGCTTGGAAGGAATTTTCTTTGTAGCTTGTTCATATTTCGGTTTCTTACTATTTCACATTGTTTTAGGAGTTTTGTTATCAAACATCCATCGTACAGCTGCAGAAAACAAGGCGCGGGCATTCTAATTTTGGTCTTGCTTGCTGAATCTTGAAGGGATGGAAACTAGCAAGCTGGGAACTCAGGCTGCATTATTCTTTTTTTTCCCTCTTTGTGCTCCTTGCGCTTTATTCTTTGATCCACATACTGTATGTTTTCATGTGTGAAGAACATTTTCTTTTTTTTTTAATTGTGAGAATACCGTACAGAGGGGTTACAATTACATGGGCAAGATAACGAGTACATTTCTTATCAAGCATTGTTGCCTTCTCTTTGTTTCTCCTTCCCACAGGCTGCATTATTCTTGCAACAGTTTTCTGTCTCTCTCATCTATTCTGTCTGATTATTTGGCTTGTGATTAGCCTAATATGATCAAGAGCCTGACTCTGTTCCCATGCTCTTTTTTTTTTTCTGGTTATGTGGTGCTGAGGAATCGAACCCAGGGCCTCAGGCATGCAAGGCAAGTGCTCTACCACTGAGCCACCTTCCCAGACCTTCCCATGCTCTCTTTTAACTTAGGGGTGATCATTAACTATCAGTATTGCACAGCCCCAAAATTGGGGTTCTGTGCTGGAATCAGAGGCTCTTGTTTACTGCTGGGAACATGATGGGAGGTAGAAGATACAAGATCAGACAGTGCAGTTGTTTCTATGAGATTTTTTTCCTGCCTTCTGGCTATTCTTTATAATAGAATAGAAGAGAGGCAATATTTTCCAACTTTGAAACAGGAATATATTAACATGAGGGTAAACCCAAATAAATACCAGCTGTACAAATAATAACATCTAATTTGAGATATTGAAGAAAACACTGAGCAATAATAGTCTTTAGTCCGAAAGAGAATATTTGTAGTTAGCTTCTGTGAATTGCTTGAGTAAAAAGCATACACTTTTATTTATTCTGTTAAACATGCATAGTAAAAAATCCCTGAGGTAACATTAATATAACAAAAGTACGACATTCAATTTCCACATTACTTCAAGGATAATAAGTAAGTTTAAGGGGGAAAACCAATCAATCTAAAAGAAGGCAAAAATGCAGTCTTTGAGTAGAGGAAAGGGGAATGTCAATAGGAAGCACAAAATGAAATGGAAGAATGAAGTCCAACTCTACAAGCAATCTCAATAAATATAAAAAGAATATATTTCCCAATTAAAATAAAAGGGTTAGAAGTGGCACTGTGGCTCAAGT
This sequence comes from Dipodomys spectabilis, assembly GCF_019054845.1. Taxonomy (NCBI): domain Eukaryota; kingdom Metazoa; phylum Chordata; class Mammalia; order Rodentia; family Heteromyidae; genus Dipodomys; species Dipodomys spectabilis. Next base: position 42,603,104 of record NW_024870679.1, on the reverse strand, counting down.
GGTAGAGTGCTCGCCTAGAGCTGAAGAGCTCAGGGATAGCGCCCAGGCCCAGAGTTCAAGACCCACGACTGACAAAAATAAAATAAAAGAGTTGTCAGAATAAAAGCAGGTCATTTCTATGCAGTGTATATAAGGCAGAAGGTAACAGAAGTAAGCAGATTGAAGTATGAGGTTGGAAAAGATATGTCAATTAGATACTAACAAAGGTTGACATGTCCTTATTAGTATTATCTGATTAAGAAGACTTTAAGGCACAAAGCCTTATCAGAGATAAGAACAGTCACTACAAATTGATAAGTTTTGTTCCCTATGAAGATTTAACAGTTCTAAACTTGCATGCATGCAATGATATTACTTCAAAATAAATAGGACATGAACAGATAAAGCCACAAGGAGAATCTGATAAACCCATGCTCATAAAGGGAGGTTTTAAAACATTCTCAGTGTGCATAATGAATTTGACATGTAAACATATTAAACAAAAATATTCTACAAAATTAAGAAAATGGAAGGAAAGGGTGGAGTTGGGAGAGATAGGGGAGAATTATGAAAGGGATGACATCAATCAAGAGACATTGTTCATAAACTGCTTTGTTGAATGGCAACTTCCCTGTACAACTACTTTAATAATAATAATAATACATTTATGTGTGTATATGTGTACGTGTGCATGTATGTATATATATATATGTTGTAGTATGCATTGAAACCAGGCCCTTGCATGTTGAATACACAATTTAAAAGATTGATCTAGTTGGGTACAGTGCTCATATTTGTAATCCCAGCTACTTGGAAGGTAGAGATTGGGAGGATCGTGATTTGAAGCCAATACAGGCAAAAAGTTGTAAGTAATATGCCATCTCAATCAAGAAGACAGTGGAGATGGCAAACTCTTGTAATCCCAGCTATGTGGTAGGCCATAGGCAGGAGGATCACTATTCAAGATAGACTCTTGGCAAAAAGTCAAGACCCTATTTAAGAAAGAACTAAAGCAAAATAGGATATGTCTTCAGTGGTAGATGACTTGCCTAGCAAGCATGAGGCCCTGAGTTCAAACCTAAATATCACCTCCCAAAAACCCAAACATAATCTGATTGAACTCCAGAACAGCAGTAACTAGAGGACAGGAGCTGTTCTCATATTAATGCAGAATGTGAAGTAAAGTCTGAACAAAGTTCCAATAATTTGTTATGTAGACTACATTTAATTTAGATAGCAATAACATATGAGTAACTATACAAATTATTTGAAAATTAAAAATCAGACGTATACATACGTAGTTTGTATGTTAGGAAACAAGAAAGTAATGGGAAATAGAAAACGCTTAAAATTAAGCAACATCAAAACACAACACTGAGCACAAGAAGGGATGACACTGTCCAAAAAGAATTGTACTCATTACCTGACTTACAAAATGGCAACCCTCTGTACGTCACCTTTATAATGACAATTTTTTTAATGTTTAAAAGAAAACACAAAAACTGTCCGGCATCAGTGGCTCACACCTGTAATCCTAGTTATTCAAGAAGCTGAGATTTGAGGGTCACAGTTCAGAGCCAGCCAGGGCAGGAAAGTCCACGAGACTCTTATTTCCAATAAACCAACAGAAAACTGCAAGTGGTGTTGTGGCTCAAAATGGTAGAGTACTAGCCTTGAGAAAAAGAGCTCAGGGACAGCATCCAGGGACTGAGTTCAAGCCCCAAGACCACCAAACAACAACAACAACAATGAAACACAAAAACTGAGATTCAGCTAAAATGATGATATGGGAAAATGTTTAGATTGAACTACCTATATTTATAATGGGCTAATTTTATCCCAAATTACAAGTAGGAAACAATGGAATAAATCCAATGACAGTAAAGGAAGGAACTAAGAAAAAAGAACAAACTTGTTAAAATTAGACATATGACTAATGGAGTGGGAGCAGCAAAAAGACAAAACTAATAGTCAAATATCTGATAAGAGTTTTAGACAAATACTAAAATATTGGATATATAAAATTGGAAATAGTAAAAGTATACACTAAAAGATGATAATTTTCAAAAAATATATAGTAAAATTGAGAATGTTTTATCGTGTGTGTGTTAGACCTGGGGATTGAACTCAGGGCCTGGATGCTGTTCATGGCCTTTGTACTCAAGGCTCACATGCTACCACTTAAGCCACAGCGCCATCTCTGGCTTATTTTTGGTGTTTAATTGGAGATAAGAGTCTCACAGACTTTCCTGCCTGGACTGACTTTGAACCATTATCCTTGGAGCTCAGCTTCTCAAATAGCTAGGATTATAGGTGTGAGCCATCAGTATCTGGCTGAGAACATTTTAAATGAAAAAATTCCTTTAGAAATACTGAAGCCACCAAAAAATACAGATAATTTTATAATAATGAAAGAAATGGAGTCAAAATTGTATTAAAATATTTTTAAATATTAAGAGTATTTTTAAATTAGATAGAAAATATTTAACATTATATAGAAAATACAGAGTTCCAAACATATAATCTACAAGGCATTCCAAGATTACACAAGTTTTAACTGAGTGCCAATGGCTCACACCTGTAATTCTGGGTCCTAAAAAAGTTGAGAGCTAAGATATGAGGATTGAGGTTCAAAGTCAGCCTGAACAGGAAAAAAAATCCTCAAAATTCTCATCTCCAATTAATCAGCTGGAAGTAAAGGTGTGGATCAAGTGGTAGATCAGCAGCCTTGAGTGAAATGTCAAGTCAGCGCACACAGTCCTGAGGTCAAACTCCAGTACCAACACACACACACCTTGAGTAGTATGTAAGTTTGCATGCATGTATTAATGACAATATGGTAGATTTAGAGAGAAAAGCAGTGTAATTCCTCAAAAAGGCAAATCACAAAATAAGCACCAGGAAATGGGTACTTGAAAGTGGTAGAATGGGATTAGGGGGAGTAGAGTAAAAAAATGAAGATAAAAAGATGGGAAGGCAGTCAAAAATTCAATATGTATCCTCCCATATTTAAGGAAAGTGAGGGAAGGGGTGGGTTAGGAGGGATGAGTGAGAATGTTGAAAGGGGTGACATTGAACAAGACTCATTGTATTCACAAACTGCTTTGTTGAATGACAACGCCTTTGTACAACTACCCAAAAATAATTTAAAAAAAAACATTTTTAAAATCTAAAATTTTGCTGGCACTGGTGGCTCACGCCTGTAATCCTAGCTACTCAGGAGGCTGAGATCTGAGGATCACGGTTCAAAGCCAGCTGGGGCAGGAAAGTCTGTGAGACTGTTATCTCCAATAAACCACTAGAAAGCCGGAAGTGGCGCTGTGGCTCAAGCAGTAGAGCACTCACCTTGAGCTCAAGAGCGCAGGGACAGCACCCAAGCCCGACCGACCAAAAAAAAAAAAAAACCTAAAATTTTAAAAAGATGTGTAAAAAATAGATGCTCAGTGTCAAAAGAATTAGATAAAAATCTATTTAGACTCACAATGAGATCTTTCTGATTTTCATTGTAGGCCCTCATGGCTATGAACTTCCTGTATAGAGCCAGTTTGGCCATATCTAGAGATTCTAGTACATGGCATATAGACCAACAGAACTGGATAGAAAACCCAGAAATAATCCTAGGCAGCTACAGTCATCTGACTTTCAACCAACATGTCAAACCATAGATTAAGAGAGAAGATAGCTTCTCAACAAGCAGTAATGGAAAAACTGGGTATTCACTTGTAACAGTAAAACTGAGTCATGGCCGGGAACTGGTGGCTCACACCTGTAATCCTAGCTACTCAGGAGGTGAGATCTGAGGATCATGGTTGAAAGCCAGCTGGGGCAGGAAACTCCGTGAGACTCTTAGCTCCAATTAACCACCAGAAAACCAGAAGTAGCGCTGTGGTTCAAGTGGTAGAACATTCACCTTGAGCTGAAGAACAGAGGGACAGTGCCCAAGCCCAGAGTGTAAACCCCACGACCGACAAAACTAAACTAAACTAAACTAAAACTAAACAAACTGAGTCACTATGTCTCATCTTGTGACTGAAACTATTCTATGAAAATATAGGAGAAACAGTTTAAGGTCTAAAGGACTTTTTATTTTTTAATATATATTTTATTGTAAAGATACTGTGCAGAGGGGTTACAGTTACATGAGCAAGGTAATGAGTACATTTCCTATGGAGCATTGTTACACCCTCCTTTATTTTTCCCCTACCATCCCTTTCCTCCCCACCTCCCCAACTCCTCCCTCCCCTCTTCCACCCCCCCCCCCAAAGTTGTAAAATTCGTTTTCAACATACTGTCTTGTACATCTCGTTGTTACAATGGGTCATCCTGTATCCTTATTTCAGCATTTTGTTATTTCTCTTCCCCTCCCCAAATTAGAAAAATGTATATACAAGATGCAGCTAAAGGACTTTCTTAATCTGACTTTTAAAAAGTCAGAAAATAATAATAATCAGCAAGAATTGCATCAAACTTAAAAGGTTCACTCCAGGTGCTGATGACTCGCTGGGAAATCATGGCTCCAAGTCAACCCAAGTAGAAAACTCTGAGACTTCATCTCCAATTAATGAGCAAAATGCCAGGCTAGAGGTGTGGATCAAGTGGTATAGCACCACCCATGACAAGAAAATCCAACAAATGCAAGAACCTGAGTTCAAGCCCCTGTACCAGTACAAATATATATGTGTGTGTGTGTGTGTGTGTATATATATATATATATATATATATATATATGATAATAATTACCAGACAGTGAGTGAAGACACAGCCTATAGAATGGGAGAAAGATCTTGCCAGCTATTCATCCAACAAGATTAATATCTAGAATGTATAAAGAACATCAAAAGAACAAACAATCCAATCAATAAATGGACAAATGAACAGACAATTCTCGAAAGAATAAATACTAAGGATCAATAAATACATGGAAAATATTCAACATTTTTAGTCATCAGGGAAATACAAATCAGTATTATATTTAAATTGTATCTCATTTCAGTCAGAAAAACTGTCAACAAGAAAAAATGATGCTGGTAAGGATATGGAGAAAAGGGAATACTTATTCATTGTGAGTGGGAATGGAAATTAATCCAGCCACAAGAGAAATCAGTGTGGAGGTGCCTCAAAAATCTAACTCATCTGGGCACAGGTGGCTGTAATCATAACTATTCAAGAGACTGAGGTCTGAGGCTGGAGGTTCAAAGCCAACCTGAGCAGAAACACACATGAGCTTCTTACCTCCAGTTAACCACCAAAAAGCCAAAAGTGGAGCTGTGACTCAAGTGGTAGAGCACTACTCTTGAGCACAGAAGCTCAGGGACAGCCCCTAGGTCCTGAGTTCAAGCCCCAAGACTGGTGCACACAAACACCCAAATTAATTCAGTTATCCCACTTTTGCATATATTCCTGCAGGAATCAAAGTCAGCATACAATAAAGACGCTTGCACTTGTGTTTATTGCAGCACTATTGATAACAGCCAAGTCATGGAAGGAGAATATGTGCCCACTGGCAGAATGCATAAAGAACATGTGGTCTCTATACACACTGAACATTATTTAACTATAAAAAAAAAAAAGAAATCACCTTTGCAAGAAAATGGATGGGACTAGAGATCATTAAGCTCAAAAAGCTAAAGAAATTCTTTATCCATCCTCTAGTGACAGACATTGGTGAGCCTGTACCAGGAGCTGAATCTCACCAATTAAAAGAATAACTTGATGTCTCAATCCTGATCGTGTTCTGGTCCTGATCCTGGAAACTTGTCAACCAGCTTTCCTGCAAACTGAATTTGCCAGGCTGGCTCCTAAATGAGATAGCTCCATCTTTCCAGGTGAGTCCAAAAGTCCACTTTTGGCATGAAGCAGCTATAGAAGATGGACCAATGACCCTCTGCACTGGACCAAAGTCCCTTAGGTGGGAAAAGAAGGAGGACAGATGATTATCCAAGATTATTACATTTTTAAACAAATACCATTCATAAGGAAATGGAAAGACTTGGAACAAATTACATTAATTGAAGTAAGCCAGACCCAGAAAAACAAGGTTGCATGTTTTCCCTCATTTGTGGTAAACAGAATGTACCTATAAATCTGTAAGAAAAAACTCTCTGGGTGGTATGTAATGATTACAAATTTATTAACTGAAGTATAATAGACTCTAATGAAAGCTCAAATAGTATAAATTTTTTTTCAGAAAGACTAGGTCAAAACCCAACAAAATCAGCACCAGGAAAATAGGTACCTGCAAAAAAGAAGGTGGTGCCAAAGGTGAGGGGTAGACAAATGAAGGAGGGAAGGAGAGAGCAGAACGCAGTCAAGAATTCACTGCACAAACCACAAAATTAAAGGAAAGGCGGATGTTAAAGGAGGTGAAAATGTTGAAGGGGTGACACAGATCAAGATGTACTGTATTCATAAACCACTTTGTTAAATGATGCTTCCTTTGTACAACTACTTAAAGATAATAATTTTTTAAAAAAGTAAAACAAATATCAAAACACCAGACTCAAAACACCAGACTCAAAACACCAGGAAATAAACTGAAAAAGCAGATAAGAACATACCTCCTTTTTTTTTTTTTTTTTTTGGTCTGTTGTGATACCTGAACTGTGGGCCTGGGTACCATCCCTCAGCTCTTCAGCTCAAGGCTAGAGCTCTACCACTTGAACCACAGCGCCACTTACGGTTTTCTGAGTGGTTTACTGGAGATCAGAGTCTCATGGACTTTCCTGCCTCGTCTGGCATTGAACCACGATCCTCAAATCTCAGCCTCCTGAGTAACTAGAAGAACATACCTCCTTTAAAAAGTAAATTGTAAGATCAGGAGTCTCTAGAGAGGCTATCTGTCTTCAAGAACTCTTCATGATTGAGTAGAGATGGAAAGGATAAAAGGACATGTGTGGCAAAAGGAAGTCCTGCAGATTACTTGGGTTTGGGATAGGCCTTACTCATCTTACCCACCCCAAACCACAGTCCAAGAATTAGACTAGACTAATAATCAAATGTATTCACTCACTTCAGAAAGTATAAAAGCTACCAACAAGAACCACTGTTGTAAGTCTTTACCTCCCATTTTGTACAGAGGGAGCCAAAAATGTTTCGCCCTTCTCTATTTCTCCCTTCTCTAACGGTTTTACTAAAACAAACCCTTGCAAAACTTAAAAATAAAAAAAAATTTAAAAATCAGTATTGGAAAATGCACTTGCATAAAGGCAGTTCAAGGGGAAAAGGAGATTTCTAGGTCCCAGGCAAAACCAAAACCTAACAAGAGAAAATTCTATTAAATTTTGTGACTTTAAAAGTCACAAGGTCCTTGATTAACATTCTGCCTTCTAGGACCCCTGGGAAGAAGGTCTAGTCCCTTTGGTTCTATCTACATTTGTCCTCTATTTTATCAGTTCGTTTTCACTTGTTAGTTATACAGGGAAGAGTATTATTTTTCTAAGACAAAGAATTTTATTTCTTAGTATAACAAAAGAAACCCAGAAATCCTATGTGTTTTCTATAGTAAATAGGTCACTTAAAGAGTCATATTTTGTATAAAAGTTTGCAAATAATGGCTTTAAATTCTGATTTTTTTTTCAGAATAAAAACAATCATCTTGGTGAAAAATGATGGTGTCATGTGACCTGCCCGTAAGACAGTTAGATGTCAGCACTCACATCCAATGCCTGGCTGCTGTCTAGGAAAGCAAGTGTCCACCGGCATGGAATATGTGCATCATATGCTGCAACCAGTGGGCCATGGAATTCACACAAATAAAGTGTGCGTACTGTTTCTAAAAGCTGTCAATGGAGAGTGTCAAATATCAATATAGCTTAAGATCTTACACTTTTATTTTGTAGGATTTAAGATGACATCACTCATTTGTGGAATATAGACTTAAAATAACAGTGATGATGACAACGATGATGATGGTGGTGTCTGAAGAATGCTGCTCACACCTACAATTCCAGTTACTCCAGGATCCAGAGGATCCTGGTTCCAAGGCAGCCTAGGAAGAAAAACGTGTGACTTTTAACACCAAAGTAGCCAGAACAAAGTAGGACTAAGAGTATGGACCAAGTGATAAAGCACCAGCCAAGCAAGCAAGGCAAGACAAGCATAAGGCCCTGAGGTGAAAGCCATGTATCAGAAAAAATAACAACAACAACAATAATAATTAATAATGAAGAAAACAAATGTAAATGGGGGACTATTTGAAAGAGGCTTAGTGATACAGGAGAAAGAGAAAGGAAAGAATACTGAAAGGTGAAGAGGATTAAAGTTATCTATCTATATTACTCTATCTACCTATATCTGTTTATAAATATCTCTCTCTAGAGCTATAGCTCTAGATTGAGTTATAGCTATATATATATAGATAGGTATCTATATAGATCTAGATTTAGACCTATATAGATATAGATATAGATCTAAGATATAGATATAGATCTATAGGTATAGATCTAGAGAGGATATACATCTAGAAAGAGATGAGAAAGCATGTAGGAAGCCCATCAAACCCTGTCCAAAAAAGAGGAAGAAGAAGATGAGAGAAAAATAAAGGAAATAAAGTGGTTCAGAATACCCTGTGCCCATGTGTGGAATTATCTTGATGAACTTCCATGTTATTAATGTATGCTAATTCAAAATTCTTAAGTATGTATTTTTATGAAAAAAGGCCTTTAATGTAAGATGACCAAAACATTGATGATTTCCATAAAGATAATTATAATAGCTTTTACTTTTCTGCTATTAAATGTTCCTTAATAATGTCTTTTTCCTACTTTTTTTTTTCTAGGAAAGGAAACCATCTCCCCAGCTAAACATCTGCTTACCAGGTCTACTTTCCCTCCAGCAGAAAACAATCATACCAAGTCCTGAGATACCTTGCCACAGGGATCATAGTGAAGGTTTCTTTCATTTCTGTCTGAAACTTCACTGGCAGCATTGTTCACATTCAAGCTTCCAGTGATGTTCTTTCTGTTCTTGAAGATGTGTGTGTTCTCAAAGGCAACGAAAACATCTCTCTAACAATCTCTGTCCTTTCTGAGCCCTTGTCAAAAACTTCCCTTCACATCCATATCCCCACTATCCATGTAGAAGGTCAGTCCACACTTCTGCTGGAATGCCATACACTGTGAATTATTTAAAACAATCTTAAGAACTCACAAAAACATGTTGTATATCCCAAGGCAAACATGTAAAAAGTAAATAAAAAGGGAAGTACAGTTGATACAGTATGAAATAAAGTGAGTTATAAAAACAAGAACACAAGGAGGAGAGGGAAAATTGAAAGGGAGATGGAAAAGAGGAGGAGGAGGAGAAGCATGAGAACAAAGAAACGAGAAAAAGAAAAAGAAGTGGAGGAAGAAGAGGAGAGGGGAAGAAGAGAAGGAGGAGGAGGAGGAAGTAGAAGAGGAGGAAGGAAGGAAGATAAAGAACAAATGGGATAAGTAGAAAGCCAAAGACAAGGTTGTAAATTTAACTCTACCCTACTGATGATTGTATTATGCATGGATACTTTAAGCACTCTAATTAAGACAGAGATTGTCAGTATGTATTCACAAAGCAAGCTCAACATATTGTGTCTAGAAGAAAAAAATATTTTAGCTGGATAAAATAGCATGGAGGCACAAGTCTATAATCCCAGCACTCAGGAGGCAGAGGCAGGAAGATCATGAATTTGAGGCCAGCATGGACTACACAATGAAGACCCTTGCCTCAAATAAAATAGAACAACAAAATGAAAAACACATTTTAAATATAGTGTCATAAGTATGTTAAAGAAAAATGAGAAGACAGGTGTTAGTGGTGCACGGTTGTGATCCTAGATACTTGGGAAGCTAAAAATGGGAGAATCATGGTTCAAGCCTATCTCAAGCATACATAGGAGAACCCTTCTGAATCAACAGCTGAGCACCTGCGACAGGTGCTTGTCATCTCAGATGTATGGGAGGCTGAGATCCGCTGTGAACACAGGCACAAAATCCTTCACAGAATATTAGCAAATGGAATACAGGAATATAAAAAAGAAAGAAAAAATAACACAGCTTTACTAATTGGGAAAGCAATATTAGTTGAACCTTCGGAAATCAATCAATGCAATTCAGTATAGTAGCAGAACAAAAGAGAAGTCTATGGTTGCTTCAATAGAGCCTGGAAAAGCATTTGAAACCTATTCATGGTATAATCTCTCAGCAAAGTAGAAATAAAAGAGAACTTTTGCAACATGATAATGGACATCTTTAAAAAAAGAAAACCCGACTAAGGCTAGCATTATGTTTAATGATAAAAGGATAAATGTTCTGCCCTGAAATTCAGAACAGGACAAAGATGTCCACAACACAACACTTCTGTTCATCTGTTCTACAATGTACTCCGTGTCCCTGGCAGTACAGAACGACAAGACAAAGATATAAAAGGTATAAGTTGACATGATCTCTATGTAGAAAACCTGAAACCATGCACAAAGAGAAAGAAACTGGTACTAATAAGCAAGGTGAGGAAGGTCAGTATACAGAATAGATTGCACTCTACAAACTGTCAGTGTTTAACCAAGATGAGAAAACCACACCATTTACAATCCATCACCCACATGAAATACTTTTGGATACATTTAATGAAGCATGTTACAGTCCTGTATAACAAAAACTACAAAAATAGAAGAACTAATAAACAAAGATAGACCTCATGCTTAGAGACTGGGGTACCAACCATACATCAGTTAACTGATCTAGAGATTCAAGGCCTCACAGTCGATAGCGTTTATGTAGAAATTGAAAAGGTGATTCTAAAATTTATATAGAAGTGCAAAGAAACTGGAATTATAGAGAATATTTTCTAAACAGGAGTACAAGTCTGGTACTGGTGGCTCTCACCTATGACCCTCGGGAAACTGAGATCCTGAGGATCATGGGTTGAAGCCAGACAGGCAGGAAAGTCTTAGAGTCTCTTATCTCCAACTAAATACCCAAAAAAGCTGGAAGTAGAGCAGTGGCTCAAGTGGTAGAGTACCAACCTTGAACAAAACAGTTCAGGGACCTGAGTTCAAGCCTCAGGACCAACACACACACACACACACACACACACACACACACACACACACTCAGAACCTATCATAGCTCTAAGTGTTCAAATGAAAAGAATTGTACCTCCCACTTTAAATCAAAAGCTAAAAATGACTTAGTAAGGAAGGTCTGTCAAAAAAAAAAAAAAAGACCAAGGCAGGCCAGAAGCAAGGTCCCTTGTGTCCAACAGTTACCAAGTTGTACATGCAAAGAAGGAAACGCTGAGTGCCACTCCATGACCCAGAGTAGAAGAAAGCATCATGACCTACAGAATTGCTGCTATGGAGAAAGTTTTAGTGGTCTGGAGAGATGATCAAACCAGTCACACCATCCTCTTAAAGCCAAGCCTAATCTGGAACAAAGCCATCCCTCCCTCTAAGTCTAGAAGGGCTGGGAGATGAGAACATGGCCGCTTGAATGGAGCAAAGGATGCCCCAAGTTTAGTAGCAAGTGCTAAGACAGTGGCCATAGCACATTGCACCCATTTACCCAAGACAGCCTATACAGAGGCTACCAGACTCAAGACTCTCAGTGTAGGCAAATAGCCTTGTAGTGGAAGAGCATGACATGTAATATTTTCATAGCAACAGGAGAGAACTCACTGCCTGTCTTTAAAGCTTCAGAGACTCCCTCTTGTTAGGGGCTAATGCAAGCTTGGAACTGAAGTCAGGGCCCACTTAACTCCTAAAAACCCTAGCACCCTTAAGAATGAGATGCAGTCTGCACTGCCTGTTTGTAAGTAGAAGAACCAATCCTGAATGCTAGACAAGTCTCCGGACAGCATGGTTACTGAAGACCTAATTCTCAGGAAGAAAAGACTGGCTGCAAAATATCACCACTCACTCACCACACCTGTGGGTCACCCAAGAGTTCAGGTAGAGATGGGCAATGTATGAAATAAATGCGGTTTTCATGTCACAAGCACACTGTCCATTGTGGCTCAGTGGACCAAGAAGTGACATTGACGTTCAAATCTTCTTATTGAGGTAATCCATTTTGTAAGGCTGCAGTGGCCGTGTATGGTCCTTTCTCCAATGAATCTCCATAACATGAACAGTAAACCTTCCAGAAAGAATTCATCATTCTCAGTGCCATTATAAACATGTGTCATGGGGTGGACATCAGAATATCAACATTAATAAGCAATTTGGAGCCAGGAACAGTGGCTTAAGCCTGTAATCCCAATTTATTTGGGAGGTAGAGATTGGGGAGTCACAGTTTGAAGCCAGCCTGGCATAAAAGTTCATGAGACTCCCTCTCACTCAATAGCAGGGTGTGTGGCACAAGCCTATCATCCCAGCTACAGGGGAAGCAAAATGGCTAAACCTAGTAGTTCATGCCTGTCATCTCAGTTACAAGGGGAAGCACAAGTAGGAAGATCAAAGCTCAGGCCAGCTGACCACAAAGCGAGATCCTACCTTAAAACTAACCAGGGCGAAAAGGGACTGGAGATATGGATCAAATGGTGGAGTGCCTACTCAGCAAGTGTGAAGCTCTGTGTTCAATCCCCAGGATTGCCAACAACAAAACTCCTACAGAAACCAGTTCGATTTGGAAGAAGTTGGTTCCAAGACTCATAGATGATTGTGAGGACTTCTGAACTAGAGAGGAGGAAGTTACTAGGTATGGTGAAGCAACAAGAGAGCGGATGGAGGTGGAGACAGAAGGTGTGTGGCTGACTTGCTGAGACCCACAATGAAGTTTGGACAGGTGAGCAGTTGCTCTTTGTGGCTGAGCAACGTAAGTGATTTCCTGAACTGGAATCTACTCTTGGTGGAGATGCTGTGAGCACTGTCGATACAGCAGTGAGGGATGGAATGAGATGGTATACAAAGTTGGTAGTCAGTGGTTGAAAGAATTGACTTCAATTTTGAAGGCAGTTCTACTGCTGGTAAAAATGCCATGAAACAGTATCGCACACTACAGAAAAGTCTTTCCTAAAAGGAAGGGTCCATCCATGTGGCAAACTTCATTGCTATCTTATTTAGGAGTTAGCCAAAGCCACACCAATGTTGACTAGTCAGCAGCCACGAACGTGGAGGCAAGACTCTTCCCCCGGCAGAAGGAATCTGACTGCCAATTTAGTGCCTTAAAACAACACAAATGCATCCTTTTACCAGTTCTGTAAGTGAGCAGAACAGCACGGGTCTTACTGAGCTGCAGTTTAAGTATCAGCCTCCTTCTAGAGGCTCTGGGGGAGGATTTGTTTCTGTGCCTTTTCCAACAACCTGGGCTTGCCCTGTAGATCCCTCTGCTATCTCCAAGCTCCTCAAGTCCTTCACACATTCCACCCCACCAACTTCTAGTCTGCACATCTCTTCTATTTTTAAGGACTATCAGGACTATGTTGGTAATCCCTAGATAATTATGACAATTTCCCCTGTTCAAAGCCCAGGAAGAATCAAGTGTGGTAGTATATACTTGGAATCCCAGCAACTAGGGAAGTGGAGATTGCAAGGTTATCATGTGAGGCTAGCCTGAGAAAAAATCATCAAACCTCCCTCTGCAACTATCTTTACAAACAGGCCAGGAGTGATGGCATACACCTGTAACCCTAGCTACACAGGAGACGTAAGTAGGAAGCTCATAGCCAGAAGTTAGCCCCAAGGGCAAAGTATAAGACCAAAACCCAAAAGGGTCTGGGAGTATGCATCCAGTGATAGAGCGTCTGCCTGGCAAGCAGGCAAGAAATCCTGAGTTCAGACCCTAGTACCACTAAGACGAAGAAAACACAAAACAACCCCAAAGGTCAGGATATTGGCACTCTGAATTCTATCTGCTTCCCCTTTCCCAGGCTGTCTGCTCTATTCCCCTATGTGGCAGTGTCAAAGTAGTCCCATAGGGAAGAGGATCATTTTTTTTTCAATAAATCATGCTTGTACAACTGAGGTAACATATAGAAAATAAACATTTCCCCACCCACAAAAACTTTTCCCATCCATGAAAATTCCTTTGCAGAGAGTTGTCTGTCTAAATATGTAACCTTAAACTACAAAACTTGTAGAAAATACTTATGGCCTAGAAGAGCCAAAGATGTCTCAGAACACATACACAAAAAACTATGAAAGAAGAATATGGTAAATTGGTCTCTCTCTCTCTGTCTCTCTCTCTCTCTGGGTCTCTCTGTCCACACACACACACACACACACACACACACACACACACACACACACACACACATACTTCAACATGAAAATGTTTTACTCTTTGAAAGATACTGTTTTTTAAAAAAATAGAAAGACCAGTCTCAGACAAGGAGAAAGTGTTCAAGTTCATGTGCCTGACAAAGGATTTATTTCCAGAGTGTAGAAATACTTCTTATAATTCTATAACAAAGAGTTTTAAAAGCCAAGTGAAAAGTGAGCAAACAAAACAGTCAAACTGATACTTTGCCAAAGATGTTACATGAACAAAATATAAATAAATACATGAGAAAAAGCTTTGTTCCCTAAGTCCTCAGGAAGAGGGAGATGAATGTAACAAGATACCTGTATATACTAAGTGGAATGGTTCAAATTACCACTTGGTAACAGAAAGTGTTGGCAAGGATATAGAACAACAGGAGTTCTCGGTGATTTAGATGAGAATGTAAAATGTACAAGCACTGTGGAAAATAACATGGGGATTTTTTCTTATAATGTTAAACTTCACTTGCCTTTCAAGCAAGCAATTCTATTTCCTGCTATCTACTTAAGAGACATGAACCAACTTGTCCACATAAAGGTTGGCACTTAAATACTCACTGCTGATCCTAACTAAAAGCAAAACCATAATTTGACTTCAGGAAAGCTGCAGTATACTCATATGATAGAATATTACACAGTGGTGAAAAGGGATGCTCATTAAGCACATCTGCATGCATGGATCTTATAAACATAATTTTGACTTCAAAAGCAAGTCACAGAAGAATATAGACAGGCCAAAGCCCATAGGTACAATTCATAATCATTTGTGCTTGTGGATACGGAGAAACTAAAATAAAAAGCAGGAAAATGGCAAACACACATGCAAGATCATGGAGGGGGGCAGTTACTGGGAATGTTAAGGAAGATGAGCCTGGCAAGATACAGTGGTTCTCACTGGTAATCATGGCTACCCAAGAGTCAGCGATCAGGTTCAAAACCAGCCTGGAAAAAAAGTTCTTGAGATTCCATTTCAACCAATAAAAGCTGAGTATGGTGTCATGTGCCTACCATCCCCAGCTACATGGGAAATGGAAATAGGACAACCACAGTTCAGGCTAGCCTGAGCATAAATACAAGACTGAACCCCAAAAAGGGACAGAAATATGACTCAAGTGTAGAGCACCCTCCTAGCAAGCACAAGGCCCTGAGTTCAAACCCCTGCCCCACTTTTTGAAGAGAAATGTGGGTATTCTGTATGAAATACAGGTGGCATCAAAGGTGTAACCAGAGGTTAGAGGTGCGGCTCAAGTGGTATAATGCTTGCCTAGCAAGCATTCAAACCCTAGTACTGTCAAGAAAATGAACAAAAACAAGGACATTAGCAATACTCTATTTCTTAGGCTGTATCATAACAGGTGTGTGTATATACTTATTTATCTTCCTTTTTATAAGCACTCAACATGATTATTTTATATGATTATAATACATTTAGACATTTTTAATGCCATGGCATTTCAAAACAGAAGCAGGACTCAAACCCAGGCCTCATGATTTCTGCGACATTTGGCTTTCATGACTGTGAACAGAGCAGGTACGCGGTTTTTTCCTCCCCCAGCTACAGGCTGAAGCTGAATGTTCAGGGACATGGTTGGTACCGCAGCTGGCGAGGACACAGCCTTAACCCTGCTACCTCCACCATCCATGGGCACAGTGGACTCTGTCTTCCTCTTCTTCCCTCCACCACCTAGTACCTCTCATATCAGGACATTGGACTGCAGATTCAACCAAATACAGGTTGATTTGGGTCATCAGAGGGGATTTCTCTTTCCTGGTAATGGTACTGACTGCGCGTGCTGGCTGCCAGTGTCTGTTCATTATGTCCTGGGCAGGTGGAACATCAGAGGTAAGTACTCCACTAGAGGAGGAATGACTTTGGGGCTCCCTTTGCTAACCACAGCAAGGCAGAAAGCCACCTGATACAAAAGGAGGGAGGTGCCAGATGCCAGTGGCTTACTCCTGTAATCCTGAGGGAGTTGAAAATCTTAATTCCAAATCAGCCCAGGCAGAAAAATCCATGAGACTCTGATCTCCAATAAAATTCTCAGAAAAAAGCCAAAAGTGGTGCTGTGGCTCAAGTGGTGGAGTGTTAGCTAGCCACGAACAACAACATAAAAAGCTCAAGGACAATTCCCAGGCCCTGAGTTCAAGCCCCAAGAACAGTTAAAAAGAAAAGAAAAAGGAGAGAGCTCATAAGATTCCCTGGACAGACTGCCTTTGAACCACCCACCCTCCTGGCTGACCTGGAAAACCTAGCTAGCTCCTCCCCAAGGACTATATGAAGATGTATACTTTCTACAATCTGCAGGTCCTCTCCTTGTTGGCACATAGAATCTGTTTAGAGACACTTGCTTCATTTACTCATAACCTGCAATATTTACTAAGTGCCTACCAATCACACTATCGTACTGGATGCAGTGTAGGGATGATTAATCAATCAGGGTAGTTTTGCATAAGAAACTTTCAAAGGGAGAAAACTATATACACAGATATAGACATGCATAGACAATATAGCCAGTGCCATTGACATTGACATTGACCTATAACTGCAACCCTTTAGCTTTGCTGCCAATTGAGTGTTATAGAGGAGAGAAGCATCCCAGAAGGTGTGACAGGTGCTGGTATTCTCTGAAGAAACCAAAGGAGACCCCCGTGGCTGGAGCTTGGATCTATATGAAGAAGTGGTATTCTAAGAGTTTCTGTAGGTGTGCTGAGAGCATGGCCTGGAAGAAGTACAGAGTCGGGGCTGGGAAGGTGGCTCAGTGGTAGAGCGCTTGCCTTGCATGCATGAGGCCCTGGGTTCGATTCCTCAGCACTAGATAAGAAAAAAAGAAAAAAGCTGGAAGTGGCACTGTGGCTCAAGTGGTAGAGTGTTAGCTTTGAGCTGAAGAGCTGAGGGACAGCACCCAGGCCCAGAGTTCAGGCCCCATGACCAGACCCCCCCCAAAAAAAAAAGAAGTACAGAGTTGATGTTCTAGGTCAATTATTCTCAGCCTATAAATTCCCAAAGACCTTCCCAAATTCATGAATCATTTTTTTTTAAAAAAAGAGTTCTCAAATACTTGTGTGCATTGAGCATTTCCCACTGAAGGAATAAATATTGCATAGATAGCCTACTATTTTTGAGTATAAATAAATATTTAAATGATTTTTAAATTCAGAGGCATTTCCCAATCATAGTAATTTCTTTTGGGGGGAGGGTATTATACATTTTCCCAACTGACAGTTAACTGAACGCCTGGCTGGCACCATGGTCATGCTCAGGGATGCGTCTGGAAATGGCTGTAATGTTCAAGGCAGGGCAAGTGACGGTCCTTGCAATTGAAATCTGGACCCTCGTGTGGGCAGTGAGGAAAATGAGGTAATTATGAGTAGGGTCAGAGCAGTCATGTTTCTGTTATGGAAAGGTCACATTGGCCATGAGAGGGCACGATGAATTACAGGAGAAAGAGCCACCAGTCTGGGGACTCCTGTGGTGATGGAACAGAAGAGAGAGAGGCAGACTGAACTGACAGGTGGCAGTTTCAATAGGAAGAGAAGCAGCGTAGTCAAGAGGCTGGGGATGTAGCTCGGTGGTAAACCACTTGTCTGGCGTGCACGAGGCCCTGGGTTCCATTCCCGGCAGCGTAAGAAAACTTAAAAAGAACAAGAGCAGAGCAGATGGATCAGGGCTGATGGATGCTCATAGCCAATTATTTGTAGGAGCTGAGGAGGACAAGGGGATCGGAATGGGTGATTATGGGCC
This sequence comes from Dipodomys spectabilis, assembly GCF_019054845.1. Lineage (NCBI taxonomy): Eukaryota > Metazoa > Chordata > Mammalia > Rodentia > Heteromyidae > Dipodomys > Dipodomys spectabilis. The sequence goes on along the minus strand of NW_024870679.1, from coordinate 42,585,153 downwards.
TCTTGCCGCGATGGTTGCTGAGACTGTTCCTGAAGGCTATGTGCAATCAGCCCCTGCCATCCTCAAAGCTACCCGGGCTGCTCCTTCTAGAGATGGCTTAGACTCTTGCATTCACCCAACTGAGGAACAGAAGGTAAAAGGAACAAAGTCAAAGGTCTATACCTACTGATAGCACAGGTGACTCGATACAGGTCAACTCTGTGTACTTCTGGCAGCCATTACTGCTGCACTGGGGCAGAGCTTAGATTAAACCCCATGTCCAAGGTCTCACAGCTGGGAACTAGCAGGGAAAGGATTCTTGTAATAATAACATCTAAAACTTAGGGAGCCCTCGCTAGGTGTCAGTTCACAAGACACACAAATTCACTTCTGATACTTCTGAACTACACAAGGCAGGTAATATTGTGCCCAATTCACAGATGAGAAAAATGGAGGTCCACGGAGTTTAAATAGCCTAGCCAAGGGATTACACGTGGTTAAGGAGGGGAACCAGGAATGAGATCCCAGCCACCTACCACCAAAGCCTGCTCCCCTAGCCCTCACCCAATACCCCAAGTTCAACCCCATCCACTCCAGCTCCAGAGATTGTGCAGCCACCTCCCTGACACAGGGGGGAATCAAGGGAGATGGCGAAGACAGCCCAAGCCAGGGCTGAGGAAGGCCAGGGGTAGTGGGGGGGCACATATGGGGCTCCTTTGCTTAGCAAGGTAGACTTGTGTAGGCCTCTGGATCCGGAAGGCCTGGGGCTGAGGACAGGCAGCAGCAGAGTTGATGGCTGCAGCTTGCTTTGGACAGAGGTGTGAGGGGATGCAGAATCCCACTGGGGCTGAGACAGAGGCAGGGAAGTGGAAGGGGCTGGGAAACCCATGTGAAGCTCCTTGGGACTCCACAGAGGCCTTTTTATAAGAAGAGTCAGGCTTTCTAGGCCTTGTGAAATTGATTTTATTCTCATGTCTTAAGTTTGTGCCAGGATGTTATTTCTCAGTTGAATTCCTTTGACTACTTCTATTTTCAAATTACACTCTCATCTTCCTCCTGTAACTGTGCATTCATTCCCACTTGCAAACAGGATCTGCAAGCAGACAAGCCTTGTTTCCTGTAGGCTAAACATGCTGTCGGCCTCTTGGCCAAGACCCAGAAAAAGAAAACTCTTCTGACTCCAGCAACCTGTGTTAAGTCAGACCTTTTCCCTTAACAGCCAAACCCAGCTTTGTTTTCCTTAATTTTCTTTCACCTCATTAATTCTTCACTCCAGAGTCCTGACTTTTTTTTTCTTCTCCTTCGAACTGTCGGAATTTGATGATACCAAACTTTAAGTGTTCCAAGAGCTCTTAGCTTTGCTTCCTGCCTTTGCCCTCAGCTCCCAGGTGCTATCTAAACTCCAGTGCCCTTGGGCAAGGCTCCGTCCTACTTAAGACTACTCCTCGCTTCCCCCCAGGCTCTGAGAAGCTCCTTCTGATAGAGGCAGCCTCTGGAACAAGCAGAAGGCAAGAGAGGGGGATTTACATTTACTGAAGCTCAATTTTGTATCCTGTGAAGTGTTGGGCATTCTCTAATTTAGTACGCACGTTTTCTAGGTGCCCAACATCTATGTGAAGTGCTTTTTGTAAGCAATACTGAACTAGATATATCCTGATTTTAAAAATAAATAAATTTCAGAAGGTAGGTGTCAGTAGCTCATGTTTGTAACTCCAGGAGGCCGAGATCTGAGGATCGAGGTTTGAAGCCAGCCCAGGCAGGAAACTGTAAGACTCTTATTTGCAATTAACCACCAAAAAGCTGGAAGTGGAGCTGTGACTCAAATGGTAGAGAGCTATCCTTGAGCATAAACAGCTAAGGAGCAGTGCCCAGGCCCTGAGTTCAAGCCCAGAACTGGCACCAAAAAAGAAGGAAGAGGAAGAAGGGAAAGAACAGGAGGAGGAGGAGGAGGAGGAGGAGGAGGAGGAGGAAGGGGAAGAAGAGGAGGAAGGAAAGACAGAAAGAAAGACAGAAAGAAAGAAAGAAAGAAAGAAAGAAAGAAAGAAAGAAAGAAAGAAAGAAAGAAAGAAAGAAAGAAAGGAAGAAAGGAAGAAAGGAAGAAAGGAAGAAAGAAAGAAAGAAAGAAAGAAAGAAAGAAAGGGAAAGAGAAAAAGAAAAAGAAAGAAATGAGGTGTCTCCCATTGCTTTATGGATAGAGATCTCGTGGTCTACAGGCCCTATGTGTTCTGGTGTCTGGCTACATTTGTAGTTTTGTCACATGTCCCCCCCCACACCACACCCATCCCCCTTCTAACATAGTTTCTTATATTCATCTTCAGATCTTAACTCCAAAACAGGAGCATGCTGGAGGAAGGAAAGCACAGTTGTTCCCTCACGGAAACTTAAGGCCAATTGAGTTTACGTCTCAGCTATACCCAGTTGGTTCCATTTGGATTAGATGCCTATTCACAAACCAATCACGGGCCAAACTGATGGGATGCACTGACTGGCTTAGCCAGACTCCCAGTGCTGCCTCCTAGGACTGGAGAAACAGACTTCTTTGGGACCGGATAGGGGGAAGGGATGATCTTCCAGAATGTTGCTCCACAAAAGGAGTTTGTATGCAGCAATAACAGATAATAACTGCCATGTGAAATCTTCCAGACTCTAAACATTTGTTCCTCCTGCAGGTACTTGTTCATGTACTAAGTGTAGTATTATCAATTAGCATTTTTTTCAAACCTCCTTTTCTGTACAGCTTCATTGTTAAATACATATATTTCTAACACAGCCATAAATGAAAAACTAATATTACTTGCCATAAATAGGAGGGAGTCTTCTTTTGTTAACAAAGAAAACAAAACCAAGTTTTTAACATCATGTTAGAGACTGTGGCCTGTTTAAAAACAAAAAACAAACAACAACAACAAAAAAACACTCTGAGGTTATGGCCTTGTTCTCTCTTTGTTAAAAAGAGAGATTATCAAGAGTTAGAGAGGTGTAAAGACATCCTAACACCAAATGGAGCCTTTCTACCTGATGTAATCAGAAGGCCTAAGAAAGAATTGAAAAGGAAATTGCTTTCTCACTATGTGATTCAATGTGATATGATATCATATTCATAAAGCAAAGAGAAGTCATTGTCCAGGCCACTCACAGCTGGCTAGCCTACCACCTGTGCTACCTTGTCAACACTTTAAACAATACTCTTCTCAGAATGTTTGAACTTGGTCAAAGTGGTTGAACAAATGGTCAAAGACAGGCAAACAGAGGACCAGTTGGTTATGAAAGAGATGGAGCCCAAACAGCTAGGCTGTTTTATCAAGAGATTTTTTTCCTTTGTCTAATACACCTTTCAAGTGAAAGCTGAAATCACCTAGCTTCTCTCCCTATCTTCCCACAGGTCTGCACTCCTCTGTGCCAGCTCCAGTGCTTCTCTGTTGCTGTCAAACTTCACCTTGCCACCAAGACTTTGTCATCAAGAATGACCCCTGCCTTCTACCCAGCCTGATCTCTATCCTGACTGCTCCTTTTGTGTCTGTCACCTTCACCAGGATGATTTCCCTAACATGTAGTCATTTCCACCTCTTAACAGTGTTTTCTAATCGGCCCATTTCTGTTCCTGTTCACTGCAATCAGCATCTTCCATCTCAGTTATCTCCCTTTTGGACCACTACAACTTCCTCTTATCTTCATCCCGCTTTCCCTCTTGTTCTGATTTCCCAGTTGACTTTCTCCCTATCATCCAGCATGATCTGTTTAGAAAGTGAATGGGAGGGCTGGGAAGGTGGCTCAGTGGTAGAGTGCTCGCCCCTTGCCTGCATGAGGCCCTGGGTTTGATTCCTCAGCACCACATAAGCAGAAAAAGTCAGAAGTGGCCCTGTGGCTCAAGTGGTAGAGCACTAGCCTTGAGCTAAGAGCTGAGGGACAGCACCCAGACCCAGAGTTCAGGCCCCACAACTGACAAAAAGAAAGAGGAAAAGACAAAAGAAAGTGAATGGGAACTGTTAGCCCTTTGTAACCCCCACATTAAGATGTCAGTGACTTGTGACTATCAGGATAAATAAACCATAGCAAGGTCCACACACCTGTGTCATCTGGACCCATTTCTGTGGGGTCACATCTGACCCCATACTTCTTCCATCTTTGGGCTCGAGAACAACCTTTGCTGATGCCTGGAGTTCTCTTCCAAACTCTGGTTCAAATCCCATTCCTTCATAATGCCTTGCCTGGCCCCAAATGCCTGACCCACATTAACTTATCATAGGACCACCAGATAGAAGTCTGGGGGGGGGGGGTGTATCTGTTTGTCTTTCTGTCTGTCTCTGTGCATCTTTGCTTATACCATTCTTTCCAATAAGATTAAAAGCTCCTTGGGAGTTGGTAAAGGACCTCTCTTATTTGCTGACATAGCCTCAACCAATAGCCCAGAACTGACACTCCTTGATGTTTGTTAAAAAGCATGAATAATTATTTTTCATAAAGTAAATAATGTCCTCAATGTCTAAATTTGGCTAAGAGAGAAATGTGTTGCCTTAGAAGAAGAGAAATTATAAGGTAAGCATTAAGTATATTTGGTAAGAGATCTGGTAGGGGATAAGGTTTAATTATGTGGCTAAAGTATGTTTATGGATGATTGGTGTTTTATGCTCACAGGTGGAAATAAAAACTTTTTAACCAGGGAAATTTTAGAAATGAAGAGTTTGTTAAGTCATGGGAAGAAAGAGGTGAGATAACTCAAGGATGCATCTTCTAGAGACCACGAATTAAGGTGAGCAATGGACCTTGCTGGGATCCAAATGCAAAAAGAGAGGACTCTACGAAGGCTGAATCATGTGGCCACATTCCCCTTGCCTTGTTGCTCCTGCTGATTATGTTAGATATGGACACTGACCTGTAAGCAGGGCTGGTGCAAAAATGGACTAAGATGTTCCAACTCAGACAGGAACGGAGTGGAACAAGCACAAGTCCTGGAAGAGGTTAAAATGCGAGTCTCATGGAAATGACCCTCAGGGGAGACTGGTAAAACAGCATGCTGAGCCTCATGCTTAAGAATATCTTGAACAAGTGCCTTACTGCATGCTTCTCCAGCAAGCACCTGGCAGCCTATGCCAATCAAGTAAGGATTTGTGATTCTACATTTCCTCCCCTGTTCTGCTTCCACCATGGCTTCCTGAAGGAAAACCCCACAGAGAGAAGGCAAGAGAAGTGTCAATAGCTTCCACCAGATTTTCTTCCCATTATATTGACAAGACCAATAGGATCAAACATGCAGATATGGTAGGCTCTTACCAGATCAGTTTATGCAAACTGTAAGGGATGTAAGTGTGTGTGTGTGTGTGTGTGTGTGTGTGTGTGTGTGTGTGTGTGTGTGTGTGTGTGTGTGTATGTGTGTGTGGTCAGTATGTAACTCCCAAACCTCCAAGTTACATAACTGCTTGACAGTGAATCTGTCAAAAAATGTCAACCAGAGAGTAAGTTTAAACATTAGCCCAACTGACTAAGCCAGGGTTATGCTGGAGCCAATTTATAATGGTTTACAAAAGTCAAATTGTTGCCAGGCACTGGTGGCTCACGTCTGTAACTTTGGCTACTCAGGAGGCTGAGATCTAAAGATGTGACTCAAAGCCAGTCTCGCAGGAAAGTCCATGAGACTCTTATCTCTAATTGATCAGCAAAAAGTCAGAAGTGGAGTTGTGGTTCAAATGATTCAAGACTAGCCTTAAGGGGAAAAAAACAAAAACAAAAGCAAAAAAAAGCTCAGGGACAGCTCCCATGCCCTGAGTTCAAGCCCCAAGATGGACACACACACACACACACACACACACACACACACACACACACACACAAAATCAATTGTTATGTCTTCTAGGATTTTGCATACTAGTTAGTATTGCTAACAATGAACTCTTCACATCCTAATTGTTTTGCAATTGACTACCTTCGTTGGCCATGACACGATTTCCACCTATGTCTCTATTCAGGAAGATACAACACATCTCTTCCCACTCGGTGTCCAATGATGTCACACTAGTAGCAAAAAGTCAGCCAAGGTAGTATTTGTACTATGGAAATCCAAAACCACTAGACATCAAGGCTTAATTTATTGTCTTTTTAATTGTCAAGACTTAAGAAAGGGATGGACAAAGGTTCATAATACAGATTAAAATTAGAAGCTTGTCATGACTATAAATGTTATTTGGTGAATGACACAAAAATATAGAAAATAGTCATCAGGCATGTCTGAACTGCCCGTTTTCCCCATCGGCTTCCATACACTGTCAATAGATACAAAACATGGACAAAAATATCAACAATGGTTTCCAGGACAACCACTTGACTACAATAATGTGGCAATACACTGTGATGTGTATTTCATAATTTGCCACCTGCATGCACAATATCCTGTCTCCCGGTGACATTTTAACAAACATGGTACAAATGTACAGTATATGCATGTGTTTGAGAGTTTTGGTAAACATTGACCAGTATTCTCTACCTGATTCCTCTCATACCAAAAGCAGGGACTGAGCATAAGAAGTCATTGGGCTCTAATCAAACACATGAATAATTTTGTTTAAAAAAAAAGTGTCAGTGAAGGAAAACTGGGTTTCGTGAAGCTCTTAGAGGATCAAGGTAGTTCATAGCTGTATTCCTAGCTACTCAGGAGGCGAAGGTCTGGAGGATCACAGTTTGAAGCCAGCAGGGACAGAAAAGTCCATGACACTTCATCTCCAAAAGAACCAGCAAAAAGCCAGGCTAGAGGTCTGACTCAAGTGGCAGAGTGCCAGCCAAAAGCAAGCAAGCCAAGTAAGCTTGAGCCCTGATTTTAAGCACAAAACAAGAATTGATTTTTTTTTAGATTTTTGTAAGGGAGTTTTTGTGAGGAGGACAAGGGTTTCACCATTGCCTGTTGTTTCTCCACCTTGGAACTATTTTGAACCAGACAACTCTTCATTGTAAGCACTATCCTGTCTAATGCAGAATATTTAACAGCATCCTTGATCTCTGCCCAGTCGATGCCAGTAGCAACTCCCAGTTGTGGCAACCAAAAGTGCATAAAGACATTGCTTCAGAGGGTCAAACTTACCCCTACTTAAAAATTACTGGTCCAGATGAGCTATTGCTTCAGTTTTGGTCAACCCAGCTGTGTGTGGAGTTGCTATCCCAAGCAGCCTGACCCTTAAGTCAACAAAGCAAGAAGCCTCCTCTCAGAGCTGCCATTCTCCTACCTTTGATGATTCACTCCACCAGATTTACACTCCACAAGAGTGTGAGCTCAGTGAGAACAGAAATTGAGTCTTATTTATCTCTGGGACGCCAGCTTATTGGGACACAGCCCCCTGAGTGATACAAAGGTTCTCAGTAAATGGGGTACACTGAGTTCACCTTACCACCACCACTACCACCATAAAGGTTGAGCACACTGCCTGCCCATCCTCCCTGCCCCTGGTCCCCTGCACCTTAACCAGCCTGAATGTCCTTGTGAGGCCTTTCTTAATGCTGCTGCTTGGGTTTGTTCATTTTCTATCAAAGCATGACAAGAAATTCTGCAGCCTAAAATGGCATCCATCTATTACCTGACAATTGGGACATCTGTGATTTCCAATCTGCAAATTGGAAATTCAGGTACCATGTGGCAGGGTTCTGTGCTCAGGTTCTCACAAATAGGACCATAAGGAGGTGACTAACTCTGTTCTCATCTATAGCTCAAGGTCATCTTCCCAGCTCATTTAAGATGTTGGAAGAATCTAGTTCTTTGTGACTGTTGAATTGGATCATGCTCAGCTCTGGGAGGCCACTGTACTTTCCTTGTCATGGGCAAGTCCATGTTCAAAGCCAGTAAGGAACTTCCTACACGTCTAATACTCCCCATGTTTTTCAGGAGGAATTTTTTTTTTGTCGGTCGTGGGGCCTGAACTCTGGGCCTGGGCACTGTCCCTTGGCTCTTCAGCTATAGACTAGTGCTCTACCACTTGAGCCTCAGCCCCACTTCTGCCTTTTTTCCGCTTATGTGGTGCTGAGAAATCGAACCGAGGGCCTCATGCATGCAAGGCAAGCACTCTACCACTGAGCCACCTTCCCAGCCCCTCCCCATGCTTTTCATTGGTTTTGAGGTTTTCCTTGTCCCTTTGAAGGATTTCTTTGATTTGGCCATATAATATTCCATATAATATAACCAAATTATAGGACTGATATATCATTATCTCTATAGGTTTCTCCCCAACCTTAAGAGGGAAGGATCCTCGGGAGTCACCTTAGAATTTTATCTACTCCCCTTCTACTCTTACACCCCATACTTAATTTCATGATCCTAGCTTTCCTGTTTTTCAGATTGTAGATGTTCCACATTAAACGATAGTTTACTTTTATTATTTCTGGAAGCAGTGTACCATGCTTTACATATAGTCATGTATGTACTTGTGTGGGAGGGGGGGGGGGGTAGGTGTATGTGTGTATGCACCAATACTAGGGCTTGAACTCAGGGCCTAGGCACCATCCTTTAAGCTTTTTGTTCAATGCTGATATTCTACCACTTGAGCCACAGAGGCACTTCCAGCATTTTGGTGGCTAATTGGAAATAAGAGTCTCACAAAATTTCCTGTTGAGGCTAGCTTCAAACCAGTATCCTCAGATCTCAGCTTCTCTAGTAGCTAGAATTGTAGGCATGAGTCATTGGTACCTGACATGTATTTCCTTCTCATAACAGCCTTAGGAAGTTGTTACACTTAAGAGTTTCTCTGCTTACCACTCTTTCCCCAGATAATCTTTATGATAATTCCCTGTTTTTGGATCTCCACTCAAATGTCACCTTTTCAGAGAAGCCTTCCCTGAGGCCCTAGCTAACCATGGCTCACAGTGGAATGTCAACTAATAAATTCAGAAGGGATGATGATAGAATCTTAAAATCACCAGTTAGCAATCGTTGTACTAGCAGTTTTTCTAAGATGAGAATCATCAATAGATGCCAAATTTGTCAGGTGCGTTTGATGAATAATGAGAAAATTATTTGGTCTCAAAGCATCCCCCCTCCTACCCCGCGGTAGTACTTATTCATTATAAATGAGAAAAGCAGTGGCTTTATGCTAGAGAAAGCTGGCAACAGTAGCTTAAGTAAATGGTCAGAATTAATATCACCAGTAATGGTTCAAAGCACCCTCTTGGGCCTGCCAATACCATGTTCTGATAAGAATGTATCTCTTTGGCCATTTCCCTGTCACATCAGATTGGACACATTGAGAGGTCATTCTACAAATAACTAGTCTGTGCTTTTCAAAAAAATTCAAGGTTATGAAAGCCAAAAAGCTGAGCAACTATTCCAGATTGAAGATTAAAGAGACATGAAAACAGAATGGAATGTGTGATCCCATATAGATCTTGGACCTGGGGGCAGAAAAGCTTTTCTTGTCCTTTTTTTCATTTTTGAATAAAGGACTTTATTGGTAGAAAAGTTAACATTTCAGTAATGTTTGTAGGTTGGCCAATAATAGTAACTCTAATTTACTGATTTGTTTAGAACATCAAATAATTTTATTAGTTCATATTAATTGTACAAAAATAATTTGCTGTGGGATTTATATCCAGGACATATTTAAAAAATTAAAAGAATTAATAAAATAAGTAATCTAATAAATAAAGGGGCAAATGAACTGAATAGATAGAAACTTTCCAAATGATGAAATTTAAATAGCAATACATATATGAAAATAAAATATTAAAAATCTTTACCCATCCAGGAAATATGATTTGAAAGTACATTGGGATTGCACCCCAGTGAGAATGGCTAGATCAAGGAAACAGGACTAGGTAAGACCACAGAGTAGAAGTCTTCTCTGTCAGACTCTGTGACTGAGAAGAGCCTAGATAACAAAGGAGAGACTATATTCATAAGAGCAAAGCTGAGGAAGAGCACCCAGGTGCACTGGAGAAACAGGAAAGTGGAAAAGTGTGGTGAAACAGAAAAGGGACAGAGAGAATCAGGAAATGGTTTGTGGTTCCAGCCCAGTGACTCTGAGAGGGAAGAGACCTTAAAGCCTCCAGGGGCTTAGAAATGGGCAAACAGAATTCAAAGCAGTGGTCAGAGCTCTGGCAGTGAAGCTCCTGGAGGTTGGCAACCCTGCCTTCCTTGTCTAGGGTATGACCCAGTACCTGAGGATTACTACAGAAACAACATTAAGAGTGCTCAGCATCTAGGAGCTACATGGTGACCTTGTCAGCCAAGACTGAGACCTCCAAGCATAAGACCTGGGGCTGACACCATAACCTCTAGCCTCAACCTTCCCACAGGGTGACAAATAGCTAGGCAGACTCTAAAAGAACTAAGACACACCCGTCGAGTATCTGAATCCCTCACATCCACCACCATGCAGAACTCAGTGTGTTATTTATTCCTCCCACTATCAGGCACATAAGGAGGACACTCTGTTGTGCTGCCCCCAAGGGGTATAAATAGGGAATCTGTGTCGCAAGTGGACTAACTCATTGATTAATTGTGTTGGGTGACCAGCAACAGCTTCTAGAACACAAAAGGAAGGAAGCTTCCAAAGTAGAGGCAGCACAGAAGAAGATGATTGACCCTTGACCAGCCCTACCCTCAATTTACATAGAATACATGAGCATGGACAAAAACTGGGCTCCCAAGCTATCCTCTAGTCCAGTGAGGAGTATCTACAGTGCAAATCTCAGACTATACAATCCTATCTAAAGATTGTGAACACTTCACCTGTAAGACTACTGATGATCAACATATCCAGCCAATAAATTGTCTCCCGATGTGTAAATCTCAACACAGGAGCATAAGAAATAGAAAAAGGGGAGCAGCATGATACATACAAAGGTCAACAACCTCACAGTAATAGACACTAAGGATATGAAGAAGAAAGCTAAGAAACAGAGCTCTAAAGTATGATTGTATAAACTGATCAATGAAATGAAAGAGGGCATGTATAAAAAGCTGAATAAATTCAAAGAGAATATAAATAAATAGCTGAACAAAGTGAGGAAGACAATGTAAGGTTGGAAAGAAGAATTCAATAGATACAGATATCCTGAAAAGAAATCAGATTGAGGCCAGAATATCAGGGCTTGAGGGCAAAGCAGAGATGTAAAAGCAGCCAAATTTAAAAAAAAGAAAAAGAAAAAACAATGAAGTATGAATATACAATGCAATATCTCTGGAAAACTGTTCAAAGACCAAACTTTAAAATCATGGGCATAGAAGAAGGAGAAGAGGCAGAACAAAAGGGATAAACAACATAGTCAATAAAATGACCAGAAAAGCACAATAGAATACATAAGCAAGATTATGAACAAAAATTATATATTCATCTCAATTGGTGGTAGGGGTGAATTTGTTCAAAGTCAAGTGTGTACATATTTGGAAATATCATAATGAAACACACTATTATAAATTTATATTAAATTAAAAAAGTAACAGAAGGGATCATTTGATCAAGGACATTATATGTATATATGGAAATACCATCATGAAATCCTCTTGTACAAGATATGCTAATAAAAATGAAGAAGGGATGTTGATTAAATTTTTTAAAAGAAAATAAACAATAACAAATGCTGGGTGAAAGGGAAAAAATGATTCATGTACATTTGGTGAGAATGTATATAAGTACAGCTGTCACTTGATGCAGGTGAAGTGTCCCTCTATAAGTAAGGACTCTTCACTTAGGGTCCTTTATTTTGATTGCAGAGTAAGAATTTCTGGATAAGTCACAAACTAGGCAGAGCTTTATTGAGTAAGAAAGAAAGCAGACAAAAACAGAAAAACAGAGATACACTCTAACACAGAATGTGGGTGCTCTCGAGGAGACACAGAGAGACATAACTCTTTGGCTTCAGGGATATTTATATGGTAGAGGTAAGGAGTCTGACTTCAAAGGGATGCAAAGATAGGTGTTTTATCTTGGCTCTAACTACTCCTGAGATCCTGGATATTTTGGGCATTTCTTTTCATGTAAGAATGAATCCTGCCATAAAACAGATCCTTATCCTTGAGATAAGGAAGGCTTCCTGTTGTCTCCATTTTAGGTAGATGGTTGCTTAAGTTTGGGTGGAGCATTTTTCTCAGGAAGGCAAACATGTCACCAGACAAATGTTAATTCTCAGGAAGGAATGCATCCGGTTGTCTCTCTTTGAAGCAAAGATAGTTCTTTTGTGTTTATAAATGCCATATTTCTGAGTTGCCTTCACCAGGCTTCATTTTCCTCAATCTATCCTGCCTCATTTTCCTCTAAATGACTTTGGTCCTTAATCTTAAGAAAAGTAGATGAATGAATATCTGCTATATTTTTACCATACCTCATTTTCCCTGATTTATCTTACCTCATTTTCCCCTAAAATGACTTTATTCCCTTAATCTTAAGGAACAGAGATGGATGAATATCTCCTGAATTAGCTTTTAAGCTTAAGTGTTTTAATTCCTGGCACTGTGTACCATGCCTCTTTCCCTAGTCTATCCTGCCTCATAGCCACTGTGGAAATCAGTATGGAGGCTCCTCAAAAGCCTAAACATAGAACTCCTATGCATATATCACTTCTGGATATAAACCCAAAGAAACAAAAGGCAGCATACAATAAAGTTACTTGCACATCTATCTTTATTATAGTATCATTCACAATAGTCAGTATACGGGAGTCAGCATAGGTGCTCATCAATGAAAGACTGAATGAGTGAAGAAATATGGCATATCTACACAACGGAGTATTACAGTCACTAAGAAGAACAAAATCACGTCATCTGTAGAATGAAATTGGAGATCATCCTGCTGTGTGAAATAAGGCCAACTCAGAGACAAACATTGCATAGCTTCTCTCCGATGCAAAACCTAAAACTTTCTGATTTTTATAATCACATTGACTGTGCTAAGAAAATATGTTTGCTCTTAGGGAAAACATATTAGGGTATTTACAGGGAAAGAGTAAGCATGTCAACAACTTGCTGATAACTAGCTCAGAAAATAATAATATGAAAATAGAATGATAAGATCTGGGAAGGTGGCTCAGTGGTAGAGCGCTTGCCTTGCATGCATGAAGCCCTGGGTTAGATTCCTCAGCACCACACAAGCAGAAAAAGCTGGAAGTGGTGCTGTGGCTCAAGTGGTAGAGTGCTAGCCTTGAGCTGAAGAACTGAGGGACAGATCTCAGGCCCCTCGGCCCCATGACCAAGAAAAAAAAATGATAAGGCAAATAAAGAATAAAACGATAAATTGGGGTATCTGAGCCAAAGCTATATTCTTGCAGCTTTCATTTATTATAGGTAAAATTGTTTCAAAGTCAAGTTTAACAAAAGTAAAGGAAATATAATAATAAGTCACTACTCCTTCGTTCCTTCTGCTTTGCTTCTCTGAATGATCCTTATCAGCAGTAGTTGTAGCATGATTAATGTTTGTGACCTCTGTGGACATCAAGTACTGCTCTTACTCCTTTCTTTTTTTAGCTCTTGCCATCTACAACTCTTTCTCTCTCTCCCTCCCTCCCCCTCCCTTCCTCCTCTCCCTCCCCCTCCCTCCCCTCCCTCCCTCTCTCTCTCTCTCTCTCTCTCTCTCTGTCTCTCCCTCTCTCTCTCTCTCTCTCTCCAGGTATCTGAAGGTTGATATCTTACACTTTCTGATATCTAAAGTGTCATTAATTATTACAGTATTTTTTTCTTAATTAGGGCAGGAACTTGGTTCATTGCTAATTGCTCAGCATCTTCCACACTACGTGGCAAGTAGAAGGTGCTCAAGAAATAGGTGCTGAGCAGAAGAATACTTCCACTTCAGAAAAGAGACCAAGGAAATACTTTAGGTGGAGAATCAAGCTTTGAATAGCCAGGTTTTAAATCAGTAATTGGTATGCTCTACTGATTCAGTTTTCCCAATAAGTAACATAGGTTGCCCCCACTCATAAAAAGGCAATCCTGTTCAAAATTTTTGATGTGACGTTCCTAGGATTTATGCTTTGGGTGCTTGCCTTCCCTTGAATAGGTGCTAGACCTTGTATTTCCTCACATCTAATGAGCAGAATATGATAAAGACGATGTGATACCACTCACATTACTTACAAAAGACTGTCACTTGTATTATGCTAGTAGGCTCTTGCTGGCACTTTTTCTTGCCTTCTTTCTTGCTCATCACCATGTATGAGATGTTCTATGGAGAGGCCCACATGGCAAGGAATCAAGGGAGGCCTGTAGTCAATGGCACGCAAAGAACTGAATCCTGCCAGCAAACATGAGCATTCACTTTGAAAGCAGCTCCTCCCCAGTCAGCTTTCTGACAAGACTGCAGCCACAGTAGACACCTGGATTGCAGTCTATTCAGAACAAAGATTGGAGGACCCAGCTAAGCCATACCCACATTCCTATCCTACAGAAACTGGGATAATAAATGCTCTTGTCTTAGCTCACTACATCTGGGAGCAATTTGTTATGCAGTAATGGTTAATTAATACTACAATTATATTTATCTGCACAGCACCTATGGTTTTGTGCAGCAGGAGAAAGAAACACTGTGTTGGAATGTGTGTGTGTATGTGTGTGTGTGTGTGTGTGTGTGTGTGTGTGTGTGTCCCCTACTCTCTCCACCACCCATACCCACACTTACTGGGCACAGACTGATTTGCCTATCCTTTTTAAAAAAAAATTGTCATCATAAAACAGTGGCTATCTCCTGCAAGAAGCTCTGCTGTTGCTTGTTAAAAATGCTTGCACAATCTCTCATTAGAAACCAATTGTGACTTTGGACACCAGTGGGTCATACCTACAATTTTAGCTACTCAGGAGGCTGAGATCTATGATTATGGTTTGAAGCCAGCTCAGGCAGGAAAATCCATGAGATTCTTCTCTCCATTTAACCATCAAAAAGCCAGAAGTGGAGGTGTGGCTCAAGTGGTAGAATGCCAATCTTGAGTGAAAGACTAAGGGACAGTGCCCACATTCTGAGTTCAAGCCCCAGTACCAGCACACACACACACACACACACACACACACACACATCACAAATCAATTATGATCGGGATTATACAATAACTTATGAATTTGGTCAGTCCTGTGGACCTGGTAGAGTTGTTGAATTTGCAAAGCTCAGAAGCAAAGCCTAAACTGTTGAGTACTATGGTGCTGCTCCCCCTTGAATCTCCGTCTGGGTGGCCAGCTTGTTTTCTGGGCAATATTCCTAGCCTAGTATCTTCAGCATCATAGTTTCTGACGATAGTGTTTGTAACACTAACAGATATAAGAGGACGACACGACCTGCCCATCCACCTGTTCTAATTAATATACTTTTAAATCTTTCAGGGAAAACCAATTCTCCTCCTTCCTTTACACCATACAAAGATTTAGCCATAAAATTTCGGCTTAGAGTAATCACATACTGAATCAATGGCTTCTTCTTTTGAGGTGGTTTTTTTTAATCCCTCTAACATGTTCATTTTAATTTTAAAAATGCTATTTTAAATGGTAGGGAGCCTTTTAATTCTCTACTCCGGGTTATAAAAAAAATAATAGATAGGCAGAAATGTGTTATTAAAGCTATTTTTCTTGGTGTTCTGGTAATTTAATAAACTGCTGAAGCTAAACCTTAAGATTTTATGATGCAGCAAGAAGAAGACTTGTCTGTTGATTAATAGCTTCTGATAGTCCCTCACCCAATCCCCCTCCTTCCTGGGGTGGTTTCTGAAGGACATGGGCCATTTCTGAAGAATGAAGGTGATTGGGGCAAATATAGCATGAAGATGTCTTGTTCAAGAGATTTCTAACTTCAGGAAGACATACACACTCTTCTTTAAGACTTTGGTGAATGGACAGAGGTGAATCTCAGAAGATATTTGGGAGGGGCAGCCACATATTTTTGACATGTTCAGAGCACTTCGCTAGTCTTAAAAATGTTTCCATATCAGGTTGGAGGTGTGACTCAAGCAGCAGCATGCCTGTCTAGCAAGTGTGAGGCCCTGAATTCAAACCCCAGTAGAGTTTTAAAGAAAAAAAAGTAAGAATAAAAATTTAAAAAAACATGGTTTCCGTATCAAGCTCATTGAGGGGCACCTTACTCTGCTTAGCCTACCATGACAAAAGAGAATACACTCAATAGTTTAAAAAGCAGAATGGTACAATCCTTGTTTTCACTGGATTTGATGTTGGTATAATTTGGGGAGGGGAAGGGAAAAAACAGATTGTTTAAATAGGGATACAGGTGGACCCATTGCAACAATGAGATGTACAAGATGCTATGTCATAGCCGGGCGCTGGTGGCTCACACCTGTAATCTTAGCTACTCAGGAGGCTGAGATCTGAGGATCGCGGTTCAAAACCAGCCCGGGCAGGAGAGACCGTGAGACTCCTATCTCCAATAAACCACCAGAAAACCGGAAGTGGCGCTGTAGCTCAAGTGGTAGAGCGCTCGCCTTGAGCTGAAGAGCTGAGGGACAGCACCCAGGCCCAGAGTTCAAGCCCCACGACCGACAAAAAAAAAAAAAAAATAAGATGCTATGTCGAAAAACGAACTTTACAACTTTGGTAGGGGGAGGTTTGGGGGGGAGTGTAGTCATGGAGATGGGAAGGCAGGGATGGTAGGGGAAAAACAAAGGAGGAGGCAACAATGCTTGATAAGAAGTGTATTCATTACTTTGCTCATGTGATTGTAACCCCTCTGTACGGTATTTTTACAATAAATTTTTTTTTAAAAAAAAGCAGAAATCTATTTCGCACAGTTCTGAAGACTTGAAAAACCAAGGCTCGAGTGTGGGTCAGGAGGCTTCATCCCCCTTCCTGGACCTCTTCTTTTAGCTTGTAGGTGGCCTCCATCTTGCTCTATGCCCCCAGTCCTTTTCTATGGGAAAGAGAGCAAGCTGTACAGGGTTGCTTCTTAGGAAGACCCTAATCCTGTCATGACAACCCCATTCTCATGACTTCACTCAGCCATAATCACCTCCCAAAGGCCCATCTCCAAGTGCTGGGTTTAGATGTCTACTTAGAAGACCACCAACATTCAGTCCATACCAGAGGGTGTTCTGGGTACTCGGCTGTTACTTGGCTTCACATCTCCCCCTAGTGATCCAGGAGTTCTACAAACCATTTCTGCTTCACCTGCTGGTTCCCTCTTAGCTTCTGATACCAAGGAACTCAGGGCTGAAAACAGAAAAGGGAGCATTTATTCCTCTTTGTCTCCTGTTCTGATCAGCATCACCCTAGCAATGGCATTTCCTTCCAATAGCTGCCATGATAAGCAGTTTGTCATTTTCCAAACACTTGCAAAAATAGGTACACCAGAGTTTCCTTTGCTTTTCAGCAAAGGAGGCTAGTGTCTCTTCCTCAGAGCTGCAGATCATTACTGCATAAAGCCCTCCTCCGATGCCAGAAACACCAACCAAACAGCCCTATTCCCCAGATCTAGCTGCCTAATGTCCATCTCTCCAAGCTCCTGCTCAAGCCTTCTACGTGTTAATGATTCTACCTCCTTTCTTCAAGTGGTAGCTGCTGCCTGTAGTGGCTGTTACCCTTGCATTTTCAATTTTTCCAATATAAAGTTAACAATTATTTATATGAAATTCTTTCTGCTAAAATGAAGTCACGTCTGTCTCTTGCCTTGACCCTGACTGATTGTGAGAACTGGGCCCCATTCATTTCACAGAAAAAGGAAATCCTGGAAAATACAGAGGGGCCATGGGTGTATTCTCTGGGGCTGTTTCTGTCTTTGAAAAGTGAAGTAATGGTAACTGTGTTTCCTTTATGAGACCCACTCTACTAAGCTGATTTCCCACCTCTTTGGAAGTATCTGTGTAGTATCATTGTGACAAAGAAAACATTTCCTATTAAGAAGTCTTTCTTCTTTCAGCTAGTTAGTTCTGTAAGGGCAGAAAATATGATTGTCCATCCATGCAATTCAGTACTTCATGTCTGATGCAGGAAGGGGGGATGTTCAATAAATGAATACAACACAATTGAATGAATAAATGCAAATATGGGTGGATGGATAGGTGGCTGGAATGATGGATGAGTGGGTGGGTGAGTGGATGGAGGGATGGTTGGAGGTAAGGATAGATGGATAGATATTACCTAATATTTTTTCTGTGTTTTTTTTGTAAAAATACTATACAGAGGGGTTACAGTTGCATGAGTAAGGTAATGAGTACATCCAACATTGTTAACCTCCTCCTTTGTTTTCCCCTACTATCCCTTCCCTCCCCACCTCCCCAATTCTCCCCCCCTCAAGTTGTAAAGTTCATTTTCAACATAGTGTCTTGTATATCTCATTGTTACAATGGGTCAATCTGTATTCTTATTTCAGTATTTTGTTATTTCCCTTCCCCTCCCCAAATTAGAAAAATGTATATACAAGATGCAGGGAACTGGAATCAAATATAGTGAAAATAGGGGTTATACTGTGGGGGAAGAACATACAAAAGAAACAAAAATATCACATAGTACATTATATATACATTAAAAACAATAGCAAGAAAGAAAAAAACAGTTGTGTCCCTATCTAGGGGTTCATTTCACTTAACATCATCTTATGTGGTCATATGTACATAGCTTTTGACCTTTTCTGCTTATCCCAGACATATACTAGTTATTACAAATAAGGGAAACCAAAGGACCTATGTTTCTTTGGGCCTGGCTTACTTCACTTAATATAATTTTTTCCAAGTCTTTCCATTTCCTAACAAATGAGGTGATGTCATTCTTTCTGACAGAGGCATAGAATTCCACTCTGTGTATGTGTGTGTGTGTGTGTGTGTGTGTGTGTGTGTGTGTGTGTGTGTGTGTGTATACATATATATCACATTTTCTTGATCCATTCATCTACTGAAGGGCATCTGGGTTGCTTCCATATCTTAGCTATGGTAAATAATGCTGCAATAAACATAGTTGTGCTGGTAGCTTTAGTATAGCCTTGTTTGTGATTGTTTGGGTAAATGCCCAAAAGTGGGATTGCTGGGTCATAGGGGAGCTCTATGTAGAGTCTTTTGAGGAACCTCCATACTGCTTTCCAAATGGTTGAACAAGTTTACACTCCCACTAACAAATGCAGTAGGGTTCCCTTTTGGCCACATCCCCTCCAGCATCTGTTGTTATTAGATTTCTTGATTATAGCCATTCTAACTTAGGTGAGGTGGAATCTCAATGTTGTCTTGATTTGCATTTCTTTTATGGCTAGAGAAATTGAGCTTTTTTTTTTTTTGTCAGTTGTGGGGCTTGAACTCTGGGCTTGGGTGCTATCCCTGTGCTCTTCAGCTCAAGGCCAGCACTCTACCACTTGAGCCCCAGCACCACTTCCAGTTTTCTAATGGTTAATTGGAGATAAGAGTCTCACAGACTTCTCTGCCTGGGCTGGCTTTGAACCATGATCCTCAGATCTCAGCCTCCTGAGTAGCTAGGATTACATATGTTAGCCACCGGCGCCTGGCGAAGTTGAACATTTCTTCATGTGTCCATTGGCCATTCTTATTTCCTCTTTAGAGAAGTTTCTCTTTAAGTCTTTAGGCCACTTATTTATCTGGCAGTTATTTCTTTGAGGAGTTGTTGTTTGGGGATTTAATTTTTTGCATTCTAAGTATATTTTAGATACGAGACCCTGTCTGTTGTATGGCTAGTGAAGATCTTCTCCCAATCCATGTGCTTTCTATTGATCTTGCTACTATGTCCTCTGAAGTTTCATGCAATCCCATTTGTCCAACCTTTCTTTCATTTGTTGTGTTTCTGGGTCTTTATTAAAAAAATTTCACTCTGTGCCAAGGAGCCCTATAGTTTCTCCTATTCCTTCCTTTAATGTTTTCAGGGTGTCTGCTTTGACTACGAGGTCTTTGATCCAGATATTGCCTATTCTTGATAGAACAACTAGTAGTGAGAAGGTCAGCTATGTGTAAAAGAAATCTACAAAAACCATGGCTTTTTAGCAGAAATCCATGTTTTTCTCATACAAACAAGGTCCAGACAGTCCAAGGCTGGCCTAGTACCTCCCAGATCAAAGGGGTTCTAAAGGCTCATCTTTAATCCTATTACTCCACTAACCTCATGGTGTTTATACACTGGTATAAATCACACACAGCACACTGCCCGCATTCCATTTGGCTAGAAGTCAGTCACATATTTTGGATGGTCATGTGACAAGCTGAAAGTGGGATTCTATTATCAAAGAAAAAATGGAAAATATGTATTTCATACCAACAAGCAAACTCTGTCATACCAAGGAACAAATAACACAGAACTGGAGATGTCCCACCACCACCCCTAAAGGCGAGCTTTGGAGCAAAAGTTGTGAGGGAATAGTTCAAAGGCTGAGAGGCAACCATCCTTTCTCTGTGGAAGGGTCCACTGTAAATTCCCCCAGGACCAATCTCTGCCTTCTACTTCCCAAAGCAGTAGCTTAATACTGGAAGTAAGACTTTGAAGTCCTCCTTGTCTAAAAACTCAAGGACCTTTACCCATCTGATGTTCCAACAGAGCTCTCTCATTAGAGGCTGGGTTTGCTAGAAATGGAAAACATGAGTGAGAATATTGAGCTTGAGCCATTCACCCTATAAGGTTAAATAAGATGCTGCACCTGGTTAGTGCATCTGATCTAAATATACATCTCTTACAGGGTTAGATAATAAAGGCAATGGATGCTCCATGTTTACTTGATGCTTAATGTTACTTGATGCTTAGTAGCTCTTATCATTTTGTGAAGAGTTGCTAAAACCCACAAAAACACACTGTTCCTCAACTTTGTTGCTTAAACCACATCCAGGCTATCATATAGTCTTAATGTTTGCATACAAAGTTGTCCTTAGAAAGGAGACTGCAAGCACTAGATGAGGGGATTACACCTTGAGAATCAAGAGTGGGGGGATTTGATGCAGAATCCAGGATAGTAAAAAATGAATGTTAAAAGCTGGACGCCCTAGTCAGGAGGCTGAGATCTGAAAATCACAGTTCAAAGCCAGCCTGGGCAGGAAAGTCTGTGAGACTCTTACCTCCAATTAACCACTAGCAAACCAGAAGTGGTGCTGTGGCTCAAGTTGTAGAGCACCAGCCTTGAGCTGAAGAGCTCAGGAACAGTGCCCAGGCCCAGAGTTCAAGTCCCACAATGGCCCAAAACAAAAAAAAGAAGCATGAGACCTATGGCTCACATTTGTAACCCTAGCTACTCAGGAAGCTTAGGTCTGTAGATTGCAGTTCAAAGTCAGGCCAGACAG
Source organism: Dipodomys spectabilis (assembly GCF_019054845.1). Classification (NCBI taxonomy): domain Eukaryota; kingdom Metazoa; phylum Chordata; class Mammalia; order Rodentia; family Heteromyidae; genus Dipodomys; species Dipodomys spectabilis. Next base: position 42,564,024 of record NW_024870679.1, on the reverse strand, counting down.
GAAAATCTGTAAGACGCTTATTCTACTTAATTACCAAAACATCAGAAGCTGAGCTGAAGGGATAGAACACTAACCCTTAAAGGAAAAAAAAAATCAGGGACAGTACCCAGACCCTAAAGTTCAAGTCCCAGTACCAGCACACACAAAGAAAGGGGAATGTTAAGTGCCACTTTGCTGAGCCTCTGAGCTAGGGTTTGGGTGACACTAATACCTATCCTCCTGGCTCTCCGTGTGTCCCTTTGGGGATCTCATTATCCTCCACACCAACTATGACTTTCTGACTGTCCTTTCAAACTCATGGGGCTCGCTGCTTACCTCAAAGAAAAAGTTTTCAGTGAGTCTGGGTGGAATTGCTGATGTGGGATGGGGTTGATTGGAAGGAACCCAGATAGGAGCTGCAATAGGCAACCCCACCCAGACTTTACCATCCTAAATCGGAAAAACACTCAGTGCCTCTTTCCATGGTTCCCACTTGTTTCTGTGATTTCTTGAACAAAGATGGAGCGAGCCATGTATTGGAGAGGTGCTGCATAATCCAAACCAGGCCCTTTCCTTAGGTAACATTTCCATTTGTTTCCATGATTCCCACTTGTTTCTGTGATTTTCTGAATAAAGATGGAGCGAGCCATGTATTGGAGAGGTGCTGCATAATCCAAACCAGGCCCTTTCCTTAGGTAAAATTTCCACTTAAAACAAATTGTTTAAATAGGGACCCATTGCAACAATGAGATATACAAGTAGTTATGTCAAAAAACGAACTTTATAACTTTGGCCGGGGGGGGGGGGGGGGGGTGGGGAGTGGGTGGGAGATGGGAAGGGATGGGAAGAGGAAACAGAGGAGGAGGCAACAATGCTTGATAAGAAATGTACCCATGTAATTGTAACCCCTCTGTACAGTATGTTCACAAAAAAAATTAAATTAAATTTAAAAAATTTTAAAAAAAATGTACTTATTACTTTGCCCATGTAATCGTAACCCCTCTGTACGGTATTTTTACAATAAAAAAGAACTTCTATTTTGTCCCCCTCAATTTTTTATTAGCATCCATTCATTGTAGAGCTCAATTACTTGCCCATAAATGAATTGAAGGTACCTAGATCACACTCCAAAATTCATAAAGTTTTTTTGGAAATCTGATTTCTCACATTGTCTTTGGCTTGGCACAGGGCTTGGGCACTTGAAGCTTGGGCTCAGTTCAGCAAACATTTTTGACCATATGCCAAGCATCCTACTAGATGATGTTCTTACATGCAATTTCTTTCTTTAAACACCTACTATTATAAAAGCAATGCATGTATATAGTGCATGTAAGTTAAATAGTGCTGAATAGTACTAAAGTCTCAACAGTGAGACAGCAATCCTGGTGCCTCTCTCCCCCCACCAACTCCTCATGCCTCTCATGGTGACCCCCTGAAGCCCCCAACACTCTTTACATTGGTACTACATCCAGACTTCTGATGATGTGAGCTGCACTGTCTCTGGGACCATCTGTTTTAAATACTACCTCAGCTCTATTAGTACTCTCCTTCCACTCCCATCTTCCTTCCCACTAGAGTTAATATCACCATTTCTGCTTAAATCCATATTTGGATCTTTTACTATTATGCCCACTTAATATTGTTCACTGCCAAGTTAATCATGATAATTTTTAATTTGAATTTATAGCTGAGTCTGCCTACTCTATCACCAAACACCATGAAGCAATTATCCAGAGTCAACTCTGATTTTTTTTTTACCATTTTCCTTTCCTCCAGCACCATCCAGACACACATCCCCTCCCCAGACATCTTTCTAGAAGTCACTACTCTAAGCTGAACTGGTGGCAGAGCTTCTCTGTGGAGGATGTGCTCTGACTTTGATATAAGACCTTCCTTCTTCCTCAACTCAGGGACTTTCCTAACCTCACTCCTGCACTGGATTCTTATGTCCTGGGTAGACTTTTGTCTTAATGGATCATGGACACCTTCCCTTTGCTTCCTGACAAAATAAAATGTTTAAGATAAACGTGTTAAGGACTGTGCATAACTGAAAACATCTTTATTCTACCGTCATCAATTGGAGTTTGGGGTAGATAGAAAATCATTCCCAATTCAAATTCCAACACTTTTGTCTCAGGATCTTTGAGGTTCCAATATTATTTGGACAAATCTGGTATTGATTGGACTCCTGGACATTTGCATGCTTTAAACTCTTTTTTGAAACTGACACTTGTCTTTCTCTCTGATAGGCTGAAATTTCATAGGGCTATGCCTTGAGATAGGTCATCATCGTCCACTGTTTTGAGCATTGGTTTGGACCATTCAAGCTGGGAAACGGTCTTTGTGTCATCTGTATCCCTCTCTATTTTCACGCTGAAACCAGATGCTCTTGTAAGCCAGATATTGGGTTTTCTGGATGTAGCTTCAATTTTTTGCATTGTCATTGTAGAGTTGATATACAGAGCGGTTACAATTACATGAATCAGATAATGAATAATGAGTACAATTTTTTTTGAACCATGTTTCCCCTTCCATTGCTCTCCCTGGTTTTCCCTCCCATCATCACCCACAAGATATTCAGTTCATGTTCCTCATAGTGTCTAGAGAGTACCACTGTTGTATTTGTTCATCCTTGTTCCTCCTTTTACGTGCCCTCCCTTACCCTCTCAAGTACAACAAACAAACAAAAGGAAAACAAAAACAGCAACAATGGCAACTGTCTTGTTTCCTTTCCTTGGAGTTCATTTCATAGTATTATTTTATATGATCATCTAAATATAGCTTATGTGTATCCTCTTTTGGCTTCAGTTTGTGAATGACTAGAGTCCTATATAATTATTACTTTTTTATTCTTTTATCTCCTCTAATATGCTTGATGTCCTTTTATATGTTCTATGTCCTTTCATAAGATCTCACTGATGTTAGCTTCCAACTCATGCACTTAAAAAATATCAGTCATAACTGATTGGATTTAGTTTCCCAAACTCGTTTGTTCTTATTTTTTAAAATAAACATATGGAACACAGTCTTTACTTTTGTGTGTGTATTAGTTATAGGGCTTGAACTTAGGGCCTGGGCACTATCCCTGAGCCTCTTTGTGCTCAGGCTAGTGCTCTACCACTTGAGCCACAGCTCCACTTCCGGTTTTTGAGTGGTTAGTTGGGGATAAGAGTCTCATGGACTTTTCTGCTGGGGCTGGCTTCAACCCATACTCCTCAGATCTCAGCCTCCTGAGTAGCTAGGATTATAAGTGTGAGCTATCAGTGCCCAGCTGGTCTTTACTTTTTAAATGTCACATCTTCTCCTATCCTAGAATGCCACTTGGTCTTTATCTCTTCATTTTCTTTCTTATTGAAAACTGCTCATTCTATTATCAGCAGCCTCTAAATATTGGTTGGAAGCTCTTTATAATACTTCCTGTTTCCTGTAGAATTGACCATGGGTCCTGACTTTATGAGCCCATGATAGGAGCTACCTATTACATCAGTCCTTGCTTGTCTCTCTTATCCAGCACTTGGAACCTCCTATTTCTTGAAATCTTCAGGGCTCTGCAGAGAAACAGGACTGCTTCTTTTTTTTAAGGAAACAATCAGGCTTAGCTTTTTTCCTCCCCATTTCCTGGAGTTCATTTTGATAAATATATGATCAGATACATGTAAGCGTTACACCTTTGTGTTCCTAAGAGTATCCTCCTTTGGTCTCAGTGTATGTGAATGTCTATACTGGCACTTTCAACCTGATCTGTTCTGTTCTACTATGAATTTCTGCCTAGTTTGTAGAATTGGATGGCTGACACCTCCTAGTTTCCTTAAGGATGGAATCTGTATAGGTTTTCTCATTCTCCTTATTTGTGGTACATTTCAAGAGAGGAAGAATAGAAACATCTTTATTTCATGATCTGAAAACCTCAAGTCTACATTAAGTAGACACTAAGCCTATATTAAGTGTTACCTTATCTTTTAATCCTCACAACTCTCACAACTAGCCTTAATAAAAATCAGATTCTAAGAGGTCAGGTTCTCTGCCAAGGTCAAGATGAGAAAGTAAGAAACCAGATGTAGCCAAGGGTACATCCATTCTTACTTTTACTTGGCCTCCACACACACTGACATCAGAGGAGAGCAGAAATCTACAGTCAAGTGTGAGTCAATACTGAGAATTAAAAATTGAAGATGCTGTTAGGGGTAGACTTCTAATAAAGACTATCAAGGAAAAACAAGGAATACTAGAAGTACAGGATGAATGAATGACACACAGGGAACCCCAAAGAGACCATGGAGAAAGGGAAATGACATTAGTCCTCTGGGAACTTGGAGTAAATACTGGTTTTCAGAGATCCAGGAAGAACAATTGAGAGACCAATGATGTCATACCTTGAGGGAAAGGCAATGCTCTTGTGGGCTCTGGGCTTAAGCCCAGTGTCTTCTAGGACAAGGGCTACTCAAGTTTCTCAGGACTTTTTCTCTCTACAGGGGTCAGCTTCAAGGTAACCACAGTGTTGTTAAGATAGAAAGTTAGAACTGACAATGTTGCTCCATTCTGGAAGGGCATAGTTCATCATTTTAGACCAAGAACACATTTTTACATTTTAAAATCTATGACCAATTTTATTAGATTATGTTAAAAGGTAGCATTTGAGATTCATCTCCAAGAACAGATCTGGTCAGCAATGGCTACATAAAGCAGCCCAGGGAGGACAACTCTGTGGCTCTATCAAGGCTCAGAGAAATAGAATGTCAGATGATCAGCAATTCCTGCCTTAAGAATAGACTAAGAGAGTTAAAAAGCATGTGCTGTCAAATGAAGTATTATTCTGTCATAAAGAAGAATGAAATTATGTCATCTCTAGGAGAATGTATACAACTAAAGATCATTGTGTTTAGCAAAATAACCCAGACTCAGAAAAACAAGTTTCTCATATTTTGTCTCATAGGTTGAATCTAGATTTTTTTTAATGGCATGAATTTAATAGTGATCCTATGGGGAGGGGACCGGCAGAAGCGGGGGTAGGAGGAAAAGAGTGGTGAACATGAGCAAAGTATAAAGTATCAAATGTAAAACTCATTTTTAAAGTTTTTTAAGAATTTTTTAAAGACAGCACATGCTATTCTCAGATTCCTATAGTCTTCCCAGATGTGGTCTCCATTAATGTGACCAAGATGCTCTCAACTGGATCTGAATTGGACAAGACAGACCTAAGGGAGCATTGTTAGGTGCTGAGACTAATCTCTTGGGTGGACATTGACATACAATACTGGGTAGAGACTGTCCCCATCAAGATTGATTTTGAAATTGTGTTCTAGGTCAGAATTTTCCCAGTTTGTGGTTCAAGAGACTCTTTCTGTAACACTTCCACTTGGGAAGAGCATGGTGGGGTGCACATTCCTGAGTGGGATTTGGGGAGAGGAAGAGGCCATCCTAGGCAAATGAGAGAATCCTTCACACTTAGGAAACCTGGTGTTACCCTCCAGAAATCATAGTGGCCCTCTGAAGGTTCCAGACTACACTCTCAGACTCCTGGGGGAAAATCTTTGGTAAAGATTATACAGATCGAGCCAGACGCTGATGGCTCACACCTGTAATCCTTGCTACTCAGGAGGCTGAGATCTGAGGCTTATGGTTCAAAGCAAGCCTGGTCAGGAAAGTCCCCAAGAGACTCATCTCCAATTAACCACCAACAAAACAGGAAGTGGTGCTATGGTTCAAAGTGGTAGAGTGCTAACCCTGAATGAAAGAGCTCAGGGACAGCACCTATGCCCTGAATTCAAACCCCACAACTGACCAATAAGATAGACAGATAGATAATATCCAAAATAAATAGGCACGTGCACTATTTCAAGCAGCTCATAGTTTTATCATAAAATACAAACTTTCTAAAATTAAGTGTCTTATTTCTATTTTACCAACAACAACAAAAATAAAAATCACTCATGCTAGCTAAATACAGGTGCACATGTGTTCCAAAAGTATGAGTAAGAAGGTGTGCTTTTGGTTTGTGCTATGTGTGAGGGGGTTGTGCGTGAGTGTTGGTCAATAGATGATTCTGGTCTTGCTGTTTTCTGTCTTGGACTTTGGTTGGAATCTTGGCTTTCCAAACTTCATACCAAGCTGTTGCAGAATCCAGAATTCCAATGCCCTTTGCCCTGCTCCAAAGGCTTTAAGGGTGGGGAGGGAAAAGAGAAGGAAATCTAAAAATTGATGCCATTCCCACTGGAGGAAAAATAGGGGCTGTTCATCAGGGGCCCGCCGGATGTCGAGCCAAACCTGGAAGAGAAAATATAGATGCTGTGATGAAATTGCAGATATTGGAGAGACTCGAAGAGAGTAATATATTAATTTTGTGGCTGTCAGAGACTATGAAGACCATGACAAGCTTGGAGGCTGGAAGTTTTAGCTCTGGGAAAATAATATTAAAAATGACACAATTAGAGAACAATAAAGAGCTGCTTCTCATTAACTGGGATCAGGAAGACCCCCATCCCCCACACCGTACCCCATCCGGAGCAAGTAAGGATTATTTCTACAGAACTCAGGCAAGCTGTAGGCCAGGATCACAAAAACAGGAAGGTTCCTGGATCGGAGCACCTTACCTGTATGCCTGTGACTACCCTACCTGTGTGGCTCAACCAAGCGTGCTTCCAAAAAGGTCCCCGACATTGGAGAATAAAGGGGCAGGTCCTAGCATTTGATTTTGAAAGTCCAGACAATCCCAGAGTAACATCCTCACTTATCAGCAGTTGCCCACGTCAGCTCCTTCATTTCAAAGTGTCTGAGAAGTAATCTTGTGCCCGGGGCTTTGCTAGACCCTCAGGAAAGGATAAGCCATCTAAATGTGAACCTCAGCTTCCAAGAGCAGAAATACTTATCACCTCCCTGCTTTTTCTTTTGGCACACTCCTATTCATACTTCCAAACAGAGACCCCCCTCCCCAACCATCTCCTTGACCATGTTGGAATTCCTTCAACCATCTGCTAGGAAACTTTGAAGGGAGCAGAGCTCAGTATATATCGCAACAGGACAAACGGCTAAATTTAGTCTAATCCACAGATTCTCAACTTCTTTTCAGTCGGGAAGATGCATATTATAGAAAAGATTTGCATGCAAGGCATTCTTCTATACGTGAACAAAATAAACACTTTTGGGGGATGAGAGTGGTAGGCGCTAGTGGCTCATGTCTATAATCCTAGCCACCCCACAGAATTAGATCTGAGATTGTGGATCCAAGCCAGCCAGATAGCCCGTGAGAATCTCCACTATCTCCAATTAGCCATCAAAAGGCTGGAAATGGAGCTATGGATCAAGTGGTAGAGTGCTAGCTAGCCTTGAGCAAAAAAAAAAAAAAAAAAAAAAAAAAAGCTAAAGGAGAGAGCAGGAATGGAAGGAGCAAGGCAGGGGAAAGAAGAAGCACAAGAAACAGACCTCTGCATGAACTTGATCCTCAAGTGTTAACTGTCGCTCTGGCTCTGTGGGAGCCCCAGCTGATGGCCTCTGCTGACTCCTCACCATCCTCTCTGGTTCCCCTCAGGCTCCTTCCTCCATGCTTCAGGCCACTCCCACTTTCCTCTGGGAGACCAGGCCTCCAGCCTCTACTCTTACAGCTCCCTACCAGTGCTTCTCAGCATCTGACTGGTGAGAGCCCAGGTCTTCTCTCCCTCCTAAGGACAGAGGTGCCCTCCCTGCTTGCATGGCAGTGTGGGCTAGGAGCATTGCTGGCCTGCCAGTGGCTCCTAGGGGACTGACTGCAGCCTCATGCAGTGACACTTCCAGGAAGGTGATACAGACCCTTCCCAGGCTCGCCTCCAGACTCTCTCCTGTTTCTCTCTCCTCTGCCCAGCACTTCACTACGATGTGCACAAATCATTGGGTCCCCAAGCTTACCAGCCAGAAGCTTTGCACAATCCAACCCCACCCTTCCCTTTCCAATCCTATATGCCTCCTTTCTCAGGGACAAATATAATACTTCAACCAGCTGCTTTTATTCCCTGGTCTCCAGCTGCCCTGAATCCTTCCACCTGGGGCAGGGGGACCTTCCTCCTAGGTTCCTCCTTCCTTCCTGTTTACCGTATGAGCACACACACGTGTGCATGTGCACACAGATGCACATATATGCATGTACGTGCACATCTGTGTACACATGCGTACATACAGATGCACAGGCACACACATATACACACAGGCTCTGCAAGGCTCTGCCTCTGGCCTTGGGACACCTTGATGGCCCTCTACTTTGCCTGGACACTAATAGTGTTGTGTTCATGTCTCATGTGTTCACGGTCTCTGAAGGGAGAGTGTGGAGGCAGGCAGGATGTCCTTTTCATCCCAACGTCCCCTGGGGGCCGAATTCAAATTAACAACGCATTTTCCAGGATGCTGGGTGCGTCACACCACCCTGTGATCTCCAAAATGTAGACAGATAAGGAGAGAGGGAAGGGAGGGAAGAAGGAAAAGGAGGGAGGGAGCATAAAAGGATCTGCGGATATTATGTTCAAAAAACACTATCGACCACCTTACTGAACATTCCCCGTGCACCCTAGGAAATTAAATGATCTGAGAAATCCAACAGTTAAGAAATCTGTTTATCTTTTGTTTCTCACAGTTTCTCCCAAACCCATCTGACTACAGAAACCTCTTCCTTGCATTTGCCCCTTTTAAGTAGGTGTTCAGGAACAGTCTGGTTGAGTCTGGGGACATAGGGTGGGTATCACCTGGAAGAGCCTGGATGGATCTCCAAAAGGGGCCTCCCAGACCCCAGGCCCTGCTCACCTCCACACCAGGTGAGGAATCTGCATGCAGGTGGGCAGGCCAGGAAGCAATGTCAGGTTGGGGGTGGGGGAACGTGCTTCTAATCCTTGAGTTTCCAACCTGGAGCGCACATTGGGTCTGGCAGCCTGGGATCCATGGAGCTCATATGGCATTATCAAAATTAGTTGAGGGTTTGCTGGGTGGCAGTGAGTGGCTACTTATTGTATTAAAATAAACACAAATTGGGTACTGGATAGCAGACAAAATTTGAGCAGAATTTTCAGCTTAAATATTGAGTTTGTGTTGGCTTTTTTTTCCCTGCTAAGCCCTCAGAGGGTCCCAGGAAATGGATTCTCTCTCTCTCTGTCTCTCTGTCTCTGTCTCTCTGTCTCTGTCTCTATCTGTCTTTCTGTCTGTCTCTGTCTCTGTCTGTCTTTCTGTCTGTCTCTGTCTCTGTCTGTCTCTGTCTGTCTGTCTGTCTGTCTGTCTGTCTCTCTCTCTCTCTCTGTTGTTGGGGACAGAGCTTTGGTGGGAAAACGTGCTGTAATAAACACCAGAATGCCATTGGGCACAGCCCGTTGGGAAGTCAATGGGATATTTGGAAGATTAAGCCTTGTCAAAACTCAGGAGGTAGCCAGTGGCCATGGGAGCCAGACGATTACCTGCCCATGTCTTGGGGTAGAGCAAGCAAGTTGCTAATGTGTCTGCCATGCTCTGTACTTGCCTCTGCCCATAGAGTGTGTTACCCCTTGCTTCTGATTGAGCACTTGACGGTCTGCAATCAGACTACAGCACTGCAGCCTCAACAGACTTTCAAATGGGGCCTCCTAGTCCGCAGACCTCTACACCGGGAGCCGCATGGCCTCCACTAGCAAAAGACCTCCCCACACCACCACAGCCATGAGACACATATACCAAGAGAGTCTCTGCAGGCACCTCTCCCCCAACACCTCCCTGCCCTGACTATGAATCAGTCCTTCCAGGGTGGGATGAGGACTTACCCATATCCTTGGGGGAAGAGGTACTGTGGTCCATCTCCTGCCAAAGGGGAAGGGTCTCGGGGATTGGTGGACAGCTTCTGCGGTGTCCTCTGAGGATAGGGATAGTTGGGCTGCACAAAGGGGATATAGCTCAGCAGGGGGGTGTAAGAAGAGCGGAAAATCTGCTGGCCCATCTGTTGTGGGTTGTATGGCGTCATCTGAAAGTCAAGAGGGGAGAGTGGGGGGAGGTCATTGTCCCCAGGCCTTGACCCCAGCCCCCTCCACCACTTCTGCGCCTCTGTGCCCCTCGCCACCAAGAAGATAAGTTTGGACTGAAAAGGCCCAAGAATCAACGTGGGTAGTGGTAAGCCTGACAAGGTAAGATAATTGACCTGAGCTTCAATTTCCCTGTCTGTAAAATGGGCAGACACTATCAAGTAGTGTGTGTGTGTATGTGTGTGTGTGCATGCGTGCCTGGTGTGTGTGTGTGTGTGTGTGTGTGTGTGTGTGTGTGTGTGTGTGTGTGTATTGAGTCCATTGATACAAAGAACGGGACACATAACACTTCCCTTCCCTTCCCTGACTCCCCATCTTTCAGTTAACAACTAACCTCAAAGCTCCTTGATCACTTTTAAGGACTTGATTATCCTCTTCCCTCCCCTCCCCATACGTGTTGCTGAAGTTTATACAACTCTGGCTTTGATCTCCGTGTCTTAACAGGGTCTAAGTCCAAGACAGTTCTGCCCAGTGGAAATTCTTGCAATGGCCAAAGTGTTCTGTATCTGAGCTACTTAATACATTGTACATGACTATTGAATACTTGAAATATGCCTGGGTGTGCAGCTGAATTACAAATTTTACTTTATTGTAATTTATTTAAATCTAAATAGCCACATGTGGCTGGCTAGTGGCTAGAATACTGGACAATAGAGGGGAAAGACAGGATTGCGTGGGGTTTCTGGAACCACCTAAAGCAAACTCACTAAGAATTATTCCAGCCAGTGCCCTCTCTGGAATCTAGGCCCTCTCTAGGTGCTTGCATTGATCTACACAGAGAGGATGCAGGGACTGGCCATACTGGACACAGGCATCAAAAGCCCCAGAGGATGGGCCTGCCTGGAGCCTGTGGAGGGGACATGAATGGGCAGGCACCTCCCAGGATGGACCTTGTGTGACCTGTAGCAAGAAATATCCATGGTCTCACTAGGCAGAGTGGCAGGAGACTGAGATCTGAGGATCAAGGTTCAAATCCAGCCTACTCAGCAAAGTCTGTGAGACTCTTATCTCTAATTAAACATCAAAAAGCCAAAAGTGGAGCTGTGTCTTAAGTGGTAGAGCGTTAGCCTTGAAAGAAGGTCAGGGACAGTGCCCAGGCCCTGATTTCAAGTCCTGGGCCCTGATTTCAAGCACATACACACACAAATTAATAATAAATATAAATATAATAATAATGATAATGATAATGTTACCCTGGGTCTCCTTGGTGGGAAGACATGTTTGGCCCTAGCTGAACCTGGATCAGAAGAAGCCAATCTTAGAGCTCAAACAAGCTGTGTTAGAAATGTTGCCACGATTCTATGGAGGAGCTTTGTCAACTGCTCTCCAGATCATGCTCTCCTCTCAGTGAACAGCACAACACTGTGCCTTATCTGAGTTTACACAGGTAAGTTTACGCAAACAGACACCACCGGAAGGATCTATCAAAACCAGTAAAGAGTAATGGCCTCTAAGTTCTTTTTTTATTGCTGTGTTCTTACATGACTTCTCAAATATACATGCATGCACCCATGCACAACACCCCCCACACACACACCTGCATAATGGCCTAAAGCTCCTGCATCTTCAGCCCAGACCCAAAGGTAGGCACACGAGGAACAGACCTGAACCTGCCAACCCACCTGAAAGTCCCTTCAGTACTGAGGCTCCTTGTTGCCACAGCAAACCCTAACTTGTCCATGAGCCTCCTGACTTCAAGCAAGTTGATCTGAGTCTCAGTTTCCTCATCTATGAACTCCTCCTCATAGGAGTAGGTAGGCATTACAAGGCAAGCACTTAATGAAAGGTCTGGCACACTGATGTGGGCTCCAGCTGTTGCCATGGGGTAAGTGGGGACATTAGTTTGTGTTTCTGAGAAGAAGGGAGGGAGGGAAGCACTGGAGACAACTGTGATGGGTCGGAAAGTATAGCGGGTGGCCAGCGGCCCAGAGACAAGGGAGCAGATGGCCTTGTGACCCAAAGGTCTGCGCGGGACAGAGGAAGGGGAGATGTGTCACCTACTCACCTGTCTGGAGTAGCACCCCAGCTGGGGATGCATGGCTTGCTGGTAAGGTAACCTCGCCGGCAGCTGTGGGTAGAGACCCTGAGGAGGAAGGAAGGGAGGCTCAGCACTGCAGGGCAAGGGCTCCCAGCCAGAGAGCAGCTGCTGGGCAGCTCAGCTTCTGGCTCATTACACTTGAATCTGCCCGTGGGCTTGAGCTCCTCACATCCCTTGGACGGATGGCCATTGACATGAGCTGCCTGAGGCCAGCTGGGGTTGGGTGGCATTGACTCAACTCAGCCCACATGGAGCGCTCTTCAGCAGTCTTTTTGGTATTTAGGGAAAATTTTCAGAGCTTATCTCAGGGATAACCAGATCTATCCCTTTCTGGCTACTGTGCAACCCTTGGGCAAATCACTTTGCCTCTCTGTGCCTCTTTTTCCTTCTCTACCAAAGTATGTGTGTTCAGGCCTGTACAGTGTGTGGAGACTGCCACAAACAGATGTGTCTACACGTCTTTTCTACGTGACTTTGTCTGGCTGCCTCCCTGCATGTGTCTTTCCGCCATGTCTGAATACGTGTGCATGTGTGTGTCTGTACAGCTGTGTGCGTGTGTGTACAGATGTGCATCTGTGTTCCCAACGTGTGTTTATCCAGATCTCTGCTGCTGCGCCAGGGTGGGTGGATGCATCTGAAGAGCTGGGAACAGTACTGCACACAGTAAGGACTCTGTAAATGTTACGTCTGTCCATCATCGTCTCCCACTGCCCCTTCCTTTGAAAAGGCTCTCTGGCAGCTCAGGCCAAAGAGGAATGGGGCGGAAGGAGTCTTGAGGCCATACACCGACATGAGATGCATGCAGGGGACCGCCACGGGGAGTAGGCTAGCCCAGGACCAATCCGGCCTCAGGTTACATCCCCACCTGCCAATCCAGGCTTCCCCAGGTGAGGCTCCAGTTCTGAAGCCCCGTTTAGCCAAGGACTTCTTCCCAGCGCCTCTGCATCCCAGGGGCTACTGCCACGAAGGGCTCTGCATGTGCCCATTATCAAGGCCCTGAACGTTGACACTACGCTCTTGATGTCTCTCTCAGCTGTGGGTTCAACCACCTCCCACCCCCACCCCCCGCTTTCCCTGTGTCTCCCTTTCCACCTCCCCAAGAGAGGACATCCTTCAGGGTCACCCCTCCCATCTCCACCAACCCTTGCCTGAAGCCAGCCTCCTGCCCCCTGCGACCCCAAATCCCACAGTCCACGGCAGCCTCTCAACATCATGGCCCAGCTGGGTGTTGTTGCAACCCAACCCAGCCCTGAACCTGGGCAGGGGCGCCCTGCAGAGTGGAGGAGGGGTGTGTTAAACCTTTCTCAGCCCGCAGGGAGCTCCAAGGCCACTGGGCAGGTTGCCCAAAGATCTCTCCCTCGGGTGACTCCTTTGGGCCCCGTGAGCACTCCATCGGTCCCCTTCTCCAGGCAGGGAAGGGTGGGCAGGCCTCCACCCTCCCTGGAGGCTTTTTCTGAGTAGTTTATTGGAGATAAAATTCTCATGCATTTCTGCCCAGACTAGCTTCAAACCACAATACTCAGCTCTCAGCTTCCCTAGTAGCTGGGATTACAGATGTGAGCCACTGGCACCTGGCTTTATTTTAAGCTTTTCGCTATAGCTAGGATGACAGATGTGCACCCTTACACTGAGTTACGAGTTGACCAAGGGGGTCTTTCAAATGTTTCTACCCTGGCAGGCGTTAACAGTTTCCAAGTAGCTGGGATTATAGACATGAGCCGTCAGTGCCCAGTTCAGAGTCTTTATACTGAGTGCAGGCTGTCCCCTTCTGTGTACCAATCTAAGCCATAAAGTTGTTGCTCTATTGTAAAGAAATAAATGACGCAGGCCGCTGAGGGAGAGTGAAAAGAGACAAGGAAGACAAATTGAGTACTGAACGTATTTCCTTCCATTTTCCCTTTCCGGGGCTTGTGGGGTCAGGCTGGGACAATAGAGGAGCCCAAGTCCTGGAAGGATAGGTCCAACCAAAGTCTTAACGCTTCCCCATTCAAACCTCCTGCTGTTCTGGAGAGGAGCACGTAGGGTAGCCTAGCACTGAGAAATCTTAGAATGCTGAGCTCTACCTAAAGGGACCGGTTACGTTATTGGATTGGACAAGGGCTTCAACTAGAGTGGACATTGATCTGATCCCCCCTCCTATGACTGAGTGGGCTGCAGCTCTTAAGGGATATTAAGTTAAATGGACAAAATAAAGAAAGGACATTTTCCCTGCATAAGTAAGTTTGGTTAGGAAAGTATCAAACTCTGTTACCAGTCTTGGGTGTTCTGTTTGTGTCTGACCACTAATTCTCCTTCAGCCAAGAGCTCAAGCCCAAGACAATGTGAAAAACCCATTCGAAGATAGAAAGTAAGACAGCCTGCCCTTGCACTGGTGACTCACACCTGAAATCTTAGCTACTCTTCTCGGCAAGCTGAGATCTGAGGTTCATGATTCAAAGCCAGCCAGAAAAGTCCATGACACTCTTAATCTTCAATTCACCAGCAAAAAGCCAGTAGTGGAGGTGTAGCTCAGGTGGTAGAGTGCTTCCCTGAGCAAAGAAGCCAAACATGAAGCCCTTAGGTCAAGCCCTAGCACTGGTACAAAAAGAAAAAAATATAATAATAATCGAAGGCAGCTTAGATGTAGTTTAAAGGAGGAATATGGTCATCATTTGTCATCCAAACCAAGACACTAGGGAGTGAAAGAGGGTACCATTAATAGGGTCAAAAGATCTAGGCCGGGACTGTCCCATCCAGTTTCAAAGGATGTTACAGGAAACAGGTAGGAAGCAAGGACTGGGCCCTCTTCCTCATCTAGGGGCCTAAAGTTGGAGCACTTGACCAGCTAAGGCTCTCAAAGAGCTGTAGAATCAGCTTGTTGTGAACTGGAGTTCAGGCAACAGAAGATTAGAACTAAGTATGCATGCTTGAGTGTGGACCTATCAAAGGGTTGGTCTGGTAGGATCACAAGGAAAGCCTAATGGACAAGCTCACAAGTTGATAGTGCCCTACCATCATTCCTGTGATGCCTCTGGACTTGGGTGGACTTCAATTCAAGCAGAATCCAAAGGCTCTTTGTGAAAGAGGCTCCTGCCAGTCACACTTCCTCCTGCTCCTCTTCCCCTACTAGAAACCCCATGATGGCCACAATGGGAGCCAAAGCCTGCTCAGCTCACTCACCTGGTACTGCGGGAAGGTGGAGTGGTTCGTGAACATCGGTGCAGGTGGGCAATTCAGGTTGAGCCAGAGTGGCTGATTCAATGTTGTTGAGGTCAAGGCTGTGGCAAAGCGTGGGGTGAACACATTCCCTGTGTACTTAAGGTTGTTCTTGTCAGCAACTGGTACAGGTGGATTCACTGCAAGCCACAGGAGAGGGACAGTGATTCAGTGACAGGGGTAGCAAGAGACCACCACAGCCCCGGGGTCATACTATTAAAGGGTCAGGTCTTTTAAGACTCCAAGAGGACCTCAAAGTTCACACCTTGCCATCATTAATTCACACCTTCCAAAGAGCTGGAAATTCCAGCTTGGTCTGCACAGAGCCTCTCCTGTGATCTTTCACTAATGAATGAGAGATACAATAAACTCGGTGCTAGGGCTGCGCTTCCTCTATTTACAAAGTCAAGTTCCTCCAACGGCTTTAGAAAAATCCACCTTTACGCCAATAAGTGTTATGCCACTGGAGTTCATTCTTATCAAATGTTCCCACCAGGGCTGTACGCTTGACAGCATTGGAAACCTGGGACCATATTCTTTCTGTCTGGGGATAATTTTCTTTTATATATTTTTGAGACAAGGTCTTGCTCTGTAACACAGCTAACCTCTGCAATGACTGACCTCAAGCTCATGACCCCTCTGGTCTCTATCCTCTGAGGACTGGTGTGACAGATGTGAACTACACCATGCTTAGCCATCATTTTCTTTTGTTGTTTGGTTTTTTTGTTGTTGTTATCTTTAAGTAGTTGCACAAAGGAGTTGCCATTCAAGAAAGCAGTTTATGAATACAGTGTGTCTTGATCAATATCACCCTTTTCAAACATACATTGGAGGATATGTATTGATCTTTTTGCCATGTAATAAAGTAGTTTATGAGTACAATGCATCTTGAAGGGAGGGTGAAAATGTTGAAGGGGATGACACGGATCAAGAGGCAATCATTGTCTTAAACCTTTTAAAACATGAACTCATTTAGTGTAGAGTGGCTCAAAATTAGTCTAAGAGAATAACAATAGGTCAAGTTGTTTGTGGAAACAATCTTGAGTTCTCTTCCTTTACAAGATGTCCTGTAGGTATATGGAATCAGAAATGGGTCCTCAGTTTCCCCCTTACTTGCATATGTCACCTTTTTTGGGGGGGGGATTGTTTATGGAAATGAGTTTTGACAGTTGCCAGAGAGAGAAAATAGGGACATGAATCATGTCAATGTAAAAATATTCTAAAGCATGTGCTTTTCTTTGGTTTGTTTGGACGACTTGAGAAATGATAATATATTCTGGGTCAGGGTGTATTCCATATTGACTGCTGACAACAAACAACTCCCGAACATCAGCTACTTTCCCAATAAAAGACACAGAGGGAAAATCATTTTCCCTCGTATTAGGGGTTTAAAACTCCTGACAGCCAAGGAAAGGCAGTGGCTTCCCCATGGAGAAGGCAATGCCACCTCTGGGCCAGCGAGGAATTTGGGGGTCCCTTTCCCTACAGCCCCTTCCTGGGTAGGGTCCACTTACATTTCAGCTCCAATCCATCCACCTCTACTTTACTTGAGTTCTTAGTGGCCCCAAAGAACTCATAGAGCAGGTTCTTCTCAGCTGGCCATGCAGGCTTCTTGGTGGGTAAGGCCATGGGTGTGGTGCCCACTGGGTCACTGCGGCTTTCCTCACTGCCAGTGTCCTTCCGGCTGTGAGGCCACTGGCTGAGAAACAGGCTCTCTTGACCCTTGGTTGGCTCTTTGGTGCCAGGGTTCCATTCTGTAGCAGGAAAGAAACTGAGTCAATGTCTCTGGAAGCCCACATGCTGGAATGCAGGAGCAGGTTCTTTGAGTGGTCCATGGTAGTTGATGGATCCTCCTTATCAGATGACTGAGGCTCAGACCAGACCAGGGAGAACTCAAACTCAGCTAGATGCGACCCCTCTCGTCAAGGCCTTTCCTCGTCACTGACCATCCTAGCCTTCCTGTCTCATCCCTCCTTTCATCCATCTTTATCTTCTTTCTTCCTTCCATTCATCCACAGTCCTGGCTGGGGACATCAAGATGACATGAACCTAGTTTTTGGTATCACGGAGCACATGGCTTAGCGGGGAAACCCACATCCCTACACAACACACTGTTTGGTCCCCCCTCACAGACTCTACCCCTCTGTTGTGTTGTTCATGGGCAATTCAACTCTCTCATCAGTGCCAGGCTATGCCCTGAGTGCTAGAGACACAGCGATGAGTCAGAGCCAGACACGGCCCTGCAGGGGCTCACAACAACAAAGAAGAAAGAGACATGCCCAGAAATAGCTCCAGGATAAGGCAGATGGGCACCGGGAAGTGACACAAGGGATAAAATGGGAGAAGGAACTGGCTAAGATCACATCTTGTGATCACCACTTCACCTTGTTACCAATGGCCTTTTCTTCCCTGGAGGAAGGAGGGTTCTGGCCAGGCCTCGCACACAGGGGTGCTGGGGAGAAAGGCGCCACAAGCTTGGGCGACCACAGACAAAAACGAGGAGCATAAAAGAGACAAACTGTGTCTGCAGCGTACCCAAGGGACACAATGGTGCCAGACTCAGGCCTTACTCCGAATAGACTTGAGTGTTCAATCTGCCTGGGCAAGGACACTGCACTGCTATGGGCCCCCTTAGCAGAACTTCCACCATAGAGCAACTTAGCATGGGAGCTCTTTCTTAAAGCTCTACATATGCAACAGAAAGGGACAAGGCCTATCTGCATCTGATCATATGAAATAATAGTTATCAAAATGAACTCCAGGAAATGAAATCAAGAGGTTTTTTTTTTTAATTTCTTGTTTGTTGTTTTTGTTTTCTTTCCTTTTTGTTCTGTTTGCTCATTTATCTGTCATTGGGAGTGTAAGGGGAGGCAGAGAGGAGGGACAAAGTGTGAACAAATACAGCAATGGTACTCACTGGACAGTATGTTGAAAATGAACTATACAACTTGTGAGTGGGGATGGGAGGGAAAAACTGGGAGAGAGCAAAGGAAGGGGTGACATTGTCCAAATGGAAATGTACTCTTTACCTGAGTTATATAACAGTAATCTCTCTATCACCTTAATAATAACAATAAAAAACAAAAAACTCTGCATATGTGTGAGCACCTGTGTGCTACATGCACGAATGTGTGAGAGCCTGTGTGCGTGCATGCGCACAACAGTAGATGGAAAACAGTCCAAGAAAATAATTACATCTGTACTACCATAGTATAATTCTTGTCATTATTCTCTAAGTAATACACCACGACTATTATTTACATAACATGTACATTCAATTTAGGAATCATAAATAATTTGGAGATGGGGGAATTAGATGCTATTTTTAAAATAAGAGATTTGATTCTGTGGGTTTTGGTATTCAAAAGAGGAGATCCCAAAACTAAGATATGAAGAGACAACTATATATTGTATGTGTGAAAGTATGTGTGTGAGTGAGGGGGGGGGATGCCAGGGAAGGGGGCCTTGCCCTCCCAGCCTCCCTCACTCCATCCCCAGCCTGATGGTCTCTGAAGGTTTCCACAGAGCTTCGCTAGAAACCTACTTTCTGCCTGGGCTAATTGCACCTGTGTAGCGGATGGCTGCATGGTAAGGCTGGCTCAGAGGAGCCATGCCTCAGTGTCACCATGGGGAGCATGCATGATCCCCCTAGCTCTTGGACCCCCAACCCAATCATCTTGAGCTTTATCTGTACCAGACTGGACCTTCTCCTCTAGTGCCAGCCCAGCAAAGGGAATAGCTGCTCCAGCCTGGGCCAATTTAGAAGACAATGACATTTTTAGCAAAACCTGTCCCTGGAGTCTTCCAAGAGTTTCTCTGGTTGCTGAGTTTAGCCCCCAGCTAGTGTGCTGAAATAACATACTCACTAATAATAGGCCTTTCCCCAGAGACCAATACACCTGACGCCTCATGAACACACCTACAGCCCCTTAAACATCTGCAAGGCTCCACCTACACACACACACACACACACACACACACACACACACACACACACACCTCCCTGTATTGCCTATGCCTCACTTACACTTTCAAAACCATACATGTGACAGACACATGTACCAATAGACACAGACAACTCAGATGCACCAAGCTCTCCTTGGCATACCTTTGCCCATACATTTGTACACCAAGACACTCAAATAACAGTGGGCAGCATGAGTGTGCAGGATACCTCCAATCACCATTGCCATCAGCAAGGAGCATGGGTAGTACCTCCAGGAGGAGGAAGAGAAGGGAAGTCCTGGGGAGGGTCTCAGCCCTCTCCTACCTATAGTTCCATCATCCTAAGGCCCTCTATGCCCTTCCAGGACTGCCCAGCACTGAGTCCAGGCAGCTGGCCTAACCCTGGCTTCAATTCCCTGGGCTTCCTCCAATGCTCCAGAATTGTTTTCTCCAGGCACTCATGATGCTCACAGCCCTGGAGTGATTCCACTTTTGATTCGCATGAGGATGCTCTACTCTTTTGGTGACTGCTTGCTATCCGTCTGCCCTCTTGGGGTCACCTGGACTGGCTAGATCAAAGCAAAATGCAGAATCCTGGTGGGGGACCACAAAGATGGAGGAGATACCTGGATTTCCGGGGTAGGAAGTTGTGCCCCTCACTAGGGAGTGGAAATGCATTTTCTACATCTCTGAAGTCCCAGAAAACAAATCTAAGGACCAACAAGTATTGAACTATGCCTGAGTAACTTCAACTTCCACGTCTTGCCCCAGAGAGAGAGAAAGAGAGAAAAGACCTCATGGCTACAGCAGGTAACTCCAACAGAAGCCAAATAGCTGTCAACCCAATTCCTTCTCTGGGACATCTTAACAGCCCATCCCCCTCTTCTGCCTGGTTCCCAGCCCCACTCACCCATCAAATGGTGGCCTTCCCCAGCAGGGTCAGTCTTGGAGCAGATCTTGGCAAACACAGGAAGCTGCCTCTTCTGAGCAGGAAGATCGGTGAGCTTGTCAGGGGATGCTGGAGGAGGCGGGGGTGGCAGCAGCAGAAATGGGCCCAGTCCCGCAGCCTCCCGGGGTCCTGAGCTACTGAACATGTTATTCTTTAGGAAGTCCTTGATGACCTTTGTCTCCTCCAATACCATCTTATTGTCTGGGGTTTTGGACATTGCGGTGGACTTCAGTGGGAATTGGGCCAGGAGCTTGCTGATCTCTGTGTTGGTGGCACTCAGGCTGTGGCCCTGGTCTTTGGTCCCCTTGGTACTACTCTTGACCTTAGTGGCACGCAGGATGCCAGTGACGGTAGACATAGCAGAGTCCTGCCGGCTGCCAATGACAGCCACGGCCATCTTCTGTTCCTGATGCTTGTCACCTCCTGTAGTCATGGAGGCTGCTGGGCGCTCACTGCTGCTGGTGCTGGTACTGCTGCTGCCACTGCTACTGCTGGCCACCAGAGGAGGCGCAAAAAGGCAGGAGGCCGGCTCTCTGGTCCCCAGGGGAGCGCCACCGCATGCTTCTCGCTCCCTGGAGCTCTCCTGGAGCAGAATGAGGTGTTCTTTGGTGAGACTTAGGAACTCCTGTTCCACTAGCAGGGAGATTTCATCCTTGCCACTGCCCAGCTCCAGAGCTCTGCAAACAGGTCAAAGACAAGGCAGCCTAAGTGCCAGCCAGCTCACCAACGGGACATAGGGCCCCAGGAAGACGGCATGGATTTGCACAACCTGATGAAAATACATTTCCTTGTGTGTGAGAGAGACCTGCTGCTTTCTCAAGAAAGGAAACAGACGCCAAGCGTCCCCAAAGGGTGCAATGCCAACTGATAGGGGGCACATACATGTGCTTGATACACGCATGTCAAGAACTAGGCATGTACATGCCTGTGTCATCATACACAGAACTGGGCCCCCGGCCCTAGGCTCAAGGACTGCCTCTTGTCCTCTGCATGCATTCTTTAGTTTCTGGGTCCTGCTGAGATCCAGAAGTCCTGGGGCAGGACCAGGGAGAAGACCCAAGGGGTGTGTGGCTCCCTGTTGCCCTTGAATCTCAGCCTTCAAATGCCCTCCCAAGACTTGAGACAGAGATCAATGTTAGAAGCAATGCAGACTCCACACAGACCTGGCTTCGAATGCGGGTTCCTCAGAGTCCTCTGCTGTAACATGAGTATGACACCCAGCAGCACCTGCCTCACCAGAGGGCCAGGAGAATGTGGTGAGGGGCCCAGTAGATACCAGCAATGGGTGCTTCAGGTATGGGCTGAGCCTGTCAAGCTCCTGTGAGGCCAGCAGGGCTGTGTACAAGGGAAGGCCACTTCTTCTCTTACCCTTCTTCCCTTGCTCTTTTCTCTCCCTCTCTCCTACACACCCCTCTCTCCTTTCCCTCTCACCTGCCCTTTCCTCTCCTCCTCCCATCTTCTCCTCTCTCACTTATCCCCTTCCTTTTGCCTCCTTTCCATGTCTAGGAAAGGCTATAAATAGCCCCACGCTTGTGGCTGTGCCCTTGGGAACAATCAGAATAAAGAGGTTGCCAGGTTGCGAATCCGTGGCCCCAAGTTTCTGATCTTCATCCTCCTCCTCCTGCTCTACAAGAGAACAGGTGAGCCTCAAGTCTCCAGCATCCAACATTGGAAGGACTTGCTTTCCGCCTTCCCTCCCCACCCTCAGTGCTTTACAAAGCAAGCTGTTATGTCAGGAGCTTTGCTGAATCCTAAAGACTCACTACAATGATGTTAATTTTCAAAATCTTGATGATGATATTGTGGTTCCATTTGAACAACAGCAGCAACAAAAAAAGGAGTCCTTATCTCTCAGAGCCTCATGCTGGAGTATTTACAGATCAAATTATATCTGGAGTTTTCTTTTAAATTAATCCAGCACGAGGCAGGGGAAAAAGAGGGAGCTAAACAGAAGGAATAAACGTGGGGCTACACACGATCCACTCTACTTGAGTCTGCTTGGTTTCTGTCAATGCTGTTGTGGGGTGTGTGTGTGTGTGTGTGTGTGTGTGTGTGTTTAAATAAAAATGTTACACACATACACTTAGAAAAAGCTCATCACAGAATCCCTTAAAGGAGCACAAGCCTGTCATACAGCAAGCCAGAAAATGTTCATGGTGTAGCTCCCTCCTAGCAGGCTATATTATCAGGGGTTAGATCAGTTATGGTGTACGCCCAGAAGCCTTTGCCCAAGCCGCCCCCCCCCCCCATGCTATTGGCACCTGTGGAAATGCAGAAGGCACCTTTTGTCTCTACCTGCAGCCCTGTGGCATCTGAAAAAACACCCATGTTGATCTTGGTTGCTACCTTCCAAACTCACAAGCAATCTTGGGGAACTAACTTCCAGACCTTGTGCTCCCTTCTGGTTATTATCCTCTGCACATCCAGTCCCATGAGGCTGTTAAGAAGTTGGCATTTCTAGACAGGGCAGCACCTTGTGCCAACAACAGAGCAGTCCCGCTGTCTCTGAGCCCTCTACCACCCCTCAAAGGCCATCCTGGACAACCTCTGTGTTGATCCTACCACCAGCTCAGAGAGTGGAGCCAGGCATCCACACCCACTCTATCTGATCCTCTCCTTGCCCTTGGTCATTACAGAGTGTCATCACTGTGAGTGGGAACAGTGACCCAGACAGGCCTCCAGCCTTGTCACCATGCGGACAGGGAAGAAGCTGGTGTGGGAATAGGGCTGGTCCAGCTGCCCTCATTTTCCTCACCGGCCCCAGCCCACGCTTCCTTTCGCTTCCTTTCTGGAAGTTATCCAGTGACGTCCCCTGGCACTGGCGCTAAAGCTTCGCTCCTCCATCTAAATGCAATCAGGGACATTTCTGCTCCCGTCCTGTGCCTCCAGCCCGTGAAGATCATCACAGTGGATCCTGAGCCTGTCATCCATGGCATTAGTGGTCCCTGACAGCTTTGTGTCAGCTGCATGTCTGATGAGCTTGTCTGCGGAGGCTTTTGCCAATTTGCAGATAGAAATGTTGAACAGGAAAGAGTCTGAGGCAGGGCCATGGGGACTCTGCTGGGGAGTTCCCCCGCCCCCAGCAGCCTGGTAGTAATCTGCAATCAACACTTGGTGGGGAACAAAGCAGTCCGGTGCTACCATCCCTTCTCCACCATGCATGCAAGAGCCCCATGCCACATGCCTTGCCACCATTGAGATTCGCCACATGGTTTAGAAGTCCCTGATCTTATGTCTACCCACCTCACTCACCCCTCCTCCTTCCACCCTCAAGAAAATCAGATTTGCTCATTCTTATTTGTTCTAGAAAACTACATGCCCACAGAGCTAAGACATGCTCAGAACTCAGATCCTACTTAAAACCCTCTCATAGAATCTCATTACTCATGGGATAAAAATCCAAACTCCTGATGATCCCCCCAAACACTACACACATGGGTTCCATCTCCCCCTCCTTCCAGCGACAACCTGCCTTTTATTATCCTTGAAAAACCACGTTCATTCCAGCCTCAGGGCCTTTGCATTTTCTATGGAATATCCCTCCAATCCCCTTCTCCCTCCATATATACCCCATTATTCTTGGACTGTCTCCTCATCATTCAGCCTCAGTTCACGTGTCCTGTTCTCAAAGCATCCTTTGCAGCCCACATTTTTTTAATGCCCCCAGCCCTTACTAGGCACACTCTATCCCATCTACCTGTTTATTTCCTTCCTAGTGCTTACCACTATCATATACCTCTCCCTTCCACCTTTATTCCCCCACAACATCCACTCCACAAAGATAGACTCCTACCTGGTTCACCCCAGAGGTCTCCAAGCCTAAGGAAGTACTTGGCTCATAACTCCAGCTCAGTAAGTACTTTTTGAATAAATGAATGAGCGAGCTCATTTTCCCTTGCCCTTGTCCCATCTCTCAAGAGTTCTTCAATCCCCTATATATATTCCTGTCCCTTATTTGGAAGAATGCCCTAGCTCCTTCCACTACTTTCTGCCTGTCTGGCTGTGGTACCACCTCTGACCTGGCATCTGTTGAGTTGATCAGATGACCTTAACCATTCTATTTGGTCTCGTCCTAAAAACTCTCAAGCTCTATAAGGTGTTCCCGGGGCAGACCCTAGCCAGGATCCATACTGATTCTGAGTGGTTCCATAAGGCTCACAGGAAGATTTCTCCTGCACCCCACAACTTTGCTGAGTTTAATGTTCTGTCTGCATTTCCTGGAACCCACCTTTTATTCTTTTCTTGGAGAAGCTTTGCTAGACCTGACACCTCTCTTGTGCTGTTCACTTTCTCCTTGGGTTCATTAAAACACACACACACACACACACACACACACACACATGCACACACACACACACACACACACACACACACACACACACAAACTATCAGACTCTATCCAGTGATTCATTTAGTCAGGGCAACCGAATTCTTGATGCCTCACCCAGGAAGCAAGACCGAATGCATGCCCAGGCTCTGTGGCTCCACTTCCACACTGCCTCCCTCCCCCCTGCCCACCTCTAGAAATGATAGGTGTCTGATTGTGGCTCTGTACTCAGATGCCCGGCATTATTTCTGCATTTGCAGTGTACTGAGTCATGTGAAAATAAAGGCTATTGACTGGCTGGCACCCCTTCCCAGAATAATGACTAAGCAAGCATGTTGTTAGTTCCCCCAGCAGCAGTTCTGTGTACATGATAACACAGAGAAAAGATGAAAACTGCTATTCATCTGAGCCAAACAACAGAAAAAAAAAATGCAAGCAGAAAATGCGAGTGCTGGAGGAGAGCGCCGACACAAACATTTTCCTCCAGCGATGGCATCTTTATACCAACCACAAACACAGTATCTAGACCGGGTGCCCCGGCCACCTGACTGATTAAAGAATGAAGCTGGTAGAAAGTGCTAGAGTCACATACAGAGTTGGGCTCCAATGGTGGCCTGCCTATCTGCAGACTGACCTCCCCTGACTGTGGGTGAGACTTTTGGCTTCTTTATGTCTCTACTCGAGGTAGAACAACATAATGGCCTAGTGGACAGGTCAGTCCCTCAAGCACAAAGTAGAAACTAGATTCAAATCCCTACAGTTTCATGCAGGCCAGGCCTTTAAACAAGCAGTCAAAGTCTCAAGTCCCATCTCACAAAAATAATAAATTAAGCCTTATTGTGGGCTAAGAAGCCAACCACTATGTTAAGTACTTTTCATAGGAAGCTCTCATTAATCCCCAGGCATCCCCAATGGGGTCCTGTGATAAACTCATTAAAGATCCTCCACTTTATCACACTTTCCAGGACCTGCACCCTTTCAGAGTTACCTCCATTCTTGGTTCAGTAAGAAGTCAGAGCGTTCCAATGTGCTTAGGCATTAGGGCTTAATCTCTTATTTCTCTTGGGACCGGGACCCTCTAGGTAAACAGGCCCAGCTAACCAGCTACATGATGACACACCAGGTGGAGGAAGAGAGAACCACCATTGGCCACAGTTGGCCAAACCTACAAGCTGAAGGCAGACCCACGAGGAAGAGCGCCAGCCCAATCCACTTAAGCACAGTCCACACCAGAAGAGCCACCTGGCTGAAGCCAGTCTGAACTACTTCATTGTAAACATGATGGCTAGGGACAGCGTTGTAGTTTTTAGCCACAAAGTTTTTATGGTGTTTTGTTATAAGTCAAAAGCTAACTGATACAAATGAAGAGATAATCATCCCGGTTTTAAACATGAAGAAGCCAAGGGAAAGAGAAGTTAGGCGATTTTTCCAAAGGTCACAGAATTATGAAGGGACAAAAACAAGTGAACCAATGCCTCAGGTTGCTTCTGCTAACTGTCCAGCTATCCTGCCTTAGAAACCAAGAGCAAAATGCTGTATGGGACATAGATCTAAATGAGGACAAGAGAGGCCTCATCGAGGCCTAACCAATCATAAGCATATAGCCAGATGAACAATTCTAGAGGAGGGTTCTGGACACAGGGAACAGCATGAACAAAGTTGGGGTGTCATGCTAATGGTGAGTGCGGTGGCACAAGGTGAGATCAGACATAAAGGCCAAGTTGGGAGATTATGAAGCTCTGGTTCTCATGTATGTGGGGTCCTGGAGGGTGATGATGGGGCGGGACAGAGACTTGAGCCACCACAACCAGTGATGACTCTGCTAGGTGCCAGGGAATACACCTGCCACATGTCTTCACTATAATCACTAGGGATGAGGAAGCATGTTCTTTCCAAGTGTAGGAGGCGGCTCAGGAAAGTTAAAAGGACTTTTCATGTTCACTCAAGAGAATCAGAATTGGACCCCAGGTCCATGTGACTCTCAAACCTTTCAAAACAAAATCAGAGGACAAGCCAGAGACTAAGAGTGAAGGAGGGGCAGATATCCAGCTGTCCAGCCTGTATCTTCCTTAGGGGAGCTCTACTCTGGCTTCAGACTCTGTATGAGTCTGAGTCTTCCTATCTGGTGGACAAGTCCCAGCACCCAAGGGTGGTGGAAAGGGAGGCAGGCTTCCTGCTCTTAGGTCAAGGTTAACTTGTATCTCCCTCTACCTTCCCTAAGCTTGAGATCAGGACATACTATTCTTCCCCATAGATATCCCACAGCAAAAATACAACTCATGCACACATACACACCCATGCACGCTTAACACACCACAGCAATCTATTCACACAGTAGCTATGAACACACACACACCACATATACACCCCTACACATTCATGTGCACAAACCAATGCACATATATACACACATAAAGAGCCATACACACTCATGCACTTATGCAAACCACCACATACTTCTTCCACCAGGAAGGACAGAAAAGAGGCAGGACAGGTGAACTCTATCTCTCTCATGACTTCTATGCCTGGACCACTTCTCTCAGTCTGGGGATTCTGGGGGAGTGGGGGGACTGTCAGTTGAGAAAGGGTGCAGACTCAGCAGTCACCCAAGTAGCCTGTGTCCAAAAGATACTTAGATGGCCTCCGTTGGTTGGGACATATCTAGTTAGGGGGAGGAGCTTGGGAAAGCATCAGCCTCCCCACCCCCAGCCCTCCTTCACTTTCCAGGTCTTAGGGAGGATTAAATAAGAAGATGAATGTGAAAGCGCTTGGTAAATTGTAAGGGGCCCTATGCAAATGTTAGCGTCTCTGACTAGGAGAGCCAGAGAGCCAGGCCTTGCTGCAGGTTTTGGAGTCCTGCTGACCCAGTTCACAGCATGGAGGAGCCCTGTTCTCCAAGGTGTGAAGTTGGGGAAGGTCTCTGATATCTTGGCCTCTTCATCTGCTAAGTGAGGATGAAATGCTGAAATCCTCCCCAGCTCAAAGGAGACAATCCTGTGAAATCTTCAGCTCCCAGAATGCCAGGCCTCTTCATCTCACTTGCAGGCAAAGGCCTTCACTCAGAGCAGACTCTGTTTTTCAAGTGTCTCTGGCATATACTTTGAGCTCAGTAAAGGTCAGACCCACTTCCTTCCTTCTTTCCTTCCTTCCTTCTTTCCTTCCTTCCTTCTTTCCTTCCTTTCCTTCCTTTCCTTCCTTCCCTCCTTCCTTCCCTCTTTCCTTCCCTCTTTCCTTCCTTCCTTCCTTCCTTCCTTCCCTCTTTCCTTCCCTTCTTCCTTCCTTCCCTCCTTCCTTCCTTCCCTTCTTCCTTCCTTCCTTCCTTCCTTCCTTCCTTCCTTCCTTCCTTCCTTCCTTCCTTCCTTCCTTCCTTCCTTCCTTCCTTCCTTCCTTCCATGTTCTAGTTCCATGCAAACACTTCTTTGGCAAACTGTACCCTATCTTTGCCTAAGGTTGCCTAAGGTTGCTGTACCCTATCGTTGCCTATTGTAGGCCTAAGGTTCCTTTTCTTTGACTCCCCCCTCCCCCTCTAAAGCAGGAAACTTCCATCGATGTGCATTAAGAGCAAGTCTGAGTACTCACTTCAAATGCAGATACTCTGGGCCTCCTTGGAAAAAAAGGCAATTCTGTGCCTAGAATGGGGACCCAGGCACTTGAACAGGTAACCTTTCCCCCAGCTGCCTTCTCTCCCTCCTCCTTCTCCCCCCCCAACTCCTCCCTCCTGTTTGTATACTCAGGACACACCCTGGTACCTGGGAATCTCCCTATAGCTGCTTTGCAGCAATTCTCTGCCCGTCAGTCAGTCAGTCAGTCAGAGCCGATACAGCAGCCTTAGAAAGTGTATTGGCATGTACAAAGGAGATACCTTACCTGTCCCCACAGCATCTCCCCGAGCCTTCCTCCAGGGAGAGGAGTAGACTGGTGAGGTGGGCCATGGACTTGGGGGGGGGGGGTGAGGGGGAATGAAGCATGCAGTGAGCTGGAGAATGAGACAGGAAATACAGGGGAATAAATACAGCAATAAAGGAGCTTCGGCTGGGAGCTACAGAGTGATTCTTATTGTTCAAATTATCTTTAAAACTTTTCATTTGAATCTGTTTAATAAGGAAAGGCTTACCCTAAGAAAGAGTTTTTTTTTAATGTGACTTGGGAGCTGAATTGGAAAGAACGTTGCAACAAAGATATTAAAACGGGGATTAAACCAAACCACTGGTGGCCCATCTCTGCAGGCTTCCACAACCTGCCACAAAGCTCCTGGAACTATAAAACTAAATTACTAAGGGGGACATGGGAGGTGGGACGTTAATCACGATGTATCTTCCTTGTCCTGCTCATGGCTCTTGATGCTAAGCAGAATATACCACAGGACCCCTGGTGTCCAGCAGAACTCAGGCCTTGAAGCTCCACAGAGTTTCCATTCCTGCTCTGCTCCCTCTCAGTTGAATAACCCCAGGCAAATTGCCTAACCTTTCTGAACCTTACCTTACTATCTACAGAATGGGAGTATTACTGGACAACTACTAGAAAGGGTTGTAAAAACAATGAGACAAGGCAGAAAATTGAAATTCAGAACTTAGTACACACAAGTTGCTCAAGGAATTACTAGTTGCCTGTTATGCAGCCTAAAGTAGAAGGAGACACAACCCCTGCCACATCTTGGCTTATTGATAACTCTGCCTCCACATCCCTCACTTCTTTCTCTGAGCATTGTGGCCCTTTGCTCTGGGCCTCACTGTCCTCAGGGTGGTGTTGTAATGGCTCATCCATCATTGGCTTCCTCACACATTTGTGCATGCGTAAAAACACCCACCATGCAACCCTCAGAGCCAAGCAAGTGTTTGTCTCATGACATATCTTCCTTTCTCATATGAATAATAAGACTAACTATTATAGTTTCATGGTGTTTTGTTATAAGCAAATACACTGTCCCCATTTGAGTTACGCTTCCCCTAGCTTGCTTTATAAAGTCTCCTCTCTTCACAGCATTCTTGACCTGTCATTTTTATCCTTCAATGATGATGGTAATTATGATGGTGGTGGTAGTGGTGTTGGTGTTGTTGACCAAGATGAGGATGGTGAGGATGGTAATGGTGATAGTGATGATGATGATGGTGATGTGATGATAATAGTGATGGAAACTATATGATAATGTTGGTGGTGGTGGTGGTGGTGGCAATGGTGATGCTGACAATGGTAATGGTGCTGTGAAAACATTATATACATTATTTCATTAACAAAGAACCCTTTTCAGATAGTTTAAGAAGCTTGGCTACAGCCAAGTTATATTAGATACCTTAACTCTCAGGAAAAGAAGCAAGATGTCAGTTTGCTTAAAATGAAAAGAGGATAGTGGCATGTGCCTATAGTCCTAACACTTGGGAGGCCAAGGTGGGAAGATCTCTTGAGCCCATGAGTTTTACATTAGCCTGGATAGCCAGACCTCCATTAGAAAGATGGAAAGAAGGAAGGAAGGAAGGAAGGAAAAATGGAGATTAAAAAAGAGAAAAAGAAAAGAGAGAAAGAAAGGAAGAGAAGAAAAGAAAAAAGAAAGATATGGAACCAACCCAGATGCCCCTCAGTAGATGAATGGATCAAGAAAATGTGGTATATATACACAATGGAATTCTATGCCTCCATCAGAAAGAATGACATCGCCCCATTTGATAGGAAATGGAAAGACTTGGAAAAAATTTTATTAAGTGAAGTAAGCCAAGCCCAAAGAAACATAGGTCCCATGGTTTCCCTTACTTTCAATAACTAGTATATGTCTGGGACAAGCAGAAAAGGTCAAAAGCTATGTACGTATGACCAGATAAGATAATGTTAAGTGGAATGAACACCAGGATAGGGATACAAGTGGCTTTTTTCTTTCTTGCTATTGTTCCTAACGTATTTATAATGAACCATGTGATTTTTTTATTTCGTTGTATGTTCCTCCTGCAGTATAACCCCTATTTTCCCTGTATTTGATGTCAGTCCCCTGCATCTTGTATATACACTTCTTTAGCTTGGGGAGGGGAAGGGAAAAAACAAAATGCTTAAATAGGGATACAGATTGACCCATTGTAACAATGAGATGTACAAGACACTATGTTGAAAAAATACTATACAATTTAGGCGTGGAAGGAGAAGGGGGGAGTGTAGTTGTGGAGATGGGAAGGAAGGGATGGTAGGGAAAAAACAAAGGAGGAGGTAACAATGCTTGATAGGAAATGTACTCATTACCTTGCTCATGTAACTGTAACCCCTCTGTACAGTATTTTTACAATAAAAAACTTATCAAAAAAAGAGAAAGAAAGAAAGGAAAGGAAAGGAAAGAAAGAAAGAGAAGGACTTGGGATGTAGTAGTTCAATCGTAAAGTGCTTGGCAATCGTGAACAAGTTCCTGGGTTTGATCTCTAACACTGAAAAGAGGAAGAGGAAAAGGAGAAAGGGTCATAGGCAAAGAGGAGGAGCAAGTAGAAGGAAAGAAATGTTGAGTGGGACAAGCAATGAAGACTCCAAAGGACAAGAACTGATTCTAGGTCTTTAAGGGTAGATAAGAGCTTGATTGTTAGAGAGATGTGGAGAGGGGTGTTCCTTCTGAAGTGAAGTAAGCAGAACAGAGGCAAGGCCATGCAGCATAGCAAGATGTGCATTTAAAGGTAAAGTCAGGGCCTCCCATGGAGACCCTGGAGGGTTTGACCACAGGGTCTGAGCAGCATTGTTGATGTGCCTCAGAGAATAGAGTTGGTGAAGGGTGGGAAACATCCTAGGGGAAAAAGATCCAAATGCACAGGGAGATGGAAGAAGGGAAGGAAAAGAACAAGCAAGGAGACAAGGAGTTGATGTTCAGGGGCACTGGAGAAGGGAAGAGCTGACAGCCATGAGCCTCTGTCTGCCAGTATACTGTTCCTACTTTGCTTTCGATTCACTTGAGAACCAAAGATGAGGATGCTTTGATGTCAATATGATGGGGCACTAAATCCCAGACTAGGGGCTCAAGAGAAGAGGGGTATGTGTTTAAGCTCAAGGGCTCAGAACAAAGGATTTCAATCTGCAGCCTGGGGGAATCTCTGCAATTATTTCCAAAAGATGGAGAAATGTGGGAGGTGTGTTTGCAAAAGGGGGTACACCCAGACACCCTTCAGGGGCTATCAAAGAGGTATCTGACTTTCCCAAGGGGAGAGGACGCTGGAGGCTTTAGACAAAAAACAAAACAAAATAAAATAAATCTTCAGCTCTGGTTTCTGCTCTGGAATACCAGCTCAAGTTTCCACTTGTGGGTCTTGCTCCTTGCACTCGTACTTTGAAAATAATAATAATAAAAAGATGTGTATCTTAAGCAACTCTTCCAGAAAAGCAAACTTCATTCAATTGTTTCATGGCTCATTGGGAGAGCAATTCACACAAGGTTCCCAAATCTCATCGGCTTCACCCATGGATGAAGTGGCTAGTTGGCTTGTGGGGTGAGAGCAGGCAGCCAAGATCTACCAAGCTAAGTGAAATGCCACGTGGCACACACTTCTTCCTTCCCCAAAGCTGCCAGACAAGAAATCCTTTCTGTATTTGCTTTTTGTCTTTGTTTGGTTTGGTTTTGAATGCTTCAGCAAAGTTTTTTTCTTTCTAAAGATATAATCCCTGCTACTAAAGTCTTGGCTTAGAAAGATGGTCACCAAAGTCTTTGGACTCTGCAAACCAACAAAACAAAACAAGGAGTCAACAAGGACATGGAAGTAGTCACACAAGTTTGACCACACCCAGCCAGGCTATCCTCTATCCCTACCCTTGTCCTGCCCTGAACCTGCTGGACTCTTCCATAGGTGCCTTTTTTTTTTCCCTCTTGAGAGCTAGCTCCGGGAAAACTTTCACCTAGAGAAACCTTCAGGACTATCAGGAATCATGACATCCTCCGCTCCCAAGGCACTGCGCCCATCTCCTTCCTTCACACTCACAGTGCAGGGAGGACTTAGCTTTAGACCCTTTAGCTTTCTTCCCTTCCCCTGTGTGGGATACATTCCCAAGCCAGGCATGGCCCATAGGAAGATTCTGCAGCACTGCTTTTCCTATCCAGCACTATTTTTTATCTTGTGCCACTGGCCGCCTTGTAAAAGACACTGAAGCTCCTCGAAGGAAGATAGAGGCTGTCTCCATCTTTCCATCACCCCATTCCTCTTTCAGACATTGTTGGGCAAATAGCAGGTGTAACTAAATGTTATAAATGTTTATTGCACGTTCTGTTTTTAGATGAATCTTTGTTGTGCCCCATTCACTAATTGGGAGCCCTTGGTAGCAAGGGCTTCAGTCTGATTAATCTCTGAATCCCTGGAACTCAGCACCTTCTGGACCCCAGAAGGTAACAATAAGTCTTTGTTGAAAGGATCCACAAATGGAAGAATTAACAAATGCCCCTCTTTAATCTGAGTATTGGAGTGAACAGAAAATCCCCAACCCCCCATTCTGACACTGTGAAGCTTTAGTGGTGAGGGAGATGAATGAATATGGAGTCCTTGAAATAAGTCAGTAAAACCTCTTTGCCCAAATTTAAGACTGATCAAGAAAAAACTGAGCCTGGGAGCTGGTGGCTCATGCCTGTAATCTTAGCTACTCAGGAAGCTGAGTTCTGAGGATCACAGTTCATAGCCAGCCCACCCAGGCAGGAATATCCATGAGATTCTTATCTCCAATTAACCACCAGAAAACTGGAAGTGGTACTGTGGCTCAAGAGGTAGAGCACTAGCCTTGGGCTGAAGAGCTGAGGGACAGTGACCAGGCTCAGCGTTCAGGCCCCACGACCAACCAAAAAAAGAAAAAAAAGGGGGGGGGGAGAGGGAAGAAAGAAATAACTGAGCAAAATTTTGTAGTTTCATTGACTCTCAAAAGAACCACCAATATCTTACCAAAATGTTTTTCTCCCACTTCTTCTCCTCCTCTATAAATGGGTACCATCATTCACCCAGGAGCTGAAAGCCTGAATCCTACTTGGATGTCTCTGTTCATGTGTTCTAAGCCATTGTGGGCCGTCTGGCTCTTCTCACAAGTGCACACTGAACCCCCGACTGTCTCCATTTGTACTGCAGGTGCTGTGGCTCCATCGCCTTAACCATGAGCTCTCACCTGGATTACTGCACCTGAACCTCCCCAGAAGCTTCCAGCTTGCTCACACCCCTATGAGCCATCTCTGCACAGAGGCTTGCTATAGACTTAGCAGTGTTACACTCCTGGAAAACCTCTGCATGCATACTACAACTCATCCAATAAAGCTGAGTTTCATCAAGAGGTGCCCCCACATCCCTAACACTTTGCTTGCCACCCTTTGATGGCACCTTAGGCCATATATCCATCTCTTAGTTCCTCTGGACTGCCCTTTCAAAGCTCATTTCTCCCTCAAGGTCTTCGCATTTGTTTTCCATCTTGCCTGGATGTCTTTCCTAGGTTCTGCACTTGACCATCACACCTTTCTAAGCATCCAAGGCTCACTCAAAGGATCTGAAATGCCAGCCAAGGGGACTCTTACTTTATTGTATTTTATTTCCAGCATTGTTAGCTGAAGTTATATCATTTATTTGTATGTGGTCATCCTTGATCTCTTCCAACAAAATACTAGTTTTCCATTGTGAAGTTATCATAATTTTTATGTCATACATATTATATATTATTATTAACTTTCACTTGCTTTGTTTGGTTCACAGCTTTCTTCTCCTAATTTTTTTCTCTTTTCTTCTTCCTTTTTTTGTTGCTGCTTTGTTGGTTGTGAGCCTGGATTCTATCCCTAAGCACTTTTGCTCAAGGCTAGTGCTCTACCACTTTGAGCCACAGCACCACTTCTGGTTTTCTGATGGCTAATTGGAGATTAAGAATCTCACAGACTTTGCTGCCCAGGCTGGCTTCAAACTGCAATCCTTGGATCTCAGTCTCCTGAGTAGCTAGGATTGATGTGTGAGGCACCAGTACCTGACTCTTCTAACTTTTAGTACAGTTTCACACACACGATAGAGGCTTAGTAAATATTTCAATCAATGAACTCCAGATGCGTTTATAGAGCAAAGTCAGTATAAAAGGAAAAGAGTGTGGTATTAATGGCCACTAACAGGAACACAGACTGTAGGCAGTGAAGACCTAGTCAGCACACACTGGACTATGCCTGGATTACTGAACTTGATTCTGGGAACCCCAGTGTCTCGAGGACCAGCAATGCAAGCAGGAAAACAACCAAGTTGGCATGTGAAGGGTAACTCCGAAAACCAGAGGCATTTCGCTTGTAGAGACAAGAAATCCTAGGATGTGATTGTCATCTCTTACCACCTAAAGAGCTATTGAGAGGAGAGGATAGAAGGGCAGAATCCAGATCAATTAGTATTAGTCTGATAGAGACAGACTTCAGTTACAGGAAGAAAATGACCTTATGAGAGAGTTCACAAATGGGGTCAGAACTATCTTGGAAGATGATATCTTCTCATCTAAGAATATATGTGAGGGCTGGTAATTTGGCTTAGTGGTAGAGTGCTTGCCTAGTATGCATGAGACCCTAAGTTCAATTCCTCAGTATCATATAAAGAAAGAAATAGATAAATTTAATAACATTTAAAAAACTCCATATAAATATAATCTATGCAAGCGGGCACCTACTTGGCAAGGATCCAAGTGGCAGAAAATGGCTTCAGAGAGTGCTATCTAACTTGAGATGTCTGGGGTTTTATGACATATAAGGATAGGGTCAAGAAAAAAATTCCGATATCTAGAATTTTACAACTTACCTAGCTACCCTGTTAGAAGAAGACATCACCACAACCAAGTCTATCAGCAGAAAGACTTGTGGGCTTGCAAGCATCACACACGCATGCATATACTGTGGACAGCTCCCTGGACTGAAATCTATGTGTAGTCACTCACAACAGGGGACTCCCAAATGTCATGACTCACCCAAAACACCACATTTTTAAAAGGGAAAGCAGCCACCAGTGTCACATTATGGCTAAGATGGTCCCAGGTTTCATTTCTCAAATGACCACCTCCCTAATGGGTAGGACTTAAGACAAAGAAAAAAAAAGAACCCTTCCTTTCTTCCCCTGAAAAAAATCAACCCTCAGTTGCTTCTTCTATTAAAGAGAGAGTGGTGGGGGGAGAGGTAGAGAGAGAGCTTTATTTAAAAATGGGGAAGGGAGCAACTGAAACCAGAATGGTACAATTTAATAATTATTAAAACTCAGTGCTAGGGACACAGGTGGTCACTGTATTATGCTGTTTTATAAGTTGGAAGTTTTATGCAATAAAAAGTAAAATGAAAAAAAGATAAGGTATTTAAAATTGCTTCTATCTTATGTGAAAGTTGTATAGCTTAAAGAAATTATTATAAGGGATTTTTACAAATCCTAATTGCTACCAGGACTTTTTATCATAGTTAGTGACCAACAACCCTGTAAAACACAGTTACCATCTCCATTTGGCAAATGAGGAAAACAAGGCTCAGATAAACAGCTGCTAACTAAATAGCTGGCACAAGGCAGCTGAAGCTGGGGTTCTCTGACTTTACCTGCCCAGACTTTTTTTTTATTCCAGTAGCTCTACATGTTGGTTTATACCATGAAAATGTCTTTTTTTCCCCCCAATGTAAGTTAATGGTTTCTAGCTCTTTTCTCAGTAGCACAATTCTTTGCCAACATAACCTTACTTAGAACTCCGGTGAGTAAAACAGAATAAGCTGAACAGCTCTGGGTGAAGTGGAGATCAAGGCCTAGCACCCAGCCTATTTCACTCCAAGGGAGCTGTTGGATCATCCTAGGGTCTGTAGGGCACAACGTGATGCCCAAGATTAAAGCCAACAGCAGTGACAATGACAATGACACAAATGCACTGCATATCAAGGGTGGCCTCTTCTATCTAATGCATCTTTCACTTCCTTGTCTCCCATCACATTTGATCCTCATTATCAACTCTGAGGTGGACAAGGCCAAGCACATCATCCTTAATTTGCAGATGAGGAAATCAAGGCCAAATGGAGTGAATCAACTGGCCAGAGGTGCGCCAGTTCAACTTTCGGCCAAGTACAAACTGGAAGTAGACTCTGTCTCCATTAATTCAGTGTGACCTGGCAGAGAGGGTGCCATCTACTGGAAATTGCTACTGACCTTTGGTCTACAAAGTGGACAATCAGCTCCTTGGCCAATGAGAGCTGAGTCTAGCCCCAAAGTCCCTTTGCCAAGGCCCTTGTCTCAGAGCAGATGGCAATGGGCAGGGGAGAAGAGCTCAGTGCCACCAAAAGGCCTGACAGCAGGATTTTGGCTGTAGGCAGATCATTCTTGTCTGAGCCATGCCATGCTGAGCACAGGGCCAGAGAAGAAAGGGATAGCCATAGTGCTTTTTGCCTTCATCTGTAGCAAGTGAAAAAGCTTGAAAAAGGTTAGCAGGGAGTACACAAGACATGAATGATCAGGTTTACTTTGCTTTTCTTCTTAGCACTTTGCTTAGGTATCCCAGAAGCAGAGACCGCTGATAAATGCCTCTGCTCAGAGAATCTCTGAACTGAGCTGGAGCATGTGTTGGAGTAGACAGGACTTAATTATCACCTAATTATCAATTAGCACTTAATTATTAACACTTAGTCCATCTGTAAAATGGGGACAGTAATACCTGCTTCGTGGGGACTCTGGGAAGATTAATTAACATTTGGAGGCCACTGTGAAGAGATGAGGTATCAAATAAATGCTTATCAGTGGCACTTGTAACCCAAGGTGATCTCCTTCCCTTTCCTAACAAGGTTGTTTCTTTCTTCCTCCCTCTCTTTGCAAATATTCAACCCCAAGAATATCTCTGCAACTTTTACCCTAGTGGAGAAACACTTGGCTCTCCTATTTCCAGACAGGGGATTTTCCCATCCAGGAAACTGGCTATTTACAACCATCTTCCCGCACTTTAATTTTCTATTATGTCCTCTGAATATGTCAATGCCTTCCCAGTAAATATTTTGATGTGTGCTCTTGCAGGCGCTTCTGTGGAGGCTGAATGGGACAGCTGGCTCCCTGTATTAGGAAATTCCAGATGTGGTTTAAAACCAGCAGGCTCATCTGTGCCGATGCCTGACTAGGAAAGATCTTCTAGTTGCCTCTGGGAATAGTCATGAACCATCTAGCTCTCCACTTTGGCTAGGATGTCTCATCAAGAACTTCAGAGCCATTCTGGTGGGGTGGGGAGGGCGGTGTCTGTGCAGTTAGCTCCCTTAGTGAGCCAATGAAAGGATGGTGTGCTATGCCACCCTGGCAGGGACCTTCCCTTGGGCGACTTTCAGGACCTTGGTCAGCTCTATAAAGATTTTTTATTTTTTTTTTTTTTTTTTTTTTTTTTTTTGACACAAGACTACGGATGTGGAGGGAAAGAATTCAACATTTAAAGTTGAACCAGGCTAAACAGTGGTCCAGAACATTCCCCCAGAAGGTCAGAGTTCAACTCCTCCCCTCCTCCCTTGCTGCCAACCAGATAGAAGGGTACTCACTCTTCTTGGAAGCTGAGCTCATGGTCTCTTGGAGTCCCAACCATGGGGGCAGAGAGCTGCTCCATGGTGGTCCTGGGCTGCAGGGTCTCAGGCAAGCCCTGAACCCTCTTCCAGATTTCATGGCAAGTCTTGTCTAGGCTGTCTTGGGGTGTGTCCTGGTGGATCCAGACATATCTGGGGAATGGTCCCAGGGCGGAAGGACGTTTGGCCACCAGGGCCGAAGAAGAAGGGAGTCCATTCCCACTGGCCATCCTTCTTTCTTTTTGGAAGCCCCTCTGTCCACCCAGGGCTGGAAGACAGAGGGACCATCCACCGCCCCTCATTCACCAGAAAGGGAGCTGAGGATGGGGCCTGGGAACAGCAGGTCAGTTCTGTCTGGCTGTTCCTCCAGCCAAGCCGTTATATTCAAAGGCCTTTGGTTTGTGTGGGGCTGGTGGACGGAGGGTGGCCTTCTTTGGGGCTTGTTTTGGCTTGTTTTGATTTGCTCTCCCCTGACTTTGGCCCTCCTCCCCCTCCCCCTTAGAAGAAAATATTTAAAAGTCAACAAAAAACAGTAGCTTAGTAACCGTGGAATCCCTCGGAGCTCAGGAACCAGGTGCCTGGGCGGGCAGAATGACATCTGGGAACCGCTGGAGGGGGAGGATGGGCTCTCCCCGCAAAAGCTGGCAGGCCCCCGTGGCGACACCCCGTGATTCTCTGTGGTGCCTGGGGCT
Organism: Dipodomys spectabilis; assembly: GCF_019054845.1. Taxonomy (NCBI): domain Eukaryota; kingdom Metazoa; phylum Chordata; class Mammalia; order Rodentia; family Heteromyidae; genus Dipodomys; species Dipodomys spectabilis. Next base: position 42,525,415 of record NW_024870679.1, on the reverse strand, counting down.
CAGCCCATTCTTGCCCAGCAAGCCATACAGAGGGCGGGGTGGAGGGCCTGGCACCATGCTAGGCTCCGTGTGAGCAGGAGCCCACCATGGAGGCTCTGGAGCTTGGACTTTCCTGGGACCCCCCCAGCCCCACCCCCGCTGAGCACACGGAGGACTAAGGGCCCCGGCCCAGTCTTAGGTCCTGGCTTTTGGTCTCCCTGCTGCCCGCTTCGGTCCCTGTCTCCCAAGGCTGCGTGGCTGTTGCGCCTTCTGGGGAAACAATCTCCAACCTGCCACCGGGTGGGCCACCCTACTTGCCTAAGACCCACCGCCCCCCAGAAGACACCCGCCCCTCCCCCGCGCGGGGCTGAGATGGGCACCCTGCGGGTCCCAACCCTTAAAAGGGCGCTGGTGGGCCAGGCGGGGCAGTTTGTCTGCCAATGGCTCCCAGCCCCTTGCCGTCCGTCCAGCTCTGGAGTTCTTTCTGTAGGTTCAAACGCAAACGGCTCCGTGCGCGTGCGCGGGCCGGCGCAGGGGCGGTGGGGGATGGGGTGGGGTGGGGGTGGGGGGGGCACAGACAGCTGGACCTCCCAGGGACTGAGGCAGCATCCTGTCCCTCCACACTCGCCTGCCCGGGCCTGCGAGGGCCCTGCCCTTAGGTCTGCCAGCTTTTATTCCTAACTGCTTTTCTGGAAGGAGCTCTGACTTTGTGCCAAGAACTGGGCCCATGTTCAATCCTATTCAGGCTCGTGAAAGGAGGACCAACTTCTCAAACCGTCCTGCACGATGGGAGGAAACTTGAGTTTCAAAGTCACAAAGGGATTATTCCAAGGTCCACTAGGCAGTGGGAGACTGAGATTCAAGCCCCAGGACTCTAGGACTAGATCCCTGTCCTTGGCCTCTAGGCTGACCCTAGCTCTGAAGCTTGAACTCGGGGTCTCGTACTCTCATGTTGCTTTTTTTGCCCGACTGGAACTATTGCATGAGCCACAGTTCAACTTCCTGTGGGTTGTTTTTTTTTTTCTGGTTAATTGGAGATAAGAATCCCATGGACTTTTCTGCTTGGGCTAGCTTCAAACCCTGATCCTTACATCTCCACTTCCTGAGTGGCATGAGTCACAAAGCCTGCCTGCCCAGTGGCTCCATTAGGTCTTCACTGATGATAGGTACCTGTTGCTCATTTAAACTGAGAGCTGACACAACACCTCTGCCCCAGCTGCCTGACCCCTAAGCCAGCAGTTGTTCCCCACCCTGGGAAGGACTTCCAAAAGGCAGAGAAAGAAGGGAAAAGAGTGGAGGCAGACAGGAGAAGATGGCAGCCTGGAGAAGTCTGCAGGGTTGATACTGCCTTGTATTCTAGCTGTGTGAACCTGGCATCTGCTTTTCCATCCCCCAAGACCCATGTGGCCCTTCTTCTGTGCCAGGTGAGTTGCTGGGCACTGGAAAAACAAGAGGGTGAGCAAAATGGGTCCAGCCCTTGCTCTTAAGCAGTCATATTCCAATGGAGGAGGGCAAATTGCTAACCAGTAAGGCGAGAAGCTATAATTATGGATGAAATAAAGGCTCTGGTAGAAAATACCTAACAAAGCTAAGCAATGGAGAGAGAAGGACAGGCACCATTAGATGGTGGTCTAGGAAGGACACTTGAGATGGATTGGAAGGATGACAGAAAACTCTCTTCTGAAAAATGATGATAACATTTCTGGCACTCAGTAGGCACTCAATAAATATTTGTTGGATGGATGGATAGTATACTGTCTATACAGTGTCTGGCATGCAGTAGGTGCCTAATACACAGTCTTGCTCTTTACAGATGAGCTGAGTTCCTGGAAATGTTGACTCTGAGTTTTGAAATCTGAGCTTCATCCTCCTTTCATTTTCATTATAAAATTGGAATTGTGCTCCTTTGGGGAAAATTCTGAGGACCTAGACTGAATAAAATTATAGTTAAGAATGTAGAAAAACCTTTTAAGATAGTGTATTTAAAGGAAAAGTGATCATTTCTGATGAAATATTAATAGTTCTGAAAATGTCACTCTGTGTTTGTGCTGCTTGGCATTTGGTTGGCTAACACCCATGCTTAACGCAGAGTGCCAACAACCCTGCATTGCCTAGGCCACAGGATTCAGGAAAGCCAGCCCTCCCCCTCTTTCTTTCTCTCTGTACCTTATCAGGAAACCACACAGCAGGGACTAAATCAGAAAGGACAGGAATAAAGGGAAATACAGCAGGGATAAGGAGAAAGGATGGAAGCATTTTTTTAAGTACACAGAGAAGTGTACTTATTCTGCATAAACATTACTGCTTAGAAACTATACAAAGTTACATCCAGTGTGGCAGCCACTAGCCACATGGTACTGTTTGAAGTTGAATTTTACTAGTTTGTGTGTGTGTATGTGCCAGTACTGGGGCTTGAACTCAGGACCTGAGCTCTGTTCCTTAACTCTTCTGCTCAAGGCTGGAGCTCTCCTACAGCTCCATTTCTAGCCTTTTGGTTGTTAACTGGGGGTATGAACCTCATGATGTCCCTACCCAGGCTGGCTTTGACCATCCATCTTCAGATCTCAGTTTCTGGAGTAGCTAGGATTACAGATGTGAGCTACCAGCACCTGGCATTAGAAGTGTATTTTAACATTAAAAATTCAAGTCTTTACCTACACCAGCCACATGGTGCTTTCGAGTCCAATGTGCCTAATACTTATCATTTTGGACAGCATAGAGAACATTTCTATTATTGCAAAACACATGGTCTCTAGAATCAGGCAACCTGGGTTCAAATTCAGATTTCAATAGTTATTATGTACCTTGTATTTTTTTCCCCAGGTCTGCCATAACAAAGTACCACAGATCATGGGTTAAAACATAGATGATTATTTCCTCACATGTCAAGATGAAGGTGCTGGCAGGATGGGTTTCATTCTGAGGACCCTCTACCTGGTGTAGAGATGACTCTCTTGTCCCTTTGTCTTCACAGGGTCTCTCCTAGTATATGTCCTTGTTATAATCTTATCTCCAAAGAACACTAGTTATATTGAATTAGGGCCCATCTTTTTAAAAGCCATACTTCCAAATGCTGCCTCATTCTGAGGGCCAGAGTTGGAACTTTAACATATGAATTCTGAGAGGGCTCAATTCAACCCATAAAACACTTGGTTTCCTCATCTGTAAAATAGCATGATGATAAAGAATGCTAAAGAATGCTGACTTTGTAGAACTGTCCTAGTTGTTCTATTAGTAATTGCTTAACGCATAGTAATTGTTAGAATAACACCTGGCCCAGCAGAAGCACATAACCCTGCAGTATACTGGTTTGCTTGTTGATTGCATTGACACGCCTGCCAGTTTCTGAGCCAGAACTTTTGTTGGGGATGGGGGGAGAAGGGGAAAGGGGCGACAACTGGGGAGATTGTTCCTTTCCAAGCTACTTTTTTTCTTTTTTCTTTTTTTTGTCAGGAATGGTGTGGGGCTTGAACTCAGGACCTGGGCACTGTCCCTGAGCTCTTTTGCTCAAGGATAGCACTCTACCACTTTGAGCCACAGCTCCACTTTTGGTTTTTTGAGTGGTTAATTTTGGAGATGAGAGTCTCACAGGGATTTTTCTGTTCAGGCTAGCTTGGAACCACTATCCTCAGATCTCAGCGTCCTGAGTAGCTAGGATTCCAGGATAGGCCACCAGTGCCCAGCAGCAAGGCTGGTTTTGAGCATCTCTCTTGGGCCACACTGTGTAAAGCACAGGGACCAGAGATGAATCAAGTCCACTAGCCTAGACAGAGACACAGCTTCATGAAAATTTCGCATTAATGTTACTGCTTAGAAACTAAGAAGTTACACTTAATATGGTAGCCACGAGCCACCACGTGGTGTTTTAATTTTAATTAAAACAGAACAGGTATAGGACAGATGAGTTTATTCCAGTCTCCTTTCAACATGCATGAAGTTACATTCATGTTGCACAGGAATCTATGCACTCAGAACTACTGGATAGAGTCACAAAGAAGAGAGGCTTGACTTGGTCTTTGCTTTTTTTTTTAGAGCCTGAAGTGTGGTGGTTAATAGCCACAGATGGTATTTTATCTAAGAATTATTTTTAGCTTGAAAGGGTTCTTAAATTCCCCCTTACTACTCACCCATATAACCCTGGGCGGGTTGTTCAACTTCTTTATGCTTCAGTTGGCTTTTCTACAAGACAGAGATAATAAAATACTGACCTCGTAGAGTTGTTTTGTGACAATTGAGATAATGCATGTAAAGAGCTTGGAAGGTAGTCTGGCACTTACTATGTTGCCTACCATTGTGGAGGATTCTGGGTATTTTTTCCCTCCTTTTCTGTGTGGAACCAGGAAAGCCACAGAGGAAGTGACACTTCCTACCAATCTTACAGAAAAGACTTTATCATCTGCCTCCTATACTTGCCACAAATATAGACAGGTTAGAAAATCTGGCAAAGTAGGCATACCCTGGACTCTAAGAATCTTTTTTTATTTTAAGTGGTAGTGGCTATTGTATTTTTATTGATTGATTGATTGATTTTTGTCAGTTGTAGAGCCTGAACTCTGGGCCTGGGCGCTGTCCTTCAGCTCTTCAGCTCAAGGCTAGTGCTCTACCACTTAAGCCACAGCACCACTTCTGGCTTTTTCTGCTTATGTGGTGCTGAGGAATCAAACCCAGGGCCTTATGCATGCAAGGCAAGCACTCTACCACTGAGCCACCTTGCCAGCCCCTGGACTCTAAGAATCTTAATTAGGCTGAGTATGATGTTGGTGCATACATGTAATCCCAGCACTGGAGAGGTGAAAGCAGATGATCATGGTTTTGAGGCCAGCCTGAGCTACATAATGAGTTTTTAGACCATCCTGGGCCCATAGAGGGATCCTGTGTCAACTTCCCTCTCTCCTCAAGAACACATCTTAATAAGAGGTTCGGGGTGGAGGGGGGTTCAGTTACCTTAGGGTAAAATTCTTCACTAGCATGAGAAAGGCCTTTGGTTGGATTCCTAGCACTGAAGACAAAGACTCCAGAGAATAAGCTTTCAGGAATCTGGGTGATAGACTGAGACTTTAAACTCAGCCTGGATTACATGCTGAAACCCTGTCTCAAAAACAAGCAAGCTAGGAGCTGGTGGCTCATGTCTGTAATCCTAACCACACAGGAGGCTGAGATCTGAGGACTGTGGTTCCAAACCAGTAGGGCAGGAAAGTCTGAGATTCTTTTTTTTTTTTTTTTTTTGGGTCCAGTCGTGGGGCCTGAACTCTGGGCCTGGGCGCTGTCCCTCAGCTCTTCAGATCAAGGCTAGCGCTCTACCACTTGAGCCACGGTGCCACTTCCGGCATTTTTCTTTTTGCTTATGTGGTGCTGAGGAATCAAACCCAGGGCCTCAGGCATGCAAGGCAAGCGCTCTACCACTGAGCCACCTTTCCAGTCCCAGGTCTCAGAGATTCTTATCTCCAATTAATCACAGTAAAAAACAGAAGTGGTGCTGTGATTCAAGTGGTAAAGTGTTAACCTTGAGTAAGAGGAGCTCAGGGATAGCACCTAGGTCCAGAGTTCAAACCTTAGGAACAGCAAAAATATAAATAACAATATAAATAAATAAACACAAAAATAGAAATCCATATAGGCCTCAAACTGGCTTACTCTATAGGCTTTATTTCTCGTCTGAACGCATTTTGTTCTTTTCACCCGTCTCTCACAATAAATGGAACTTTCCAGCTAGAAAAGAAAATTACGAGGATTTTGGCTATTTTGTTTTGAAAGATTTTGGCTGTAATTTATTCAACTTATGATCAGTTATGACTGCCCACCAAACTTGGTGCCTACCAGGGAAATTTTATGCAATGAGAAAATTCCAACCTACAAATTGTGATCAAATGTAATGAAATTTTTATGACTACTAAATTCTACAGTTAATGAAGTTGACATAATGTTACACTTTGCATTTAATTAAATATTTACTGATTTCAGTGTTGTAGGTTTCTTTCTTTCTATGGTGGGGCTACTAATGGAAATGTTCATATCTCAACATTTTTGTAGACCTGGAAAAACCATAGAAAAGATTCTTGCTTTCATTCCTAGGATGAATAGTTTGCCTAATGGATCAGGCTGCCCAGAGGCTGGGCAAATTAGATTAAATCTCAGGCAAATTTTTCTTTTCTTTCCTCCTCTTCCTCCTCCTCCATTTTTCTTTTATTTCCTCCTGTTCCTCCTCTTCCTTCCTCCTTCTCTTCTTTCCTCTTCTTCCTTCTCTTCCTCCTCCTCCTCTCCTTCTTCTTTTAGTAATGATACTGGGCCTTGTGCTTCCCCTTGGCTTTTTCACTCAAGACTGGTGCCGTATCACTTGAGCCACACTCCCACTTCCTGCTTTTTGCTGGAGATAAGATTCACAGACTTTTGTGCTGGGGTTGGCTTTGAGCCATGATCTCAGCCTCTTGAGTAGCTAGGACTATAGTGCCGCGGACCGGGTTCTGTCAGGACGACGGAGGACACCTAAGGGAGGAACCTGGAATAGGTGGGGAGATGGCAAACAGACAACTCACACACATTAGGAGTGGATGCTGAGTGCGATTTAATGCAGAGGATAACAAACTTTTATAGCAAAAGTCTCCATGAGAAAGGGCAAAAGGTTACACAATCTTGCTGCAGGGCTTCTTTCTTGGGTGGTCACCAGCTGGTCACCTGATAGGCACTTGTTTCCGGCTTATCTCTAAGAAATATAATGGGTTTCGATGTTTTGTCATCAACTAACCATTACCTTATTTCTATAGAGGCCTTAACTGTCCCATAAGATCTTTCCTGTTCTTTCCTCAATAGCAAGGTCACCGAGGCCTACATCTAAGCAAGTCTTTTAGTAAATGAAAGAGAGTAACAAGAAGTTCTTTCTCCTAAGTAGTTATCTCAGCAATTGCCATACATTCCTTCTGTTCTAGCCGGGCCTACAGCTTCTTGTAAATCTCTTACAAACAATTCCTTCTGCTGAAATGACATCATGAAACCCCCAATATTTACTTATGACTTGTCTACTAGCCTCCATAAGAGGGGTTTTAGGTTAGCACTTAACTTTGGTGAGTTAGTCATATTTTTAAGACACTCATCAGATATTGGAGTCGCCAACACTCTTAAGAAAGAGCTTTGAATAAGGGAACGTTGACAATGAGCAAGTACAAAGAGCAGTAGAAGCAGTAAAAGATTAATAGGCACTCTTATGCAGTGAAGAAAGGCAGAAACACATCTTTTCCCAGGGGTTTTTCCAGCCTTTTCCCAGGAGTAGGCCTCTTAGAAGCCCTATTCTCCGAGGTAGACTTCGGTGAAGTCCCAAAACTTGGAGATAGGTTTCTGTAAAGCCCCATTCTCTGAGGTAGACTTCGGTGAAGTCCCAAGACTCAGAGATAGGTCTCGAAGCCCCTATCATGGTCTGATAGATGGTTTCCCATGCTAAGCAGACTCTACTGGGGTCGGCGTGGCACTATAGCACCCAGCTCAGGTAAACATCTTAAGGAACAAGCAATGAGAAGTGGAGGAAGAGGAAGTTACGCCATGTTTATGGGAATGGGTTCCCTAGATGTTGTCTTAGCAACAGGGCTGCAGAAAAGCTAACCATCTCCAAGGTTTTGAAAAGGAGCTTCCAGTGTTCTAGAAGCAAAGCTATGTCTCGGTGACATCTCTCTCCTGGCAATATCATCAGCAATATCTTGCCATTTCTGGGGGTGAGGTTAGCTCTTGTTATTGTCTCTTTCCTTGCTCACATAGCAAAGAGTTCTCAATCCAGTGCCTGGCTCATGATGTCCTCTCAATGAAAGAACCATTATCAGCTGTTATTATTATAGCAACCTTGTAATGTAAAAATGGCAGCCTAAGAGTTCTCCACCTAAAGCTGGGGGAAAGGGAGACCATAGTTAACAGGGGAAAAGAAGATGTCTTGCAGAGGTACCCCAGGAAGGCAGTAACAAACCCAGAATTTAGTTGACCCATCCCCTTATGCTTTGATCATTCTGTCAGATCCTAGTTATAATAGGTATTCCAGGGATTCCTGGAAAGGCCTTTTATGGGGTCCTTGTCAACTAGAAGCTTGGTATTTTGTCCTGCCTTCCTTGAGTTCCATGCTGAGCCTCTGGTCATCAAGATGCATGTGTTTAAGACCTCAACTAGCTTACTGCTGAGTTGATTTGAGGCAGCTTTCAGATTAAAAAGTACAAAATATGGCACTGAAGAATAAAGCTAGAATAGACTGCCTCTAAAAAAAGGCAGAAAGAGTTGCTACTTTCGGGGACCTGAATTGGTCAGACTGCATGGAGGTAATAAGGTAATAAAACTGGGTATCCTTATTTGTCAGCTAAAGCAAAAATGGAAACACGTCGGGTGGCAGAGTTTTTATTTTCTGACAGCAGAAAATACACATCTTCATCTGCAGAGACAAAATGTTTCCTGGAAATAACCCCAAGCATGAATTTATCATGAGTCCTTGTATAAAGGACACTGAATGACATAGTGGGCCATATATTCAATTCTGTTTTCATAAAAGACAGAAATGCCATTAAGTTGGTCAGTTTCTCACATCGGGGTTCTCTGAAGACAGAGAGCATAACGTTAAATCATAACTCAGTGAGGGCATTTCTTCAAGGAACTCAAAGAATGAAGTTGAGAGGAGAGATACCTTTGAGTCCCTTCCACAAACATTACTGACAAACTACTGAAGCATGTATTCAATCAGTCACCCATTCATTTTTCCATCCATCCACCCATCCATCCACCAATTCATCTGTCCATCCATCTATCCACTGTTCATTCACTCACCTACCTAATTCATCTGTCCCTCTATCCAGCAGAGATTGCTTGGAAGAACTGATGCTATGTTGAATTTTGAAGGAAAAGTAGTAAAAGCTCAGACACAGGAAGAGGAGGAGAGCATTCCAGGCAGAGAAATTCATACCTTTGAGGAAAGGGTGAAAGAAAGCATGACTCCTTGCAGGAGTATGAGAGCCTCAGATTGTCAGGAGGAGGAAAACTTGAGTCTGACCAGAAAGCAAGGCTCTTGTAGGGAAGGTCAAGTGGGAGCTCTGGATTTCACTCTGTCGGCCATGCAGGCAATCCTCGGAAGGCCGAGGAGCACTGTGAAGTCAGGTTGGTGCTTTAAAAAGGTAATTGGTATCAAAGAAGACACATTGGAAGAACAGAGGTGGTACACCTCTGTTCTGGAACTTGGGGTCACTGCTTAGGATCTGAGAGTGTCAGGGTCTGAAAGCTGAGTGGGAGGGGAGTATAGGGTGTACCCTAAAGTTTCTGGCTCAATAACCTGGGTAGATGTGGAAACATTTCCTGATGAGATGAGGAAATGAGCAGAGACTAGATGGGATGGATTGCTCCATTCTGAACAGGCTGAAAGGGAGGGAGGGCCTTGTAGATCACCCAGGAATAGAGATTGCCGGGCACAATACAGAAAGTGGGGACTTGGGAGGCACGGCAAAGTTTTGGCTGCCTTAGGAGCTGTCAGTCGACTAGGTGAGAGGGAATGAGAAAGCTGACAATTACAGAGCCTGGAGAGCCATAGAAGAGAGAGGTTGGTTGCTCCCTTGTGCCCTTTCTCTTTGCCCCGGGATCCTGGGCTGCTGCAGATTCCTCACGTTATACCGTCCCTCACCCATCGGCCTACTTTGCTTTCTTTCTGGAAGGTGCTACTTCTCACCTGCCTCTCTCCCTGTAGCCTAAGCTGCTTGTTTTCATCACACCCGGTAGCTCTTTTAGCATAATGAATTGTGCTTTGCCATTTAACTCTTCTCAATAAACCTTCAACATTCTCCCAGGTCAAGGTCCACTGGTAATGTCTTATTTTCTAATATTAGTCTTCTCAGCATCAAATGTTTGTGGAATGAATGAATGAAGAGTTAATGAATGACTACACAGAGTACCATGGGAAAAATGAGGAAAGATGTATAAGGGCATTGCTAGCTGCTACAACAACCTTCCAGTACCTCAACGCTAACACTACCAATGGGAATTTCTCATATACTGGTCCTGTGCTGTTTGTGATTTGGTAGGTGACTTTTCTGCGGGGGGGAGACTTGGAGACCCAGGTTACTTCTGTCTTGTGGTTCTGCTAGCCATAATTTCTTGGTATCCAGTTCACTCGTTTCCATTTCTGGCTAGGACCTTGTATCAGATTATACCCAAATGCGTAGGTGGCTGGGAGATGTAGTTCTGGCTAGGCATTCACTTCTCAATGACAGCTCAGCACTATTGAATAATTCTTTGAGGTGGAGGGAGCTTCCACCTATGCAATGGATAATGTATAGCAGTAATTCTAGTCTCTGTTTCCAGATGTCCCCAGGGAGGCAAAAATCATCCTCAATTGAGGATCTCTGGTCTATTCCATGTAGGAAACATTGGTATTTGCGATAGCCGTTGGCTTTCAGGCTGAAAGAGCCACCTAACTCTGCAAGGAGTGTGTGTGTGGGGGGGAGTTTAGAGAAGGCTACCTAAGGAGGTGACAATCAGAGAGAGAGAGAGAAAGAGAAAGAGAGAAGGAGGAGAGAATAGTAGCATAGGCAGAGGGAACCATAGGAAGATACATACCATAGCCAACTGAAGGAACTTCTGGGAGAGATAATAGCCTCAGATGGCCTTTCTTGTGGTTTATGGTCTTGGCACACAGAAGAAAAGATTGTCCTGTCTGGTTACTGGTGTGAGGTCTGTCCCTTTCCTCGTTTCTCTTGCAAGGTTTTTGCACTGGAAGAGTGGCACTGGCTGTGGCCCTTGTCCGCTTTCCTTTCTGGTTATGGAAGTCTACAGGCTTACCTTGGTGTCCTGGTTTGTTCATCCATGAATTGCTCTGTCATCTGTCCTTGGGAAGAAAATCACTGTCATCACTACAGTGATGACCTCATCATTGGAAACCCTGAGCTTAGGCTGATTATACAATTTGAAATCCTCACTCCCAACTAAGATTCTAGGCTTTCCTTCTAAGCCCCTCCCAGGAGCCCTAGCCCTTCTCTGCAGTCTAGTTTGCCCCCAGCATCCATCTTTGCCATCACAGGGCTGAAGAAACCCATTTGTGTGCTCTCTTTCTCTCTCAGCTTCAGACGGTTCTTTGATTTTCTTCTTGGGTCAGAATGAAAATTTCAGGGCATTGAATCTACAGTCCTTACTTGAATCAGGCTGAATTCTCCAGAGCATCAGGCTTTATTTTCTTTCTAAAACAAACTCTGATCTTATCTAGATATTAGGCTTATCTTGGCAAGTCACTACACTGCATTGGACTTTTTTTTTTTTGCAATGTGATATTGTGAAGAGACCTCGACCCATGGCTGCCTATTATTGTTCATCTCTAGAAGGGAAGAGGAAGGCAGGGAGCTGGCTCTGGGGGCTGGGCTAGAGACACATTCTCCTAGGCTGTACTGGGGAACATTAGGGGGTCATGAACCTCTCTAACTTTTGCTTCTCTATTCACCTGAAGCCGTTCCCAGGGTCACCAGATCTGCCTTTGCCCACATCACTTAAGACTGTTGGAGTTCATACTACTAAAAGTAGCCTCCCAAGTGGCTATTCTTTTTTTTTTTCTTTTGCTGCTGCTACTCTTCCTTTCCATTTTCCATAAAGAAGCCACACTGCACCACTTGGCTCCATTGCCTAGGAAAGAAAAAAATATATATTTTTGTCATGGGGCTGGAACTCTGGACCTGGGCACTGTCCCTCAGCTCTTCAGCTCAATAGTGCTCTACCACTGAGCCACAGCACCACTTCTGATTTTCTGGTGGTTAATTGGAGATAAGTCTCATGGAACCTTGATCTTCAGATCTCACTCTCCTGGGTAGCTAGGATTACAGGTGTGAGCCACCGACACCTGGCTAGAAAACATAATGCCTTACTGATGTAATTGTAACCTCTCTGTACAGCATCTTTACAATAAAATAAAATAAAAAAAATTTAAACATGTTTTTGTGCTGATACAGGGGCATGAACTCAGGGCCTGGGTGCTATTCCTTAGCTTTTTCCACTCAAGGCTTATACTCTACCATGTGAGCCAAGTTCCACCTCTGTGTTTTTGGTGATTAATTGGAGGTAAGTCTTATGGACTTCCTTGTCCAGGCTGGCTTCAAACCTGGATCCTCAGATTTCAGCCTCCTGAGAACCTAAGATGACAGGCGTGAACCACTGGCACCTGGCAAAAATATACTTCTTAGACCAGTGCTATATCCATTTTTCCCAAGAGTATCTGCTGGTAAGGCAGTCTTGCTATCCACAATCCTGGCAGAGCCTTATGCATGCACTTACTGCAAATGACCACTAAGGCATCCTCAGTCCCAACAGATAATTCTCTACATTGTATATTCTGTCTGGCATCTGTTCACTCTCCTCTTTCTAATAAAGAGCTATATTGTACCTCTCCCCCAAATTCATATATTGAAGTCATTGAAGTCTTAATCCTCAGTACCCTCAGTACATGACTGCATTTAGAGAGATAATCTTTAAAGAAGTCATTAAGTTAAAATGAGATCATTAGGGTGGGACCTACTCCAAAATGATTGTTGTCTTTTAAGAAGAGGACATTAGGGGGGCTGGCAAGGTGGCTCAGTGGTAGAGTGCTTGCCTTGCATGCATGAGGCTCTGGGTTCAATTCCTCAGCACCACATAAGCAGAAAAAAGCTAGAAGTGGTATTGTGGCTCAAGTGGTAGGGCCCTAGCCTTGAGCTGAAGAGCTGAGGGTCAGCACCCAGGCACAAAATTCAGCCCCCATGAACGACAAAAGAAAGAAGAGGACATTAGGACATAGATCTTTGCATAGAAGATTATATGAAGATAGCTAACTACAAGCTCAAGGAAACGTGTGTGCGTGCATGTGTGCATGCACGTGCATCTGCACCTGTACACAAATACTAGGGCTTGAGCTCAGATCTTCAAGTTCTTGCTTGTTGTTTTTGCTGTTTGCTGCTATTTGAGCCATACCTCTACCTCCAGTTTTTTTGTTGGTTAATTGGAGAGAAGAGTTTCAAGGATTTGTCTGCCTTGTCTGGCTTCAAACCATGATCCTCAGATCTCAACCTCCTGAGTAGCTAGGATTACAGGTGTAAGTCATGGATATCAGACAGAAACCAACTTTATGGACACCTTATTTGGGGACCTCCAAAACTGAAGAAAAAAATGTCTGTTGGGTAAGCCACCAGGCCTGTGTCACTTGGTTGTGGCAGTCCTAACAAGCTAACACACTTTCTATTTCCCACTGTCTCAGAACAAAATCCTTACACTCCTCCCTACCCCCTATGAGACCCCAAAGGATGAACACTGGCCTCAGCCCCTCCCTTATCTACTAGGCATTTCTCCCTTGCTCACCTTGATTTGGCACCACTACTCTTTTCCACCTGGAGCCCTTCCTTATTTAAGGTCTTCCCCCGTGCTCTGGATCTGCCAAGGCCTTTTAAAATCATTTTGCAGGTCTATCTTGCTTCATTTTAGATCCCACCTTCAAGGTCACCTCATCAAAGATCTTCCCAGAACATCCTGTTAAGTTGGTCTCATACTCGCTCATTGAATATGAACTTTTCCTTCATTAACATCCTTAATTAGATATTTATGCATTTTTTACTTAATACCTGCCTTCATGAAGTCAAGGACTGTTCACTACACTGTTACTACTTATCTAGCAAAGCACCTGGACACATAATGATACTCAATAAATATTTATTGAGTAAATGAATCTTCACCTGGTTTAAGTCTTAATCTGGGATGCAGGGTCCAGCTCAAATCCTCTTGTCTCCTTAAATTGGCCTTCTGATCCTTTTAAGGGCCAGAAAAAAACTTCAGTGTCTTGCTACATGGCTTTATGTAGTATGCCATGGGGTTTATGGATGTTTTGGGGAGGTGAGTTTTCACTTCTGCCCAGCCTCCTTCCTTCCCAAATCAGGCCTGCACACTGCTTCTCTGCATGGCTCGCAGCACAGCTGAGCTCAAGGCCCAGAGCACAGGAGGGGGTCAGTCACCATGCGTGGACCCAAATAGATCAGAGGGAGAACCAGTGGTGGAGGATGTGAGGAACTGGGTCGTTTGCAGGCATGAAAAGGGTGCCCCTCCCCTTCATATCCCCTAGGAAGAAGGCTGACAAACTCCTTTTTGCCAGGGAGGGTATTAGGGTAAACCTCATCAGCCAGTTGTACTCACAGAGCAGATTTCTGGGTAGGGGAAAATCCACTGGCTGGCAGTTGCACAATTACAGACTCTCTTCTGCCCAGCTGTGGGCTTCAGAGAGGGCCTGGGCATCACTGCCAGTTCCTTTCTCTGAAGGAGAACCTGGACCTCAAGAGAGGGGGAAGGTCCAAGGTTAGGAGCCTTGCGCCTATCCCAACCAGACCAGGCCCAAGCAACAGCCCTTAGGCCAACATCCACTCTTGGCTGCACTCCCTCTCCAGGGCTGGTGGGCAGGCCTGGCCAGTGGCTACTGGCTGCTGTCTTTCAGGGGCTGGGGTTGGACAATGGGAAGAAAAAGCCCCCTCCCCACTGCTCCAGCAATATAAAGCAGGCCTTTCACTGAGGCTTTCTGGCTGCTTGGGCTGGTTCTTGGCACCCAGCTAGGCGGTGTTGGGAGGGGCGTGAAAGCAAATGTGTTGGGGGTGGGGATGGGGCCTGCATTTCTGAGGCGTCTGTCCTGCCCGGGGGTGGGGGGGGGGGAGGGCACCCACGGGGCGGGCGAACTCCCCAGCTGTGAGATGAGCTCATACTGGGAAACCGGAACATCTTGGGGTAGGGAGGAGGGAGGAAGACCCGCAGCAAGCACGCGGCGAAAGTGAGGGCCTGGAGAGCAAGTTTGGAGTAGAGGATGGAAAAGAGGTCCACTCTGCTGGCCCTGCCCCCACTCCTCCAACCTGGGTCGCCAACCCTGACCTCCCCAATACCACCGTAGCCCAGCAGCACATCCCTCCGGATACACCCCCAAGGATCGCGGGCCCTCTGGGGTCTCCCCTCCCCCGCCAGCCCAGGCTTGCCACCCCCGAAGTCTCTCTCTTCGCCCTTCCACATGGGGAAATACCCCTGTCCGGTCACCCCGCTACTGTCCGCGGAGCCTTTGGAGATGCCGGAGCTCGGATTTTGGGCAAATCGCGAGGCGGCTCTGCGAGTCCCTTAAAGCACCTTTCCTGGGTGCCCCTGGCGAGGGGGTAGGAGCGCCCCTGCGCAGGTGCCTTTCCGCCGCACGCGTTCCAGCCGCCAGCCGGGGCCTCCTCCGCGGGCCTGGCAGCTCGCGGTCCCCTCCTGCGTCCTCCGCCCCCCACCCCCGGCCCCAGCTCCCCAGCGTCTCTGCGCGCTGCCGGAGAGTTTGGCGTAGACAGCGCAGGAGCCATCGTGACTGGCGGAGGAGCCGAGGGTAGAGAGACCAGACAGAGACGGCAGCCGAGTCGGGGTGGGGGATGGGGTGGGGACCTGGGCCGAGCCCTTGGGGTTTGGAGGCAGTCGCTGCCAAGGAGGGAGGGGGAAGGGGGGGGAGAAATGGCTCCGATTTTCAGGAGAAACTCGCTTGATTTTGGAGCCTAGGCTGGGAGAGGATGGAGGAGAGGGGGATCAGAGGGTCTGGTTATTTAATGTGAGGATAAATTGTACAAGTAACTCACGCACAGCCATCCAAACAACCTCATTCCCCACCCCCAACCCCGCGCACATAGCCGCTCTTCTCCACCCAGAGATGTTTGTCTTAAGCTAGGGTAGGAGCAACCTGGGGTTCAAGGAACAGGTGACTTCCCCCGTCCCCCCCCCCACCAATTCTTAACCCCAACTACATACACACGCCCCTATCCTGGAAAGGGGTACGAGAGGCTATGGTGTATGAGGCGCTTAGGCGTCGCCTCCGAAGCCCAAGGTTGCAAGTTCAAAACCACCAGCACCACCACTGCCTATAATCAGCTCCGAAAAGCCACGACTTGGAGAGGAAACGCGTCTTAAAAAATTTATTTATTTATTTTTGGTTACCGTTCCCAGACAGCATTTCAATTTCCAAACGTGGAAGAGGCATGTGTGTATGTGCGTGAGTGTATGCGTGCGTGCGTGTGTGTCAACTGTGCGTGTGTTTGTGTGTGCATGGTGGGGGGTTGTCTTATCCATGGTGATCTTATAAGAAAACCCGAGGACTGAACTTAAAGAGAAGACACCGGTCCATGGTAAAACAAACAGGAATAAACAATCCTTTAGATGTAATTTGTGGTTTCTCTGGAGGTGGAGGTGGCGCTGAGGAAGAGCCTCCCTCCCACCCCCCACCCCAATATATATATTTTTTCCCCTCCCTTGGCTTACACCTCCACCCCCAGCCTTTGGAGCGGCGGAGAAGCGGCTCCGGAGTGATTAATCCGGGGATAATTCACCCCCCCCCCCCCGCCCCCCGGCGCGAACCCCGCGAAGCGGGATTGGAGCGAGTCATTTCCGAGAGCGCAGCGCGCCTCTCCCCGGCCGGGCGGACACTTGGTTCATTCCAGCCGCAGAAGCTCAGGGCTCCCGCGTACCGGGATTTTTTTTTTCCCCGAGCAGAGGAAAAAAAAAAAAAAAAAAAAGCTCCCGAGCTCTCCTGACCTCCTTTCTCCTCGGCGGCGAGCGGAGCCTCTCCCTCGGGCTGCCGGCCGCGCCATGCCGCGCTCGCGGGGACGGGAGCTGGGGCGCTGCGGCTGCCCCGCGGGGAGGGCTCTCGGCGAAGCCGGGATTTCGGCACTCGTGCCGGGCGCGGGGAGCCGCTGGGGCCGCCCAATACCGCTGCTGCCGCCGCCGCCGCCGCCGCCGCTGCTGCTGCTCCTGGGCTGGGGGCTGCTGAGCGCCTCGGCCGCCGCGGGTAAGTCCGGCCGTGCCGGGGAGCCGGGGAGCCAGCGGCCGCCGCGCGCCCCACCCGAGCCCCGAGCCCACCCAGCTCCGACGCGGTCCCAGTCCCTTCCCCCGCCCCCCACCCTCCCCCCAGTTGCCAACCCTCCTCATTCTCGCTCGTGTCTGCCCGGATCCGCCATCCCACCTCCCCGCCTCCACCGCGTCCTCGCCCCCCACCCTCACGGCTCTCCCCAACCCCAGCCGCAACTTGGCCGGATCTGGCCGGTGTGTGTGTATGGGAGGGGAGGTGTGTGTGTGGGGGGGGGCTGGGAGACTGACATCCTCGCCCGGGGTTGCGAAGGCGCCTGGACCTGGGGGGCGCCCAGCCCCCCAGGTGCCCGGCTTTTCCCCGATAAACTTTCCGGGAGCCTTACTCCCCCAGCTCCCCATTCTGCTTGGCACGCCCGTCCTGGGGGCTGGCGCGGAGCGGCGCGCCCCCTCGGCGTATCCGCGTCTGCGGGGGTCTGTCCTCCCCTGCCCCCACCCGTTTGCTCGGTCGTTAGCCCTTGCCCCCCTCCTGAGCCGTCTGGAGACTGCGGCCGCCACCCCCCTCCCCAAATGTCCTCCGCCCTCCGCGCTCCGATGGGAGTGGGAGGCGCAGGTGGCCGGGCGCGCCCTGGTCGGGGGTCCCGCGCAATCTTCGCAGGAGGGCACAGGTGGGGGCTGGAGGAGGAGGGAGGACTCGGGGCCGGGGTTATGCCCCGGGGCGGAGGAGGGGGTGTCGCCGCCAGGCTCTGCGCCGCCACCTTCCTCTCGGTTTCCACTCCGCGCCAAAGTGCCCTTTCCCGCGCCCTGCTGCAGCCGAGCGCCCGGGCTGCGGCAGCGGTGGCGCGGGCGGCGGGACCCGCTCCGGGCAATCGAGTCCAGGAGGAGGGCAGACCTGGCGGGCTCGGAGAGTCCCGGAACTTCCCGACGTGTGGCTGCAGAGTACAGGTCGCGAGGGAGGCTCTCAAACCTCCACTCCTCAGTGGACGCTACTGGCCTCAATTGGTTCCCTATCGGTTTCCTCACAGCACCCTTGGTGGCTTACCTCTAGCCACAGCCTAGAAAGTTCCGACTGCCCAGGTGGAGATGGGTCGAAACCTGTGCCTGGAGCCGCATTTTTCATTTAGCCAGAAGCTGACACTCACTAGGGAAGAAAATCCCAAACACCTGCTGCCCGGGCCCGGACCTTCTGGCCTTAGCACAGCACTGGCTGTTTCGTTGATTTTTGTTTTTTAAACCACGGAGGGAACCTCCAAAGCCTTGGCCTTGGCCTCGGCCACCCCAAGAGCCCCAGCACCCCTTCTTGGAAAGTGTACCCCTTCTCTGGCAAGACAGTGAGTGGCGAGCTTTCTGGCCCACGGTGGGTTGTGGTATCTTGTGAGCTGGTCACCTCCGAGTGTGCAGCTCCCTCGTTAGGCGCGGGATGTTGGGGTTCCAGCTCCAGAAGGGGTCCCCACGCCAGCTCTTGTCTCTCTCATTTCTTACTTGACCGGACTTTCGCAGGTTCTCCTAGGAGTCATAGCCACCGACACCCAGAGAGGGGCGCCCGTGGTGCGCGCGCTAGCCAGACAGCCCTGGCCCCTTTCTCACACACACACACCCACACCCACCCAGAGGCTGCCTGAGCCGATGCTGGATGCTGCTGGGAACCCAGACTTGCCCCATGGTGGGTGGGGAGCCCCCCCCCCCACTGTTAACTATAAAGTCAGGCCTTTTGGAGGGTTAACTAGGTGAGGGCCCTTTTTCTGGCTTAGCTAACTGGAGAACTCCTCTGGATCTGACATTTTTTTTTTTCCTGGCTAAGATTTGTCCCTGCTCCCTGAGTATAGCATGTCCCTGGGGAGAGAAAAGGCCAACTCACCGCCTGCCTGCTCAGTGGTGCCTGAATCCTGCCTCGTAGAGATCCACACGCCTATAGCTAGCTCCATGCTGGGTACAGAAGTAAGTGTGTGTGTGTGTGTGTGTGTGTGTGTGTGTGTGTGTGTGAGAGAGAGAGAGAGAGAGAGAGAGATCTGAGATGTGGTGGTGGTGGCTCCCTGGCAGGTCCTGCTCAGGCTTCCAGTACCTTCTTTGCTTTTAAAATCTTTCCTCCATTTAATTTACTGTCTGGCCTTGCCAGGTAGAAGGGATGTGGAAAGGGACTTGCTGAGTGGAGATCTTCAGGACAGTACTTGAAGTTGTGTGTGCATGGGGGGAGGGGAGCACATTCATTCTGCACCCTCAACTCCTTCTTGCCATGCCTCACACATTCCCTTGTAACAGGTTTCTCCTTGATCTGTAAGTAAGGAACATCTCACTGTGAAACAAGCCAAAGGGACTTCTTGGCTTTCCTGACCTCTTGTGGCCACCAGCCCATCCCTGATAGTGTCAGCTCTCAAAGGGGTCTTTTCTGACCTTTCTACTTCCAGTCACTCCTGCGGTCTGGCTTCTGTTCTCAGGATTGTGTTGGAACATTCTAGAAGAGATTACAGATGACCATCTTCCTTGCTAAATCCTTTCCTTGTTCGCCTCTTCTTCCTTTCTATAGCTTTGGACACTTTGGACCACTCCTTTTCTGAGTTCTCTTCCTTGGCCTTTGGGGACAACGTATTTCACTGATTTCTCTCCTCCCTCCATCTCTTGAGTGAGCTTCCTCAGCCTCTAAATCCAGCATTTACCGTAGGGTGTCTTCAGCCTTCTGTTCCCTGCCCTTCACTCTACTCCCTGGGTGAGCTCATTCCTGCCCATCCTTCTACTACTCTCTCTGAAGCTTCCAGACAGATTTGTCCTGCCAAGCTGTTGCCTAATAAATGTCTATTGGCCTCCAAGCCCATGAGAACTCTGGATCCAGACAGCGCATACATCTGGCTGGCTCTGGATATCTCACTCCCCTTTCAAAGCAAACACATTGGCTTCTCCCCTCCAGGGTTCCTCGGTTCTCCAGCCCAGAACTTTGGGAGAGAACCTCAGCTCTTTCCTCAGCAGGCAGCCACCAAGGTTTCAAGTTTTCTACCTTCCGTTATTCTCAAGCATAGCTACTTTTGTTTGAATCTAGAGGCTCTGAGCATTGAATAGCCTCCCATTAATATGTGATTACAAATAAAGGCAGCATTAACCTGTGAGTTTGAGGAATTCCAATGAAATTCTGATCCCTCTCCCACACCCCTAGGCAATCACCTACTTTCATAGCTTACAAAAAAATCAAAATCACATTAATTTTATTTTTAAATGTCTCTTGTCACCCGAGGGCTTGCCTGTAGGCTGCCACTTGGAGATGGAGGACCACCTGTGCCCATGATCTAGTATAGCACAAATGGAAAGGCACTAAGGCATTTTGTTCATCTCCCTCATCTATTCAATAATTAGCGTCCTGAAGGCAGGCTCAATGCTTGATTTCTATTGTATCCCTAGTATCCCCTCAGGACCTTCAGTAGAGCTGGTGTTTGATGGATAGCTGTTAAATCAGTGGGTGATTTTTGTATTTTGTTCTTGGACACTTGTCCAGGGACTGATAAAACTAAATTGCCAGTGTTATTGGTCAAAGAAAGCCAGCTGGTTTGCAGAGGTAACACAATGATAAGGTTACCTGTTCCCAGTTACTTCCTTCCTACCACAAAATGGCACAAATTGGTAAGACAGCTCTCTAGGTTCTAGAACCAGTGCAACAGTCCTTGGCACTTTTACTTCTCAACACTGATGTGCCAAGGATAGGCATTTAACTGCTCAGCCATTGATGTGGGTCTGGATGTGAATTTCCATTTGTAGTCGACCTGTGGGCTTATGGTTTTTTGCTTTGTTTTGTTTTCTTCATTAGCTGCCTACATTGCTGCAGAGAGAGCTTGCATCTCTAGCCTGTTGACTGTGTGGTCTTATTGAAGGGAGGCTGGACTTGGGCAAAGGGACTGGAGAACAAGCCTGGACAGTACCAGGCTTATGTTTGTCCAGAAGAGTCTAGCAGGTGGCTTCATCAGCACCATTGTGATTGGTAGTGTCTGTCCTGCGGGTTCCATCTTCACTGTAACACCCACAGGTGTTACAAGCAATCCATTCTGCAGAGTCCCAGGCTCCTCATTGGAGGCTTTGATGACACAGTAACCTCTAAGTTACAGGCTCCCCATCTGCACCGGGACAGTAATTCCAATCTTAGGGAAGGCCCTAAGCTGTTCCTGTCTTGTTGAATGTGTCCATTCAATAGAGGGTGGGGCTGAGCAGCATCCCTGGGGACAAAGGAGTCCACCTGTGCTCAGTAGGCTGTCTGAGCACCCCATGTGAGTGGCACTAATAGCTGTAGCTCACCTAGAGCTCATTGGTAAGATCTCCAGCTCTTGTCTGGATTGTCCTGGTCCCTGTTGCCACCCAGGATGGCTGGCAGTATTGTTCCCACGTGATAGACTAGGCAATAGGTCTAGAGGGGGACCTAGCTCTGGATCTAGGTCTACCTGACTTCAGATCCCTTGTGACCACACTGCTGTCCGACTTCTCAAGGATCTCAGCAGGTGTCACCCCCTTAGAATTCTTCTGCCCCATACCCCTTTGCTCTGTGAGGTCTGGAGCTTAAACTTCTAATCCTCAAGCAGCTATTATCCAGTTTCTCCTTGAAATGACTGCAAAAACACCCTTGGTTTCCAGTTTCCCAAACCCATCAAGGTGGAACTCACTGTGGGATCGCTTGACCCTACATGTTATATTATTGTAGCACCTTTGTCTTCCTTCCCAGGACTCCTGAACTTTTGGATAGTTTCCTCCTCCCCTGAGCTTGAAATTTCCAGCAGATAGAAAGGACCTGCCTGGTGTTGGTGACTCATGCTTGTCACTTTACCTACTCAGGAGGCTGAGGTCTGTGGATCTTGGTTCAAACCCAGCTCATACAGGAAAGTCCTTGAGACTTACTTCCAATTAGTAAGAAAAAGCTCCGTGCCTAGGTCCTGACTGATGCGTGTGCTCGCATGCATGAGCGCACACACACCCCATCAGCCTCTCATCCTACACAGCATGGCCCTTAACAGCTGGAGCCTCCCTTTTACAGCAGTTTTGGGTAATTTCCTCAGGGAGTGTGGCTGGCAATCCTGTGTGGCCACCACCAGGAGCTCTGTCAGAGAAGTATGTCCAGCACAAGCCTCGATCACCATAGTGGCTCCAGCTCATGGCCAAGGGTAGCACAAAGCACTGGTCCTCCCACAGAGATAGAGGGGTGGCTATACCACCCAATAAGTAGGGACTCTTCCCCTTTTGGAGAGTCTCCCCCATTGAATTATTGCCTTTTCCTGTTCTACCTATTTGTTTTGCTATCGTTGGGAAATTTCAAACTGAATTGATTTCTAAAGGGATGTTGGCCCTATCCTTGAAAAATATCCTGATAAGAAATGTCCATGATGCTGAAAATAATGTATGTGTAGTTAAATTACTGAGCACACCAGATAACTATTAGAAATTTATCTGAGACTCTCCTGTGTGGTCTAGAGCAGAAAATAAGAGCTCAGATTGCTGCTCAAATAGATTTCCCCCTCAGCTACTGTCTCATTTATACTCAATTAAGTGCAATTATAATCTAGAAACTTCCCAAAAGAAATTGTGTCCAGCTTCTAGGTTTTCAAATAGAAAATAGAATAAGCTCCATTATTAAGTAGTTACATCTATGTATTGATTGGAAAGTAAGCAAGTGTGACGGTGGTAACTTTAAAGGGAGAAAGCAGAGACTCTGAAATTTCGACCATTGGAGATACAAGTGTATCATCAGCGAATGCGAAGGCATTTGATTGATGGTCTTTTCTGAGATGAGAGAGTGTGGTAGAGTTGACTCAGGTCTCAGGAGGTTTGTTCTTGGGTTGTTGCCTGCCTCCCAACCCTCCCTCACCCACTTAACTGCCTACTCATTGTTTCCTTCCTGCCACACTCTTTCACGAGTGGGTGCAGGTTGGTGGCAATGTAGTGTCTGACACATTGCTTAACAATAAGGGAGTTCGATGGTTTCTTCTTAACGCATATTGAATTTTTCCTAGCATGAATATAACCACTTCCATGGATAGCATCTTCCCTCCCCCCGCCCCTCAAGGATTTTGTTGTCCTGTCCTCCTGGTCCTTTTTATGTGTAATCCCAGAAGACTGACCTCTGGAGCAGCCAGGATGAAGTCAAACTCCCATTTGGCCCAAGAGTCAGGAAGTTGTCTTCCAGCCTTGGTCTGGCCTCTAACAACCTGAGTGACCCTGAGTGAATCATCTCTTCTCTTCCTGGCTCTCCAGTTCCAAATATAAAATGGGAAAAATAATACCTATCCTGTCCATGTCATAAGGGACTTGGAAACTCTTTTGTCAATGAAACAGAAAGAAACTAACTAGAATAGAGCCCAAAAGGTTACGAGTCTAAGCTCTATCCAGTAGGAGATCCTGCTCTGTGGCCAGGCTGACATGGCCTTTCAAAGGACAGGAAGCCCCTGCTGCTGACCACAACCTGCCTATGTGGGGCTCGGGGGAGCAGATGAGGGAGGGCAGACTTGTGGTTATCCCAGACCTGATCCATCCTTAGCCACTAGTGGCCTGTGTGACTGGTTCTCATAAAAAGAAAGAGAAGAATAAACAGTCTCCACCCACAGCGTTATCGGAAGTTTGTTGTATTCTCAACACTGCAAGTTCAGTCTGTAAGAGGTCACTCCTTGGGCCCCCCCCTCTTTCTCTTAAACTCCCCCCCCACATCTGTCCTTGGGAAACATCTAAACTTAGGGTTTTAACTCTTAACAGGATGAAAATTCTACCACACTTCAGGACCACAGGGATTTGCTCTAGAAACATGGTCAGAGGGAAACATTACATATATCATTTTCTCCAGTCATATAGGATGCACAGTTGACATTTTGTGTTTTCTTTTCCCTTCCCCCTACCCCATCTCAGGAGCATTGCAATAAGTGACTCCTTCTGTTGCTCCATCACGCTTTATGATTACCTATCTGTGCAAGATCTCCTTTGTTGTTGTTGTTGGTTGCAGGGCTTGAACTCAGGGCCTGAGTGCTGTCCCTGAACTATTTTGCTCAAGGTTAGTGCTCTACCACTTTGAGCCACAGTTCTACTTCCGGTTTTCTGGTGGTCAGTTGGAGATAAGTTTCATGGTCTTTCCTGTCTGGACTGGCTTTGAACCACGATACTCAGATCTCAGCCTCCTGCATAGCTGGGATTACAGGCATGAGCCATTGGCACCTGGCAAGGATCCTCCCTTATTTTAAACTTTTCTTCCTTCTATCCCCAGTCCAAAAGCCAATTTCATCCTTCTCCAGTCTGATATATTTGATGTATGTCTTTTTGTGTGTGTGTTTTTTTCTGTGCCAGGACTTGTGCTTGAACTTTAGGCCTCATATTCTCACTTGGCTTTTTTCTGCTCAAAGCTGGTGCTTTACACTTGAGTCACACCTCCATTCTGGCTTTTTTTCCTGGTTAATTTGAAATCAGAGCCTCTCATATTTGTCTGTCTGGGCTGGCTTTGAACCTCGATCCTCACATTTCAGCCTCTTGAGTAGATAGGATTACATGTGTGAGCCACCAGCACCTGGCTATGTCTTGATATATTTATTGACTCTTATAAAGTATGATGGGTCTTTTCTTTTATCTTTTTTTTTTTTTTTTGGTTGTGGGGCTTGAACTCTGTGCTAGCTCTCTACACTTGAGCCACAGTGCCACTTCCGGTTTTCTGAGTGGTTTACTGGAGATAAGAGTCTCATGGACTTTCCTTCCCAGGCTGGCTTTGAACCTTGATCCTCAGATCTCAACCTCCTAAGTAGCTAGGATTACAGGTGTGTGCCACCAGCCTCTGGCTTTTATGGGTCTTTTTTTTTATGCATGTGTCTTTTTAATAGCTGTCAATGACATGGAGGTATGTATGTCATTAGTTTACTTTATTTAGTCATCTCCATATTTTGAAAGTTCAGTCATGTTCCTTGTGTTTATCCAGCCTGGACTTTCTCACTGCTGTGCTGTGTTAAGAGTTAGACATCTGTCACCTTTTATGCATTGAAGTTCCCTTGAGAAAAGACCCCTGACTTGTTGGCCTAGTCTTGTTACAAGTTCTGAAGTATATTCTGGTATCTTTTCCTAGGACCCTGTTGGAGAATAACTCACTCTGGCCTGAACAAATGGAGAACTAAGATCCTTGAATTAATGAGTTAATTTTTTATATTTTGCCATATAGTTTTCCAGAATACTAGACCAGTTTTTAGTTCTACTGTATACTTGTACTTTGTCTTTCCATAGCCTCATACCAAGTATTACTCATCTTTCTAATTTGTCCATTTTTACAAGTTTAAAGTGATGTCTCATTGTTTAAATGCACACTGCCCTGATGACTTGTAAGATTATATACTCATTTGTTGTATTTCTCTCCATGTGAATTGTTTACCCCATGTTCTTTGCTCATTTTTTAGGTTGGATTCTTAATTTTAAAATCTTTTGCTTGGCTAGCCACCAGTGGTTCACACCTGTGATCATAGCTACTCATAAACCTGGGCTTATTTTCCAGATATTGCCCTTTGTCTGTTTGAGAGGGAACAAATAATGTCTCTTAGTCTTTCATGTGTCTGTTTTGATTATGGTGTCTTTTTTTGGGAAGTTTTGATGCAGGCAGACAGAACCATCAGTACTTTACAGAAGGCAGAAGTTGAGAACTATGAGAATACTGATAAGCTGGGTGGCAGGCTAGGTTTCCTGGCTCATCTGAAACTTCTCTGTTGCAGGGCTGCTGTGTATGTGTAAGGCTTGGAAGAGTCGATTACCTTCCTGCCCACCCCTGGCAAATCCTAATTCTTAAAGGAGGTCTTTCTTCTGCCTCAAGGTGCTAAGTTTTCCTGAAGGCCCCAGTTAAAGTACAAATCAATGAACCAATGGATGTTACCCTTAGAAAATTTGAGGGACTACTCAGCCTTCAGAAGATATTTATTGAGGACCTCTGTTGCACCTGAACTCTCAGAGGCACTGGGGACAGAAATGAGTTTCAGTGATGAGCATGCAGTAGAGTGACAACCTATACAAGTTCTTAGCATTATTAATCACAGGACCAACAGGTGACATCAGGCAACAGGTAGTATCCCCACAATGGGAGCTCAAGTTCGAAGTGTGGGAGGTCAGTGGTGACAGAGTCCTGCCATATGGCATCTGGAAGCATTTGAGTGGTAGGGTGGTAGGTTGGCTTGGCTGGCAACTTCCATCTTGAAGGAACAGGAACAATGAGGGAAGGTGAGAACTGGTGGGAGAAGTTGGAGCATCTTGGGGAGAGGTAAGCCAGGCGGGGTCCCAAGGGATCTGTTCCTCTCACATTTTTCTGGCTCATCCTCCATCCTTGTGGACCTGGTGGAACTAACTCCACCACTTGTGGATCCTAGATCACTGGGCTGCCTCAGTGCGAACATGACAAAGCTTTCATGGTGAAAGAAAATGAAAGAAACACACACACACGGTCCCAGCATACTCAAAGACTCTAGGGCCAGAGGTAGTGAGTTTGAAGATAGTCTGGGTTACATAGCAAGCCCCTGTATCAACAACAACAAAATATTAGAGGAGCTTTTCTACAGGTTGACTTAACAGGTCATTTCATCATCCATCTGTGGTGAGACCTGCCATACTACACCCTACACCTTGTCTGAGGCAGTGGTGCTTACCTACAGTTTGGCCTTTCTACCTATCTCCTTTCTCCTTCATTCTCTGCCAAGTTCTTCTTATGCCACCTAGGGGAGTTTTAAGGCCTTTGCCTGTTTGCATCTGCATAGGACCAGAGGGCTGGCTCACTAGGACATGAACTGACAACTTAGTATGGTAGCCCTATGGTAGCTCTGAACAAATACTCTTCCTATCTTTCTTTCTTTTTCTTTTTTACAAATACCATTTAAAGCCGTGTTCCCTCTGCCAAATGTGGTTGTCAGCTAGCAAAGGCCTGGGAACTCTAAGCAAAGATGGTGGTGGGACTTATTCAGCAGGTTCATTTCCTGGGGGCCTGGGTAGGAAGACTTAGGCAGAGGGAACATGGCATGAAGGCTGAGAGTAGTAAGCTGTGGGGTGTGTGTGTGTGTGTGTGTGTGTGTGTGGTTTGTACTCTCTTCCCCCTGGCATTGTTACCTTCACTTCCTTTATGGAACACTCTTGTGTGTGCAAAGAGCTTTCACCTCCTTCTATATCTTACAATCCTCCAATGAACTCTTCATCAGTAGTTCATTTTGCCCTTATAGAAACCAGGGTTGAAGTTATACAGCTTGGGAGGAGAGGGTCTGGACTCAAACCTCCTCTGATTCTGAAGCTCACCTCAAACTTAGTCATCTGGGACTTGAGTCAAAGTAACTGTTCCTGGGCCCTCCCTTGATCTTCTGAACGGGACTGTCCGATTGGGACCCGTGTCTTGTAAGTCCTTTCTGCTCTTGTCTACCTTCCATCAGTGTAGGAACCCCTCAGGTACACAGTTTCCCAGCACCAGAGGTGAAGCTCACTGGAAATGGTCCCTGACCATCCACTGTTCTGTTTAATTGCTGATAACCCTACCCAGGATGTGCAGAGGAAGGGAGTGAGTTCTGGGTGGCTTTGGAGCCAAGGTTGTTCCTCTGCCTGTCAGCTCACACCTGGCTGCTATTTGTAGTACCCTTCCTCACTAACCTCCTCTGCCCTTCCATTATTATCACCCTTCAGGACCTGTCCTCCCCGCCCCCTCACCTCTTGCTGTACCTCAGAAGTGGTTACCAGGGTGACAGAATTGTGTTGGTGACAAGTTTGTGTTAGCGACAATAGATAGACCTCCCCAGAAAAGACTGGGCAAGCAGTAGCATTCCTAAATTGCTTAGCACACTTCACAAAAGTCCTGGGGGTGAGGGTCTTCCCACAGAGACAGCTTGGAGCTTCTAAATCACCAAGTCTGCATTTGTTATATGAGAACTCAGGATACCTGGGGGAGGGGGGTCTTATTCACCTCTTCCTCTGTGTACTGATTTCCATGATTCTAGATTTAATAATCACTGAGGTTTCATAATCACAAAGCACCAACATGCCATTTTGCCATTCCCCTCATCTTGCTGGTAGTTTAGAATGCAAGAGGACAACAGGCAGACTCATGACAGCCCGCCTGCGGCCATGGGCATCCAAGAGGAAGCTCTGGAGGGAGGTAGCTAAATACCCAGGCTCTAGCTTTTCTCTTGTTCTTGGCTGGGACAGGACCCAGACCCAGCAAAGGGAGTCGCTAGGGTAGCAGAGCCATAGCCTAGTAATAATCATTTTGAGTCTGTAGTCCTAGTGAGAAGCCAGAGACTCAGCAGGGACATTGAGGCAAATGGCCAGTTATGTAAATAAGGATGCTAAGGCAGGAAGCACAGAGACAGGGTGGCATCTATTCATCCATCCATCCATCCATCCATCCATCCATCCATCCATCCATCCATCCATCTACCCGTCCATTCATTTATTTCTTCAGAAAGTAAAGTAAGGACTATTAAGTAGTACCTGGGGATGAGGGTTTCATTGACAGAGAAGTTTTGGAAATACTGGCTGGACTCTGGTTTTCAGTCTGTCTCAGGATGTCTCCAAGAAGCTGCTTAGAAATACAGCCTCCCAGGCGTTGGCCCTCTACTCATGGTACCAGATCTGTATTTTAACAAGGTCTATAATGATTTAGATGGCCGAGAGAGTAGGTGAGCATGAGTCCATATGTCCTTTGAGTGCAAATGTGGAGAAAAGGCCAGGTGGGTGCAAATCTTGGCTCTAGCTTATCTGAGCCTCAGTTGCTGTATTAGTGAAATGGAGCCAACCCCTGTCCTTGCAGCCATGCTGGGGAAGGCCCATACTTGCCTCTTTGTCCTGATGAGGTGTCTGTGCCTCAGTGAAGGAGGCATTGTGGCCCTTGTGTCTAAGAGCTGTCCCTGGCACCTAGAACAGGCAATCCTTTAGCCCATTTCTTCCACGAACTGGTTTACTTGATCTTAAAAATAGACCACCAACACCCCTTCCCTGACTCTGCATTCCGTTCTGGCTCTCACCCTGTCTCTCTCCTTCCTATCCCAGCTCTGCTTCCTGCGAGGGTGTCTGCCAAGTCATTTCTCAGTGCCTGTCATCTGCCTTCCACCCTCCCCACCCCAGGGGAAGTGCTCTAGCCTAGGGTACCACATGACTTCCTATTTACCAACTCCCAGCAGCTCTCTTGGCTTCTGGACCTTCTCAGGTCTGGCCACAGCCTGCCTCTTGACCTTCTGCCTGTCCTTCCTCTTTCCTGCCCCAAGAGGCATCTGATGCAGCTTACCGCTCCTTCCCACTTAAACTTTCGTAATGATTCTGCTTCATCTTTTGCTGCAGACACCCCCACTCTCATTTTTATTTTTTAGCCCTCTCTTTTTATTCTCCATTCATTCCTATGACTTTCATACCACTGTCCAAGTGCTGATAATCTCTATATTAGGCATCCAGGGAAGATGGGGACCTTTGAGCCTCAAGGTTGAGGTACCACATGGATGGCTCACACCCAGCATGCCACGCAGCTTCCTAAGCAGGAATTGAAATTTACCCTTGACTTCTTCCCCCCTCAGCGGATGTTACCTCCCTAATGATTCCCCAGGCTTTGCTGCTTTGCTAGTGCAGCCAGGGTGTAGAACTTCTTCTTTGCCCTCTCTCCTAGAAAGCCACAGCACTTTGGGATTCTAAATCTGTCTTCTAGTTGCTCTCTGTGACAGGAAGACACAGGGGAGGGGGCAGCGTGGCATTTTGGATTGGAAGAGTTGGGGGCAAGACAAAAACAATGAGAAGCTGGTGCCCCTTGAGGAAATGGCAAAGAACTGGAAGGTCTTAGGTTAAGAGTAGCGTTGGAAGATGTTTCAAATGACAGGCTATGGACACCCCTTTTGAGGAGGGCTCTGAGTGATTGGGGTAAGAATGAAGAGTGATATAACCAGCTGGATTTATTTAATAATAGCTGGGCATGTGCTCTGTGTCCCTCCAAACAGGTCTGTTGGTGTCCTGTGTTGGAGAACAGGGCTTCCTGGGGAATGGATGCCTCCCCATCTCCTAAATCTCAAGAACTGTGTGCTTAGGAGCTCCTGAAGACTTGGGATAGGCTTAGTCTCCAGTGTATACCCAATATATGCTTTTCCAGGAAGCCCTCAGCCTGAGAATGACAGACTTCTCCCTCCCTTTCCTAGCAGGTACAGGTAGAACAAGGAGGCATCTGCCCTCCTGAGCATGCTCAGAGGAAAGGAGGCCCCTGTCTGTGTGCTGAGGTTGACATGAGCACGAGGGCTGGACGTCTAGATGTCCCTCCTGCTCCGGACATAATCAACTTGTTCATGCTATGGTTCTCCTGTGCCCACATCCCTCCCAAGAGTACTCTGCTTCAAGCACCCTTTCTGGCAGACTGCATTTATTAGCATTTACCTGGATGAATCAGGATTCTCATGAGTCTGTCCCCTCACTCCTCTTCCTATGTTTTCAGCCCCATTGGCACAGAGAAGCTCTCTTCCCCAATCCCACCTGCCCTGCAACATTACCGGGGGAGCCTCTGCCCAACGGTGGGCATGAGATTCATTAGAACTCCCAAAGGGTCACCAGGTTTGTTAGAGGCAGCTGGAAGGTCACGGTATGTCCAGGTGGGAAAGAGTCACATAAACTGTCAGCCAGGAGGCTGTTCTTTCGTTCTTTCCACCTTCCTGCTATCCTGATACTGAGCCCAGCCCCGCTCCCATTGCCCCATTGTGGTTGCTGCCTCCTCTATCCCCTGTACATCTTCTGACTTGAGGCAGTGAATCACTCCCTTTCCTCCCATGGATAGTTCTGTTCTTTGGCCCTGGGAAAGGTACCTTCTTGGTGGGGGTAGGGGGTGGGAGGGATGCCATTCCCTTTATCTAAGATGAGGCTACCCCATTCATCCCTCCCAATGGACTTCATTTCAATTCCTCTTGTAAGCAGCAGACAGCCTTGCCAAGGGGCTGAAGTTTCTCATGCAGTCAAGCAGAGGGGCTGGGGGAAACCAGCATCCCATAATTGTCTTCCCTCTGGGGTCCCCAGAGGGACATGGCTCAGTCCCACCAATCAGAATGGACAAAGGGCCGTGTGACCTCACTGATTGGGATTTGTTCCAGCCCAAAGCAGACACTTGGCATTTATTTGTCCTGTGCATTTTGATTGTGGCTAAATGCAGGTTCTGTGAGGCTCTTTGAAACATTGAAAATAGCTCCCAAACTCTCATTACTGCCTTTGAAGACCCACAGGGGTCTGGGAACCCTTGGCAGGAAACACCAATCTTGTGTAATTCCTCCTCTTCACCTTCCTCTCAACCAGCCTTTCTTCCCCTCTCAAGTTTGGAACTGAGTAAGTGAAAAACACAAGAAGAGTCAAATGGCAGTTGGAGCACCAGCTTTTTCTCTGATAAAGTTGATTAGACATGTGGTCACAATGTCTTTTTAATGCATTACTCTTGCCAGGTGCTTGTTGCTCATACTCGTAAGAGGCTGAGATGGGAGGACTGTGGTTTGAAGCCAGCCTGGCCAGAAAAGTCCTTGAGATTCTTATCTCCAATTTAACCAGCAAAAAAGTGACAAGTAGAGGTATAGTTCAAGTGGTAGAGCATCATCCTTGAGTGAAAAAGCCAATTGAGGTCCTGCGTTCAAACCCTAGTCAGTATCAGTGTGCAAACACACACACACACACACACACACACACACACACACACATACACACACACACACACACACACACACACACACACACCACACACACACCCCTCCTTCTACTTGGTTCCCCAGTGAAGGTGACTTTCTCAGGCTTTGCTTCTGGGACAAGGGCTGCTAGGTGAGTGCAAGGAAGTGGGAGGTAGACTGGGCCTGAATTTCACCCAGATTTCGGACAAGTCAGTTCTCCTCCAGGTTGGGAGAAAGTAGAGGACGTATGTAACTGGGACTCAGCCCTCTGGGACATTCAGTGAGAATCTCTGATATTAGAGGTGGACGTGAGTCCAAGCACATGACTGGCCACCTGTAGCCACAGGGTATCTGGGGCGGGCAA
Source organism: Dipodomys spectabilis (assembly GCF_019054845.1). Taxonomy (NCBI): domain Eukaryota; kingdom Metazoa; phylum Chordata; class Mammalia; order Rodentia; family Heteromyidae; genus Dipodomys; species Dipodomys spectabilis. The sequence goes on along the minus strand of NW_024870679.1, from coordinate 42,493,660 downwards.
GACCTGTCCCCCTGCTGGGGAGGAAGGAGAAGGCCCCCATCCACCTCTCAATTTGGAGGTTCCTCAAAGCCCGTATCTAGACTAAGAGGTGATGTTGACTAAGACGTTGATCATCTGGCTCACTTATCTCTGTGGCATGTTGAAATAAGAAAATAAATTGATCATTTTTCTTCTTTTCTTCATTGTCCCCGGAAGAGTAGCTGGAGAGGGTGCTTCATCCAGGTGAATTGTGAGAGAACAGGACCACTGTTTCACAGGCGCTAGTGCCAGTCAGATCTGATTCGCCTTGGTTAGCTCCTAGATAGAAACTGATGTTGGATTAGAGCCAGGCACCATACATTTGCTTTGCAGATGAAGGGCTGAAATTGAGTGGAGTCACAGGTCCAATGCAAGAAGAGCCAGCAGGGGGAGGACAGAAAGTGACTAGCATAAGACAGAGCAATGCCAAGGCTTTTCCTTTCTTCCTGGTCTCCCTCCCTCCTTTCTTTCCCTTTTCTCTTTCAGTGCATTCAGTCATCCATGCCTCCACTTAACCAGGTTTTATGGAGCTTATACATTGTGCCAGGGACTGTGCTGAGCCCTGGGCTCTATAGACAGCTGATGGTTTATGGTTTTCTCTTCTCCACCCCTAAGTTTTTGTTCATTTCAATATATCACCTCTGGGTGGACAGACGATAAAACAGGTAATTAAATTCAGTGCAATGAGCATTGCAATGGAGCTTAGTACGGGACTGGGAGGTGGCTATGGGAACAGAGAGAAGAACAGGAAGCCAGCCTGGGATCAGGACTGTCTTCCTGAGCGTGGCTATATTCCTTAGACCTGGAATTCTGGCAGAGGAGCTAACTGGGGCAAGAAGAGCATGAGCTAAGGCTTCTTTCCCTGGTAGCTGTTGTTGATAATGACTTAAAAGTTGCTGCTTTGGGATGAGCCTGTGCTGGGACCAGTTGGCACCTGTCCCATTTTAACTGCAGACAGACATGCTGAATGTCTAAGATCCAGCATTCCGTGAAAGGCTCTCCAGACCCTGCTGGGGGAAGCTGCGGAGTCATTCCCACATTACAGGTACAGAAACTGAGGTTTGAAGATAGACAGCAGGGAAGAGATGGAGCTAGGACAGTTACTACTACCCATGCAGAGCCTTTGGATGGTGTTTGTACAGGTGTTTCCACTACAGCATACAGCCTGGGCATCCAGCATTGGGACTGGTCACCCACTGTTTCTATAACAATGCTACAGTATCGTTTTCTTCATGGACAGAGCTCCTTCTGTACGTGCTCTGTTCAGCATTCTGTCTACACCATTGAATGTAAGTCTTACAGCAGGCCTATATGACAGATTTCATTGTCATCCCCAGTTTGCAGATGGGCAAATGGAGGCTCAGTGATGTTCAGTAATGGCTCAAATTCCCATGAGATGGATTGGTGTTGGAATGACACACGTAGCTGCCTGCTTCTGGGCAGAAACTTATTACCTTCTTCTGAGGCAAACAGTGAGATACTGGCATACCACCCTAGGCATGTTCCTGCCATTTCTCAGGCTTTAGTTTCCTCATCTGTTATTGCCGGGTTCATTTGTATTCTTGTGCTGAGGGTCCTGTGCATGCTAGGTGTTAAGTTCTGTAGGTAAGATGCCCTCTGTCTCCCCCATCATAGGGAGATGACAGACATTCTTGCCTGCTTTGAATAGAGGTGGTGGTAGGTTCACCAGGACCTTGCAGACTGATTCTACTGGACTTGTATTGTGCTGGTGGCTCAACTTGAGGGCTGCCATCTTAGGGGCCGGAAGCTGTCTTGAGAGGAGGCTGAGGGAGGCCCCCAAGAACAACCACTTCTGGGCCTCAGCTTCAAGGACAAGCTGACTAATCCACTTGTGCAAATCCTTGGTCTGTCAGCTGTGTCATTGGCTCACAGCCCCCAGATGGGGAGAGGAAAGTCTGAGGGATTGTGAGGAACAGGTGACCCCCTGTCTTTTCCCTGAAGGCCACAGCAGGAAAGGAAAGGCTTAGAAACACTGTCCCAGGGATTTCATGACTCAGGTACTTAGCAAACATCACCAGCCTGGCCCTGTGCAAGTTACTGAGGTGGATAGAATGGTCTATGCCTGGAGGAGTGCATCTCTTATGTGGTGGTGGTGGTGGTGTGTGTGAGATGCATATTGAAGAGGTCATTGCATAGTGCAGGGCCCAGGACCCCCACCTTTTTCTCTCTTTCTTTCCTTCCTCTCCTTCCTCTCTCTACACATGAACAAATCCTATTAGCTACACTGCTTTCAGAATAAATCTTGACTCCTCCAACCCTTGACCCTCCCTGTACCACGCATCTGTCCATATTCCTGGAGTCTATGACACCATCGCTTACATAAACCCCTGCAGGAACCCTTTCCCGTGATCCTCTTTTGCCTCTTGCCACTTTTGCTCCATCTTTGGGGCTGGAGCGCTTCTAATACCTTGAAGCAGATAGCCTTCCTCCACTCCAAAGTGGTTCCTGTCACCTTTGTGGAAGTCATAGTCCTTCCCATGTTCTCAAACTTGGCTTTCTTCCTGACCTCACCCCCTAAGATTTGTCCCAGCTTCCTCAGCATTGCCCAAGGGGTTCCCTGCCATTGCTCTCTCAGAGTTGGGGCTCACTGTCCCCTGAATAACCATAGGAGTCCATTATCACTCTCCTCAACTCTGTTCCCATAGATGTCACATCCTCTCACAGGCCTGCCACGTGCTTTATCTGCAGTAACTCCCTCCTGCACGGTTTCTCCATGCGAGGTACTTTCTTATTCTGTTGGTTTAGCTATTTTTTTTTGTGTGTGGAGTCAGGGTCTGGTTATATAGCCCAGGCTAGCCTTGAACTCACCATCCTCCTACCTTTACCTTCTGAGTACTGGGATTGCAGGAGTGAGCTACCAAGTTTGCTTCCCTTTTTAACTTTGAGCAAATCATCTATACATTTCTTTCTCATTTACTATATTTCCCTTCAGGTTGGTCCCACAAGATCAAGGAACTTGTCTGTCTTATTCTCTGGTGGGCCCAACTTCTCTCGAAGTGTCTTTCATGTGGTGGTAGAGTATTTATGGGATGTTGGATGGAGGAAGAGAGGAGAGAACCAAGAGACCTGGAAGGACAGATGAGAGAAAAGCAAGCACCTGGTGTGTGTGTGTGTGTGTGTGTGTGTGTGTGTGTGTGTGTGAGACACAGAGAAAGAGACAGAGAGAGACAAAGACAGAGAGTCAGAGGGGGTTGGTGAGGAGGAGGAGAAGGAAGAGGAGAAGGGGAGAATGTGGGCACTTATTAGGAACTGATATTCAGGACCCAGCCGCAACAAAACCTTGTGAGTCACCCCTGGAGGTGGCTGATATATCCTCGCTGAGGGCCTCGGGAATAATGTGGGGTGCCCTCAGAAGCATGGGCCATAGATGAGGCTCATATCCCAGCCCTGCCTGGCACTGGCCTGTGTAAGAGACCTCATGTCTCTTTAGGCCTCGGTTCCTTGACTCTAATCCCTAATTCACAAAGTCTTTGTACTGATGCAGCCAGATGATGTGCACAAAGCACTTACCTAACTCTGGCCTGGTCCTTGCTCACGGTTGCCAAGGTGACGGGGCCTGCTGAATTCAGTGGGATCAGTGACATTGGGAGGAAACTTGTTTCCTAAGCTCTTGGTGCGGCAGCAGGTGGTCTCCGCCCTCGCCTATGAAGGGCCCTGGCATTGCTCAGGGACATGTGCTCAGCCTCCTGCCTTCCTTCAGGCTCAGAGACAGCCACGCTTCCTCCTGCTTGAGTTTGGACTTTTGCGTATACTGATTCCTCTGTCTGAAGGATTCTTATCCCTTTTTACTTCATTCACCATGGCTCAACCTCTCCTCCCCTCCTCCCTCCCCCCCCCCCCCAAGTCTAGAGTATCCTTGTTGGCTTGGGACCCTTGCCATAGGATAGTTTTGTCAGTTGATAATTAATCTTTGATCAAGGTCCTCAGTCTACTGTTGTAGATGTCTCTTCCTGGATGATAAGCTTCAGGGGGGTAGGGACCATGTCTGGCTTTGCTCAACCAGTCTGTCCCCAGGCAACAGACAGTCCTTTGCAAATAGTATGTGCTTAGTCAATACAAAGAATGACTCAGGGAAGATGGAAATGATACACTGGGCTGAGTGACCTTGCCACTTCCCATCCCTTCCAGACAAGACTGGCAGGACAAGAGAGGCCACCTTGGCTGTGAACCTTCCAGCGGTGGGAGGGATGCCAGCTCACTCTTGCTTTAGAACAACAACAACAGTGATAAATAACAGGTACTCAGAGCTCCAGTCACCGTGCTAAGTACTCTGTAGACATGACTTCATTTAACTGAACTGTCATTATTATTGAGTGGGGGAAAGCAAGATGCTGAGAGGTATATATAATATGATCTAATTTTAAAAAGATAAACAACACAAAGCCCCTACTAGATATGTAAATGTGGAGTATGGAAATTTATGTTTGCATATGATTTTATGAGCAAGAATAAAAATACGGAAAGCTGAAAAGTAGACGTTAATTTGGACACCTAGGACTGTGTATTGGTTAGTGGGAAGTGTGAGGGAGGGAGGTAGGGAGTGAGGGAGAGAAAGCCAAGTGTTAGGAGGAAAAATCAGCAGCAAAACTGCATGAAAGTCCTCAATTGCATGAGGTCATACTTAGGCTTTCATATAAGAGTATATATGAGTATGCATATAGAAAGACATACAAAAATTGTTCCAGAATAAAAGGACTCCTGCTGAGACAAGTACTCTAATATATTGCCTGTAGGAGTCTAAATTGCTACAAACTTTCTGGAAAGTAACTTGGCAATGCATTATCAGTAGCCCTTGGAAGATTCATCTATTTGGACTCAAAGAATGTACCCTAAAGAAATAAAACAGAGATATAGTCAACCATTTATGTATAAGGCACAGAGCATCCTTTATAATAGAGGGGAAAATAGAAAATTAAGTAGTCAACTGTAAGAAGAAGACCAAATAAACAAACTGACATCAAAAAAAATCCCAGCAACTTGGGAGATGGAGATAGGAGGATTGTGGCTTGAGACAGAATGGGCAAAATTTAGGCAGATCCTGTCTCAAAAACAGGTTGAGTAAGATAGCTCATACCTGTGGTCTCAGCTACTTGAGGGGTCGCTGGCTCCAGGGAAAGCATGAGACCCTATCTGATAAACTAAAAGCCAGAGGGCTAAAGATGAAGCTCAGACAGTAGAGCACTGGCCTAGCAAGCATGAAGTCCTGAGTTCAAACCCCATGTACTTCTAATGAATGAATGAATGAATGAATGAAGTCTGTGACTGTCCTGTTGTTGTGGGTGATCTTACTGGGGAAGAGTGCTAAGTTGGCCACAGAACCCCAGCAAATAAGTGAAGCAGGAATTTACCCTCTGTGTTTTTTTGGCAAGACTTGAGGATCCTGTCTCAAGCTTGTGGTCAAGGTTCATCTGTGGTTCAGTTCCACCTTGGAGGAAACCTTATCAGTCTAGAGTACAAGACCTGTGCCCCAAACTCTTAAATCCTTGAGTGGGGATCTACTCCCCCTGGTGTATAGCGAGATAGCCCTTGTGGTGGTGGGGGTCCCCTCTTTTTAATGAAATAACACATAGAGAACCTTTAATCAGCATTTGACAGCTAGGTAGCACTTAGCAAATCATTTTATAATCCACATGAACATTTTTTTTCTTGTCAGCAAATTAGGAAAATGGAGTGTTTCCTTGCTTACATTTTTATTTTCTTCTCCCTGGAAATTGTCTTCCTTACAACAGCTTGTTGGAGTCAGACCTGGGTTTAGAGTCTGGAACTTTCTCAGTTGCTGTATGACAATAGACAAATTACTTAATCTCTCTGTTTTCCCCTCAGTGTTTTCTCTTTGAGCCTTTTTTGCCTAAGGGAGAGAATTAAGAGTGAAGATGAAATTGGATGTCAAGTAGAAACCACTCAATATGGCCCCTGCCTCGTTGCATTTGTGACATGCTAGGTCTCATGTTAGTCTTCCCAGTTGGAAGGTGCATTTTTTGGTTGAAGTCTTGCTGAGTGGTATTGATTGTCAGTGTTTGTAGGACTGGCGGCATCAACCCAGACCAGGGAAACAACTGTGCTAGAGGAGTAGGCATCATGGACAGGATTTCACTCTAAGCTCAGGTTCAAAGTCAGAATGGAATGAAGGAGGGGCTGGGAAGGTGGCTCAGTGGTAGAGCGCTTGCCTTGCATGCCTGAGGCCCTGGGTTCAATTCCTCAGCACCATGTAAGCAAAAAGAAAAAAAAAAAAAGCCGGAAGGGGTGCTGTGGCTCAAGTGGTAGAGCGCTAGCCTTGAGCTGAAGAGCTGAGGGACAGCGCCCAGGCCCAGAGTTCAGGCCCTATGACCGGATCCAAAAAAAAAAAAAAAAAAAAAGAAAAAGAAAAGAATGGAATGAAGGAGGAAGAGGAGACCCTGCGGCCTACCTCAGCTGAGGACAAACACTGGAGGTTACAGGTTGGTTTTGAGCCTGATGCTTTTTTCCCTCTCTCTTGTTGGTACGTAGATGTCTCAGCTGGTTAGGTGAGAGTCTGTGTGCAAAAGGAGAATGTGGAGTTTTAAAAATCACTTTAAGGGGGCTGGGAAGGTGGCTCAGTGGTAGAGCGCTTGCCTTGCATGCATGAGGCCCTGGGTTCAATTCCTCAGCACCACATAAGCAGAAAAAGCTGGAAGGGGTGCAGTGCAGTGGCTCAAATGGTAGTGCACTAGCCTTGAGCTAAAGAGCTGAGGGACAGCGCCCAGGCTGACAAAACAAAACACACAAAAAAACCCCAAAGCATTTTAAGTAGTTGTACATAGATATAGTTGTTTAACAACACAGTTTATGAATACAATGCATATTGGCCAATGTCACCCTTTCCTCATTCTACTCCCCCAACCCTTCCAACCTCATCCCTTCCCACGTTCTTAATTGCATAGGCTAAGCATTGAATTTTATGACTGCATTCCCCTCCCCCTTTCTTCACTCTTCATTTGATAGAGTGCACAGATAGGTTTTATGTGAAAAGAGCTCAGTGGGCCTTGAAGAACTGATAGTAATTTCAGCCACTTTTTCTTTCTTTCTTTCTTTCTTTTTGGTGCTGGTACTGGGGCTTGAACACAGGGTCAGGGCACTGTATTTTTTGCTTACAGCTGGCATGCTAACACTTGAGCTCCATTGCTGACTTTTTGGTGGATAGAGAGAAATTTCATGGACTTTTCTGCCATGGGCAGGCTTTGAATTGTGATTCTCAGATCTCAGCCTCCTGAAGCTAGGAATATAGGCATGAGCCACCAGCACCCAGACCTTGGTATCTCTGGTCTGTCACCCTCAGCAGCATGATCAAGTTTGAACTACAGAGTAGGATGAAGAGATGTGATTGCTGGATGGACAGCTGGGCAGGTGGGCAGGCAGATGAGTGGATAGGAGGCGGTAGAAGGGAGGATGGGTAGGTAAGCAGATAACTAGATGAGATCCATATAGTTTGGGACAGATGAGTACTGTCGATAGGGGATGGTTGAATGCCTGGATGACTGGGGTGAGAGGATGTGGCTGGCTGAAGAGTTTGTAAAATGCAAGGTTAGATGGGATTGGCAGGGTAGATGCATGGAATGCATTTATAAATGGAAAGACAAGTGAAGAGTGAATAAACAGCTGGCAGAGAGGCTTGAGGAGATGAAATGTGATGGTCATTAATGCAAAGATGAATGTAGTGGACAATGAATAGATTCACAGGGAAGACACACAGGTGTTGGAACAGATAGGGCAGGATCCATGGGTGGAGGATGAAAGGATGATTGGATGGGCCAGGCTTTTTTTTTTTTTATGTTCTGCTCAAGCAAACCTATTTGAAGACTGGCTAGTCTAAAGTGGTAAGGCTGAAGTAGAGAGTGAAAGAATTACCTCCTTAAAGGGACTTCCTGGAGCTAGGAGCCTGGACTCATGTGTATCTTTCTCTTAGCAATTCCCATGATGCCTTTAGTGGAAACTTGGTATATAAGGTCAAGAATAGAAACCCAGCCCATGTGCATATAGCTCAGTGAAAACAGACTTGTGTATTCCAATGTACAAGCTCAGTCTTTACTGGCCACGAGTCGTAAGTACAGGATGTGACCACACTGGGCGTATATATCACGTATGTTGTAATGGAGATCACCTGTTCAAACTCTGGGCCCATGTGAGATGTCTTGGTGGCAAGTCCTGTACTATTTACCTTCTGTTGCTGTGACAAATATTATTTGGCTCAGGATTTCAAGAGATTTCATTCCATGGTAGCTGGTTCCATTGCTGTGGCCCTCTATGAGGCAGAGCATTATGCTGGGGAGGATTTGTGGAGAAGAAAGTAAGCAAGTAAGAGAGTGAATGGGAGAGAAGAAGGAGGGAGAGAAGGGGAATAGAGGGGCAGAGGGAGAAGAAGAAGGAGAATGAGGGGAGAGAAAGAGAACAGAGAGAAAGAACAAGAGAAAGACCAGTGTCTCATGGTTCAATCACCTCTCAAGTCTTCACGTCTGAACACAGATGGATTAGGGACAAAGCCTTTAACACATAAGCTTTTGGGGGGTAGTTTCAGATCCAAATTATAGCAAATTCACAGCATACAGAGCAGGGAAGGAAATTGGGGATCTCAGGGCTCTTGTCTTGTTAAATGAGTTTTGTGTATGTGGGAGATATTTTCTTCTGTGAAATAATTTATTTTGGAAGCTATCAATTCAGTGGGATGGCATTTAGTTTTCCTTCACCAAAGCCACGTGTGTGACTGGAAATGGAACATGCAGGTCTCTGGGGACCCCACCCAGGCTGAACAGCTTCCAGGTTGTTACCCAAACGACCTGATTTTCCTCCTCTCCCAGCCATGTGTCTATCTCTTACTTGCTCTTTCTCATTCCTGTAAGTTTAATTAGTTATAACTACTTTTTAATTACTATAAAAGTGATACATGCTCAGGGCAAAAATTCAGATAGCAAAGAAGAGCAGATGGTGAAAAAAATCCCGTCCTCCCCCACCTCCGCTGATCCCTAGCCCTACTTATTAATAGCTCCTTCTGGATTACTTCAGAAGATTTCAGAACATGTAAGATTATAACAGATTCTTCCCATTTCATCAAATAGGATCATTCCAGATATGTCATGTATTCTGTTCGGTAACATGATTTTTTTTTTCTTAGTAAAGTGTCTCATATATCTGGATGTATAATCTATATCTATCTCTATATCTGTATCTATTTGTTTACTCTCTTGTCCCCTTCCTCCTGTTCTCCTCCTCTTTTATTTCTTCCTTTCTTTTCCTCTCTTTTTCTTCCTTTCTTTTCCTCTTCTCGCTTCCCTTCTCCCTCCCTCCCTCCCTCCCTCCCTCCCTCTCTTCCTTCCTTCCTTCCTTCCTTCCTTCCTTCCTTCCTTCCTTCCTTCCTTCCTTCCTTCCTTCCTTCCTTCCTTCTTTCCTTCCCTCCCCTCCTCCCTCTTCTTTCTTTTATGCCAGTCCTGGGGCTTGCACTCTGGGCACTTCCAGCTTTTTTGTAGTTAGTTGGAGATAAGAGACTGGCCTGCCTGGACTGGCTTTGAACTGCAATCCTCTGATCTTATCCTCTGGAGCAGCTAGGATTACAGGCATGAGCCATCAGCATCTGGTATACTTTTTTTTTTTTTTTTTAAAAAAAAAAGAAGTGTTTCTCTGTATACTTTATGATTTATGATTCTCCTTCCTCAGCTTCCCAAATGCTTCAACACATAAGCTTTTGGGGGGTATGTACAGATACCCAGTTTGGGATTCATCTTGTTCTTCCTAATGGCTACACAATATTCATAAATTACCATAAACCAGGTAATCAGATCTTTATTATTTAGGCATTTTCTAGTTTCTGGCTACCCCAAACAATGCCATTGTGAAATAATTGTGTATGTACCTGTGCAATTGCAACATGAGGGAACATGGTTATACAATGGATTTGTTGCTTCTGGAGGGGTGTGCATTTATACCAATGACCAGACCATAGTGCATTAATTTGTTGTAATTGAGAGTGTGCAGCAGAATCTCCAGGAGGCTTTGTAAAACTCTCCAGGAATTTCAGGTTCAGTATATCTGGGGTTGGGTAGGTCTTCAGTAGATTAGGAATTAGATCTGAAAAATCACTCCTTTCCCTTTCCCTTTCCCCTCCTCTCATCCCCTCCCCTTCTTTCCTTTGAATTTGCATTTCTAACAAGTTCTCAGTGGAATCTGACATGTGAGCTCAAGAAATACTGTTTTAGATCTTTTAAGCAATGTTTTAGAAGCTTACCAATCTGATAAACATCAGAAAGGTGGTCACATTTTTGTGTTTCTTTAATTATAACAGATTCTGAGCATCTACTTGGCATGAAGGAGCTCTACAACTCGAGCTGTTTTGCTTGCATTACCTTTTGAACTGGATCTAGAATTTATGCCCAGGCCAGCTTGGACTGTGTAGTTCTCCTTTTTATACTTCCTGTGTAGCTCGGATGACAAACACAAACCACCACATCTACCTTTTTTACTGGTTGAGATGAGGTCTTGGGAACTTTTTGCCTGGGCTGGCTTTAAACAATAATCTTCTCAGTCTTCTGAGTAGCTAGCTAGGCATGAGCCACTGTGTCTAACGTGTGTGTGTGTGTGTGTGTGTGTGTGTGTGTCTAACGTGTGTGTGTTGTAAATCTGTGTCACTTTTCCTGAAAAATTGCTTGAATATCTTGATTATTTTGAATATCTTGATTATTTTCTTATTGATTTATAAGAACTCTGTGTATATGAAAGACATACTGCTGTGGTAGTATGGAAAATCTTTTTCTCAGTTTAGCTGTTTCCTTTAGATACTGTGTGGCATCTAGTTTAATATATATATATATGCACACATATATAGAGAGTATATATACATATACATATATATATAGAGAGAGAGAGAGAAAGACAGAGAGATACTGTGTTTATACAATCATACTTGTCAATGTTTGGCTTTCCAGTTTTGTATTATACAAAAAGATCTTTTTTACTTTAAGATTACATAAAAATCAACAAAGACAGTGCCTTGATACTTTTTTTTTCCCTTTGAGTCAATACTGGAGCTTGAAGTCAGGACCCTAGGCATTTTTGCTCAAGGCTAGTGCTCTACCACTTGAGCAAGGCTATACTTATAGCCTTTTGCTGGTTAACTGGAGATAAGAGTTTGAATTGTGATCCTCAACTTTCAGTCTCCTGAGTAGCTAGGACTAAAGGCTTGAGCCACTGGCACCCTGCTTAATAACTCTGTGTGTGTGTGTGTGTGTGTGTGTGTGTGTGTGTGAAATAGAGCAGCAAATGTTACTATGGTACTAGAGTAATTACTTAATTGAAAATGAAAATATGAAGTTTTCATGTTTCTAAATTAACCCAAAGGGATCTCTCCAGGCTCTTTATCCCTTGGGCCTGTAAAAGAGAAAAAGAAATTTCCATTTGATATTTTCTCCTCTTCAGGCTATGGCTGTGATGAGTGGAGATTAAAAAAAAAAACAAACCTTGAAGTTTGAGGGCAGAGTCAAAGTATGGAGGCTGGTGAGACAAACCTATGCTCTAGCAGGGTGGAGCCACAAGGAAGAATGGTGGAGGCCCCAGGCCTGAGGCAGCCTGGCCAACAGAGGCTCCCTGGCCCCTTCATGCAAAGTCTGGGTGTTCAGCCACCCAGAATTTCATTGTCACAGTCTTTGTTTCCTAGCCTGTGACCTTTCAGCTGCAAGGCTTCCCTCTGGGCAGGAGGCCTGGCAAGGCCTGGGGAACAGTGTCACGGCCTTTGGCATACACCGAGTCAGTAGGCTGTGAGAATGTTTTTTTTTCAGAGTTTGCTAGTCCATCACTCACACAATGTCAGCTTCAGATCAGATATAATTGAGTTCTCACCTGGTACTACTGTTAGCGAGCTGTCCACCTGGGCAGGTTATTTTAGCTCTCTGTCCCTCCGTTTCCTCATTTGGAAAGCAGAGACATAGTGGACCTGGTAGCTGGGAAGGTGAGATGAGAACAGATACCTGAAAGCACCTGGCACAGGACAGGTATTAGTAATGAGGCCAAGGGGAGTGGGAAAAGCAAGGGCAGGTGAGTGTTTTAAACCTTCTCCCCTTCGCTGATCTGGGCCTTCCTGATTCCTCTGGTCTCACCCGCTATGCAGCCATCTGACTCATGCACTCCTCTGTACACACAGGTAAGAACATTTTACACCCCCCTCCCCCATTTCATCTCCCACTTTGCTACCTCTTCTCCAAAGGGCTTGACCTTGCTGAGCACAAGATCACTTCCCTCTCCAGACCCGCCATCTACCATTGTCTCTGCATGGAATACTCTCCCTCTAGATCCTCCCATTGGCTTACTCTTAGCCTGCTGGGCTCTGCCCAGTGATGTCATCGCCACACCTCCTTTATAGCTCTGGTCACACTGGTTATTTTGTTTGCCTATTATTTACTTGTTTATGTCTGTCTTCCTCATTAGAAAACAAGCTGCAGGAGGATGAGGACAGGGACTTTGCACCACCTATGGCAGCCTCGACACACAGTTCGCACCCCATAAATATTTATCAGTTGTGTGAATGGAAGGCAGAGGGGTGGGTGGAACGAGAGAGAGTGGGTGGTAATTAGTGTTTATTGAGCTCCCTAGGGCCTGGAGTTTCACATCCATAATCTTATTTAATCTTCCCAGCATGCCTATGAGGGAGGGTATGTTATTCTTTCCTTAAAGAGGGGGTGCAAAGGCTCAGAGTGGGTGAGATGGCTTCCCAAGGTTACACAGCCAGCAAGTGGCTGTGAATTCAGGTATGTGAGACTCTGTAGGCCAATCTTCTGCCCTGCTGTGCTGTGGTATGCTCTTGGTGTGTGTGTGTGTGTGTGTGTGTGTGTGTGTGTGTGTGTGTGTGTGTGTGTGTGTGTGTGTGTGTGTGTGTGTGTGTGTGTGTGTGTGTGTGTGTGTGTGTGTGTGTGTGTGTGTGTGTGTGTGTGTGTGTGTGAGAATCTGCATGCCAACCCTTTGCTTTCAGGAGCATCTTACTAGTCTAAATCTCAGCCCTATTTCCCTGGCCATAGGCATCAGGCTTGCTGTTCTCTGAACTGATAGAATTTGGGGTTTAGACTCCTCCCAGACTGCACTCCATGTTCTCTGTGGGGTCCAAGATAGGTCTAGGTTTTCCTGGGACCAAAAGCTAGACCTACCCCTCCTCCCTACTCCTTCCTGCCCCCACCCCCTGCTTGTTCTGATCTTTAAGCTGGGAACTGATAAAGCTGGCAGCAGGTGGAGCTTGCTGGAGGAGGTGGGAGCTGGATGCCTGTGCTGTGGACCTGAGGCAGAAGTGTCCCGGAGCAGTGGAGGCCCACAGCTGAGTTGGCGGGAGCCACCATTGCTTACAGGCTAGGAAGAATGGATCAGTAACTATAGTCAAGGGCAGGCTGAGATCCTTGCCAGCCTGAATTCCTGGGCAGGGAAATCCAGGGCAAAAGGCACAAGAACCCCTCCCCTTCTCCTCTTCCCTTTATCTCTCCTTTCCTCCCCTCCCCTTCTCCTCCCCCCATCCTCCCCTTCCCTTCTCCTCCCCTTTCCTCCCCTTCCCCTTTCTTCCTCTTTCCCTTCCCCTTTCCCTTTCTTCCTCCTCTATCCTTTCTCTTTCCCCTTCCTCCATCCTATCCCTTTCTAGACTGCTTCCCTTCCCTTTCTTCCCTTCCCTTCCCCTCCCCTCCCTCCCTTTCTCCTTTCTGCCTACCTACCAGGGTAGCTGTCTTGCCAGCAGGGATGCCTCCGACAGCTGGATGGAGTCCTTCCCTGCTCTTCTCCCTCCCTGCAATAGAGTGAGTCTTTTAGCCCTCACTCTCTCTCTTGCCTCAGTGTTCAGCTGTTGTTGAAAGGGAGTGAGCATCCATGATGGTAAATGCCGACCCCAAGTAGGAGCTCAGCCTGGCCTGTGTCCCTGGGATCCTTGGTGAACAGTGAACGGGCAATAGCTTCATGCTGGACTCTATATGAGTCAAGACTTTTCATCACTCTGACAAATTAAACATAAAAGGAAGAGGAATTTTGTTTTGGCTATGGTTCTAGAGATTTCAGCCCATGGGCAGCTGGCTCCATTGCGTTGGGCCTGGGCTGCAGCAGAACACCATGATGGGAGGAGTGTGTGGCAGAGTTCCTCAGCTTATGGAAGCCAGGAAGCAGAGAAGAATACTAGGCAGGGCTGAGGCACCTTTCCAGTGACCTGCTCCCTCCAACCAGGCCCTGCTTTCTACTTCTTCCCAAACACCATTATTTTCTGGATCCATTGCCGAAGGCAAAGCCCTCAGGGACAGTCATTCACAACAACTAGATCGAATAGCTGAGACAGTTTTCTAGTAAGTGAGCCTGTTTAGGGAAGCACTTCATATCCAGATCACAATAGTTCCCATAACTTTGAATGCCACCACGTGACCCTCCCATAACCTTGGCCTCAGTGGAGTCTCAGATGAGCAAAGCATTTCCCCCTTACCCCGTAGAAGGACAGATGGTTTAGGCCTACAGAAACACCAGTTGAGGCGTAAGCATAGCAAGAGCTTCAGGACAGAGCTCCAGTGTTTTAAGCAGGTTACAATTGTGGGCAACTTGAGGGGATCTAGACTAGAGCCTGGGGTAGGATGGACTCTTGGCCTTCCTGGGTCTATAGTAATGTGTTTTGGAACTTATGTGGAGCTATAATAGACCCTCCGAATGTCACAGGATGTTGGGCCATGCATAGGATTAGTCAGGAGACTTCCCAGGGGGTCCTGAAAAATCTCCTGCAACAGCCTCTGTGAAGCCTGGACAGAGGCACCGTAATGTGGCTATTCTGGGACATATATGGTGGTCCAGCCTTAGGAGATGTCCTCCAGGCAGCAGTGGGGTGGGAAAAGAATTCGTCTCAGGTTGGATCCATGGAGGTGTGCAGACAGCAGGGGCCTGGAGCGCCTCCGGTTAGTGTAATTAGTTTCCCCTGCTGACAGTTCCCACCATGCTCTCAATTGGATGTGACATTCTTATTAAATAACCTCACCAGTAACTAGTAATAATAACATAGCCTTTATTCCTGACCTAAATTATTCGATGCTATTTTAGTGAGCAGCAGTGGTACTGCAGGCTTCTGCCGAAAGGCCTTCCAGATCAATCCTCAAGCCCCCTTACCTCCCCCGCCCCCACACTGATGCACACACATGCTTCGGAGGCTGATGGGATGTGTGCTTGCACACAGGTAATACCTGTGTGTACCATGGAACATATATGAAGGTATCACTTAAGTCTCCATAGTGGGGGCATGGCTGGGCAAGGTTATACGGCTGAGCTCAGCCTTGTCAGCCTAGCTACTGCACAACATTGAAGACTGACTTCTTAGTATCTCTCTGTCCCTTTCTCTACCTGCTTCAACTTCTGTGCATTGATATCTGCCTTCCCCTGTCAACTTTGTTTTCTTCCCTTCCTTTCCTATGGTAAATTTTATTCACCGTCCAACACCCAATACAGTGTTAACTCTGTAAGAAGCCATCCCTGCTTCTGCCTTTCTAGGCTTAGCCACTCTGTATTGTCTCTTGCTGGTTTGGGTCAGGTCTGGCTCTGTATTCTCATTATGTTGGCTGATATAAGATGGTCAAGGGTCAGGAATGGGTTCTAATCATGGTTGAGAATGTACTTACTCATTTCCATTGTAATGCTTCCTGGGTGTTTTCTACTTGGAAGTGGACCATAGGTTTGTGGGCAGTGGCCATTGCTAGCAGTGTCTTGGGTTGGGTGGGTGGTGGAGTTTTTCACTGAGATAAAATGCTTCCAAGTCCCTTAGTTTGTGTTTGTTTTTATTTTCCATCGTCACACACACACACACACACACACACACACACACACACACACACACACACACAAATGTGAGATGCTCACTCTCGCAGAACAAATAGAACTGTGACTTTGGTTTCACAATTTACGTGGCTGATTTTGTCTGCTTTTGACAGTTCTGTCGTGTTCCTGACAGTCACAATTTGGTTTCTCTCTGGGACCTTGGGATGATAAGTTGGGATGCCAACCTTGCATTGATCCATTGGAGAGCACGTGGTCCCAGATTGTTTCTCCCCCAGCTATGCTTAGGAATCAAAAGTTCTGAACAAGCCAGGGAGAGGAGGGGTGGGAAGGAAATTCCACAGGGGAGTTTGAGTGAGTGAGTGTCAGGGCCATCTGACACAGGTGATGACAGATGGCATGAGCAATGCTTGATTAGGGTCCCCCAGGTCCCACATCTACTCAGTTCTGCAGAGCAAAAGTAGACATAGGATCCTCTGTCTTCCTGTGCCTTTTGCCCTCTTCTTCCTCCTCAGTCCAAGCACAATCCCCACATGCTGCCTCCAACTGATAAAACTTCCAAAGCAGAGGAGACATGGCTGATTTCTTTCAGGAACCTCAACATTGAGGCCTGGTACATACTTGTGTAGGGGTGTGTGTGTGTGTGTGTGTGTGTGTGTGTGTGTGTGTGTGTGTGTGTGTGTAAGTAAATGTGTCTATTGACTGTATGATGAATGATTGGATGGATAGGTTAGTTCATTGGAGAATGGGTGGAAGGATCAACAGATGGAGGGGAGGATGGATGAGTAGGTTGGATGGATGAGTGGATGAAACGATGGTTGCATGGATGGATAAAGGATGGACAGATGGATAGATGGATGGTAGAAGGGAGAGGAAGAGAGGGAAAGGGAGAAGTAGAGGGGAAGGGAAGGACGGATAGGGGAAGGGAAGAGAAGAGAAGGAAAGGGTAGCAACGGCAACTGTGCTCCTAGCTTTCAACTGCAGCACCCTACCCTCAGCTCTTCTGCCATTTGGGCTGGACTCTTGTGGAGCTCTGGCTGTGCATGCGGAATGTTTAGCAGGATCTACCCACCAGTTACTGGCACCATGCCCCCTCCCCGCCACCTCAAGTTGTGACAATCAAAAATGTCAGCAGACACTGCCAAATGTTCCCTGGGAGCAAATTCACTTCTCCAGTTGAAAAGAGTAGTTGTACTAGACCTGACGGGGATGATAACTCTCTATCAGATGGAAAGGGAAGTGAGAAGTGGAAGCAGGAAGCAGAAAAGACAGCAAAATTCCTTCCAACTGCCTGGGTCTTAACATTCTTACATCCTGAGATCAGGGTGGGCTGTCAGTAGCCTTCAGTAGCAATAGTGACATCTGGGCAGTGCAGGGATGTTAAGGAAGGACACAGTGACTGGGTGAGGACAATCCCTGGACAATGGCTCTGTTTGCATGTGAGGTTAGCATGTGCCAGGAAAGCCTCTTCATGTTGGCACTTGGTGTTGGCCACACTGTTGCTGAGATCCCATTGCCAGAGGGACTAATTTAATTGGTTTGGGGTAGGAAGCTGGGCATTGTGATTTTACCGAGCTTCCCTGGTGCCACAGGGTGGAGAAACAGCCTCTGTGGGCAAAGCTTGCTGGCAGGATCGCCTGGAAGTGTCTAAATCCACTGAACCTCTGATGATTTTTATGTACAGTAAAATTTGAGAAGCTCTGACCTAGGACATATCCAAAAAGTAGGAAGACCTGAAGACCTTTTGGCCTGGCTGGTAGAGTTTACTGATTTCAGTATTCTTAAGGAAAAACAGTTACATCAGCCTGACATACTCTGTATCCTTTTGCTGTCAAAGGGACAGTGACAGCAAAAGGGTTATTATGCCTTCTTTGTCCTTGAGCTTCAGAAGTTGGTGTAACTGCTCTCACTAATTCAATGAAAAGACAGCTGCGAGGCTGGGCCTGGTGACTCATGTATGTAATTCTAGCTACTTGGGAGGCAGAGAAGTAGGGGGATCACAGTCTGAGGCTGGCCTGGGCAACATGCATGAGACCCTTTCTGAAAAAATAGCTAAAAATAAAAAGGGCTGAAGACATGGTTCAAATGGTAAAGCACTTGCCTAGATTCCAAGTTCAAACTCTCATACTTTCCTCTTAATATTCTTATAATACTGCCCTCCCCCCCTTAGTCTGTTGCTTACCTTCCTCCTTCTCCTCTTTTTTGTCTGTACCAAGAAGGCTAAAGAATGCAGAAAAGAAGCCCCAGGCTCCAGATACCCCCTCCCATCATCACATTTACCCGTCCATCCAGCAATATTCCTCTATGGTCCACATACAACAACTAGGCAGAAATCAAACAGATTCCTGTCCTCAAGGAGTCTGCAGACAATGAGTAGATAAACAAGTCAACAAGTGGTGGCTTGTAATAACTGCTTGGGTAAACACATGCAGAGAGAGATGGAAAGAGAGTGCTTGGAAAGGCTTCTCTTGAGTGAATGCAAAGAGGGAACAAGTGCCCCTTCTCTACTGCTAGTTGGAAGAAGTGTTATTAAAATTACCATCTGACTCTCGTCCCCTTACACTACTCCTCTTGCTCTCCATCTATATCTTACTCAAAATCCCAAGCTCTTCGCTCACTTATCCTGTTTAAAAAATACATACATACATAATACATATGCATTTATGATGAACTGTTCTAACTATGAAGTATGCAGGACCATTGTGTCAACAGATCTCTAGAACATTTTTATCTTTAGGACTGATTCACATGGACCATTCCCCTTCTCTGTCTTTCCAGGGCCCCTTGATCACTGTCACCATTTTCCTTTTCTATTTCCCTGAGCCTATTTGAGGTAGCTCATTCCAGGAGAACCATGCAGTATTGTCTTCTGTGACTAGTCTGTGGCACTTAGCATAATTCTCTCAAGGCTTATCCATGCAGTAGCTATGAAAGGATTCTTTTGTTTTCAAAAGAGAGAAAAAGCGTACCATTGTGTGTACATACCACATTTTCTCTCCAGTCACACAACAGTGGATATTAATGATCCCTTCACTTCTTACCCATTGTGAATAATACTGCAGCAAACATTGGTATGCAGATAATCTCTTAGAGATCTTCTTTTCAATATATAACCAGAATTAGGTTTGCAATTCTAGCTACAATATTTAAAGAAACTCTCATACCATTCTTCAGAGCAGCTGTGTCCTTTTACATTCTAACTGGTATACCAGGGTCCCAATTTCTCTACTTCCCTACCAATGTTGGTTGTTGTCTGTGTTTTGGATAATGGCCATCTGAATAGTTATCAGAGGACATCTCACCATGGTTTTGATTTGCGTTTTCTTGATGACTATTAATAAGAAGCATCAATTCATTTGCTTGTTGGTCATCTTCTTTGGAAAAATGTCTATTCTGTAGGCAGGAGGAAGAAGGATGGTTTGTTGGGTGGGGCCTGGGGAGGGTCAAAGGGAGTTGGGGCAGATGAATGGCTAAAGGAAAGGTGGATGAATACAGTTATTATACTCAATGTACATATGTGAAAATGAAGCCATGTAACTTGGGTGTATGGATGGGGTTGGGAAAGATGGGGAAAAATGATGGAAGGGGTGATACTGACCAAGATGTAGTGTACTCAAATTGATGTGTTGAATTGAAACCTCTTTGTACAGCTACTTATAGATAATTCTTACAATGTCTGTTCAAGTCTTTTGCTTCTTTGTTAAATCTATTATAAAAAGTATTTTTGTTATTGAGTTGTAGTTTTTTTTCTTTTTTTTTTTTTTGGGTCCGGTCGTGGGGCCTGAACTCTGGGCCTGGGCACTGTCCCCTCAGCTCTTCAGCTCAAGGCTAGCGCTCTACCACTTGAACCACAGTGCCACTTCCGGCTTTTTTCTTTTTACTTATGTGGTGCTGAGGAATCAAACCCAGGGCCTCATGCATGCAAGGCAAGCGTTCTACCACTGAGCCACCTTCCCAGCCCCTTAGTTTTTTTTTTTACATATTCTGGAAACCAATTCCTTATCAGATACATGGTTTACAGATCGCCTCTTTGTTCTTTTCTTTGGATGTACAGGTTTTAAGTTTGATGTACTTCCTTTTGCCTATTTTGCCTCTATTGTCTGTTCTTATGGTTTTTATATCTAAAAAATTATTGCCAGATAGAGTGTCAGGAAGCTTTTCTAGTTATTTCTTCCAGGAGTTTTAAAATTACATGTTCTACCTTTGCGTTTTTAATCCATTTGGAGTTAATTATTTTGTATATGGTAAGGCAAGTTATTTTGTATGTGAATTTCCAGGTTTGCCAATATCATTTGCTAGAGAAATGATGCCTTCTCTTTTGTGTAACATTTGGCACCCTTATCAAAGGCCATTAAAGAACGCATATGACAGTTCATTCCCAGGCTCTGTTCTGTTGAGTGGACTCTATTCTGTCTGTCTTCCTAAATTTCAGTATCATAGTATTTTGATGATTTTGACTTTGCTATTTATTCTGAAATCCAGAAATTTGTGTTTTACTTTTTTGTTTTGTTTTGCTCTCCCCCCTCACAATTGTTTTGGATATGCAGGATCCTTTTATATAAATATAGGATTAGTTTTCCTGTTTCTGAAAAACATGACATTGAAATTTGGATATAGATTGCTTTGAATCTATAGATTGCTTTGGCTAATCTATAACATTAACTCTTTTTCTTTCTTGATGGTCCTGGGGCTTGAATTCAAAGCCTGTCACTGTCTCTGAGCCAGTTTTCCCAAGGCTCTACCACTTGGGTCAAAGCTCTATTTCTGGCTTTTTGGTGGTTAATTGGTGATTAGAGTCTCATGGACTTTGCCGCTTGGGCTAGTTTTGAACCTTCACATTGTTTTCTGAGAACTTAGGATTACAGGCAAGAGCCACCAGCTCCCAGCTTTATAATATGATTCTTAATATTAAGACTTAACAGTAAGTCTTCCCATTTATGAGGATGGGATACCTTTCCATCTATTTGTATTTTAATTTTCTTCAGCACTTCAGTTTCCAGTGTTCAAGTTTTTTGCTTTCTTTGTTAGGTTTATTCATAAGTATTTCATTCTTTTGATGGCATTGTAAGGTTGTTTTCTTAATTATCTTTTCAACATGTCAATACAAAAACAAAAAAACAACAACTGATTTTGTTTGTTGATTTTTGTGTCCGGCATTCTTGCTGGATTTGTTTAGGTCAAACAGTGTGTGTGTGTGTGTGTGTGTGTGTGTGTGTGTGTGTGTGTGTGTGTGTGTGTGTGTGTGTGTGTGTGTGTGTGTGTGTGTGTGTGATCTGTGGGGTTTTCTACATAGGTCATGTTGTCTGCAAACAGAATTACTGTTATTTTTCCTTTTCTGATTTGGATGACTTTTATTTCTTTTCTTGACTTTTGGGCAGGACTTCCAGGATGATATAGAATGAGGTGGTGGGAGATAACATAAATGGCTCATTCCTGGTTTTAGCAGGTCGCAGGTCCATTTTCACCACTGAGTAGGATGTTAGGTATGATCTTTCTACATGCAATTTTTATTGTAGTGATTCATGTGTTATATTGAGATTGAGTTTCATATGGCAAACCATCTTTGCATTCCAAGACTAAGTCCTATTTGGTGGCAGTAATTAATCCTTTTGTTTTTTGCCAAAGTTGCTTCACTAGAATTCTGTTTATCAGGAACATTCGCCAGTAGTTTTCTTTCTTTATAGTGTCTTTGCCTAATTTGGGTATCAGGCTAATGCTATCTTCACAAGATGATGTTGGAAGTGTTCCTTCCAATTTTTGGAAGAGTTTGGAAAGGATTACTGATAATTCTTCTTTAAATGTTTGGTAGAATTCCCTGGTGAAGCCATCTGGTCTTGGACTTTTCCTTGTTGCAAGGTTTTTGATTAGTGATTAAGTCTCCTTACCAATTGTAAGCCTGTTCCGACTTTCAATTTCTTCATGAGTTAATCTTGGTAGTGTGTTTCTGGAAACGTCCATTTCTTCTAGGTTATCTAATTTGGAGCTTGTAGTTGTTCATAGTTTTCTATGATCCTCATAATTTATAAAGCAACCTGTTATAACATTTTATCTTTTACTGATGATTTTCATTTGAGTTTTCTCTCTTATTAGCAAATCTAGTTAGCAGCTTGCTAATTGTATTGATCTTTTATAAACAACTCTTAGTTTGTTGACTCTTGTTTTCTGTCTTCTGTTTCCTTGTTTTCTGCTTTAATCTTTATCTTGTTTCTTTCCTTTTAATTCTGGAGTTAGTTTGTATTTCTTTTTCTATGTCTTTGAAATGAAAAGTTAATTTGTAGATTGTTAGTTGAGATCTTTTTTTAAAGAAAAATGCACAAAACTGTCTTAAGCTTCCCTCCTAATCATGCTTTTGCTGCTTTCTATACATTTTGTATGCCATGTTTCATTTCAGTTGTCTCAAGATACTTTAAATTTTCCCTTGGAATTTCTTTTTTGACCTATTGGTTTTTCAAGAGTATGGTCAGTTGTTGTAAATGTGTGAATTTTCCAGCTTTTGTTTTGTTACTAATTTCTAGTTTCATTCTATTGTGACTGGAAATGATTTCAGTCTTCTTGAAGTTTTTGAGACTTGTTTTGTGGTCTAACGTGTGATCTAGCTGGAAAACATTATATGTATGCTTGAGGAGAAAAACAGAGTATGGTGAGGTTGTTGGATGGAGTGTTTTGTATGTGTATTAGGTCTATTTGGTCTTTAGTGTTGTTCAGATCCTCTTTTTCCCTATTGATCTCCTGTCCACTTGATCTATCCATTATTGAAAGTATAGTATTGAAGTCTCTTCTTATTGTGTTAGTGTCTGTTTCTCCTCTCAATTCTGTCAGTGGTTACTTCATGTATTTGGAGGCTCTGTAGGTAGGCTGTCTCTCTCTTTCTGTTGATAGGCTCTCTCTCTCTCTCTCTCTCTCTCTTTCTCTCTCTCTCTCACACACACACACACACACATACACATAAAATGTTTTAACATTCTAGTTGAATTGACCCTCATTGTATTACATCAAGTCCTTCTTTGTCTCTCACTACAGTTTTTGACTTAACATCTAGTTATAAATAGATGTTCTCCTCCATTTCATTGGGATATTGGGATGGACTATTTTGTGTGTCCTCACTTTCAGCTCATATATGTTCTTGTCTTTAAAGTGAGTCTCTTACAAAGAACATAGAATTTGATCTTGTATTTTAATCTAGTTAGCCATTCTATGTTGATTCTTGAGTTGATCCATTGGTATTGAAACTGTTGATGGAAAGTATTTATTACTATCCTTTTGCTAAACGTTTTCTACATATGTCTTAGAGCTATTTCTCTCTCTCTTCCTCTCTTGCTGCCTTCCTCGTGTTTTGTTGTGATGGGCTTAGATTCCTTTCTTACATTTTCTTTGGTGTATATTCTATAAGTGTTTTCTTTACCATTAGATAAAACATCTTGTAACAATCTTTTCAGCAGATAACAATTAAATGTCCACCATCTACAAAAAGCACTACTTCTTCGTAGCCCTCCATACTTTGTTATTGATGGCACATCTGTTGTACCAGTGAGCATAATTTCACATGATTAAATACTGTACCAGAATGAAAAGATATTATAGTTTACAGAATGAAAACTATTATCACGGTTTTACAAGATTCTGTGTTTACCTATTTATCTTTACAGAGAGCTCTGTGCTTTTTTTTGGGGGGGGGTCCGGTTGTGGGGCCTGAACTCTGGGCCTGGGCTCTGTCCCTCAGCTCTTCAGCTCAAGGCTAGTGCTCTACCACTTGAGCCACAGCACCACTTCCAGCTTTTTTCTTTTTGCTTATGTGGTGCTGAGGAATTGAACTCAGGGCCTCATGCATGCAAGGCAAGCGCTCTACCACTGAGCCACCTTCCCAGCCCGAGCTCTGTGCTTTTTGTATTAGTCATGTTGCTGGCGACTTTGTTCTTTCAACTTGAAGGACTTTCTTTAGCAGTTCTTGGGGCAGCTCTCCCTCAATATTGGTTCATCTGGGAAGGCCTATATTTCTCCTTCTTGATTGAGGGACAGTTTTATCAGATAAAATATTTTACCTTGAAAAACTTTTCCCCTTCAGTACTTTGAACATATCATTTCCCTCTCTTAGAGTATACAATGTTTCTGCTGAGAAATCTGCTGTTAATATTATGGAACCTCCCTAGTGCATGACAAAGCACTTTTATTTTGCTTGAAAGATCCTTGATTTTGGATCTTCTTTAAATTTGGAAAAATTTCCTCCATTATTTCCTCAACTAAGATCTCTCTTCATATGTCTGTCTGTCTGTCTATGGATTCCTATGATGTATATTTGCCTGTTGAATGGTTTCCTTAAGGTCCTGTAGGCTTTATTGACTCTTCAGTCCATTTTCTATGTGTTTTCTCTGACTTGATAATTTTCACAGATCTATCTCTGAGTTCATAGATTCTTTTCTTTGATCCAGTCTGACACTGAATCCCTCTTATGAATTTTTAAACTTAGTTACCATATTTTTCAGCCCTAGAATTTCTTTGGGTTGCTTTTTATAGTTTCTGTCTTTTCGTTGATCTTCGCCTTTGTTCATAAATCATCATCTTCCTGATTGAGTTTCATTCTCTATGTGCTTTTGTAGAATATGAGCCCCTTTAAGATGGTTATTTTGTGTTTTTTGATAATTCATAGATCTCTTAGAGTTTCTTTAAGGTTAGTTTCTGGAGAATTATTAAGTTCATTTAATCGAGCCATGCTCTGTGTGTGCGTGTGTGTGTGTGTGTGTGAGAGAGAGAGAGAGAGAGAGAGAGAAAGAAAGAGAGAGACAGAGACAGAGAGACAGAGAGAGAGACAGAGAGACAAAGAGAGAGACAGAGAGAGACAGAGAGAGAGACAGAGAGAGAGGAAGAGGGAGAGAGAAATCTAACTTTAAAAGAAACTCTCAACCGGGGTGCACGGTGGCTCATGCCTATAATCCTAGCTATTCAGGAGGCTGAGATCTGAGGATCACAGTTCAAAACCGCTCCAGGCAGGAAAGTCCGAGATACTCTTATCTCCAATAAACCACTCAGAAAACTGGAAGTGGCGCTGTGGCTCAGGTGGTAGAGTGCTTGTCTTCCCCTATCCTTTCTCTGGGGATGGAAAAAGGAGGACAGGGCTGTAATGCAGCCATGTTCAGCTAGAGAAACACTTCTAGTTCTTTTTAATAATGTAGCATTTGGCTAGCCTCGTCATTCCCACCTCCCTCTCTTCCTTCCTTCCCATCCTCCCTTGCTTGCTCTCTCTTTTCCTTCTTCCCTTTTCCCCCTCCCTCCTTCCTCCCTTCTTCCCTTTTACTCCCTTCTCTTTCTTTTCCCCTCCTTCTCTGTCACCCCAGTCCAGTGGTAGAACATGCATGTTAAGATCTCATCTCAGCCTGGCACCAGTGGCTCACACCTGTAGTCCTAGCTACTCCAGAGGCTGAGTTCTAAGAGTCATGATTTGAATGAAGCCAGACCAGGCAGGAAAGCCCATGAGACTCTTTATTTCCAAATAATCACAGAAAAAGCCAGAAGTGGAGCTGTGGCTTAAATGATAGAGTTCTAGCCTTGAACAAAAGGAGCTCAAGGACAGCACCCAGGCCCAGAATTTAAGCCCCAGGACTGGCAAAACAAACAAGCAAATAAAACAACCATAACCAAAAACAACCCTCAATCTCAAGATTTAGACAGACCCATGTTGGAACCTCAACCTTGTCAACTTTTGGTGTATGTGTGAAGGTGGGTGTTATTCATCTCACCTTAAACTTCATTGATTAGCTAGAGTCAACATAATACCTTCTTTGTGATAGCACAATGTTTAGAAGACATGATGTGAGTCACAGGATTCAGCATTATGTGGGGCACAGAGTCAGGGGTGATGAATGATGACTGAGATATTTTACTTCCTGCTTACTGGCATGCGTGTCCTCTTCTGGGCCTCGAAGATGGAGTGGTAGAAGAGGCAGACTGTGCTATGGTACATCAAGGAGCCAGTGGATGATAGATGGCTATGGGAGCCATGGGCAAGTGTACCCAAATTTCCTCCCTTCTTAGTTCTAATTCCACTGTGCACTGGGCCTCTTCCATCCTAAACTGCTTTGAGATAAAGCTACACCAAGTGGTTTGGCTTCCTATGTTTTTAGGGAGTTGGCTTCCTTTGCATTGTGCTTTCTGTTTGTATACTGGATTATGGCTTATGCACTGGATTTGTTTATTCATCCAGCAGTTTCTTACTGAATGCCTCCAAGTGCCAGGCCACTGTTCTAGGTGTTTGGGATGCATCAGTGAATGCAATGAAGACACTGATCTTGTAAAGGGCAATATATGGATGGAGGATAGACAGACTAGACAGCAGAAAGAAACAAACACAATATGTAAATAAATCACCCAGGGCACCATAGGGTGACATAGGCTATTGAATAAAGAAAAACTAGAGTGGAAAGTGGGCACTGGAGTGTCCGGGGATGGGTCGGGATCGGTTGGATATTTTATAGAGGGCAGTCAGGTCAACCTCAGAGAAATCAATGCTGAGCAAGGATTGAAAGGAAGAAGAATCTTCCATGTGTGAGAGAAAGAACTTGTGGGAAGAAGAGAAAGTGCACACAAAGGCCATAGGGAGAGAGCACCACCAATCTGTCAGGCAGAGGTAGGAAGCACATGTGGCTGGAGCGAGCAGTGAACCAGACAGGGGAGCTCTGGGAGGGTAGTGTCTAGCGTCTATGTCTTTCCTGTGGCTGGCATGTGGCAGAAGCACAGCAAATGTCCACACTGGATTATGAGTCTTTGCTGGCATTCACACTGGTCTGAGCTGAGTCAGGGCAGGACTGACCCCATTGCTAATTAGCTTGAGCTCTCCCTTTTGATAGGGGCAATTTTCAGATCAGGGACAGAGCTCATACGAAATTCAAATGAGCAGTCGGGGGCACTGAGACACAAAGCTCTTCCCTTGGCTTATAAAAAAAAGAGCAACACATCTGCTGAAGCCTGGGAAAAACAGAGTGAAATTTCAGATGACCTTTGAATGCTTTCATTGAAAGTAATGTCTACACTGAGCTTGCGCCCTGTGGATGCTGTGAATGCCTCTGTGAGTAGACCTTTTGGATTCCCAGCAGATGTTCAGTCTGAAGCCACTAGAAGAATGGGGCTGGACCATGATGGAGGAGGAAGAGGCTGTGCCCAGCTGCTGGTGACCACATGTCATGTCCTCCTTGACTCTGGCCATCGTGTGTTGATTTGAGTCCCTTATTCCTCAGCACCAGAGAGCTAGCTTCCTCTTGCCCTCCTCTCTGCCATTGGCTTCTGAGGACTAAGGGCCAGATACATCTTGTGAATGCACCTCTGAGGGTCTGCCATTTTCTCTCATCTTATCCCACAGCTTCCTGTGGCAGACCACTTCCCAATGGCTCTGTCTGGCTCAAGGACAGTGTCACACTCAGGATCACAAATGGAACCTCATTGCTCTCTACTCTTCACCCCATCAGTCTTTCTCTCCCCTTCCTTCTCTCTTCCTCCTCTGTCCCCCCTCTTTCTCCCTCTTTCTATTCTTCTTTTCTCGCCTCTCTCCCCTTCTCCTTCTCTTCCTCTATCCTTCTTCATGTCATTGAGGCTTTTCTCACACATCCTGGGAGAGGTTGGATAGACATCTTCAGAGGCTCCAAGTCAGGAGGAACAATTGCCTTCTGGACTTTAGTGGTTTAGAACCATGGACAGGGCCCTAGTTCTAGGTAGGCTTCCACCAGTCACTTGAGTCAGCTAGCTATCTCAGAACAGCTCTGTGAACTCTGTTTTACAGATGGAGAGGCAAGGACCTTAGGTAACCTAAGGGTACATGTGTTAGAGTTTTTTTTTTTTTTTTTTTTTTTTTTTTTACCATTTTTAATTCTTTTTTTTTTTTTTTTTTTGTCAATCATGGGTCTTGAACTCTGGGCCTGAGCACTGCTCCTCAGCTCTTCAGCTCGAGGCAAGCGCTGTACCACTTGAGCTACAGTGCCACTCCCAATGTTTTACCATTTTAAAATTAACTTTCAGATGTGTCTCTCATGAGGGCAAAGGCCTTCAAATGTATCTGGCCCTTAGTCCTCAGAAGCAGAGAGGAGGGCAAGAGGAAGCTAGCTCTCTTATTTCTTATTTCCACAGAGATGAGGTCACTTCCTCTGTAAACATATGTACCAGACAAAACAGCATCTACGAGGTTTCAGTGGATATAAAAAAGCAAATGAAAAAGCCAAAATAAATAAATAAAGTTGCAGGTGACATCTGCACATGTTAACCTATTTATTCAACAAATGTAAACTGAGCATCCATGAAATGCCAACCCTTGTGCTGGGATTTAGCAGTGAATCAAGTGTGCACTCGCATACTTTGGATAATTCATGTCTGTTTGCCAAGTCATTATTAGATTTTGTTTCATTTTTGCCTCTAGGAAATCCAATGGGCACAGCTTTCCCATATGCTTTCCCTTTGGATGCTACACGACATCCTGCCATGGTAAGCTTGTGCCCCAGAAGGCAGGACACAGAAATGAAGTCTAGGAGTTCAAGCTGAGATGGCTGACACTTGAGGAAAGGGATCCCTGAGCAAGTTCTTTGCTCTATGAGAGTGTTCTAGAAAGAGCCAGGGCTTCCTATGCTGCACTCAATAGGCCAACTATTCACCCCTCATCCATCCCTTTCCCACCCTCCTTCCCTTGTTCCTACCATCGATTCCTCCCTCCATCCATTTCTCTTCCCTTCGTCATGCCCTTTATTCACACCCATCCAACTCTCTCTCTATCCATTTGTTCCTCCTTTCCTTAATCCTTCTAACTCTCCATCCATCCATAGCTCCTTCCCTTAATCCTTCCATCTCTCAATCTCTCCATCCATCCATCCCTCCTTCCCTTTCCATCCATCTATCTCCTTCCATTACTATCCATCTATCCTTCCTTCTCTCTGTCCACCCCCAGCCATTCATTTCTCACTCCTTTTTTCCCTCCCTCCCTTTTTCTCTCCCCCCTCTCTCTCCCTCCCTCCTTTTCTCTCCTACCTTTCCTCCCTTCATCCATCTCATTTTCTATCTGGAAAATAAGAAGAATAACAATACCTGTCTAATACAATTATGGGAGTGAAGTGGATTAATAATATACAAAGAGTGTAGGACAACAGTATCTGGCACGGAAAAAAAAGTTTAGTTATCTGATATTAGTTTGTAAACCTATGAGGGCAGTTAGTGCCTAGGACTCAGTGGTTGACCAGTACTTTTGTGTGTGTGTGTGTGTGTGTGTGTGTGTGTGTATTCTGGGGCTTGATCTCCAGGCCTAGGCTAGCTCTATCACTTGAAATAAAGATCCATTTTTTTAAAATTTAATTTAATTTTATTTGTGAACATACTGTACAGAGGGGTTACAATTACATGGGCAGGATAATGCGTACATTTCTTACCAAGCATTGCAGCCTCCTCCTTTGTTTATCCTTCACCTCCCTCCCCTCTCCCCCCCAATCCCAATCCTTCTCCTTTCCCCTCCCCCCGCACCGACGTTGTAAAGCTCGTTTTGGACATGACAACTTGTACTTCTCATTGTTGCAACAGGTCCACCTGTATCCTTAAACAACTGGTTTTTCCCCATCTCCTCCACAAGTTATACTGACATCAAATATAGTGAAAGCAGGGGTTATACTGTGGGGGAGGGACATACAAAGCAACAAAGAGATAATCTTATAAATGCGTTAGAAACACATGAATGAAAGAAAAAAACATTAAAATACATATCTAAGGGTTCATTTTCCTGACATCACATTATCTGACCTTTTCCGCTTGACTCATACATATACTAGATATTGCAAATAAGGGAAACCATGGGACCTATGTTTCTTTGGGCCCTGGCTTACTTCACTTAATATAATTTTTTCCAACTTTTTCCATTTCCTAACAAATGGGGCAATGTCATTCTTTCTGATGGAGGCATAGAATTCCATTGTGTATATATACCACATTTTCTTGATCCATTCATAAAGATCCATTTTTGATGGTTAATTGGAACTAAGAGTCTGATGGACTGTGCTGTCTGGCTTGGTTTCAAAATGTGATTCTCAGATCTCAACATCCTGAGTAGCTAGGATTACCAGATCCAGCTAACCAGTACTGTTTTTTTAAGCAAGTAACAAAATGAGCCAAGCATTTTCTAAGCCTTGAACTTTCAAATATCATCCCCTCTGCTCAGCCACCCTTCCCTGAACCAAACTCAGAGCACCGACATCTTCTCAGAAGGCAAATTCAATCATATGGAGATAGGATTTTCATTCTGAAAAACCTAGCTACATGTAGGCCCACCCAGCTTGGCAGAGACAAGGTCTTAATTTATATCTGGACCCCTTGTCTTGATTCCAGTCCAGCAACATAGCACAACTTGACAGAGTCTGCCATCAGCAAAGCAGAGATGCCTGTGCTGGTCTAGGACTCCCCATCAACACAATGAACCACCCCTGGCTGTTGTTGATTCAAGATGATGAAAAATGAGCTGCATCGGTATTGCCAGGCAGGGAAAATCATATTTGGTCCACAGTGGTGGTTTCCGTGTTAAGCATGTCCAAGAGGATCTGAGAGCCTGGGGGTAGAATTAGGAAGCAGAGCAGCATGGGTTTATTCCCACAGAGCAATTGGCTGTGGTACAGAGACAGGCTTGCTATCTTGCCATGCATTGTTTTCTGCCTTTGTCTCCTGCATCCCCAGCTTGAGAAGAAGGAGAGCCTGTTCAGTTTCTGGGTCGCTGAGGCACGGTAACTGTGTTAAGCTCTTTTCAGTAAATCCAAAGGCTGTGCGACTCATGGTGCTAGGTGCAGTATGGACCCAGGACTAGGGCTTTGAGAGTGAATCTTTAGACAAAGTATGAAGTCCTTGCTTCCAGGTAGAGGGAGGGGTGGCAGCATTGGGAAACCAGAGATTTGCTTTCAGAGAAGAGTGGGTTTGGATCCTGGCTCTTCCCCTACTATTTGGTGAACCTTGAATGTAGTGTTATTCTTCAAGCTTTAGTGTCTTTACCTGTACATGATGGGGTATAGAAACATAGCCTTATCCAAGCCTTCGCAAATGTCAAAGGGATGATGCCAGTAAAACACCTGGAGAGATGTGGTCTTTTCTTTTCCAGGCTACCATCAAAACATCCATGTTTCTAGGCTGGTTGGTTTATGTTCTGTTCCCCTAATATCTCTCAATGTTGTCTGCTTGAGCCATGTGTTAGGAGAAGATAGTAAGATGGTCCAGGACTGGCTGTCTTTGATAATGTCAACTTTTTATTTTTTGGCAGTACTTGGATTTGAACTCAGAGCCTTATGTTTGTTGGGCAAGTGCTTTTCTACTTGGACCACTCTTCCAACTTTTTTCCTCCAGTTATTTTTCAGATAGAGTCTCACATTTTTTTCTGCCACAGGGCCAACCTTGAACCACAGCCCTACCTATGCCTACCAAGTACCTGGGGTTACAGACCTGTGTCACCATGCACAGGCCCTCCGTTGTGAACTTCTTGAGGACACAGCCATCCTACTCAATCCACATCTTTTCATCTCCCCAATCCCTGACTGTCTAGTATTTCCATCCCCATTATATACATAAAGCCTTGAACTCCACATCCCTTCCCTCAGACTTGCTGAATGATACATTGTATTTAGCTTGGGTCTCTGGGATTTTCATTGGACTCAAGGGATAGCCTAACTTGGATGGAGAAAATCACATCTTTATTTGAAACTTAGTATTTCTATCAATCATGAATTTAGGCCACAAAGCACATTGATATTAATGTACCTGTGCATTTGTCGCTGAGAAGATCACAGATTTATATAGGCTATTATCATTGTTATAACCATCTCTACATAGCATTTATGCTTCTAACTCTGCTATTTAGATGACCTGTTGGTAGATCTTGGTAATAGTACCTGGATGGAGGAAAACCTATATTACACTATCTGATGAATATTCAAAATATTTTGAAAACAGTATTTCATTATAATTGGTTTCCTTTGCAAAGTCAATGTATTTTTCCTCTACATTTAATGACATTATTTGCCTGGAATCACCAGACTGCCAAAGGGGCTATGTACAATGAGGGTGAAGAAACTTTGGCCTGTAAATTCCCTGACATGATTGAAAAAAGGGTTAGGTTCCTGTGGCTGTTATTCTAGAGTGTCTTTTACTTTCTTTAGGAACTCTAAAGTGTCTATAAATGAAACACATGGTTCCATCGGGGGAGGGGGAGTGATGCTACTGGTATCCAGTGATTAAGGTTAGGACACTGGTAACGGTCCTACATGCACAGAGCAAGAACCACTACAAAGAATCGCCATTATTAAAATGTCTATCATGCTGAGTGTTGGTGGCTCTCATGGGTAATCCTAGCATTTTAGGGGATTGAGATCTGAGGATGATAGTTCAAAACCAGCCCCGGCAGACAAATCTGTAAGACATTTACTTCTAATTAACTAGCAAAAAAGCTGGAAGTGGGAAAGGTGTGACGCAAATGGTAGAGAGTCAGACTTGAGCAAAAGGCCAAGCAAGAGCATGAAGCTTTGAGTTCAAACCCAAGTACTGGTGCATGTATATGTGTGTTCACACACACATATACACACATACACACACACAAATGTTCATCATTACTGAGACTGAGAAATATTGAATTAGACTCTTACTCATTAAGGGTAATTCTCTAGGGAGTACAAGTAAGCTGAAACACCTGTGGTCAGTCTCTTTCAACACTGCTGCCCATCTACAACATATTCCAGACTGTGAACATGGCACTAGATTGCAGAAGAGTGAGAGATCCGGGATGGGCTCAGTCTCTCGTTCATTTGGGTGTATGAGTCATAGGCAAGATACAGACATCCTCAGGATTTTATTGGCCACATGCAATATGATGGGCCTTTCAGAACAGCGGCCATTAACTCCAGCTCTGATGGGTTGTTGAGTGTTGTTGTCACAGGACCCTTGTCACCCTGTTGTTGAAGTGTCCACCTGTCACCCTCCTCCAGGACGCTTGCTCATACTGGCAATAGCCCTTGTTTTTATAATTTTTTTTGTTTTTTTCTTCTCAACTATGCCTAGTTTACTTCTGCAAAGATAACCCCTCTCTAGGAGAGCCTTGGCTGAAAGGAAAGTTAGGTTTGCAAATGTCAGTCAGCTCAGATAACACATAGGAGGCAGCTGGATTAAACACCTGGAATACCAGAAACAGAGTTCCTTGCCTTCAAGTCTCAGAGAGAAGATGGCAGAATGACATAGAGCCTATGGGAAGGACCTATATTGGGTCCAGATAAGTTATGCTAGCAGGCTTCTCACTGGGTGAACTAACGTGGGCTTAAGGCAAGCATGTACACATTGCAGAGATCCCGCTGTTCCTGAGAGCAGTCCGTGTGGTCTATTTGCACATTTCACTTGGGTGTGAGGGCTGGTAGGTTCTATCTCCATGTCCCATGGTGGGGGTGAGGGAGTGTGTCTGAAGATGATTGCTTATGGCAGATCTTTAGCTATTTATTTGCTTATTTTTGTAAAGATGATGTCCAGAGGGGTTACAGTTATGTAATTCAGGTAATTTTGAGGAGTGTCATCTCTTTCCTTGCTTTCTCCATTTTTTCACCTCCTGACCTCCCTCTCCCACAAGTTGTATAGTTCATTTCCAACAAAGTGTCTAATGAGTATTACTGCTGAATTAGTTCACCCTTTGTCCCTCCATTTCTGTGCTTTCCCATTCCCTTCCTCAAAGTAGATAAGCTTACATACAGGAGAAATAAAGAGAAATAAAAAACAGCAACAAAATGCAGGGAAACCCACAAAAAGTAAAATTAAAAAAAAACCCTCTTGTTTCCATTTCTTGGAGTTCATTTTGATAAGTATCATTTTATATGATCATATGCACATATCTATTGAGCCTTTGTGATCCTCTCCTAAGAATATCCTCCTTTGGTCTCACTGTGTGAATGTTTAGAATCCTGTTTAATTTATTATGCCCAAGCATATTTTTTTTAAACCATCTTGTGCTTACTTGTAGATTTATAGGCACATTCTAATTGCTACAAATGAGGGAAACTATGCAACCTATATTTCTTTGAGTCTAGCTTACTTTGCTAATGTCATATTTTCCAAGTCTTTCCATTTCTTTCTTTTTTTTTTTTTTGTCGGTCATGGGTTTGAACTCTGGGCCTGGGTGCTGTCCCTCAGCTCTTCAGCTCAAGGCTAGTGTCCTATCACTTGAGCCACAGCACCATTTCGTTTTTTTTCATGGTTTATTGGAGATAAGAGTTTCATGGACTTTCTTGCTCAGGCTGGCTTTGAACTGTGATCTTTAGATCTCAGTCTCCTGAGTAGCTAGGATTACAAGCATGAACCACCGGTGCCTGGCTAAGTCTTTCCATTTCTTTTTTTTGGGGGGGGAGGGGAAATGATTTTTTTGTTTTTAGTTTTTTTTTTATTGTGAGAATACCGTACAGAGGAGTTACAATTACATGGGCAAGATAATGAGTACATTTCTTATCAAGCATTGTTGTCTCCTCTTTGTTTCAAGTCTTTCCATTTCTTAAGGCAGATATTTGGACTGATCACTGAGGAGCTGGTAAGGTGGAGAACTGGAGGTTGCGTTCAGGGTGGGGAAGCCTCCTACTGGGATAAGAAACTCAAACCTGTACTCCAGGAGGAAGCTGAGGCAATGCCCAACAATAGTGCACTCCCTAGGGATTGGCTGAATGGGACAGAACATGGTGTCTACACCCATGGGACCCACATCCAAGAGAAGATAGACAACATGCCATGACACGTGCCTGTGCTCCAGAGAGGAGACTCCAGACTCTGAGAACATGTAGGATGCGCACTGGGAGGGGGCGGGATTTCACTTTGTGCTGAGGGGGACTTGGGGTGGGGGTGGCCAGAATGGTGAGGACGGCCACCTTGGGGCAGTGAACCGCAAGCAGTGACTTGAAAAGATGAGTGGAGCTGGTAAGGGTCAGGGAAACGCTACTCCATCTGGGGAGACAGGCTTGGGATCTCAGAGCGAGCAACAACACAGGCCATCAGAGGCAGCACAGAGTTGTCTATAGGCTGGAACATCCTTTAAGGGAGAGCATCAGGAGAAGAAGCCCAGGAGAGGAGAGGGTTTGGCTACTGGGGAATCGTGCGCCATATTTAGAATTTGCGCTTTATCCAGAGGAGCTACTGAAGGACTAAGCAAGAGAAACACATTGTCTTTATTTCTTTGAAAGGCACTGATTAGGAGGAAGAAGGCCTGAAATTTGGTGCATGGCTCCTGCCATGGGGAGATGGGAGTGGAGAGAATTGAAGGGGAGGAAGGGGTGGCATAATATGTCTGCCTGAGACACGGGCAGGTGAGCTGCTGTGTAAACTAAGAACTTGGAGCGGTGAGCTAGACTCCAGGTAGAGACAGGGAAGGACATTCCAGAGAAAGGGCCTACCCCTGTGAAGAAGTGGGCTAGAGAGTTCACACGTGAGGTTCAGAGGAGGGCATTAAGCTGAGGCTCAGGGCCAGCATCCCTCACAACAGAGTTCTCAGTCCTCTGGTAAGGGCTATTGCAGACATCAGTGGTACTTCATGAGCCCGCCTTTCCCATCTGCAGACAGTTACGCTGCCAGGAGGCTTGTGTAGCAATGGGCCAGAGGCTAGTCACAGACTAGCCAATGATGGCCCTTGTGGCAGGTGAGATACCTCCAGCATCTGTTGCTCTCCTCAGTGTTTCTTCTTCAGGAAGTCTCCATTAATTGCATGGCTTTGACAAATCCATCTCTCCAAATATCAGTGCTCCCAAATACCAGTCAACAGCCTAATTGCCTTCTGGCCATCTTTGTCTGGACATCCCACTGGCATCTCCACCTAAATTTGTCCAAAATTGACCTTATCAGTCAATAAATATTTGCAGAATTGAATTGAATTTTCCTGCCAAATTTCTCAAAAAGAGTTATCTCCTCGCAAATGATCATTATTTGTAGACAACATGACTGTGTACCTTACGCGCTCAAGGGAATCAACTTGAGAAATCTTCAGAATTAATAAGAGTTCAGAAACCTGGTTGGATGTGAGATGAATATATAAAAATCAATAGGGTGTTCTGTACATCAGTAATAACCAGTTTGGAAAAAAGTAATGGGGAAAATGCACCAGAGCAACAAAAAGCATGGGAAGTGTCTGGAAATAATAACTATAACAAAGATGAGACGAACACCTGTATAATGAATGGTATAAATTTTTACCGAAAGATTAGCTGGTATGTATTGACCATTTATAACATGTCAGTGTTGTAATGTGCAGAGCAGTTAGCAGACATTAATCCATACATCCATCCTAGAAGTGGATGTTCATTTAAAGACATTGAAACTAAAGTTGAAAATGTTTAACTATCTAGGGCAGGAGATGTGGCTCAAATTGTAGAGCAATCATCTGGCACACATGAGATCTTGGGTTTAAATCCCCAGTATCACCACCACAACCAACAACAACAAAAAAAGAGTTGGAGTAAATAGCTGGCAAAATGTTAAGTGGCAAACTTGAAATTTGAACCCAAGATTTTTGCTTCCAAGACATTTTGCTTCTGAAGCCATTTCCCAAACAACCAGTAAACATACAGACAGATGAAGGTGAGGGACATATTCTGAATGTTATAGTAAGATTAGTTTGTTTTACTTAACTGTTTGTTCAAAAAGTACCAAATGTTTCCTAAGGGCAAGAATTGTGCCAGGTCTTGGAGAGAAAAAAAATCTAGATAAAATCTTAAGAGGTCTCCCAGTGAGGACAGCAGTGTGCACATGTCTTTATATAATGTCACCATTGGTGATGTTCACAGGCAATGATGAGCTAGCAATGGGAAGATACTTGAGCTTGTCTTGAGAAATCTGAGAGGGCTTCTGGAGGAGGCAATGAGTCTTGAGTGCAAGATGAGCTTGGTGAAGGAACAATCCCACACAGAGTGCTGGTGGACATGAAGTATGCATGCATTTATTCCACCTTCTACTGTGTCTGTCTATGCAGGGCCAGGGGCAGAGCTAGGGTAAAAGGAAAGAACAAATGGCCTGATCTCATAGAGGGTGAGCACTGGCAAAAGATAAGGCCGGGGCTTGGACCACAGGCTGGGTTTCACCAAGGGTGATGTGGGCCTCAGTCCCTAAAAGTGAGGGAGCAAGTCACAGAGCTATTGGAGGAAGAGTTTTCTGGGTTGAAGGGCCAGCAAGTACTAGGCTGCCAAGGTGGGTGAATTGATGGGTTTAAGGAACATCCAGGATGCAGAGCAGCTGGGATCTCAAGGATAAGGGTTAGAGGCAAGACAGGAGACAGACAATGGTAGTCTACTTGCTTAAGTATCTGGGGTCATGGGAAAGAATTTGGTTCCCATTTATGACTTAAGAAGCCAAGCAATTCTTGGTTGAAGAGATTTTCCTAATGGAAATAAAGGGAAGATAACACTCGGGAAAAGAGAGGTAAATGTGGCCGCCTGTGAAAGCCAAACATTTTAATCTGCATGTGCAATCCAAACAAAACTAAAAGCACACAACCAGGCAGAAAACAATATCAGCAATGACCATGATAAAAGATTTTTTCTGCTTGTCTCAGACATATACTAGTTATTGCAAATAAGGGAAACCATGGGACCTATGTTTCTCTGGGCCTGGCTTACTTCACTTAATATAATTTTTCCAAGTCTTTCTATTTCCTAACAAATGGGGCAATGTCATTCTTTCTGATGGAGGCATAGAATTCCATTGTGTATGTATACCCCATTTTCTTGATCCATTCATCTACTGAGGGACATCTGGGTTGGTTCCATATCTTAGCTATGGTAAATAATACTGCAATAAACATAGTTGTGCTGGTAGCTTTAGTATAGTCTTGTTTGTGAACATTTGGGTAAATGCCCAAAAGTGAGTTGTTGGGTCATAGGGGAACTCTATGTAGAATCTTTTTTTTTTTTTTTAATTTAATTTTATTTGTGAACATACTGTACAGAGGAGTTACAGTTACATGGGCAGGATAATGCGTACATTTCTTACCAAGCATTGCAGCCTCCTCCTTTGTTTATCCTTCACATCCCTTCCCAGCCTCCCCCCTCCCCCCCTAATCCCAATCCTTCTCCTTCCCCCCCCCCCCCCCCCCCCGCACCAACGTTGTAAAGCTCATTTTGGACATGACAACTTGTACTTCTCATTGTTGCAACAGGTCCACCTGTATCCTTAAACAACTGGTTTTTCCCCATCTCCTCCACAAGTTATACTGACATCAAATATAGTGAAAGCAGGGGTTATACTGTGGAGGAGGGACATACAAAGCAACAAAGAGATAATCTTATAAATGTGTTAGAAACACATGCATGAAAGAAAAAAACATTAAAATACACATCTAAGGGTTCATTTTCCTGACATCACATTATCTGACCTTTTCCGCTTGACTCATACATATACTAGATATTACAAATAAGGGAAACCATGGGACCTACGTTTCTTTGGGCCTGGCTTACTTCACTTAATATAATTTTTTCCAAGTTTTTCCATTTCCTAACAAATGGGGCAATGTCATTCTTTCTGATGGAGGCATAGAATTCCATTGTGTATATATACCACATTTTCTTGATCCATTCATCTACTGAGGGGCATCTGGGTTGGTTCCATGTCTTAGCTATGGTAAATAATGCTGCAATAAACATAGTTGTGCTGGTAGCTTTAGTGTGGCCTTGTTTGTGATCATTTGGGTAAATGCCCAAAAGTGGGATTGCTGGGTCATAGGGGAGCTCTATGTGAAGTCTTTTGAGGAACCTCCATACTGCTTTCCAAAGTGGTTGAACAAGTTTACATTCCCACCAACAATGAAGGTTCCTTTCTGTCCACATCCCCTCCAGCATCTGTTGTTGTTAGAGTTCTTGATTTTTGCCATTCTAACTGGAGTGAGGTGATATCTCAATGTTGTTTTGATTTGCATTTCTTTTATGGCTAGGGATGTTGAACATTTCTTCATGTGTCTATTGGCCATCCTTCTTTCTTCTTCAGAGAAGCTTCTCTTTAAGTCTTTCGCCCACTTACTTATTGGGCAGTTGTTTCTTTGAAGATTTGTTGTTGGGTGGTTTAATTTTTTGAGTTCCAAGTATATTTTAGATATGAGACCCTTGTCCGTTGTATGGCTAGTAAAGATCTTCTCCCAGTCCGTGGGCTTTCTATTGATCTTGCTAGCTATGTCATTTGCCCTGCAGAAGCTCTGCAACCTTATACAATCCCATTTGTCCAACCTTTCTTTGATTTGTTGTGTTTCCGGGTCTCTATTCAGAAAATTTCGGCCTGAGCCAAGGAGACCCAGGGTTTCTCCTATTCCATCCTGTAATGTTTTCAGAGTGTCTGCTTTGAGTTCAAGGTCTTTGATCCATTTGGAGTTGATTCTGGTACAGGGTGATATATAAGGATCTAGGTTTAGTTTTCTTATGTAGAATCTTTTGAGGAACCTCCATACTGCTTTCCAAAGTGGTTGAACAAGTTTGCACTCCCACCAACAATGCAGTAGGGTTCCCTTCTGGCCACATCCCCTCCAGCATCTGTTGTTATTAGATTTCTTGATTATAGCCATTCTAACTGGGGTGAGATG
Organism: Dipodomys spectabilis; assembly: GCF_019054845.1. Lineage (NCBI taxonomy): Eukaryota > Metazoa > Chordata > Mammalia > Rodentia > Heteromyidae > Dipodomys > Dipodomys spectabilis. The sequence continues at coordinate 42,454,302 of NW_024870679.1, read as the reverse complement.
GTATCTCAATGTTGTTTTGATTTGCATTTCTTTTATGGCTAGAGAGGTTGAGCATTTCTTCATGTGTCTATTGGCCATTCTTATTTCCTCTTCAGTCCTCTTTAAGTCTTTAGCCCACTTATTTATCAGGCAGTTGTTTCTTTGAAGATTTGTTGTTGGGGGATTTAATTTTTTGAGTTCCAGGTATATTTTAGATATGAGACCCTTGTTCGTTGTATTGTTAGTGAAGATCTCCCAATTCGTGGGCTTTCTATTGATCTTGCTAGCTATGTCTTTTGCCATACAGAAGCTCTGTAGCTTTATGCAATCCCATTTGTCCAACCTTTCTCTGATTTGTTGTGTTTCTGGGTCTCTATTAATAAAATTTGGGCCTGTGCCAAGGAGACATAGGATTTCTCCTAGTCCTTCCTGTAATGTTTTCAGGGTGTCTGCTTTGACTCTAAGGTCTTTGATCCATTTGGAGTTGATTCTGGTGCAGGGTGATATATAAGGATCTAGCTTTAGTTTTTTACAGGTGATTAACCAATTTTGCCAGCACCATTTACTCAAGAGGCTGCCTTTCTAACATTCTATTTTTTTAGCTTCTTATTAACGATTAGGTGACTATAGGTCTGTGGGTTCACTTCTGGGTTTTTGATTCTATTCCATTGGTCCTCAAGTCGGTTCTTGTGCCAGTACCAAGCTGTTTTGATTACTATGGCTTTGTAGTAGAGTTTGAAATTTGGTACTGATATTCCTCCAGCACTATTCTTTCTGTAAGGAGCGTTTTTGCTATTCAGGGTCTTTTATTGTTCCATGATGTTAAGCGAAATGAACCCCAAGATACAGACACAAGTGTTTTTTTCTTTCTTGCTATTGTTTCTAACATATTTATAAGGTACCATGTGATTTTTTTTTTGTTTCTTTGTGTGTTCACTATATTTGATGTTGGTGCCCTCTGCATCTTGTATATACACTTCTCTAGCTTGAGGAGGGGAAGGGAAAAAACAAAAAGCTTAAATGAGGATACAGGTTGACTCACTGTAACAATGAGATGCACAAGACACTATGTTGAAAAACGAGCTTTACAATTTAGTTGGGGGGGGGGAGTGTAGTTGTGGAGGTAGGAGGGAAGGGATGGTAGGGGAAAAACAAAGGAGGAGTTAATAATGCTTGATAGGAAATGTACTCATTACCTTGCTCATGTAACTGTAATCCCTCTGTGCATTATTTTTACAGTAAAAAAGTATTAACAACAACACAACAAAAAAAGAAGCAGTATTTAAAGGCAGTTGAATTTACTCAGTGAAAGAATATAGCAACTTACATTAAGACAGAACCTCAGGTCTTATTAGCTATAATAATTTACAGTGAAATTATATGACCCTTGTATATAACATTAAAAATATTATAGATCATCTAAAAAAAGATTTAAAAAACCCACCTGATTCTATAAAGACTGAGTACACATTGACAATACACCAGTAAAACCTGATAGGAGGTTTGAATATACAAAATTTAGAGACTTCTGCACACCAAACTCAATAAAATTAAATCTCTCAAGCAACCACAAAACATACATGTAGCACAAGGATGTACAGGAGAATTTGCATATAGTATGCATAATACATGAGTATGTAAATCACCAAGACAAAAATACCACCATGAAAAATGAAACCAGAGATTTCATCAGATAGATAGTTCCCAAAAGGAAGGATTAAAATTATTGAAAAAAGTTGAAAGATATGGAATCCGAGTCCTAAAGAAATACCAGCTGAAATATGATAGCAGTTATTTTGCACCTATTAGGCAGAAAAAGGTTTCTCAGTAAGATAATTCAAAATGCTGGTGAAAAATGAGTTGAGGTAGATGTTCCAGACATGGCTGTTAAGAGAAGAATTGGTGCATGTTTTCTAGCAAGTATTTTGGTGATTTAGAACCAGTCTCAGTAGGGGGTCATACCCTTTGACCTGGTAGCCTGCACTTTGGAAAATTCTGTCCTAAGGAAATCATCCAAGAAACAAATGAAAAACAACCTCAAAGAGTCCCATTTTCTGGGTTTGTTCTTGAGCCTTAGCCTTGGTCTTGCTTGGCAGCCCCATTGACCAAAGGCCAAAGACAGAGCAGACTCTTCTAGGTAATAGGAGAGAAATGCCAGATGTGTCTCTGACACAAATCAGTAGTAGCATTTCCATGCATGAGGCAGATCATCAGTGACTAGAAATGAGAGACAGGTAGCCATTTTCTTGGAAGAAGTGCCTTTTTCATGGACATGGAAGTATACCTGCACATTTCAGACCAAGTACCCCCTGTGTTAGTATTTCAGCCTGGAGGAGCTGTGATGGGTTGTAACTCTCACTGCACTGGTGTTGTTGAATGCAGGGAGATTTCCAAGTGAGTCAAGCCCCTAACCTTTTCTAACCATCGCAACAAAGGCCTATCATAATGGTCAAGCCAGCCTAATATAGCACTAGCCATCAGGAAGCAAAGCAGGACATGGCTACTGTATAAGTGAACGTTCGTTCCAGACTCTGGCCACAGAAAAGTGTTTGCTTCTGCACCAACCTGCATCTTGTCACCAGTCCTTGCTATGGATCCAGATCTTATTTATAGCAGAGTAATAAAAAAGAACCCAGAAACAATTTAACTGTTGACAATAGGAGAATGGTTGAATAAATTTCAGTATAACCATACATTGGAATGTCATACATTCTTCCAAAAGGCTGCTTATGAACAGATTCGCTATCTTGGGGGAAAATTCATGTTATAATGTTTACTGACTTGTTGTAAAAAGAAAACCAAGAAATGACCTGAATAGCCGTCCACAGAGGAGTGGTAGAATAAATTGAGATACATTCATGCCAGGGAATACCACACATTTATAGAAAAAGTAAGTTTGATCACCATCCACTGACCTGGAATCTATCATCTCCAATGGATTGTTGAGTAAGAAAACAAGATGCAGAGAAATAAGTTAAACTGCAATCTCATTTTTAGAACAAAATAATAAAAGTTCTCCCAGATTGTGTTTATGTGTTTGTATGAGAGACAAGAAAGAAGGTAGAGGTGGGGATTATGAGCCTGGACATTCACTTCCGTAACTTTGTATAGAGTGTCAGAAAGGGAGATGAAAATAAACTTGTCTTTGTACGTGCATTGCATATGTGAATATCTATGTGTATGCCAGTGCATACTGCCTTTTAAATAATTTACTGCCAAAAGAACACCCCCCCACCATTACACATGCAGTATTTTCTGAACATTGTGAAATATGCATGGAAACATAGAAAGAGAAGATATTAATAGTAGTTACCTCTGGAAGGAAATATAGATTACAGTTCCTTCTTTCATATAATCTTGCCTGTATTTTCCAAATTTTCTACAATGAATAAACTATATGCAATTTTTAAAAAAGATGTAAATGGCCTTGCATCTTCTCACTGCTCAATTCTACCTCTTCCCATTACAATCTGGCCTCTGTCCACCTTGTTATACTTCTGCCTGCCGTTGCTAAAATTGATGTATCTATCCACTCAGCAAATACTTACTAAATTGTAGACTTGGGGAATGCAATGGGCCAGGACAGAGCTTTTATTCTCCATGCTACTTCTTCCAGAAGGACCATTTAGATATCAAATCAAGCTACCTCTTTTAAGACACTCATCTTTTTTTATTTTTTATTTTTATTTTTATTGTGAAAATACTGTACAGAGGAGTTACAATTACCTGGGCAAGATAATGAGCACATTGCTTATCAAGCATTGTAGCCTCCTCCTTTGTTTCACTTTCCCATCCCTTCCCATCCTCCCCCCTGTCCCCCATCCTTCCCCCCCCCCCACCAAAGTTGTAAAACTCGTTTTTCCACATAATGACTTGTACATCTCATTGTTGCAATGGATCCACCTGTATCCCTATTTAAACAATTTGTTTTTTCCCTTCCCCTCCATAAATTACACCAACCTCAAATACAGTGAAAGCAGGGCTTATACCATGGGGGAGAGACATACAAAGCAACAAAGAAATAATCTTACAAATGTGTTAGAAACAATCACCTGAAAGAAAAAAAAAACATTTGAATACATATCTTAGGGTTCATTTCCCTAATATCAACTTATCTGACCTTTTCTGCTTGACTCAGACATATACTAGTTATTGCAAATAAGGGAAACCATGGGACCTATGTTTCTTTGGGCCTGGCTTACTTCACTTAATATAATTTTTTTCAAGTCTTTCCATTTCCTAACAAATGGGGCAATGTCATTCTTTCTGATGGAGGCATAGAATTCCATTGTGTATATATACCACATTTTCTTGATCCATTCATCTACTGGGAGGCATTTGGGTTGATTCCATATCTTAGCTATGGTAAATAATGCTGCAATAAACATAGTCATGCTGGTAGCTTTAGTGTGGCCTTGTTTGTGATCATTTGGGTAAATACCCAAAAGTGGGATTGCTGGGTCATAGGGGAGCTCTATGTGGAGTCTTTTGAGGAACCTCCGTACTACTTTCCAATGTGGTTGAACAAGTTTACACTCCCACCAACAATGCAGTAGGGTTCCCTTCTGGCCACAGCCCCTCCAGCATCTGTTGTTATTGGAGTTCTTGATTATAGCCATTCTAACTGGGGTGAGGTGGTATCTCAATGTTGTTTTAATTTGCATTTCTTTTATTTATTTATTTTTATTTTTTATTGTGAACATACTGTACAGAGGGGTTACAATTACATGGGCAAGATAATGAGTACATTTCTTATCAAGCATTGCAGCCTCCTCCTTTGTTTACCCTTCACATCCCTTCCCAGCCTCCCCCCACCCTCCCACCCAATCCTCCCCCCACCCACCAAAGTTGTAAAATTCGTTTTGGACATGACAACTTGTACTTCTCATTGTTGCAACGGGTCCACCTGTATCCTTAAATGACTTATTTTTCCCCTTCTCCTCCACAAATTATACTGACATCAAATATAGTGAAAGCAGGGTTATACTGTGGGGGTGATGTGCATTTCTTTTATGGCTAGAGAGGTTGAGCATTTCTTCATGTGTCCATTGGCCATCCTTCTTTCCTCTTCAGAGAAGTTTCTCTTTAAGTTTTTAGCCCACTTATTTATTGGGCAGTTGTTTTTTTTTGAAGATTTGTTGTTGGGGGATTTAATTTTTTGAATTCCAGGTATATTTTAGATATGAGACCCTTGTCTGTTGTAAGGCTAGTGAAGCTCTTCTCCCAATATGTGGGCTTTCCATTAATCTTGCTAGCTATGTCCTTTGCCATAGAGAAGCTCTGCAATTTCATGCAGTCCCATTTGTCCAACCTTTCTTTGATTTGTTGTGTTTCTGGGTCTCTATTAAGAAAATTTCGGCCTGTGCCAAGGAGTCCTAGGGTTTCTCCTATTCCATCCTGTAATGTTTTCAGGGTGTCTACTTTGACTCTAAGGTCTTTGATCCATTTGGAGTTGATTCTGGTGCAGGGTGATATATAAGGATCTAGCTTTAGTTTTCTGCAAGTAGTTAACCAATTTTGCCAGCACCATTTACTGAAGAGGCTGTCTTTCTTCCATTCTATTTTTTTTAGCTCCCTTATCGAAGATTAGATGGCTATAGGTCTGTAGGTTCATTTCTGGGTTTTCAATTCTATTCCATTGGTCCTGAGGTCTGTTCTTGTGCCAGTTCCAGCTGTTTTGATTACTATGGCTTTGTAGGAGAGTTTGAAATTTGGTATTGATATTCCTCCAGCACTGTTCTTTCTGTTGAGGATCGTTTTAGCTATTCGGAGTTTAAGACCCTCATCTTAAGTCTCTCATTGTTCACCACCTTGAGTTACCTTCTCTGGTATAAACTACCCTCTGGGTTTCTTCTTCAATTCTATCTGGCCCCTATTGTGTCCCCTTTCCTGTTCCATTACCTGGAACCTGTGTGTTGAGCCCTTTTGCCTCTTTATCTATAGCAAGACATTCTCTTTATGCCAAAATTCCAAATCTGAATCTCCAGGCTTGGGCATGTCTGAGACAGGGTGATTTTCCAGGAGTACTGGGGATGTTAGTCTCAACCATGTCCACAGCATGAAGGAGTGTGGCCCTGAAGCGGCAGCTTCATACTGCAGAATCACTGTAGACCCCTTTAGCATAGGGCTTTCCCATAGATGGATCATCTAGCCTGTGATCTAGGCTCTTGGCTTTCCATAAAGTCTGACCTAGAGAAATGAGTAGATGAGTGAATGAATGAATGAATGAGTGAGTGAATGAATGACAGGATATATTGACATAACCCGGCAGCTTTCTAGGGCAAGGAGACCAGTAGACTAGCCTGTGCTGGTAAAGAGGAGTTCAGGAAACTCTACCTGAGACCCTCAGGAAAGTTGTAGAAATAGTTTTAGCTCATTATTATTGAGGTTGATTAGTTTTCTGGTTCCTGGTGACTGACAACATCTATTGTAAACTTACTTGCTCAGATCTGCCCTGTTCAGGTTTACCACTGTAAGCTGTGCTCTGTTTTTTATTGCTAGAAACAGTTATTTCCATATTCAGGATGTCACATTTCTGCCTAATGTTTGTGTATGCCTTTTGATTGGGTGTCTGGTTTTTGACACACATAGCTTTTGCATAAAACCATCAATCTTACAGTGTCTTCTACACAAAAAAAGAAAATCAGAGCCAGTTGCTGGTGGCTCACGCCTGTAATCCTAGCTGTTCAGGAGGCAGAGATCTGAGGACTGCTGTTCGAAGCCAGTCTGGCCAGGAAAATCTATGAGACTCTATCTGCAATTAACCACCAGGAAACCAGAAGAGGCACTGTGGCTCAAAGTGATAGAGTGCTAGCTTTGAGCAAAAAAGCTCAGGGATAGTACCTATGCTCTGAATTCAAGCCTCATGACCAGCCAAAAAAAAAGAAAAGCGGAATACCACAGTCAGATAATTCTTCACCTATATTGTTTTCTAATTATTTCTACAACGTTTAGGACATATGTACCATCTGGGCACTAGTGGCTCATGCCGGTAATCCTAGTTACTCAGGAGGCTTTGGATAATCTGAGGATTATGATTGGAAGCCAGCCCAGGAAGGAAAGTCTGTGAGGCTCTTATCTCTAATAAGCTACTCAAAAAAGCCGGAAGTAGCACTGTGGCTCAAGTGGTCAAGCTCCAGGATTGGCAAAAGAAAGAAAGAAAGATTCCTTATTCCGTTAGAAATGTATTTTGGAATATATATTTCCCTAAACAGTTAATTCACTAAGTCTGCAAAAATCTTTCCCTCATTGATTTAAATATCATGCTTATGTGTTTCACATTTTCTGTATATTAGTGGTATGGTTTCAGGTTCCATCTCCACACTGGGGCTAACCCCCACACCATTTTCATTTCTTATTAATGATGCTATTTTGTATCTGTTGGGATGCAAATACTAAATTTATTACCTTAAAAAAAACTGTATTGTCCATGGTAACCTATTTTTCCCGTATCTTCTTACCAAATTTAAAACAGGTCATTGAGCTTTTGATTAGAATTGCATAAGCTTATAAATTAACTTTTCAATAACTTTCCGAGAGGTTAATATTATAAATTAACCTTCCAGTAGTTAGGCCTTTCTACTCAAGATTACACTGCATTTCTTCAATTACTCAGATTAAAAAAAAAAAAAATCTCTTGGTAAAAGTTATTTTCATGCAGGGCCTGCAAATTTCCTTCTTTCCCTTCCTCCCTCTTCTCCATCCCTCTCTCATTCCCTCCGTCCTTCCCTGCCCCCCCCTCTCCTTTCTTCCTGGTGCTAGGGATGGAGCCTAGGACCTTGTGCATGCTAGGCAAGTAGTGCTCTATCACTTAGTTACATCTGTACCCTGACTATACACTTCTTATCAAGTTTATTTCTATGTATTCTATGCACTTGCATTAACCATAAGCAAGAACTTTTATCCATTGTGGGTATGTAGTAATGTTACTGCTCTACCACTTGAGCCACAGATCCATTTTTTTAACTTTTTGGTGGCTAATTGGAGATAAGACTCTCATAGACTTTTCTGCCTGGGTGGGCTTTGAACATCAATCCTCAGATTTCAGACTCCTGAGTGGCCAAGATTACAAGTGTGAGCCACAAGTGCCCAGTACCTTACAAAAAATGTGAGAGAGAAAGGTAGGTTAGCATGGAAAGGAAATCATCTTTTCCTTAGTCCTTGGTTACTCATTTTAATCAGAGTTACATGGCTAATTTTATTAAAATGTCTCTTTAACATTTATTCAGAAGCCCTTAACTTTTTTCCTCCTTTAATGGGACACTTTGTATTAAGAGATTTCTTCATAGTAAAGTCATTTGGAGATTAAGTGTCTTTTGTCAGTTAATCTCTAAAGTGGCTTTAAAAAAAATTAGTGTTGAGTTAATTTATCAGCATGACGGTGAGGACAGTGGACTGCTTATGTTAAATCTCTCCTCTGAGTCCCAATGACTTGGGTCTCTCACTCTTTCATTTCACTCTGCCTTTGTTCTGTGTCTATTAATGGAGACGTTACTAATTGTATCTACCATACATAGCTGTTGTGAGCATTAAACCTATAGAGGCCAGTTTCCTGATACTCATTTTGTCTTATCAGGCACTTGAAAGATGTAAGGAGGGGGAGTTGAAGAGGAAGAGGGCTAGACAAATGAAGAGAGGAAATGGGGGAGAAGGCAGTCATAATATTTGATGTGTATCCTATGAAATTAAGAAACTTGAGGGGAGGGTTTAGTTTGGGAGGGGTGGGGGAGAGCTATGAGAGGGGTGATATCAATCAAGATGCATCTTACTCATATGCTGATTTGTTGAATGTAACTTCTTGTAGGACTACTTAAAGATTAAAAAAATAATTGCAATTTAAAAAGAAACTCGATAGAGGTGAAGATGTAAGTAGACACAGGGCCCCATGAAATGATGATAAAGTTACCTTGTGCCAGCTACAGATTTGAGAGGTGGATTCAAAGGTAAGTGGACTGGCCTGGCCCTGTTGTAATATAGCATGCAGCCGGGGAGAGAAGATGCTTCTCTCAGGCCACTGTGGGAGCACGGAAGCATGCTTCTATGTAATGTGCTACCTCACAGAGACCAGACTGGAAGGAGAGCACGTAACAGGAGCCTCCTAAGGAGGTAGGGAAGCGTGTTCTTGTAGTAGGAACAGCACATGCAAAGGCCCCAGGCTAAGTCTATGGCGGGTACCAAGAAGCGAGGAAATTGGGGGTTTGGCCGTTACACTGGAGGGTATGAAGGAAGAGATCACTAAGGGCCTAAACATGTAGAGATCCTCAAAGACTTGAAGCTTGTTTGTTTGTTTGTTTGTTTTCCTTATTGAGAAGTGAGTTACCGTTGAAAGATTGCGGCAGATGGTGCTATGGGGAGGGCCTGATCTGATTTCTGGTTTGGAAAGATAATCTCTGGATGCATTGTGATGAAGGCGGCGAGGCTGGCCAGTTGGCAGTTGAGATGGGAGTCCAGGGAAGAGTTTGCTGTGGGTTGGGGGAGGTGAGATGGAGACAGGCTGACCTTAGCCGTGGGACTATGAAGGAGAGGAAGGCGTCATTTCCTGTCAGTGGTATTAGCCATTGTATATGATAGCTTCTGCTTCAGACAAGGCTGTGCAAGCATATTCCTTTTTCTGAGAGAAGAAGCAACAGAGGAGGATAGAGTGGTTGGGGGCACCATCGGCCTGGTCATCCCAAAGGACAGCTTGATCCCGAGCAAGGATGATAGTGGAGGGAATGGGGAGGCGGCACCTGGCCTGGCCTGCTCAGCGATGTTGGCAGCCCACCGTGTGAGCTCCTCTAGCGAGAGGCAGAAAGGTCCTTCCACAGAGCGGAGGAGAAAGAGCAGTGGGAGAGGAGAAAGGATATCGAGGAAGGAAAATGGCCTGGCCACTCCAGGCCCTTAAATCATCACATCTCCAGGTGGAAGTGCGGGCTCACTGGCTCTTCTCTCTTGACTTAAACTCAAATCTCCATTGGTGCCAGATCTGTAGGTGATACACATAGTGTAGGCTGGGGAGCAGTTGAGCAACAGTATCAGGGACAGAAGGCTAGTACCGTGAAGAAAAGCTGGGTGCTGCCTATAATCTTAGCCACTCAGTAGGCTAAGAGGCTGGTGACTTGAATCTAGCCAGTACAGGAAAGTTCGTGAGACTCTTACAGACCACTGAAAAAGCCAGAAGTAGAGCTGTGCTCCATACAGACAGACACACACACACACACACACACACACACACACACACACACACACACACACACACACACACACACACACACACACACACACACACACACACACACACACACACACACACACACACACACACACACACACACACACACACACACACACAAATTATCTACTGTGGATGAGCTCACCAGATCTTCAGAGGCCAGGCAACTGGCACAGTTAGCAAGTAGATGGGAAGTGAGGGCAGAGACAGAAAGTATAGACAGATTGTGTTGTCTATAAATCTGGGTATGGAGGGGAGAGAGGGAGAGACAGGCTGGAGGGAGAAGAGGAGTAGAGTTGGGATTTGTTTTCTGAATGATAAAATCTGGAGCACAAAATGAGAAAGTCTCTGGGTGGCAGGGAGAGGAGATGATAGAGTCTGTTATTGGGTGTTGTTTTATTTTTATTTTTATTTGTTTTTGTTTTGGATAGGCAAGAGCTCTGTCTGCTACTTGATTCTAGTCCTTAGTCCTTTTATTTCTATTTTGTTCGTGAGCTTGAGTCTCACTGCTGTCTTTGCTGAGCTGGCCTTGACTCTTCAGTCTTCGGCTTCTCTGCTTCCTGAGTAACTGAGCTGACAGGCATGCACCACCATGCTTGGCTAAGAGATAGGGCAGACATGTGGAGTTTCACTCCATCTAAATGGAGTAGGTGGCCACTGGGTAGGAGGAATGTGGGCAGCATGGGACAGGCTAGAAGGATTTGCAATTGGGAAGCGAAGGAAAGCCCCATTGAAGGCTTTCATGTACTAAGGAGAGGGGGAGGCAAGGACATTACTGAGGGTCATGGGGGCGTGGATGGGGAAGTTTTGAACCAGTCCTCTGGCACTTGGGCAGCCTGGTTGTGGTTGTGTCTTTGTTTAAGCTCTCTAAGCTTCATTTTTCCATCTTTCAGAGTTCTTTTGGCACATTTGCCACCTGGTCACCGGCCATGTGAGTCATCTGTCTTTTCTCCCTTGGTGCCAACCACAGAGAAGCCCCTAAGGGATCAGTTGGGGAGAGTATGTCACCAATTCTTTAATACACTGTTTCCTTATCCAGAAGCTTCCAGAACTCCTCCAATCCATGCTGAACTGCCTCCTTTCTGCCTTCCAGGCCAGAACTGCACATTTCAACTACAAGGTCCCAATGGGACGGTGGAGAGCCCCGGGTTCCCGTATGGTTACCCCAATTATGCCAACTGCACATGGACCATCACCGCCGAGGACCAGCACAGGGTCCAGCTTGTGTTCCAGTCCTTTGCCCTAGAAGAGGATTTCGATGTCCTGTCAGTGTTTGATGGCCCGCCCCAGCCAGAGAACCTGCGAACCAGGTACTGTGCCCTCCCTGCCCTCTCCCCCTCCCCCCAAACAGCTGAGCCCTGAAAGTTGGCTGAGAGCCAGAACTCCACACTGATTTCTGTTTTAGGTGGCCCTCCTTCAACTCTTCTGCTTGCTCTTAGCCTATCTCTCTCTCTCTCTCTCTTCTCGTTCTTATTCTCCCTTTTTCTCTTGATACAGAGTTTCTGTATGTAGTCCAGGGTAGTCTGGATTTTGCTATGTAGTTCAGGATGGCCTGGGGCTGGCAGTCTTCTTGCCTCAGTCTTCCAGGTATTGGGATTACAGGTGTGTGCCACCAAGCCCAGCTGCTCTGCTTGCTTTCAGGTTCCCAATTTCTTTTATCTTTCTAGAAGAATCCCATAGCTAGGATTTGGGAAATTTAAATGGAAAACATAAAGGGGTAATGGAGCAATCCAAGGCTATCCATCGAAACTGATTTTGTTTATCTTCCCCACCCCCTTGCATTCAACAGATACAGGTTGTTGGAAGTCTGATAGGGAGGGTAGAGGAAATGCCTTGCGTCATTTTATGTGGAAGCATGGACACTTCATTGGAATATTTTTACATGGGAGTGCCCTTGGCTGTGCTATAGAAGTGGGAATTTGGACCCTCCCCCCAAATCTGATCACAGTGGCTGGAAGAGAAAGCTCTGGAGGGGTGGGATGGCTCCTCTGTACCCCTCAGCTGTCTCTCAAGACTGGAGGTTCACAATTGATGAGGACTGGGGTGGGAAGTTGACCCTTTGCAGGCAAGGCAAAGGTGAAGTGCCTTTGGGATATCTGTCCTGGAGGCCTGCCATGCTCTACCTATCCTGCCAGAGACGCTCTTTGGGAAGCCAATTGGTGAATGGATTACCAACCAGCCAGGCTCTGGGGAGTCTGAGGTATTGACTGCACCTAATGATGGTTGCATTTTCCAGGTGCTGGTGGCTCACACCTGTAATCCTAGCTACTCAGGAGGCTGAGATCTGAGGATTGCAGTTCAAAGCCAGCCCGGGCAGGAAAGTCCGTGAAACTCTTATCTCTAATAAACCACCAGAAAACCAGAAGTGGCGCTGTAGCTCAAGTGGTAGAGTGCTAACCTTGAGCTGAAGAGCTGAGGGACAGCGCTCAGGCCCAGAGTTCAAGCCCCATGACCGACAATATTTAAACAAAAGGAAGATTGTTGCATTCATGAATCCAAGCTATGTTTAAGATGCTTCCGAACCCCAGGCTCCTGGAGTAGAGTTACACCATGGGTCCTGGATGACTCCAACCCTCTCCTTTCTCTCAACCCTCTTGTGTACTGCAGGGGGAAGTCTGGGAGGCCAGCATCAGAATAAGTAGTTCTTCCAGATACAAGAGAGAGTACCTGATTGCCATTGCCATTTGGTGGAAGGTGGGACAAGTAGATGCTCAATGAAACCTAGTGAAGGGGACTAGCATCTTCTTCCTCCCTTCCCTGAGCACCTGTTATGTCCTGATGCTGGCCTGAATGTATGACACAAAGCAAAACCATGGCTCCCAGGGAGTTTTCATGAGAATATCACACAAGTCAATGCTGGGTTTTGCAGCATGGTCAGGGAGTGGTCCTAAAGGAATTGAACACATAGCTGAACTTGTTACACTATTCTGTGCTGACATCTGAGGAAGGTTCCCAGGCCACACCTACAGGAGAGTGGTACAGCCATAGCACAGAAGAGGAGACTCTGGGCTTGTGCCTTGGCTAGGTTGTCCTGATTGAAATCATTATGAAGTAGTAACTAAGGCATGGCCAGACAGTCAAGAGGCAGGGCTGGAAAGAGTCTCCTCCTCTTCACACTCAATATGGGGAGGATAGGCCAAGAAACACTGAGACATGCTGTCCTGGGAGGTGTGGAGTGCTTTGGGATCTGGACCCCTTGGGTGTTTGCAAATGTTTTCTGTTTCCTGAGCTAACTCAGGTTTTCTTCTGAGCCAGGAGTCCGTGCATATCTGCATACTTGTCTAGGAAATCACTCATGGTGCTGAGACAGCCATGTGTTAAGAACCCAGGGTCACTGTGACTTTCTTTACATTATCTGGGCTGGCTCCTGTGCCCTGTGGGTTTTGTTTCTTTTCTTTTCTCTTCATTTGTCTTGCCAGAATTCCACCTATTTTATTGGTCTTTTAAAAGTTCCAGCACTCCAGCTATCAATTTCATTCCTTCTCCATTATCTAATGTATTGATTTTTTTTTCTTTTTATCTGTCTCCATTTTTCCCCCTCCTACTTACCTTAGGCTGAGGTTGCTCTTCTGTGGATTTTATGAATTAAATTAGTTCCATTATTTCTTGTTTGATATTAAAAACATGAGGAGCCGTTTTCCCCTAAGTACAAACTTTGATCATATCCCATAAATGTTGATGGGTAGCTGTTATTTCAGAAAGAGCTTCTAATTTGCAATTTTGTTCTTTTTTTTGACTCTGGGATTTTTGTTCCTTTTCCTTCACATTTTCAAGTAACATTTGTTTATACTTAAATTATTATGTAACTGGTTTTACTGTATTATGATCAGAATATGATTTCTGCTTAGGAGAAGGTATTGGCTTTCCTCCGTTTGTGCAAGATAAGTTTTGGGGAAAGGTTCTGTGAGGATTTAGGGAAGAACCTAGTGCATGGCTGAACGGTGAGAAATTCATGTCTCTAGGAGCATGCAAGTTTTTCAAATTTCTTCTCTAACATGTTTGTTAGCTAAGCCATACAGAGGATCTCACATTTTCACCAAGGTTTCAGTAAATTTCACCTATTATCTCTGAGTTTTAATTTTATGTACTTGGATGCCTGAGCTTTAGCACATGAATATTTTTAAAAATTTAAATCGTTACAGGGAATCCTATATTTTTCCAATGTAGAAACTCTCTCTAAGCCTCCATGATTATTGCTTTAAATTGCATTTGGATATTAATGTTGATACCTTTTTATTTCCTTTAGATTTGCATCTATTGGGCCTATCTTTGCCAATTTTTCTATTTTTAATATACCTATGTTGTGGTTTTAGGAGTAGCTTCTAATACAATGTATTATTATATATTGTATATCCTGGTGAAAGCTTTATTCTTTCTTTTTTTAATTTGCTTATTTTTTGGTGGTCCTGGAATTTCAATTGAGGACCTTCTGCTTGTTAGGCAGATGCTCTACCACTTGAGCCATACTTCTGCTTCCAGGTCTTTGCTAGTTAATGGGAGATAAGAATCTCTCAGATTTGTCTGTCTGGGCTGGCTTTGAACCACAGTCTTCAGATCTCAGCCTCTTAGGTAGCTGGGATATAGGAGTGAGCCACTGGCTCCTGCCTTCTAGCACTATTTTGCACTGGCTATTTTCTTTTTAAAAAATTTTTATTGTTGTTAGTAAGGTGTTCTACCAAGGAGTTACCATTTCATAAGTCAGGTAACGAGTACATTTCCTCTTTTGGACAATGTCAACCCTTCCTTTACTCCCCCCCCCCCGCCCCCCCGTTTCCCTCTCCAGTCACTGTCCACAGGTTACTTTTGATCTTGCTTCTTGCACTTAGACCATGATCCACTTGATACTTGCCACAAAGTAGGATGACAAGTTTGGGCCACTACTTCTAGCTGTTGGTGGAGAAGCAATCTCCAGTACTTTTTGTTGTTGTTGTTGGTTACCCAAGCTGGCCTCTAGCACCACAGCCTTCCCTATATCAGCCTCCCAAATAGCTAGGATTACAGACATGAGCCACTGGTGCCCAGCCAGAATCTTTGTTCTTTAACAGGAAAGAATAGCCCACTCACCTTTCTTCAGTGATAACTGATATGTTTGCTCTTCTGTGATATTTAATGCTTTCTATTTTTAAGCTTCCACGCTGTCACTTCCTTTTCCTTATCTTCAAGTTTTCTTTACTTTTTTCCCCCCATGATTTTTATTCTATTAGTGGTTAATGTTACTGCTTTATGACATATTTTAAGCTCCATTTGTCTGTCAGCATCCTGCTTAGTGAACATTTTTCTTATTTGAGTCTTACAGGATCTGTGTTTTGTGCCAATCCTTATGTGTTTTGTAGCATGTAGGATGTCAGGTAATTTTTTTTTTTTTTGGTTTCCAAAGTTGATGTAAATATTCCATCTCCGCATATGTTAGTTCATTTCATGAAAATTTCCAGATGAGGTGGAGGAGGAGCACTATGACTTGGCTTTCTTTTTAAAAATTTTTTTTTATTTATTTTATTGTGAAAATACTGTATAGAGGGGTTACAATTACATGGACAAGGTAATGAGTATATTTCTTATCAAGCATTGTTGCCTCCTCCTTTGTTTCTCTTCCCATCCCTTCCCATCCCCCACACCCCCCTTCCCTCCCGCCAAAGTTGTAAAGTTAAGAAGTTATGACTTGGCTTTCTATCATGAACTGGAAATTTCTCTCAAAGTTATTTGTTCTTATTCATTTTTATGACAATGGGAATAGAATTATTGTTTAAATTTTAGTTCTTGGCTATCATTGCATATATAAAAGTACAACTGATTTATGTACATTGATTTTGTATCCTATGGCCTTGATGGATTCATTCTTAGATCAAATGTTTTGCTTATATATGTTAACAGAAGCAGTTGTCCGTTTGAATACCTTGTATTTCTCTTCTGCTTGATTTGCACTATCCAGCACCTCTAGTATATTATTGAATTGGAATGGTTGTTGGTGAACATGAAATTACTGTGTGACTCCTGCTTGTAAGAGGAAAACAGTTACTTTTTTCCCACTATACAGTGTGATATTGACTGTAGGTGTTTTGTAGCTACTCTTCTAATAAAGCTTTTGCAAACAGAGGGTTGTGGCATGTCTGCTGCAGTCTGGAAAACGCATTGGAGGAGGGACCAGACAGCAGGCCTGTCACAAGACATTGGTAGCCTACACCAGAACAAGGAAGAACAAAGGAGGTGTAGTTTTATATGCTGTTATGGGAAAGAGCTGTCTCCAGAGTCAGTTTGGGATTTATGGGGACTGTAAAAGGGAATAGAAGAAAGGAAGAGTGAAGGAATTACTAACTCCATAGTGTCTAGCTTAGAAACAGAAAGCAAACCAGATTGGCCTGAGTGAATTCTAGTCTCTAGTAAAATGTGTCCTGCTGACTGAGCAAAAATTGATGTCCTGGACGTTTTTCTTTTTCCACCTAGTAGGTCACCTTGTACAACCCCATCTTGAGAGATGGTAGGACACCGTGAAGATAGACTTAGATTTATACCTAGTGAGGCAGGCTCTATATCTGTCTGCCTATCTATCCATCCATCCATCCATCAATCCATCATCATCATCATCATCATCATCATCGTCTTTGTCATCGTTGTCATCATTGTCATCATTGTTGCTGTTACTATTTGTGCTGCTGGGGATCAAACCCAAGGCTTTGAAAATGTGAGGCAGACACTCGAGCACTGACTCAGACTCCTAAATCTTTAGCTATGTACTCTGCAATGTGTACAATGAGTTCCATGTATGCCTATCATGTGTGTACGATGTATATGTGTGTATTGTATGTATGTGCGATGTATTGCATTGTGTGAGATATGAGTGTATCTAATGTACCAGTGCATTAATGATCCCACGATTGTTCTCTTTCCCTTCTTTCCCCAGGCAGTGGAGCAGGAACACCCAGAGGCCTACTGCAGGCTTCTCTCTGCCTGCCTCACCTGGGGGCTTTCTGCATTTATTGTCCAAAACTTACCAGACAGTTCTTTCACTGTCTTCCTAATGGACCTCTCTTTCCTCCCCTCCCTTCTCATGCTGATCTTATTCTCCTTATTTTGGAATGCTGATGAGTTACCTCCAATCCTTTAACCACCCTCCCTGCTTTTCCAGCAGCTCACTCCTGGGTTGTGCTGAGCCGTGAGCTTCTTCCTATTCTAGGCCTACATTCTTAGGCTTAGAGGCAGAGTCCACCCTGCTACTACATGTTTACCATGGAAGAACCATGCAGTGAGCTGCACATACTCCTGCAAATGCAAGCTCCAGCTCCTCTGCTGCTGGGAGCCAATGGGAAGATACTTCCTCCTTGTCCTCAGTGTCCTGGGAATAAAGTGACTCTGTCAACATCTACCTCATTGGTTGGTAGGTGAGGGTTAAGTTAAATAATGTTCATATACTAACTTGAATTTTGGGAGGAATAAAAGAAATATGTATATGTTAGAAAAAAAGTAGAAAATACACAAGCGAAAAGACATAAGCATTTGATATTTCCTAAGTCATGATGTAATGCAGTATTTCTCAGCGGAAGGCAGTTTTGTGTTCTGTCCTGTACACTGGGATATTCGGAAATATTGGGGGACACTTTTTGGACGAACTCAGCATCACATGTAGCAGGTTGAGACCAAGAATACTTTGTCGCATCCTGCATCTGCCAGGAGCAAAGATCTGCCTCCAAAGGCAGTCATGCTGGGCCTGGGAAATCCTAAGGAGGTGGACTGCATGCGCCAAGGCTGTGAGCTCTGGACATACCAGGGTTTGAGTTCTCTTTCTATGTAAGCAACCTTGGGCAAGTGAGCCAGCCAGCACATCTGAGTCTCCATTTCTTCCTCTACAGAATGGGTGCGTCTCAGGGGTGCTGTGCATTAACAGCCACACCTGGTGTTACTGATGAAGAAGTGCCAATAGACACCCTTGTGCACAGCTTGTGCTATCTGCAGACACCATTCATCTCCAGACACCTCCCTCTCTCCACCAGAAGTTCATAGCCATCTTCTTGAAAGCATCTCCCATTTCATCTAGAGCTATTCACAGGCAACCACATCCCAGGGTGCCAGAAGGCAGCGTCTGGCTGCTTGAAATTAAATTTACAATAGGAGCTGATCTGATTCTCCTCGTAATGGATCAGGGTGGGAAACGGGGTAGAAGCTGGTCCTAAAGGCTGGGGAGAGCCTGTAGGAGTTTAGAAATTAGCAAGAAAAGAACAAAGCGCTTCCAGATAATGCAGTGTCAGCCCTGCCTGGATGAATTACTGAAACAATCCCTATGTCTCTGCCTTTTTTTTTTTTGGTACAATTAGATGGCCTTCCCGAGCTGGCAAAACCTCCTATTACATTGCAGTTTAATGTGGAATGAAGTTTTCAAATAGAGCACGCCTAAACACAATCTGTGGAAATGCTGCTAATAAACTGCCTCACCCTTAAGTCAGAGGGTTTATAGGGTGCTGGTGATGACTGCCCCAGTTAAGCACAGCTACACATCCCTTCATTTCGACATTTGGGCTCCAGTTATGGAAGGCACTATGACTCGTTTTCTCTGTTACTGGCTAGGCGTTCTGTCATCAGCCTGAGGTAGAATGGAACTTCAGTCATTTGGAGCTGGTTAAACATTGTACTCAACTGGCATTAGGCACCTGTTTGGAAGTTGTAAAGATCTGCAAATTTGCCAGATTTACTGTCTCCTTATGAATATGTATCACAGCCGAGGCCCCCAAAGGACCTGCTGATGGATGGATTTCTTCTTTTAAAAAAAACAAGTGTATCTTGCACATCAGTACAGTTGCCCTTGGCAGGTCCTTTTCCCAAAGTCCTTCGGGAATGAAGTCCTTGTGGGCAGGAGGTGACTGAGGAATGCTGGGGATGAGGAAGAAGTCTTTGTTGAGTACTAAAACAGAGAGGACATTGGAGAGACAAGAAGATATCACGAAACTGAGCACCTGTGGTGGGCTGGTCACATTTGTTGAGTCACTCAGTGTTGTGCCTTGACATTTATTGAATGTGTACCAGGAGTGTCAGGAGTTGGAGATACCTACTTAGCAAAGGAGCATCTGCCTTCAAGGAACTGGCAGTGTCTTGGGGGAGGCAGATGAATAATCAGGCAGATGGTGGAAGATGCTGAATGCTGTGACAAGTGAAGCTGGTCTGGTTTGGGGGCAGGTGTTTGGGGATGCTCATCTATGGGTTTGGGGTGCCTCCTTCCGGTCACCCCTTTCCTTGTTTATTTCTTACTCATTCTTTACCTCTCAACATCTTTGTCATGTCCTCAACCCAGGGAATCCTGCGGAACACCCTTTCCCCCACTTTGTCTAGTTACCCACCCCATACAGTTCAGATGATCATGCATCTGCATCTATCGTTTGAGGTTTCAGATGTGTGCGAATATCTAATGTATGTCCATCTCTCTTGCAGGACTCTGAGCTCCACAACTACAGGCATCCTTTTTCTTTCCTTCTCCTTTATGGGATCTAACACAGTGCCGGCACATAATAGGTGCTCAGCAAATATTTATAGAGTGAATGGGCAAATTCTTTCCTTTCCCTTTATGTTTTTCCCTTTCCCTTTCCTTGTGTTGGTACTAGGGCTTGAACTCAAGGCCTGGACACTGTCCCTTACCTTTTTATTCTCAAGGCTGACACTCTACTTTTTTTTTTGGTTAATTGGAGATAAAAGCCTCAAGATCTTTCTGGCCTGGGCTGACTTTGAACCACAGTCCTCAGATCTTAGCCTGAGTATCTAGATGACAAGCGAGCTACAGGTGCCTGGCTGGATGAATGCTTTCTGGAGGAAGGACTCTCCAGTAGGGCATGGAGGGAGGAGTGAGCAGAGTGTTTTAAGCCAAGAAAATAGGACATACACAGGTCCAGGCAAAAGCTAGAGAGAGGTGAGGTAGAGCTGAACTCTGGGTTTCCAAGCAGGAACCTGGTTCCCCCACCTTTTCCTGCCCCCGCCTCCTCTCCCTTCCAGGACACCTTGGATGATTTGCTTGCAGTGTATGCGTTCCTTCAAAAATAATTCATCCCAGCCAGTGGCTCACGCCTGTAATCCTAGCTACTCAGGAGGCTGAGATCTGAGGATCAATGTTCAAAGGCAGCCCTGGCAGGAAAGTTCATGAGATTCTTTTTTCCAGTTAACCACCCAAAAGCTGAAAGTGGAGCTGTGGCTCAAGAGGTAGCCTTGAGCAAAAAAAAAGGAGATAAGGAAGCACCCACACTCTCACTTCAAACCCCAGGACCAGCACATGTGTGCATATGCACGCACACACACACACACACACACACACACACACACACACACATACACACACACACACACACACACACACACACACACACACACACAGAGTTATCCCACTGCTATTCCTAAGCAGTTTCTCTAAAATAGTAAAAGTACTAGCATCTCCTGAAGTACAGTGGTGTTCAGAGCCTGAAGTCCCAGGCCTCCTTTACCAGGCCTTGTCCCTTGTCCCAGCCACTCCCTGGAGGTAACTACTGCTGACAGTTTGGTGGGTGTCCAATTTCTTCTTAAATAAAGATTTATTAAACTGCCCATGAGGCTTATTGGGGCATCCATCAGACCTTTAAAAATTGTTCTGATGAATTAAGTGTAAACTAATTAGAAACATGGATTCAATTACCCTTGGAACACACAAGTGTTTAATAATTAATAGGAAGAGGGCTTGAGGCCAAAGGCATTATGGATTTTATCAAGCCCCTGACTTCAGTAAAGTAAATATGTTTGATTCACCCTAAATGCTGGAAAATTTACATGTAGAGGCAAACCTGTTGGTGAGCTATGTCTATGACCATAGTGGTTTTTTTTTTGTAGATAGGTGTGTGTGTGTGTGTGTGTGTGTGAGAGAGAGAGAGAGAGAGAGAGAGAGAGAGAGAGAGAGAGAGAGAGAGAGAGAATGTGAGAGAGTATATGAGAGAGTATATGTGTGCATGTGTGCTGGTATTTGGACTTGAACTCAGGGCTTCACACTCTTACTTGGCTTTTTCCATTCAAGCCTGAGGCTCTACCACTTGAGCCACTCCTCTACTTTTGGCACTTTTTTTGCTGATTATTTGGAGATAAGTCTTGTGGATTTTGCTGCCCAGGTCTAGCTTTGAACCATGACCCCCAGATCTCAGCTATGTGCCTAGGCGATCAGAGCAATTGTCTAATAAAGAGGCAGACGTGGGATGAGGGGCTAAGATCTGTTGGGTGACGCCAGCCAGAGAGTCTGAGGACAGGGATGTGACCCACCAGTCACAATGAGCTTTCTTCCTGTTCATTCACCTGGTGAACTTTGGAGGGTATCCCCAGTGAGGGCACCATCCATGTTGTGGACCCAGGGCATCAGGGGAAGCTAGGGAGACATTGTAGAACTTCTGGGAGGAATGCTCAGTTTATCCCTTAAACTGTGAACTCTGGAGCCTTTGTGGTTGTTGGTGATGGTGGTAGTACTGGGATTCGAATTCAGGGACTGGTGCTTGTTAGAAATATTCTTGGGTACTCCTGCAGCCATGCTTTCCACAGGTTATTTTAGAATAAGGTCTCACATTCTGCCTGGGTGAATGTCTGAACTCTGATCCTCCTACTTTAGACTTTTTGTCATTAGTGAGATCACCCATTTGTCCAGCTTCCTGCTGTGAAGTGAGGACTTTTCTGCTAGAGTTTGTCCAGAACTATGATTTTCCCAACCTCAGCTTCCCAAGCAGCTATAGCTCAGATTACAGGTATCAGTCACAGGGCAGGGCTAACTCTGACCATTTAAACAGACTTAAAGAAAGGTCTTGGGATTGAAATAAATGCTTACCTGTACTGTGCCGTATGCTTTATGTGTTACAACTCACTTAAGACGTAACACTTATCCTAGAAGTAAGAATAACTACCTCTATTTTTATTCCCAAGACTTAACAGAGGCTTCATAACTTGTGGTACCCTCCTTCAAACTCCCAGATCTACTCAACACCCAAGTTCATACAGGGTGACTGACAAGGGTTGAAAGAGGAGGACGTGGGGTCTGTTGGGGTTAGGGCTCTAGAAACCAACTGCAGAAATCTGGGGAGCACCATGTGCTCCATTACCTGCTGCCAAGGGGTGTGTCTGGGTGGACATGGTGGGGGGAGGGGCTGGCAGCAGGTGATTTACAAAGCCAGGTGGGCAGCAGTGTTGGGGGCCTGGGCAATCTCTCCATACACAGTAGGATCCTGTAGTTCAAGGTCAAAGTCCATTTTGATGGCAAGGCTGCACCTTGCTCATTAGCCAAGTATGTTACTTAATAGCGGCCAAAATTTAAGGGCCTGTGGAGACTAAAGTACAGGCCAAAAAAATTGTGTGCCCACATCCTGCCTCTCAGTTGGCCCTGTGCATGTCATCGAGTTGGTCAAAAATTCACCATCACTCCAGGATGGAGTTGGCCACTCCTATGTGTTCATCTGCCCCCTTTTCACAAATGACTGTCCAGTGTACTGTGGCCAGGATAGGATGGTGGACCTTTATTCTCAACTCTTACTTTCTGAATGTTTGGGGTAACAGAAATTGATGTACAAATTGGTGTGACCTTGGGAAGCCAGGGATATTCTCAGGTTAGAGGCCGATTTGGACCTGTAATTAATTCTAGCCTTCCCTCTGTTTTCTTTGTTAGCCAAAATGGTATCACCTTCCCAAGTACTGAGGTCTTCACTCCATTAAAATAAATGGAAGAGAAAATCACATTTCAGTGGTTAAGTGAATAAGGAAGCCAATCATTTGCAATCTGAGGTAGATCTGAGCTACTATAAGATGAAGTATGGGACCAATGGCCAGGACTGGGACCAGGAGACCTGGGTTCCATCCCTGCCATCCACTAGCTTGCTTATAGTCTTCACCTAGTGTTGTCTGTTCTCAGGGCTGAATGCTCATTACTTAGACAATGAAGACTGAAGTCTAGAGGGACCAAATGGCTTCTTCCAGTCCTGAAATTGTGAGAGTGAATAATGCCAAAGGTCTGTGAAGAGGGGATATAAAGTACCTTTGATCTGGGATTATTTCTGTACAATCCAGGTACTGCTCTGGGCTCCCTGAACAATGCTTCCATTTGTCTTTGGCCCAAGCCTTCAATTTCCCTTGGTACAAACAATGTAGCAGAGAAAGAGAACTGTTCACCATCCATCTGCTTCCTCCTCCTCAGTGTAGACTTGTTGTGCGAACCAGCTGCACAGCCTGGGACGCAGATTTTCCAGCCATGCTTGCATCTAGGTGGGGCTGAGTATGTTAGTGGTCAGTAGGAAGCAGGTGGAGGTGATATGCACCCTTTTTGGACCCACACAGGCCAGGCTTCTTCCCACTGTCAGGAGCTAGAAGCAGCCCAGATGCTGGGATAATAGTGGCTTGGGGCCCACTTTGCTCAACTGTTGCGGATTGGTTGAGATTTACATAAAGGAGGAATATGCTTGTCTACGAACTTAGATCTTTAGGAGCCCATCCCTTAGCCATGGAAACTCTTGGCATTTATACATTTATTGTAGAGTGAAGCTTCTGGACAGCAGAGGCCATTAGCTTAACAGAACTGACACTGGCCTTGTTTATTTCAGGGGAAATGAAGCTCCAGATTGTCTAACCATGTAACCTAAACTTTAGATCATCAAACTGTAAGGTGTGATCTTATTTATTTATTTAGTCTTGATAGTACTGGGGCTGAACTCAGGACCTCATGTTTTCTAGGCAAGTGTTCTACCACTTGAGCTAGACCTCCAGTAAACGTTTGCTTTTAGATTATTTTTCAGATAGCATCTCATACTTTTGCCTTGTCTGGTCTTAGACGTAGATCCTCTGATTTCTGTCTGCCAAGGATCTGGAACTTATAGGTCTGCACCATCTTCTCTGATAGGATCTCATTATGTAGCCTAGGTTAGCTTCAAACTCCTAATCCTCCCCCCTCAGCCTCCTGAATGCTGGGGTTACAGGCATACATCATCACACTTGGCTTAGGTATAATTTTTCTTTTTTTGTTGGAACCAGGTTACATCTAGTTGCCATGACATTTGTCATGGTTCTTTAGTCTCCTTTTCTGTGGCAGTTTCTCAGGCTTTTCTTGCTGCGGATGACTTTGATGCTCCTGATTTATACTTGCTGGGAATCTTGTAGGACCTCTTTCACTTAGGATTTTTTGATGTTTTCACCATGATTTATCTTGGGTAACACATTTTGAGTTGGGGGGGAGATCACATTTTTATCACATCACATCAAGGGCACATAGTGTCAGCCCGACTTGTCCCTGTTGATGCTGGCCTTGGTCATCTGGATTGTTTTCTCCAGCAAAGCCCCCTCTCACCCCTGGCCCATACTGTGTTCTTTGGAAGGAAACACCGTATTCTGGATGGCTCACACTTAAGAAATGAGGCGTTAGGTTTCATTTCCCTGAGGACAGAGTCTTGATGTGAATTATTTGGGGTGCTTCTGCCTGAGAGATTTGTCTGTGCTCCTCCATTTATTAATTTATTCAATCATTTATTGATGTCAGTGCAGACTCATGATATTTATATTATCCTTTGGCTTAGAGAGCAATGCCACCATGTTTATTTTGTGGCTCACACTGTCAGAAGCCATTTCAGCTGGGTCTAGTGTCTTTTACACTGCCCCGTTATCATCATTGTCCTTTGTGTTATTCATGCCATCATGATGACCACTTCATCTTTCCTTGGCAGCACAATATACTCCAGACATGTCTTCTGTATCTCCTATGCCAGGCCTCAAGTCAGCCATTGTTGATGGAGCTGTGGTTTCTTTTGTTGAAGAATGGGTCTGAGTGCCAGGTGTGCATATTATGGTTGAGATGCCATTGCAGGGAAATACATACAAGTATAGTAACCCCTCTATAAAAGCATATCTATGCATGTTTCCATGTGTATCAACTTGTGCCTCCAGCAAGGCAAAAATGACTTCACACAGATTGAAGTCTGCAACACTACTGCAGCATCAGTTAAGCCATTCTCCCTTTTCTCTTTGTCTGTGTATTTCAACCATAGCAGTGGTTTCCACTATGTACCAATCATGACCAGTGTCCACATGGAATGGTCAGATAATTGCAAGCCCATACTCCTGTGGGAAAGAACTGTACAGCTTTGAATCCAGAACTTACACTGGTTTTCTTTATCTTGTGATGTTACAGAGTCCATGAGTTTTCACTACTCTCCCCACTTCTTTCAGTGAGGTTGTTTAATACATCTGTAGTGCACATAGATTCTTAGCTAGTCAGCATTCCACTTCAGGATCCCAAGATATCCTTCCTGGTATTTCTAAAACATTATAAACATGAAGATTCACTTTATGTACTGTAAAGTGCCACTAGTTGTGTGGGGTGTGTGTGTGTGTGTGTGTGTGTGTGTGTGTGTGTGGTGTGTGTGTGGTGTGTGTGTGTGTGGTGTGTGTGTGTGTGTGTGGTGTGTGTGTGTGGTGTGTGTGTGTGTGTGTGTGTGTGTGGTGTGTGGTGTGTGTGTGTGTGTGTGTGTATGTGATACTAGGGCTTGAGCTCAGGCCCTCACAGTTGCTAGAAGATTATCTACTGCTTGAACCATACCTCTAGCTCTTTTTCCTTAGGTTATTTTTTAGATAGTCTCACTTTTTGTCTGGTCTGCACAACAAACCTTTCTTGCTGTGCTTTTTCTCAAATGTAAGCTAGGTGAAGGCCTTAAATTATTTGTAAAGCCCCAAAGGAGTGGGCTCCTTCTATTTTAGAGTATGTAGAAGAGTAAAGATTTTCTTTAATTAGATAGTGCCGGATAGATTTAATTAAAGCTTCAAACCTGCAATTTTCTTTGTTTGATTGATCATTTGTGCTGATTGCCTGGAGTAATTATGAAGGGGGTAGATGGGGTTGTCAAAGTCTGAGTGAGATAAGGAGCAGATTGAGTTGACTCTTGGGTACTCAGTTGTCAGAGTGGTCCTGAAAAGGTTTAAATTGTACCTATGCTTGTTGGCTGGCCAATGACAAGTAAGGTGTCTAAATTACCCTAACGGTGTCTATTTCATGATTCTAACTGAGATACCTCTGTAGAAAAAGTTCCCTTTCCCTGCCTTTCTCTAAATGTAATCAAGACACCCCTGAGACCAGGCAGTTTCTAGTTATTTTTGTCTTTCTTTTATGAAATAATTGAAGTACATTGTTGAGACTGTCTCATGTGTCTGAGATTTCTTAGCCTTTCTGCTGGAAGGTTCAGGAGAGGAAGACAGCTTTTCCTAATCTCAGTGAGAATGGAGGGGATTGGGGAAGAGCTTTGCAAGCAGACAGTTCTGGGTTGAATCTTATCTCTGTCACTCTCTAGCACTCAGAACTTGGGTAAGTACCCCTGAACTACACTTCCTGGTTTGCCAAAGAGGAAGAGGAGATGCCTGAGTGGTATGCACTCTGCCTGGCCTGAGGTGTGTCCTTGCTGAGCGTCTGTCCTTCCTGGGCTTTGCTGCCTTGATGGTCACCACCATCATGAAGATGAAGCCTCCCAAACCTTAACCCACTGCTTAGTAAACAGTGGCTGAAAACATACTTGTTCAGTGAAATGAACGAATGAATGAGTGAATGTGTACTGTACATTCAAGGCCTTAAAAGCAGATATCACCAGCACAGGGTACAAGATGTCGCTGGGAAGGGTTGCCACACACTCAAAGCCCCCATGGGACACAGTCTGAGCAGTGTCGCATGGGGCATAGGAAAGCATGGGAGGAGAACCTGGTCCCTGGCTCTTCAGAGCTGGTCAGAGCATCTCAGTGTCTGCTGAAACCCAGATAAAATTGTTAAGAGAAGAAAACAAGTTGAGAATGGTGTGTGCATGATGTAAGTGGTATACGAACACAGGACAGGTGAGAAATATAGACAGGAAAGAAATATAGCTGTGTGCTAAATAATAAGGGTGGCTTCTAGTCCTGAATCTTTTGTGTTTGATTTTTTTGGTAAGTTGGTGTTGTTTTTACAATAAGAGTACATTTTCAACGAATTCCAGGTGAAATGTAAAGAAAGGGACAGCGGAGAATGGCCAGGATGAAGCTGGACCTAGTTTAGATTGCACAGTGGATACTGAAGGTCTTCAGAGTATGTCCCTGGAGGAAGGAAACCCCTAGGGGAGATGAGGATTGCTGTTCCTGGTCGGGGGGGGAGGACACAAAAGTTGCCATTGATAGAGGTTGTGATAGGATAGAGTCTGTGAAATGGGCATTGCAGGGTATCTGACTTCAAGTCCTTTTTCATGTTTATGTCTCTCCTTGCCTGAGGAGGCATTGCCTTCCTGTCTCTGGGAGCTTTTGGGGCTGCTCCCCTCTGGGTCCCATCTCCACCCACCTGATAATGGGGCTGCATCTGAGCATCAGTAATCCATCCACTTGGAGGGGAAAAGAAGTTTTCAGAATGATTAGTGATTTTTACTTTTTATTTAATTTTTTAATTGTTATTATAAAGGTGATGTACAGAGGGGTTAGAGTTACATAGGTCAGGTAAAATGTACATTTCTTTTGGGACAATGTCACCCCTTCCCTCACTTTCTCCACTCCCATCCCTACCCATGAGTTGTATGGTACATTTTCAACATAGTATGTAGTGACTAACACTGCTGCATTTGTTCACCCTTTGTCCCTCCATTTCTGTGGTGATTTGGTTTTTGAATTCACTTTATTCTGAAGCTTTAAACCTTACTGAAGAAAGGAGGTAATTTTTTAAAATTTAATTTGTGCCCTTACTGGGGCCTGAAGTTAGGACCTCTGTTCTTGCTGGCTTTTCCACTCAAAAGTGGTACTCCACCACTTGAACCACATCTCTACTTCCAGCTTTGTGCTGATGAATTGAGATAAGTATCTCGTGGACTTTTCTGCCTAGTCTGGCTTCAAACCATGATCCACAGATCTCAGCCTCCTGAGTAACTGGGATTACAGGCATGAGCCATTGGGTACCCCACAGGAGGTGATTCTTTGGTGTGGATCATAAAGGACCCTGGGTTTTCTACAGCTGGCAGACTGGGTTCTTCCCAGTCTTAAGCACACAGGCAAATCATCTGTGAACCCGTGAACATCCACTTGGATTCAGTAGATCCAAGAGGGCCTGAGGGTCTACTTTTCCACTGTGGCCACTGGTGACTCCAAGACAGTAGGTTTGTGGCCCAGTAAGGCTGCTCTCTGACATTCTTCTAGCAGCCCCTGGGGTCTCTGGCTCCCCAGAATGACAGGATATTGGCAGCTTCTGTTCAAGCCCTTAGCACATCCTTTAACAGTCTGTGACATGGAAAGCAGCCAGGTCAGGATGCAAACCTACCACCACCACCACCTTCAGGCAAGACGGAAGAAGCATGTTCTAAAATGCTAGTGCTAAGCATTCATGGCTTGGTTTATATTTGTACCCATGTCTGTTTATCATTTGCAAATAATGCTCTGTTGTCTTAATCCTACTTTGATGGCTAATGATGTGTGTTTCATTCTGATCAAGCATGAGATTGGAGTAAACATGTATTTCCCAACATCTCCTCCTGTGTTCAATATTCAGGACTGTGAGTCACTGGAAGCAATCACGAGCAAGGCTGTTCCAGGAGTCCATCTCCCCGTGCTAGCCTCCCCTTTCCCATTGCTCCTGGTGTGGGTGAATGAGTTCATCCTCCCAGAGTATGACTTCCTCTGTGAATCAGTGAGGGTATGACCGCCCTGCCAATACCATTGATCTCTATCCCTCTCCAAGCAGAGTTGTTTCACTCTCATTTCCAGGAATTTGTGATGTTTCTCTTGTGATTGTTCAGTATTGCTCTTTACCGTCCTATTTCTGCTCAGCAGCAGACAGCTACATCTCTCCTCTAGACCCAAGCCCATCCTGTCAGGAGCCCCCAGGCTTACCAGACAGTGGTCCAGAAGTTAGCATCAGTGGCCCAGCATCCAGGCTCTACAGAGATGTCAGCAGTGCCCTGCTACCTAGGCAGAACTAAGCCCCAATGAGAGAAAGGGAAATAGGTTAGGGAATGGTTTCTAATGGATGGTTTGGATTCTTGCACTATCCAAGCCCTTGGAAATGGGCACCCAGCTCAAGCCTGCTATTTCACATTGTGGTTTTTGTGTGTATCTAGCATTAAACCATGCCTTGAGAGCAGAAAAGGATAGAGAGAGAGAGGATTGTGGGATCTGATTGCCAGAACTGGGCACAAGAAGGAAGAGAGTGGTTTAGTACAGGCCCTCTAGAAGAGATCCAGATCCAAAGAGCCCACCACAGAAGGAAGGGAGAGCAAGGAGGGGGAGGGGCATGGCAGGAGCATCTACTTATGATAAAGCCTTAGGTGTGCATTTCTCTAGTCAGCTTTGTAGGTTTCATCTGTGGACTTCATGGTGGTTTTCAGACAGAAACCCAAAGACCAGTGGAGTCAAGAGCAGAGCTAGGAACTTAGAGCCAGGCCAAAATGGAGTCCATACAGGCTGCTCCTGGCTATCCTCCTGGGATGGCACTCACACCAGGGCCTTATGCTTAATTATCTTGCCCTGGTGCCCCACTCTGCTCCCTGTGCCCTCTCTACCTTCCTTGTCCCATGTGTCCCCCAGTCTTCAATACTTCTAACTCTAATGTGTGCCCTCAAACATAGCTGCAGAGAGACTTCTTGGCTTGGAGCATCTGCATTGATGCCACTGTCAGGATGTACAGGCCTGTCTTGTTCTTAGGCACGTATGCTACCAACACCCCTGGATGTCAAGGACCTGCATGACATGGCGATAATAATAGCTGAAGGATTGAGGGTTTATTTTTAGGCTCGGTCCCAATCTGCTTCCTAAAATGCCTCTGCAGAGCCAAGGGCCTGGTGGGTGCTTGCTTGGTTTTGCTCTGAGCTGCTGACAGCTTCCAGGTCAAGGGCCCTAGTAAGACATGCTCTGGCTGGATTTAGATTGAACAAGGTCAAAAAGCGAAGGGTTACGAAAAGCCATAATAATTTTGCTTGACTTTCCACCCACGAGGAGGCCAGTAAGCTACCTATATTGGAGGTCTGGTTCCACTTTGCTGTCCTGTGAGATGTGTGAGTCATAAAGCAAGACCCCTCATGTAGCCATACAACACTTTCCTCATCTGGAAAGTGAGGACAGTACTGCCAACCTCTGGGGTCATGCACATAGATGGTGGTGACAGTCACTGGCCATTTGGTGTCAGAGAAGTCCTGCAGGAATCAGGGGTGGGGGTGCGCACCTCTATGTGTGATGGAGACACTGCAGATTCAGCCACTTAGGGTGCTGAGTGCTCCCTTTCACACTTCATAGCTACTGTTCAGTTACCAGGCACTCTTCCAACCCTCACCCATATGTTTGCCCTTTAAGTCTAAAGAACCCCATGGAAGAAGTGTCTCCATAGTACAGATGGGGAAAGCTGAGGTGCAAGGAGATGAAACCACCTGTAAAGGGTGGGTGCAGTGAAACCCCTAAGCTTTCTCTTCACCCTGAGGTGACCAAGAAGCAGGGACCAGTGGCCTTCAGTACACCAGCTCCACCAAGTGTATTCATGAGCCTCCAGTGTCTCTCTACTGGAGCCAGTAGAGGCTCACCATCAGGCCTTTGCAGGTAGTCTGGCAAGCTGTGTGGTGGGATTTCTCTACCATGACACTGCTGACTTCTGGACCTGTGCACAGCCTTTATGTGGGGTGTGGGTGGTATCTTCCACATAGTAGGGCCCCAGGAATACCCTCTACCCACTGCAAGAATCTAGGTATTTTCAGGCATTGGGTGGAATTAGGAAACAGGATCTGGGGGCCTCTCCCACACCTACAGGATTGTGGCCTCTTGTGCAATGAGCTGCCTGGATGCAGGTGGGTAGAGCCTTGGGCATCCCAGCTTCGTGGCAGAGCGGGGTTGAGGGTGAAAGATATACACAGAAACCTCAATGCCACCTAGCAGCCTAGTCTGGGAACCATGAATGCAGGGCTCCACACCCTGCAGAGAGAGGACTGGACAGTGACTGCTGTCCAGGCCTTCCCAGCCTTTTAATCTTTGTCTACTTTAAAAAAAAAAAAAAGAAGATTCATGGTACTTCTGTTACTCCATTTTCACTAAGAATCAACTGAAAAGATCAAAAATATGGTATCTGGAGGGTTTAAAATTAGATTTTAAACAAAATACAAAGTAGAAGAGGGAAGAGGGAAAAAATAGAAACAGGGAGCCCCATGACTTGCACAAATCCCATAGTTGTTGCTGGGGAGCTGAGCAGTGTGGCTCTTGATGAAGAAGAGTTCTTAGATGAGGGCCTGGAGGATCAGCAGGAGCAGAGAGCAGCCCTCTCATTGCTGACCCCTCCCTCTCCACCCCCCTCCCTTCTCTTCCTCCTCCTCCACATCCTTGGCTTCCCAGGCTTCTTCCTTCCCTTCCTTTTGACATGTTTCTGTTATATAAATATGTTCTAATTATAGAAAACTTGGAAAATGCAGACTATTATAATGGAGAATTTAAAGAAATCAGCTGTAATGTTGCCATCCAGAGAGAAACAGATCACATACCCCACCCCCACCACCCCCCAGCCACCCTCTCCCCTTAGACATGGATTTTATCCAAATTGGATCTTACTACATATCCCTTGGTCATGAATCCTGGCTCTAGAGTCCCTTACCCTGCAGATCCTCTTCCCAGTATGCTCATGCTCAGGTTATACTCCCTCCCCCGCCTCCTGCATCCTCCCTTCTTCCCCTCCCTTCTCCTAGCTCCCAGCTCCATTTGTTGTGGCTTTCCTGCTTTCCTCTTCCCTTTTATATCTCATCAGTGTGGTCAGTTCTGCCCCTGCTGTGGCTTTGGCAAGCTCAACAGTGGCCAGGAAAGATGACCACGTGAGGTCCCTAAGGGATGGGCACTGCATTGAGCTCAGGTGAGATGAACCAGCAAGATGGTCCAGGGGAATTTAAAAGCAGGAGCCCCTGGTTAGAATCTCAGATGAGTGGCAGTAACTGCACTATAAGCTATTGCTTGTGTTGATTCATTCATTCATTCATTCATTCCACACTTGTACATGAACAGGGCCAGGTGTTGAGGACAAGCCTATAATGTACTAAGCATATGGAGCTACGATCGCTCTGCAGGGGATGAACAAGGCCCTGGGAAACGGGGATCAAAACACAAATTCCTGGCTTTCCCAAGCTCAGCTTATAGAAGCTGATGTGCAGAAGCAAACAATGAGGCAAGCCAAATGATTCCTATATTTGATAAGCTGCCTACAGGAAATAAACAGAAGAGTAGAGCTGGCCGGGACGCTCAGGTTGTCTGCATGTTCATGGACACACTGTAGGAATTGAAGGGAGAGAGCCGAGAGAAGAGGGGCCCAGGCAGAGGCATATGGCAGGGACATGGTGGCTTATTTTAGGCACTGAAGAAGGTTCCATGGGCCCCTGCTCCATCTATTCCAGCCACCAGGACAGAGTCACTTCATGTACCCAGAAGATCCTTGTCTTCTGATGACATTGATGGCTGTGTCCTTTTTCAAATGCAGCGGTGATCTGGTAGCCATAATGTCACTGCGCTCTTGAGCCAGGAGTTGGGGGAGACTTGAACTTGACAAGGCAGAGTCAGACACATGACTGTGGTCACCACTCACTTCTTTGTGTCCTTCCATGACTCCTCCCTGCTTCTGTCCCTGGGGATGTAGTGGGTAGCTCAGTCTCCAGATTGGCAGGGACTTCAAAGAGGAAAAGGAGTATCATTGGCAGGTGGGACCAGGGCTGGGTTCCATGGTCTGGCATGTCTACCAACCGGTACCCAAGAGGCTGAAGACGCTAAAGGTTGAAGCTGATTAGGCTGGAGGATGGCCCAGTGCTAGAAATACATTGAGACCTGTGAGCATGGCATCCAGAGCTTCTGGTTGGCTCAAATGCTGTGTGCCTGACAGGGGGAGGAAGGAATCGGATGCAGTTCAGGGCTGGGGTACAGGGAGCAGGTCCCAGAGTCTGAGACAAGGGAATGATTGGAGCCCCAGAAGAAGGCAGGTGAGCTACACTGAAGTCTGGTTGAGTGCTAGGAGCTAGGGTAGGCACCCAGCAGGTACTCAGGATCTCAGGGCTAACCTCTACCCCAGGACTTGTGACTTCTCAGATGACCGACACGGAGAACGTTCTAGCTGGGAGCCCTTTACACCTGTTCAGTCGGATGCCTCAGCCTTGAACATGGCAGTCTGACAGCTTCCCTTGCCTAACTGCAGGCCTTGGCTTCCTTTATCTCCATAAGTTTTGTTTGTCTATGGATATATAGAGAATTTGTTTTCTGATCATTATCATGGTGTCCATTTCTTGCTCTCGGTCCCACATCCTGCTAAGCACCTTCCTTACATACGGCGTCACACGAATCTGACTTTATGCCTATTGTGCAGATGAGAAGACAAGGCTTACAGTGAGCTCATGGCCTGTCCAGGGTCACGCAGTGTGAAGCACTGGGCCAAGGGCCTGCTTGATGTGTGTGAGCTCTCAACTCCAAACAGTTCCTGTGTGACCTAGGCGACTGCGGAAGGGTCAGGAACTGTCCTACGGGAAGTGACATCTTGAAGGTATCACCCTTTCCCCTCCCCTGGCCCACCTGCCCGTCTCTATCCCAGACCTGGTGACTACAGCTTGCTTTCCTTTGCCCAAGCCCTCCCTGGTCCCTTCTCTGCATTCAGAACTGGGAGGGCAAGTCCCCTGGACACTCTGGGCTCAAGGCAGAAGTCAGAAGCTGCTTTGGCCAATGTCATTGCCAGCCCAGAGTATGGTGCACTCCTGGCCCCCCTCCCTGCGATCCCCAGCTTGCCTGCCAGCGCTCAGATGTGTGGTGCTATAAAAAGCCAAATAGTAATATGCAAATCGCCCTGATTATTTATGGCCAAGTTAGTAAATAAGCCAGGGAGACAAGGTGGGTTGCTGTTTTTACCACCTCTGCACTGCTGGCAGGAAGATCCACTGTAAGCAGAGTCAGGGAGTGAGTGGCACTGGATCCCAGGGTTTAATAAACACAGCCTAATTGTCAGGCACAGGGGATAAGCAAGCCATGAGGGTGGTGCTAGAGAGTACTGAGAAGCAGCCACCAGGAGGAGGGGTGCAGGGGGTGGGGGGGCCAGAGTTGTTAGTTGAGTCTTGTCTCTGCCCACCCTTCTAGGCCCCATCTCTGAGCTGCTTGTAGGGAGTGGGGCACCCCTCCTCCCCCCACAAATCAATAGAATGGGCTGTAGTGTTGCCATGGATCCTGCCAGTGTGCCAGGCATTGCTCAGTCTGAAGCTGTTCACTAGCAAAGGACAGAAAACAGTGTCAGAATGGAACTATGGGAGGCTCGGCTTTGCTTTCGGATCTAGAAGGGAGATGGGAAGCTTCCTGCCAGCCATTCGACCTGGAACTGTCCTGTTCCCCAGTTAGTGCCAGCTCTTGGGAGTCCAGTGGAGAAGTCAGGGCAGTGGGGTGCCTGGCACAAGAGGGGCTTGAAGGGAGCAAGGCAGCAAGCCCAGTGGGGCACAATTAGAAGCCCTGTTAGGCATTTGTCTTCCCTCCCAACCCACTCTCTCACCTGCTCAGCTATAAATGGGATCACAGGGCTAGTCTAATGAACCCCAGAGCACTGGGGACTAACAAATGAAGCACAAAGGAAGGGAGATTGTGGATGAATAGCCCAGCCAAGAGTTCTCCACCAGCAGAACTCTGAGGTGTACGTTCTGCATGACTGCCAGCATTCCCCAACGTTATCCAGCCCCTTTCCTCTCAGTGGTGTCCCAGTGACCACGGCCCCTTTGCTGGTGGCCTCCCTTTCTCTGTCTCATATCCTCTCTCCTCACTGTGCTTCTTGAACTCGGTTCCCCTATAAAGTCTCTTGTAGCCAAATTCTTCACCTAGGCCATGCTGGAAACCTAGCCCAGGTGACTGTAGCTACTAACTGATTAACACTTTGATAGAAATAATTGTAACCACCATGTGAGCATTGACTATGTGTTAGGATGAAGTCATTGGATTGTAGGTAGATAGCTTTCTTCTCTCTTCTTTTCTCCTTCTCCTCCTTCTCCTCCTCCTCGTCCTCTTTGTTCTTCTCCTCCTGCTCCTCCTGCTCCTCCTGCTCCTGCTCCTGCTCCTGCTCCTGCTCCTCCTCCTCCTCCTCCTCCTCCTCCTCCTCCTCCTCCTCCTCCTCCTCCTCCTCCTCCTCTTCTTCTTCTTCTTCTTCTTCTTTTTGTTGTCAGTCATAGAGCTTAAACTCAGGTCCTGGACACTGAACCTGAGCTCTTTTGCTCAAGGCTGGTGTTCTACCGCTTTGAGCCATAACGCCACTTCCAGTTTTCTGGTGGTTAATTGGAGATATGAATCTTATGGACTTTGCTTCCCAGGTTGGCTTTGAACCACAATCCTCAGATCTCAGTCTCCTGAATAGCTAAGATTATAGGTGAAAGCCACTAGCATCTGTCTCTTCCTCTTTCTTCTATCTTCTATCTTGTGTTAGTCTTAAGGCTTGAACTCAAGGCCTTGTGCTCTTGCTTAGCTTTTTTCTACTCAAGGCTGGTGCTCTACCATTTGAGCCATACTTCTCCTTCCAGCTCTTTGCTTTTAATTGGAGATAAGAGTTTCATTGGACTCTTCTGCCCAGGCTGGCTTCTAACTTTGATCCTCTTCAGATCAGAGCCTCCAGAATAGGTAGGCTTATAGCTGTGAGCCACTGGTGCCCAAGATTTATAGTTTTAAAAAACGACTTCAAAAAAATAAAAACATTGAGGAGTTCTATCAGCTCATAAAGAGAGACTAGGAACATCAGGCTTGCTGTGGGGACACTAGAGCCTCAGGAAGTTGTCCCAGATGGTTTCAGGACTTTCTTAGCACTCAAACAAACCACACAGAGTCAACCATGAGCTCTGAGAAGGTTTGGGAGCTTCTTCTTCCTGTTTGAATCTGGGTCCTAAGGACTAACAGCTTGCTCTCATCAGTCTTCAAAGCAAGTCCTCTTGATTATTCCTGAAGGGACCTTCTGGATTTGATTCTGGGATATCGAAGGGATTCTTTCTGTCTGAGAGACAGGTGTGTCACCCCTGTATCCAGACAAGTGATAAGAAACTGTAACACACTCAGTGCAGTATGGTATCCTGGCTCAGATGCTGGACCTTAAATAAAGGACATTTGTACAATAAGAATTAGGAAAGGTAACAGCCAGATAAAGTCCAGATTTTAGTTAACAGTAAAATACCGGCACTAATGTCTTAGTTTTGACAGATGCGCATAGTCAATGCAAGGTGTTAATAACATTGGAGAAACTGGGTGAAGAGATCATAGGGAATTTTCTTTTTAGCTTTCCTATAAATCTAAAATTACTCCATTAGGGGTTTAAAAATAAGGAGGCAGGACTTAGCTCTGTTGCAGGTCACTAGAGCCTTCTTTCCAGGTGACACCTATGTGCAGTCATTGAGCCGTAACAAGTGGGTCTGTGATGGTGTCCACCCCACCTGCCCCTTGTGTGAGTTTATGAATGCCTTATAGAGACCTGTAGATTAGAAATTGGTCCCATGTTCCTGTACTTCCCACAGGGTAACTTTTCAATAGGGAATGATTTAATCACCACATCCGTAGACGTAATCTAAAGACTTATTCTTTTTAATGTTTTTATTGTAAAAAATACTGTACAGAGGGGTTACAGTTATATGAGCAAGTGCATTTCTTACCAAGCATGGTTGTCTCCTCCTTTGTTTTCCCCCTACCATCCCTTCTCTCCCACCTTCTCAACTATACTCCCCCCTAAATTATAATGTTCGTTTTTCAACGTAGTGTCTTGTACATCTCATTGTTGCAATGGGTCAACCTAGATCCCTATTTAAACATTTTTTCCCCTTCCCTTCTCCAATTATACCAACATCAAATATAGTGAAAATTGGTTATACTGTAGAGGAGGGACATACAAAGCAACAAAAAAATCACATGGTACCTTATAAATACATTAGAAACAATAGCAAGAAAGAAAAAAACCACTTGTGTCCCTCTCTTAGGGTTCATTTTGCTTAACATCACCTTTTCTGCTTGTCCCAGACATATATTAGTTATTGAAAATGAGGGAAACCATGGGACTTCTGTTTCTTTCAGCTTGGCTTACTTCACTTAATATAATTTTTTCCAAGTCTTTCCATTTCTTAACAAAGGGGCGATGTAAGACAGCCTCTTCAGTAAATGGTGCTGGCAAAATTGGTTAATCATCTGTAAAAAACTAAAGCTAGATCCTTATATATCACCCTGCACCAGAATCAACTCCAAATGGATCAAAGACCTTGGAGTCAAAGCAGACACCCTGAAAACATTACAGGAAGGAATAGGAGAAACCCTACGTCTCCTTGGCACAGGCCAAAATTTTATTAATAGAGAGCCAGAAATACAACAAATCAAAGAAAGGTTGGACAAATGGGATTGCATAAAGCTGCAGAGCTTCTGCATGGCAAAGGACATAGCTAGCAAGATCAATAGAAAGCCCACGGATTGGGAGAAGATCACTAGCCATACAATGGACAAGGGTCTCATATCTAAAATATACCTAGAACTCAAAAAATTAAATCCCCCAACAACAAATCTTCAAAGAAACAACTGCCTGATAAATAAGTGGGCTAAAGACTTAAAGAGAAACTTCTCTGAAGAGGAAATAAGAAAGGCTAATAGACACATGAAGAAATGCTCAACCTCTCTAGCCATAAAAGAAATGCAAATCAAAACAACATTGAGATTCCCCCTCACCCCAGTTAGAATGGCTCTAATCAAGAAATCTAATAACAACAGATGCTGGAGGGGATGTGGCCAGAAGGGAACCCTACTGCATTGTTGGTGGGAGTGCAAACTTGTTCAACCACTTTGGAAAGTAGTATGGAGGTTCCTCAAAAGACTCCACATAGAGCTCCCCTATGACCCAGCAATCTCACTTTTGGGCATTTACCCAAATGATCACAAACAAGACTATACTAAAGCTACCAGCACAACTATGTTTATTGCAGCATTATTTACCATAGCTAAGATATGGAACCAACCCAGATGCCCCTCAGTAGATGAATGGATCAATAAAATGTGATATATATATATATATATATATATATATACACACACACACACACACACACATATACATATATAGAGAGAGACAGACGAGAGCTAAGTTTTGATCCATAGGTCTTAGACCCAAATTGGGAAAGTAGCTCCCAAACAGGTCATCGTTAGGTGTTCTTGTGTTTCAAACTGTCATACTCTACTCCATTAATATGCATAGTTATGATGCGTAAAATAAAATAAAAAGGAGTTCTATCACATGCCACATGGCAGTTGTATGATTCAAAAAAAAGGAGTAAAATGCTAATGTGTTTTGTAGAGATTTACTCGATCAAAAACTCACCACAGTCTGCCTTGAGATACTATGACTTACTCTATTAAAAAAAAATTATAGCCAGGTGCAAGTGGCTCACACCTGTGTGGTGGCTCACACCTGTAGTCCTGGCTACTCAGGAGACAGATCTGAGGATTACAGTTCAAAGTCAACCTGGGTAGGAAAATCTGTGATACTCTTATCTCCAATTTAACCACCAAAAGCCCAACACACACACACACACACACACACACACACACACACACACACACACACACACACACGTTCAAGTACCAAAGTTGTATTTTTATTGGCTTTTTCAGAAATCTCTGGAGCAAGGTAGATGTGGTTGTTCCAGAAAGAAGGCTGCCTGGGTAGCCAAGATCTGTAAGAAGAATGGCCCTGTGTTAAGTCTCTGAATTCCAACCTTCTTGGAACTGCCTTGACTCTTTGGAAGTGGCCCATCTGATTCAGAATTGTGAATTCCTATCTGTTTTTCCTCCCTTCCCTTCCCTTCCCTTCCCTTCCCTGCCCTTCCCTGCCCTGCCCTGCCCTGCCCTGCCCTGCCCTGCCCTGCCCTGCCCTGCCCTGCCTTGCCCTGCCTTGCCCTCCCTCCTCTCCCTCCCTCCCTCACTCCCTTCCTTCCTTCCTCCCTTCCTTCCATCCTTCCTTCCATCCTTCCTTCCTCCTTTTCTTTCCCCAGACAAGCTACATTGTCCTCCAATTATATCTTTCTAATTGTTACTGCTGATTAATGGGGTTACTTAAGGTATCAATTATTATCCTGCCAAGAGCATGAATATCAGGCTGAAACAAACACCCATGAACTTGCTTATTCTATTAAAAAATACAGTAACGAGAGATGATTAATGATGTGTGCCATGAGAGAAGCTGCAGGAAGAGATGGGCAGAAGAGGAAGGTAGATAGGAGCATGTTCCAATTAGGGGATACAAAAAGCGTTTGCTTAAAAGTAGGTCTCCATTTGACCCTCACCCTTCAAAGTCACTTCTGAGAGATCTGTCTGACCTCATTGTTTCCATTGGCTCTTTAACGATGGTATCCAGTTTCACTCTACTGCTTTGGAATGAGTTGACATGTTTTCCTAATTACCAAAACCAACACACTCTTGGTGCTCTCTCTTGTCCCCTCCAAAGTATCTTCTGTCATTGACTAAATTCTTTTTTAAAAATATTTTTATTGTAAAAATACTGTACAGAGGGGTTACAGTTACATGAGCAAAGTAATAAGTACATTTCCTATCAAGCATTGTTACCTCCTCCTTTGTTTTCCCCCTACCATCTCTTCCCTCCCACCTCCACAACTACACTCACCCCCCACCCCCCACCCCTGCTCCTGCCTAAATTGTAAAGTTCGTTTTTCAACATAGTATCTTGTGCATTTAGTTACAATGGGTCAACCTGTATCCCTGTTTAAGCATTTTTTTTTTCCCTTCCCCTCCCCAAATTAGGAAAGTGTATATACAAGATGCAGAGGTTATACTGTGGGGGAGGAACATACAAAGATACCAAAAAATAAATCACATGGTACATTATAAATACATTAGAAACAATAGCAAGAAAGGAAAAACCACCTTTGTCTCTATCTTGGGGTTCATTTATCTTAACATCATCTTATCTGGTCATATGTACATAGCTTTTGACCTTTTCTGCTTGAACCAGACATATACTAGTTATTGAAAATAAGGGAAGCCATGGGACCTATGTTTCCTTGGGCCTGGCTTACTTCACTTAATATAATTTTTTCCAAGTCTTTCCATTTCCTAACAAATGGGGCAATGTCATTCTTTCTGATGGAGGCATAGAATTCCATTGTGTATATATCCCCCATTTTCTTGATCCATTCATCTACTGAGGGGCATCTGGGTTGGTTCCATATCTTAGCTATGGTAAATAATGCTGCAATAAACATAGTTGTGCTGGTAGTTTTAGTATAGTCTTGTTTGTGAACATTTGGGTAAATGCCCAAAAGTGGGATTGCTGGGTTAGGGGAGATCCATGTGGAGTCTTTTGAGGAACTTCCATACTGCTTTCCAACATTGACTAAATTCTTAAAACATTCTTTTTAAAAAAAATATTTTTAGCATTCCCAACTCCTCATTTATTCATTCATTTTCTACTGTAATTATTGAGCAACTACTATGTGCCAGGCACCATGTGAGACAATCAATGCATGTGCTAAGGAGAAGGACAAAGTCCTTGTTTAAATGTAGCTTATATTCAAGCAGGGTAAGATAAATACAAATAGATACATACTAATTAGTCGTATTAACCAGGGTTCTCCAGAGAAACAGAACCAGTAGGAAATTTGTTCGAAGGTTATTAGCTCTCATGGTCATGAACACAGAGAAATCCCAGATCTGTACCAGGTAAGCTGCAAACCCAGAAGGGCTGAGGGTGTCACATTCCAGTCTGAGCCTGTACAGGAAGGCCAGAGGGAAGACCACCATCTCAGCTGGAGACAGGCAGACAGTGAATTCTCCCTTACTCAGCCTTTTGTTCTTGTTAGGCCTTTAATGATTAGATGAGGCCCACCCACACAAGAAGTGCAATTTGCTTTACTCAGTCTATAGGTTCAGCTAGTATTCTCATAGCCACCAAACACCTGGGTACCCTTTGCCATGTCAGGTTGGCACATAGAATTAATCATAGCAAGCCCATCCTTTGTTAACTTGGCACACATACATACCTCCCTAATTATATACTTAATCTACAGTTGAAGTCAATAACAGATTTTCGATTAGACTGGACATGATAAAAGTACCCTGTACGCAGTCAAAGATGGTCCCAGTTCTTCCACACGAAAGGACAGGAGGACTTGAGTGGTGCTGACTTTTCTCTTTGCTTTCCCG
The DNA here is from genome assembly GCF_019054845.1 of Dipodomys spectabilis. Taxonomy (NCBI): domain Eukaryota; kingdom Metazoa; phylum Chordata; class Mammalia; order Rodentia; family Heteromyidae; genus Dipodomys; species Dipodomys spectabilis. Next base: position 42,412,979 of record NW_024870679.1, on the reverse strand, counting down.
CAGCTGAAATGCTGTGATGCAAAACTAACCAGACTTACACAAGAAAGTATGAAGGCCTTTCATCTTACATTCCATGATAAGAGTGATAAAAGAATGAGAGAAAAATAGACACATTGGTTTAATATATGCATATATGTCATACACAACATGTATGTGCATTTATATGTACAGGTTTGCAAACATTTGTAGCAGAGAACACATGATCATCATAGTCTTCATTTGTGGAACTAATCATATGGTCATAGCTGGTAACTCGTCTGTACTCTGTATGCCCTTGCCTTCTGCTGGTTCTTTACTGGTGGGGCAATGCATCACCATTTCTGTAGGTTCTGGGCCACGAGTGGTCCTGCCTGGATTGGATTGCTGTGGGTTTTTCCTTGGTTCAATCACAGAGCATGATGAAATAAAGAGATGTCTGAGGAATCTCCTTTATTACAAACCCACTCTTCTTCCCTCTGCTGGGGAACAGTCCACTTCCCCCTGGGTGGTCAACATCAATCATCTTGGCTAGCACAGCCTCTCCTTTCTTTGTCTGCTGATTCAAGGGCATTTAGAGGACAAAGTGGCAGAGTAACAGCCTTTCCTTCAGGTCAGGGGAATATCTCATGGTAGAAACATAATTCTCTTTTGGAACTGAGAGCTATAGGCCAACAGAGCCTAGAGCCCTGGGGAGAAGGAAGCAAAAAATGTTGTTCCTGGGTCTTGATGTTGTCATGAATGAAGTAATTTCTATTTCTATTCTTTGATGTTGGCTGTGTGAGACACAACACTATATTCAGTACTGATGTTCAGCATGTTCATTCAGTCTTCTGGAGAGCCCTGCCCATGTCCTGACAGGTTAAATCTCCTTGTAGCTGAGTTTTCAGAGGCCATTCCATTATCTTACCAAGGCAGCTCCATTAGATGACAGGAAACATAGTAAGACCGTGAACTGCATGAGCAGGGGACACCCTTGCTCCAAGCGAGTTATTTGATTGGAAGCAATGCTGTGTGAAATACCCTGACAATGGACAAGGCAGTCTGTAACTTCATAAGGGCAAGGTAGTTTTGGAAGAAGAGTTTCATGCAAGGAAGGCAAATTGGTATCCAGTATAAGTGTCTATTCAGTAACAACAAAATGTTTTCCTGGCCACGATGAAATTGGTCCAATATAATACATCCGATGCTCGATAGGAAATGTACTCATTACCTTGCTCATGTAACTGTAACCCCTCTGTACATACAAAAATAATCCATCTGATCTCTGCAGGTTGTGGTGCATTGTTATTGGAGACCTCACTTCTTTTTTTTAAAATTTCTTTATTGAGACTAAGTGATTACATAAATCTCACAATATTGTGGGATAGTGATACTTAGCTAAAAGTCACAAACCATATTTTAACCTTCACAAGGTGGATTGTCATGATCATGGTTTAATCAAGCTTATGAACTCTACAAACTTTGACAATACAATTAGTTCTTCCAAATAGGGTGATATGTACATTCTTTCCTTTTGCTTAGTGTAAGCTGTTCTTTCTTTCTCTCACGTTCCCTCCCTCCCATCACTGCCCTTGAGCTGCTTAGTTCACTTTCATCAATGTCCACTGCAGCTGATGGCCCCTCTGTTGTATTTTTTTCCTGTTTCCCTCTGATTCTGTGCCCTGCTCTTAGCATTCCTCAGATGCGCACATGTATATACTACATGGGGACCCCACTTCTTATATCAAATCTATCTTCTTTATGGGTTGCTAAAACAAAGGGCCTTAAACGGGGTGGCTTAAATAATGGAAACTGTTTTCTCATGGTTGTGGTAGCTGGGAGTCCAAGAGAGCCAGGAAGTCCTCTGGTGTCTCTTCTTCTAAGGGCACTAGTCTCACTGCAAGAACCCCACCCTGGTCATCTCGCCGGACCCAAGTTGCTTCCCAAAGGCCCACCTCTACATGCTGTTAACATGTGCGTAGGACCTCAACCTATGAACTTGGGGGCAAGATAGGAGGCCTGGCCAGGGAACCTCCCTATGGAATGGAGTCTCCATCACTTTCCCATGGCCCTCCTTAAATCTTTTTGCCACTGTCTATTTAGGATTGTGTGCCTTCATCTGTGTTGTCTCTGTAGAATTGAGGTGGGATCTTGGGGGCTAGGCAACTCCCTGCTTTGCAGAGTCTGACACCAGAAGTAACCCAAAAGATGGAACCTCGGGGAGCCAAACTTTGCTAATCTTAGCTGAGCCATCTCTTTCTAATCCTCAGGGTCTTCCGGGTGGAAAGGCAGAATTCAGAGGCAAGGTGGCAGTTTGGAACTCAGAGCATTGCGCAGGGATATGAAGGGCATCCCTGATGGCCTAGAGAAGCCCTGAGTTGCAAAGTAGGGTTACAGGTTCAGGAGGTAGGGTTGAGTGTCCTGGAGTTACCTGAGGTGACCACCATGGTCACCTCAAGTGACCATCTGTCTCACTGCTCCATGACTGTCTTCTCCTAAGGCTACAGGAGAGGCCCCAGGCAATGCCTCTTCAGTGTTAACTGTGGCTATCTGTGGTTTGAATATAATTCAGGCTGACTCTCTGATGTTTATAACCACAGTCACCTTTGCCATGGCCTGGAATGGGTGGCTGTTTCCATACTGTATAGCTATGGACTTCAGGGTGCCCTGGAAACCCAGCCAGAAGAGATCCAAGTTGCCCCTCTTGCTCACAGGAAGGTTTCAGTCATTCCCCAAGGCCAAGGTTCAGCAGGCCCTAGTTTATCTGACTCCTGAAGAATGGACAGTTGGTAGACATGGTGCCTGGTGATGCTGGTGGCCCAGTTCTGGCTTCAAAAATGCATCCAAGAAGCATTGCTGCTCCATTAAAAAAGCAGGACTTGAGTTTTTCCCACTTCATTGCCTACACCCTTGGTTGGTTGTACAGCAGCTCATGGTCATGATGGCTGTCATTGACCCAGACACTGCTTGTAGTGCAGTGATAAGTGTGATCTTTAACATAGAGAGACCATCATTTCAGACCAAATGCAAGGTTCAGAATGGGCCAGATGGAAGAGTATCAGGATACAGGAGCAGGTAAGGGGTGGACCAGCCCACTCTGAATGCACAGCCCCTTCACCCTTGTGCAGATACTTTCATTATCTTACACACCCCTAAAATGCCACCTGCTTCCTTCCCAGATGGCCTCCTGAGATGGAGGATCCCAAGGAAGATGTCATTAGTGGTTCTTTAGTATTTGGACAATTTGTGAACCTCCCCCTCCACTCCCTCCCTCCCCCATGTGCACCCAGTACATAAGGACACTTTGAATCCTAGCCTAGTAGTTCTCTTTAGTTCTCAGCTGTTCCATGGGCCCTTTGAGTTGGGGTAAGCTTTCTGACAGCGAACAATGCTTATATGTTCCCAAGTGTGTGATTTTTAGGGGCTTGACTGAGGGGAGTGTCAGGCTGTGGATCATGATGGTCCCTCCTGCTCCGTGGAACTCCGTGCCCCCATCTCTGTCAAAGGTAACCAAGCTTGGCCTTGGCTCTTTAGGCTCCTGCGAAGGAAAAATAACATCTGCATATGCTTAAAAGCTGAGTACCCCTCCCCACCGAAAAAAAACCCAATGCCATCCTCTCTCTTGGGGAGGCCGGTAATTAAGCAGTCATGGCAAACAAGCGGAGGATGAGCAGCTGGTTGTAGCCATTTGTTCTCCTGTCATTGGTTGGGGAAACAATTTCATAAATTACAGGGGAAGCTGGGTTTGCTTTTCCCTCCTCTCCTGTGCCTTCCCTTTGAATTAAAATGACCTTCCTCTCCTACCAGGTCCCGCTGGCCTTGAGTGATCATCCCCTAATATTGGTCCTTTTAGATCAGCTCAGGCTGGCCAGGTCATATTCCCCTAGCACCTCTCTGTCACTGCACTTTCTGTATGGATTATTGTTGTGTCTTCAACAATAATAACATTAATCGTGAACCCCTAGGTGTGCTTAGGCCCATTGTCAATGGCAGGATTAGGTCAGTGAATCCAATGGAGAAAAATCCCTGCTCTTGTGGAATTCATTTTCTAGGGGGACTTAGTAAGTACAGATTAATCAAATACAGATTTGTCAGATGGTGTGGGTATCATGGAGAAAATACGGTGCAGGAGGAGCAGGAGCAGGAAGTAGGATGAGAAGAAAAGAAGAAGGTTGCAGAATTAAACACAGCGGTCATCAAAACCCCGGAGAGGATGAAGGAACAAGCCACTCACACTTAGGTAAGAGAGGAAATCACTAGAGAAAGCTGAGGCATATGCAAAGGCCCAGCTGCAAAAATTTGCCAGGTGTGTTGACTGCACTGAGCAAGCAAAGGAAGACTGGTTGGTAAGGAGAGAGGTGACAGATTGAGATACATGGGGATGGCAGTTTTGCTTGGGGCCTTTAGGACATTTGTGAAGACTTTGGCTTTCATCCCTAATCAAGTGGTTTCCCTTCAGAAGGATTCTTGTATAGGGAAGTGATGCCAGCCCTCTGTGATGGGAATGGAGGTGGATGAGGGGAGGGGAGAAGTAGGGATGGAAAGAGTAAGGCTTTTGCAGTGACAGGCAAGAGGTGGAAGTGGCCTGGTTCTGTATGGCAGGAATAGGGGTGCTGGGTTTCTGGATACATTTATGTAAATGCCTTCTTTATGAGCATTGAACTCTTTGAAGGGAAAGTCCATGTCTTGTAAATTTCTATCCTTAGAACCAAGCACTGGTACGTGACATTTCATAGGGTGCACAATTAATATTTGTTGCATGGATGATCATGAGCAAGGAAATGAGTCAGCCTCGAGTCTCATTTTTGAACCTCTCAGATCCTAGAGCAATCATGGGTTGCATTAAACTTCCCAAGTGGAAAACATAAGGAAGTGTGTTTGTGGTAATGTAGTTTTGTACTTGATGGTACCAACTGTGGTTGTTCCCCTTACAGTAGGATTTCTGGGGCTTTTAATACTTAATGCAAAGATATTCAAAGTTTCTTAGTTCAGGGAGCTGCTGTAATATTTCAAAGGTGTTCAGTGGGTAAGGGAAGAACCTATCTGTTGACTCCATTTATTATTTAGGACCAAATAGTTGAAAAAGTATCGATACCCTAACAACTTTGTAGCTGTTGGAAATATAAAACACAAATGAATATAAATTGAAAAAGAAAATCCTCATGAGTTCTTCCTGAATCATAGCCACTCACTAGTGGTTGGACACTGGTAAACCTCCAGTCTTGGAATCAGATCTTATGTACCTCCCCTCCTCCCTGATCCAGGCTGCCTTGAACTAGACTTGCACCAGCCCCTGAGTCCCCAGCTCTGGATGAATATGATGTTAGCAGATGGAATGTAGCCTCTGCTTGGCACTGTGAAATTTTTCAAGTCAAATAGCTTAGTTTCCAAGAGAAAGGGTGATAACTCAAGGTCAATTGGACACACAAATGTCCCACCTCATAAATGCATAGAAATATCCTGGAACACCTTGATGGATAGTTTGGGAACCATAGTGCTATTCTTTATATAGCATCCCCCCCAAATAGCCCATCTATTTCCTCAGGCAAATCTCACACCACACAGGACAGTGTTGTGTGCAGTGTGGCCATGGAGCTGCAGGGGAGAGGAGGGCTGTGGGGGAGGAGGGAGGACTCTTCTGTTGCAGAGACAGAAGCTGCAATTCTGAGGGAAACACCTCTGGGTCCTGACAGCAAGTGTGTACGCTTTTCAGAACATTTGCATTCTGCACATGCTCACTGCTGCCCTATTTTTAGACCTCGGCAGGTGGGCCTGCTCCATCTCCAGATCTTGTTTCTGAAGCCAGCACACGTCCTAGAAGGTGTATGTGAAGACTCAGATGTTAGCATTGCTCCCGCTCCCATCCAACTATATTTGGGTTAGTTATCTCAACTTCTGAAGGAAAAAATAAGTGTATTTATACAGGTGAGAGGTGATCTTACAGGACTGCTAGTAGCTAGTAGATTCATGAGGATAGGCTGGGGCATGTGAGAAAAGAATCTCTAGATAGCAGGTTTTTTCCCCCCAGCAGGTATTCAGGGTAATGCCACATTGTCCTCAGAAATGGAGATTATTATAAGGATCTTCAGATCTTGTGACACAAGAAACTCCCCCACCCAGCACTTCCTCCCTCCTTCCCTTCTTCCCCCCCTTCTGCCACTTGAATCACATCTCCCATTCTTTTGTTTTGTTTATCAGATAGAGTCTCACACTAACTTTGTCTAGGTCAACCTTGGCCTACTGTCCTCCTACCTCCCCTTCCTGAGTAACGGAGACTACAGTCATATGCCATCAGACTCAGCATATAAGAACCATCTCTTCAGACTTGGGGTCACTTGAGCTTTCAGAGATTCCAAATTCAAGAATAACAATAGATTCAAGAATAACAATAAATTCAAGAATAACAATGATCAAAGTAGCAGACGAGCCTGAGCTCTGGGACCTGCTTTCTGAAGACATACCATTTCCCTGAATGGGTTCCACAGAACCCTACTCCTCGGGCTGTTGTGAAGAACAAGATGTTTTCACCCCAGAGAGATACAGAAAGCCAAGTTTCCCCAAACCTCCCACTTTTAGAAGCTCTTGATGACATGCAAATTGCCAGAGAGGGTGTGCATCTCTAGGGGTGTATGTGTACGTCTGTGCATTGTGTGTGATTATGACTAATGTCCATCAATTACCTGCAAATTACTACATGATGCCCATAATGATAGTTCTGTTTTTAGCTTAATGGTTTATGTATCTTAACTAGTGGCTGCTGTCTGGAATGGGCCTGCCTGCAAATCAAAACACTATTTCCCAAGCCTGTCATGGTGACAAATGTTGCTTACATTTGCTCTTTTATTCCCAAGGTCAATTGACATGCTTTAAAAAAAAAGTTATATATATAAAACTTTTTTTATATAGTTATTGGTGTACTAAGAGCCTTAAATAAGAACCATTCAATAAATGCCCAATTTGCTGTATTTACTGTTTATTCCTGGATACTTCTGTGTCAGCAGAACCCATTAAGGACCCAGAGTAGAGATATGTGTGGACCACTCTCCCACACAGGCCTTTGTAGTAGATCTCCAGACCTCCAGGAAGCAGGAGAAGCATTTTGGGGTGAATCTGGGTTTTAGCTTGTCCTGAACCTCAGTGATCTCTCTCAATGTCTTGGTGTTGCCATCCCTGAGTAATATAAATCCTACCACCTTCCACTCTCAGTGCCTTGACTCACCGTATTCTTTGCTTATGCCATGTGTTCAGAGGGCTTTGTGGGTTCTCTGATTAGAGGAGTTGGGCAGGGTTTCTAGCCAATGAAGGTGGCCCAGGATCACTGTGGCAAGAGGAAGGATTCAAGCAAAGGTTCTCAGGCTGCTGCCAAAGCCAGGTCATTGCCTGAGCTCTGCAGGAAAGGGAAGGTGCTCTACCTCCTAGTCTGGAAGGAAAGCTTGGAAAGGCATGGACTCAAGATGAAGAACACCACTGACCTACATGGCAGCCTCTGTGGGCAGGGTAGGCTAGTCTAGAAGGTCAGGACCATATCTTTCCAGAAATCATATTGAGGCATGGTAATGAGACTAGAATGATGAGAGAGAGTTCATTAGACAACTCCCAAGATTTGTGGAGGGGAAGTGAAAAAAAAAGAACATGAAAAGGGAACAGCATGTGCAAAGAGGCTGGGGCAGGGCAATTTGAAGAAGCTGAAGGCAGTAATTTTTAAAGGGACTGAGAAGGAGGCAGGGAAGGATATTGTCTGACGCTATTTAATGTGTGGATACATCATGATTCTTTCTTGTTTTAAATTCACAACAGGAAATGCAGCTCCATACTGTCCATACTAGGGAGTGGTCATTTCCCTTATTTCTTGAGATGCCCCTGATCACAGAAGATGGTGGGGGGTAGGGCAGAGCTAGGTAGGAGGGGGATGGGAAATGACAGCGCTATCATGCAGGCTGAGTTAGGGACTCTAGCCTTAAGGCTTGCAGCAGTGGTAAAGCTGGAGAAGAATTCTGAACAGTGAGAGTCTGAGACTTCCTCCATTCTCAGGACTCTGGATTACTCTGGACCAGAGGTCAGAAGCAAAGAAGGAAGTGGGAGAGAAAAAATGCCTGAAAAAGCAGATGAGTGTTGGCATCCCTAAGTGGTCGTGGTACTAGTGTGCAGAGGGCTGAGTCCTATACACACTGCAGTGACTGGGGCATCTACAGTGGTGACAGGAGCCTCTTGTCTTCACTGCCATTGTTTTATCCCATTCCTCAACTGTTCCAGAACCCCTTACTCCTTTCAGTGTGCTGGGTAGTTTGACTTGTCAGATAAAGCAAGGGGAAGTCTGAAAATTATACTTGCTTATTCCAATGCTCCACACACTAGCTCCCCTGTCTGCATGGTCAGCAGCCTGTTCCTGAAACCAATCTGAGATGTGATGAGTAGGTAGTGGAAGAAGGGGAGAGATGCCTTAAGTATCCAGATGTGAATTCCAAATCCCCCACCCCCAGCTTTAGCACCTCTGAGGATTCCTCATGTAGGAATTACCTCCCAAGCCCAGGAAACAGCTGAACAGTGGTAAATATATCAGATTAGAGAAAATGCATGGCAAGCTGCAATTCTTATATATTGCAAGTGATAAAACGGTAATTGTTTGTTGACAGTGTACATTAGCTATTCACAGCTAGTGTCAATAAATAGCACAAGAAGCTAAGGTCTAGGAATCTGTAATATTAGGGCCAAAGTACCATGGAATTATGGATGGGAATACAGCTTCATGGGAGAAATCCATTCCCAGAGTTGGTGTTGAAGAAGGCTCTTCCCAGTTGGAGTCTAGGTATGGCACCCCACCCCCTACCCCAGACCATCTGGGAGATCAGAGCCAGGTAGAGAGGCTGGTCCCATTAGGGACACATTTTTCTATCTTATGGTAAAGGGTTTAGTGAGGTGCCACAACCTCAGTGGAAGACATACAGATTTGGGAGTGAAGGAAGGGAGTACTTTGGTAAATCAACAAGAAACCACAGGACAGGTGAGTAGTGACCTGAGCTCTGCGTTGAAGTTCTGGTGGTCAGTCAATGCTGTGGATAGGAAAGGACAGGGAACAGTGTGAGAGGCCTAGCAATAGCCAACTTTGAGCTCAAAGCCCAGTCCACAGAGACTGACTTCAGGTCAGGTCTAATGAAGGGTACTGTTCAGTAACTTTTAATTTTGACATAATTATAGATTCACAGGAAATTGCAAAGATAGTATAGAAAGGTCCTGTCTGTCTACTGTTCACTGTCTCCTTTGCTGGTTTCATTTCAACCTAACTATAGCACAACCTGAAAACCAGGATGTGGACACAGTGTGTGTGTAATGTCTGTGTATGTGTGTGTGAGAATGTGTGAGTGTGTCTGTCTTTCTCTGTGTGTGTATATGTCTGTGTGTGTGTGCACACCTACTTCTGTGTCATTTTATCACATGTAGACTTACTGCAATTGGGATTACAGAGCTGTTCTTCACCACAGGCACTAGCCTTGGTGAGCCTCCCTCATTAAACTGCCACCCACTTCTTATTTAACCCCTGGCAACCATGAAGCCATTTTCCACTTTACTATTCTGTCATTTCAAGGATGTTATATCTTCAGAAACTAGTTTCTTCCCCCCTTTCAGCCTAATGCTCTTGTCATGTACCCAAGTTGTTGCATACTCTCCATCCATCTATCACTCATTCCTTCCCATGGCTGAGTAACATTCCATGGTGTTGAGCTGTGGGCTTATTTGTTTGTTCTTTTCATCATCCACCTGTTGTAGGACATTTGTATTGTTTCTGGATTTGGGCTAGATTTTGGCATAGTTCTAAGTTTTTGTATATGTAGGATATTTTTGAGTGTGTATGAGTGTAATAATTGCTGAGCTGTAGAATTATTGTATGTGATCTAAAAAAAAAAAGAAATGACAAAGCTGTTTTCAGAGTGACTCTATGGCTTTTACATTCTTCCCAATGGGTTTTGAGAGGGCCAGTTGTTTTACACCATCAGCAATGGTTGATCATGTCACTATTTTATTGTAGCTGCTCAAATGTAGATGACATAATACCCCACAGTATTCTTCATCTTGCATTTCCGTAGTGACTGTTTATAGTAGGCATCTCTTCCTGAGAAACATTTATTTCTGTTCTTAGTTCCTGAAATGTGGGTTTTTCCCTCCTCTGGGCATGGATGGGTACTTTTGTTGTGTCAACTTGATACTTTTAACACTTTTTAAAACAGTCAGTAAAATTAGTTGATTTTCAAGTATTGAACCAGCCTTGCATTCTTAAACTGAACTCCATTTGGTCCTGATATATAGTTACTTTTTATATGTTGCAGGATTCTCTTGGTTCAGGATCTTTGTGTTTATGTTCATGTGTGATGCTGATCTTCGTTTTCTTTGTTTGCACTATCTGGCTTAGATATCTGGGTGTTTTGGCCCTCGTGATACTATTTTAGGAGCATTTTTTTCAAGAGCTTGTGTTAAGGTTAATGGGTGTTAATTCTTTATACATTTGGTAGAATTTTTTACTAAAACTTTCTGGCTATGGATATTTTTCTTTTTGAAAACATCTACTTTAATTAGCATATATTAATGGTACAAGGGGATTTTATGGCACTAATTCCATAGAAATATTCAGTGTATTTGGAACAAATTTACCCTTCCTCTATTGTATAATTTCTGAAACCTCCTCTTTTCTCCTCTTCCAGTTTACACTTTTTATCTTTTTTTTCAGTTTCTTTTGTCATTCATACACACTTAATTTCCATGTAGTTAAATCAGTCAGTATTTAAGTCTCCTGGGGTATCTTGCTGTATCCATTCTTACTTGATACATTTCAAAAGATAGAAACCTAAGTCAAACTAGCTTGGGAACAAACAGAAGAAAAAAAAAAAGAAAGAAAAAAATCAAGAACATTAGCTCATGGAATTGGGATTTGAAGAGAGACATTGCTGTGCGTGGCTGGATCAAAGATCTCAGAAATCTATCATCCCTGTTCCACTGCTCAGCTTTTGTTTATATCTATGTTGATATCTTGTGTTCTAAGGTAGATAGGCACTTTGTGGCGATAAGGAGATTGTTGTTGTTCCAAGTCTACACTTTAATGATTAAATTCCCCAAATGACTTTCAGAATCCCATCCCATCCCATGGGAGGACACAGAATCACCCTGCTTGGTCTATGTGTCCTCTTCCCTCTTCTCATACCATAAAAAGGAGGGATAGTATTCTCTGAGCTATCATTTACCTCCTTTGTGGCTAATGGGCAGGTAGGGACTTACCAGAACTGTGTCATGGACAGATCCCTAGAAGAATGGTGGGCAGATAGGAGCAAAAGAAGTCCTTGGAACAGGTCACCTTTAGGAAAGCTTTCCCTATAGAATCTGGCTATACGACTCCTGGACATGTGTCCAAAGGAATGTAAGCAGATTTTCAGTCATGCATGCCAATGTTTAAAGTAGCACTATTGACAATAGCCAAAGTATGGAATTGACCTTGGTGTTCATCACCATGAATGGATTAAGACAATGTGATGTTTATATCTATAGCTATCTCTCTCTCTCTCTCTCTCTCTCTATATATATATATATACACACATACACACACACATATGCAATGGCGTATAATTATTCAATCATAAAGATCTTCCTACCTCAGCCTCCTGAGTGTGGAATTATAGATATGTAACACAAGCCTGGCCAGTGTTGTATCTTTAACCCTAAAAGAACCTAGGGAAATGACTGAGTCTAAAAGTATAGCATGTTAGACTTCACAATCCCTGTTTTTGTTTCTCATATAAATTCCAGAAGGAAACACAAACATTTTAATTTTAAAAGCATGAACAGCACGATCCTGTGTGTATGAAATTATTTCATTGAGTATGATTCCATGCATCGATCCTTCTGCCTCACCTTGTATATCAACTGCCAGGAGCTATTATTTCTGGATTATGTTGCATTATTCACATTGCTCTTTTTAAGCTAGTAAATGTTTATTACTTTTTAAAAAACCTGCAAACATTCTTTGCACAGAATAAATTCTGTGGTTAGAAGCATGCACATTTTGCTTCTCAGAGTTGGATAAATTTTCCTCAGTCTGTGAACAAATACTGCCTTGTGGTAGCTAGCAATTGTAAATGCATGGTGAATTCTACCCAGAGCCTCAAAGGACCTCAGCCAGAAAGGGAGAGGACAGGAGAAGAAACCAGAAGAGGAGAAAAGAGAAGAGACACAAACATACCAGACAGGCCTGCAGCTCAGGGAAGGCCCACGTCGTTGGGGAGTCATCCCTTCATATTTCTGTGTCAGAAGGCTGCTGGTGTCTGTCTCCTCTGAGTGTCATATTGCCTTTGAACCTCCAGCCTGTGATGCGGCCATTTTGGCTTTGTTTCTGTTCCTCCCTGTGTTAGTCAGCTTGCCATTATTATCACAAAACACCTGAGCTAATAACTTAAAGAGAGTAAAGGTTTATTTTGGGCTCACAGTTTTGTACATTTCAGTCTGAAATCTATTGTTGTGATGTGTGTGTGTGTGTGTTTGCGTACGCGCATGCATGCATGTGCTCTTGAACTCAGGACCTTGTGTTCTCTCCTGGTTTTTTTCTTCAAGGCTGGCTCTGTACCATTCAATCCATATCTTTGCTTCTGGCTTCTTGGTGGTTGATTGGAGATGAGTCTCTAGGATTTGTTTGCTGGGACTCAATCTCAGACTCCTGAGTAGCTAGGACTACAGGTGTGAGCTATTGATTATAGGCAATTACTTGTTGCCATGGCTTTGGAGCTCGTGGTGGGGCAGCACACCATGACTGGAAGTGCATGGTGTAGCAAGCTGCTCCAGTTGTAGCAAGCTGCTCCCAATGTGGAAGCCAGAAAGCAAAATGAGAGAGAGTGGGGGATAGGGTAGAAGTAAGGGAGGCACAGTGCTGCCTAGCTCGTGTGAGGCCCTGACTTTGATACCATGTATCATAAAGAACAAGAGAGAGGCTAGATTCGCAATGCCTATTCCAAGTGCCTCGCCAATAATATCAACTTCCTTCTACAAAGCTACACACTTACAGGTTCCACTGCCTCCTAATGGCATCAAGGTGAGGGTCAAACCCTTAACACAAGAGCTTTTGGGGCGATATCCAAATGGTAACATTCCTTGTTCATAAATCAGCACTGCCCATCCAGTAGATGCTCAGTAAGTGGGTAACGGATGTGCAGTTTCCTGATGGGTGCCTCTTTCTGTTTCAGGCTCACTGGCTTTCAGCTGCCGGCCACCATTGTCAGTGCTGCCACCACTCTGTCCCTGCGCCTCATCAGCGACTACGCAGTCAGCGCCCAGGGCTTTCACGCCAGCTATGAAGGTAGGTGCCTCTCTCCTTAGCCACTTTGGCCTGTGATGTGTCACCACCACAGGCAGGGTTCTGCAGACTCTTAAGCTTGTACCTGTCCCTAACAAAGCTGCTTAGGAGCCAAAAACTCAGTACAGAGATGTCCTGGCAGCCTTCCCACAAACAGAGAATTAAAAGGGGGAGCCCAGGATCTCCCAGGAACATCTGCTTCCCTCTCCTTTACTGGGCTTCATTGTGTTTTATTTTTCAAATTCTGTTTTATATTGGACTTCATTTGTATGAGGTACCTCAGGTTGTTTGTGAAAATAAGCAGGGAGATATAAGGTTAAACTCAAAGAAATAAAAGTGGTGGCCAAAACTCCAATAAATATGGAGACTTCAGAGAGTCAGTTTTAGATCATTTAGAGGAAGACCAGACAGTTTTTCCTTAATAGCATGGATTAAGGTTCTTTTGGTTTGAACTAGGCAGCTAATTTCCGCTTCCCTCAGTCTGTTTAAATATGGTGCTGGAATTCAAATGAACACTAATATCTTTAGATTATACACTCCTATTATTATTAACTTTATTAAGTTAGTTCAGAAGGTGGTACTTCTAGATCTCTGTCATTTCCCTGGGAGAAATTTACATCTCATTAATAGGTAATTATGCTGCTCTTGGCTAAGACCTACACTGCTATTTTGTGTTGAGATTGTTAATAGGCATATTTTAAGACTGTTAATGATAATTAATAACAGTAATGACATAACACCCTGGTGGAGCCATGCCAATTAAATGAAAGCATTCTTTCCTATGCCTTTGTTTGAGAACTTAAAAGAGTAAGTGATGTTTTCGTTAATGATGCTGTAGCAACAGAGAAATAGACACTCCCCGTGTCTTGGCCAGGAGAATCTCACACAGATAAGTAAATCTACCTTTTTTTTTTTTCCATCCTGGGACTTGAACTCAGAGCCTTGTACTTGCTCAACTGACCCTACATCACTTGAGCCACACTTCCAGTCTGGCATTTTGATGGTTCTTTTGGAGAAAGAATCTTGTGACTGTTCTGTCTGAACTGGCTTCAAACTGTGATCTTCTAGATCTTAGACCTCTTAAGCAGCTAGGATTATAGGCATGAATCACTGGTTGTCTGACTGTTTTCCACTATTTTTTTAAACCTAAGATTCCTTTACCTGAAGCCTCCTGACAAAATCCTTTTGCATTCCAAATGAGGATTCCTGAATTGGCCTGACTTTGTTTGGTAAAATGATCTGCCAGTCCCAAGACCAAGTATGTAACCCTGGTCATCCTGGATAAATGTCCCCAAGTTGGAACTACAGGCCTCTTCAGAAGCTTCTTCAAATTTCTACTGGATATAGATAGCTCTGAGGACATAGTGGGCATCAAGTCAGCAACTCTAGAAAAGGTACCTTCAGAGACCCTGGGAGTGATGGATATAAGGCATACCAGCTGGGCCCTGGATCCTTGTAGTACCTCATTAAGCCCTTGCAAATCTTTATCTGAGGCCCAGACTCTCATGAGATATCAGGAAACCACCTGTGCCATTCATCCAGGCTATACTGCTCCAGCCTATAGGTCAACAATGCCAGGCCCTTCCACCCAGAGCAGACATGGCAGCATATTCAGCCTCCTTTTGGATACAGGTTCTACCTGTAATTGGTGATCAAGCTCTCTGGGCATCTGCAGGTCAGTTAGCTTCCCAATTAGAGACAAAATTCCCAGAGTCTGTGTATCTTGTCATACAGAGAAGGGGGAGGCCAGCAAACTTGGGTCCCCTGGCCAGATCTCGCCAGTAGCTTGTTGTTGTAAATAAAGTTTTATTGAAGCACAGTCATTGTCAGTTGGCTTATATGGAGTCCATGGGAATTGCACTCAGAGTTGACAATGTGGCCTGCAAATTTGATATGTATCTACCTTCTAGCCTCTTACTGAGCCTTGATCTATACCTTTCTTCCCAGTACAATAGTCATTAAGCCATTAGCCCCGAAGGACTGCCTGCATTTAAATTAATTAGAATGAAATAAAATTTAAAGCCAGATTTTATTTTTGTCACACCAGAGTCTCAACAGGTGTTTGATGGCCTCATGTGGCTCAGGGAGACTGTGTTGGCCAGCAGATGTCCATCCCTGCAGAAGATGTGTGGGAGGGAACTGAGCTAGAAGCTTCCATCAGAGTCACACTGGGGTCTGTGGGGGTAAAAGTGTCACAAATGTTAGAGGTAAATGTTAGTGGATCTCACTTCTCACCTGCTTGGCCCAAGTGGGGCAGTCCAGACCTGAGAACACCCAGCATTCCACTCCAGGTCCCACACATATAACTAGGTTAAGTATCTAAGTCATGACCCCAGCAAGCCTTGCAGAAGAGGTCCTGCAAACCCTGGACCAGCACAGACCCATGGCTGCAACTGTGAGTTTCTCTACAGTCATGTGAGCACAACTTCTGCACACCTAGCCATCCTTGTATGGCATGATAGCATATCACAGATGTTTGTACATACAGGAGAATCAGCCACACATAAGCCAAGGCTGTGGCTACTACCAAATCCTGTTAGACAATGAGGAAATTCACATCTGGGAAAGTATGAGTCCTACCCATTTCTGGACCACCTTGAAGTGGAGGAAAGAAGGAAGGGAGGGAAGAAGGGAGAAGGAACTAGGGAAGGAAGGAAGGAAGAAAGAAAAAAAGAAGGGAGGGAGGAAGGGAGGGAGGGAGAGAAGGAAGGAAGGAAGGAAGGAAGGAAGGAAGATAGGGTCTGCTGTGAATATATCCAGAGGATGTATCCCCAGCACAGAGCCTTTGAACAACAGATCAAGTCACTGCAACTTTGAGGCTGGATTGATTGGTACATAGGAGTTTCTAGGGCCTGTAAATGACTTGGCTTCAGGGAGGAAGGCCAGCCACTGCGTCCACTGTGGAGCAGGCAGACAGAAAGACAGACAGGATTTAGAGAAGACCCTCCCTGCCAGCTACCTTGTGTAGTCTTATTTTCTATGTCACCAGCTCTGTTTCAAAATGGTATCAGGGCACAGCTCTTGGTTGTTCTCATTGGCTGGCATCCCTGAATGTCTGCCATCAAAGTGAGCTTGATCCTTCTCCACCTTCATCCAGAATGTGAAAAGTGCAGATAAGGAACTGAACTGAATGGCTGTAAGGACTTAGGAAAAGGTGAAAGCAGGCAAAGAGTGTCAGCTCAGGGCTGCTTCTTAAGGAAAGATCAAAAGGCCAGTTGTCAAACCCTGAGATGCAAGAAGATGCTGGGTTTGTAATCCCCGGGGGCTCTGAGTGAGTGTGGGCTGCAGCTGCTGGACCAGAGGGAAGGGGATCAACTTATATTAAGCACTGAGTGTGTGCCAGATACTTTCCATACATTATCACCTCTAATCCCTCATGACAACCCTGAGGGCAGATCTTGCTATCTCATCTTACAGATGTACTGGCCCAGCCTCTGCAGAGGCTTGGGCCTGGCTTAAGGGGACTTGATGGCCAGGAATTTGAGCAAGGCTTTTCTGGTACAAAAGGCTCTACTCTGCACTGGCATCCCACAAAAGCTCCTTGTGAGAGGGAAGGCCAGAGACTGCATTTCACAGCATGGAGCAAAGTCAGAGCTTGACATGAGAGGTGTGCTGTGGCCGCCGTGTTCCTCCAGACAGGTCTCTGGAGTTTCTCAGTCTGTGGGACCACACAAAAGACAACGTGCTCATTTAATTTTACTTTGAAATTTTAAAAATTGGAGTAGCATTTAGGATAAGTATGTCCCCAATACTTGGTGGGATCTACTAAAACACACATACACACACACACACACACACACACACACACACACACAATTCAAATTTAACTGAACATACTGTATTTTAATTTGTGAGATCTAGCAATCTCTTTTTCTCATTCCCTCCCCCCCATCTCTTTCTCTATTTTCTTCCCCCTACCTTTTATGGTGGTACTAGGGTTTGAACTCCGGGCCTATGTGCTGTCCTTGAGCTTTTTTATTGCTCAAAGCTACTATTTGAGTCACAGCTCCATTTCCATCCTTTTGTTGATTCATTGGAAATAAGAGTCTCATGGACTACACTGGCTAGGCTGGGTTTGAACCTCCATCCTCAAATCTCAACTCCTGAGTAGCTAGGATTACAGGTGTGAGCCACCATTGCTCAACTAACAATGTCATTTTAGCAGAGTCTAAAAGTAGGCCCCAGGAGCAATCCCTCCTCTTCCTCCTCCCAACTCCCAGGTCTGCCTGCCCTGCTCTTTATGCCCAGGCAGGCTGTCTGTTTAGCCTCCCTTCTGCACACCTACATAGGTCCAACGATACTTGGGATTATTCAGTACATGAAATTTTATAATCTGTTTAATGAGGTCAGTGTTTCCTCATGTTAATATAAGTAGCCCTGGTTTTTGTCCTTTCTAGTGAATACCAGTGAGGGACCCATTGTGGTTAGAACATACCATAATTATTTAAGCAGTTATCTTCTGTGGACATTTAGATAAAGAGCATCCTTGTTCCTGCATTTTAAGCCCTCCTCTAATTACCTCCTTAAAATAAATTCTTGGAAGTGCAATTGTTGGGTCAAAGAGTTTACAGATTTTTACATTCTGATATGGAATTCCAAAGTGTCTTCAGAAAGGTTATATGAATTCACACTTTTAGCAACAATGCAAGGACAACCTAGGCCCTTCTCCCCTCCCACTTGCCTACCTTACAGGTTGGGAGAGTTTTAAATCAACTTCATTGATGGAAATAGGTGGAAAATGAAATCTCATTTGTAGTTACAATTTGCATCTCTTTGATTCTAGCAAAGGTGGAGCGCCTGCCACCATTTACTGGCCATTTGTAGATCATTTTGTAAATTGTCTGCCCCAATTTTCTGCCTGCTTTTTTTTTCTATCAGGCTGTTAGTTATTTTTCCTATCATCTCTGTAAATGGGGTTTTGCATATTCAAAGTATTAATGTGATGGGTTTCTGTTTGATGTGCTGAGAGTTTTCATTTTTATTTTACTAATTGTAAGTTTAAATTAAAAATTTTTTTAACAGTTTTATGACATCTACTTTCAGGGCCAAGATCAGACAAAATATTCACTGAAATGTCCATCTTCTTATTTTTCATTTCATTTTTCTTTTGCACTTGTTCAATCTCTATGGAGTAGGGTTGCTTGTCTTGGCATCTGGGACTCCCTTTCAGTCTTGGACTGTATTGCTGTCTTCCCTACTTTGACTCTGAGTGTCTCCTTGATTTTTTTCCTCTCTGGGATGGTTGGGCATTATCTTCTCACCTCCCAACTCCCCGAGGTTGGATGGGATTGTTTGTGTTTATTCGAAGCTGATCTTCTTGTAAATAAGAATGCTAGCACAGCAGAAATGTCAATTAGGTAAAAATTTCCGCAGATTTAATTCCTAATCTTGGTGGCAACTTTGCATTTTGTAGCACAAATCTCTTGTCATTTGCTCCTGCAAAGGCAAGCCCGTATTGGAGGGATGATTCTTAGTTCTGTAGATCCATCATATATAGTCTAGATTCTCCCCCGCCCCCACACCAATTTTTTTTATTGCTTATATGAGTCTCACTGTGGTCTTGGTAGCTCATTATCTAAATACAGGAGGCTTTCTTAACAAATTAGATCTCCCACTTATTATTTATGAGTAGCATCTAGAAGGTTGATAGATCCTCAGTTTTGGAAACTCTCTGCTAGCCTAAGGGGAGAGGAGGCACAGCACAGCATTATGTGCTCAGGCAGTGAGCACAGACACCTGAAAGGAAATCCCATCTTGTCTTCATAGCTGGGTGGCTTTGGGCAAGTCATTTCATCTATCTGAGTTCTTACCAAGTGCTTGTAAAACAGAAATGTGAAATTTGGGTAGAGTGTCCCTGATCTGAGAATCTAGAATGCTTGAAAACATGAAGCCTTTTGAGCACCAACTTGATCCATATGTGGGAAAGTTCATGTCTTAACTTAATGGAATGAGTCATAAGCAAAACTCAGACACACTAAGGGTTTTGCATAAAATTACTGTGTATAAATACATAGGAAATAGAAGTGAATTTTGTGTTTAGGCTTGTGTCCCATCCCTGAGATCTCTCTAGGTCTATTGTAGATATTCCAAACTGGAAGGGGTGGGGGGAAACCCTCAGGAATCTGAAACACTTCTGGTCTCAAGCATTTCAGAGATGGGACACTCAGTCTGAAGTCCTTTCGTAGAGCTGTGATGGAGATTGAAGGAGCGAACACACAAGTCACATGAAACGCTCTGCTCAAGACCTGGCAAGTTGTCAGTGCTCGATAAATGTCAGCTAATTAATTAAGTCTCTCTCTCTCTCATCCTAACCTTCTTTCACTGAGATTCTTGCAGGCGATAAAAGAAATATGTCAACTCCATAGGTCACAGTCCCCAACCCCCCTGAGCTTGCAAAAACCCTCCATCCAGCTGTTCATGGCATGGCATGTCTTGTCTTAGAGATCGTGTGTGTGTGTGTGTGTGTGTGTGTGTGTGTGTGTGTGTGTGTGTGTGTGTGTGCGCGCGCGCACGCAACCTGCATGAGTGCTTAGGGAGGAAGTAACAGGTGTCTGCCTCTGGGGCCTTGTACCTACTGTCTAGGGATGGAGTAAAAATCTGCTATCCAGTAGTCTGGAGCCACAAAAACAAAAGCCAGGAGCTTGTGAGCTGAGGCTCACATGTGTGCATGCATGGACATACATACACACACATACATCTTTCGCATAGAATTAGAGAGTTCACAGACTCCCTGTAGACTCCTGCTCCACTTCATGAGCCCCTCTGCGCCTGACAACCTCAGCCCAAAGAGACCTACAGCGCACATATAGCTGGTAGTGGACATTGTCATCCATTCATTGAGCTAGTATTAATTGAGTGCCTGGTACAGACAGTCCTTGAGTTTTCATTCAAACTGCAATTTCATAGTCACAGTTTCTGCCCTCTGCCCCTCTCCATCTCCCTGTGCAAGGGGGAACAGGGAGGAAGCCAAGTTCTACTTCCAAAATAATGCTATGTTTTTTCTACCAGTGACAGCTCAGTTACTCCTGAGAGAGGTAGGGGAGGAATGGGACAGAGTGTGCTTTTAGAGGGAGGGGAGGTGGCAAGAGATCCAGTCACTGCCTGCAGAGGGAAATGGGTACAGAGTTGGGAGGGGTACCCACCCAGCACATTAGAGCCCCGGGCGACTCCTGGGCCTCCTGTAATTAGAACACTCATTCTCCTCTCCAGACCTCAGCCTCTCAGATAATTTCCTCATTCGGAATAAGTCCCCCAATTCTGGGACATTATACCAACATCTCAAAATTGGGCTAATGGAAGCTCTTTTTGGTAATCCATGTATATACGTTCTGCATATGCAATCCAGGCCACTCAGGGCCAGGACATGCATCTGCTGAGGTCTCTTTCATTAGGGCAGGAGGCGATGAATGTCCATTTCGTCTGCCCAGGGGGGCTGGTGGGTACTTCCTGAGTGGAAGTGCTCTGTTTCCCCTGGTTCTGCCTCGTGAGTTGGTGAACATTCATTTTAATCAGGACCGTGGAGTAGCAAATTAATACATCGAGAGGTGACATTTGAGACAAATTGGGTAGCACTTCTCAATAAGTGGGGATTCGGAATGATTTTCATGTCACGTCCTCAATAATCCCACAAATAGCTCATTACGCGTGCTGCTAGTCCCCCCTCGGGAGGAAGGGTACCTCAGCTCTAAGAGGATGGATCCTCAAATTCCAGTGTCCCCACCCCAGACACATGTCAGAAGTGGTGCCAGTAGGGGGAGACATTTTCAGGTAGTTGGCTTTAGTCTGTAACTTTAGTTCTTTGTTTTACTCATCCATTCATTATTCTCTAAAAGTTCCTGAATGCCTGCCCCAGGTGGCCCCATGGTGGGCCTTAGGCCCCTTCTTCTAGGAGCCCCAGGCATGCTGAGGAAAACACTAGCACAAACTCCGGTATGGAACTCTGACCTGTAGCTTTCCACTGTGGCATGACTTTCTTTCCTACTAGCTGTGAGACCTTGGGCAAATCTCTCTATCTTCCAGAACTGTGCTAGATAAGGTAGAAATAGGTAAGTTGTGATAGGGTTTCAAGAGTGGCTGTGTGGCGAGGGCCTGGCACAGAGTTGCTTTCATTAACATCACTAATGTATCATGCAGAAGAGCCTGGGCTCAGACCTGCTAGGTGTTTGGAGATCAAGTTCAAGGCCTGCTATGTCCCTGCTGTGTGACCTTGGGCAAAGCACAAGATCCTCCTGTGAGAAATGGGATGATTCTCCTTTCCTTCCCAGTGATTATAAGCATTCATATTGAGCTGTGGAAAGCACCTGTCATGACTGTAGTCACAGGTTAGCATTTGTAAGAGGGAGCTATTATACCAGGATTGGGGTGTTACGTAGGAGTGAAAAAAAATCCTTTTCCATGGTCAACACCTTTGGCCAAGGCCTTTGGTCTTCAACAACATGACTGTCCCCTATGTTTTGTCTCCTCTGCCACTGTCATACATAATCCAGAGATTAACACACAATTGGTACTCTGCTGCTAGAATAATCAGTGTTTGCCTCTCCTGACTGGATCCCTGCGAGTCTACCCATATTTGGCATATTAACACAAGTGACCATCCTGAGGGGACTCGGCTCCTGTGAGACCCTAGCTTAGGATGGTATAGGCCGGGTGTTATTCCTCATCTCCTCTCTGCCTGGACACACTTCTGAAGCCTTCAACCTGAGCAGGTGTACCTGGTGACTTTGCCCCAGAGCTTGCTCTGGAGTCTGGAGTCCTTCAGATGTTTGGGGCAGTCAGGGTAGAAGGACTTTAGAAAACTTCCACTTAAAACCTTCTAATTGCTTCTAGAATGGAGCCCAAACTCCTTACCTGACCCTTAGAGAGGTCCCTGGGTTCTAGCTTCTCCTCCACTCCTTCTTGCCCAGCCACACTGGATTGGTCTTAGAATACACCACATTCTGTCTCCACACACGTTCTTCAGACACACCGAGTTGTAACCAGCCCCCACCTCCAACTCTTCTAATCTCTTAGCAAGTTGATCCAGAAGGCTGCCCTGGGCATAATTCCTTCTTACCCCATCACATTCTCTCTCTGTTCCAGGATCTCCTCTCTCTATCCTGGGGCTCTTAGTGGGGCTCTCAGTAAAGCACTCTGGGTCTGGGGAAGAACTGACTCCCCCCAACTCAGCCATTTAGCAGCAGGTCTGACTTGGAGCAAGTCACCCAGCCTCTTCTACCCCCTACCCCACACATTTGTCACAAAGGACAGTAGCCATAATAAGCACTGCTTATAATTGTCAGGAAGAGATAGGAAATAGATATTGGTGTACCTCATAGTGCCTGACATGGATGAACACTGTAAAAGCGACTGTGTGAGTTATCACAATGTGCCACCCCAGGGTCTGCCATGCAGTTGATATTTAATGACTTCCTCAGTTGGGTGGTCAGTGGCTCACGCCTGTAATCCTAGCTACTCAGGAGAGTGAGATCTGAGGATTGTGGTTCAAAGCCAGTTCAGGAAAGGAAAGTCTGTGAGATTCGTATGTAGAATTAACCATGAAAATGCCAAAAGTAGAACTGAGTGGCTCAAGTGGCAGAGTGTTAACCTTGAGCAAAAAAGCCAAACAAGAGTGAGAGGGCCCTGAATATGAGAGGGGAGGGAAGAGAGACAGAAAGAAAAAGAAAGACAGACAGACAGAAAGAAAGAAAGGAAGAAAGAAAGGAAGGAAGGAAGGAAGAAAGAAAGAGACTTACTGCTTCAGGAAATAAATGGACACACACATATCTCACCCAGCTTAAAGATCCAGACAGAGTTATGCCCAAGGTACCTGGCATCATCTCCCATCTGTAGCTGATATACCACTAAGGCAGAGCAAATTCTGCTAGTTAGTAGACACTAATTCAGAGAGATTAAATATAGACAGACTTGCACCCTAAAGCCAATGAATTATGACAAGTGCACAATTGCTTTTGGTCTCCCTTCCCAGTCTCCATATGGAGGGCTCAGTGTCCTGATCTCTGTCTAGCACTGGAACTCTGGTAGTTAGGCCACTTCCTGTTCAGCATTCAGGTGGCAGCTCTGGGCTGTGTGATCGCCTCTAATTTATCCTCCCAGCTCCCAGTCTCATTACTTCTCAATTTCCTGCATTGAACTCTCTTTAACACCTATTAGCAGAGGTCTTTTCTGATAAATGCCCTTTACATGGGATGCAGCAGGGGGATCCTCTCTCCCATGCCTGTGCCCAAGACAGAGGACCACAGAACCCCAAACACGGCTTGGTCTGTTGCCACTACCAGCCCCATCCATGATGGCCCCACTGAGTGGGGACCCACATATGATTTTTTCTGTTAGGGAGGAAGCCAGCTTTCCACCAATGTTCTGGTGGAAATGGTGGCAGGTGGTATTCCTCTATCTCCCTTTCCTCCCATGGGCATGGGCTAGGTGACCCTATCAGAGCATCCTTCATGGACTCAGCCCTAGAGGCCGGTGTCTTTGTACCATCTGATCCTGAGAGTGACATCTCCCAGTGTATGAGCCCAGAGTCCTGCACTTTCAAGGCATGTGGCTATCACACACAAGTTTTCCAGTCCCTCTCTTGTTCAATGGTGATTGGCTACTGTTCTCAATTAATTTTTTCCCCCAGATTTTCCCTTCCTTAGTGTGGAAAATTGAAGATTGGACTTGCTGTCATTGCGTTTTTTAACAACAGGAGAGAAAAATCTCCCTGTGATTTAGTAGTGGACAGTTCCCAACTCTATTACCCTCCCAGGAACTCGTCTTGGCTCCTCATTGTAAAGACAAGGCAGCTAAGGCCCAGAGAAGGGAGTTACCTTGCTTGAGGTTATCCTATACACTTGGAAAATAGGTCTGGTTCCCAATCACCTACCCTCTCTGGTCTGACCCACCAGCCCACCCATCTGGGTCCCAGCAGCATAAAGCTGGAGCACTTCCCAGGGCCTCTGGTCTTCAGTCTTGGTCTTGCTGTGGTGTTGTTGCTGTCCCCAGGTCTGTGACCGTTCCTTCCTTCTTTCCTTCCCTTATCCTTTTCTTCTGCCCTCCCTCCCCTCTGATTCCTGTTTCTTCCTCCCTCCCACCAGACTTTTATCCAGCTTTCTTTTAGGAGTGCAGATTAGGTTTGGTGAGGGAGAGTTCATCTTGTGAGGTGGTTACGGGGAGAGGAAGTGTCAAGGGGGAGGGGAGAGAAAAAGGCAAGCCAGGCACATTTTAGCTTTGAAGCCTCCTTAGATTCTGTTTGCCTTGTGTGTACTGCTTTTCCCTGTGTTCCCACAGCTCTCTTCCTCCTCCCATCCAAGTCTCTAACAGTCCCTCATCAGGAAGCTATTTCCAACCACATTGTGGGCCTCCCTGTCTATTGATCTCGCCTGTACCCCTCTGATCACCCATCTCACACTGTCTGAGCTTGAGCTTCCTGTGGTCATGGCTCAGTCTTTTGTGAGCTCTCTGCTGCTTCCCCGGCTCCTTCTGCAGGGTCTGGACCACATTTGAGGATCAGTCAATAGATGGTGAATGAAGGAAATGGAAGAACCCACACAAAGTGGTAAGTGAAAGACTCAGAGGTTTGAACTAGAGGAAATAGGGTTAGCAAATCAAGACACAGAAAAGCCACTTTGTCTCTCGAGTTAACCAAGTCAGTATGACAAACCAAAAGGCTCTTTATCCTCATTAAATTCATCCCCAAACTTGAGAGATTGTGGACAGTTGCAAAGCAGTGGCTACATTTGCCACTGCTGGTGAGGCTATAAATGAGTCCCTGGGGAATCTAACTTGACAATATATATCAAGAGTCATAAAATGCTCCTGTCGTTTGACCCAGTAATTCCCCTCCTGGGAATGGATCCTACAGAAATAATTCAACAGAAGAAGAAAGTTATATGCATGAGAGTGTTGATTTCAGCATTATTTATAATGATGAAAAATTGGGAACTGTAAAAATGTCCAACAATAGGGGAATGACTGGGAAAATGATGGTGCATCTACCTAATGGATTTATGCAGCCATTTAAAACGATAATAGCATTATTTAGTAATACAGAAAAGATGTTTATGATATTCTTTTCAGTGGAAGGAAGAAAGCAGAATGTAAACTTGTTGTCCTTATTACCAGCATGTAAAGTGGTCTTAAATGGGATGGACACTGGTGGAAATAAAAATGGGAAGCAGTTGACTCAGGAGAGTGGGTGAATTTTTGAGTTCCTCTATGGGCTAGTTGTAATGGAATTGGCATGATGAATATTAAGAAGGAGAAAATGCAGAGTCAAAATCTAAAGCCAATAGCAATGGCATCCTACCTTGTGCAAAAATTACATTAATATTTCATCTGTCTGTGCTCAGAGCCTCGGAGGTCACAAATATAGACTCCAGATCTTGGGGAGGGGAAGTCATTCAGAGGAAAGAAACCCATATCATAATCCCTAAGAAATCCCCAATCTGTAGCATGGTATTTTCTGCAAGTCCTAGATTGTGGTTCCAGCACAAGATCCAAAGTCAGGGATGTATACAGGAGGGTTAGGGGATCGAAGGGATGAATAAGAGACGTAATGACCATGTAAGATACAGTGGAAGACAAGACCCGGAAGTTACTGAAGTTTGTCACCTGGAAACAGAACACTGCCCATTGGTAAGATGTTAG
This sequence comes from Dipodomys spectabilis, assembly GCF_019054845.1. Taxonomy (NCBI): domain Eukaryota; kingdom Metazoa; phylum Chordata; class Mammalia; order Rodentia; family Heteromyidae; genus Dipodomys; species Dipodomys spectabilis. The sequence goes on along the minus strand of NW_024870679.1, from coordinate 42,387,067 downwards.
AAGCAAGGGAATTTGAAACAAAAATCTGGATGTGTTACCTAGTTTTAGTGATCCCTGGGAGTAGGCTGCCTTGTAAAGTAATGATTTCCCTGTCTCTGGGGCCAACCAAGCCAGGTGTGATTTGGTAATTCTGACAGGGATGCTGTTGTCTTCTACCTCAAACAAGTTTTGTGTCTTGGACTTCATCAAAGTTATTACATCTCAAAGTTATAACATGGTTTTAAGATGCACCATAACTTTTATGTACTTCTAAGAAAGAGAAAACTTCCAATTAACTGATGACATAGTTTCAGATGTTAGACTTATGCTTATTTCTGAGCTGTGTGATGTGAAAGCATCAGTAAATACTGTAATCCTACAGCTCTGCGGTTGAGTAGGTATGTGGAGTGTGGCTCAGTCTATATGTTAAACAGCACAGATTCCAGTCTTACACAGAGAAAAAGAAAACAAAGATAAATGTGATCAAAGAGCAAACAAATCTGTATTTTAACTAAATGCAAATTAAGTAGATATAATTGGGTGTGTGTGTGTGTGTGTGTGTGTGTGCGCGCGCGCGCGCGCATGCACATGCATACATGATGGGAGGGGCAGGGTAAGGAGTCAAATGCAGAGAGCATCTTCTGGAGCTCCAGGGACCAGTGTGTAGGTGGTGGGTGCCTTTAGCTCAATCCCAGTGTAGGCACATGGTTCTGTTCCTATGGAGGGATTCTCTGGATGAAGCTGGGCTGAGCTGGAAGTCCTTGGTCCCAGAGGCCTCCCACAAGAGGTTCCTGCGGCCTGTCCATCAGGCCCCAGGAGCCAGCAGACCACTGGCTGGGCCTGGCTCCCTCCTCTCCTCCTGTTCCTCCTGCATCTCTGAAACCACAGCCAGCTTTGGGAACCAGGAAGCTGCAGGGGCCTGAAAAGGAGCAGTGGCCTCGCTTGGGCATTGGCTTTCATCAGGCCAGACCAGAGCCCTTTGTCTGGCCTGCCCCTCACCTAGCCAGTGTCCCCTGCCCTCCTGGAGGTAGGGACATCAGGAGCAGCCTGGTCAATGAGATGAGCTCTATTTTGGAAGCGCATAGATCTCCGATGACTGTGCTCTTCTCTGTGTTCCCTGGGGAGTGCCCTGTGGTAGCACAGAGCCTCTGTGTCTCAACTGTGACACGGGCCATGACAGGGCTGTGGGCAGCCCTGCTCCCTGAGCTGCCTCATTCCTTCTTGCTGCACACAGACTCCTCACAGTAACTTACCCCACGTCAAAAGGAGGATGCATGGGGTAGCTGACTTCCCTCCCTGCAGGATGGCTAGGGAAAAGAGATACCTGCATACCCTGCTGCCTGGCCACCTCGGGGCCCTGCTCAGATGCACACATGACAGTGAGTGTTGTCTTTTGGCAGAGGTTTCCTGGGACACAGAGCCTCTTTCTTGGCTTCTCATACTGTCCAATCAAGCACAAATGAGACAAAAGGTCCCCCAACAGTGTGAAGGTTATGCAAACCTAGTTTTTCTTGTTAATGTACCCATCCATCCATCCATCCATCCATCCATCCATCCATCCATCCATCCATCCATCTGCAAGCCTTGAGCAGCATCTCAGAACAGGGGCCAGGAGCCCCCAGAGAGATGAGGGGCTTGGACAAGAGTAGCAGCTGAGGAGGGAGAGAAGTTGCAAGTCCCACGTGGATTTGAAAATAGAGCTCTGGGAAATAGCTGGCAGATGGAATGGGGCAATGGAGAGAAGTCAAAGAGAGCTCTGTGGGTGTGGGCAGGAGCTGTCAGTGGGCAGGGATGGGGCAGAGACAGCCCAGTTCACAGGGTGAGGTACAAGAGGGGCTGGAATAGAGGCCATGGTAGGGGACAGTGATGCTCTTTAAGTCAGAACATCTGGGCAAATAAATAGTAGTTTTGTAGCCATGGCATTAGTGTCTTGACCCCAAGAGATAGAAAAGAAAGGTTGTCCCTACTTCTCAAGCTATGACATTCAGACAGGGCCCTTCACCCTTTCTCAGGAGCCTATCTAGAAACAGCCTTGTTTCCAACCAGCCTTGTAGTGCTACAGCTCTGTTATTCCAGAGGTTCAAGATAGGTACGGTATCCACAGAGCTAGGGTCAAGGACAGTAAGGGCCTGCTGTTGGAAAGCTGGCTCTGCTCCAGGGCTGGGCCTGTATCTCAGCTTCCCAGAGAAAGAGCCAGCTGAGCTGGAACTCAGAAAATGTCAGGTCTCAGAGGCCCCTGGGTTTTTACATGGGCCCTGGAAGAAGCAGGGCAGGCCCAGGGAGCTGGAGCATACTCTCTGTACACTGCCTGTAAGGACTGTGGAGCTGGTGGCAGCACAAAGGTTCACTGTTGCCTTGTGGACAACTCTCCCCCCATGACAGAGTACTCTGGGTTAAAAAAAAATGTGTAATAAGTGTGACAGTGAGTGATAGGACTCTAAAGGGAGTTGCATGTTTGCTTTTAAAGCAGTGTTTCCCCAAAAGCCCTTCTGCTGGGGCTGCACAGAGCCCCCCTGATCCTAAGCCAGCTTGCTGGTGAATGATTAGCGACGGTGTAACTTTAGTTTGGTGTTTGGCTTCTTTTTAAAGATTGGTTGTTGGTTGAGGTCTTGGGGACACATTACAAGTGGGGTGTGTGAGAAAACATGGGCCAGTCCTGGGTACAGCTGGCTGCAGACAAGCATGGGGAGAGGAGCCCTGTCTCAGCTGTCCCAGTTGTAATGAAAGGAGCTGTTTGGGATTGGGGGATAGGACATCAGTTCTGTTTATCTAAGTGTGCATCTTTAAAGAAGAGTCATTCATGTATTCATTCAACAAATATTTACTGAGTATAGTTTGAAATGCTAGGTTGAAAGATTAGTACATAAAACAGTGAATTAAAAAAAAATCTAGCCTTTGGGCTAGGCTTGGGGGCTCATACCTGTAATCCTAGCTACTCAGGAGGCAGAGGCCTCCCAGCAGCTGGGATGCAAGACCAGCAGCTGGGGCAAAAAGTTATCAAGACTTCATCTTGAGAAATACACTGAGCACAGGGTATGAATCTATAGCCCTAAATTATTCAGGGGACTGAGGGAGAAGGACTACATTTGGAGGGAGACTTAACAAAATCCTAAGAACTATTGAAAAAATAAAACCAAAAGGGCTGGAGGCATAGCTCAAGTCTTAGGGTCATCTGTCTAGCAAGCAAGAGGCCTTGAGTTCAAAATTCCAGTAGTTTACATAAATACACAGATACAGACGGACAGACAGACACACACACTCTTTCACACACACGCGAGCGTGCACACACACACACACACACACACACACACCACGGGGCCTACATTCTATTGTTTGGAGCAATACCAGGCGAGCTGAGGGAGTACAGTGTGTCCAGTACAGATATTGATGTGTAGAAAGCAAACCAAAAACAGAGGAGGCCAATGAGGTGCGTCCGGGTAGGGGACATTGCAACTTTAGGTTATCTAGTTGGGTATCCCCCAGAAAGGATGAGAAATCTCTGCGAGGTGAAATACGAGTAAGCCATGAGGATGTGTCAAAGAGAGTATTCCAGACAGGTAAACAGCATGTACAAAGGAAAGGCACTGAGGTAAGTAAGCCCCATGTGCTTGGAGAACAAGGAGTCAGGGTATCAGGCGAAGATGGGTGGAGGTGCCATACTCAGATGTCATTCCCAGAGGCCACAGGGTCAGGGAAGCTGGTCCTGATAGACAATTTTAGAGCTGAAAGAAAACTTCAGCCCATATGGCCCTAGTTCTCACTTAGTTCAAGTGGGGAAACTGACACCAGGCAGAGCAAGTATTTTGTCTGTAGTCCCCATCAGAAGCTGACATGGTTCTGACACTCTAGTGCTGTGGCAGCTAGATCATTCTTTTCCATTCATCTCAGTCATTTAGAATGCATTTATGGATAGTATACAGAGCTAGTGGAGAGGCCTGGACTCTGGGGTGGGAGGATGGACTGTGGAGCATGTGCCCAGGTTTTCTGCTTCTTACCTACCCTGGGAGAAGGCCTACGGTATTCAGTCACTGGGACACATGGACCTGGCACTACTATTTTCCCATTCCTCTGGGCTGATAGCTTTGACACAAGACCTGGTGACCCACCATTAGGTCTAGAAGATGCCAGAGTTAACTTCGTGTGTGTGTGTGTGTGTGTGTGTGTGTGTGTGTGTGTGCGCGCGCGCGCGTGCCAGTACTAGGGCTTAAACTCAGGACCTGGCCACTATCCCTTAGCTTTTTCACTCAAGGCTAGCCCTCTAAGACTTGAACCACAGCTCCACTTTTGGCTTTCTTGTTGGTTAAATGATAAGATCTTACAGACTTTCCTGTCCTGTGAATAGTGATTGCCAGGTCTCAGCCTGCCAAGTAGCTAGAATTAAAGGTGTGAGCCAGCTGTGTCCAGCTTCTTAATCTTCGGTTGACTACGATAGGACAATGATTGAGGCCTGTGCCAGACCATTCCAGACTGCCTTCAGAGGCTCAGATGTCTTTCTCTACTTTAATCAGGTCAGTTTCTTAGCACTCGAGCCTAGCGTGTTTCTTTATCCTGATGAAGGACAACAAGGCATGGCTAAAGAGTTGGAATTTGGGGTGAGGAACGTTTGGCTAAGCCAGGCGCCGGTGGCTCACACTTGTAATCCTAGCTACTCAGGAGGCTGAGATCTGAGGATTGCGGTTCAAAGCCAGCCTGGTCAGGAAAGTCCATGAGACTCTTATCTCCAATAAAAACCACTAGAAAACTGGAAGTGGCAGTGTGGCTTGCCTTGAGCTGAAGAGCTGAGGGACAGTGCCCAAGCCCAGAGTTCAAGTCCTATGACCGGAAAAAAAAAAAGGAACACTTGGCTCACATCCTAGGCAGGCCTCTCACTAGGGGGAATGACCTGGATGTTGCTGCCAGTACCTGCTGTGCCCTCTTCCTATGGTGGTGAGGTTAATGGAGGGGTCCTATGGGAAGACAGACATGAAAGTGTGAAGTTCTGAGCATAGATGTGCCTGCCGATGCCCACTGGAGTTGGGGCCAGCAGCAAATTTCAGAATCCTGATTTGCTTAAGGTGCTTTATAAAGCTAAGTCATCTCTTGGTCTGATTAAGATCTGCAGCTTTTTCAGGGAGTGGTACAATTTATATGTTATATATATAAATATAACAAGCAGACTTGGGTATGCTTTTGTCTATTGTGTGTGTGTGTGTGCGTGCGCACGTATGTACCTATATACCAGTTTTAGGGTCAGAGCTGGGGTGCTATCCTTTAGCATTTTTTGCTCAAAGCTAGTGCTATATTGAGCCACAGCTCCATATCTGGCTTTTTGGTGATTAGTTGGAAATAAGAATCTCATTAATTTTCCTGACCAGGGTAGTTTGCAACTGTGATCCTCAGATCCCAGCCACCAGAGTACCTAGGTGCTTTTGTCCTTCCTTCCTTCCTTCCTTCCTTCCTTCCTTCCTTCCTTCCTTCCTTCCTTCCTTCCTTCCTTCCTTCCTTCCTTCCTTCCTTCCTTCCTTCCTTCTTTTTATCAGTCATGGGGCTTGAACTCTGGGCCTGGGCATTGTCCCTCAGCTCTTCAGCTCAAGGCTCTACCACTTGAGCCACAGCACCACTTCCGGTTTTCTGGTGGTTTATTGAAATAAGAGTTTCACAAACTTTCATTCCCGGGCTGGCTTTGAACCACAAGCCTCAGATCGTAGCCTCCTGAGTAGCCAGTCATGCCACCGGCACCTGGCTCTTGTGTCTTTTCAAGACCATGTCTTGCTGATTACTTCCACAGTCATGGAGGGAACATTATAAAGGAGAGGGGCTGGGAAGGTGGCTCAGTGGTAGAGTGCTTGCCTTGCATACATGAGGCCCTGGGTTTGAATCCTCAGCACTACATAAGCAAAAAAAGCTGGAAGTGGCATTGTGGCTCAAGTGGTAGAGCGCTAGCCTTGAGTTGAAGAGCTGAGTGACAGCACTCAGGTCCAGAGTTCAGCCTCCACGACCAGAAAAAAAAAAAAGAAAAGAAAAGAAAAAAGAAAATTAGAAAGGAGAAAATTAGACTCATTGGTTATCTGACCCCCTAATATATAACCACAATTAATTTATTCTTCCAGGCATATATGTTTATATGTAAAATTAGAAATATATATAACACTTTCTTATATATACATATATTTATACTATTTATATTGCTCTAATTATTTACATAATCCCTTGTGATTAAAAGTTAGTTTGTTTCTACTTTTTCCTGATGATAAATAATGCGGGAATGAAAAACTCCAATCCATAAATCACTGGTTTGCATCTGATTATTTCCTTAGAATAAGCCCATAAGGGCAGAACTGTTTCTGAGATGCTTGGTGTGTGTTTCCAAGTTGCTCTCCAGAAAGATTTATGTTCTTACCAGCACTGTATACCATTTCCTCACACTCTGCCTGGCGCTGCATTTGAGGAGTAAATGGCTCACCAATGGGTCAGGGAGGCAGGATTTGAGGGGTTGGGTGCATCCCAGCCTCTTTGGCAATGTCTACCTCAGCTTGCTGAAGATATTGCTGAGTGGCAGAGGGGCTGGCATCAGGATGGTGTGCATGATTTATATTTGCCCTTGGGAGGAGGTTGCAGAGACCTGCATAGATCCCACTAGATTACAGATCTTAGCTACCAGAGGGGTAGGGGCCATCCACAGGAATTCATTAGAGCTTGGTATAACAGCTTGCATAAGCCACAGGTCCCAGATGGGCCAAATAGAGGAAGCGGGAGAATTCGATAGATGAGATTGCTAGGGGTGTTTTGAATTCCTCTTTTCTCCCCTTACCAAGCGTCTATCTTACAGCTTGAAACTGCCTACTTGCACTTCAGAGGTGACCCCACAAGACATCGACTTCAAAAGTGGGCACCTGACTGCCACTTTCTAGGAAGGAGATCTGTTACCCTCCCTCAGCCCCTCGGCCAAGGCAGAGAAGGTCTCCCTAGGTGGAGACCATGGGCTTCGATCTGAGCATGTTCTATTTCTCTAGACTCTGAGATTTCTCTATCTCAAGTCTAATTAGCCTCCCTATTGAGAGATCATTTTTCCTAAATGGAGACTCGGCTTCTGGTTTGTCATGTCAGTATGTAGAGCCATTGATGGAAAGCGGAGGGAGACAGTGTCTCACTGCAGCCTTGCTGTGTCCACTGTCTGCAGCGGTAATTGGCAAAATGACCACAGAATGGCAGCAGGCCCTAGATTGCCCTGCTCAGCTCAGAAAGAATTGAGGAAAGGTCGCTACTGAGGAGAAGGCGGGAAGAGAGCACAGAGGGACTGGAGTCCAGAGCCTGTTATAGACCCTGGCTCAGAATAACATCAAGTTCCTAGGTGTGGGAGAGAGTTAGAAATAATCCATGGGGTGGACCAAGAAGATCTAGAACAGGAAGGCCTGGACACTACCTTAGACCACCTCTTTCTACAAAGGACCCTGGGGAAACCCCATTTCTTCTGGATCCCCAAAATGTGCTTCCTGCCTTCCTGCATTTCATCCACCCATTTAACCCTTTGAAGTCAAAATGCATCTGACAGTCCACAAACGAAGCTTGAGCTGTGTTTTCCTGTTTCTTCTCCTTCCAAAAAGGTTCTAATTAAATTGACTGTGCATGTCATTATTGATGGCAGGCTTGAGTCAAAGAAATATGGTAGACATTCAAAGTAAGAGCCTGACAAAGAAACCTTCGATAGATGGTGTCAGAAACAGCTGGATCCAATGTTTCTGGGACCTTGTTCCTTCACTCAGCCTTGCCTTTTCTCCTTTATGTGCCAACAAGATAGTTCTGGAGAGCTCTAGGGTTACATGATCTATCCTAGAGAAAGAATGAGATGATATCCCTCCAACATCATGTTGGAAGTCATGCTAAAATTATTATTGGTCATGCTTGGGTCTTATGGCCCATCCCATGAGTCATCAAAGTGGGCTGGGGGATGGATGTCATGTGATCAAAAGTCAGGGAAGGCCAATGCCAATGGGTGGCTCACACCTGACACTAGCTACTCAACAGGCTGAGATCTGAGGATCCGGTTCAAAGCCAACCCAGGCAGGAAAGTCCATGAGACTCTTATTTCCAATAAATTATTCAGAAAAAGCAGGAAGTAGCACTGTGGTTCAAGTGGTAGAGTTCAAGCCCCACAACTCACACACACACACACACACACACACACACACACACACACACACCACACACACACACACACACACCACACCACACACACACACAGATCAGGGAAGGTCTTGGGATTTGATTGACAGATTATGCAGAACCAAACCCCATGTGATAGAGGATTGAGAAGACAAAGGCTGAGCAAATAAATTCAAAACCTTTCTACTCTTGGATGGGCCTGAAGTTTCTAGAGCCAGAGTTCTTCCATGGAAAGCTCAGTCAGAGGTTTGATTCTTACCATGTCTGCTCCAAGGAGCAGGAGAGCCAATCTGGAATAGGGCACTGAAGTGACAGAGAGAGGTAGAGGGCGCATTGCTCTGGAGTCTGTTTCTGGGCACTTTCCCAAAGCGGGCACATGAGGGTCTACAGAGAAGAGCCAAGTACAGAGGCTTGGAGTAGCCTCAGCCAGGCCAGCCAGGGAGGCGGGGATGGAGGACAGACCACATCCACCTGGGAAGATAATATGAGGGACCAGGTACCTGACTGCCCAATCAATAGATGATAGCTGTCATTACCCATTAGGGATCAACACCTGTGGTTCTGGCATGATGGTTGCAGACTGAGCTTGTGTAGTGGAGATTATTTATTCCTCGCCTTGTAAAACTAGTGACTAAATGAAGTTACCACTGAGGAGGAATCTTATCTCATGGAAATCAAAAGCTGCTGTTTTGTCACTACAAAGCAAGTGCTGCTGGTTCCAGGAGATGAATTAGATTCTGTGGGTAAGACCTCAAGGGAGCGGAGGGGATGTAATTCCCACACATCTCGGCTTTGCCTTTTGGGCGATTCTTCTTCTGTCCCTTAAGTACCTGGGACGTAGGCAACTTAGAAGAGAGAATGGAGGAAGATTGAGTTGGAGAAGGAAAGGGGGTCTTGGTATGGAAAGTCAGGGGAGTCCTCTTTGACCCTGTTTTCCCTACCTTTCATGGCTCCAGGAAGAACCTCAAGAGGCAACATTCCTGCACAATAGTTTCTGTTGCTTTGGGAAGGCTGATCTACCTGGCTGCTCGCTCCAGACAAAGGGCAGCTCATTTCCTGCTGGCCTTCCACTTACAGGTCACTGATTTACTACACCAAAAATAACTTTCCTTTTCATTTTCTGAGTTAGGAGATATAACAAGAGCTCATTTATGTGGAGATGCTCTCTTAGCAGTTTGGAACAGCCAATACTCTCTCTCTCTCTCTCTCTCTCTCTCTCTCTATATATATATATATATATATATATATATATGTATATATATATATATATATCTGTAGTATCTCCATGCATGTGCATCTGCAGATTAAGCCCTTGGTTAATTATTTGTTTAATAACAGCTCAGCCTCCCATCAGTTGAAGACCTAAAGACAACAATCAGTAGCTCTTCCCCAAAGAACAGGGGGAAAAATTTAAATTGATGCACTGAGTAGAAGGCAGCATGCAAATCATTTGTAATTAGCATGCAATGAGACTTGATGGCCACTCTGAATATTAACAGGGATTAAGCTCTGGCATTGCCCTGGTACTTTACCATCATTATTTCATTTGTTCCTCACAGCTATATTCTCTAAAGTAGGTACTGTTGACTATTATCATCTACGTTTGGGGAAACTGAGGCATGGGGCGGTTAGTAGATGGCAGTATGCAGCTCAAAATTTCAGCACTGGTGTTAGGTACTTAAGATGAAGCCTTCTGGTAGGGAGCTACCTCATCAGCATATTAAAAAGGAAGGTTGGTTTTAAGTCTTTTTTAAAATAATTCATGTCCATTATAAAGCAATACAGTAAAAGAAATATGTAAATACAAAACGTTTTACAATCATAAAAAACTCCAACAACCCAAGGGTGATGGCTGGCTAGGATTTTGAGAATGTAACCTATACTTCAGGAAGAAAACATACCAAGGAGATGGCTGAAAAGAAAGACTATAACCTGTCACGAGTGGCTTATACCTGTAATCCTAGCTATTCAGGATCCTGAGGTCTGAGGATTTCAATTCGAGGCCAGCTGGGGCAGAAAAATACCTGTGAGACTCTGATCTCCAGTAAGCTACTCAAATAAAGCCTGAAGTGGTGCTGTGGCTCAAGTGGTATTGAACCTGGTTTCCCTTTTGTGTTTCCTTTTGAAAGATTTATTTAATTTTAATAGAGAAAAATTAAAAGTATCATTGCCAGGCACCAGTGGTTAACGCTTATTATCTTAGCTACTCAAGAGCCTCATATCTCAAAATCACATTTGAAGCCTGATCACGCAGGAAAGTCTGTGAGAATCTTATTTCCAGTATCCATCAAGTGGTAGAATGGTAGCCTTGTTAGAAAAAACTCAGGAACAGCACCCAGGCTCTGAGTTCAAGCCCCAGAACACTCACATGCACGCACATGCGCAGGTGTGTGTGAACACACACACACACATTTTAGGAACTAACGTCTGCTTATGCAAAGCTCAATGATACTTTATGCTTTTTTATACGTTTTTTATTGTAAAAATACTGTACAGAGGGGTTACAGTTACATGAGCAAGGTAATGAGTACATTTCCTATTAAGCATTGTTACCTCCTCCTTTATCTTTTTTTATGCTTGTCCTAGTACTTGAACTAAGGGCCCCATGTTCTCTCTTGGCTTTTACTGCTCAAGACTGGTGCTCTACCACTTAAACTATGTCTTCTTCTAGCTTTTTGCTGGCTAATTGTAGGCAAGAGTCTCTTGGATTTGTCTGCTCAAAATGGCTTTGACTTTGATCCTCGGAGCTCAGCCTCCTTAATAGCACCTGCCACCTGGCTTCTAAAATGTTCTTCTAAAGGGAAGTACACAGTTTAAAGAATACATTTACAGATCAAAGTCATCATCATGACCACTATCATCATCATCATGATCATCATCAAATTTATTAATCCCTGCCTTGAAAGAGACATTCATATTGTTTACATTTCCTTAACCTGCATTTCCTGGTTTAAATTAAGATTTCTTTCTTATTTGGCAAGATCTGTAACTATTTATTTTGCTCTGTGCAGACACCTGCTCAGCTTCGTAATCTGTTTCATATTTAATGGGATTTAACACTCGCCACCCATCTTCTTACCACATATTTTGCATTCTAGAGTTTCATGTTCTCATTGATCTCTTCTTTCACTGAAGTCTACTGTCAAGTGCTTTTTACAAGAAAGGCTCATGGGTGTTGTATTCCTTGAATTCCTACATGCTCAGGAATGTCTGCCTGTTGTCTAAATACTGATGTGACAACTTCACGGAGTGTACATTTCTTAAGCTGTGATTTTCTTCAGAGATTGAATGGATTGATCTGTGTAAGGCCAACCAAAATCATACCATCATCATATCGCTCTTTGTTTCTCCTCTTCCCCACCCCCCCTCCTCCTCCCCTTCTTCTTCTGCTTCCTCCTCCTCCTCCTTCTATCGTCTTCCTCCTCCTATCTTCTTTCTTTTTCTTCCTTTTGCCTGTTTGGATTTGTATAAGATTCATTCTTTTGTTTTTGTCGTTGTCGGTTATTGGGCTTGAATCCTGGTCCTGGGCCCTGTCCCTGAGCTCTTCAGCTCAAGGCAAGCATGCTATCACTTGAGCCAGAGTGCCACTTCAGTATTCTGGTGTTTATCTGGAAATAAGAGTCTCATGGACTTTCCTCCCTGGGTTGGCTTTGAACTGTGATCCTTAGATCTCAGCCTCCTGAGTAGTTAGGATTACGGCATGAGCCACCAGCACCTGGCTAAGATTCATTCTTTTTCCTTGCAGTTTAGCAACTTCGTGAGACTGTATTATTATAAAAATAAATTGCTACATGTAAGTTTTTTGAGACCTTTTTGTGCTCTTTTGTTCTTGAGATTCAGCTTTCTCTACTTCAAGGATATTTTCCTTGATTATATCTTTATATATTTCTTTTTCTCTGGATATGTTGGATCTCTTTGGTCCAATCTCTGATATTCCAATCTCTGACTTACCATCATCATGTTTATTATAAATCTGTTCTTTGCTACATATTTATTTATTTTTCTCAAGCTTCCCTGCCAAGTTCTTTGAGTTTTTAGATTTGCTTCATTCCTTCTCTTCTTCCTCCTCCTCTTTTCCTTCTGCTGTGTCCTCCCTCTCTTCCTCTTCTCTCTCTTCTTCTCCCTCTTTCTTCTCCTCCCAAAGATAATCTCTCATTTCCTCCTATTATATCAGCTCATCTTCCATCTCTTTTGCTTATCTTTCTCTTTTGGTCTTCTGCATTCTCCTTTGAATTACCTTTTTTTCTTCATTTTTTAATTTTTTTTTTATTTTTTTGGGGTCCGGTTGTGGGGCCTGAACTCTGGGCCTGGGCGCTGTCCCTCAGCTCTTCAGCTCAAGGCTAGTGCTCTACCACTTGAGCCACAGGGCCACTTCTGGCTTTTTTCTTTTTTCTTATGTGGTGCTGAGGAATCGAACCCAGGGCCTCAGGCATGCAAGGCAAGCACTCTACCACTGAGCCATCTTTCCAGCCCCTTTTTTTCTTCATTTTAAATGGTCATTTCTGAAACTAGAAAACTATTGTTTTAAAAATTCATCATTTTTGATACTTCCTTCTGAGGTCTAAGTTTTCTGTGGCCTTTTACTTTATCCATTCTTCCTTTCTTATTTTGCTTACTTGTTTTGTTATTTTTTTCTACTGACTAGTTCCTTATATTTCTGTCGTGTGTGTGTGTGTGTGTGTGTGTGTGTGTGTGTGTGTGTGTGTGTGTGTGTGTGTGTGTGTGTGTGTGTGTGTGTGTGTGTGTGTGTGTGTGTGTGTGTGTGTGTGTGTGTGTGTGATAGGGCTTGAACTCTGGGTCTGGGCTCTGTCCTGAGCTCTTCAGCTCAAAGCTAGCACTCTACCACTTCAGTCACAGCACCACTCCTGGTTGTTTTTTGGTTTTTGTTTTTTGGGTTTTTTGTTTGTTTGTTTGTTTAATTGGAGATAAGAGTCTCACAGACTTTCCTGCCCCTGCTGGCTTTGAATTGCGATCCTCAGATCTCCGCCTCCTGAGTAGCTAGGCTTACAGGCATGAGCCACCGGCACCTGGCTTCTCTGTCTTTTCTCTCTGTCTTTTCTCTCTGGATTGAACTATTTGCTAAAGAATAGAGTGTGCCAGACTCTGGAGCCAGAGAGGATTAGGAACTGAACAATTTAGTGTTGCAGATCAGGGTCTTTGGTCCAGATATCCTGCCACTGAACCCAGTGCTATTTGCCTTGTGCTAAAGCTGCTCTGGTTTGAGGGTGGGTGTCTCCCGGCCTTCTGCCTTTCTCTACAGCTTTGCCAGGCAGGGCCAGAGTCATCAGGGGAAGGAAGTGTGGTTTGTCTTGTAGCCTCAGCTTTTAGGCTGTGCTGAAGAAGCCTCTCCTGGCTATTCCAGTGTTTCTGTAGCTGGTCCGTGTTTCCAGGTCTTGTCATTCATACTACAAGTTCACTGAAGGTCTTGAAGAGGCAGAGTTGCTTCATTTAGAGGCATCTGCATTTTCCACAGAGGCATCAGTGCCTCTTTGCACTGTGAACATCTCTTCTTATTTAGATCCACAGTCTGCATCATTTTGACAAATATACCTGATGGCTTGTGGTTGGGATCATGTCCTCATTCCACTGAAGCTTAAGCTTGCATTCCTTTGTATTTCTGTTCTCATTGTTTTGGTCTTTGGATATTAGAAATGAGAAGTGTAAATGCCTTTACATGACATCGTTAAAATATTTTCCCTGTCATTATGGGTAATGGCTCCATAGAAGTTTAGGATGAAAATAAAATGTAATGACATTTAATTTATTAAAATTCTCCCTTGAAAGACATTTGCCTTCTTTCCTTTCCTTTCCTCCTTCTCCTCCTCCTCCTCCTCCTCCTCCTACTCCTTCTCCTCTTCTTCTTCCTCCTCCTCCTCTTCTTCTTCCTCCTCCTCCTCCTCTTCTTATTCCCCTTCCCTTTCTCCTCCTCCTCTTCTTCCTCCTCCTTTTCCTCCTCTTTCTCTTATGACTTAGTCATTGATGGTTCATATCTATAATTTTAGCTTCTCATGTGGCTGAGAGCTGAGGATCATGGTTTGAAACTAGCCTACAAATTCCTGAGAGTTATTTTCAATTACCCATCAAAAAGCTGGAAGTGGAAGTGTGGCTCAACTGGTAGAGTACCAGCTCTGAGTCAAAAGGCCAAGAACAGGGCCCAGGCCCTGATTTCAAGCCTCAGGACTGGCAAAAAGGAAACAAAAACAATCTCATTTTTAACAGACTCTGGAATACATGCTTGGCCTCCAGATGCTCATGGTGAAGCTGTGTAGCTGCCAGAGGCCTGTATCTCTGCTCATCTCTGGAAGACCCTTCCTGCTGTCCATCTCCAATTTGCTGCCTCCTCCTCTGGCTCCACATTCTTGGAGCTTTAGCCCCATTCTCAGAGGGATTAGCTGTAAGAGGATTTCGGTACAGCTTTTCTCTTGGATTCACACAAAAGGACTCAGATAAGTCTTGGCTTATGGGGCCTTAATGGGCCATTAGGGGAAACTGGAACATCTGGGGCCAGCTGTAGCCAGAGGGCAGTATTGAGGATGCTAGTTGTGCTCAAGAGGGCCTTCTAAAGCCTCTTCTTCAATGTCCTCATTAAGACAGACTCCAGGAGTCTGGGATGTTTATACCACTCAGATATTTGGACTTTCTTAAATGGTGGATCAATTCTTTGGGGGGCATCCACACATAAATAATTAAGTACTGCATATGTACACAGAGCCAGATTCACCGGCTTGTGACCAGTGTAATTGTATAGGGCTTGTGCATTGGAGAGCCTGAGCTGAGCTGTATACTCCCTTGGTGGTTTCTTGAAATTCTTGGCAAATGTGATGGCGTACTCTTCTTACTTTAGTGCTCAGCCGGCTCAGGCAGATAGATCATGAGTTCAAGGCCAGCCGGGGCTATATAAAAAGTTCTAAGACAGTCTGAGATATAGTGAGATCTCAACTCAATAACACAAAATCCAACACAAACCATTCTTCACCATGTTTGAACAAGGGGCTTGCATTTTCATTTTGTGTTGGATGCTGATGATACAACTGGTACTCCATGAGCCTGATACAGCCCTGAGCTCTTTTACCTTGAGCCAGCAGAGACCACCATAGGGAGAAGCAGAAGAATAGAGCCAGGCTGGCCAACAGGCTGGAAGCCAGCAAACCTGCAGTCTGAAATGGGCAGCCTGGCTGTCCTCTGGGCCTGAAGTCACTTCTGCACACTGGCCATTCTGCAGGCTAATGAGCTGGACTGTGGGATGAGGAGGGCTAAGGTGGGCATTGTCCCAGGGCTGCATCTCAAGGGCAGATACCATGCCCCTGTTACCTTCTGGGCTGTAGCCAGATAATACATACTTCTAGAAAAGAGAGTGTCCATTAGGTTCTCACTCCATTTTCCTCCCATATCACGGAAGCCAGGGAGTTCAAATGACTATGCAGAGAGGACTCCCCCTTCCCCCAATTTCCCTCCTAGCTTTGGCTAGAAGGCAGCCTCTTTCCCTCTCCACACCTCTCTCTAGCTTTTCTTTCTTCTGTTTTATTAGCTACACACACAAAAAGATTTTTATTACTCAAATGAGCTCTCAGCACGTCTGCTAATACATTCCTAATGGGTTTTAAGACTTAAAAGCAGCAGCTCGGATCACCATTTGCCTGCTCAGCAAGAATTTGCCTGGCAGGAGGCAGGACCAGAGAGGGAGGAAGGCAGGGGACAGAAGCTACCTCTGTTGGCCAGACCTACCATGCAAATGAACTGGGATGCTGTCCCAACATATTAAATGGATCAGAGCAGCTTCTCATTCACATGTGCAAATTAGATTAATCAGCCCAGACTCAGAAAGGGGAGAATAATAATGCCGTTACTAAGGATACACAGGCACCCGCAGGGACATGCAAAAACCTTACCTGGGGATCATTTTGGGGCTATGGGTCATGACCTGAATTCTCTCACTAGGTCCAAACCTGCCAGGTGATTTCTGCCTCCCTAGCCTTCAGAGTCCTTCCTGTTGAGCTCAGCCAGCTCAGGTAATTTCCAAAGCACCAAGGAGAAAAGATACCAGCTCTTGTCATTCCTTCTTGGTCCTCTGTTGCCTAGGTCTGAGCCTGATAAACAGGCCAGGCTTCAAGGAGATACAGTGTGGGCTGAGGGTTTGGAGCGTAGCACTTTGATTTGATGAATTGCCATGTCCACTCTACTTTGTACAACCTTGGGGCAAGTGATTTGACCTTCAGTTTCTGCAAATGCTAATCATGACTCCTCAAAAAGTTGTTTTTCCAGGGGCTGGTGGCTCACACCTGTAATCCTAACTAGTAGAAAGGCTGGGATCAGAGGAACACAGTGTTAAGCCAGGCCAGGCAGGAAAGTCCATAAGACTCTTATCTCCAGTTACCCAGCAAAAAGTTAGAAATGGAACTGTGGGTTCGGATGGTAGAGTGATAGCTTTGAGCAAAAAAGCTTAGGGACATGCCCAGTACTGGTTACCTGCTCTCCCCCTGACTCTTCCCCCCCCCCCCAAAAAAAAGGATTATTTTGTGGAGTGAATGAGGTGATCGGTACAGTGCTGAATGTAATGAATATTTTTTCTTCCGATGCATGGAATCAGTCGTAGTTTTCTTTAAATCAATTCATAGAAATGATTTGGCTTCTGTCATTGGATCAGACCTTCCTAGCCTCCCAAGGAGCAGCCTTTCCTTCCAGTCTTTGCAAGTTCCTCCCTCTCCCCCCTGGGGCTTGGCTTTGCCCTCTCTTCTGCCCACCTCTCTGTAGCCCCAGGTTTATTAGGCCCTCCCTGCTGCCAAGACATTCTGTTTGCACCCTGCATGTTGTACCCTGACAGCTGATAAACACAGAACCTGCACACTTTTGCCAGAGCCTGGAGGCAAAGAGGTTTTCATGGAGCAGCCAGGGCAGAGAGGCTAAAAGCTGGATAGGGTGAGGCTCTTCATCCTCCTCCTTCAATACTTTGGGGCCTCTGTGAGCTCCATTTCAGCAGGCATCATGTGTCCTAGATTGGGACAGGAGGAAAGGGTGGCAGGTAGAGCCAGAGGGCAGGGTAATGGCATGCCGTGCTGATGACCAGTGGAGTTTATATCTTCCCATGTTTACCAGCCATTTGTGTTTCTGTTCCTGTGGATTTTCTGTCTGTATCCTTTGCCTGTTGGCTTTAGTGATTCATTTAGATTTCCCTTTTTCAGTAATTGCAGAAGCTACTGTTAGGGCACCGTCCATTGTTTGCCCTGCCTGTCAGGTGTCATTTCTTCCAGTTAGCTGCTTGTCTTTCCTTTGTCACTTGCATGTTTTTTCACCATAACTCTCCAGTTGACCTCAGTGAGGTCAGCATCTGCCCAGAGATGGTAGGGTCCCATCTGGACTAACACTTGTTGGATAATCAACAGATAAACCTCTGGGAGCCTCTTCACTATAAAGCTTTTCGAATATGAACACAATTGGACTTTGTAATTGGTAAAGTATTGCTTTTCCTTTTTTGTAAGAAATTATTTCCTCTCCCAACATGAGGAGAGAACAGAGACAGGTTGAATACTTATCACTTTACTGTAGCTGGGAACTGAATATGAGCAAAGTCATTACCAAATTATCCTGGTGTGCATGTAGGAGGGTGGGGGGGTAACTTCTATATTTTTCTCTTTCCCCTTCCTTCCTTCCTTCCTTCCTTCCTTCCTTCCTTCCTTCCTTCCTTCCTTCCTTCCTTCCTTCCTTCCTTCCTTCTTTCCCTCCTTCCTTCCTTCCTTCCCTCCTTCCTTCTTTCCTTCCTTCCTTCTTTCATGTGCCAGAACTGAGGCTTTAACTCAGGGCCTCACATTCTTGGTTAGTGTTTGCACTCAAGGCTGGTGCTCTACCATTTGAGCAACAGGACCCACAGCTCCACTTCTGGCTTTTTGGTAGTTAGTTGGGGATAAGAGTCTCATGAACTTTTTTGCCCAGACTAACTTCAAACCTTGATTCTCAGATCTCAGCCTCCTGAGTAGCTAGGATTCCAGACATGACCTATCAGCACCTGGGTTTTCTATTTCTTGGACTTGAGCACTCTTCAGGACTCTGCATAGGCCACTTATAGATAGATAGTTAGGAGGCCAAGCAGTGTTTTGGTTGCAAGTTGTTGAATTGAGAAGGGAGTAAAGTCCTTCGGGAGTAGGTCTAGTGCCCCAGAGCAAAGCCCTGAAACTACCAGGCCCTGTCTGAATTGTGGGGAGGACAGCTTTGGAGGGTGGTGGACCTGCAATGCTCCTGCAGCAGTGGTTTGAAATGGATGGTTCATCCTAGAAAAGCCAGAGCCCTCACATGCT
The DNA here is from genome assembly GCF_019054845.1 of Dipodomys spectabilis. Classification (NCBI taxonomy): domain Eukaryota; kingdom Metazoa; phylum Chordata; class Mammalia; order Rodentia; family Heteromyidae; genus Dipodomys; species Dipodomys spectabilis. The sequence goes on along the minus strand of NW_024870679.1, from coordinate 42,368,657 downwards.
GTCAACATGAGACAGCCATTGTGTGAGACAAAGAGCACAGATGTCCAAAGATGAACCTTGTAGGACTCTGCCTGGACCTGCACCACCGAGAAACTCATTTATTGAGACAACTGATGGGAGTCCTGTAAACTATCTGGCCTATGGGTAAAGCCAATTAGATGATATTCCTGGGCCCATCAAGGTTGGAAAAGTGGAAAATGACTTCAGGGAACTGGTTCCTGAATGACCAAGCATTTTTTTTTTTGGGGGGGGGTCCGGTTGTGGGCCCTGAACTCTGAGCCTGGGTGCTGTCCCTCAGCTCTTCAGCTCAAGGCTAGCGCTCTACCACTTGAGCCACAGCACCACTTCCGGCTTTTTTCTTTTTGCTTATGTGGTGCTGAGGAATCAAACCCAGGGCCTCAAGCATACAAGGCAAGCGCTCTACCACTGAGCCACCTTCCCAGCCCCAGTGACCAGGCATTTAAACTAACAACTCACTAAAGTTCTTCCTTTGGGCAAGTATTTATAGAATATGTTCCATGTGTTAGGTACCGGGTTAGGCTATATAAATACAATGCAAAGCATTAGCAGGTACAATCCTTCCCTTTTTGGATCTTAAGGGAGTGAGCCGCAGACAGACATTCATCAAGAACCAATGAACACATGTAAAGTTCAGCTGTGACAAGGGCCATCTAGGAGCGGTCCATGGTGCTGTGCACATGAGATTGGGGAGGTCGTGGTCATTGAACTGACCCTAGAGGGAGGGGGCTCGCCAGAGAAGCAGGGCAGCTGTCCCCGCTCAGTGAACTACATGCATCCTCCCCTCCCTCCTTCTGCCCCCTTCTTCCTGCTTAGTGGTTTGCGGCCCTTCTCCCTCACTCTCACAGAACACTCTAGGCCCATGGTTCTCTAGGTCCTATGTAAACTACCTCCCCAGAATCCCTGGAATCTAACCCCTTTTTCAGTTTTCCCTCCGTTCCTCTCCCTTGTCTAGCTCTTCCCCAGATTCTACTAATGATCCCCAAGCTGAGAGGTTTATCTTCTAGTGTTCTCTTCATAGCTTCCAATATCCTGGAGTCAAGGAAGGATCTTTGCCCATTGACAAAGCCTTTATCATACAACATAATTCTTACTTGGCTAAGCAACTTACATGGCAGATGGCTGTTAGACACTAAGGAGGAGATGAGATTTAAGAGGGAGTAGGGGTTGAGCTACTTTTGAGCTGTGTATGGGGCAATGGGTAGGATTTGGATTGTGGAGGTAGACAGAGGAGGCAATGGTAGATAGGTAGAGGAGTACTCTTGGGTATTGCTGAGTACAGGGGTGTGGGGCTGAGGAGCTTCTAGAGAAGTGTTTCTTTAACATGGCGGGAGGAGAGAACATGGGTGCATCTTGAGGGACACAGGCAAGGGGAGGGATGTACCTTTCAAGATGTTTGATGAGAAAAAGAACAAAGCAAAGATGGTGGCTGGAGGATATAGAAGTGGCTCAGGAAAGAAGTGAGGAGGGAGCAGGTGAAAGGAAATGGAGGGGGAGAGAGGGAGTAGTTTTCAGGTGTGAAACCTTTTAGATCTTATTCTTCCCTTCCCTCCCCTGCCCTTCCCTTCCCTGTCCTTCCCTGCCCTCCCCTCCTCTCCCATTCCTTTTCTTCCCTTCCCTTCCCTTCTTATACTGAGGATTCAAATCAAGGCCTCATGCTCGGTAGACCTATAACAAAGACTCTACCACTGGAGCCATACTCTCAGTCCTTCCAGATCTTTTTTTATATTTATACCAACCTATGTTGTATACCTGTGTATATACCTGTGTTAATAGGTACACCAAGATAGAGATGCAAAGACAGACACAGGCACATGTGCACATACATGTTAAAAGATACCACTGTACACACATAGGATAATACAAAATAAGCTGCTCTAAAACCTGACATTTTATTCATACTTTATGTCCTTAGAGCTATTTGTATATTTGTATTCCTTCTTAGTGGCCTTAGAGGTTTCTATACATGGGTCACTGAGTGTTGTTGAGGGACAGTGAAGTGGCTTTCTGTTAAAAGAAAGATTGTCATGTGTTCATTCAAGATCCTAGGTAAGAACCTATGGAATGGAGAGTGTGCAGGCCCTAATTTTGATATTCCCAAGTAATCATAACCTGAACATTGTCCTAATTTATATTCTCGCCCACCATCTGGGCTGACTCCCCTTTCTCTCTCCTGACCCCGGATTTTATCAGGCTTTTTCATTTCTGACAATCTGATTGTCAAATAATGCTTTCTCATTGTTGTTTTGATTTGCATTTTCCTGATTATTAATAAGGTGCATCTTTTCTTATGCTTATCCTCTGGGTTTTTTTTTTTCCAAGTGAATTACCTGTTCATATCTCCTGCCCATTTCTTTCCTGTTTGTTTATTTGCTTTATTCTTATTGACTTAGAGCTGTTAATATATTCCTAGTGCCACTGTCTTGTCTGCTTTTTCTTCTGCTCTGAAACTTGCATTTGTAACTTTGGTTTAAGACCCATTTTGAAATGAAAAAATCGAGTCTGAAAGATACGTTATTTTATTTTTTATTTCTTGTGCCAGTGCTAGGGCTTGAACTTAGGGCTTCATGCTCTTGCTTGGCTTTTTCCCTCAAAGCTAGCACTCTATCACTTGAGCAACAGCTTCACTTCTGGCTTTTTTGGTGGTTGGTTGGAGATAAGAGTCATATGGACTTTGAAGCCCAGGTTGGCTTTGAACTGTGAGGCTCAGATCTCGGGCTTTTGTGTAGCTAGGATTACAGGTGTGAGCCTGTCCTGGAAGATATGTTTTTAATATTTACCCAGGGTGACTGTTTCTTCTACCTACCAGCCAGACCTCACTCTCCTCTGGCTCCTACTGGAGGCTGGTGTTGGGTGGGCAGATTTTATATAATTGAGTCTACTCCTGAGTGTGTGCTGAGTTTCCTCAGGCTGAAGAGCTGCAGAGCTGGAGAGGGAGCTTCATGGTGGTGGCTGTTGCTTGGTTCCACTCCATGACTTCCATCTCTCCTCTCTCTTCCAGTGTATGAACTTCAAAGATGGACCACTCACTGTTCAAGTTCACTAACAATGTATTGCTCTAAATCAGTGGATTTCAAACTATGTTCTCTGGAGCCCTAAAACTTCGGGAATATGTGTCAGGATCATCTGGAATAGGGCTGCCTGAGCTTGCAATTAGAAATATAGGATACCCAACTCAGTTTGAATTTCAAATAAATGATGAACTGTTTTGTTTTATTTAGTTCCAAGTGTGTCCACGATAACATTTTGATATAACTATGACCCCTTGCCGTATTTACTCACACTAAAAATTATTCATTGTACCCGGATTCAGTTCTTCTATTTGGCAACCCATACCTAGAAGAGATGGGGGAAAACACCGAAGGCAAATGCATGGGCTTAGTTAGGCCTACCTCTTGCCTCCACCACCTGATTTCAGGACTTCAGGTGCAAAGTGGTCTAGGAGCTTGGTTGTGCTAGGATTTGGACGTATAGATATATGGGCTTATGATTTGTCCCAAGTGCTGGGAATGTGAGAGGGCAGCGGTCCTCTCTGTGCTTCTCACCATGTTGGGAAGAGATGGCCCAGAGCAGCGAAGGAATGAAGAAGTAGCTGCGTGGTAACTGGGAAGGGTGAGGAGGCAGATGGAGAAAGAGTAATGTTTGTTTCTGACAAGACTCTCATCATCTTAAATGGAGTGAATTCACATTAATTCAAATTAAATAACTATTTAATTGGCTCCAACCCCATCCCCAGGAGTGAGTTCACAACCCATATATGGATCTTTGGCTCTCTGACTATATATGTATCTTAATTACTATACATCCTAGCACTTTTTCTGGATATCTACTTAAATTTTATTTTATTTTTATTTTTTAAAATAATTTTCATTGTTATTATAATGGCTATGAACAGAGGGGTTACAGTTACGTAAGTCAAATGAAAGGTATATTCTTTTTGGACAGTGTTACCCCTTCTCTTGCTCTCTCCCAGTTTTCCCCTCCCACTCCCCCACCCACAAGTTGTATATAGTTCATTTTTCATATACTATATCACATCATTTTTTGGCATCTTTATCAAGATAAAATTGAAATATAGTAAAATATACTCAGGTATATAATTTTATGCATTTTGACAAGTTTATATATCCACCTAGTGACCACCACAATAAAAATGTGAGTAAGGCTGGGAAGGTGGCTCAATGGTAGAGTGCTTGCCTTGCATGTATGAGGCCCTGGGTTCTATTCCTCAGCACTACATAAGCAGAAAAGGCTGGAAGTGACGCTATGGCTCAAGTGGTAGAGCCCTAGCCTTGAACTGAAGAGCTGAGGGACAGTACCCAGTCCCAGAGTTCAGGCCCCATGACCGACCAAAAAAAAAAAAATGAGTATACCTTCTCCTTCAACCTTTCTTTGAGTCTCTAGCTCTGACCTCAGCCAAGTGTCCTGCTACCATTTCACTTTAGATTTATCTCATAGAGTTTACCACAGTGCAATCATGCAGTAGTATCAAACATGGATTCATTTGGGTTTGTCTTCTTTCAGTATGCATTTGAGATTCATCAGGATGAGTAAGTTCACTTATTTTTATGATTGTGACATTCTCAATGACCAAGGAATGGATGATTCATTTACCCATTCACCTGTTGGAAATTTGGGTTGTTGCAAGTTCTGCGCTAGTAGAGATAAAGCAACTGTGAAGGAAGTCTTTGCACAGTCACGTGCTTCCATTTCTTTGGTGTGAATAACTAGGAATTAAATTGTATTTAGGTAATGTGATAAATGTATGATTAAACTTTATTTAAAACAGAACAAATCCAAAACTGCTTGAATATTTCCCAAGTGACTAGTCCATTTGATGTGTCTGCCCACAATGTATACTGGCTTCACCTTTGCTGGAATTTGCTGTCCTCAGTGATTTGAATTTTTACCATTCTTATGGATATACAGTAGTGTCTCCTTGTGGTTTTAATTGACATTTCTCTTAGGGCCACTGGTTGCTGAACATGGTTTTCTTGTGTTTTTTTTTTGTTTTTTGTTTTTGTACATGTGGATGTTGTTTGTTCAGGTTTTCTGCCCATATTTTAGCAGTTGTCTTCTTTTTAGTGATTTGTGAATATATAATGTATGTATGTATATATATATATGAGACAGACAGACAGCAAGAAAGGGTGAGAGGAATCTCTACTTCTAAAAGTTTTCTATGTCAGGTAGCACATACACTTAGCCATATAATCCACTTGGAGTTAATATTTCTGTACAAGGTAAAGTGAGCATCATAGGCCATTTTCCCCATAGAAATAGCAAGTTTTCCAGCAGCAATGACTGAAAAGTCTACTCAATCATGTTTTGATTAAGAGGCAAGGTAGTTGATTCCAAGTTGGCCCTTTCATTTATTTTTGCAGCTAGTTTTTTTTCCTTCAGTCTACAAATATTTCTTGGGTTTTTGCTGTGTCAGGTATTGTTGAAAGGTGAGCATCAGCAGTGAAGAAGATACCAAATCTCCACTCAGACCCAGGCTAGCTGCAGGAGTCAATGTACAATTAACAAATGATGCATAGGAACCTTGAACTATGATTCCTTCTTGGAATTATAAAGGCTGTTCAGCCTTCAAAGGAATGGTCTCTGTCATTGGTTCTTCTGTTTGCAACATGAGTGGAGCTGGGAGGTGGGTCCTGTGCAGAATGAAAGAAGCAGGGTACTGGAAGCAGATGGAACATAATCTCCCTTATGAAGATCAAAAGGAACCATAAAGGAATTTAGAAGCTAGTGCTGCTGGGCACCAGTGGCTCACGCCTGTAATCTTAGCTACTCAGGAAGCTGTGATCTGAGCATCATGGTTCAATGTCAGTCTAGGCAGGAAAGCCTGTGAGACTCTACCAAAAAGCCAAAAGCAGAGCTGCATTGAGAGAAAAAGCTAAAGGAAAGTGGCCCTGGCCTTGAGTTTGAGCCCCAGCATTGGCACAAAAAATGGAGAGATGCTAAATGCTGATTTCCAGACCTGGTATTCTAGAGATAGGGCTGGGGGGGCTGGGGGCATGCTGGGGAGACTGAGAAAGACAAAAACATAACCAAAAATAATCCAATTTAACAAAAAATAATCGTAATAGGCCAAGTACTGAGTGTAGCTCAATGTTTGAATATTTGCCTAGTATTTTTGAGACCTTGGGTTTCCAGCCTCATCTGGAAACAGCAAACAAACCAAAGTATCAGGACAAGCCAGGGTGGGGTGCAGAGGACAGTGCTTTGGAGAAGGCCGTGTTTGAGCAGAGACCTAAAGGACAAGAGGCAGTAGGGCCCCAGGGTCTCTGCACATGGGCATTTAAGGCAAAGGCCGTATCCCTAGCTCATCCCCTGTTAGCCTATCTCTCTACACACACACACACACACACACACACACACACACACACACACACACACACACACACACACACACACACACACACACACACACACACACACACACACACACACACACACACACACACACACACACACACACACACACACACACACACACACACACACACACACACACACACACACACACACACACCGCCTACGCTGCAGAGCCATGTTCCCTCAGATATCAGGAGGTCAGGCCTCCTCTATACTCTGGCTGCTCTGGCCACGGCTCACAAAGCTACTTCTGTCTTCCAGCAGGAACTTTGCTGTGAGTGGTTGGGAATGACTTCTTCAGGTTTGATTCAACTCCTCCATTCATTTCTTGCAATCAAAGGCCACGTGTTAAAGCCATAAGTGTGCTTGGCATTTCGCTGGACCCTGGGGAGGCAGAGATGAAGGAGCAAGTGGTCCTGAGTTACTGTCTCTTCAGGGGCCAGGGCCACAGGAGGCTTAAATGCACTTAGTACTTCAGCTTTCTGCTCTGCAGGCTGGGGAGCTCTACCAAATGGCCAAGCAATGACTGCTCTGGCTGCTATATGGCAGCTGGATTTTTTGGGGGGGGGGGCGATGGTGGTGAGGGAGTGGGGGATGTGGCATAGGGGCAAATAGGGCTGACCCCGGGAGATGTCAATGAGGTTCAGTGTAGCTGAATCTCAGTTTGCTTCGCAAGAGACATAGATTGGAGGATCGCAGTCCTAGGCCTATCTCAGGCAAAACCCAAGAGACATTTCCTGAAAAATAACCAAAGCAAAGAAATGATCTAGGGGGAGGGGGTTAGGTAGTAAAATGCCTGTCTGGCAAAGGCAAGGCCCTGAGTTTAATTGCCAGTTCTGCAAAAAACAAACAAAAAACCCAACACAAATAAAACTCTAAGCTAGAAGAGATAGGATACAGATGCAAATTAAAGCAGTGGACCTGAGGAAGGAGAAAGATTTTTTGGCTGATTCCTGGTCCATGATTTGAACATAGAGTCCAGTGGGTTCCATTTGTTCCCTCTTTAGGGGACACAGAAGGAAGAGCAGGGTCTGAGTGGCTGAAATGGCTAGGTAGGATGACGAGGAAGTCCTTTGTGGGCACATTGCAGGTAAGCTTGTCGTGGGCTGGACTTAGGACTAAATTGCACTTGAAGCTCACCAAGGATGTCTGGGCTGGAGGGCCAACATCGGGAGTCATCTACAGGGGTCAGGGTAGACACCAAAGGTGGACCAGCTCCTCCTGGGAGGTAGCTAGCCAAATGCTTGTTCTGTGTCAGGCATATGGCCAAATATGCAGTATATTGGTTAAGATATATGATTACAATGCCCAGTTCCACTCTCAGCATGATGACTGCTCAGCAGGGTGACCCGAGCAGGTCATTGTACCTGTCTGTGTTTCTGTTTTATTGTCTTCAAAATGGTAATAATAATAATTTTGTTGTGGGGACAGTGTGACTATTAAATTACTGTATATGTGTATCACTTAGTATAATGTTTATATATGTGTGTACATATATATATATATATATACATATACTACTTAATACAGTGTTATACCATATGATCAATGAATGTTAATTACAATATCCTTTTTAATTCTGTTAAAAGAATGATTATCGTTACCATTTTACATTTAGGAGAAGTACTCAAGGTCAGAGAATTGGGGGATGGAAGACCTTGCATTTGTTCTCAGGGTCCACTACCCAAGACTATCTCCCATTATGGCAAAGGCCTGTGCTTTCATGGCTTCTGAACTATTCTCCTGTGGTCATGGGGGTTCCCATGCTTGTCTAAACCTACATCATAGATATGCCATCTACTACCACCCACCACCAATCTTTTCCACCTCCTGCCTAGGGCCAGGGGAATCTGGCTGACCAGCTGGCAGGCTTTCTGCATGCATGAGCAGGACACCACCTATGTCAGCTTCTGCAAGACTGTCCTGTCCAAATATATCTGCATCTAGAGCTTTCCTTTTTTCCCAGGAAGCCTTTACTGGGTCCCTCTTCCTCAGCACATCCTTAGTTCTGGTACACACACACAGCCTGAGACAACCTTATGATATATGTCCCCTGCTTTGGTGTCAAGGCAGAGAAAGAAAAAGCCTTTCCATCAGTGCTAATGGAAGTCAGTATACCATGGCCAGTGCCCTGTGTTATGCTCTAGGTGCTCCGTTTGGAAAAAGAGAGTTAGAACCCTGGTTGAGAGAGCATGGTAGCTTGAGATTGAAACCAAGAGAGCTGACTTAGGGCTGGGAAGGTGGCTCAGTGGTAGAGTGCTTGCCTTGCATGCATGAGACCCTGTGTTCAATTCCTCAGCACCACATAAGCAGAATAAAAAAATACTGGAAGTGGAACTTTGGCCTCTTATCCATCCCCTGTGGTGCAGAATGGATTCCGAGACCTGGGTAAGAGAGCAGTTGGAATTTAATACCAGACTCTTGCCTTCATCAAAGTTGCCATGTGTTCATTGATGGCTTTTCTGACAGTCAGCATTGCAAATTTGCCCAGGTACAATGGTTTTATATTATTCATGTCATCAACCTCATATATTGGAGTCATATACAAGATTGCTTTGGAGAGAGGTGTGTTTTCTTTTCAAAAGTTTTGGAACTAGCTGAGTGCTGATGATTCACACCTGTAATCCTAGCTACTTGGGAGGCTGAGATCTGAGGATCAGGGTTCAAAGCCAGCCCAGGCAGGAAAATCCATGAGACTATTATCTCTAATAAACCACTAGAAAACCAGAAAACCAGATGTGGTGCTGTGGCTCAAGCGGTAGAGCACTTGCCTTGAGCTGAAGAGCACAGGGATAGCACCCAAACCCAGAGTTCAAGCCCCACTACCGACAAAAAAAAAAAAAGTTTTGGAACTCAGCACTGTCTGAAGACACCCATTTCCACCAAGGGAGAGAAAAAAGGGCCTGGAAATCTTCAGGGAGCTACTGAGAAACGTAGGCCTTGGGCCCGGGCCCCACAGCAAAGCTGTCAAAAACTGCACTTTGTGAGAAACACAGTGTCTCCCCACTCACTATCAGAGAAGTACCACCTTTGTCTGAGTCAGGATTATAGTAAAACTTGATAATGCAGAATTCCGGCCATGATCCTTGTCTTTCATGAGACCATCCTGGCCCATGCTTGTGGCTGATGTCCTACAATACCCCTTTCTTCTTGCATGCTCCAGTCACTTCACCTCAGATCCTCAAAGGGGCTACTTTGCTTCTTCCCAGATCCTGGCTTTTTGCACATGCCAGCCCTCTGTCTTCCTAGAAGCCCTCCACCCTTCAGATCTCAGCTCCAACATCACCTTCTCAGAGGATCTACAAGAGCTTGTACTTCTCCAGCCTCCATGAAAATGATTACTGTTCCTTTGCATATGAATGTTGGGGTTTCTGATGAATGCCAGTCTCTCAGTCTCTCCCACTAGACTGGGAGCTTCTACAAAGGGGAAGCCATACTATATCCCCATGCTTCTCATCTAGTCTAGAGTCTGACACAGAATCAGCCGATGCTTCTAAATGTGAGCTGGATGGAAGGACGGGTAGAAGATATGGAGTAGTGGCTAAGTGAACAGAGATCCTCAAAGGTAGAGGCAAGAAAATAAAATAGCTATTATTAATCGAGTACGTGTTAGGTGACAGGACCTGCAGTCAGTTATCTGCTCAGTGCTTGGGATGTTTTTGTACGAACTACTTTTCTTTGCTTCCCTGTGCTTTACTGTGGGGCTGGAGTTACCCAGAAACCTTCCAGGAACGACAAAGCAGTCCTACTCATACTCTGCTAGGCAGCTTCACAGACAAGGGAGGAGCCAATGGCCTGAGACCTCAGTTTATCCATCTTAAGAGAAGTCCTTGGCTCTGTGATAATTGGTATGATAGTCTGAGACTGCAATGCAATTCAAGACTATCCAGGTCCTTTGCAAGAGTCCTGGCCCCTACACCAGTAGTGTAGGGTCAGGAAAGGGCCGTAATGGCTGTCCCCTGGCTGCAGGTCACATGTTCTAGCTACTGAACTGCCTACTCGGAAATAGACAGCACCTAGACTGATACACACTAAGACACTGCTAGCAGCAGCAGCAACAACAACAACAACAATAATAATAATAATGACAGTCAGCCTTTATAAGGCTTTGGCTAAATGCCAAGCATTGCTCTGAGCCAAAGCACAATGAGGTTAAGGAATTTACCTAGGGCCACACAGCTTGTCAGAGACAGAGATGGGCTTTGTACCCAGATGTGCAGATTCAGGTTTAGCATCATCGTCTGTGATGACCATACCCTGCCACCCAAACTCCCAAATGTACAGAGCCACACACAACCCACACAAGCTCTTCCAATGATGCCAGCAAAGTGACTCCCATCTTTCCTCTTCTTCCTCTCTCTGCTCTTGAAATGCATTTAGTCACTGCTAGCTAAAAGCTCTGTGTAAAGCCAGAAAGGGTCTCTTGTGGCCACCAGGCTCCTCTCTCTAGTGGATTGGCCTTTCCACTCTTTCTGCCAGCAGGGATGGAAATGAGGCTGGGAAGTCTGGAGCTTGTGGTTCCCTTGACTACTGCAGCCCACGGAGGGTGGGGGCTGGAGCAGGGATCTTCTCAGCTGCCCAGCTCTTGTGGATGGTAGCAAACAACATGGTTACTTTATCTGGGTCCCATTCATTCTGAGAGACCATGGGAAACCCTGGTGGGAAAAGATAAAAGAGACCTGTAGCTTCTGTGCCATCATCTTCCCATAGTGTCCCCTCTACCGGGCCAAACACAGCCAGGAAGGGATTCAAAGAGTGGTACAGCCAGCCCAGCATCTTACCAGGAGGCCTGAGACAGCCAGCCCAGCATCTTACCAGGAGGCCTGAGGGTACAGGATGTGCACAGAAAATCCCAGACAAAGTGAGCAGTGACCCAGGAGACTAGCAGAAGAGAAACACCCATCTGGAGTGCCTGGAGGAAGGGAGATGCAGGGATGCAGCCTAATAGCCTTACACTCCTGCAAGGAGTGTGGCCCTGTGAGCACAGGCAGGGTGCAGATGGATGCCCTTGGTCTCAGCTCCAGGACTGTGTGGTATTGGGCAGGTTGCTTGACTCTCTGTTTGGCATTCCAAGGGCTCGCCTCTCAGGGTTGGGAGAGGATTTAGTGAGTCAATCCTGTGAGAAAACTCACCACAGCACCGGGCAGAGTGTGAGCATGCAGTACATGTTAGCTGTGATGGTGAGGGTGCAAGTGAGAGATGGAGAAGCAGAAGGACGGTGCTGGGGGTAGATGGGACCTCACAAGGTTGAGGAGCATGCATACTCACATCACTGAGTCTGGAGTCTGCATGAGTTAAACCTTCCTGAGGAGGTAGGCATTGGTGTCCCCATCTTAACAAGTGAGGGTCAGAGCAGCCCAAGGATGCCCAGCGTCATCTTATGGCACAGCCAGAGGCCTGGCTTCCATGATGGAACTTCCAGCATTCTGATGGTGAGAGGGATCGTGCTGAGGAGCAAGGGGACCTTCTAAGGCCACAATACCACTAACTTGGGTCAGGGACATGTGCTGCATAGCCTCTCTCTGAGCCTGGAGGGGACACCACCAGTCTGCTGGCTCAGATGGTTTAGGTAGGCAGAAGAGTCTTTGGCTCACAGGGCTGCAAAGGCCATATTGAAATCAGGCAGGAAAAAGACCAGGCTCCAGGGATCCCTGGATGGAACTGAGACTCTCCTTCACCAGCTCCTCTGTGGGGATCCCTCAGCCTCCATCTGGAGCCTTGTCACCATCCTCAGCTACCTCCTGGTCCCTTCCCTGTGGTGACTCTGTACCCTAGTCATGGCTCCTGTCCAGGCTGGGGAAGCTGAACATGAACCCTGGACTCACTGGAGACCCAGGAGATGCAGGAGTCCCTGAACAGTGCCCATCCTGAGCGTGTTCCACAGGTGGAACCAGCGTTTTCCACGCGGTGAAATGCCGACCCTGCTCCCCTGGCTCAGCATCAAAGGACATAGAATGATCAGCCAGCCGCTTTTGAAGGAGTAGCAAAATGAACCATGTGAGGATATAACTTTTAATTTAAAATATCGTGCCCTCTGCCTTTGGATGTCAGGAGGGATCTTGAGTGACATTTGTGGAGCTGCAGGGGTAAGCGTGTGAGGTCAAGTGTCCTCATTAGCCATGCTTGGAAGCAGCCGTAGAAGGAGGGGGTAGAGGGGACCCTTGCTCCCCTCTCCTCTCCCCACACAGCTGCCATTCTCCCATTGGGAAGCCAGCAGAGCTCAAGATCAGTTTGGCAGCCCCAAGGCGGGACCAGGGTGCGAGCAGTCACGGTACCCCAGTGGAGCTCCGGGAATAATCCAAGAAGGCCATGTTGGCTTCCACAACTCCTTGCCTATTGGGGAGGGGGACTACAAGTGGCACAGTACATAGTCCCTCTGGGGCTCTGTCTCTGTTCAAAGCAAATGAGATCTTGGTTGCCTGGAATGGAAGGAAGTAGGATGGCTAGATATTGGGTAGGATTCTCTAAACTAAGGACAGGTGAAAGTTTATGTAACCATGCATGCGTGTGTGTGTGTGTGTGTGTGTGTGTGTGTGTGTGTGTGTGTGTAAAACTGTGAGCATTTGGAAAGGGTCGATGAATCTAGTGAGTGATTTCAAAAACCTCAAAAGGGTCTGTTCATTTGTTGCAATATATCAGGTGCTGTTTCAGATACTGGGAAGTTGAGTAGTGAGCAAAAGAAAGTCTGTTTATACCCCTTTCCAGGGGAAAGTGAGTACTTATCAAGCACAGCAGTACTAGATTGGTGGTTCAGTGTGCTCTGGAGAACAAAGCCTACCAGGGACACAGAGAGCAGTACACAGCAGCCTTCTGGAGTCATCAGGAGCCCCTGGGTGAGGATTGTGGAAGGAGTCCCATGACATCAAAAAGATTGCTTCAGTATCTCCCCGTCTCAGTTTCCTCATCAGAAAAGCAAAGAGTGTTAGAGAACTTTCCAGAGCTTCTGCCAGGGCTCACCAGGGTATAACAAACAAAGCACGTAGAACAACACTTGGGACCAGGCAGCTTGTTTTGCTCATTCCCATTCCTTGTCTCAGGCTCAGTGCTTGGCTCGGGGAAGCATTCCCAGAAGAAAGGCAGGGTAAGCAAAGGACAGGAGAAATCCCTTCTGCCTGCAGAGTTATCTATTTCAGAAGCCACATGAGATTTGTCCAGACCCATGCGACACCCCTCCACACACTCACACAGCTCTGGTGGCTAGCTGCTATAAAGCCATCGCCCCACACTAGGCCCTGTGAGCCTCTGCATTTGTGTACTTGAGCCTTTGATATACAGGGAATGTTTGCCAAGGGAGAAAAAATGTTATTGGACATTTTTTTGGTGTGGTTGTAAAGATTACTTCTTGATGAAAACACACACAAAGAAAGACTTACAAGCTGCCCTTAAGGTAGGCAAATGAATGATGTGTGTTCACCACACCTGAGCCATTGCTCAGGGCTGTCAGCTCTGTGCACCGCCACAGGGCTGGAGAAGAGAAGCCACCATACCACCACTTGCCTGAGCAGAGAGTTATTAGCCTGTGCAAAAACCAGAGCGGTGACCTTACTTCTGCTCAACTTTTCTGTTTCCTCTTACAAAAAGCACAGACTTTTTCCTGAATTCTTTCCTGGTACATTCCCTACCCCAGACTAAAGGGGCATTTGTCCTATAAAGAAACCCAAGGCTTGGGGCTGGGAAGGTGGCTCAGTGGTAGAGTACTTGCCTTGCATGCATGAGGCCCTGGGTTCGATTCCTCAGTACCACATAAGCAGAAAAAGCTGGAAGTGGCGCTGTGGCTCAAGTGGTAGAGCACTAGCCTTGAGCTGAAGAGCTGAGGGACAGTGACCAGACCCAGAGATCAGGCCCCACAACTGACCAAAAACAAACAAAGCAAAACAAAAACCCTAGGGCTCCTACCCCTGCTGGAGTATTATAGGGGCTCAGATCCATCCCATTTGGGAGCCCTGTGTCCCTTAGTCTGGTCCTGAGTCTGAAGGGCCTCTTGCCCCAGTGAGTTCCCAGCATGGAAGAGGCAGGTGGGAAGAGGAGAATGTACTTCATGTCCCCATTGCCCTCAGGGTACTGCTGCCACCTCCACCCACTGGAGCCTCTGGTGCAGGAACGTTGCCTGATTCATGCCAGGGAGCCCCTTGGGCCTACAGAACCCAGGCGGTTTGGAGTGAGTAGTAACTGCCTGAATAAACAGTAGATACTGAGGCACAAGTTAGCCCCTCAGTCAAGTCAGCTCCTTATGGATCCTCTACCTCCTTGTGGGAAGCCCCTTTGCCTTCCCATTGGGCAAGTGTGTCCCTTCTTATGAGCCTCGCTGCCTCCTCTTTGTCTTCTTTCCTGGTCATCTGGTCATCATTTCAGGGAGTGAGGGCAGAATGGAGATTAGTAGGTCTGGGTTCTGGCTGGATTGGGCCTTGTGTCTACCTGGATGAGAGCTTTGAGGGAGACAGCGCCTAGGTCAGAGTGGATAGATGGGACTTGGAGTTAGACACTGAGTTTGGTTTGTGCTACACAACCTTAGATGGATGATTTACCTTCCCTGAATCCCAGCTTTCTTTGAGCTTGCAAGTGGGAAACGTGGATGATGACTCTGTGTCCGTGAGTCTCATCCCACTGCCCTGTGCCTTGATCTGTGTAGAGCTTGGAACAGCATCAGTAGAAAATCATGTCATACATGTCTGTTTCTTCTTGCTGCTGTAACGCATCTCTACAAACTTGGTGGCTAAAGACAAAATAGATATATTCATTTAGAGTTCTGGATGCCAGAGTCCAAAACTAGTCTCACTGGATTAGGGCTTTGTTTACTTTCTGCCTGCACTAGGGATTTGAACAGAGGGTCTTGTGCTGGCTCTGCCAGTTCTCCACCATTTGAACCATGTCCCCAGCCCTTCTCCTATTCTTCCCCCCATCTTTCCTTTCATCCAAGTAACAGCCAGGCCCAGCCCTGTTTAGCTTCTGAGATCAGATAAAATTCCACATGTCCGATTTCTCCCCCCTTCTCAAGCCCTGCCTGTTCTGGTTCTGATTTCTATCCACAGTCTCCAGAGAGACCCTACCTGTAGTCTAGCCCTTCATCCATTCCCCAGCCACTGACTCTGTTCAGGGAAACCTTAAGGGGTCATCAGACCTAAGAATGGAACCTAACACGGATCTCCTCTCCTAAGTAGGCATGCCCATGGCCAGCGGTGGGAATCAATTTTTTTGGGGGGGGTCCTGTCGTGGGGTCTGAACTCTGGGCCTGGGTGCTGTCACTCAGCTCTTCAGCTCAAGGCTAGTGCTCTACCACTTGAGCTACAGCACCACTTCTGGCTTTTTTTTTCTTTTTGCTTATGTGGTGCTGAGGAATCAAGCTCAGGGCCTCAGGCATGCAAGGCAAGTGCTCTACCACTGAGCCACCTTCCCAGCTCCTCAATGTTATTAGTTTTGTCTCCTGGGTGGAGAGAAGAACTGAGTTGAGATGCAGTCAGTCAGATGTCTGCTTCTAACCACCTCCAAAATCCATCCAGACTCCACCCCGCCCTACCCCCTCCTCTCTCCTTTTCTCTCTCCCTTGCGCATCTTAGGGGACTTAAGTTTGCTGGCATCTCCCCAGGATTCCCTGGGATCAGAAGGAGCTCAGAAGTGGGGGAATCAGGTGAAGTTCAGCTTCTTCCCTCACCTCACAGAAAGGATGCCTGCCCATCTGTTAGGTTTTTAAAAAGAGATAGCAGAGTAAGAACAGCACCACGCACGTGGTATTCAGGTAAGGGGTAGGTTTATTCATCGTTCTGGCTGGCACCAGGCCATCTTGGTCCTCCACGTGGTAGGGAAAGACCTGGGAAAGAGAGAGCTGGGAAAGAGAAGGGAAGGAAAGAGCTAAGAAAGAGCTAGAAGAGAGCAGAGAGAGAGAGCAGAGAGAGCTAGAAAAGAGCAGCGAGAGAGAGCCTCTGGGCCTGGGCTAGGCCTTATCTAGGGTAAGGGCAGAGAAAGGTGTGGCCACATCAAATTCAGATGAGACCTCAGCTGATGCAGATGTGACCTCTTCCAGGTGTCCCAGTTGCCTAGGTAACGCAGGTACTGGGTGGAGACTTTGCTGCGAGGAGGGTGGAGTCTGCTAGCCATCCAGGAGCTGACCTTATACCATCCTGCTGAAGGCATGGAATGTACCCCAGATGGCTTTCCTAAGGCTTCTAGAAAGGCCAGAGCGCAATCAGCCTCTGGATTGCTAGGCTCCATGGGAAAACAGTAGCTCCAGCTTCATTTCATAAGCATGTGATTCCCAGAGCTGCCTGGAAGCTGGTGGCTGAGATTCACCCAAGCACAATGCAAAGAAAGGACACCACAGTTTGTGTGTCTGGCATCTCATGAAAACTGAAGCAATGGAGAAGGAGGAGGAGGGTCCATGCTGGGCCCATGCTTCCCCGACTCTGCAGATGCTTTGGCCTCCTAGAAGTTGGAGGAAGATGACTGAGCATCCTAAAGGAGGCCACTTCTGCTGCCTTTGGGAGTTGAGTTCAACACCAGTGTGGCCCAGGGGGAACCTCCAGGGAAGACAGGCTGGCGTTCATCTGCAGCTTGTTAAATCTCAGATCCTATTCTCCTCTTGGGAAGGTGTCCTTGGCTGTGTTCCTCCATACTGCCAGGCACTTCCTATCCGCTGCAGCAGACACCACAGGGCTGGCATAATGATAATGATAATGTCTCTGATAACGATGTTGGCTCTCATTTGTGGAGTGGTGAAGCTGTGCCAGGCACTGTGCTAAGCTCTTCCCACGCATTATCCCAATTAATCCTCCCAGCAGCCTGATTATTATCATCCTGGTTTTTACTGATGAGGAAACTGAGGCTGGAGGAATTAAGCAGTAATGCAGATGGTTGGCTCAGGAGGGAGGTAGCAGGAGACACAGAGCATGCAATTGGTCTTTAAACAGATCTGCGTTAGGATCCAGAGTTTGCTTACCCTCATTAAGTAACCTGGCCAATCACTTCCTTGCTGTGACTCTCAGGGAAGTGGAGAAGGTGGGTGGCCTTTGTGGTCTCCTTCTCCAGTTCCACTTGGCCTCAGGCAGTTCCTGCAGGCTGAGGCAGCTCCTCTGAGGAAAGTCTCAAGCTGCCAGATGGAGCTGTTCTGTTGCCTGTAATCTTAGCTTCTCAGAAGGCCAGCTCAGGCAGAAAAGTTTTTGAGTACCTACCTCTAATTAACCAGAAAAAAAAAACACCCCCCCCAAAAAAAAATCCCCTACCAGACTGGAGATGTGGCTTAAGTGGTAGAGGGCCAGCCATGAGCACAAAAGCAGAGAGAAAGCATGAGACCCTGAGTTCAAGTCCCAGAATTTAGACAGCATAGTGTAAGATACATGGTGTAAGAAGGAGTTGTGCACTTGAACCTGAGTTTACCTGTGGGTGCAGGTGTGGGTGAATGAACAAATGTGTGTATGTTCTATGTTGTGTGTGTGTGTGTGTGTGTGTGTGTGTGTCTTTGAAATTCAAGCAGGGCATACCATAAGAATTTGACATTCCTAGATATTCAGATGTTTTTCTTGAATATGCTCCCTAGTACAAAATCAGTGAAGTGTGTGCTTGAGAAAAATGTCTTTATGGCCTTTTTGGATCTTTAATGATTCCATAAGTGCAAGTCCAATGCCACCAACTCCCTGCCAAAACTGACTTACCTTTACCTTGTCTCCTGCCCCAGTGATCAACATTCCCATGGAATTTAAGGGGTGGTGGTGGTGGTGGTGGTGTTGAAGCCCAAATGGAATTGTGATGACTAAAAATGTCACACCCCTATTAACTTCTCACTGGTTGGGGGAAGGGGGAGAACTGTGGAAAATGTTTAAACCTTTCCCTGTAGGTTTAGTCAGTTTTGCTTCCCCAAGGATGCTGTGCCACCTGGCACTTTACCTGTGGAAAGGGCTCCATAGCTCCCAGCGGCATCCCAGGCACATGTCCATAGTTAGACCTTTTCCCAGTGTTCTCCACCTCCTTCCTTTGTAGCTGTCACCCAGGTGTCCACACCTCTCACCGAGCAATCCCTGCCCTGGATGAAACACTCCCTGCTATGATTCCGTAAATCATCTTTTTCTTGATGGCAAACACTCACAACTCAGAGAGTCCACCATATTCAACATCCCTCCTTAATTCACCCTCAGCTCTATTTTCAAGCTCAACCCTATTCATTCCTTACTTAGGCATTTTCACTTACTTTTCTCTTCCATTACCACCCCAGGCAGTTGGATCTATTTTACGAGATGATTTCTTTTTTCAAAATAAAAAGAAAGCTTTTCCTCCCTATGTACACAATCACCACCCTCCCCATGAACCAGAGATGTGGAAGATCAGCTAGATTTCCTCACTGACCAGACACCTCCTCCAGGTGCTAGCTTTCAAACAGGAAGCCTCTGCACACTTGAAAATTGTGATCTGACCAAAGGTTCCCTCCACGCAGACTTGGCCTGGGAGAGTTTACACCTATCAGAGTGGAGACTGTCCACATTTGCTGCTAGGCATGTACAGAAGTGACCAGGACTGGTGGACAGTTGCAATGGAGAAGGCTGTGCTAATGTGTGCCGGCCGAAGGCCGGGGTACACACCAGTGCCCCAGGCTAGACTCCTTGGGGGTACACATAGATTCCACATGCCTTCCTGAAAGCCACCTGTGCCCTCCTCTTGGCTCCCCAGAGCAGGTGAGCTAGTTCCTCCAAGTCTATCCCCCTTCCATAATGCTATGGCTGTTGAATTCAATCATTTCCTGTTGTCCATTCCTGTTCCTATCGCTTCTGTCTGTATATCCTGTGAGCTCCCTGAGGCAGCGACTGCCCGGCCCCATCACTCATTCTGTTGCAACATGGTTCATAGAAACAGTGCTCTCTTCATGCAGCAACCTCTCACCCCTGTCACATTCACTTGATGGGTGGGCAATCTGTGCAGTCCCCCAGGCCCCAGTGGCCCTGTGCATGGTCTCGGGCCCTACTGCCACCATCTTGAAATACCTAAGCACATTTAACTCTGCAGTTGGCAATGCAAATGAAGGAGCCGCTCCCACCTGTGGCTCAGAAATCTCTGGACAGAGTGGGAAGCTGCTGTGCCTACATGTGTAATGTCAGCGTGGCACCGGGTGAGCAGTGCTGGAAGCAAGCATCGCAG
Source organism: Dipodomys spectabilis (assembly GCF_019054845.1). NCBI lineage: Eukaryota > Metazoa > Chordata > Mammalia > Rodentia > Heteromyidae > Dipodomys > Dipodomys spectabilis. The sequence continues at coordinate 42,349,145 of NW_024870679.1, read as the reverse complement.
TTACATTGGCTTAGACCCAAGGGAATCTTCCACCGTCACCTTAGGAGAGGCCTACCTGCCCCAGAAGGGTCTGTCAGCACGGATCGTAGACCTGCACACAGAGATTGAGTTTATGGTGCTGAGCATGGCATGTGTTTATCCCCTGGCATCATCTCATAGCCAGACGGCGATGAAGTCAGGAATGACAGACTCTGATGGGGCAGCACAAATGAGGGAGGACGCAGCACTGTAAGGCCGAGCTCTTCATCAGGCCTCACCCCAAGAGGCCGCTGTAGGAAGCAGGAAGAGGACAAGAGCAAGCAAGGACAAGTCTCCCTCCCCACCTGGGAGGCAGACTGTGCCAAGCTCCGTGCACTTTACCCAGGGGAAAGGCACCTGTGGCACAGAGCAAGAGTGGGGCAGAGTTGGTATGGGGGCCTGAGCCAAATGACCCTCTGCCTCTGCACTGTGGAGCCATAGAGATGACTCCTGAGGGCTTTCCATGTGCCACTTGTCACAAGGCTTCGTGATTTATATGCGAGCTCTCCATGGATCCTTCTCCATTCTGTGGCCCAGTGTCTCCATTTAATGAAGGAGGAAATGGGGAGCAAAGAGATCCGGTGATTGGTCTTCAGTCACTCGCTAGCTAGAGAGAGGCAGATCCAGGATATAACCCAGTTTTAAAGCTGAGCCCTGGGGCCAGGACTGAGGAGAGATGCAGGAGTCTGGGTGAGGATGGGACAGTGAGTCTGTAGTTGGGTCAAAGGACGTCAGGAGTCAGGAGCCAGTTTCTTGTGTTTCTTCTTTTTTCCTTTCTTTGTATTATGAGTGCTTGAGCTCAGGCCTCCAGGCCTCTGTCCTTGCTAGGCAAATGCTCTACCACCTGAGCCACAACCTAGCTCCTTTTGCTTTAGCTATTTTTCAGATAAAGTCTCACATATTTGCTGGAGGGGGGGGGCTGGCCTCAGACAGTAATTTTGTTCTCTTTATACCTCCCACATAGCTATTATTACTGGTGTGAACCTCCACAGTTAGCTTGTTCTTTGAGACAAGGTCCCACTAACTTTTTACCTGCGCTGTGATCCTCCTATCTCCACCTCCCAAGTATCTTGGATTGGTATGAGCCATGTATTGGACAGTTCCTTTTTCACCCAGCACTCACCTCCTGGGGGGCTGCCATGTGCCAGGCATCTCTACAATGGGGATTAAGTACATAGATTCACAGTTGAGAACTCTGTCTTGTGAAAGTAGAACTCCAGCTGTGGAGTGGGAGCTGAAGGATAGGACCAATGCTGTTTGTCACATTGATGGGCAGGACTCAAGTTGGGCCCTCGCCAGGAATGGGAGAGAAGGGCGGGAGATGAATTTAGAAATCCTGCTCTGAAGTTGTCTGAGCTAACCTGAAGACCAGAAAATGGTCAGCAGAAGTGCTCTATACCACCCCTACCTGCCACACGCATGCTCTCTGCATCCCTGTTTCCCTCACTGGCTCCACAGTTGCTTTCCAACTAGATGTATCTGCAGTCAATGGGCTCTTCCCAAAGATGCCATATGCAAAGACTTGGGAATCAGGAAGATGTGGATGCAGAGACAGCTCCAGCGAGCTCCTGTTAGCTTGGAAGAGGCTCAGAGTCCCCAGCCAAGCTCACACAGGCTAGCCAGAGTGAGTCTTGTCCATAGGAAGTACACGCTGCCTCTGCCCACCTGGCTGCCACACCATCATCCCTCAACTTCCTCTTGTAACATTACCTATAGATTTGAAACCCTACCTCCCAGGGCCAGTATCTGATCCACACCTTCTTATGGTAACTCCTCTTATTTGATAGCTCAGACTTATCAAATAACTTGGAATAATTAAGAAGAATGGTCTGATAATAATGTCTGCCTGTGTCAGACCAGCTCCCAAAGATTCTGTGTGTTGAGTAATTGATGGATGCCAGAGGCAGGGCAGACATGGGATTCTCAAACTTTTGACCAAGGGGAGGCAGTGTCCAATAGAGGACCTGAGGCTGAGATGCCTCCTGGCTCACTTTCAGTGGGTGTCTGTGTCAATGGTCACAGTGGACAGCAGGGAAGTGGTGGCAGGCAGGTGGTTACCATGCAGTGTGGTGCAGGCCGTGGCACTGTGTAGCAGGCAGGCAGCCAGGCAAACATGACACACCCAGAGCAAACATCTTCTCTGCATCAGCTGCCCTCTCCTATGTAAGGAACAGCCACTACCTGAAAGCACACATATCATCTCCCTTCCTCTGTGGGTTGGCTAGGTTCTATACTTGGGTTATCAGTAGAGCTAGGGACTTGCCAGAGCACTGGGACTCTGTCTCCCACAGAGCTGTAGAATCAGGTGGCCTGCTTCTTCCATGTCAGCAACAAAACCCTGCTGTTTCCCATCCCTGACTTCCAAGTCCTCGGGGCTCAACTGATGAGGTCAGGCCCACCAGGGACCATGTTCCTTTCTGTTAACCAATCAGGAGCCAGAATTACATCTGTAAACACTCTTTGACTTTGCCGTGTATCTCCTGATCAGGAGTAGGCCCATTCATCCATCATGCTAGCCCCACACCTTCAGGGAGGGACCAGGGTACTGGCAAGGCTCTTGGGTGACTGTCTGACACATTCCACCTTATCACACTAAGGATTGAGAGGAGCTCATTTAATTCTCAGAACAATTCTATGAGAGGTGCAGTATTGTCGCTCTCATTTACAAGTCAGGAAACTGAGGCAGAGAAAAGGGGAATAAGGAAGCCCAGTGCTGGTAACAGTGCAGCCTTGTGGAGCCAGGATCCCTGGGGCAGTGAGCAAAGGGGGCTGGGTGAGGGGGCCACCAAAGTTCTCACTGCTCTTTCCCAAAATGTTGCCATGGAAACCCTGCACGAAGCATCACTTAAAGAGCTGTTTGATTATTTTTCAGGGTGTCGTCCGCAGGCACACAGCAGGAGCACACACCTTGCACATGGTGGCCAAGTTAAGAGGTCGAGCGGTGCGGGGGCCGGGGGGGGGGGGTGGGAGGGGGGAGGCAGGAGATGTGGAGATCCATTGATAAATGAATGTGATCAATGACAGGATCTGGGGCTTGGCTGGTGTCCCTGGTACAGGAACCAAGGTGGGAACAATGCAGGTCCTGATGGTGGCTGTGCCAGTAGACTTACAGTGGTGGTGGCCTAAAGAACTTCCAAAGCTGCCCAGCCTTGCCCTTCCCGTCCTCCCAGATCTCCTGTCAGCAGACTTGGGGGTCTCGTTCTTGTCAGAGAGTGGGATTGGATGTCCTGGGAAGCTAAGCCTGTACACACAGACTTGTGAGTCCCTAATTGCACACACCCATACCCCCACTCCCCTGACTTCCAGCTCCTGTTGAGGTACAGACAATGTAGGACACCCAAGATCTTGTCCCAGGTCTTAATGCTGGAGCTGGCCTTGCAGGAGGGTGGAGGGGAGTCCAGAATAATGATTAGAATGAGCTGGTGGTAAACATAACTGCTATCTACAGGGACTTGGCCAGGCTTCTCTGTGGGAATGGCTCCACCTACATTATATCTTATTGCTATTTGTGACTTCATTCAGCAAACGTTTGTTTGCTGAATGCTCTGGACAGTCCTGAAATACTTAAAGGAGAAAGTTACACATTAGATAGGGTCTCTTAACTGTATAGAGCTTATCAGCTGTATACCAGCTAGACAGTAGATGAAAGGGGAAAAATAGAATGGTTGCTTAGAGCTGCAGGCATCTGTAGTATGGTGTGGTGGTGGTGGTGGTGGTGGTGTATGTGTATGTAGGGGAGGCCTGTCTGAGGAAGTAAGAGGTAAGTAGATACAAGAATGGAAGCTTGAACTAAAGAGAACATACGATGTGTGCAAAGGCGTTAGGGTAGGAACTGCCTTGGAGAGTAGCAGAGCGAAGGGCTCTTATAGTTGGAGCATAGTGAGACAGACAAGTCCGGAGGGAACCAACAGAGGCTGACCATGAAGACTGTGGGCCTATGTAAAGAGATGAGTTTTATTTGCAGGGCCCTGAGGAGCCTGGGATGGTTTTCCATTTTCAGTAGGGGAAATATGTTTTTATTGTTGGCTATTGTGCAGAGAGCAACTTTATGGGCATGACCATGAATGTGTGCATGTGGGGAGAGAGAACAGTCCAGAACACAGGACCCTGCAGATACAGGGTGAAGGACATGGCAGGGGAGGGAAAGGTGGACGTTGTGCCAGTAGCACAGAAGTCACAGAAGTGTGTGTATGCAGGCGTGGTTAGCATGGTTGTCTGATGGGTTGGGTATGGGAAGAAGAGGATTCTAGAATAGTCTAGGTTTGAGACCCGAGCAGGTAAATAGAGATTCTACCCTCACAGGCCTTGTGAGGTATGCCATTCTCCATGTTGCATAAATTAGGCAGCTCCTGATGAGCCACACCTGCTTTAACCTGAACCACCCTCAGCGATGTGAGGCCCAGGGAAGGAAGCCAAGCACCAAGGGTCAAATGCCATGCGTGTCACTCATGGGGTTTCAGAGAAGCCGGTTCAGAACATGGGAGGTGGAAGAGTGGTTGCCCTGGGCTGGAGATGGGGGAGCAGTGAGTGTGTGGGGCAGACACAGAGTTTCAGTCCTGCAAGAAAAAGGGGCAGAGTGGTGGTAGCCACACAATGTCACTGAACTGCAACTCCAAACAGCCCCGATGCTATATTTTATGTTATATGCATTTTACCATGATTAAGCCAAACAAACCCAAACCCAGGATCCAGGAAATAGTCAGAGACTAAACCAGAGCTGAGATGGGCAAAATCAGGCCCGGTTGAATTGCAGCATGGCCCTGATTCCAGAACCTAGGACCTCTAGCCTGGCTGTGAAACCCTGTGGGTCCCACGACCAGAGTGGAGAACAGCCTGTCTCGGACATTGGTGTGATTACAGGGCAGACATCAATCCCCAAGGATGCTTTAGTGGAGAGCTAACCCCAGAACTTAGTTTTGTCATAGTGTCAACATATCAAACAACCCCTTAGGAAGACACCCATGACCATGACGATAACGGTAATGACAGGCAAGAACACGTCCAGCTCTCACACAGTGACATGTGTGCCGACGGCTGTGCACATCTGTCATTTTCTCAGTCTTCATCGTAGCCGACAGTACATGTACTTCTAATGCCCGTCCTTACACAGATGTGAATACTGAGGCCAAAGGATGGGAAGAGGCTTCTGCCAGCCAGCCCCTACGCATGTGGAGTTGAAGAAAAGCTTGGTGTGTTTGTTTCCAGAGGCTGGATGCCTTTCTAGCAATGGCCCAGGTTAAATAAGGAGACTAATTAAGAAGACAGAACAGTGCTTGCTCCTCAGGGTTCTATATTTTTGGGCCAACTTAAAGGGACACAGGGTAATTATTTCCTAGAGTACGCATCCTCAGCCTGGGCTCCAGGATGCCCTGTACTCAGCTTCCTGCATGCTGGCTGACACCACGTTTGCTTGGCGACAAGTCACAACAAAGCAAGGCCCACTTATGCCCCGCCCCACTCCGGCAGCACCTCACTGGGCAAAATAAGATAAAAACAAAATCAAGCTGAGCTCCTTAATTCACATCCCATCTCCGGCAGGCAGACTCCTTGATGATAAATAATTCTGGAATTGGAGATGAGGCAGGCAGAGGAGGGTGGGGAGCTGGGCAGTGTGGCAGGAAAGCCTGATTCCCCTGGGATCTTTCTTGTCTTCAGTACCTCACCAGTGAGGCAGAGTCCAGCCATGGGTGGGACAAATCATCTCCATTGCCTCCTCCTTCTTCCCCTTTACAAACTTACCATTTATTTTCCTTTCATCCCGGTAAAATTACACACAATGAAAATCACCATCTTTGCCATTTTGAAGTATGTAGTCCAGTGTAGTCCAGTATCTAGTCCAGTAAGACTTACGTGTCTGTGAAGATCTGGACACAATCCATTTCCAGAACTTTCTGTATCTTCCCCAAATGAAACCTTGGACACACTAAGTCCTCCCCCACCCCATCTTCCGTTTGTGCCTTTTGCATATGTCAGCCTTTTGCAGCCATGTGGTACTTTCTGAATCCATATAAACTTGACAGCTCTAAGCACCAACTCCATGTGAGAGAAGTCATCCATGCTTTGTCTTTGTGGCAGGTTTATCCTCAAACCCATGTGGTAGCAGGTGATGGAATGTCACCCCTTTTTAAGGCTGAACCCCACTGCCTTCTGTGGCTGGAGCACATTCGTTCGTCTCTCGCGATAGTTACTTGCTTGCTTCTGCCTTTTGACTTTGTGAATAGCAGTGCTTCATAGTACATAAATCTTTTCATCAGGCTTCACCTGGCCTCTCTCTCTTCTGGCCTGTCTGGTCTCACCCTGGTCCCTACAGGTTTCCCTAGCAACCCTATATTTACCATCACTGAAGGGCTATGGTGGGCAGTGGTTGGAATTTGGTCGTGTCATTTACCAGGCTATGACCTAGGACAATGAAATTCATGTGTTTGGCTTCCTCCGCTGTAGACCTGGTACCATCCCAACACTGTGCTCCAGAGCTGGGAACAGGTAATAGAATGAGACCCTTGCTCCACACCAAGCATCCTGCAGGGTGCTTTGCTGAGATGGATTAGCCATCACTATACTTCCCTAGCAGGTAGTTACATTGTCCCTCTTTAGAGATGAGGAGGCTTGCTCCTGGGCCTTAGCAATATCTGTGCTGCTAGAACTCTGAGTCAGGGCTTCTACTCATTCCCAGAAGGCATCCAGCCAATGAGAGTCGTCTACTATATTTTGGACATAGTCTTCACTGACTCCTGGGTCGATAGAATCAATCCATCTCTGTCTGAGAGCAGAGTCAGCTTTAAAGGCAAGGCCCTCCTTTGGCCTAGATGTTCCGAGCTTCCTGTATTCTAGCCCATCAGTCCACAGACCTAGCCAGGTCTGTGGCTCCCAGGGGCAGACAGAGGTGGATCTGGTGCAGAGATGGGATGGAGTTTGGGCCACGTGCAGTAGGTGATAAAATTAAGAGTCCCACATGGAAGAGGCTGAAGGTGGTAAGACCTGGAGCTGACGTCAGAAGGATGGTGTGGCCTGAGACTTCATCTGCAGACCGAAGTCCATGACACTAGCGACCTAGAAAAGAGGCACAGCCCCTTGTACTTGGAATACCATCCTCTCTCTGCCAAATCCATACCCAATACTTCTTCCAGGAAACTGCTTTGCATCATGCCTGCAGCTGTGTGCCACTGGCTGGAGAGCCAGGCAATTTGGGACAGCTGAGGAAGGAGCTGGAGTCCATGCAGACTATCTCCCAGCCTCTTGCTATGTCTCCCTGATCAGTTAGGGGCCAGGTAGGAAGACTGGTGAGTTGATCTAGGGAGGGCAGTTCAGAGTCAGTTGAACAGACCCTTGCTTGAATTAACCAAAGCAGCAATAGGTCCACATAATCCAGAGTTAGGGACAGCTGCCCATGCCCTAACCCTGGGGCCATCTGCTGTCCTCAGCGACTGCCCAGCTTATCCTGCAACTGGCCTATCTTCTTCCCAGGGAGCTCCAGGGACTTAGATGTCATCACATCCCACATTTATTGAGTACTTCTTGTGTGCCAGACATTGAGACCAGCACTTTTCCTGGTGTGTTCTCCTTAACTTTCTCCACACCTTTTTGAGCTGGGCACAGGAATTGTCTCCATTTTACTGGGGGAAACGCTGAGATGCAGGGAGGTGCCTTGCCATGATGTTTATGTAACAGATTTTCGGCTTTGCTTTCTGAGGCACAGTCTCTCAGCATAGCCCAAAGTAGCCTGGAACTCATTGTATAGTCCAGGCTGACCACAGACTTATACCTCAGCCCCCCCCCCCCGCCCCCAGCGATTGCTGGGATTACAGGCATAAGTCAGCATGTTTGTGAGTATAGGGGAGTCAGTAACAATAGCCCACAGGGGATTCTGTGACATTAGTGAGAATGGCTTATTAATCCATAGAGGCTGTATGAAAACAGTTAGTCTGTTGAGACATAAACACGGATTGTCTGTTTTCATGTGTGGAGGGTAAGTATATAGTATCTGTTGTTAGGTGTGAAGATTTAGGGGCTGTGTGTGTATCGCTGGGGTGTGGCCCAGTGGTAGAACATGTGCTTAGTAGGACACACATGCAGCTGTGTCCACATGCATCCCACACTTGGTTTTGTATGTACACATTTCTGTATATAGTGAATGAGTGTGTATGTGCATATGTATAGGCGTGTGTGTGTGTGTGTATATGTATGTAAAGGCACCGCTCTGCATATGCCATGTAAGAGTAAGTGGGTCTGCCTGTGCTGTGTAAGGCAGTCTTGGGTTCATGACATAAAGTGCTTCCCCAGGGCATATCCTCTCTGGTTCCTGCCCTGTGGCCCTGAAGGATGGACCAGGTGGGTTCCCCCAGCTCTGGAACCTCCCCAAAACCCTTGCTGAAGTCTTTGGACTCCAGAGATGAGTAAAAATGAAAGGGATAAGCAAAAGGCAGGACTATTCTTCCCTCTCTTCTGACTGTCAGACTGAAAAATGGTCCCCCGGCCCCATGGTGGTGGAGGGTCCTGTGAGCAGTGAAACCTCAAAGTCAACTTCTTAGCACCAATGACAGCCTCATGTCTCTCCATCTGGTATGTGTGTAGAGAATGGACTGGATTTATACCCTGGTTTCTAGGCACTCCACCCTCTCTGATCTTCACAGTTTCCTCACATGTACCATGGGCAGAGTCTCTACCTTGCTGTTATTAGGATGTTTATGGGACACAGGTTAAGTATAAAGTTAGTTTGTAGAATTTTTGGTCAGTAAATGCTGCTGCTGCTGCTGATCATGAAGAAGGTAGAGAAGGAGGTTTGTGGGTCACCCTCTGGGGATTCCAATGCCCCCTACTGTTAAATCACTGTCTTTTGCCATCACTACATCCATCATCCTTTGCAGCAAATACTAGAAACAAGTGGGATGGTGGTCAGAAGCCATGCATCTCAGTTGTGCCCATCTGTCTAACTCTCCCTGGGGCAAGATGTCCAACATCTTTGGCCAGATGTGTTCTTCCAGTGGATTCAAGTTCAGCCATCTCTGGCCTCAATGGAGCAGTGTCTGTGAGGGGTGCCAGGGTTTCTGAGCTCTGGACAGGGACCCAAGTGGAAGAAATGGGAGCTTTAGGCTCCATTGTCCAAGAAGCTGAAGCTGGTCAATGGGGCATTGCCATGGGAATCCCAGCTGGTGCTGGACATGAGCCTTCCAGCCCTAGTAGCCATTGTGGGAAAGAGCACTGGGATCTGGACCTTGAGAGTTTGCTCCACAGTCTGGGCCAAGCAGGGCTTCCCATTGTTGAGAGGTTAAGGGGAAATTATGCAGCCAGGAGTCAGGATAACCTACTCAACAGATAGTTTTGCAGAGGCAGAGTTCCAGGGCGCAGCCAACGGGCAGGACCCTTCATGTGGTCAGATTCAGAGCCTCGTCCAGGTCCTTTGTGTTCGAGGTTGATGACGTCACTCTGCAGCAGAGTAGGGGTGAGGCCAAGCATGACTGAGCCTGACCATCAGCCTCCAGAAGATTGGCCCAGCCAGGCCTGGGGAGGACATTCAATCCCAGCCAAAGACAAAGCATAGCCTGCTTAGAAGATGCCAGACGAAAAGCTAGAACCTGTCTCTTTGTCCTCTGTGCCTTAAGTGGTCCTTAACTGCAAGTGACATGTTGATCTCTTTGGTAAGAATTAATATGAACACCAGAACTTCCTGATCAGTGGGGCCTGGGAAACCTGAGCCCCCTCCTGTAGTCATCCCTGTTCCCAGATCTGTGTAGGTTTGCATATTCTACAGAGGGAGTTGTATTGGTTAAAATTTAAACAAACAAACAAACAAAAAACCCAGTTGCGTTAAGCTGTGAGAGCTAAGTGAATGTCACCTCCCCTTGCGATGGCTGATTTTACAGAGCTGCTGATTAACAAGGAAAGCCAGGTGGCTCAGATCTCCCTCCTCCTACAATCCAGTTCTTCCTAACCTGGGCCACAGCACAGCCCACAGGGCAATCAGTGGTGCTGATGAGGAGTCAAAGGAGAAGAGGGATTCTACAGATCTTTGGAAGTTCTGAGTCAAGTGAGGCTCACCAAATTTCTGTCCAGCAGAAGCCCTCACTGAAACTCTTGAGCACTGGTTCCTGCAGAGCAGGGAATTTCTGCAGTCTTTCCTGCAATGGATTGGTCTGCTAAATGTTCTTCTCATGGAATTTACTGCTCATTTCTGTGTTGTGAAACACATTGAGAGGTGCTCATTTTCACCTGCTCTACCACCCGAGCTACACTCCCAGCCCATGAAAAACTTGGGGGGACATTTCAAAGCTCCATTCTACATTTGATCACTCCAAATTGCATATGTAGTTACTCCAGATTTTGAACATGTTGATGGGAGTTGGGTAGCCCCCTAAGGTGCTGCTATCTCCCTCTCTCTCCCTCTCTCCCTCTCCCTCTCTCGCTCTCTCCTTTTCTCTCTCCCTTCCCCCCCTCCTTCCCTGTGTGTGTGTGTGTGTGTGTGTGTGTGTGTGTGTGTGTGTGTGTGTGTTTCTTTCTGACTAGACAGTTTTGACAATCCCTGGGCTCCAGTATGGTTGGGGAAAGATGGTTTGGACAGTTAAAGCAAAGCTTCCCTCAGAGAAGAAGCCAGCCCCCCTCCTCCCCAGAATCCTGGGGTACCCCAGAGCTACTCAGGCCCTATGTAAGAGTGTCAAAGCTACTCACTCTGTGGCTACTCTCCTGCCCCAATGCTGAAGTACCCCCCACCAACCTCCTAGCTCTAAGCACTTACTGTTTCTCTTCCCCTAGTCCTAGCGCTTTAAGAGTTAAAGGATGACCAGACAGTAGTGATTCACATTTCTAACCCTAGCTACTCAGGAAGCTAAGATCTAAGGATCCCAGTTTGAAGCCAGCTTGGGCAGAAAAGCCTGTGAGACTCTTATCTCCAATTAACCAATAGAAAACCAGAAGTAGGGGTGTTCACGTGGTGACATTCTGGCCTTGAGTGAAAAAGCTAAGTGAGACTGTGTGGCCCTGAGTTCAAGCCCTATTACCGGCACCAGAACAACAACAATAAAAAAAGATTTGGTCTTTTTTTTTTTTTTTTTTTTTTTTTTTTTTGGTCGGTCGTGGGGCTTGAACTCTGGGCCTGGCCGCTGTCCCTCAGCTCTTCAGCTCAAGGCGAGCGCTCTACCACTTGAGCTACAGCGCCACTTCCGGTTTTCCGGTGGTTTATTGGAGATAGGAGTCTCATGGTCTCTCCTGCCCGGGCTGGCTTTGAACCATGATCCTCAGATCTCAGCCTCCTGAGTAGCTAGGATTACAGGCGTGAGCCACCAGCGCCCGGCTTTTTTTTTTTTTTTTTAAGAGGCAATGTCTCTGGGTGAGGATTGCTAAATACACAATGGATGGTTAAATTTACATGCTGAAGAACAAATACTTCTTAGCCTAAATGTATCCCAAATACTCTAAAGGTTATACCTTTAGAAGGTTATAACTTGTATCTTATGTGGCAAGGGTTCTGGGGCCTGTGGTGTTTCCTTTGTGGTGTGGATTCTGAAGAGTCGCAGATAGTGGAGAGGCCATGGCATTGTGGCCTAGTCAAGGGGAATTTGCTGAGTTTCTCTGTGGCAGTGGGGGTGGGGGTGTCTTTGCAGTCTCAGTGGTGGTGTGGGTTGGGCTGGAAGAGAGAGGGACTCAGAAGGTGGCCAGACCACTGGCTGGAAGGCAGGGGTGCAATCACATAGCTTAAAAAAAAAGCCCGGATATTGAGATTAGTGCCTAGCAAAGGCACTGAGATCCATTCACAGCTTTGAGCCTCACCCCAAGCCCTGCTCTGTTTCCCTCTCTCCCTGTCAATGAGGCAATAGTTGTAGCTGCTCATCTGTCTGGGAGAAGAAACAAAATAGAGGAATCCAGATGATGCGCTGGTCCTATTAAACCCCAGGAGGTGGCTACTGTTATTACTGTCCTACTTCTAACCATGTTAGCCTTCTGCTCTCCTGATTCTACTCTCTATTTGGCAAAATGGCATTTGTAATTGCAACCTAAAGAATGGCAATGAGGCTATAAATCACTCACCTGAGATAAAAACATGAGTGAGTGCACTGCTGCGGGAGGTCTGCTGCTGTTTTCATAAATAAAGTCTCATGGAATGTACACACGTGTTACCATCTGCCATTCTCCCAGCAGGAAAGAAGCCGCGGGGGAGAGAGACTGTGTTTATAACTAGTCCTTTGCACAGAGGTCCATACTTATATTCATACATGTTCACATGCACACAGAGACACATACATGTATATATACACGTGCATACATGCATATCTATTTGCATATGTGTGTCCATACACATCCATACACATGGAATCGCATATTTACAGGTACACATATATGCACATACAGGCACACTGGTATGTATACATAAACACACACATATGCCTACATGCCTGTATACACAGTATAACCCATGTACACACATGCACACACACACATATATATACATTTTACAACTTACGTGCATTTTTATGTGTGTCTATATGTATGCTCAATACATTCCAGTTTCCAACTGGACCCTCTGGTTGCCCCAGGCAATAAGTCAATGGCTAGTTATTTCAGGAAAACCACTCTGTTCCCAGAGGCCTCAGAGATATGAATAGACACCTAAAGAAGCAATTGCAAGGAGAATCAGCTGCTGTTTGTTTGGAACCCAGGGTGTTGTGAATGAATGAATGAATGAATGAATGATAAAGGCTATATGACAAGTACAGGAATTGAAGTACATGTAAAATCCCAATATAACTTCCCAAGAGGAGCCCCCAGACTCTGAGCACTTAAAATGTGGGTCTGTGAGATCACAACATTAAGAACACGAAGAGTGAGCCCCACCTAGTTAGTGGACCAGGAGGTCCGGGACTGTAGGAGTCACTTCCTGACAACAACAGAACATTCCTTACGTCCTGGCAAGCTGTGCTCTCACACGATTTTCTGGCTTATGCAAGACACCTAAAACGTCAAGGTGGGTATCATGGAGGAGGTGACATTTAACTATAACCTTGGTGGCTGACCAGGCATTTGCCAGAAGGAGAATCTGAGAGCTAGCAAGGGGCTTGAGGGGAACCTGTGGTTTGGATAGTAATAGAGGTGGAGACGTAACAGGACAGAAGAGAATTCAGAAAATGCTACCAGATTACTAAAACCTAAGCCTTCATTTTCCTGACAGCAAAGGGGAAGTTCTCCGAGTATCTTTTTCTTTCTGTCATTTTTATTTTATCAGCCATTCAAACAATTACTGTTTCTCATATGAATCACCCAAAAGGCCAGACAGAGGACCTACATTTGTCTGTCTTCCTTGGTATGCACATAAGCATTCCAAGTAATTAATGTATTATAAATTACTATATTAATTGAAGATAGTAAACTTTATATTCGAATATATCATTATTATAAAGCATATATTCAGGTATTGTTAAATTTATAGGTAATATATATCAAATGTATCATATAATAAAAAAAATCCCTCCAGAGAGGAGCAGAGAAGAACCAGAGACAGCAAATTCAGTTGGCAGTTTAGGAATGGAACTGTATGCAAAATGCTTAATGCTGAGGATGGTACAGAGTAAGTTTGCAACAAATTATATATAATTTTTTTGTACTAGTTCTGGGGTTTGATCTCAGTAACTCTTGCTCTCATTTGGCTTTTTTGCTCAAGGCTGTTGCTTTATCACTTGACCCACACCTCCACTTCTAGCTTTTTACTGGTTAACTGGAGATAAAGAGTCTCATGGACTTTCCTGCTCAGGCTGGTTTCAAATCCTGATTCTCAGATCTCAGCTTCCTAAGAACCTATGATTACAGATGTGAGCCACCAATGTCTGTCTCTAATAAGTTAAATTGAAGAGGTCAATGACTGAGGACACAAGACTGTAAAAGTGGAGCGAGATCATGTGTAGTGTTTGGAATGCTTCCCTCTCAGCCCTAGCCACTCACTCCCAGTCACATACTTATACATATGTGTGCTTATGCCCGATCTTTGCACACATGCACACATGCAGCTCTGTCAGTCTCTTCCTTGGAGGGGCTACAGGAAGACCAGCTCCTTTTGCCTGAATCCTTCTCATCACTCCTACCACTTTGCATCCATCATATGGCCACCAAGATGAATGGAGTTCCTTGATGGAAGATAAGAAGCCAAAACATATGGAGGGTGCTTGTCCAGAGAGCGTAAATGACTCTTCATTATAATACAGGAACCAAAGTCTCAAATTAAAAATAACACAAGGCCTGATGTAGCTGCACTCAAGCCACAGAGGAGAGTCATTGTCATACAATCACAGAAACTGTTACGTTGATTGGCACGAGCTGGGCTTTGTAGAAGGGACAAAATTCCCCACAGCTAATCTACAGTGGAATTGTTCAATGTCAGGCACAGCTTTAATAATATCGTTCTGGGCTGCGTTGGATGTAAATATCCTCTCTTCATTTTGTAAGCAATCAAAGAGAAGCTTTATAGACAGGAGAGCATGAACGGTTATAATATTGCTGCGGAAAAACACATGGACAAAACAAAAAAATTAATAAAAGAAGGCCGTGCCTTAGAAAGGATTTGCTTTGTGGCTTATCTCCAATCTTCCACCTCTGTCCAGCCAGTTGCTCATTAGATACACAACAAAAGGGCACGCTTGAAATGTTACCCTTGATGTTTATTCAAAAAGTACAGGGCTGCCCAAATGGACTATTAAGTATGGATAATCAGATGACTGTCTTGTGGCTGTCTGAGAAGGACACAGGAGGAAAAGAATTTTCTTTTATAAAATACCTACTGTGTGTGTGTGGGGGGGGGGTGCTTTGCCTTCATCAGAAGGAATGTCACTTTCAATCAAAGAGCTGATTGGTAGAGCTGGAAAGAATCCAGCCTAGCTTTTGCTGTCTCCTAGCCTGGCCTGGGAGGAAGCAAGTTACTTAAATTCTCTGTGCCCTAGCCCTGTCACCTGCAAAAATGAGGCAGACACGCACACATGCATGCACATGCGCACACACACATCCTACAGGTTCTTTGAGGTGGGGGCAATAAGTAAAATAAACATTTAGCCCACAACCAGAAACCTACCAGGTACTCAAATAGTATAAATCTTAATCTCCACAGCAGCTCTATTTAATAGATTGAATTGTGTCCCCTCAAAATATATGTGGTCTTTGTGGATGATCACATCAGAATGAGGTGATTGGAATGTGCCCTAGCTAATAGACAGGTGGCTTTATAGAAAGGGGAAACGTGGGCACCATGATACAGAGGAACAGCTTATGTTGAACAGTGGGAAAGATGCACCCAGCATCCTAGGAGCACCAGTGGTTGCCAATGGCCATCAGAAGTAGTAGGGGAAGAGGAAGGATGGGCATGCAGGTAGCCCTAGTTTTCCATCTTTCAGTGTCATCTGTAAAAGCAAGACAATAAGCTTCTGTTCTTTGCAGCTGGTAGTACTTTGTTACAGCAGCCCTAGCAAACGAATACACCCCTTACAGGAAGAATGAGAATCTCTGCTTCCAGAAAAAGCATTAAAGCCCAGAGAAGGAAACTTTACAACTCAAGTTCATTTAGCCCGAATGGTCAAGCTAAGATCTGAACCCAGATCTTTCTGAGTACCAGGTCTGCCTGCTCTCCATTCACCAGGAGACCTCTTGGGATCAGAGCTTGAGATACCAAAGAAGATGGTGGTGGGAATGGGCTCCATTCATTTATATCCTGGTCCCAGGAGAGTCCCCAGGCCAGAGGGGTCTGATTGTGAACAGCTCATTAAGTAAAGAAGGGTAAGCATTTGAGAGTTGACTTTTTAAGAAGAATCGACTTTTATTTATAGTGACGTTCCAGTCATTAATTTCAAAGGAAGAAAGCCCCAAAGTAGAAGCAGGTTCATTAAAATTTTGACATTAGTAATTTAATTAAACTAGGTCTTTGCGTCTTGTTGCGGAAAATGAAACGTTAGTTCTACACTGGTCCCCAGCCCATTTCCCTGATGGGTTCCCTCCCCTCACCTGGGCTTGTATTCTTCTCCAAATGTTTACCCTACTTACCTCTCCACCCCCAACACACACACACACACACACACACACACACTCACACACACACACTCATATTGCCTATACTATAGGTAGGCAGCAGAGGATGGTAGGAAATGCCAAACCAGCCTGCACCGGGGGTCATAGGAAATGCTAAGCTTGGCCAGTGGATGGGGTGATGGAAGAGAATTCCTTCATCAGCATCATCTCATATATCAGAGGCAGAGATTAGAGAAGGAAGTGCTCTTTGGGCCTCAAGATTATCCAGCAAAAATACAAGCCTGGAGAACAGAGATCTACATTGCCATTTCATACCTAGATTCCCAGCACAGTAGACCCACAATAAATTCGGTGTTGTACAAAGAAATTAACAGATGATTGAATGATTCTTTAAACAACTAATGAAGGAACAGGCAAACGTTTCCCTACAAATGAGGCTCCATCTCTTCTCCAGGATTCACAGATGAATCACCTAGAACTGAGCCCTTAAGACCACACGGCCTGTGGAATAGGAAACTCCATTGAGGAAATGAAGGCTCCCAAGGGTCATGTGACTCAAGACCATGCAGAATAAAACACTGACAGTACCTGGTTTCAGACTCTGATCAGGATGCCCTCGAAGCTTATCAGAAAGGGAGGAAGACAATGCAGAAAGACTGTTCTACAGAAGGCTCTGAGATCACCAGGGCCAGTAAAGAGGGTCCAAGACCATGGGCATCAACATACCATGGGCAGGAAGAGTGTCTTTCAAGGATTTTGGGAGGCTGTAGAGTCCAGCCTACCTATCATTGTTCCTCATCATCGTTACCCCATCCTCTCACTCCAGGATCCCTGATTGTCTACATATTCTCTAGCCTTAGGGCCTTTGCACATGCTATTTTCTCTTTTTGCTTAGACTAATTTTTAGTAATCTCTTACTCCTCCAAGAAGTCATCCCTTAACCTGGGATTGGTACCCTATCTGGCCCCTGTAGTAGGACACTTATCCTATCTTTAATATCACACATCTTCTTTGGGACTAGGAACTTACATGGTCACCTGTTTTGTACTCAGTGGTGGCCAGGCTTTGCATGCTGTAACTCATCCATCTTCACAAACCTTTGAGGAAGGTGCAGTTGTGATTCCTATTTGAGGCACAGATTGGTTAAGAAACTTGCTCAAGGTTCCTGCCTAAAGTGAGCCATTGGGCAGGGTGTGTGTGTGTGTGTGTGTGTGTGTGTGTGTGTGTGTGTGTGTGTGTGTGTGTGTGTGTGTGTGTGTGTGTGTGTGTGTGTGTGTGTGTGTGTGTGTGTGTGTGTGTGTGTGTGTGTGTGTGTGTGTGTGTGTGTATGTGTGTGTGTGTTCTACACTCCTCTCCATCTCCGAGAAGTCTTCATGAACTATGGCTGGATAGACTCACAGAGAGGTCCTTGAACAGCACCTGACTGTGGCTGGCACCACTGCTGATCTGTGTCCTGGGGGGCTGTCCTGGAATGGTGGACCTATGACCTGTGGGGCACAGACAGGGCCAATGCTGAGGATAAAGGCAGGGACCACACGAGCTGGGTCAGGGGCAGTGGGTGCTGCACCCACCCGGAATGTCTGTGTGTCCCCCACAACCCTCCTGCCCCCCGCCACTGCTGGTGGTGGCTGGGGGTGCTCTTGAATGTCTCCAGGCATCCCTTCTAGAAGTGATGGTCCACTTGTGACTGCCTCATGATTCTGGCTCTGCACCGTGTCCTCCAGCTCTGAATGAATCTCCCTTTCTAAGTGGGTTAGGCTGAGGTTCTGGATCTCCTGTTCCAGCATCAGCCGTCCCTTTAACCTCCCCCTTCCCGCCCACCCCTCCCCCCCCACCCCAGCCACAGGATCCTCAGCCACCACGCAGAGCACACACATTAGGAAGGACACTAAGTTTCACCAGCAACTACTCTCTGGTGTATTCAGGGTCCCATTTGCAGAGTCAGAAGTGAAAGCAGCTATGCCCGAGGGACTGGGGCTGCTCTTAGGTCATCACAGACCTAAGTTAAACCAAGGCCATGCATTAGAAAAAGCAGGGAAGGCACTGTCTGATCACAGATCTCTTAAGTAGCTCCTCCTTCACCTCTGACCCCTCTTATGTGGAACCTTTTCTCTGAGAATTGGCAGCTTTTAGGAGGGGTGTCTGCCTGCATCTGCCAGCCCAGGTACAGAAGACATAAATGCCTAAGAGGGTAACTGGTCTCAGGTGCTGCTAGGATGTGGGGGTGTCCAGGCTGCGACCCCGCTCACCTGCTGCCGGTCTCCCTCTCCTCACAGTTCTCCCCAGCCACACGTGCGGGAACCCCGGGAGGCTGCCCAACGGCATCCAGCAGGGCTCCACCTTCAATCTCGGCGACAAAGTCCGCTACAGCTGCAACCCCGGCTTCTTCCTGGAGGGCCACGCCGTGCTCACCTGCCATGCTGGCTTTGAGAACAGTGCCATGTGGGACTTCCCTCTGCCCTCCTGTAGAGGTAGGTGGCCAGAGATGGCCTCATGGGGGTATGGGGGGGGTAGCAGCTGGGAGGGGTGCTGAGGCTTCCTGAGGGATCTGTCTTAAGCAGGCAGTGATACTACTCCCCTCCCCACTGTCAGAAGCTAAATTGGAAGGAAACAAGCTCTGGAGGGTCCTTAGATCTAACTCCGCATCTGCCTCTGTGGAGGAGACTGGCATCAGGAATGACCAGGTGGGTCAGATGGGACCTTGACCCCCTTTGCATAGCCCTTCCTCACCCTTTCCCTGCCCACTCCAGGGATGTTACCCTTAGTGGTGTGATCCTCCATAGGTGGTGGCATGCAGGTGACAGGGTGACAGAAGAGTCAGCATGACAGTAAATGATATCAAGGTCCAGGCCATGAAAAAAGGACCAGTGTTCTCCCAGAAGGACTAGGAGTATCACCCTAGTGTTCTAGTGCCCCATGTTCAAGGCAGAACTAAAAATGTGGGGTGTGATCCCAGGGAGGGCTGTCCTGGGAAGGAGGGGTGCTTCCCTTCAGAGGCCCTGGCCAATGTGTTGAATCAGTTCCATATCCCGTAGTGACAGATTCCTCTCCAGTCTTTGCTTCCCAGGACCCTCCAACCCACAGTCCCACTTCACCACCCTGGCTCTGCTCTGCCACCTTCAGTTGGGAGCTTGGTCCAGTTTTCTCCACCCATCCATTTTGGAAAACTAAAGCAAAACCCCAACATAATCTTGAAGGTGTTTGCACTCAGCACCTGACTTGCAGAACACAGAAGCACAGAGACTTGACTTCAGGACAATGCAAGAGACTTGAAATGAATCATGAGTGACAGCCTTTTGGCTTCTTCTTCTGGAAGCTTCTATCTGGCTCTACCCTGAGGCTCCAGCTCCCCCTGAGAATATACTGCACTCTCCTCCTCCTCCTCCTCCTCCTCCTCCTCCTCCTCCTGCTCCTGCTCCTGCTCCTCCTCCTCCTGCTCCTGCTCCTCCTCCTCCTCCTCCTGCTCCTCCTCCTCCTCCTCCTCCTCCTCCTCTTCCTCCCCTTCCTCCTCCTCTTCCCCTTCCTCCTCCTCTTCCCCTTCCTCCTCCTTGTTCTCCTCCTGCTCATTACCCTCCCAAGTGAGAGACAAGCAGTAAGGGACATGGAGGTTCTCCTTTGCCAGGTCTGATTGCATCCCACAGTCCAGCGTCTGGATGTTTTGCCATAGTGGGCAAGAACAAGGTGGGGTGAGACCACTCAGGTCTGTATTCACATCAGTCCACAGGTGTGGAGTGGCTGCCATGGTTTGATTCACCCCTAAATCTCTCCTGAGTCTCTTTTGGCTCCTGCCAAACGCTTTTCCTTCTCCTAACTGACTTCTCTCCCTCCTCCGCCCCTGAAATGCTAGACAGCAGCCTTGGCCTCTACTCTGGGAACTTTTTTCCTCAGTGGTACTGGGGCTTGAACTCAGGGTCTAGGCATTGTCTTTAGCATATTTTGCTCAAGGCTGATGCTCTATCACTTGAGGTAGAGCTCTACTTCTAGCTTTTTGCTGGTTAATTAGACCTAAGGTGCTCTCAGACTTTCCTTCCCCAGGCTGGCTTTGAACTGGGATCCTCAGATCCCATCCTCCTGAATAGCTAGGATTACAGGCATGAGCCACCCCACCCAGATGACTCATGCATCTCCTGAACTCTTCTCTGAGTTACTCACTGTCCTAAGCTTCTAGCCCAGAGGACACTGAGCCTTCTACTAACCCTCTCCCCCTCTGCTTCAGACTTGGCCCATCTCTAAACCCGAACTCTTTCCAGTTTCCCCCAAGCCTCTGCTGCCTGCCCCAGCTCCTAGAGGAGCATTGCCACCCAAGCCAGCCAAGTTGGGCACAGTGGGTAATATTGATCTCTCCCGTATCTTATGCCTTGCCGGCCAGGTCCTGCCTTAAGCACTTCTCAGAAGGCCCTGGTGATATCTGAGCCCCCTTAGCCACCAGCTGCCTCACTGCAGGGACTGTGTGGACAGTTGTCCTCCAGCTCCCAACAACTCCAGTCCATCTTCCCCCACAGGTGAGAACTTTGAGCCACAGATCTGACGATATCACCCATCACTTAGGATCTCATCGGAGGCTCTTCATCCCTGACAG
This sequence comes from Dipodomys spectabilis, assembly GCF_019054845.1. Taxonomy (NCBI): domain Eukaryota; kingdom Metazoa; phylum Chordata; class Mammalia; order Rodentia; family Heteromyidae; genus Dipodomys; species Dipodomys spectabilis. Next base: position 42,328,558 of record NW_024870679.1, on the reverse strand, counting down.
GGTCAAGTTCTACCTCCTTAGCATGGAGCACAGCTGCTTCCAGAAAGACTCCCAGACTACCAGAGTAGCCTTTCTACTGTCATTCCATCTCCTCTGAAGTAGCTCCCTACCTGAGCACACAGCAGGCTGGGCAGGTCAAGTCTTGCTCTCAGAAGGGCTTCTTGGAGACTCCCTGCAGCCAAGGGGGAGGGGGAGATAGAGACTCAGATGTGCCTGGGCTAAAAGGCTGGGAGAAAACAAATTCACTTTCTTTCCACCTCCCAGGGTTTCCCCCACTCCCAGCCCTTCAGGTCCATTTCTCTATTCTAATTGGCCACAGCTTCAGGAGCGTCTTGACAAGCATCCTCAATTGCAGAGCCTGGCTTGTCCAAAAATGATTTTCCAAACTTGTGCTCAGGAGACTGAACCACCCTACAGCCAAAGGTGCTTACCAAATGCCCAGTCTGTGCCAGAAACTGCAGCCCTGTCAGTATGAGGTTCACATTCAGGAGAGAATGAGTCTCTTGGCCTTTTCTTTCTCTAGTCTAGAACTCTCCAGGGCTGGCATCCCTGAGCAGATAGACCTCATCCACTGGGCAGCCATCCATAAATATTTGCTGGGTGAACAGCTGCCTGGATGGATCTAATTTGTCACCAGCATTCAACAGGCACACAACCTGAGAGACAACTTCCTGGTCCAGATTACCACCTGCACCACTGCTCTGAGTGACCCTGATTTCTTTAAATCCAGGGCTTCTCAAGCAGGTTGGAGTACTGTGTGTATCTTCTCCATCCAGGAGATGCCAGTTGCTGGCTAACGGGGGCAGAGGGCACAGCTGGGATTGGAGCAGAACGGGTTAAGGGGCTGACTCTTATGGAGGCCTAGGCCAAGGATGCTGCTTGTGGCAGCTTGATTAAGCTGGCTGAGACAGGGGTCAAGCAGGGCCTGTATCCTCACTTTGTTCTCTCATTCTGGGCACATTTTTGAAGGCGGAGGTCCCTGGGTAATACTGGGATTTGTGTAACCTCTTTGACCCACACAATGAAGACTGCGTATATTTCAGCATCTGGCCTCTGACTTGTGAGTGACATTGGCCTTGGATCAAAGGAGGCCTCAGGAGGAAGGAAGGAAGGAATTCAGATACACTAGGGTCTGAGAAGCAGGTGGTGAAGAGAAAACTGTCCTTGGAGATTCAAGCCAAACACTGCCGGCTGTCACCAGACCTGGGGGAACAGGCGTACAGTCTGCAGAAGCTGAGATGGCTCGTGTTGAGTGGCATTGCAGATTTGCCACCCTGGGGAGAGGAATCTGCAGAATGTGAGGCAGGAGGTATGCTGGGCATGAGTGGTAGCTGGAGTAATATACAGGCCTGGCTTCTGCATCATATAGGCCAACGCAGAGCGGAGTGGCCACTAGCATGCCGCTACATCTCTCTGAGCTTTAAATCTAGGTCTCTAAGCAGCCTTCCAGGGCTGATTGCTTACTCATTCACTCACCCAGTGAGCCAACAGCTTTGTGAGTACCTCCCGTGCCCAGCCAGTCATGGATTCAATTCTTGTTTACCGACTGCCTATCGTATGCCAGATATCGGCCTAACTACAGAGAGCTGCAGTGAAGATCCAGCCAGACCAGATCCCACAATCTCCTGGACCTTCTCAGCCAGCAGCCAGAGCATAGAAAAGTGACAAAAATCAAATACATAAATGGCTGTCCACAGAGGTGATAGGTGACTGAGTCCTAAATGATCTCCACCTCCTGAGTATCTCGGCTTACAGGTATGAGCAATTGCTGTCCAGCTTGAATCCCATGGTTTTAAGCATGCTAAGCAGTTGCGTCTTGACTCCTGAGTAGCTTGGATTACAGACATACATCTCCACAGTAACACTCATTTCTTAATGGGATGAAGCAAGGTCTTTGATAAAGCCAAGGTTGAAGGTGTGAAGCTCAAAGCTTTAGAAGGTGGGATTGGGACATTTCCTGAGGTCCCAACATGGACAGACACATGGAGCTATGTAGAAGAGAAAGAGCAGGGCTGTGACATTAAGGCACCGGGACATTGGCTCTCTTAGTGTTGTACTTGAGTTGTAACATGGCAGCCTCTTACCCAGACCCCTGAATGTTTCCATTTCCTCTGAGCTTGAGAGCCCAGGGCTGGGAAAAAGTGGACAGGAGTTCCACTGCTGAAGACCTTAGAATCCAAGATGGCACACTGGAGGTGGCCTGGAATGGAGCGGTCTCTCATGAACATTCCTTCCTCCCCGAAATGCCTGCCATTGTAGAGTTAACAGATGTCAGAGGAGACCTAGGGACAGTTTTCTAAAATTACGGTTAATTGAAGAGACTTTAGGAGAGCCTAAAGCCAGTCGTAAATAAAGCCATAAAAGTTGAAAAGGCAACTATCAGCATAACGCCCTGCCCCAAAATGCACAGAGCCCATGCTCTGAGAGAAGGAATGAACAGTGCCGATGAATATTTTAGGCCTGTGGTGTCAGCTGAAGGTTATATTTTATGACTCCAGAGTTGTAACCATGAAATATGATGCCTTGTTTAAAGTGTGAGGAAAATCTCCAAATGGCTTTTACAGCGTCTTCCATCAAAGGAGATGGTGCTGGAGGAGTGAGGGGGTCTGGGGAGCTTAGGGGGCTAGGATGATGTCTTTTCAGAAGACCAGAAGCTTTGCACACTGAGTGACAAGTGTCAGCACTGTCTAGCAGTCATTGGCAAACAGTGTAAAGTTTGGCACTCTTACAATGGCTTAGCCAAGCACTGCCAAACAGAGAGGCCTTATCATCACAGAAACTACATCTAGACTACATCTCTACAGCTGGAGACACTCAGCTGCAACTGGCTTAGCCACACCCTGTGTGATTCTGTTTCCTTCTTTATTTATTTGTGCTATAGGTGTTTATTGACTACCTGCTATTTATCTGGAAAGGTTACTTATTAAATGCCTACTGTATACCTAGAAATATGCTAGGTATTTATTGAAACTGAAAAGATGCTAGGTGCTTATTGCATGCCTGCTATATACCTAGAAAGGTGAGAGGTATTTTTTGAATGCCTGCTGTATATTCAGAAATATGCTAGGTACTTATTGAATGCCTGATGGATAAGGGAAAAAGGTGTTGGGTAATTATTGAATGCTTACCCAGAAATGTGCTAGAGACAGAGCAGACATAGCCTCTACTTTCAGGGAGTTTGCTGTCTAGATATGAAATAAACAAAGTATGGAAAGTAATTATGGGAACATGAATGCATGGGATGGGGAGTTGTTTCTGGAAAGATCGTCCAGGAAATAACACTTAGTCTGGTACAGAAAGGCTGGCAGGGGGAGCCAGGGAGGCCCCATGAGGTAGAGAAGATGGTTCCAGAAAGAGATAGAGTATTCTGAGAAACCCTCAGACAATGTCAGCTACTTGGAAGGCAGAGATTGGGGGAAATCATGGTTCATAGCCAATCCTGGCCACACAACAAAAGTTGGTGAGGCTATTTGTAGGATGTAGTCTCTATGATATTCCAGTTGCTGCTGCCCGTCTTTCCTCTGCTGACTAATACGGAGTCCACAGAGCTCTTTATCTTGGACAAATCTTGGTACTTTCTTCTATGCTCATGGTCATGCTTTTCCATGAAATGCCTTGCTTTTTCTTGTGTATCTCGAGAATTTCTATACATCCTTCAAAACCCAGCTGTAATGATGTCTTCACTGTTGAGCCTTCCGAAATGGAATCAATATCTTAAGCAAATGTCCTACATTTTATGAACTGCACTCTTGGAAGACAGAAAAATACACTGGCCAAGGACCACATCCCCCAAAGCAGAGTTTTGGGGCTTAGAATTTCAGGCCCTTCTGGCCCTATGAGTGGTGTCACTTTTGTCAAGTGACTTGAGTCTCTTTTTGTCCTGGTTTCCTCACCTGTAAAATGAGAACAACAGGGCTACAATATGCTTGAGTACTTAGAAGAGTACCTGGGATAAGAGCTTAGTGAACAGTGTCTGGCTTGATGGTTCCTGTTACCTCTGGCTCAATTGAACACTGACATGCCTGTGGTCTTCCTCTCTGCATTTCTGAGCCAGCCCATGTGCTTCAGAGGCACAGGGGCACAAGCCTAGAGAGTGTGGGCAACTCACAATGGATCCCCTAGGCATAGAAAGAGCCATATCTATTCCCAAGGCCTATGGTATTTCAAAACTAGTGCTCTAAAGTACCATGCATGAATCAGAGCGTGACCCTTGGATCCTCTTCCTTGAATGAATGTCACATCTTGGCTGGGATTCAGGCCAGAGCAGCAAGGCAATGCCAGGTCCCTCTTTAGGGACCACTTACACAAGGTTTATGCCCTTGGGGAGTCCCAGTGGTGTGCAGAAGCCATGGGAACAAGCAGAGCACCATGTCTGAGGGAGCACAGAAAAGGATTTGGGCCTGGAAGCTTCATGAGACATGTGCTGGGAAAAAGTCAGCATATGTAGAAGGACAGGGGCAGGAGGTCTGAAAGTAAAACTTGGGACTGAGCTGCCTGGGGGCAGGGAAGATGGAAAGATTGTCCTGTCCAGCCTGGGATGCCCTTTGAGATTTTCTTAGGGAACTGTGTTACCTTCTGGGTTTCGTTGATCATGTCCAAGGTTTACTATAGCCTAGTAGGAAGCCACATGCTGTTCCCCGCAGTTCTGACTGTTGGCTTCTCTCTCGTGGGTATCAAGGATTACTGTGGTATAATGGCAGTTATCGTGTGCCGCCTTCATCAGGATTCAGTGATGATCTCTGCTACCCATTTGCTGTGTGAACTCGAGCAAATTACTTTAACCTACCTTTGGCATGGCCTTCTTTTCCTCTTGAATGAGAACAGGGGTATGTGAAATTGTCAGTACAGTATCTGACACCTAGGATGGGCTGTGGAGGTCTGCTGTCATTGTTACTTGCACAGTCTGGACCGATGTGTGCATATATCCCTTTTCAGGACCCTTTCTGCTTGTCATGAATGAAGCCTACCATGTATGGCAGTGCCACTGGGAACCCGAGCACTCATGTGATCCTCTTGTCTCTGTACCTGCAGCGGACGATGCCTGCGGTGGGACCCTGAGAGGTCAGAGCGGCATCATCTCCAGCCCACACTTCCCTTCTGAGTATCACAACAACGCTGACTGCACATGGACCATTCTGGCTGAGCTCGGAGACACCATCGCCCTGGTCTTCATTGACTTCCAGTTAGAGGACGGATACGACTTTCTGGAGGTCACAGGGACCGAAGGCTCCTCCCTGTGGTAAGTACACACCTGGCCCCCTCTTGTGGGTCCCATGGCTTCTTTGGCTTGGGATGCATAGGGTCTTTTCAATGCCAGGACCTGAAGCTTCTTTGTTATTCCTTATACCTGTACTTGAACCTGTGTCTTATCACAAAGCACAATCTCCACCATGTTTTGTAAAGCCAGGGTACATTTTTACAGGGATTTCTAGATCTGATATAAAGCTTGTCTTTCCTGAAGAATTTCATGGTAGGTCTGAGACGAGTAACTTGACTTTGGCTAAAATGGTCTCAGGATATTGACAGCATCTATTTCTGGATACTGAGGCAGAGCACCCCACAGAGAGATGAACCTCAGGGATGATGCTTTCCCCCTCTGCCAAGCTGTGAGTTGCAGAAAAGCTCCTATCTTACTATGCAAAGACCAGCTTCCTCTTGTCCTGGCTTTGCAAAAAAAAAAAAAAAAAAAAAGGCTTTTCCAGTCTTGCTTTCTTGGTGTCTTCCAACACTTGGACCACAGGTTGTGGCCAAGCTGAGTTGGGTTGTAGAGTGTTCTGCTGGGACTGACTTTACACATAGTGGTGGGTCATTTAGGACATGTTCTTGTGTTCTCATATGGCTGTGTTACTATGATGAGCCATCAGGAGGTAGTAAAAGGTTGCACGTCCTAGTGCGTACCATGCAGGGATGGCCATGTTCTCTGCCTCCATTGCTATAGGCTGGTAGGGGCAGGCAGGGCTCTGTGCCCAGGGATAGAGTGTGAAGGGGCATCACTTAGGATTGTGGGTAAAGCAGGAAGTGGATGGCTGTAAGAGACAAGGAAGTTTGTTGTCTGGAGGGATGGAGACATGATGTCAGGGGATGAAACAGCAAGCTGAGAAAGAGAAGGGGAGAGAGAGGAAAGAAACAGGAGGAGACTCTAACCGCATGTTTCTGGAGAGATGCTTTTGAAGTGATGAGTTCTCCAGTTGAATGAGACATGGTCTTTGGAGGGAGGGGGTCCTGGTTGGTTGAGGAAATCCATCAAACTCATGGCTAGGGCCTAGGAGTGATGACATGGGAAGGGACACTTGTAAAACTACTCACAGATTTGGGAACTTGTTACCCAGTGAACTCAAGTTTCCTAGTGCAGTAGAAGGTGACTGGACCCAGAGTCAGGAGACCTGCTGTCCAGAATTCATTGGCTCAGTGACTATGCAAGGAACCCAGGAAGCTGAGGTCTTGCTCTGATCCATAAACCCTGCTGTTCCATAAGCACCAGTGACTCCAGCTAAGCATTGGGTTGGTGGCAGGGGACTTTCACTGCTCGCTAATCCTCATGAGCTGTAAGGCCAAGCCTGCAGACCCTCAGGCGTGGCCATTTTGTGTAAAATATCAATTTTCTGGAGGGCTGCTTGGAGGATGTATGGAAAATGTGCAAAGGTGGAATGAACACCAACATTTTTAAAGTCCCATTGTACTCCCTTTTGGCCTTGTGTGTGTGTGTGTGTGTGTGTGTGTGTGTGTGTGTGTGTGTGTGTGTGTGTGTGTGTTGGCTTGGTCAAATGTCAAGCTAGCTGGCTGTTTATATACATTATATTTAGATATTTTAATAGTACAACGTTAGAGTCAATATACCTGCTGTCTCTATGTTTCTGTTGGTGGTGGTGTGATAGATTTTGTTTTGTTTTGTAGTACTAGGGGGTTTAAACTCAGGGTCTCACGCTTGTTAAGCAGATGTATTATCATACCACTTGACCCATACTCCCAGACCTTTTGTGTACTGTTATTTCATTATTTTTGCTGAGAATGGCACCTGGACTATGATCCTCCAATTGTAAGACTCCTACAAAAGCTGGAATAACAGGAATATGCTGCCACACCCAGTTTCTTTCATTGAGATGGATTCTTGTGAACATTTTTGTCTTCGCTGGTCTAGAGCTATAGTCCTCCTAATCTCAGCCTCCCACATATCTGGAATGACAGGTATACAGCACTGTGTCCAGTTATTGGTTAAGAAGTGTGAACTTTTTGCCTGGGCTAGTCTCAGGCCCATGATCCTCCCCATCTCAGCCCCCTGTGTAGCTGGGACTATATAATCTGAGCCACTGTACTCAGCTTCGTCTTGTTTTCCTTGTGCTAGACCTGGTTTGAACTCAGGGCTTGAGCAGTATCCTTAAGCTTCTTTTGCTCAAAGCTAGTGCTCTACAATTTGAACCATGGCTTTACTTCTGGCATTTTTGGTAGTTTAGTGGAAATAAGAGCCTCACAGACTTTCCTTCCTTGGTTGGCTTCAAACTGTGATCCTCAGATCTCAGCCTCCTGAGTAGCCAGTATTATAGGTGTCAGCCATCAGCACCTTGCTGTTCATTGTGTATTTTTAATTTAACATGTTATGTTATTAACTGAGGTCACACAGCTGGGAAGGAACAGAGTTGGGGTTCTACCCCAGGTTAGTCCCAGTCCCAAGCCTGTCTTCTAGTTGAGACTGCCCACCACAGCATGTTAGGTCTGAGATACTCCTCATGGTTGTATAGCACTTCTTCAGAACACAGAGGCCTGGTCTCTTATTAGATTATGCCCGAGTCTTGTCTTCCTATAAATAGATGCAACAATCAATAACCCATACCAGGGACTGGTGACTCACACCTATAATTCTAGCTTCTCAGGAGACTGAGATCTGAGGATCATGGTTCAAAGCAAGCCTGGGCAGAAAAGTCAATGAGACTCTTATCTGCAGTTAACCAACAAAAAGCCAAAGTAGAGGTATAGTTCAAGTGGTTGAGCGAAAAAGCTCAGGGATAATGCCTAGGTCCTGAGTTCAAGCCCCAGAACTGGTGCAGGAGTACACATACGTGAGCGTGCGCATGTTTTCTCTCTCTCTCTCTCTCTCTCTCTCTCTCTCTCTCTCTCTCTCACACACACACACACACACACACACACACACACACACACACACACACACACACACATCAATAACCATACAAGCTCCCTCTCCTCCCAATCTTTAGATCTGTTTGACTCATTTGTTTATCCATGGGCTAAAGCCAAATGGTTTCCTGCAGCTTCTTCCCCACCCCCAGCTATGGCTTTGTTCATTGTCCAAACTTCTGGACTGAAACCAATCTGAAAGATATCTCTTTTCCTATTAAGTCACTCAGTAGGACAGGAATTGAACAGAGGAAATCGTTAGGGGAGTCGTTCAGAACTCTTTGCTATAAGATTAAATGATAATTATTTACAGGGCTCCGTGTCACCATTGCCAGGCAGGATGCATTTGTTGTTTTAATTTATACTTGCACAGCAATTATAGATAAACAAACGTGGAGGCTCAAGATGTCTGTGTGAGAGGAATCCGCTCTCTCCCGGTCCCTCTCTGTCATAGATCCTTGGATTTTTGTGAAAATTCGATGCTGCTAGTTTACGAGTCTACTGCTTTCATTAGCATGCATTAAGATTCCAGGCTGTTCTCTTGAGTTCTGGCCAAGGTGTGGAAAGACAGCAGAAAAGATAGTGCTGGAAAAGATGGATCTGAATAACTGGGCATCGCTTACCTATCAAAAAGATAGGGCCCCCTTCCTCATGGGGCCTGGCTTCCCTCACATGCAGGGGCGGAGGCATGTAATATCTTGACTCAGTCTCTACACTTCCCCTCCCCCAGCCGAAAGTCCATGGTAGAGATTTAATTAAGGGCTCTAGCCGATGTACATTTCACAGACTAGTGGAGGAATTGTGGGGTTGATAATCTTGTATTTTGCCAAGTCAGGATATTTGAAGAAAACCTAGCAAGTCCTCAGCATGCTGTTTCATAAAACAGGACATCCCACTCCTGCCCAGAGTGTGGCAGGAACTAATCTTGGGTAACCTTGCACCAACTTCATAAAAGATGGGGGATCTAGGGTGGGGGAATGTACGGAAGCAGAGAGTATCAGTACCAGGACCCAGGTGTGCCTGCCCCCCACAGCTGTTGTGGCCTGGGTTTTCTCCATTTGTGTGGTTTGTACTAGCCTTCAGGAATCCATTGGTGCAGATTTCAGCCAGAAAAGTCTGTCACTGTGCCGAGCCTAGTGCCTGCTACTGTGATGTGTTTGAAAGTCCCTTGGGTATAAAGTGGATGTACTCTCCCTGTTTTGGTTGCTTTGTGTGTGTGTGACATTGACCATGAGCAGGCAAGGCTGATCTTGGAAGTAGATTTGGTATTGCTCCCTAATTATACATCCCATCATACATACACATACACACACACACACGCACATACACACATACACACATATACACACATGCACGCACACATGCACACACTTTTATCTCCAGTTCACTGAACTCAAGTTAGAGGTCAGATTCTCCATTCCTGATCCTTCTTGGGGACAAGGTGTTTTCTTCTTTTCTTCTCTCTGACCATCATGACGTCCTGGCCCTTCCCCCTCTCATTAAAGGAAAATACTTTTACCATGCCTAATGTTCATGAGGTCCCAGAGGTTTTTAGAGGACTGGGGTTAAGGACAATGAAGACCTTCTTAATCCTGGGGTCTGCGTCCCAGGATGATATATCAGGACACGTTGAAATGAGTGGCTGGGACAGCCTCTGAAGGAAAGTCAAGTGAAGTCACTGAAAGAAAGGCAAGCCAGAAGCCACTCAGACCTAACTCCCACATGGTGGCATCTTTTTGCTTTTCTTTTCTTTTTGGATTTTAAGACAGCGTCTCGTTATACAGCTCAGGCTGGCCTAAAACTCACTGTGTAATTCATGCTGGCCTTGAACTGGTGGTCCTCCTGCCTCAGCCTTCTGAGTGTTGAGATTACAGGTGTTATGTCAGATCAGCGTGACCTCCCTCCCTTTAGTAGTCCTGGGATTTTTGCTAACCCCTCTGAGCCTCGGTTTCCACACCTGAAAATAGGGTTGATTATACAAGCAATAGGGCACGCTGCGAGTGCTTACAAGGGCACTACTCTCTGGTTCCTCATAGGTATGAAATTCCTGAGATGGGGAGCAGAGTCAAGGCATCACTCGAGGGGAAGGGGAGGATGGGGAATGCTACCAGCCCAGAGTCTGTACTTGGGGCCACTGAGGCCATCCTCAGCCTCCAAGCCCGGGGCATCTTACCAGGCAGGACACAGCCTGGGCTGCCTGTGGCTGCTCGAGCTCAGGAGAGAGACTTTGCTGGAAGCTCAGAGGCCAATTGGAGGGCAGGCGCGGACAGTGAACTTTGTCATCATGGCAGTGTGGCCTCTCTGGGCATCCTGGGCAGCCAGCTGCTGCTTGAAAGAAGCAGAAAGGGGCCCCACAAATTCAGCTGGCTCTGGCTTCTTCTCTGCGTAGGGCGAGGAGTGAGGTCTACGCAGTGGGAGTGGCTGGTCCCCTCCCCCCAGGGTACCCACAAACAGAGTGAAAGGGAGAGGGACAGCGTGTGGAGAAGGCATTCAGTACATTTATGTGACAGAGGGGAAAGGAGAAGGCATCTCTGCCTGGGGCCCTCGCCGTCTCTGGCTGTAGGGGTTAGGGTCCCTCTGGGCCTCCCTTCTTCCCTTCTGCCCCCACCCCAGTGGTGGTTTCCTTTAGAGCAGGGAGGAGGAGAGGCAGAGCCAGGGCCTGGCCCAAGCTTACCACTGAAGCCAGGTTTGTCCTGAGGGTAGAGGTCCCGGATGGACCTGGACCATCCCCAGTGTCCTCAACTGTGACTCTGTGACCTGGCCTCTCAGGAGATTCCCAGCCTCTCTACCTTGCCCCCTCCACCAGACTTCTACTTCCTTCTGAACAGTCAGGCTCTGCCTGCCCGTTCTGTATTTCCATACCCCCTCTGTCAAACTTCCCTCTTCAAACATGGGAAGAGTAGGAGAGTAGAGAGCTTGCTCCAGGGTTCAGAGGAAGAGCCACTCCAAGCACATCAGAATCAAGTAGAGGTGGAAGACCTTCCCTCTCCCCTGCCCCAGGTGGAGACTCTATCTAAACTCAGCCTCAGAGCAGGGACCACTTTGATCTGAGACATGAGGGGCAAGGAGAGAGGACATTATTTTAGGGATGCTGATGGCCCTTTGGCCCAGAGTGCTCCGAGAGGACAGGACATGGTCCTGGGAATTCTCTGGGGAAGACAGTCCCCAGATGCACCCACCAGCGCTTCTGGTATCCACCTGTTAGTCTGGGCTACCCTCTCCTCTGCCTGAGAAGAAGCGATCTGAGTCTACCACCCTGAATTTCCCACATTCTGCCCTAGGCCACTCAGTGGACTGGGCTGGTTTTGGAAAAAGGAGTTTCCCTGGAAAGCATATTGGACCAACTCTGGATTCCCTCACCGCACCCCCTCCCCTCAATCCCTCCTCTCCCCACTGAGAGCTTTGAGAGAGCCCCTGAACTTTGTTCTCCTTTGTGTTTGCTTTCATTTCTTTCGGTGGGGACACAAAGCTTCCATCTACTTCACAGACAGTCGCTTTGAACCTCCTGCTAGCAACCTTCTTTCTCCTATGGAAAGATCTTGTTTTAATTATTAGGCATTCTACACATGGAATTTCAGCCGACCAGAGAGCTATTTGATCTCAGGGACTTTTAACTAGGTATTGCATTCAGGGGCCATTAGACACAAATGGAGTCAGAATGAGACTGGCGTGTCATGTCGGGGGCTGGGAGGTGTCTGTTAATTACCTGTAGTCACTTATTTGAACGTTCATATATATTGTATCACGCCATTGCTTTAGATTCTTTATATTCATGGTTACTTTCCCTCTATTTATTTCCATAAGCATTGATTTAGACTTTTCTACTAACCAGGCTTTCCTAGGTGCCAGGAGACAAAGACACAGCCTGGGGTCCTGAGGAGTTATTTATTCCCTACACTAAAGTTTGTGTAATAGCCATACACTCACCGGACCCTGCGGCTTAGAGTCAGGACCGGGAGGAGAACATTATTAAATGTTTTACAATATCATACACTAGGTACTTTTCTAAGAGGTATAAATGAGTTTCCCCAGGGACCCAAGAGAGACATATAATAGCCAGCATTCCTTCAATTAGAGAAATGGAAACCTACCTCTAGCTTATTCAAGCTGATAAGGGAGTATTCTGGTTTCTGTAACTGCAAAGACTAGGAGTCGGCTTCAGGTATTACTAGATCAAGGTATACAACTAATACGAGAGAGCTAACATACTCTCCCTTTCTCCCTTGGCTTTGCTTCCTTCTCAGCCAGGCTGTCCCCATGCGTTGGGAAAAAAATGACTCCCATCAGGTCCCTGTGGCCTATCTGTGTTAGGGACAGAAAGGGAGGATCTTTCTTGAGGGCTCTAATGAAAGTCCTCAGCTGATCCTGAATTAGACCACACTCAGTCATGTGCCCACCCTCTATACTTTGAAGCTAGAGGGGCTCTCATTGGTTACATTGAGGTCAAATGACATCCAACCCCATTCGGATCTTGTGCTGGGAGTGAAGTAAGGTGGTCCAACAAAGACAATCTCAGGTCTTTGAAGAGAAATAAGGTTGTCCTCCCATCTTCCTGGCACATGGAGGCCCTGTGTGGAGGACCCAGAGAAATGAACTCCCCACTGAGCCCTCCATAATATGAGCTGAGCAGCCAGGAGTTATTGCCATCAGCACAGAGCAGGAAAGTGCCCTGGTATGTTTAGAGCCTTGCAAGTCAGGAGCAGGGGGTGAAGTAGGAAGGGCAGGCCAAGGAGGTCAGCAATGAGCCACAGAAGAGTTTGGATCAGAGAGAGCTTTGCCCCATGTTCATGGCTAGAGGCAGTGCCACAGGTTGTGGAAAGCTTTTTGATGGTTTCAGTGAGGAAGGAAAATAATCATTCTGAGTTTTAATGGTGTTAAAAGTCCCAGAAAGCAACAATAAACCGTGCTGGCCACCCTTCAGATAAGAGGTGATCCAACCTTGAGCTGTGGCATCTGTGTGGGCTGGAGAGGAGAGGCTGGCATGGAAGGAAATAAAACACATTTCAGGTACAAAATCAGCTGGACTGAGCTCCATGGGAGGGAGGGCGGAGGAAGGGGCAAGGTCTGAGGCAATGCCTACCATGCTGGCTGGATGGCCACAGTGGATTGTGTACTGAACAAAGAAACACAGGAAGGAGCTGGGCTGGACCTGTGTGGGGGTGGTTGGCAGGCACTGGCCTCTTGAGCACGAAGTGTAGGGGGAGAAGCAGAAGGAAACAAGGCTTGATCAGGGACGGCAGTACTCTTGTTTACTGGTATACAGACTTTGTGATAAGGCTGAGGAGGGTGATGGGTGAACTCAGTAGCTCCTTGTTCTATACTCAATGTCAGAGGCCCCTGGGCGTGATGAGTGACCTGCTCATCTTTCTCTCCTTGATCTCCATCTCCACATTCAGTACCCACATCTTTCCATCCTAATTTTGTTTACCCAGAAAAACTACTTGGGCCCTTGTCCCCCCTAAACACACAGTGGGCTTTGTTTTGGGAACCCAATGATACAGAAGGGGACACACAGTCCTGTGCCTTTGTAGGACTTCTGGCTCATTTACAAAACAATCAAAAACATATGGCACAGGTGGCTCACACTTGCTACTCAGGAGGCTGAGATCCAGAGGATCATATTTTGAGGCTAGCTTGGGCACAAAAGTCCACTAGTTCCATCTCTAAATAATCAGCCAAAAGCCAGGCTGGAGGCATGACTCAGGTGGTTGAGAGCCCACTGAGTAAGCAGGCCAAGAGTGTATGAGGTCCACAGTAATTCAAAAAATCAAATTAAATATAAACCACACATCTGTGATGCACCATACGGAAATCAACAGAATGAGGACGAAGACCCCCTTATAAAATAAAACATTTGAAGGAGACATCACTGGGGAGATGGGATTTCAGCTGATACCTGCCTGTTGAGAAGGAATTGGGTCACAATATTCCAGGCACAAAAGCAGAAAGATTCATCATACCTATACCTACTTGCCTTCATGCCTGGAAGGACACAGGCCTGGCAACTGTCCTTTGCTTTGCAGAGGCAAGATCCTGAGCTAGCAGAGAGGCTGCTAGGGCTGAGAATGCTGAGCATGGCTTGCCAGAACCAGTAAAGCCAGAGCAGCCCTCTCCTAACTGCAACCCAGAACCTGCTCCCTGCTGGGGTATGTGCAGCCCTCTCCCTCTTGGTGCCACCTTGCACCAAGAAACCTATGTCTTCTGATAGAGCCCCATGAAATTGCATCTGTTGCAGCCATCAATAACTAGCCCTTTAAAATCTCATCTCCCCTATCCCTCTGAGTTGGAAATAGCATTACAAGCTCTGCAGCTGGGCCCCATAGAAGAGGACCAATGCCCCGGGCATGCTGCTGGCATGCATCACCTCCAGGAGCCAGGCCTGGGCTCCTGGACTCGCTATGGAATGACAGTCTGACCTCCTGGCTTCAGTAGGTGACAGCTTATTTCCAGAAAGAGAGCAAGACCATGAGCTAGGAATTGCTGGATGCGAGGGGGTGCTATCTGCCGCAGGCTCTGCTAAAGCTGGAGGTTAGGCAGTTTTGTGCAGAGAAAACCAAGGTCGGGGGCTGACTGCCAGCAACAGGTTTGTACTGAGTACCTTGCCTGCAAGGAAGCCTGTGCCAGTGCTGTGAAGGGCACAGACAAGATGCTGTCCTCCGCCTCTCCCGAGGACCTGCCAGGTGCCTGCACGAACAGCTAAGACAGATGGAAAGAATTGTTCTGGGCTCTTTCAGAAGCCCTGCATCCTGGCAAGCCCTGTCTTCTGAACAGTGTTGATTCATTCAGAATAACCAAGGTCTCTGTTTTCTTATTTGGCCATAAATGTTTGTTGTCCAGGCTCCTGGCTTTGATTGCACAGTATTTCACACAGGTTTGCTTGCATCTGTCGCTGGTTAGCTCTTCCCACTTCTTAGCACTGACCCATGGCCTAGCTTCTCTTTCTGAGACATACATCTTGTTTTTTTTTTTTTTCCTTTCTTTCTTACTTCCTTTTTTTCTCCCAGTATTGGGGCTTGAACTCAGGGCCTGGATGCTGTACCTTAGCTTTTTTGCTCAAGGTTGACACTGTACCACTTGAGCCACAACTCCACGCCTGGCTATTTAGTGGTTAATTGGAGATGAATCTCACAGACTTTCCTGCCTGAGCTGGTTTTGAACCGTGATCCTCACATCTCAACCTCCTGAGTAGCTAAGGTGTGAGCCATGAGCACTTGGCTGAGGTACTTCTTTTAATCTCAGCTTTCCCTTGTGCAGTGGTAGGAGTGTGACACTCATCAACTCACTAGAAAGGCAGGATTCATACAGGAAACTATTATTCAAGGGTCTGTTGGAACTAGCAAAACAACCACCATTGAATTCAGCAGTCTGCATCTTTGGGTCTGGAGAGGGCTAGATTAGTCTGAAGGGATCAGGAGAGAGACCTCTTGGAGGACGGAAACTTCTAGTGCCTCTGGACATTGCACAGCCCTGTATCCCTACATCTAGAAGAATAGTCATGTAGTTATTCCATGTCTTCTCTGCCCACCCATTCACCTACTTCCCTCTTTTCTACACCCCGCCCCACGCTTTTCTCTGAACCCATTCCCTCATTAGCAGAGAATACTCCCATCGCACTCCAAACACCAACACTTTCAATTCTACCTCCAGAAGGTATTTTGCGAGCTTGCCTTAAAACGACACGAGTGATACTTACTTTATATAGGTTATGTTCTTCCTGTGGAGCCCTCCTTTCTCTACCTTCAAACTCTCTTTCTTCTTGTTGGCCCTCCTTGCCAATTCTTTCTTCCTTTTTTTTCTGTCTCTCTTAGTGTTCGGGACATTCTCCCTGGGCAACGTGATACCACGTGTTTGTTTTTCCTTCCAACTCTGCTCTTCCCAGCCTCTTACTGAGCACCGAACATTACCACCAACCGTCCAGAGGACATCCCCCACCTTGATTCACCCCAATGTCTCCCAACTCCACTCATAACTGACCACTGAAAAATGTCCAGATGTTTGGCTCTGTACTTAGTTTATGGTACCATCCTCCACCTACTTCATCCCAAACCTGGAAGTCATCTGATTCACCTCCATCTCACTAGTCACATTTAATTAATTGCTAAGTTCTCCTGATGTCTTCCTATTCTTACTACCACTCCCTGGGTTCCAGCCCATCATCTTTCCTTCTTTGTGGGTTTTAATAGCCTCCTGACTGATCTCCCAGCCTCTTGGCACTCTTCAATCCATTCTCCCCACTGCCTACCAGAAAGGCTTAATTAAAATGCAGCTCTGACAAGCTAAGCCCCAGGCGAAAGCTTTCAATCATCTTCTGTTGTCTAACAGAATAAAATTTAAGCCCTTGATCAGACATGCAAGACCCCTCTACAGCTAACCCTTCCCTACCAATGTGATCTCATGTCTGGACACTTCCTTCTTTGAATTTCATGAACCCTCAAACTCAGTGGTGTCCCACCACAAAGGAATATTTCTTGCTTATGGTACACACCCATCCTGGGCCAGTGGGAGTGGTTCCACAAAATTATGCAGGTAGGAATCCAAGCTCAGGGGCTGTTACCACTTAATGACTGCTTCACCTGAAGTATGACCTTCTCCAGTGCTGTGGCAGGGAGAATCTAACAGGGCTTATCCACAACCCAAGCCTGACATGATTGATTTCACATCCAATTCAAATTCCATTGGCCAGAAACTGACATGTGGTCCAGACTAGCTGCAAAGGAAATGTGGATGAGTAGATGAAAGGCTTGGAGAGTGAACTTCTCTACCACACCTTATTTCAACAGATTGAAAGTTGCCTCTGTATTATAACTCTCATTGTCCCTTAAGCATCCTGACTAAACCCATCTTCTTCTATCCCTTCTTTCCCTATCTTTTGACTGCCTCTAACAGAATACAGTCATGTTGTAGTATCTTCAACCGAAAACCACAACAGCACTCACAAAGTCCTCCATTTCTCCATCTCTTCAGCTGCCACCCAATCTCAGCCATATCAAATACAGTTCTCATAATTTTTTGTTTCATTTTGTCAGTACTGGGGTTTGAACTCTGGACCTCTCCCTTGCTAAGCAGGAACTGTACCACTTGAACCATACTCCTAGCCCTTATTTATTTTAGTTATTTTTCAGGTAGGGCCTTACATTTTTGCTCAGGGTAGATACCTGACTGAGATCCTCCTACTGACATTCCCACATAGCTGACACCACACGTGTGCACTGCCATGCTCACCCAACTGTTGATTGAAATGGCAGTTTCACTATCTTTTTGTCTGGACTGGTTTCAGACTCCCATCCTCCTTATCCCCACCTCCCAAGTAGCTAGATTTATAGACGTGAATCGCTTTGCCCAACTAAAAATTCTCTGTTTTTTTCCTATCTGTCCAGCTTTTCTATTAACACTGACTTTACTAAGTGATTTCCAGGTGATAAAATCCAATGTTACTTCTCCATCGTCATCTTCTTTGCTTCTTGGCATCACATGACATTGGTCAGGTGTCCCTTTTCTCTCTCCCCACCGTTCAACCTCTCTGCTGGCCTTTTCATTTAGACTAGCTGAGTGGGGGTGTCCTAAAACTCTCCTTTTATCTGCCTTTCCTCTTTCTAGGTAACTCAGCCATCACAGGTTGGTTTTCAATATCACCTATATGCCAATAGCTCTCAGTTGAAAATGTTAGCCCCAATAGGTCTTCTGGGCTCCGCACAGATCAACAGAAATCTCAGATGAATATGTCCAAAGCAAGCTCAGGTTTTTTTCTCCTTTCAATGTGGTAAAATAACTATAATGTAAACTTTTATCATTTTAATGATTTTTAAGTATATGATTTAGAGGCATTGAATACATTGGACACTTCATGGTGGTCAGAACTGCTGTCCATCTCTGCCTCCTTGTCGCTTTTTCCAAGGGGAAACTCCACATCCATCCAATAATCGTCCTCAGCCCCTGGTAACCACCACAATGTTTTCTGACTCTGCTAGTTTCCCCATGCAAGTGGGGCCGTGCAGGATGTACTCTTTGGTGTTGGCTTATTTCTCTTAGCTTGTTTTCTAGGTCCATGCATATTGTATGTAGCATTTGTCCAAATTTCATTTCCTTTAAGTCTAATATACCATTGTATGTGTGTGTAACTGTGTGTTACATTGATAGTGTTCAGCTTTTACTTCTCATCCTTCCCCAGCGTAATCCTTTCCTCTCCTGCCTTTCTCCACCACTTCCCACAGCTGTCTGTTCCCAGGAGTGGCTATTTCTGCTCATTCCCTGCCACCAGCATCTTTTGGGCTGCTTAATAGCTGACGCCTATTTTTCTCCCTCTTCTGTAATCCATTTCCATATAACAATGAAAACAACTTAATGTTTGTAAATCAAATCATAGTCTTCCTTATTTAAGAGTTACTAACATCCTCCCATCACATTGAAAACAAAATTCTGCCATGGCCAGCCACTGTTTCCTCTCCAACTTCCCTCCTGTGTTCCACCCCACCTTACCCCTCCCCATCCCACAGCCTCACCACATTCCTTCTGCCCTAGACTGGCTGAGTGGAGACCCTCCCTCAGCCTCTGTAGTGCCCCGAGTTGTTCCTTCAAGATCTTCAAATACTCTTACTTCAAAGCCAAAGGAAGGGAGAGAAGCAGGAAGGAAGGCACGAAGGGAGGGAGAAGACAAAGAAGGAGCTAGCTGTTTTGAAATGAGTGCCATTTCCATTTCTCCTTCCCCAAAAGGCCTTTTTCACCTGGGCAGTCTAAAACAGCTCCTCCCTCTCTTTTACAGCATCTCCTTTTGTTTTAGGCATTTGTCAATATTTTATATTTTCTTGCTTCTTTGTGTTTTTGTCTATTGTCCATGCATTTCCCCTCTAAGACTACTGCCTGCAAAACCATTTAAAAAAAAAAAAGGCCCCAGCCCTACGCCTGGCCCTTAGTAGATAGCCAGGGTGGGTTTGTTTGGAGAATAGATCTGCTCCTGCTTGGCTGGTAACAATGTCCTGTGGCTAATTGCAAAGGTTACATGGAACCCCTCCACCAAGTATTTTAAGTAATAACCTTCCCAGGGACATTTGCAAATTAGCACTGACTCTTGCTGATTACTCCTTCTAAACTCAGTCTGATTAATAATTAATCAGCCAACTGTTTGGCCAGAGAAGGCTGATCAGCTCTAGGAAAGATCTTCAATTATGCAAGTCACTTGGCCAGCCTTAAAAAAACTGGGAGAGCTCAGCGGTGGACGGGACTGGAGAGGTCTGATTGCAAGGTGAGTGTGAGGGAGTGAACGGCTTCCTGGTTGTTTGTTTTTCCTTTTTGTCTCTCCCCTAGCTCTTCCTTCTTTTGACTAAGAAATCAATTAAGCTCCAACTTGCCATCTCAGAGAGAGACCTTAGGAGCACCGAAATAGAAATGTGTTAAATATCACTTTCTCTTTTGTTCCTTCCTTTTCAAAAGAGTTTGGGTCTGGGAGGCAGAGGTTAAAATTAGCCAGTTTGCTAAGCAAATGCCTGTCTGGCGCCTGATGTCAACTTCTGCCACCAGGCTAGTTTTAGCTCTTCTCTTTCTTCCTCAGAGCTCAGCCCTCTGAGCCTGGCAGTAAGGACTCAAAGATCTGGTGGACACAGGTCACAGTACCTGAACAGGGTTGGGCAGAACCGAGTCGCCAGCAACCAGTCCCATCAGGGATTCTGCCAGTGTGTGGTCTGTAGCCTTCACAGCCCAGGAAGACAGGAAGAAAGGAACCTGGGGTGAATGGATGGCTCATTGTCAGTTGTGAACTTGGTTGACCCCCTTTTAGTCTGAAGCCTGCATCCTTAGGACAGCCTCCTACCCCTGGCCTGTGTGTGGCTTCATCTTTTCTACATCCTTTTCTGGTCACTAGAGAAATGCCAAAGGGAGACTTAGAGAAAGCAGACAGGTTAATGTTGATCCCTGGGCAGAAAGGATTCAGTATAACCCATGATTGTCATTAGAGCCAACAGAGTGATGAGGTGATGCCCCAGCTACCTACATTAGAATGCCCAGGGGTGGCATCAGGCAGCAGTTTATTTATACCACAGTAGAGCTCCATGAGCTGAGGGAATGTTGGGGACTTTGAGGAAAAAAGCTTATGAAGGTATCAGAGTGACATAGGAAATGGGCTGGGGTGGTAGTGGTAATTGTCATCCAGAAATCAAGGGACATCAGTCTGTTAGGTGACAGAGAGCAGGTGCAGGGAGGAGAGGGTCCCCAAAACAGCAATTCCTAAGGATCCTAGAACTGACCCGTCTCAGTCATACTCTCCCTTTACAAACACCTTCAAAGGTGGGGTATGGTAGTATATACCTGTAATCCCAGCACTTGGAAAGGCAGAGGCAGGAGGATCTCAAATTTGAGGCCAGCCTGGGTGGTATAGTGAGATCCTGACACAAACAAAACATAAAGTGGTCCCCTAGGTCGAACCCCACACTCCTCAGTGGGGACACTTGGACCATTGTCTTGCTCAGGAGATTTGCCCACAAGGTGTTCCACACTGCAGATGCCCAGGGCTGAATGTGGGTTTGGTTACAGTTTGTGCACAGAATTTGAGTGAGCACATCTATTACTTAAAATGCAACATGAGTATTGTCCATTCATTTCACAATTTTGCCTGTCTGTTCCATACCAGTTTTAGGGCGAGTCCTGGTGATTGTGTTACCAAGCCAGGACATCTCAGCCCTTCAAGTGGCTGTTGAAGTCTGCTCTCACTTCCTTGTTCCCCCCTGAAACCTTGAGATGTGGGTTTGTATTTTCTGTTTTCTGTTTTTTGGGGTGTTTTTTCAAAGATATCTTCCTCCCAACACGAACTCCTTGTGAACATGGGTGTGTCTCATGACTGACTCCTCAATGCTCAGTGTAAGTCCTGGCTCAGACAGGGGTAAAGATTTGCTCTCTAAGTGGAGCTGTGGCTCAAAGTGGTAGAGTGCCAGCCTTGAGCAAAAAAGCACAGGGACAGCACCCAGGCCCTGAATTCAAGCCCCACAATTGACCAAAAAAAGAAGTCTGACTTTTCGAAATAAGCCAAGACCAGAGAGACAAATGGCACATGGTCTCCCTGATATGCAGATGTTACATTCAAAACACAACATGATATAAAGAGGACTCAAGAAACAAATGCCCTCTTCTTAATTTGTCGTGTTTTTAGATGACTCTACATTCTTGACCCCACATATGGTATATACACGTGTACATCTGAGGAAAGCTAAGAGGAGGGCACAGAATCAAAAGGTAACAGGTAAAAAAATGAAGCAGAAGGGTCCATCAACTGCACTGGACATTGATGAAAGTGAACTAAGCAACTCAAGGGCAGCAATGGGAGGGAGGGAATGAGAGAGAAAGAGGGAATAGCTTACACTAAGCAAAAGGAAATGTACATCTCGCCCGATTTGGAAGAAATAGTTATACTGTCAGAGTTTGTAGAGTTCACAAGCTTGAAAGGCCCTGATAATGACAGTTCGCCTTGTGAAGGTTAAAATGTATTTGTGACTTTAGCTAAATATCACTATCCCACAGCACTGTGAAATTTTTGTAATCATTTAATCTCAAAAAGAAATTTAAAAAACAACAAACTGAAAAATAAACTTCAAAAATAAATAAATAAAGCCAAAAGGAAGAAATAAGATTTGCTCTCTGGCCAAACACCAGTGGGTTATGCCTGTACTCCTAGCTTACTTGGGAGATTGAGATCGGGATCACAGTTCAAGGCTAGCTTGGACAAGTGTTTATTTACAAAGCCCTTCTGAAACAGTAGTTGGCACATGCCTGTCATCTAAGGTACCTGAGAGGCTGTGGCCAAGAGGATCATCAAGGTTATGGCCAGCTGGGGCAAAAGTTTGCAATGTGAATGGAAGAAGCTAGGTGTGGTGGTAGTGTGTGACTGTCATCCCAGCTACCAAGAGGAAGCTAAAACAGGAAGATCACAGGCTAGTTGTGTAGCTGTGCAAGAACTTTTCTCTTAAAAGCAAACAAACAAATAACAACAAAGTGTAGAAGAGGCTGAGGGATGTGGCTTCTATAGCAGGCTTGAGGCCCTAAGTTCGGTCCCTACTTTGGAAAGGAAGGAAGGAAGGAGTGCACAGGAAGAGAAGGAAGAGATGGAGGTATGTCAGGATTCAGAGCCCAGTGCTTGGGGCTCCAAGCCCAGCTCAGAAGCTTACTAGCTGTGTGACACTTAACAGATCTGTTCATCTTTCCCTCTCACTTTGCCACTTATAAAAGAGGGACAATGGTATATTTTTTCCTAAGAGCCTCCTAAAGTGAATGAGAAGATGCATGCGAACCCTTAGCACAGAGTCTAGCGCAGGGTAGCCACAACCTTGCTGTGCAGTAAGGCAAAAGGAAGGCAGGCAGAGGCTGGGAGTGGCACCGAAGCCTGCTCCAATGGCAAGGAGTGACCCTAGGAAACCACTAGCCTGGGATTCTGGGGAAGGAACCAAATGGAAAATCTTGCAGTAGAGGAGAAGGAGGGTGAAAACGAAGCTGAACCTCTGGAGGTTCCATTTCTTCATGTGCAAGATGTATGTGCTGGTAGCTCACTTGGATGGCCGAATGGGGTGGTAACCACTCGGCCAAGGCAGGGGTGCCATCCCATATAGGTGCAGGCCTCACTTCATTCTAGAGCCCCAGAGACCAGCCTGCAGGTAATACATGTGATCATGTCTATTAATGGTATACAGTATGATGTCTTAGGTTGCATGTAAGTGTGTGTGCATGTTTGTTGCCATGGTGAAACCAACTGGGCTGTCCATCATTTTATGCAGCTACCCATCCCTCTCCCTCAAGCTCTCCCTCCCCCCCTGCCCCAGACACAGGAGGAGATGAATCATCCCACGATCTTACCTACCTGTGGAATCTCCAAGACAGGGCCAAGATAGAAAATAATCAGTGGTTGTCAGGCTAGAGTGTCAGAACTAGGAGCAGTCAGACAAAGGATACAAAGTGGCAAATGCACATGAGGAGGTTGAAAACTTGATATACAGAGTGAAAACTATGGCTAATAATAGGTGTTGATTTATCTTGATGGTTGCTCTGTTGCTGAAGAGCTCTGAGCCCAGGCCACAAGAACTCAGGTTGTGCTTTTTCCCTTCAAGTGGTGTTGAGATAAGACTTCGAGAAAAATACAGAGATGGTAAGATCTCAGATCTGTGTGTGTGTGTGTGTGTGTGTGTGTGTGTGTGTGTGTGTGTGTGTGTGTGTGTGAGAGAGAGAGAGAGAGGGGGGGGGGGAGAGGGAGAGGGAGAGGGAGAGAGTTGAGTTTCCAGTTTTCATTGTGTTTTTCAAATATGTTTTTCAAATCATTGCCCATGCCAGCCCAGACAATGATCCTCCTATTTACACTTTCCATGTAGCTGGGATGATAGGTCTATATCACCATGTCCAGCTTTTTATTGATTGAGATCAGGTCTACTTTTTTTATTTGCCCAGGGTGGTGCTTGAACTATGATCCTGCTGATCTGTACCTCCCAAGTAGCTAGGATTACAGGCATGCACAATGCTACCTGGCTCTGAGTTTTCCCCCTATTCTGACCCCAAGGAAGGCAGCCTGGAGTGTAGCCTTCCAAATCGTTGTTAGGCCTCTGTACCAACTGTACTGCCAACTATTGGCTTGGCCTCAGTAAACTTGACCTCTCAGGGCTTTACATAGACGGACAAGAAATAATTTGGCCCAGCTGAATTTGAGCAAGCCAAGATCCAGTGCTGCTCTTGTCCTTCCTCTGACCATGTCTCAATGGCACCTGGAAGGCCTTTCTGTCCCAAACACCCCCGCCCCCTGCCTCCCACAGCCTCTGCTCCAAGGTTCAAGGTGTTCTGGGTCTCAGCCTCTGTAACTGATGCTTCAAGATGGCTGCTTCAGGATGGAGGCCACAGCTGCCCCTAGGCTGGGCAGCTCTGTGGCCCATGGCCATTTAGCAATGCTGTGGAGGGTGTGGGGAGAAAGTCAGAGCCACCATCAGTGGCTTTGGTGCTATTGCTGTGTAGGTTTCTGACTTCCCTTGTCCCAGGAGGCAGTGGCCATCCTCCAGAGCCTCCTGGTGGGACTGCAGACTTGGTACCCTGACACTTGCCAGTTGTTCAGGTATCAGCACAGCACCACCCTTCCTATGGAGCAGATGATTTTTCTGGAGCCAGAGGGGCTAAAAAGAGAAAACCACCACCACAAAACCCAAGTACTAGTTGTGGAGAACCTGCCCACTGTCTACCAGGCATTCCTGCTGATTGCTGTCCCTGCAGGGAGATTCAAGGAGGTCACGTGCCCAGGGCCACACAGCTTCCCAGGCCCAGGCTGAACCCTGCTTTGTCTCCCAGCCTATTTATTTCTGTTTTAGTCTCACCTGGATCTTAAGGGACTAGATTTCTTGTAAGATATTTCTGAGTTTGTGTTCTCAGCATCAGCATTTGCAAGGCTGGTGCTTTGCCCCTCAAGCCACACCCCAGCCCTCTTTAGCTTTGGTGTTTATTTTGCTGGGTTTTGTTGGTTTGTTTGTTGTCATTGTTGTTTAAAGGGTCTTACACTTTTTGCTCAGGACAAACCTCAGTCTGTAGTCCTTCTCCCTGTACCTCCCACATAGCTGGGATTACAGGAGTATGCTAACATACTCAGTTTGTCTATTGCAATGCAGTCTTGCTGTCCTTGAACTATAAATCCTCCTGATCTCTACCTCCTGAGTAGTTTAGGATTATAAGTTTGAAGCACCATGTCTGCCTAGGCCTCAGCTTTGTTGCCCTTGTGCTGCTTTGTCCTTGGAAAGTGGGCAGCAGAGTTCATTAGGCCTTGTCAGCTTCATGCTGCCCATTCCCTGGAAGCCAAGCCCAGCAAACATGGGACAGCCTGCCATCAGCCCATAGCCGCATCACTGCAAACAGATGGCCCAAGTCATTTAGCCACATCCTGTTCCTTGCAGGTCTGTGGCCTGAGGTTGTCCAGGTAACCCATTTCATTTAGTGTGGTCTTTGTGGTGCTGTAGGGGTCCCCAGGCAGTGATAGCCCAGCCTTTGCCCTGGTCAGAAAGCATCACCGGCTTCCTGACTTTCGTTTGCAGCTCTCATGATGACAGGAGTCTGTCAAGTGACAGACACTGAGACACTGGTCACTGTGTCCTCAGGCCTCCCTGTGAGCTGAGGATGACACCTTAGGTGCTGACTGACACCTCCCTCTCCATGAACAATGCCTGCAGTTACCAGTGCTGCTTCTGTCCTTGCTAGGTAATGCAGTGCCTTTCCTAGCTACCTAGAGATCCTCCCAACCCTGTCCAAGCCCCACCTAAGCTCCGCCCAGGCCCCCCTCACAGTCTCCACCTCCAAGGCCCCGCCCCTAGCCCTGCTCTTGGCCAGATACTGCCCCACCCACTCATGCCCCGCCTCCCGCTGCTGCCTCAGCCAGTAATTACCTTAACCAGGAAGTTGACAGGTCTCTGGTGACTTCTAGCCCAGCTGGAAAAGATTCATTATTCTGTATCTGGAAATAACCAATCCGTCAGGAAAGTGGCTGAGATAACCAGTGTAAAACTTCGCCATTCAGGGGAATTAATTAGGATTCCTTATTAAAGATCCAATTAGGCAAAAGGGCATTTTTATCTGTGATAGTCAGCTGCTCTTATTTTTCTAAAGCTAGAATTCCAAGTTTGGGTTTTTTCTTTTTCATTTTTTTTTTTTTAAAGAGGAGAAAAGCAGGGTGGTGAATTGCTGCAGAATCATTCCCTCTCCTGATGTCAGTTACATCTTCATCAGGAAGTGAAAATAGATTTTCTCATTCAATTTGCAATGCTTTATCTCTTCCCAGTCTTGGTAATGAGTCTGTTCAGGTCCTTTCAGTGAGAGCTACAACCCAGGTGGGGTTTTGGGGGGGAGTAGGGTGCTTGGTTAGGAAGAGAGCAACCTGATGCCGTGGGCTGGCAAGTATTACCAGCTGTGCCACCCACTGTCCCTGCGCCCTTCACCTTCTCCTGCCTCCATTTCTTCCTATCTACAGCCATCTCCCAGGATCAGGGTTAGGATTAAGAGTAAATGGGTAAACAGGGCACTGGTGGCTCATGCCTGTAATCCCTCCTACTCAGGAGGCCGAGATCTGAGGATCGTGGTTCAAAGCCAGCCAGGGCAGAAAAGTCCATGAGTCTCTCCAATAAACCACTAGGGGAAAAAAAACAAAAACAAAAACGAAGTGGCACTGAGGCTGAAAGTGGTAGTGCACTAGCCTTGAGCAAAATAGAGGTCAGGGGGAGTCCCCAGGCCCAAAGTTAATCCCACAACAACAACAACAACAACAACAAAAAGGTAGGTAGACAGTGAGAGGTGTTTCAGTGGTGATGAACCCCACACCCCACACCCTACACCCCAGTACCCTGTATACCACACTTCCCAGCCCTGTGGTTTCAGATGCCTTAGTTGCTTCCTGAATCTTGTTTTTCTCCTCTGTAAACTGGGAGGGAAATCCCACCTTCATAGCCTCTGGGAGGGTTCATGATAGAACATGACAGCATGTTGAGTGTGATATTCTTGTCAACCCTAAAACATCTTTCCCATGGCACCCTATACTTCACATCATGCTCCTCTCCTGGCTACCTGTTTTGGCTTTCTGTCGCTTTACCACACAGCAGAGCCACATGTTACCTTCTGATTCCTTTTCTCAATATTGTTTGGACCTCAACACTCTCTTTCACAGCGGGGATCCCCCCCTCCGTGCTCTGTGCCCCACCCTTCCTGTCTTTCCTCCTTTTCTTTGTCCTGCATCCACTGGTCACCTTGTTATTCTTTAGGCCGCAGACTTGTTCTTCTCACCTCAAGACCTTTGTACATGCTACCTCCCCACCCTTCCCCCCCAAAAAAAAACAAATCTGGAAGGTTCTTTTCTTCATTATTTATAGAACTCATCCTCTGGCCTTTTTAAGCTGCCAGTTGTAAAGCCATTTTCTCCTCCAAGCCTTTCCTGAGCATCTGTTTATGCTGACAGGTGCTTCCTCAGAGTTTTAGTGTCTGATTCTTCCCCATTAGATTCCATTGGAGTTGAGCACCAAGGGGCTGAGGCTTCTCACCCCTTTCCTCAGCCCCAGAAGCTCTGTTGTTGGATCGCCATCACCTTCACTCTCTAGGGGAGGAAACTGGGGCATGGGGAGGTAAGGAGCATGTGACTTCATGAGTCACCCAGGGAGTTAGTGACAGGGCTGGGTGAATTTAAGCAGCTGCAAAGGCTGGAGGGTCAGGGAGTTAGTTGTGGCTCGATATGGTTTGCTTTGGGTCCCTGAGATGAAGTCCCCCAGCTTCTCTGAGGCACCTCAGGTTGTGGCCATGTGCAGGACACACGGACCTGTGACATAGAAACAATTTTGTTTTACAGGAAGAGAACACAGTGTGCTCTAAGAACCAATGCCTGCTATTCTCCCTTGCTTCCCTCCCTTGCTTCCCCCTGCTCGCCCCCTCCCCCTGCCAATTCCCCCATCAAATAATTCCCGATAATGAAGTTAGGATGATTCATTGGGTTTCTGATGAGCGTGAATTCATCATCAAAATCTGCATATTTCAATCCCCTGATAGGTGCTCAGATTCCTAACCTGATTAATATGTACAGTGCTTTATCCTGGGACTTTACAAGAGCAAAACCAGCCTGTTTTTCAGGCCTGCATGGCTTCCCGCATCTGGGGTTCTGGAAGGGTGGGAGATGCTGCTGGCTGGGGGCTGTGTTGGGAGGAGCAATGTGGGAACTCCTCAGGGATTGGGGCAAGGAGTCCAGGGGCTGGGCTGAAAGAGGAAGTGGAGCGCAAAGATCCCCCAGAACCACCGCATCAGACTACCTACCCTATCATGTAAGCCAGAGGACCTGGCTGCCCAATGTTCTGCAGCCACTACTCCAAAAGTTGTCGGGGCTTGAGACAGCCCACAGCCCACAGCCCGGTGCCTGGATGACCACCTGTCGGCCAACACCACCACCTAGGCTAGGTTCTTACACCAGATAGATACCCACACTCCTCTTCCTGAGAGACAGCAGGCTGGCCAAGCAGCGCCGTGCCTCCTTCCACAGCCCCACTGTCACCAGTCCTGTCCTATCTGAGGTTAACCTCTGTCACCTCACACTGCCCATCCTGTTCTCCATCCAATGCTGCTCTTGGCCCACACCAGCCCAGCTTGGTCCATACCTCCTTGGACTGAGACTACTGCCACCCAGACCCCATCCAAACCCAGGCTGCCTCCTCTTGTCCCTGACCCCTGCACAAACAACACACACACACACACACACACACACACACACACACACACACTGCACACCATGTGTCAATACACCATACCATAGGCAACATACACAGAGAACACCCATACCCATACACAATATAACACCACACACACTGCACACCACATACCAACATTATACACTTAACACCCATTCACTACCCACAATACCACACATACACACACATCATGCTACATACATAAACAGCTATACACTACATATCATAACACATACACATACCACATACACACTACATACCATGCCATACCACATACAACTCACACATTGCATGCCATATACTCACCACACACATATACATAGCAGACACCACATATAGACTGCTCAGTAAGAGTTCCCACTACCCACCACACACATGCCACCACAGTACACACCAGGCACAACACACACAAAACGACACACAGCAAGAGCTCTTGGTCTCTTTTGCTGGCTGTGATATCACTACAGGATGTTTGCTTTCAGGATTTGGGTGAGGAACTAAACTTCTCTGAGTCTCTAATTCTTTTTCTTTTTTGGGGGGGGGGCAGTCGTGGAGCCTGAACTCTGGGCCTGGGCGCTGTCCCTCAGCTCTTCAGCTCAAGGCTAGAGCTCTACCACTTGAACCACAGCACCACTTTCGACTTTTTTTTCCTCTTTGCTTATGTGGTTATGTGGTGCTGAGGAATCGAACCCAGGGCCTCAGGCATGCAAGGCATGCGCTCTACCACTGAGCCACCTTCCCAGTCCCGAGTCTCTATTTCTTTACCTTTTTCTATTCTCTCTCTCTCTCCTCTCTCCTCTCCTCTCTCTCTCTCTCTCTCTCTCTCTCTCTCTCTCTCTCTGTCTCTGTCTCTCTGTCTCTGTCTCTCTCTCTCTCTCTCTTTTGGAGTGGGGGTCAGTTGTGGTACATGAACTCAGGGCCCAGGTACTATCCCTGAGTTCTTTTTTGTTCAACATTAGTGTGCTACTGCTTTGAGCCACAACATCACTGGTGGTTTCCTGGTGGTTATTGGATGTGAAAGTCCCATGGACTTTCATGCCTGGGCTGGCTTTGAACTGCTATCCTCAGATCTTAGCCTCCTCAATAGCTAGGATTACAGATTTGAGGAACCAGCACCTGGCTATTTCTTTATTTGTTTGTTTATTTGTTTTTGTTGGTCATGGGGCTTGAACTCTGGGCCTGGGCACTGTCCCTGCGTTCTTCAGGTCAAGGCAAGCACTCTACCACTTGAGCCACAGCGCCACTTCTGGTTTTCTGGTGGTTTACTGGAGATAAGAGTCTCACGGACTTTTCTGCCTGGGCTGGCTTTGAACTGCAATCCTCAGATCTCAGCCTCCTCAGTAGCTAGAATTATAGATATGAGCCACCAGTGTCTGGCTTTTAAACAGGGCTCCTAACAATAATAGTTTACTCTTACTGGAGGGAATCTCTCCCTGCGCCTGAGCAGAGTGCCAGTCCCACCCCCACCATGTCGCGCCTCCCAGTCACAGAGCTTTATCCTCAGAGGACAGCCTTGACCCAGGTACCCAGTGTTCTTCCTGTGTGGAAGGTGGAACCCTAAAGTAGTAGTTTTGGGAAGCAAGGCCTCCCTGCCTTCTCCATAGAACTATCTGCAGCATCTTGGGAGTGAGGAATTTTGGACTGTCTGGAAGCTGGAGACCCTGTCAGTAACCAGCATGCCCTGGTAGGTGAGCCAGAGGAGGGCTGTGCTTGGCGCATCCTGCGAGCCCTTCTGCCCACTCTGCCCCACTTCAAGTGTAAATAGCCTGTTGGCCACTACAGGTGACAATGGTGAAGGGAACCTGCTCCAGAGAAGGTCCTGCAGCCAGTAAAGGTTGTAGGATTGTGTCAGCCAACAAGTGACAAGATTCTCAGGGTGACTCTGGGAAGCCCAGGTCTGCAGATCTAGGCCTTATTATGGCTTCACCCAGAAGAAGAGAGTCTGGGCTATTTACACACCATTTCCTGAGAGTCAGACATGAGACCATGACAGGTGTTCATCCCACAGCCCTTCCAGTGTGCTATACACATGGACACAGTGGCCTGGCACGGGGTTTAAAGTCCCTTTGGAATGCAGGAATGCAGGAGCTTGCAGTGGGCAGTAAGCAGTCCACCCATAAGGTCAGGGATACCAAGCAGGGCCCTGGCACCACCTGCTGCAGGAATGAGCGTGTGGAATAGTGGTGTGCAGGTGAACTGATGGCCCTAACCCTCATAGCTATGTAGCCATGATGGTACCAACTCTCTGCTTGGGACCCTGAGGAGGAGCATCCTCCCTTAGCCTTGAGACCTGCAGAGATGGGCAGAACCACAGCAATCTACTCTGGGGAGCAGGGACAAAGGACAGTGAGGCTCTACTATCAGGGAGCCCCACAAAACAAGAGGCTATAAACCCCTTTCCTATCACCAGTGTCAGATAGCAGCCTTGGAAGCTCCCTTGGACAGGAGGAAGGTGAGATGCCATGTGCAGATATATGTGGCTCTCCTGCCATTCTAGCTCATGTGGAGGCTGCTCTCTGATGCAGGGAAAAAAGCTGGGCTCTCTGCTTGTTTGTCAGTCAGCCACTGAGATTTGAAAAAAAACAAAGATATGAAACATAGTTTGTAAAGTCACAGAATGGTGCATTCTATAGATTTAAAGAACACTCACACATATATATGTGTACCTGTACCTGTACCTGTACATGCGCACGCGCGCGCACACACACACACACACACACACACAATCATTACTGGAAGGGAAGTCTGCTGCCAACATTCATATATTTTAGACACGTTTGTATTTAGGGGGCTATGGATGGGGTGAAATCATGTTCCTTCCCATGGTAAATGTTACAAGGAGCTCATGCATAGCTGAGTGGCAGCACCTACCTGAGGACTTTATTTCCTGTGTCACTTTCTAGAAACACCATTAAAAAAAAATTTCAGAAGTCATCTTGGACAGAAAGGGAAAAAGGCTTTTTTTCTAGCTACCCTAGTTTACGCTCCTCCACTCCTACTGTCCCGGGCCTCCCCTCCCCTCCTCTGCCTGGCAGGCCAGTCCTAAGCCCACCGCCCAAACTTTGATAAAACCCATTTCCATGGGCCTGCCTCAGTAAGTGACTAAGCTCACATACTAAGTACTCAATAAACATCCCCCCCCCCCACCTTCCTTTCTCTGAAGTAATTTTAGTTTACTGGCTTAATTCCTTTCCTTTTCTCTTGTCCCAGGCCCAGATGTGACCCAGATGTTTCAATAGGTGCGGGGGTCAGTGGATGGAGCACATGAGGGATCCACTCACAAGCACAATAAAGCATCGTCAATTGATTGCTCACATCCTACAATGCTAGAAACATCCCATTCATCATTTTTAATGGGATGAGGCGAACCTTTCCATTGGACTCTGCTCTCATTTGCATTTAGTTTTGTCCTTTTGCAAAGGCTCTCTAGTTAATGCCTTGAGGTGCTGTACCCCCACTTTCTCCTCCCAAACCACCTGACCAAGCCTCTGACTGAAAGAGGGAAAGAACAATTATTATTATTATTTTTTATCAAATTAGGTTTCCAGCCAAAGAACAGAAACAGGACTTTAGAAGAATAAAGGGTTTTCGATTTTTATTTTAATTCCATTATAACTACCGAGGGCTGGTCATCAAAGAAAATTGAGGAAATGGGGAAATACCAGATAACTAATGTCTCTGTGCATGAACCTTGTCTGCACTTCCTTCCCATTTTTCTTTGTCTTGTTATTACTTTAAACAGTTGTGTGTGTGTGTGTGTGTGTGTGTGTGTGTGTGTTTATTCTTGATACTTACAAAGCAATTCATGCACATTGTGAAAAATTCAAAACATGCCCAAGAATACAGAATAAAAATTTTTACAATGTTCTGTTTTGTCAACTTCTGCTCTAAATTCATCATTGTCCCCAGAGATTAGCACCATTACAAAGTTGGTGGGTAGAACTGTTTTCTTCTCCATGTATATACATGCCCAAGATGGAGGGGTGGCATGTGCATACTTTATTCTGCATCTTGCTCTGGTTCTCTTACATGTATGTGGGCAGTTTTCCAGGTGTGTGTGTGTGTGTGTGTGTGTGTGTGTGTGTGTGTGTGTGTGTGTGTGTGCGTGTGTGTGTACACGTCTGTATCAGTGTGGTCAGCAATCACCTGGTGTTAATGCAGTTTTTCACCATTTCAGGCTCCTACACTTAACACCATCTTGTGTTTATATCTATCTTGGTTGTGCACTGAGGCATTTATAGGAGAGCTTTCTAAAAGTGGAATTTTGGGGTCAAAGTATATGTTATGCTTAAATTTAGATTCTGCCAAAACGTACTCTAAAAACCAGGATGAATTTAATTTTCTGTCAGCTCTGTTTTGAGACTATTTCCCATCCTCCTTCCCAAAGCCGTTTTGTTATTTTTATGCATCTCAGAGAGTGAACAGAAGTCCCACATTTAGCCTGGTTCAGTGGCATTCATCTGTCATCTCAGCTGCCTGGGAATCTGAGATGGGAGGACTTTAGTTCAGAAGTTTGCCCAGCCTGGTCAACATAGTGAGTGAGGCTCAATCTTCCAAATGAAAAGGAAATAGCACCTTTTGGTTTCCGTTCTTCCAACTTGTAAGGTGACCAGTAATCTCTTCCAAATTTATTCTTATTCTCTAAATTTGTTCATATTCTTTATCCATCTCTCTTGGGCTCTTTTTCCTATTGATTTGTAAGAGCTCTTTATATATCTGAAATATTACTACATTATAAGAAATAGTTGTCAGTCAGTGACTTGTCTTAATCACATTGTTCTGCTCTCACTCATTGCAGATGTTTCAAAAGTTTGTGTGTTCTATAGCCAGGTGCCAGTTGCTCATGCTTATAATACTAGCTACTCAGAAAATGGAGAACTGAGGATTGTGGTTCAAAACCAGCCTGGGCCAGAAAAATCCATTAGAGGCTTATCTCCAATAAACTACTCAGAAAAGGCCAGAAGTGGCACTTGTGGCTCAGTGGTAGAGCACTGGCCTTGAGCAAAAACAAAGTTCAGAAACAGCACCCAGGCCCTGAGTTCAAGTCCCAGGAACAGTACAAAAAAGGAAAAATGCTTGTCCGCTCCAGTCACCCCATCTTCTAATTTCATCAAATAAAACTCCTGAGTTTTCTATCAGCTAGGAAGACCTCCCCGCTTGGAAATCATTATACTAGTCTTCATTTCTTCTAGAATTCTTAGACTTTCATATTTTGCCCTGAACTTTAAAAAAAGAATGTATGTGTTCTGATACTAGGATTGAACTCAGGGCCTGGATGCTGTTCTATAGCTTTTTTCATGCAAGACGGCACTCTACCACTTGAGCCACAGTTCTACTTCCACCTTTATGTGTTTTATTGGAGATAACAGTTTCTCAGCTTTGTCTGCCTGGGAGGGCTTTGAATTGGGGTCTGCAGAACTCAGCCTCCTGAGTAACAAGGATTTCAGGTGTGAACTACTAGCACCTGCTTACACTCAACTTTTTAATCTGTTTTAATTATAGTTTTGTACTGGATAAGAACAATAGATCTAGGTTTATTTTAGTTCCCATATCAAATCATCCCTAACTCTGTCTTTTCTGATTTGCAATAGCCCTAGTATTATAAACCAAGTTCCCATTGCTGCTTGACTGCTCTGGGAGAGCTGCTGCCTTCCACTTCATTCCTCTATTATTGTACCGTAATGGTATCATTTGCACTTCATCATAGCTTTATAGTAAGTTTTATTTTCTGGTGGGAAAAGCTTCCCTCCCTATTACTATTTTTAAAACATTTTATTGGCAATTCTTATGCATTTGCTTTTGCAAATGAATTTGAGAACAAGTTTTTCAGATTTCCTTCCAAAGAAATTCCATTGTGATTTGGGTTGGCGTTTCACTGAATTTGAAGAACGATTGGAAAGAACTGACATGGTCACAACACTGACTGTCTCTCAATTTTCAGGTCTTTTAAAAAAAATGCTCTTTAGTAAAAAGAAACTTATTTTTTCTATCACACAGATCTAGTAAATTTCTTGTTAGGTTTATTTATATATTTACTTATTTTGCTAATCCATCGTTTTATTGAACGTTCTACCAATAGTTCTAAAATGGATTATTTTAGATTTTCTAGGTTGGACAATCATTAGCTACAAGTCATGCTTTAATTCTTCCTTTTCATTGTCTGTGCTCTTTTCCTTGTCTTGTTTTTGTTCATTTGGTTTTGCCTTCCCCTATGGCTAATGTTTCCAGACTGTGTTAGAGACAGGTAACAGGTTTGGCAGCTTCAGAGTTTCTGCCTATGAGACATATAAAGGCATGCACAGATTTTACTAAATTCTGTATTCCTCATCCATAAAAACAGAAAGCCATCTAGAGCTGTTTTTACCCTCATTTAAAATAAAATTGAGAAACCACACATTCTATATTAAATAGTACTATTTTTAGAAAATAATATAGAGTTAGGTGCTAGTAGCTCATGCCTGTAATCCTAGCTATTCAGGAGGCTGAGATCTGAAGATCATAGTTCAAAGCCAGCCCAGACAGACAAATCCAAGAGACTCTTACTTCCAACTAACTGACAAAATGCCAGAAGTGGAAGTGTTGCTCAGGTGTTAAGTAGCATGCCAGCCTTGAGGGAAAAAGCCAAGTGAGAGTGGGAGGCCCTGAGTTCAAGCCCCACCCCGGTACCAGCACAATAAATAAGTAAACAAATAAATAATCTTGAGTGATTTGGAAAAGGTTGATTGAGCCTGACAGGGAAGCCCTGAAAATAGGAAACAGACACATCCCTGAGCACCATCGGATAGAGACTGTCCTGTCTGGAGGGTGGGATGTGTAGTGTTGTACTTTAACCTTTGCACATCCACTAACTAGATGGATCACAGTTTCCTTAACCCTTTCTGTGTGGACAGACATGAAGACCATTTCCAGTTGTTTCTGTTATAATAGGGCCCTTGAAGAATATTTTTCATCTGTAAAGTTTTTTTTTTCTTCTGGAATTTATGATTATTTCTTTAGGAGCAATTCCCAGAATGGATTTTTTTTTAAGACTCTTGATTATTTTTTTTTTCTTCCAAATTGCTTCCTAAAAGCTTTCGATCATTTGGCACCAGTACTGGCAGTATATGAATGTCCACAGAAATGGGACTTTTAAAATTAAAGATTGTGAAATATGCTACTGGGAAAAGAGAATAAGCCTGGGAGTCAGGGCGTTGGGCTTAAATTCCGATTCACTGTGAATCATTAAAAAACAAACAAACAAAAAACAAAACCCAACCTTGCTGGATATGGGTGGCTCACACTGATAATCTTAGGTACTCAGGAGGTTTGAGATCTGAGGATCGAGGTTCGAAGCCAGTCTAGGCAGGAAAGTCTGTGAGACTCTTATCTCCAATTAACCACCCAAATGCCAGAAGTGGGACTATAGATCAAGTGGTAGAGTACCAGCCTTGAGTAAAAAAGCCAAGTGAGAGCTGGAGGCCCTGTATTCAAGCCCCAGTGTAGGCACCAAAGGAAATAGCTCTCTGAGCCTCAGTGTCCTTATCTATAAAGCATGCAGTGAATTCGAATTTCTTCTGGCGAGCTGAAGGCTGAATGGAATCATACTGGTGATGCCTTGGCACAAAGAAGCTACAAACTGACAGGAGTGACATTCCCTTTATCTGGACCATTTTCAGAGGATTTTATTTCCTAATCGGCTCAAGAGAAAAACATGCTACAGCAAGGAATGACTTCTGTCCCCATGCCGAGGCCTGTCAGCCAAGGAGAAGCCCTTTCCTGCAGTTGCTGCTGGCCCTGCCTGTAATGTGGAAGGATGTCCCGTGGAATACCAGCCACAATCCCTGTTGCATACAGGCCACTCAGACCCTGCGGCCTGACCTCTGCTCTGTGCCTGTGGGAACAAGCAGCCAGCCCGGCTTCCCCAGTGACAGTCATGGTCAGGGGCTCCAGAGAGGCCATCAGCTTCTTCCTGATAGGTCACCGGGCTTCTTTCTCCTATGGACATTGAGTGGAGCAGGATAGGTGTCATCTGTGCTCACATCCTGCTTACCAATTCTGCCAGTTCCACCTTCTAAATGCCACTGTTCTTGCTTATAGGCTCCTTGTCCCCCATCCTCTCTTCTGGCTCATTGTGAGCCTGGCCGTGCTACTTCCCTGCTGAAACCCCTACACCATGGCTCCTGTTCCCAATGGGGTGTCATCTAAACCATTAGCTTGCATCTCAGGTCCTCCACTGCCTGCCACTCCTGACTCATGCACCCCACTCATGCATTCCTTTGTGCAAGAAGCATTTTTCAGGCTCGGCACTGGTGGCTCACACCTGTAATCCTCGCTACTCAGGAGGCTGAGATCTGAGAATAACAATTTGAAGCCTACTTGTATAGGAAAGTCCATGAGACTCTTATCTCCAATTAGCCAGCAAAAAGCTGGAATTGAAGGTGTGACTCAGTAGTAGAACAATACCTTTGAGGGAAAAAGTCAAGTGAGGACTGGAGGACCCAGTACTGACACACTGCCAAACACACACACACACACACACACACACTCAAAGCATTTTGCATTTAAGCATCAAGAACTAGTACTTAAAGAAGATATTGGAGGTATCATGATGATGTGTCTTAAACTAGCCAACCTAGGACAAGGTGATATTTGCTGCACTTTTGGGAGGAACGCAGGCTGTACCAATGAAGCACTTGGTATGTGCCGTCTCTCTTAACCCTTCCAACAGTCCTATGAGCAGTGTTTTTGTACATTCCACTTTTATAGATGAGGAATCCCTAGTCATTACCGTAGCCTGTCCAAGGTTTGCTCTGCTAGGAAAAATATGGCGATGGCTTTGGTCACAAGAGCCCATTTCCTCAGCCAGTCATCAGTCTCAAATTGACCAAGACTAGGAGACTAAGCTGGTAGTGTGTTAATCAGCTCTTCATCACTATGACCAAATTCCCGAGGAAAACAAAGGAAGAAAGGATTCATTTTCTCATCGTTCCATGGGTCTCAGTCCATGGCCCCTCTGTTGTTTATCTGCAGTGAGGCAGAACATCATGGCAGGGGGTGAAGAGTAGAGCAAGGTTGCTCACCACATGGCAGCCAGGAAGCAGAGGGATGAAGAAAGGAAAGGGCCCTCCAGGGTTCCCCACACCCAGGACCTACTTCCTCTATCCAGCCCCTACCTCCTTTAGTTTCCAACTACCAGTTGGGGATCAGGCCTTCAGTACAAGTACCTTTGTGTTGAACATGACAGAATGGACTATGATGAGAACTGGAAAAATCTTCTTCTGAGGGCTTCAGGGTCAGGCAAAAGATCCGTGCCTTTCCTTGGCTTCCACCATCCACATTCCTCCCTGGGTTATTTATGATTTCCCAGGAGAGGCCTCTAGCTTGCTCTCTGGACCTTTTGTGGCCAGCCTTCCCAGAGTATGTGGTGCATACTTGATAACTACGCTGAATTAAATTGGATTGGACTGAACCAAATTGAATTCCGAAGCAGATAGTCTCAAGCAATGGCTAGAATTTAAGTTCATTGTTGTCCTAATCATCTTGTAGTAGCTAACATTGCTTCCCACTTGTAAGCCAGGCTGAGCGCTTAGGTTTTGAGAACAGTATATTTTAAGGGGTTTCTGTCCAGCCTGGGTAACTTTTCCTGCATAGATCCTAGGAAACTGATCTGAATCATGTGTGTTCTTTGATATAGTTTTCTGATATGTCCTGGAAGTCAAAACAATCTGGGTTTAGCAATCATCTCTACTACTTAGATCATTGGACAAATTACTTAACTTCCCTGGGCCTTTAGTACTTCATACATATGTTGTATGAGAAGTGAAATACCAAGTTCCTACACTATGCATAATGTAGGGTAAGAGTGCATAGATCTGGGCAATAATTATAATAGTTGATGAATTGTCTAGTCAGTAAGGAAAACATGGAAACAGAAAGTATGGTCTTCAAAGGGCACAGAGTCACCTTGGTCAGACCAGAACCCTGGTAGAAGAGGGAGTTTCCAGGTTATACATACAGAAAAATCGCCAGGAAACAGGGAAAACTGAGAGGGGGTGGGCCTGGAGATGTAGATAGCGATCAGGTCAATTGTGTTTTATTCTGGGATCCATAGGGAGCCATTGAAAAGTTTATAGGAGGGAATGACCTGATCAGCTTTGCATTGTTGATAGGTCCCTCTGCTTGATCTAGACAACAGGGTGGAGGGGTAGGTGTGGGCACAGACAGGAGCTGCTCATGGTAGCACAAGGCCAGTGAAAAGCAATGAAGTTGGGATTGGCATGGTCAGCATCCATGATGGTGAGGAAGGGGCAATTTATGAGACCCAGCATGCTTGTTTAGCCTCTAGTGAGCCAGAGTGGCAGAGGAGAGGATAAATAAAGATGGCTTCCAGGTCGGCTTGGCTGGATAAAATGGCAGAGGTGACAGAGGGAGTGATGGCAGTTCGAGCTACAGATGTCTGCGGACTACCCAAGGTTCATTGATGTAAGGATCTCAGTTTGGGGGTGTGGTATGGCTTGTAAATAGTCTTGGGAATCCATTAATAGAAAATTAGGGAAAGAAGCAAGCTGACTGGGAGACAGCAGGGCAAGTGAGCAGACAGGAGGACTGAGGATACATGGGGCAATTACAAGGGGCTTCCTAGGAGCCCCTGCTACGACAGAAGGTAGACCTACAGATGGTCATGCTGATGTCACATGTGTCAGGGAAAGACCTGGGTTTCTACTTTGTCTTTACCTTCCTTCCTTTTGCTGCCTGGCTTACTTACCAGTCTGTAAGACGAGACCATAAACCTTTGCCATACTCTGCTTCTCCCTCTCCCACCCCAAGTCCTGATCCTGTCCTTCAGGTTCTATTGAAGTTGTTCCTAGAATACTTCAAGACCTGGTAGACATGGGGCTTTCCAAGGACCCTGTG
The DNA here is from genome assembly GCF_019054845.1 of Dipodomys spectabilis. Taxonomy (NCBI): domain Eukaryota; kingdom Metazoa; phylum Chordata; class Mammalia; order Rodentia; family Heteromyidae; genus Dipodomys; species Dipodomys spectabilis. The sequence continues at coordinate 42,289,328 of NW_024870679.1, read as the reverse complement.
GTACACACTTGTAATCCCATAAAAACCAGAAGGCTGAGACTCAGCCAACGAGTGAAATGCTCTAAATATCAGGCCTCGTTCCCTGGTTCAAGGAATCTGATGGGCCCTGGACTGTTAATGCTCTCCAGTCCTTTTGGAAAGCATCAGCATGTAATTGTTAAGGTCTTCTGACTTCTTGGCACCCTGAGTAATGATTGAAGAGCTGAGCAAACAGTAGTGTTTAGACCCTGCTTTCACAGTTGTGAGTCAGTAAATTAGTAAAATGACCCATCTGCATTTTCCTCCCTTACCAACGTTTATCGTGACGCAACATTTGAGAAGTTTGACTTAGAGGTCATTGTGAGGACCAACAAGACCTAGCACACCCCACTATTTAACAAATTATGAAAATTTCCTTGGCTTCTCCCTACCCTGAAATAAGGCTCAGGAAATGAGACTCAGAGATGCTTAACAGCTTTCTCAAGGTCACACAGCTGGATTCTGGCTGCATTCGAATTGAAACCCCAGATCTGTCTGAGATTTGTACACCAACACAGCACCTGCTGGCTGGAAAATGGCTCCTGTTTTCAGGTAATTACGTCTCTATCCTACGGAAGGTGTAGAAAATTGGAAGACTAAAACAATGGTTCAGTTGTAGAAGTCAAATCTTGACTCAACATGAAGATCTTTCAAATAGAATAGATTAAGAGCAGATTAGCTTCCTGGAGAAGGAGACCAGTAGAGTGTTCAGCAAGGACTGCACACACCATGAAGTTACCTAGTAAGTTCAAAGTACAAGGACTGAGAAAACTATGGATCTTGTATCATTTTCTTTAACTTACAAGACAACTGAGAAAATATGTGACTGCAGAGAGATGGGTACCTCTGATGTCCTTTAGGGCCGATTGGAGTATATTTCCACAGTTGACCTCTTTGGCAAAGGCAGGGTGTTAATTGGGGAATTCTTGAACCAAATTACAGAAGAGCAGATGGGTTTTCACTTGTGCTCTCTCTGTTGATGTCAGTCCAGTGCTCAAGTCTACAAAGACAATGCAGTCAAGAGAGAGGGACAGGTTTCACCTTTGAAGCTGTTTCATTAGGCCATCCTATCTTTCCCTGAGTCAATTTCAGACCTCCAGACTCAATTACCTCTGGCTAGTCTTCTCCCCACCTCTCCTCTATGGTTCTGCCTCACCCTGTAGATCCCAGTGCCCACATTGGCTTCCCAGCCCGCTACTCACAGGTGTTTAATCTTAGATGAATCATTTAACCTCTTTGAGTTGCACGCCCTGTTGGTGGGATTATAAATTGGCACAACCTTTTCAGTAGGTAATTTCACAGAGCTGATTAAAACATAACAGGCACATACCACTGTTAAGAATTTATATGAAGGAAGTAGTGAGAGGCTCGTGCAAAATGATATGTGCATAGATGTCCACTGTGGTGTTATTTCTTATAGAGGGAGAAAGGAAACAGCCTCCATCCAACATTAATGGTTCTATTAAGTGTGGCACATGCAGTAGATGAAATACGTGACCATTAAAATTATAATCTCAACTAATATTCAAATAAATTGGAAAATGCTTCATATATATAGTGAAAAACTCAGCACATAAAAGTGAATCTATAGCATGAACTCAAAAGTTTTACATACATACATATAATAGTTATAAAAAGGAGGAAAGTTAAGAAAAAATTGTCAGCACCCATAGCTATGAATAGAGATCGTTAACGTACTTTTACTTTATGGTCGTTTGCACACACACACACGCGTGCGTGTGTGTGTGTGTGTATGTGTATGTGGTGCTAGGGATGGAACTCAGGGCTTCAAGCATAGTAAGCCCATGTTCAACCACTGAGCCAAAACCACAACCACTTAAAATGTATTTAGATAGCTCCTAGAACTCACAGGATGCATCACAAACATCCTAACAGAGGAATTTCAAAATCTGATTGCATTCTAACCCAGTGCCTGAATCCTCTGCCATCTTCCCCGTCACCACCATCTCCCCACATCAATCCCATGTGTTTTGCCTAAGGCAGCCAAGCTACTTGCTGCTCTAGAAATACATCATAGCCATTCGCACTACTATGCCTTTATCCTTCCTGCCTTCCCTACCCAGAATGATCTTCCCAGCATTCCTAGGCTGCCAATCAGTGTGTCTATTTATCACTTTCATTTTCCTTTTCCCAAGACCTTGTGGAAACCCCAGGCAAGAAAGATTAACTCTCTCTTGGTAAGCGAGGAAAGGACACATAGATTAACATCTTGGAGAGCGAATAGGAGCTTGTAAGCTACACAAAAGACATAGACATGCCTCAATTCTGGAATGACTTCCCAGCTAGTGAGCTCTGGTACCTATTTCTCTCATAATCCTATCTCACTGTATTTTGTGTTGCATATGGATACAGGTCTCCCCCAGCCAGTAAGGGGATAGAAGGCAAAAGTTATTAAGCCTTGTTGGTTTTGCAATATTAAGTACATATTAGGTCTCATAAATACATTTTTGACCCAAAGATGAAATCTGAAAGCTCCAGTACAGTACTTACTTCTTCTTTGTCTTGATACAAATGGAGACAAGAATATATTATTTTTCCCCTCCTTGCTACTAGGGCTTGAACTCAGGACCTTGCACTTTCACTTGACTTTTCCCCTCAAGGCTGCTGCTGTACCTCTTGAGCCACAACTCTACTTCCTGCTTTTTTTTGTGGTTAATTGAAGATAGGAGTCCCTTGGACTGCCTGGGCTGGCTTTGAGTCCTTATCAGCCTCCTGAGTATCTAGGATTACAGTGCGAGCTACCAGTATCTAGCCCAAGAGATGGTCTTATTGTTATTGTTATTGTCGTCAGTTTCAAGGACAGACCCAGTGCTGTGGATAACTTTTTACATATAGCCTGGATCAAATTAAGTCATTCGTCTAATAGTTATCAAGATGTTATTCTGTCCAACATTGAGGCTTTCCTTCAGTTAAGAAGCCTGCCACTCTGAGCTTTGCTTCTTCTTTAAACACCATGTCATAGTTTCAGAATGATGCCTTTGAAATCACTCCTATCTGAGTAACATTCCTTTTGGATTCATAAAATCTTTATGTCAGCCTTTCCTCATCTCACTGGCTAGGAGCAGGAAAGGAGATCCGGAATGACTGAACTAGAAGAGGAGAGTGCAATCTTTTCTCATATGTGGGTCACACATTTAATGTAAACGGGTTTTAAAATGCAAATCCAATACTGACTACAGTTATGGCAAGAAAACCTTGGCTCTGTCCAAAGTGCTGAATCTGTGAGTTTAGATCATTTAATCTCTGATTAAAGAGTGGGTGGTGTGGAAACGTGTTCATTTGGATTGCAGGTTTGAATGGATTAAAAGATCCAGTAATAGCCATACTAGTGATAAGAAAACAAATGCTGTCAGAAATAAAGCAGTAGCTTATTAGTGCTTCCCACAAAGAGACAGACAGACAGGGAGGCAGGCAGGCAAGCGGACAGAAGGAGAGAGAAAGAGAATGAGTAAGTTAGTACTTCAAACCCAATGCAAAAGGATTCTTGGGAGCCATGCATTTGATAGACACACTTTTTTCCTTAGTTTCTACAACATAATAGACATAGTAAGACGTTAAATTAGATAAAACATTATCTTTGGTGTCCACAAGATCACAACTAATGCTTGCTCAGTCACTGACCAGCTGTTGACCTTGACAATTTACTTAACCTTCCAAGCCTCTGATTTCTCATTTTAAAATCCACAGGATTATTGTGGAGATTAAATAAGTTAATGCCCACAGAGCACTTTGCGTAGAACTTATAACAAGTTCTCAGTGAGTGTTACATATCAGCCTTAGGTGTTGCACTGGGCCCAATGCTTTATGTCCAATGCCTCATTTATTCTGTCTCCTTTATCCCCGTTGTGTTGAGTAGGTTTGAAATCCCCTTTTCAAGGGAGAAGAAAATGTGGCTCAGAAGAATAAGGTTAGGTAAGTTGCCTAAGTCACTTTAGTCAGTAGTGTATACAGAATTCCTAACCTGTCCTTTCTTCCTCTACAGCCAGTTCTGTAGATTGCAGGGAGGCTGCTTAGAGCAGGAGTTGAGAACAGACCAGCTCTCCATGTTCAGCATCCGAGGAAGTAAGATAAAGGCTACCCTTATCTCGACTGGCATTTTCAGAAGTCAAAAATCTAAGCAGAGAGAGAGGATAAATCCTAAATCCTGAGAGACTGAACCCAAGTCCAGCCACCCACAGAGTTTCCTTAGTCTCCTAGTCCTTGGGGGATCATAGACTAGACACATACCAGTTCATCTCAGGCTACACTCAGGTAAGGTGCTCAGGCCTCACGATTTCCCAAGGGAATCTGGTGGCTATGTCCCCAGCTACCTTAGATAAGGATGAAGGACAGCAGACTATTTGCAAGTTTCACTTGGGGCTCTTGAATTGCTGGCTAGAGACTCATTGGCACTGGAACAGGGCAGGAGCTTGACTTGAAAATTGGCTTAAGAAAAGCTGTCATCCACATAGTCATGGTCTCATACTCTTTTTGGAATCTCCCCCTCCCCCCGACAGCTGAGAGAATGCTTTGACTATGCTGGTGTCCCACAGAAGATGGGAAGAAGGGTTCTGAGTTAGTGACAACCCATTACTACCTTGGTGGTAACATAAGAACATGCTTTTTCTTTCAGTCCAACAGCTACAACTCATTCCTTCAGAAAGGAGCCTCTCTCTCTCTCTCTCTCTCTCTCTCTCTCTCTCTCTCACACACACACACACACACACACACACACATTCTTTGCTTCTGTTCCTTGTGGGAAAAATGAGGCAAAAAAGCCAAACCTTCTTTTCACCCCAAAGCTATCCCATAAACAGTGGAGCTATTTGGATCCCCTTGATTGAAATTAGAAAGGTCACATCTCAGTAGTGTCTGTGGGCCTTGCTTTTCCCATTTGTGACAATCCTGCGCTGTCCTGGGCCTCCCTAAGGTGCCCTTCTAGCTCTGACCTTCCATGAGTCTTTCAAACACAGAGCTTGGCCAGCCATCAAGCAGGTAAGTGGATCAATGAGGCCTGTTCATCGAATTGTGCTGCTCCCTGGGCTCCTGTCTGTGTCTTCAGCCTATACTGCTGCTGTCAGATCAATATGGGAGCAGATGGCTGTGCTGTGCCCTAACAATGGCTCCTTTGCAGGGACTTAGCTCAGTCCTTCTCTGTCAAGCTGGGGAGGTCAGGGACAATCATGTCCAACACACCAGCCACTCTACGGAGGTCTGTGTTGGCTTCTGATAAAAGTCAGCAGGGGTCTGTGGAATGGCCCATGTGCTGGACTCCCCTGTCTGTCCCATCTTGTGCACATATGCCTGGGAGGGCTGGGTGGCCTCATCTTCTGCTGATGCTGAAGGGAAGGCATGGTGTATATGAGAAAATGAAGCATGAGTGCCAGATTATTTTCAGTGCCTCACTGCCTTGAAGCAGTGTTCTTGTGGAATAGCTCCTTGCTTTGGAATTGGTGTGTGTGTGTGTGTGTGTGTGTGTGTGTGTGTGTGTGTGTGTGTGTGTGTGTGTTGAATCAGTACATGGAACAGAAAGTTCTGGAGATCAATTCTTGGGTTGCCTCATTTGGCTGTTCGTCTTCTCTCTGCACTTGTTCCTGAGTGGTCACTCCATTCCTTCAATCTGCCTGACCTTCTAGCTTTAGCAGCCTAATGGCTGCCCCCATTTCTATTGCTTTTATTGAAATTACCAAGAGAATCTGATTGGCCCTGTTCATTAGTCACCTAGCTACTCCTTGTCCAATCAGCTGACACTGGGAAGGAACAAGTTCAGCTGATACAACCATAGCAGCCTGCACCGATCCCCTTGGTGATGGAATAGGGGGAGCAAAGCAGTCCCCAGAAGAGGGTCTGGCAGACACTTTGAGGTCCCCCTACTACAGTGGTTTAGCCAACTTCTCTTCCTTCTGGTTTTCCTCAGAAGGTAATGAAGGAAAAAATATTTTTCATCCACATCCTTGAGCTAAACAAAATGATGCAGTCTAAGGGTCTGGCCCTCGGTGAAGAGAACTTGAGAGTAATCTCAGGGTGTCCTCAACACTTCAGTGTTGTCTGTCTAGCTTTTGCAGCCCGTGAAAGGGAGCTTGGTAAATACTCAGGATTACTGTGATTATGACTAGTCCTTTAAGTAGCCAGATTCCCCAAATTCTCAAGAATTGTAATACCTTGGGATTTAGAGATATAATTAAAACCAGATGAGCCTCAGAGAGCCTGATGGTAATGATGCATCAAACTGCAGAGAGATTTGCAATGTGAGTTCCTGACTTTCCTCTTGCTCATGTGGTTGGGGAGTAAGGCCTGAAGAGGTCAGAGGCCTAAAGGACTTCAGTTACTGGAGCCACTGGGCCTAGAGTCCTAGCCTTCCATTCTCCTCGAACTTGGGACACAGCCTGTGAACCCACTCCACAGGTTAGAAATGCTGAGTCAGCCTTGGGCAGTGAGCCATGGCCATGCTAAACAGCTTTGTGCTGTTGCAGGAGTGGAAGAGGCTGGCCAAGTCTGACCTGTTTCCTCTTGGCAGCCATTTGCCTTCTGCCCACACATCAGTCTTGCCAAAAGAGGGCTAAGCAGCAACTGCAGGCCATCCCCCGCCCCATCTAATTTTTCCTCATTTTCCAATGTTTTTCTCTGACTTTAGTGCTTACTGAAAAGTGTAGAAACACCTGTAAAGCAATCCAATGTTTTAATTGGTCCATTGACTATAGCGACCTGAATCTATATTATCTGTTGTGTCAAGAATGTTTTGACCTTCTAAGGAAACGAATATGCTCCAAACCAGCACCAGGCAAGCAGGTTAGACTGATCCATAAGCAGATGTCTGGGGTCTAGAGATTTCCAGAGCATTAAATCTCCATCGAAACATGGCTAGAGTCTTAAAGCTCATGAGTTGGAGCAACACAAGAAGGAAAGGAGCCCCATGGCTTCTATATGAGATGATGGAGGATGGTGGTGGAGCCCGAATACCTGAGTTCTGCTGTTTGATGGCTGTGCAACCTCAGACAAGTTTCTCAACTTCTCTGGGCCTCTGCCTTCTCATCAGCAAGCTAGAATCTGCCTCATGGGATTGCTGTGTTAGATGCTCTAGTAGCTATGAGGTACTTAGAACCATGCTTGGTATGTAGGAAGTACTGGGTAGGATCTCTTTCCTAAGTATTGCTCAGATACTTTCTACTATAGTTTCTCATTTTATCTCACAATACTGAAGAAAAATTGAATCACTGCTATTGCATAAACTGCCTGGAGCGACATGGGTAATAAGCAATAAAAATAGATTCCCAAGGAGATCTCTGACTTCACACACCATGTGTTTTCTCATATCACTCCCCCAGACCACACCCCAGTGGTGGCCAGCCTGGCTTCTCCATCATCACCAGCATCCTCATTCACTAGGCCCCTGATGGTTTCTTGGTACCTCCTGGAGTTCTGGTGGTCTAGGAGTCTCAACACCTCCTAGCCCTGGAAACATGGGCAAGTTGTTTCATCTCTGTGAGCTGCAACTTCTTTACATCTGCAAACTGGCATGAGCAAGTGAGGAAAAGAATAGCAGCCCTCGATCCCTGGAGGCTGGCCCAGCACTCATAGGACTCAGTCCCAGAAACTGGCCCAGCACCTACACTGAGACCTTAGGTTTCTTCTGGTGACTTTAAATACTTCACAGTGTTAACACCAGACAAGGCCACTCTGTGACCATGATGGATTAAGACAGTTACAAGATCCATAGCCACATCTTGTCTGATTTCAGACAAAAAAAAAAAATGAGAACATTCTTGAAGTAGAGCCCCACCTCTACTTATGTTTTAATTTCCCACCTCCTAACTATTCTAAGTGCTAATGCTCCAGCCGCATCCAATCCAAGACAGAGCTCTGCTTCCTCGAATCTAGTCCTTTCCAGAAACGTCTCCCTAAGGCTCTGTGGATCCTTGTGTTTTCCTTACTCCTGACAGTCTATAATCTTAATTTCACTCAACTATAGGCAGATGCCTGGTGGTCATTGGCTGGGAGGGAAGGGCAGGCATTGACTTCTCCTTGAGACTTAAGTGTGCAACACACTTAGAAACAGGTCTGGTTCATAGTGCAGGTTATTAGCATTCCATTTGTTACTGTAAAATAACAGACCATCCCCTTTTGGCAGAGCTAAGGACTTCCCATGAAGTAACCAACCAGCTCCTTCATGTCTGAAGTCCACGCAGATGCCCCCTTATGGCAACTGTGGGTATTGAAGCACTTCCCTTCATTCTACAGTCTTCACACCTGTAGGCCTCAAGCTGATGGAAATCTCTTTCATCCCGGATTTTTGGGGTGGTGTATTTGGGGATCCCATGAGGGACATCCTCTCTATGAGACCAGGTTAGCAGTAGAGAGATAATCAAACCCTAGCAAACTCCTTTTTGCTCCTGGGCAGAGGAGACACTCTGCAGATGGAGATTTCCCTCAATCCCCTTGCCAGGGCTGTGTGAGCCAGAAGAGCCCTGCCAGATTCTTTAGCACAAATGTATTCGCAGCTGCATCAGTGAAGGGCAGCCCTGGGGACCACAGCATTCTTCCATGCCCACTGTTGCTAATTGCAAGATAATGCATTAAAAATACAGAGCCGCATCTGTTCGTTTTACCGTGGGTATTGGGGAATTTGTGTGGTTTATAATGACAGGGTATGAGAAGAGGAAAATGCTGCTTTATGCCTATGAGCCACAAGCGCTGCTGCTTCTGTGAGCACAGGCCTGGAGGTGTGGCTTCAACTGCACAGCACACTTTCTGGGTACTATCCAGGCTCTTCTGTATAGGCACCAGGGGGTAGTTCCAAGTTTTTCTCTGGAAATAACTCCATAGCCAGCCAAGCAGACAGCATGTGTCTAGGTGCCTGGGAGATCTTTTGGTCCCACTTTGGTGTTTGTGGAGAGTTCCTAGGAGCAAGGAGGACTGGCACATCTGGGACAGGAAGAGCCAACAACCTTATGTGATCCAGTTGATCATTTCCCAGCAGATATGAGCTGAGTGCCTAACCTGGTGCCTAAACTCCTCATCTATAAGATATTTTTATTTCACCTGTATACCCACAGGGCATGTAGCTTAGTGCCAGACTGACTAATTGCCAAGTATGTACTGAGGACCTGTGTTACATCCCCAGCACTGAAAGAGCAAATACAAAACAAAAAGGTACCTACCACATTGGATTTTCAAAAATTAAGATAATTGCATGAAATTACCCCCAAAAGATGACCAGGCATAGGCATTCAATGGAATGTCATTATTGTACTCTATGATGAGTTGTATTGGATTTTAGGTTGACCAATGAGGCTATCCTCCACCAGCTGGAGAGACAGACAATAGCTACAGTATACTTTATGTTGAAGTGGCCATGTATAGACTTATGCAGCTGTTACAGGAGACAGAGCAGGTGGGAGTGCCATAGAAGACTTCCTGTTCTGAGTCCAGAAGGATAAGCTAAGTTTCCCAGACCTAAAATGTAATGTGATCCTGGCTTGAAGTAATATCTGCAAGGGCCCTGTGGGAGCTTTTGAAGGAAGAGGTGTTCAGTTGTGTTTCTTGGGGATATACAGTATAGGGAGACCTTGGTGTGAAGATACTAAGATATTTGCGTCATAAATTACTCCATGAGTTAGTGGTTTGAGAAAAGATTTATTATCTTAGATGTTGTCTTTGTTAGGTGTGGCTTAGCTGGGTTCTCAGATTAGGACTTCACATAGGGCTGAAATCTAAGTATCTACCAGGGCTGCCTTTATTTCAAAACTCACCTGGGCAGATGATGGCTTCCAAACAGATCCATGTGGTGTGGTTGTTTTCAGGCTTCACCTCCTCAGTGTTGGTAATCAGAGACAGCTCCTGTTTCTTTCCATAGGAAAACTTTTGTTCTGACTGCTTGCTTTATTAGAGCAAACCAAAGAGAGAATCAGACAGAAGTCATGGTTTTTCAAAACTTGCTGTCAGAAGTCACATGGGACTCTTGCTAAAATTCTAGTGACTCAGCAGGGTGAGATCTGAGGATCATGAGATTCAAAAAGCTGGAAGTGGAAGTATCGCTCCAAGGGTAGAGTGCCAGTCTTGAATGAAAAAGCTAAGATAGGGCACTGGACCCTGAGTTCAAGTCCTAGTTCTGGCGCACACACACACACACACACACACACACACACACACACACACACACACACACACACACACACACACACACACACACACACAACATGATACTATTTTTGCTATATTCAACTCACCAAAAGTCAGTCAGTAGGTCCAGCCCAAATGCAAGGAGAGGAAGTGCACAAAGCATGGGTCCAGGAGGCACAGGGGTTATGTACAGTCACTTCTGACTCTGCTTCCAGTCTACTCACTGATCCTCATGATCCATGTGTTTTCCACATACAAAATACAGTCACTACTTTTCATGATCTCCCAATGTATCACCCCATGATGGGGTAATAAGAACTGCAAGTACAGAACCACCATCTACATCCTGGCCAGCGGTACCTGAGGTTTATGGCTATAATTCCTTAAGTACAGACGCTAGAAAACTGTTACTGTGGATTTCATGACTTGCAAAACTGCAGAGATAAATGGTCGCTCATGTCCAGTATCCAGTGGTGAGATAGGACTGGGGTTAATGGTGATAGACGTGCTTACTCATAATGGGGGGAGGGATGTGGCAAGTGTAAAGGAGTCACCATCTTGAAACCATGTTTCAAAGGCTTGATATAATTCTAACTCTCCCCTGTATGGTTAGTTCCTCCCTCTGTGTCACTTCCTTGCCCATGAAAGACAGCCTGTGTTTGAAGCAGACTTAATTCTTTAACCTGTGTCCTGCTAAGTAGTTTTGGGGTTTCAATGGGTTCTTTAAATTTTTGTACTATCTCTGTCCCTTCTAGTCCCAGATGTCACCTTCCAGTCATAGTTTTCTCAAAAATCATCGTGGTCTTTGGTAAACCATATTTTGATTCCCTTTGTGCTCAAAAGCTACATCTACATCCCACGGCCACTGTTGTTGGGTGGAATCGATCCATAAGGCACATTGATCTCCGTAAGGGTCTCCATGCCTAGATCCTTCTGAGTCTTAGCCAAAGACTACACAGTCCCATCCCGAGCTTTGTTTCCAGTCCTCCACTTTTTTCTTTTTTCTTTCTTTTTTTTTTTTGGGGGGGGGTCCAGTTGTGGGGCTTAAATGCTGGGCCTGGGTGCTGTCCCTCAGCTCTTCAGCTCAAGGCTAGCGCTCTACCACTTGAGCCACAGTGCCACTTCCAACTTTTTTTTCCCTGCTTATGTGGTGCTGAGGACTCGAACCCAGGGCCTCAAGCATGCAAGGCAAGCACCCTACCACTGAGCCACCTTCCCAGCCCCTCTACTTTTTTCTTGACAGAGAAAAGCCTACACCAATCTGGACTCCCAAGTCCAGATTTCTATCAACAATGCCATTGAGGGAATGGAGATTCTTCCTGTCATCTCTTCAATTGCTCCCAGCCTCTCCCCAATGCCTGACTCCGAAGCAGTCTCTCACCTTTGGGTATAAGTCACAGAGCTATTCTTCTCTTAAACCAAAATCTGAACTCAACTAACTACTCCAATTTCCAACACATTTTTGTCAAGACTCAGTGACCTGAGCAATACATATGAATTTTTATGTGTCAGGAATCAGAAACATCTTAGCAGGGTCTATTACAAGGCTGTAGAACATTTATTCCCCTGGGCTTCAAGAACCTCAAGGCTCACCTTGCAATCCAGTTCCAAGCGTACTACTTTCAGTTACCAGTACCATTCAGTTCCTTGCAGACTGTTAGACGGTGAGCCAAAGTTCCTACTGAGTGTTGGCAGGAAGCCATCCTCTGTCCTTTGTCACATGAGCCTCTCCATAGGGTAGCTTTCAACATGTCACTTTGCTTCAAGCGAGCATGAGAGAAAAGAGCCAGGGAGACTCGCAAGATTTCATAGTATAATATTAAAAGTGGCATCCCAACACACTTTTTCCCTGTTCTGTTCTGAGTCTCTAGGTCTAGCCTACATTCAAAGGCGTGGGATTACACAAAGATATGAATATGGGGAGGTAGTGTGCACTGGAGCATTTCCAGTGCCCAGAGACATGCACCTGGCAAGTCCTCAATGGCCCGATTATGTCATGCAAGACACCCATAGGTGATGGGCAGCTACTGGAATAGCTCACTGTTGAAGAGGCGAATTTTAAACTCAACCAGCCAGAACACTGGGAAGATTAGAAAGAGAGCCATGCTTAGGAGAGCTGGGGTTAAGCAATTGGTACAGGGAAGACCACCATTGCATTGTGTTACTGGTAATCCACCCTTGAAGATGCTTTGCCTGTTTTTCCCAGCTTAAAACTGCCTGATTAAGGTTTCATCTTCTCTAAACCATCCTCCAGGGGCCTAGGCACTTGCCACACACCAGACTTCATTTACAACAATGTTCCTGGCATTATACTTACCCTGTCACACCTGCAGGGCAGGCATTGCTGGTGGAGGTGTCACATGACAGGACAAAGAGGAACAAGTACCTTTGTGACCTCATCCTGATGGCCTCCCCTATCCATGAACCTGACCTGTAGTCTTACAAGCCTGGGAATTGGACTTTATGGAGGTCCTCCTCCAAACAATTGATGTTTTAGTGGAGGATGAAACCCAGTGATAAAACCCCAGTGTATTTGTGCAGCCAGATGCCAATACATTATTTTGCAACTAAGGCTCATTTCTCTGCTGGGATTTGAGGGGAAACCCAATAAATAAAATCTACTTATTTCCCTCTCAGGTGCAGAATCAATTGGCAGATATAGGAGAGAGCCAGATGAGCGTTATTACTGATTGAACTGACTAGAAGGAAGAAGACCTGAGTATATCTGTAGTAAGAGAGGGAGAGACAGAATGAACCAAACATGGCCAGCTCATCCCAGGCTCCCAGTAGCTAAGGCAGCCTCCTGCCTTCTCCACAGAGTGAATGAGGAGTTGAGGAAAGAAGAATGGGAAAGAGATTCTTTTGTGGTCCAGGGGCTATCTGCATCAACATCATCTGTGTGTTTTGAACTAGAAATTAAAGGCCCAACTCCCAGAAATACTGAGCCCAAGGCACATGTGCGTGAGAGCATCCATCTCAGTGCTACCAGCATCCTAATAAAGGTGTAAGAAGCACTAGTCTGGGGTGGGGGACAATACCCCACATGGACATAAGAGGTCCAGGAAGAAGTGTCTCCCCTAGCATATCCAGCCACTTGAGGTCTCTGCTTCCTGGAAAAATGAATCAGAGATAAATGCCATAGCTTTCACACTCAGATTTTAGCCTGTAGCCTTCCCAAACAATGTCAAGTACAAGCTCCTCGGTATCTCTGCTTCAGAAGGGGCAACCCTTGGGCTTGATGTCCTCCTGTCTGTCCTTCCTCCTATAGCCCATGCAGGGGGTGACATCACTGCCCCTTAGCAATCTCTGAGGACTAGAATGACCAATATCAAGATTTCAAAGATGGGCTGGGTGCTGATGGCCCATGCCTGTAATCCTCGCTACTCAGGAGGCTGAGATTTGAGGATCAATGGTTCAAAGCCAGCCCGGGCAGGGAAGGGCATGAGACTCATCTCCAATTAACCACCAGAAAACCGGAACTGGCGCTGTGGCTCAAAGTGGTAGAGTACTAGCTATCCTTCAGCAAAAGAGCCGAGGGACAGAGCCAAGCCCATGACTGACCAAAAAGAATAATAATTAAAAAAAAAAAGATTTCAAAGATGGGAGCACACGCACCTCCATACTTCTGAATTGCCTCTCGCTCCCTACTAAATTCTCTGCCATAACCTGCATGTTCCAACACCATCCTACACTTCCAGTCACTCTGGCCTCTAATATGCTACCTGTTATATGCTTCCACCTCAGGACCTTGGCACTTGCTGCCCCACTGCTTAGAGGCCTCTCTCTAATACCTTGGCAAGCTTGGCTTCTACTCATCTTTTAATCACTAGATGTCATCCTACAGCATACCTCCGACAGCCTACCTCAAGCGACCTGCACCCTGCCTGTCATTGTTTATCTCATCACCCTGGTTTGTTTTCTTCCAAGCATTTGACACTATCAAAAATGGTCTGGCATGTTTGTTGACTTATTTGTCTTTCTCCTCTTTAGCACCAAAACAGCTACTGGTACGTTGCAGGAATAGGATTTACATAAATATTGGTTAAATGAATGAATAATAAGTTAATGACTACATGAATATAGAAGAGAAAGATCTGAGTGGAGGATGATAGGCACAGAGGCTGTACCCACACACTTTTCCAAGGACAAGGCTCCTGGCTAGTGGAGTCTGGGAGACTGGTGTCCCACGGGCTTTCCTGTCTGCTTTTTCTCTTGCCCACTTACTTGGGTCTGGACTCGCCCTGCTCCTCTTCTACCTCCCTCCTTCCCTCTTCCTCTGACGTCAGTGCTGTGGTCATTAGAAGCCAGCATACTTAGCCCTTCGGGTTGTGTCTTTCTTCAAACCTTGTTAATAGAGTTGGTTTTCTCCAGGGACCCAGCACACTGTTGTCAAAACTCTTGACTGAGCCACCCACATTCATGTAATTAATCACAGGGGTGGCAAGAGGGTGGGGACCCAGCTGTGTAGGGGCCTCTCCGCACACAGCTGCTGCCCACCAGGTGCCCACAGTTCGGGCTGGAAAGAAGGCAGCCTACTGAAGCCACTGCAGAGTCGCACTGTTGGAGTCTAATTACTAGAGTGGGGAAGAGGGGAACCACCACCTTTTAAGAGGAGTAGGTAGCAAAGTAAATTAAATGGGTAGTGCAGAGACTTGGGAGAGAAACAAGACCGAAGACAGTCTCTTCTAGAGTTATAAACTGGCATATATTTATCAACGTATTCGTCATCTATTGCTGTGTAACAAATTACCACAAGTTAATGACTTTCAACAGCATACCATACCTTCACAGGGTTTAAACATTTCTACATTTAGTCCTACATGTATATAGTAGCCAGGGTTCCGGTAACAGCTTCTCTAGATGCATTACTTGAAGCCTCACAAGACTATGATCTTAGGGGCAGCCGAGACTTAGTTCTCATCTGATGGTTTATGAGGGAAGTATCTATGACTCGTTTCTGTAGTTGCCACATCCTTGTGTGCCTTGTGGGACAGAGAGCTTTCCGTTTTGGCTGGTGGCTGGTGGCTGGTCTGAAGCCCCCTCAGCCACTGGACATTCCCCACAGGTCCTCACCACATGGATGTTCCAAACTTTGGCTCATCCCAAGCAAGAACACTCTCTCGTGTGAGTTAGCCAACAAATTGGAGTATTGTATGGAATTGCATAATCATCCTATCTCCTTTAACATTGGTTAGACCCAAGTAATTGATTTTGCCCGTATTTAACAGGAGATTAGACAAGGGAGTGAATCCCAAGAGGACGGATCATAGGCTAGCCAGAGTGTGTTCCCAGGTATTTGAGACTGCCAAATAAACTTTTACATGCATCCCTAAAACAACCTGTACACCAGGCATGGTGTCTATTGAGGCTCAGAGGAAGGAGGAGTTGCCCAAAGCCTTGTTAGTAAAAGCTCAGAACCACTGTCACCACATCAAGTGAACATGTGAAGCTTAGCAGCCTAAGGAGGGAGAACTGGGGCCTATGGGAAGCAGGGAAACAGGGAAAAAGAGGAGGAGGAGAAAGAGGAAAAGGAGGGAGGAGTAGTGGGGCTCCCTATGAGCCAGTGAGACTAAGGAAAAAGATGAGTGTGGGTTGCATTTTGAGAGAGAAAACTGAGGGCACTTAAGTCTGATGATCTCTGTTTTCTCAGTGAAGCAGAAAATGAGGGCCTCTCCTGAGAGGACGGAGGATGGACTGAAGCAGAATCAGAGCCAAGCTAGAATTAGCGGCTGTCGGCAACGGGGGATGAGGATCTTGCCAGCATGAGGAAGAGGTGGTCACCTATCTTGAGCCTGCTTCCTCTGTGAAGATTTGAGGGATGGGTTTGGTGGGTGGACCCATTCCTTCCCTATACTTTGTGTGTTCACGTTCATCCCTATGGCTGCTAAGCTGTGCTTTAGGTTTCAGAGGCTCCTCAATTCCTAGCAGAGGGCTTGGCACTTGCAAATCCTGAGTCTAGACCCAGGTTTCTAAATTATTCCAGGATACTACCTCTCATTCCTAAAGACGCACACAGTTCTAGAATACTTCTTTGTATTTTCAATGTTCAAATGGGGAAGTTTTGGGAAACAAAAATCAGTTTAACATTTTGGCCCCATCTTTTTGCCAGCCAGAGGCTACAAGAATTTCACAACATTTGATTTGGTCTTAGAATATTGTCTGAGAACAGAAATTTATCATCAGGTTGAAGAAAGTCTGACTCAGGTGGGCTCAACTTTGACAAAATCTCTTAGCATAATACATGCCAAGGGACTTAAGGCTATGAGAAGGCAAATGGCAGCCCTGTGGGGCTAAGATCTCCTCTGATGGGACCAGCCTGGGTCACATGACCTTATCTGAGCCAATTATTGTAGCCAGGGAGATTGTCCTATGACGCTTGGTCACAAAAGAGTCAAGCTGGGGGCGGGGAAGGTGACTCAGTGGTAGAGTGCATGCGGTTGAGTACTTGCCTTGCATGCATTGGGTTTGAAAAGAGAAAGCTGGAAGTGGTGCTGTGGCCCAAGTGGTAGAGCGCTAGCCTTGAGCTGAAGAGCTGAGGCACAGTGCCCAGACCGAGTTCAGGCCCCACGACCGGTCAGGCTGGTATGTTCAATGACATGTGTTACACTTTTAGCTACAGAAAAATAACAATAAGATTTGGAATTTTAGGTGGATGAAATTCCATCTAAATTCCAATTTTAGGTGGCTCCGTCAGAGTAGCTAAGTCCTGCTGGAGGTTTGATAGCTGGAACTACAGATATCCTGGATCCCTTAGGTCCAGCTGAACTCTTTCAGTGCCAGTGCTACTCAGGTTGAATTCCTCTTGGTGTCTTCTCTATTGGTCTTGTAATGGGAGCTTGAACCAACCCACTTCACCATGCCCTCCACCCTCACATCTGGGCTTATGACTCCAAGAAGGATCCTCCAACCTAGATGACCACTTGACCAGCAGACAACCCCCCCACAATCTTGACTCCTCTGCTCTGAGCCGTTTGGGATCCCACTGGCCTTCTTCCCCAGAACCACCACTCCTCTATCACCATCATCAACCACTTACTTCCCCAGTGCAGTGGTGATGCCTGCTCGAAAGTCACATACAAAGCAAGAGCCAGGTAATACGGTTCAATGGTATTTTATTATTTTCAAACCGGATCCACTCGCTTGTTGGGCTCAGTTCTCCCGCTGCGCTGGTTCCTGGCTGACAGCCGGAAGTTCCTCTTCCTGCCACGGTGTTGTTGGCGGTAGGTGTTAACGTCCTCGAAGTACTTTGATCGTAGGACAGCGGCTCGCTGCTCATAGGGCTGCTTGTCCACATCTGTTGTTGTGGACCACATCTTCCCCATTGCCTTTGCCACCTGCACAATTGACCAGCCAGGATTCTCCTTCTTCAGCTGGGCATAGTGATCTTGGGAGAAGATTAGGAATGATGATGGAGGCCTTCTGGGTGCCTGGGGATCTTTCTTCTTTCTCCGTTTTTTCTTCTTGCCAATGTAATTCATCATCTCCTCCTGATATCGGGCTTTGTCAAGTTTGGCCAGGGCTTCATACTTGGCCTTTTCATTCTTTGAGATGGATCTCCATTTTTCCGAACATTTTCTAGAAAACTCTTTAAAGCCAAGGTAGGTATTAGGCTGCTGTTCCTTGAATTTGTTTCTGTAATTCAGAAAAAAGTGGATGTAAGATGAGACATTCACCTTTGGCCTTAGCTGGATTTCTTTTCCCATGTTCATACAACCATGATTTTTTTTCTGGCTTCAGTAACTTGGACAGCAAAGACTTCTGTCCCACACCCCAGGAGCAATCTAGAAGGTGCTCTGCTTGCTGTGAAATTTTCTCCCTAAAGATCTGCAGTCCGGCAGTGCCTTTTATGTGGTAGTAACATTATTGGGTCAGAGAAAGGAAATTGTGACATTGCTCACAAACTGACCAATCCTGGTTAGCCTCTGTGGACATTTGAATATAGGGGCTCTGATTGGTTGGTCACTAGTAAGTCAGCTATAGGAGCAACTGCTTCCCCTGGGAATAATTCCCCTGGGGGCTTCCTGGAAGCAGTGGGCTTTTTTTTTTTTTCTTCTTCTCAGCTTTGGGGGCTTTAAAGCCCTCTGATGGGTCTTGCTTTCTTTGCAGTTAAGAATGTCAAGATGCAGCCTTACCCCTCCAAACAGGCTGGAAATAATGATTATGAGGAGGTGGATAGCTCTGGAGCTGTCATGATAAAATGTGAAGTCTTTCTGTTTTCCTTGAACAGTGGAAACTCATACTGTACAAAGGGTTTAGTAGTAACTCTAAAAATAATCAGCTGTGACAGCTGTGACTCCGTTCCTGTCAGGACAAAGTTGTCTAATTTAAAACCAGAGCACTTGGGCTACATGTCTCAAACCCTCCATTTCTCAGGAAGACATTTGAGGGGAAAGAGGGAAGAGAAACTTGAGGTTTTTCTTAATTACATTGGGTCTATTAAAATGTAAGGGCATTTCAAACATTAAGAAGCCTCCCAACTCCTTCAGAAAGGGTCCCCAACATCTTTAGGGTTAGAGCATGGAACTCTAACCATGATACTCCAATCATTTGGCTTCTGGCTTTTTGTGAATAGTCTACCAGTCTTCCAATTGGAGGGAAAAGCTGAGAACAGTCTTATCTGTAGGCCTTTGGACCCTGCAGTGAGTTTGCTTGTATACGATTGGATTTAATACAACACAGTGGCTGATGGCATCAACATGTTTATACAACTAGAAAACGATTTCATTAAAGAGGAACAAATTCAAACTTGGTATGAGGGTGTGAGCCGATAATCCCCCTACTCAGAAAGCTCAGGCAAGAGAACCATGAGTTCCAAGGCCATCCAGGGATAGAGAGCACAGCCCTAACTCAGACAAACAATAAGAACAAGTGACAAGTTCACAGTCAAACAGCTACTAACCAGTGGGACTGTGTGGATTTTGAAAGCTGAGTGCCTGACTCTGGTCTGTGTTTGTCCTGCTCACAGGTTGCCTTGGGGGTGGGGAAAGACTTGGGGGAGCTGGGAGGCCAGATATATGGGCTGAAAGAAATACCCGAAATCACATCATGCCCCAGCTCCTTCCTTGGGGCCCTCAGATTGGCATCAGTTTTTGGCCTCTAGGAACCATATAAACTGATTCTAGTTTCCAGTCCTGAATTCTAGCCCCAGTTCTGCCATAGAGTGGCACACCCCTCCTCCTCATGAGCCTGTGAATTCTCAAGCTAAGTGTCTGGGTTGGCCAGGGCAGCCCTCCAACAGGTGACTTGCTGCAGTTTTTTGGTCTGTAAGATACCAGGTGCCAATAGAGAATATCTGTATGTATGGGTGTATCTGAGGGTGTGACTGGGAAGGAGGTTCTGGATAATGGAAACAGGTTTATTTCAAAATTTACAAGCCTATGAAGCTTTCTTCACTCTAGTTCTTTCTCCCAAAGAACTGAAGGTTGGATTGCTTGTGTGTCCTCTTGTGTTGGGAACCCATTATGGTGGACATTTACCGGCCTATGAAGCTTTCTTCACTCTGTTCTTTCTTCCAAGGGACTGACAGTTGGATTACCTTCAGTGTGTTGACTCAGACTGGGTTACTGGGCACAGTTCCTGCCTGAGATCAAAAGTCAGGACTGGAGGCAGATCTTTAGGTAGAGTCTATATGTTCTAATCACAGACGCAGTATGTCCAGTTTACTTGGCCCGTGTGCATAATCTTCCACCCGTCTAATGAGGATGAGATCTGAGGACCCCAGTTCCATGATGACTGTCATGAAACTGGCAGACAGAGGAGGAAGAGGAAGAGGGAGGAAGTTAGAGATAAAAGCTATGGCAGCCTATTGATGTTTGTGCTGAACTAGTCACCTGAAGAGATGATCAGGAGGATGCCTTTGTCAGCTATATTTTGTACACCTTCCTTCCTCAGCTATGTGTGCTGGTGTCAATTTGCCCTTCCAGTTTCCCTCTGTGACCTTATCTTACTCCAGTATGCCCTTGGAAGCTGACCCATATGCATTCCCTCAGTGGCCCCATCCTCTTCTGCCTGGGCTGGTGACAGTTCCTTTCCTGGCTCTGAGTCTGCTGCCACTTCCCTATATCCTGTGACATTCCTGTCCCCTGCCCTCACCTTTTCAGGTGGCCTCTTTATTGAACATTTCTCAAATTATCCTGATTTCAGTTGCTGTTTAATGACTGTGTCCATCTGCAGACCCAAGTGTGTGAAATCACATAGCCTGAAGTGCCTTGCATGAGCAGTATCTGCTTAGACAGGAACATGGCAGGGCATTAGAAGATCACCTCCAGGCAGGGGCATTGGGCTAGAGAGCCAAATAGTAAATACTTTAGCTTTTGTGTCCACAGGGATTCTTTTGTGACTACTCCGCTCTGCCACTGTAGTTCCAAACTAGCTAGAGGACAGGTAAACAGGTAAACACATGACTGTGTCAATAAAACTTTTTATTCATAAAACCAAGCTATAGGTTGTGGGTCCTAAATCTGTGAGCCTTGGTCTAAAGAGAAGAGTTTACTGCTTTTGAACATGGTGATTGCAACCTACAATAAAAAGTTTATATTGTGACTCATTTTCATATATACATATATATATATATGTGTGTATATATATATATATATATATACATACCCAAGCTTACTATTCACCTAATGATTAATATGTTCCAGCCTCTAAGAGCATTGTGTCAAATCAGATTCATGTAATCCTTGTAACAATCCTATCTGGGTGCTATTTTTTACCCCCAGTGTAAGACACATATCTCAGAGAGGTCATGGAAACAAGCAAGGCAAGTTGGAACTGTTGGAGATTCAGAGAACCTTTTCCCATAGTGGCAGCATGGGAAAGCACCAGAGTCAAAGCTGTTGGCATGCCTCCTCCTGCAGGACTTGGAGATAAGAAAAGGATAGAAGAGTTGTCTTTACACTGGAGGGTACCAACTAGATGAAGTGGCCAGCCACAGTTACTGGCATCACTAGCATCCCACACCCTCTTTCTATGATGCCATAATAAGAGCATCTCATCTCTCCATGTCCTTCTTAATCCAGTGCCTAGGCCTAGTCCTGAAAAAGCACCTAGGGAAACCAGTAATCTGTGCTATGTAAGTCTCAAGGTGTGGAGAGAATTTGAAAGTGGACCAAGACTGCTGGAGGCAAATGAGCCTTGAAAACTACACATGACAGAGGTGCTAAATTGCCCCCACCAAAAGGCACATGACTAGAAACCTGGGAAGTTCTGAATAAACTTTCACACGGTTAATAGAACTGTGGCAATGCTGATTCTTAGCTGTGATGTGTGTTCCTTGTTTATGTAAGACAGATTGGTTATAGGGCATCTGAATGAGGGGTGTATGTGTAATTTCAGTACTGTCTTTGCAAGTCTCTTATTTTAAAATTATACATTTTTGCCAGGTGTGATGGCACAACCTGTAATTCTAGTTATACTGGAGATGGAGATATGAGAATTTCAAAGCCAATGGGGGAGTGGAAGGGAGGCTTAGCAAGATCCTATGTCCTCCCACCAAAACAAAACAACAACAACAAAAATAAAAACAGCTAGGTGTAGTTATCTGTTATCCAAGCTACTCATGGAGGCTGGACCCAGGCAAAAGTGAGACCCTGCTAGGTGCCAGTGGCTCGCCTGTAATCCTAGCTATTCAGGAGGCTGAGATCTGAGGATCGCAGTTCAAAGCCAGCCCCTGCAGGAAAGTCTGTGAGACTCTTATCTCCAATAAACCAGTAGAAAACTGGAAGTGGTGCTGTGGCTCAAGTGGTAGAATGCTCGCCTTGAGCTGAAGAGTGCAGTGACAGCGCCCAAGCCCAGAGTTCAAGCCCCATGGCAGACCAAAAAAAAAAAAAGTAAGACACTATCTCAAAAGACACAGAAATAGAAAGGGCTATAACAAAGTGGTTTAAATTATAACACTTCAAAAAAAAAAACCACAAAGGGATGATAGAAAGATTTTTCAGATTTCCCACTGATAGTACTGTGCATCCAGAATTGAGACCTCCAGGAATCCAGGACCAGATTTTACCCCTGGCATAGCACTGTAGGAGGGTTTCTCCAATTGGGGATTATGCTGAAATGATCTAAACTTTAAGAAATACCAGCGTTCAGGCCACCACAAGCGCAAGAGTCAAAGCACCTGGTATGGGCCTTTGATCCTGGAGTCTTCCTACCCCTTCTGCCCCTCCCTAAGCAATATCTGTGATACGAACAATGGCTGTCCAGTGATTCCCACATCCTGAGCCCTGCACGCTGTGAAGTCCCCTGGCTAAAGATACTTTACAGGACAGTGAACCCTGGGTTATCTAGATGGACCTCATGCCATCACTGGTCCTTGGCAAAGGTGTCAGAGAGTCACAAGAGATGACAGGAGAGGAGTCAGGCATGGTGACTCATACCTGCAATCCCAGGTAATGGGAAAGCAGAGAAAGGGAAAGTTAGCAAGAACCCTCATGTTTATGGTGGTGGATAACTGTGATCCCAGTTATACAAGGAGACAGGATTTCAGCTAAGGTCTACTCCAGGCAAAACTATGAGACCCTACATAAAAAGCAGCTAAGGCAAAAAGTGCTGGGGGTGTGGCTCCAATTAGTAGAGCAGAGTGCCTGCCTTGTAAGTGTGAGGCCCTGAGTTCAAACCTCAGTACCACATACACACAAAATGAGAGGAGAGATTGGGAAATGGCACACAGCTGGCTATGAAGACAGACAGCCAACAAATGAAAATGGCTTTGAGAAGCTGGGAAAGACAAACAGAAGGGTTCTCCTGTAGAGCCCCCACAGGGGGCTTTGCCCTGCCACGGTCTTGAACCTGGCCCAGGGAAGTGTCCACTTTGCAATTCTTACCTGCATATCAATAGATTTGTGTCAATTAACCAATTGAAACTGTAGTAATTTGATAAAGTAGCTGCAGGAAACTAGTGTGGGTCTTTCTTGTTCAGCTAGAGGTTGGCAACTTTCTATTCTTAACCCTGCCTGTGTGGATAAAGAGGAAAAGTCTATACCACCATTGATTAGATTCAGTGAGGAGGCAGAGGGCAGGATTAGCTGTTTACCACATTCTTCTTCACAACACTCACTGCCACTAATTCCCTCTTTAGCTTAGCAGTTCATTCATTCATATTATTTTAATTCATTCTCTCATATTTCAGACAACAGCTGTGGAGTTGTGGCTCTACTGTGGCAGGGCAGGGTGGCTCCTTCCCCAGTGGCTAGAGGAAATGAGGTGTTGGAGAGGGGGGTGGCTGTGACTTCAGGAGCAGCTGAATTCTATTGCACATCTGCCTAGAAGATACAAGCCTAGGGGAGGGCAGGCCACTAGCAACCAGACCTACGCTTTTGGCCTTGACCTTAACCTAGGAACCGATACTCAGATGAAAATAATAGTTCAGGTAAATGATGACAATGTAAGTATATTGTCCCTGGAAGCCTAGAGAGAGGGGGGATATTACTTTATCCAAGACCACACAGTTTCAAAGGTCTGACTCCTTGGTCCATGTGTTTAGTCATTACTGACTGCTTAGTCTTTCTCTTGACTAGATCCAGGGAGAGAAAGATGCCAAGAAGGAACAGCCCAAGTATTTCAGGAATTGTTAGGTGGAAAGAATATAAGTTGTCTAAATATAAATGTCTAAAGAAATTCTGAACCAGGACAATTGGTTAATATCTTTAATCCTAACTACTTAAGAGGCAGAGATCTGGGTCCACTCAAAGTCAGCCTAATACAGGAAAGTCCATAAGACTTATCTCCAACTAACCACCAAAAAAAGCCAGAAGTAGAGCTGTGGTTCAAGTAGTAAAGCACTAGCCTGGAGCAAAAAAGTTAAGGAACATAACCCTGGTCCAGAGTTCCAGTCCCAGTAGCAGCACAAACAAATAATTCATTTTCTCATTTTGGTGATCTCTTTATGGATCTGATTAGTTTATCTGGTCTTGGGATGCTCTGAATTCGGAAGGTGGCTGATTGGCTATGCAAATCACACAGCCTGTGTTTACTCCTAACAGCAGAGTCTGACCAGTGCACCCTGTAGAATGGTGTTGTAGTGAACAGGAAATTGGACATGACCGGAAAGGGACAATTGTGGTAAGGAGCTTGCAAACCTTGTTAAACAAATCTAGAAGACAAGCTTTGGGTTAATTATGTATTTTATCTAGATACCTCTCACGGGCCTTGACAGACCCATATTATTTGGCTGCAACTTAAATGATCATTCTGTCTAACTGCTGATGCTTCCAAGCACAGTGGATATCTCTAGCACCCTCCATACTTCTGAACATACTCTTTCGTATAAAAATAATTCCCAATCCAGTCATGGGGTCCCTGAGGACCAGGCCTTTGGCTGGGGAAGTAAGCTACATCCCCCAACTGGACCAGAGGTCTCCCATGGGCTTTTTACCAATTAGGACCAAAGTAAAAGATCGGTGTGTTCCCTTGAGTGAGGAAGCAAAGAGAGAGAATCGGGGAGCTATGAAGGCTGGCTGTGATTCAGCAGAGAGCAGACACCATTTGCAAAAGAGAGAAAGACCAGCAGACAGGGCATGGGAGAAACAGAGACCCCAGTGACAACTGGGGTCCTGGTTCTGGGCTACCTGCAACCTTGCTCTTCCTATCGTTTGGCTATAGCACCACTAATTTCTTCTCCATTGCAAGCAGATAAGTCTTCTTCTACCCGAAACCAAAAAGTAAGAAAATTAATCCAGATGTGGTAGGGGCAAGCAATGTAAGGATATAGGAGCGCTCTCCCATTTCTTAGTTCTCTCTTTCTCCTTCCTCTCGGTCTGGTGGCTCCAAAATACTGGTGGCAGCTCCCTTGGCTTGTCATTCTGGTTCAACATGCATAGCAATTGTACATCACGGCCCTCACAGTACTGGAGAATGTTCTAGGTACCCACTGTGTGCCAAGCACTGCACTAGCACCATCTGTGTTCACCATCTAACCGAAACCACTATGTAGTGGGTGCTGCTCTTGTCTTTATTCAGTAGATGACCCAAAGCATGTCTGTTACTTTCCAAAGTGAGCCAGAGAGCAAAGAAAAGGGACTGCTGAGTTTTGAGGCCATCAAGGAGCTGTTTCATTGTCACATCTTCATCTTTAACCCCCACAGCTATCAAGTATCCATGTGACTGTGGTGCAGAGTGAAGCCACTAAGCTAGGTCACACAAAGGCCAGTGGGTGGTACAGGTGGGCTCAGAATCCAACTCTGTGACTCCAGGACCCTTGCTGGCCTCAGTGTGTATGAAGTGTTTAACCCTCTCCCACCCTGCATTCTCCAGAGAGGCTCAGTCACTCACTTAGCCTCATGGGCCACAGAGTGGAAAGCTCAGACTCACCATGGCATGTAGGTGGCAGGCAATCATGGCATGAGCAGCTCCTTATAAGTCATCTGCAAACATTTCTTCTATAGTGGAGGTACTGTCCAGTACTGGAAGTAGCTGCAAGGCATGGCACTCTCCTTGGAAGGGGAAGTCCCTTCTCTGAGTGACATTGGTCAGTAGAGGCAGAAGATGGGCAAGACTGAGGCCAGGAGGATAATAGAGCAGCTACTATAGTTGGTACACTGAAGCATCCTATCCTTCTACCCAGCCATGGCCTGACTCCAGAATGGATACAGCTTTCTTATTTACCTAGAAAACGTACTCTAGGTTGTTCTGGGATCTGCTTAACCCCTTTCTCCTCTGGAAGGAGGGCTCCAGGTACTGGTAAAAATCTCACCTTTGTCATCTCAGACCTTCACAACAGAGGAAATAGCTTATGTATCTGAGGCACCTACCATGCACCAGACATAGTCTCATATACATTATACTCATGGGACACAGCTGTTCAGAGAATCGCATTGAACAGCTGAGGAAACTAAGGCTTAGAAGTTATACCACATGTTTCACTCATATTATCTAAGAAAAAATGGAGCCTGGGGGCAAATACAGAATTATGTTTGCCCTTAAACCCTTAACCTTTTACAACTACTGTTTGTGGAGTAACAAGACAGATAATGAGCTATACAGGAGCAATTCCACTTAGGCAGAAACCTGACCCAGTGAAGGGAAGGATTGCTAAGAGTATGCAATTGCTGTGGCTACCAGGCTCTGAAAGCCTGCACCCTGGTCCACGCTAGGGGGTGGAGGGAGAGGAGAGCAAGGAGTTTTGGCATCCTATGGCCTGGGGGCTGCCATCCTGGATCTCAGGTATAACTCACAGCAATAGAGACTTGTCTGAGAGCAAAGCTCAGCCTATAAAGGGCTTAGAAGCTGGCCAGGACAGAGGTTGCTCTGACACCTTGTCCCAAACCAAACAGGCTAGAGGTAGACTAAGGCACAGGACAAGATGGATGTGTGACAAGAAGGAGTAGAGAGGTACGCCAGGAGTCGCCAGGCCTGAAAGGCCTCGCTCAGCCCTTCTCTCCATCTAACAACCTCAACCCAGGGGCTTGTTCGCTGATTGGCTCAGTTTAAGTCATATGGCAATTCTGAGCCAATCAGCTGTGGCCTATGGATCACATGGTACACATGGCTGCCCTTTTTAGAGCTGTGGGTTGAGGGGGGATATTGGTCTTCAGATTTCTCTTAAGTGCTCCCAAAAGAGGGGAACTGCCTGATTGAGGCTTGGAGACGAATAAAGGACAGAGATGGGAAATCCTCAAAAGGTTCCTGGAGGTCTACCACAAGTTCAGTGACCCAGAGGTTAGCACCCAGCGCCAGTTCCCGTCTTCAGACCCATCCTAGCTGAGGTCACTTCCACTTCCGGGTCATAGTTTCTCCTTCAGGCCGGATGCATTTTACATGTCAGCCCTGTGGCCGGCACAGAGTCTGGCATGGAAGCAGGCCGACACCCCACACGACTTTCTCAGTGGGCCACCTCAGCCATATACAAGATCCAGTAATGACAAAGCCTTCGCCTCTGTGGCAGGCAGGCGCAGCCAGTGTCCTGTCCTTCAGTGCTCCAGCCTGACACACAGAGCCATGCGTCTGGACGAAGAACATTTAGCTGGCATGGTTTGCGGGGATTCCTGGAGCTAACAATTACCTAAGTAGGAAAGAGCACTGATGGTTTGTCGAGTTTATTGACTTGCCTCTGGAAAAAGGGAAACATTTACTCTACCTTGGCTACAGACCTTTTTGCTGCTGCCATGGGTAAGTCTATATTTGGAGAGTCCCCAAGGAAGGTACTAGTAGCTTTAAAGTGAAGGGGAGGGGGGTTCATCCAGGCTGAGGGACAAGGACGGAGGAAGCATGTGTCTTCCTGATATGACTGGGGCTTGCCCTGGGAAAGTAGGATGCAGCCAGTAGGTGTGCTGTATGCCCTCTGCTCCCTCATTCATTCCTGCACCCAGCCAGTCATTGCTTCTGCCAGTGAATAAGATTTCCCTTATGCAGGCACTCTGCAAGGTACCAAGGAAGAAAGGACGAGGAAGAAAGAACAGCTGTGAGCCAGTATGTGAGGCAGGTCCAGGCATTGCGCACAAGACACAAGCAAGCTAAGGGGAGCCAGTGACTGAGTCACCAGAAGAATGAGAGGAAGGAACTAGATAAAGGGTGGAGCAGCTGCAAGTGAAAAGGGAGAATTCATCATGGAGGACAGTTCTTGATTATTCTCCAAACAGGGACTGCTGGGATTCACACACCATGGGGTATTAGACCTAAAAGACTGAAGTCATTCTTAAGTCTAAGATTGGAAGATTAATCAGTTTGTCCCCAAACTCCCAGTTGTAGAGGGAATATAATTATAAAAGCAGTGGTAAAGGACTACTGTTTGCTTTTTTTCTTTTTTGATCTGTTGTGGGCCTGGCACCGTCCCTGAGCTCTTCAGCATAAGGTGAGCACTCTACCACTGAGCCACAGTGCCACTTCAGGTTTTCTGAGTGGTTTATTGGAGATAAGAGTCTCACAGAGTTTTCTGCCGGTGCTGGCTTTGAACAGCAATCCTCAGATCTCAGCCTCCTGAGTAACAGGCATGAGCCACCTGCACCTGGCTCTGTTTGCTCATTTTGTGCTTATTTGTTGATTTACTTATTTTTGGTGTTCATACTGGAGGTGGAACTCAGGGCATCACACTCTTGCTTGGCTTTTTCTGCTCAAAGCTCACACTCTACCATTTGAGCCACATTTCTACTTCCAGCTTTTTGCTGCTTAATTGAAGAGTCTCTGAGATTTATATGCCAGGGCTGGCTTCAAATCTTGATCTTCAGATTTCAGCCCCTTGAGTAGTGAGGATTACAGGTGTGAGCCACCAGTGCCAGGCTCATTTTGTTTCTTCATCCATTCACAAAGCAGGGTTGACAAAAGTGTCTTGCAGCCATCATCTCTACAACAGCTCCCTGTGGCCTCAGTGGATCATTCTGTCTGGCACCCATGACCTCCCTGCCAGCAGGCCTGCTCCCACTCCCCACCGCAGCGCCCGTACACTTCAGCTCTCTCCAGCTGAGTCTTGCACGTTCAGAGAATCGGTTGGGTTTGTTGCCAGTTCTCCCCAGTGCCAGTCATACTTGTTATTGTAATTATGTGATTTAAATTAAACATCACATAAACTGATGAAATATGAGTGTGAAAAGGAACAGAGCTTCAGCTATGGAAGCTCAATTGAATGCTTTGGAATGGCTCCACGAAGGAGAGTTTCTAAAAAGAATCATTTCCTATATATTAGGTGTGAGTGAAAGAGAGCACTGGGTCCCACTGGGTAAGGTCCCTGGGACAGATAGCCTAGGATATGCATACCCCTAGTGCCTAGTGCAGGGCCTAGAGGGCTGAAGCTCTTGAATAACAGTATTGGTGTAATTTACGAAAGATAAACAGTGCAGAGACTAGTCAGAGGAAGGGCCTTGGTCCTGCTTTAAATTGCCAATTAAGAGGATGCTTAAATATTTTATAATGTAATGAAACGCTTAAGTTATGTGTGTGTCCTTTTTATAATTCCCTACTTAGAAATTAAGTTTTCATTTATTAACTAACTGGATCCTCTGTGAAACTTCTGTGATGGGGCAGCTAAGTTTGTCCTGGAAAGTGCCAGAAAATAAATAATTCTAGCATTACAGGGCATTGTTTCTGGCATAAAAGCAACTTTGCCACTGTACTAGGAGCAGGCACAGACAGTGTGTGCAAATGAATAGTGAAGCAGTGTTTATAGAAACAGGTTTCTAGGCATAATATGTCAACCCCTGGCCTGTGGCATTGATGTGTCCTCTGCACACAACGCCTGGAAGTACAGAATCACAGAAGTTCCCATTCTAGCTGGGGAGATGACCACATCAAAAGATCATTATAGAACTGGGAATCATGATACACACCTATAATTTGAGTTGTTCAGGAGACAGAGACCAGGAGGATCATAGTTCCAGGCCAGTCCAGAAAACAGTTACCAGGATTTCATCTTCAGCAGTAAGTCAAGCCTAATGTTTCAAACATTTGGGCCTAGCTACGCGGGAAGGATAATCGGTAGGATGATTGAGATCCAAGGCTAACTCTGGGAAAAAATATAAAACCCACCTGAAAAATGAATAGAGCAAGAAGGGTTTGTGTGGCTCACAGGGTACAGTACCTATCTAGAAAAAAAATATTATGATATGCTCAAGACAATGACAGGTATATGTCCAGAGTACAGAAGAGATACATTAGGAAAGAGAGGAAAAATCAGAGAACAACTTTGTAGATTTCCAGGTCAAAAGAACTG
Organism: Dipodomys spectabilis; assembly: GCF_019054845.1. Classification (NCBI taxonomy): domain Eukaryota; kingdom Metazoa; phylum Chordata; class Mammalia; order Rodentia; family Heteromyidae; genus Dipodomys; species Dipodomys spectabilis. The sequence goes on along the minus strand of NW_024870679.1, from coordinate 42,259,552 downwards.
GAGGCACAAAGTCAGGGCAGCTTGTTGTGTCCTGGGACAGAGAAGCCATTCTGGAGTTGTCACTGGGAGGAAGACATTTAACGTCTGTACTATATTCTAGGGAACCCACTAGCTTGCCACTCGGCTGGATTTCCATCAAGGCAGTAAAGGATCCAGTCTCTTCAGTGTGGAAGATATATGGGAAGTTGTCGACCGTTCAGAAGGCCATCTCTACAGGCCCAGTACAAAATGACAAGGTCATGACTCAGCCACACCTGGCCATGGAGTGAAGGAGAGGGCCAAAGGTGGTGCAAGAGCTGGGTGCCTGGGAAAAAGTGTGGACAATGGAGAGAAGGGGTGTAACCAGCAGTGGGGGTCAGGGAAGAGGTGCTTCAGCTTATTCACAGTAACTGGACCTTTAGATGCTAGGCAGCTGGAAATAGCTCTGGCCTCTTAGAGCTACCTACATAACGTGGAGTCCAGTGGGAGAAATGGGGAGAAATCCCTGGTGGGATGGGCATGTGGCCTTGCAAAAAATAAGGCTGGAGCAATCCAGTTCCTAGATATACTGGTCCTCCTTACTGGCACTTACCCTGTTTTGGGAAGATATGAAATATGGGATTGTGTGTGTGTGTGTGTGTGTGTGTGTGTGTGTGTGTGTGTGTGTGTGTGTGTTGTAGTCAGGGACTTGTCTCTTCCTTGGCTTTTTCACTCAAGGCTGGGACCATACCACTTGAACTACACCTCTTCCAGCCTTTTAATGGTTAATTTGAGATAAGACTTTCTCAGGGGCCGGGTAGGTGGCTCAGTGGTAGAGCACTTGCCTTGCATGCATGAGGCCCTGGGTTCGATTCCTCAGCACCACTTAAACAAAAAGAAAAAAGCCAGAAGTGGCGCTGTGGCTCAAGTGGTAGAGTGCTAGCCTTGAGCTAAAGAGCTGAGGGACAGCCACCAGGCCCAGAGTTCAGGCCCCATGACTGGACCCAGAAAAAAAAAAAAGAAGGAATCTCTCAGATTTTTCTTCTAAGACTGCCTTTGAACTGTCATCTACAGATCTCAGCCTATAGAGTAGCTAGGATTACAGCTGTGAAGCACCAGCACCAGACTGTCATGTGATGGTTTTGACCTAATGAGTCCTAGGAATTTGTTAAGTGGAAAAGAACTTGTGAGAAATACTTCTCATGAGCTTGGATGTGAAGGCCCAGCCAAGCAGCAACTTTGGGGATGATAGATGAAGGCCAAGGTTCAGCCTGCCACACATAGTGTGACACCTTTTGGCATCACTGACCAAGACATTTCTAGGCTTTCTCTGCATCATGTCAATGTGACTTCTCCATCCCTCATAGCAGGTGTAAGTGGCAGACACAGGAAGTAGAGATAGGGTCACACATACTTCCAGTATCCCACACTATCCCAAGCCAGCCCTGGGGATAGAGGGATGGTTTGTGCTCAGTATAGAGAAGCATCATCTCACAGCTGGGCTGTGCAAAATCCATGCTGTGGAGGTCCTGCTTGTCCTCAGAAGGCATACTGGGATTATAGGACCAAGAGGCATTGCAGGCTACACCGAGGAGATGGCAGCTGACCTGAAGACAACAGGCTTCACAGAGAGTCCTAGCTCCACACTCAACAGGATGTTGAATGAATGTGCTTGGTGAGCAGCTGAATGAATGTCCCTGAGGATGCTGGCATCTAAACCAACCTCTTCCTTCAGCTGCCAGACAGGCAGCTGTCCCTTGACATCATTGTCACTATGGTAGTGGGGTTTCTTTGGGAACCCCAACATCCTCACTGCACAGAAGTTTCTAGAAAGAAATGTTCTCCGAGACCTCGACTCTGAGCTATTCTATTACCAAGAGAAAGGCATAGAGCTTTCTGCAGAGCGACTGAAAGCCACTTTCCCACAATCAACTACATGCATTAAAAGGAGGGATTTTTTTTCTGTTCTCCTCAAGCCAGATTCCATTAATGAAGCCCCATTTAACAGAAGTCAATTTACCAAAAAGAAAAAAAATTGAGTGTAATTGCTTAAATACATTTTATGTTGCAGTGCAAGCAGCAATTTACTGGGCAAACTTGGAATTCCCTAGGCCCCCCCAGAGTGAAGTTAATGTGGACATAAAGATTTGTGCTCCTCTACTTTAATTATGATTCTGAGAAGGATCCTGGGGGGAGGGTAGGAGGAAAAGTAACAGGATAGAATTCATTCCAACCTGTACCACTACCTTCCTTCATGCTTACATGGATTGATGTCTAACATGATGACTCTGGATGGAATGGCAAAGGCTTGAATCTTAACTTGAGTAAATTTCCTTACCTCTCTGTGTGGCCAGTTGACTCAATGAAAAAGAGCATAAAGAGCAAACTGTACAAAGGCAGAGAAGCATGGGGAGCAATGTACTCTTCTATTTGATGTATGTGTGTATGTGTGTGTGTGTGTATATACGTGTGTGTTCATGTACATGTGTGTACATGCATTCAGGATGAAAAGGCAGGCAAGAGTCAGACCAGGAAGGCTCCACTACAGCATAAGGGGCAAGAAGGGAAGGAGCAAGGGAGTTGGAGGTCAAAGACCTGTGTATCATGGCAAGGTCTTCTACTCTGAGGACCAGAGTCATTGAAGGTTTGTTTCATTTTACTTTTAAAGTATAACTTAAATAAAACTGCCTGTTGTAAATGCACAGTTCTTTGAGCTTAGACACATGTATCCATCCCATATAGTTAATATCTCATTTAAGGTGGAACATTTCTATTAAGTATGATAGTGTATGCTTGTAATCCCAGCTATGTAGGGAGCAGAGCTTCCCAACCTGAGGCCAGCTCATCAAAAAGCCTGAGACTCTATCTGAAAAATAAGACAAAAAAGGATTGAAGGTGTGGCTCACATGGTACAGCACCAGCCTAATAAGTGTGAGGCCCTGATTTCAAATTCAAGTGGCACCAAAAAGATTTGTTAAAAAAAATGATAAGGAACATAATATTATTCCCTTATTCTTCCTAGCCAGACATTTCCCATATTCTGGTGTCACCCCAGCCTTGGTGACCAGGAGTCTGCTGCCTCACCAATCTCCTGAATGAATCACAGTTGCACTCATACCGCACAGCCTGGAACTCCTCACAGGGTAGTTTGGCCCATTATTGAAGGGGTTAGATGAAGAGCTCTCCTCCATGCAGGTGCCCAATGCTTACATAGACCAAGGAAACTCTGAACACCATTCAGGGGTCTTGAGTCCTTTTTCTACACCAAATAAAGAAGAGGATCAGGAGGAAGAGGAGGAGGAGGAGGAGGACCACATTGACAAGGAAAGACTTCTTGGTACAGAGTGAGAACTGAGACCTGGAAATCAGTAGCCCATTGTAAGATTTTCAGTGTCCCCCTTTTATATCCCTTTGGGTGAGTTTCAGCTATTGAGGCTTTTGGTTGGGTCACTATCCACCTCCTCACTCCAAAGAGAGGGGCACCTGTCTCCTGCCCCAACGTCATCAGGGGGCTTTGCCTTCTGTCAAAGCTGTTATCTGTTTCCCAGAGTCTTCAGGAAGAGGCAGGGATGTTGTTTCCACCAGGCCACTATCTCTATCTACCTACTCTTTCCCTTTCTGCCTGTCTCTCACTCTCAACACTTAACCTATGGCACCTGGGTGGCACAGAGCCCTGTATTCTGGAGTCAGGAAAGTGAACATGGCAGGATTCCTGGAAGGGCTCAAGGTGAGGGAGAAAGTACAGCGAGTTAAAGCAATCAATTCCTCCCTCTGACTTCCAGTTACCATCTTGATCATTAACCTCACCTTGCTTCTGAGACCCTGTCCTCTCCTCTTATTCCATTTTGCAATAAGGAGTTTTGGTTCTGAATTATTCAGGTAAATTCTCCCTCCTTCTACTTCCTTATGTAAATAGCCTGCAAGCTTTGTCACTAAAATGGAATTGAATTTGGCCTGGAGTAAAAAAAAAAAAAGCCCACAATACCATTTGAGGCACCTTAGAAAACTTAAGTGACTCACCCCGTAATAAACTATCTTAACTGGGGGAGCTGGTGAAATACAGTAATTAGTTTCTGTAATAGTTCTTTCAGAGCAGAGCAGTCTGGGTTATATGCCTAGAGTTTTCTTTGTGTCAGCATTTTCATTAGAGTAAAAATTCCATGTTGCAGGGTATTAAAGCTCCTTGGTTAACTCTTTTGTTCAATGCATATTTATGAAGAGCCACTGTGCTGGACCTCTGATATGTGCCCTCCCTGTCCTCCCCCTTTGCCCTCTCCTTCCAGCTCCGTGCCTTGGGAAACTTAACCTTTAAGGAAGCATCAGAATCTCTTTACTTGTGTCTACTAATTGGATAATTCAACAGAAACACCCATAAGAGATTGGAGGAGAGGAAAAAGTTAGTTTTGGATATACATTCCTTGCTCCCTCTTGGTTAGTTTTTCCCAAACAAGCTATGCCATTGGCCATGCAGTTATACATTCTAGGATCTTGCCTCTTCTCCTCTCCAGGAGGGTGAGTGGTAACAGGCCGACCCGTTACCACCCCTCCCTGGTGATGTCCTCCAGAGCCTGGGAACATCCCCAAGAATTTGCTTTGCCAGGCACCATGGGAGGATCTGTTGTGGATTTTTATTTCAGTGAATCTTTGCAGCCTTTCAAAGGAAAGGTGGCTCTTGTGTACACATATAGTAAGGTTGCTGAGCTGTAGAGGGTTGAGGTGATTTTTCCTGAGCATGCACAGCTGACCCCTCCAGGACGTGCACTTCCTCATTGCTTGCCCAAAGATGATCACATCTGGATGGCTGCATTGTGTTTGGAACAAACTCCTTGCTTGCACCGTGTGGGGAAGAAAGTTGTATGCAGTGTGTTACTATGTGCTGAATTCTGAGCCTCTTCTCTCGTTTCTTTCTGCGTACCCAGCACTGGTGCTCTTATTCTTAGAATGAATCACAAAGCAAACTTATAGTTTGACATAATAAATACATGAAAGCCAAAACACTTGGTGGGTGGTGTGCCAAAGGGAGGAGAAAAGATGAATGGAGAGAGAAGAAGGACTTGTGAATACAGTCTCATAATATTCAATGTACATATGTGAAAATGGAGCCAGGTAACTGGAGGGCCCAGGGTTGGGAAAGATGGGGGAGAGTGTTGGAAGGGTGACATTGGCCAAGAGGCAGCGTACTCATCAACTGATTTGTTGACCCGAAACACTGTTGTGCAACTACTTGAAGATAACAATAATTTTATATAATTAATAAAAATCACAGGTCTGAGGCGACAGTGAGGAGACCTGTGTCTTCAAGGCTGAATAGAAAGGCTCCCCTGGGACAGCGATACCCCTGGTGCTACCTGGAGTCCTCCTAGGTACCTAGATGAGGCAGGAGAAAAGGTAGTGGATGAGAATGTTCCAGAAAGATGAGGCAAAAACCAAGCAAAAGAAGCAAGTATGCAGAACTTAGCTCCTCTTGACTGCCAGTATGACCTACTGTTCTTTCGCTTCTGCCTCAGGCCTGAGCAGTGGCTGAGCGTACCATGGAGTGGGGGAAACTACTAGATGTCTAGGTGCCTGTCTGCCAGACACTGCTCCCTGACCTGTCTGTCTCCTGTCTCCACAGGTTCACTGGAGCCAGCCTCCCAGCCCCTGTTATCAGCAGCAAGAACTGGCTGAGGCTGCACTTCACATCAGATGGCAACCATCGGCAGCGTGGATTCAGTGCTCAGTATCAAGGTAGGTGGGTCCTGGGGCTAAGGCTTCCTCTGCAGGAGGCAGACACAGACTAGGATCCTGTGTGGCTTTGGGGAACCCTTGCCTTTAGCCTGCTCCAGTTTTCAGACTCCCAGATCTTGACACCTGAATCTGCACCTGCCTGTGGGGTCCTTTGTCCCAGATAACCTGCCCCTTGTCAGACTTAATTGTAATAGGACTCTGGAAGCACCTTCCAGGGACCAGTGCTTGGCATTTGATAGACATTATTGCCTGTAACCCCAAGCATTACCCATGAGTTAGGTTTCCCACTACCCCCACTTTCCAGACAAGGAAACTGAGGCTAAAAGAAGGTAAGCCTGCTTCCATGGCTACCTGCACTACCTGAGACAGAGCCAGAGCCACCCTGCCAGCCAGCCATGCTAAGCCAGGAAGCATCTCCCATCTCTCCACTTTCCAGTCTTTCTACAACAGGAGTACTCACAGACATCACATGAAGGACCATCCTGCCTTCCATGCTCAGGTCTGAAAGAACTGTCTAGTGGTCAGAGCTAGATCAGCAGGTGGACATCCCAGGGAAGAGCCACCTGTAAGGAAGGAGGGGCTTAACCTGGCAGGCAGGAGCTCCATCCCCGAGGGTTCAACTCCAGTGGCCGCATGGGAGGAAGACCTTCCTTTCAACCTTGAGTTTATTCTAAGTACTCAAAATGTATAAACATGGAGGCTGGCCTCATGATGTGCTCGTTAAGTCCTCATTATTACCAATCACAAATTGATGTTCATTTTAATAGACTCGGCAATGCACTTATATTGTGTACATATTACGTCGAAGGTCCTCTACGAGGCTCTGGGGCCTCAAGGCCAGGTACTAGCTAGCTCCTCCTGGAGGCAGCTCAGCCCCTCCCCTAGCTCTCTGGGGCCAGGCTCTGTGGCTGGAATCCAAGATAACAGCTGCAGTAAGGGCAGAGGCATTAGCTCAAAATCCAGGCCTCTTAGGACTCTCATTTAACTAGCTTAGCATAGTAGGACACCTTAGAGAAACGTAAACAATAAGAAGAGACCCCCTCGGTCTAAAGCCTGGCCCCATAGTGTCGGTGGTAGCATCTTGCTTCTCCTGAACTGGGCCAATGTGTGCAGGGAGTACCTGTCTCAATCTTGATGCTGTGTTTTACAGAATAGAAAATCAGAGCTGAACGTTATAATTTCTTCTGATTAAATAAGTGCTGGCTGTGTCTAATACTCGCAGTTCCCGAGGACCCATTTGTCATTGTAGTAGGTTACAGTTTGATGCCAAGAACAGTAACAGGAACACAGACCAAGCAGTCTCTAGATCACACACGGACTGAACCCCGACTACATGCCATGCTCTGTGCATTTTCCCTGTGTCCATCGTTTCCTCCTTTCTTCCACATAGACATGTGGGCTTTGGGTCTCATTTTTTTTCAGCTGAGCTCAGAGAGGTTATGTAATAGCCCAAGATCACACAGCTCATAAGTGATGAATTGTGAATTCATTTACAAGCCAATGCAAGTTTCTTTGTAAAGTTACAGGGACTTTGTTTTATCATGGTGCTTAGGGTATCTTCCAATTATTTGACCAATTAATCTGTTTTGTTAATCTCACCCTCCATAATAGATATATGTTTATAATATGTTTATGTATTATCATATATATCATTAAATATATTATGTAATACATAATGCATTTATATGTATATACATATATAATAATCATATTACATATTATAGAATATATATTAAAATGCTTATTTTATGTTCTACCTTACAGTAGCTAATATATGTTACACATTGTTATATGTCTCATAGAATATATGACACAACATATAATATATCTTATAAAATATGTGACACTATATAACATATATCTTATAGAATACAAAATGTGATATATAACATCTGGTGTTATAGAGCTTATAGGAAATATAATATTTAGTAACCCGTAATTCAGGGACTAGCCCAGTTGTGGGCACTTGCACTTCGGGCTTCACCCATCCTAACTGGAGTTATGTGAAGCAGGTATATTGTTGACCCTATTTTATAGGGGAGGGAGAAGAGGGGGCCACAGGCCCAGGTAGCATTAACAGTGTGTTGAGTGTGGGATTTTGAAACCTGGTATTGTTAGTATGGCTCTGAACTGCCTCATTGTGTTAGTGTGTCAATACATGATTGTCCCCAGGGACGTACTTCTTCTAGTATTTCCCCAACAGGTACATGGTGCAAACACACCTGGAAGACTCCAGGAAGCTGGGTTCCTTCACCCCAGCACTGTGCACGTGGAGGGCTGCACACTTCACCACTTTAGTTAAAGAAGGATCGGTGAAGGGACAGTTTCCAGAGTTGAGGGCTTAGTGGAACTCAAGAGACCATGAGGTCCCTTGCCCCCAGGGACTGACAGCAGGGTGGCTGGCTTAAGGATGCTGTGGAGTATCTGGATCCATGAAGAGGGAGTCCCTGGTAGACCCGTAAAGCTATTGCCAACCCACTGTGTGCAGAGGAAGGGACAGAAAATCAGTAGGTAGTGTTTGGTGAGGGGTCCCAGTGGTCAGTGACCTGAGCCCCACTCCCACCAGTATGCGATGCCTCCCATTTCCAGCCCAACCAGAAGTCAGGACCACCTGCTCTGGCCCCTGGAAGCCCAGCTGGAGTTACCAAAGGCTCGCCCACCCTCTGGTCATCCACAGAGGTCAGCCAGGTTAGGCACAGAGCAGGACAAAAAGTCTGAAGAAAGTCCCTAGCTAGGCAGAAGAGTCATCAGCTTAGGATTGGCTTCACTAGTGCTCAGCCTTTGGTCATTAGACTCCAGTGATTTATGGCCCTTCACAGCTCATAATTACCAACCCCTAATTCTATTGATGGATAGTTTTTCCCTCTAGGAAACAAAAACCTAAGTCATTTTTTGTTTTTTTTTTTGTTGTTGTTTTAAGGATAAGTAACCCTAACATGTTACATTCCATTCTTGTGTTAGTCCAGTGAGGGTTATTCTGGTGTACATCATTCAACAGAGGGTCTGAGCTCGGGCCAAACGGAGTCAGCTATTGAATTCTATGCAACAGCATGAGACAAACATGATCAGTGCCATGTCTTTCTCAAACAAGATAGTTACTAAAGAGGGCTGGGAAGGTGGCTCAGTGGTAGAGCGCTTGCCTTGCATGCCTGAGGCCCTGGGTTCGATTCCTCAGCACCACATAAGCAAAAAGAAAAAAGCCGGAAGTGGCGCTGTGGCTCAAGTGGTAGAGCACTAGCCTTGAGCTGAAGAGCTGAGGGACAGCGCCCAGGCCCAGAGTTCAGGACCCACGACCGGACCCAAAAAAAAAAAAAAAAAAAAAGATAGTTACTAAAGAGGGGCAGACTAAACTGACTAACTTCTACACAGCATGGAGTTGGGACCTTATTAAGAGTCCTAGAATTAGAGATAGTTTTACTAGAGAGAATTAAAAAAAAAGCCGAAAACAGAAGAGAAGAGAAGAAAAGAAAAAGCTGGGCACTGGTGACTCATAACTGTAATCTTGAAGACTGAGTTTCATTGCTAGCCGGGGAAGGAAAGTCTATGACACTCTTATCCCCAAATAACCATCAAAAAGCTGAAAGTGGCACTGTGGCTCAAGTGTTAGAACACCAGTCTGGAGTGAAAGAAGCCAAGAGAAAGCACTAGGCACTGAGTTGAAAACCCAGTACAGACAGACAGACAGACAGACAGACAGACAGACAGACAGACAGACAGGAAAGGAAGGAAGGAAGGAAGGAAGGAAGGAAGGAAGGAAGGAAGGAAGGAAAAAATGGCTTCAAGGTCAGTCTCAACAAGATGTCAGACAGACAGTAGAACAGATCATTCCCAATAGAGAGAAAAAGGCACTTTCTCAATCTAAGGAACCAGAAATATTTATGTGTGTGTGGATTGTAGCACAAATCCAGCCCTCACCTGTTTTTGGAAAGCCTTCAAGTTAGGTATGAGTTTCACATTTGTTTTTTTGTTTTTGTTTTTGTCAGTCATGGGGCTTGAACTCTGGGCCTGAGCGCTGTCCCTCAGTTCTTCAGCTCAAGGCGAGCGCTCTACCACTTGAGCTACAACGCCACTTCCAGTTTTCTGGTGGTTTGTTGGAGATAGGAGTCTCACAGTCTTTCAGTTTCCTGCCTGGGCTGGCTGGCTTTGAACCTCAATCCTCAGATCTCATCCTCCTGAGTAGCTAGGATTACAGGTGTGAGCCACCAGCGCCTGGCTGAGTTTCACATTTTTAAACAGTTGAAGGAGGAAACAAATCAGAAGAAACATAATATTTCATAGCACACATAAAATTATATGGAATTCAGATTGCAGTGTCAAGGTAAAAGGTTTATTGAAGCATGGCTTTGTCATTCACGCAGGCATGGTGTGTAGATGCTTCAGCTGTTACCAGGCAGAAGGGACTGGTCTATGGCAGGGTGGGACCTTCAAGCCTCATGGCTTCACTGCCAGAAGCTTCATACAAAATTTGCTCATCATAGGTGAGCCTGAAAGCTAGAATTCAAATAAGCTCAGGCTTCAAAGTGGCATGCAATCAGGTTGAGACACCCATATTATCATGAAACCCTTGTTGTACTATTAGACTGGCTCCTATAGGTCACAAAAGAGAGGAGAAGTTTTGAGCAAGACAGGCCGTGATCCTATGTCCATTTTAGAACGATCTCTGCTCAAGAATGGAAATGGAACAATTAGGAGTCTGAGAAGTTAATGACAAGGGCAGAGTTCAGGTGGAAGAATGAAGACCTTCCATGGGAGGGGACAGACCAGGAGAGATTCCATGGATACTGCACTGGACTCTGGGAGGGTCTGAGAGAAGGAGGTGAAGTGGTAATGATGAATCTCAGCTTTCCAGCTTGACTTAAGTACATTAAAAAAAAAGACAATATTAGCCAAGTTGGGCCAGGACAGAAGCAGATGAGGGTGAATTTTGCTTTGATTGTGGCCTCTCTCCCTGTATGAGGCAGCCAAGCAGAGCATGAAAGGAAGACATTCCAGGTAGAGAGAAGAGCTAGACGAGGAACTCATGGATGGCTCTGGAGATTCCCTTCCACAGTTGCTAATGAAGGCAAAATACTATTCCAAGAATTGGAGCTTGCAATCTCCATGCCATGCTCCCTCTATGACACAAAAACCCCTATCTTTAAGAATTCCAGTGGCCCCAAGTTTTACTATGGTTGACAGAGAAGCAGAATCCAACAAGGTTAATTGGGGTGATGGTCCTTTTTTTTCCCCAACCATATCCAAGAAATCTTCCACTTTGCATAATTTTCTCAATGATTAGTGACTTTTCAGCACCCACATTCTTAGCAAAGGTTAGCACCAGAGCTTGACACGTTCTTTTAATTATACCCATAAGAAATGTTTTCCTGCACTAGCTGGGGCAGTGATTCCAGGGATGGAATACACCAAAGCAGATGATATCTTTATCCAACAGCAGGTGCTGTAGCGTTTGATTTATTGGTGGCTATTTCTTTCCATTCCCTTCCATGTCACTTGGCCCATCAGTCTTCAATGCAGTCACTGCATCTGAAGTTTGGCCAGATGTTCATTTAGTTCCCTCTGTCAAAGACAAAATAGTGGCAGATATCTAGGAGCTCGATGATTTCATTCACAATGTCTTTCAGCTTGAGTTTTGTTATCTTCTCCTTACAAGATTATAATGTCATTTTTGGTCCCAATAACTTGTTCGACTTTTTTAAACCTCTCCTCCAGGATGTAGAGCCCAGATCTTTTCCAAATGCCATCTCATTGACATCAGTAGCTTTGTCTGTCCATTTGCCCTTCCTCTTTCCTTCCTTCTTTTCTCCTTTCCTTCTTCCCTCCCTCCCTCCCTTCCTTCATCCATCGCTCCATCCCTCCCTCTTTCTTTCTCCCTCTCCCTTCCTTTCTTTTTGGAACAGAGTCTCACTATGCTCATTATCTTGCCCAGGCTGGCCTCAAACTCACAATTCTCTTGCCTCAACATCCAGAATTCTGGAATTATAGGCATGTGCCACCACCTTCTGCCTGTTTTTGTTGTTGTTTTCTTTTCATATCACCATAATCTGGAGCTTTTAACTGGTATAACCTGAAACCCAAATTTTAGTCTATTCAAAATGAAAGTAGTAAGAATATCTCCAGTAATCATGAGCAAAGACTTTTAGTGGTCATTAGCAATTTTGAAAGAAAATCCTGGAAACCTCTCTACACTTTGGATAGGTTCTCTAAAGAGTAAGTCAATCTCTATGCCTTCAATTTAAAATTCATCATTCAATGCTTTTTAGTCCTTTATGTGGCCTTTCCAACATTCTTGATTCCTCCATCTCCATTTGCAGACACTGAGCTGTAACGTATTTAGACAGTTCCCTAAGCTTAGTAATTACAGTGTTGGTATGCCCTACCACACCTTTGCTGGTTTCCACTGGATAAATATCTTGGCTGATCTTCCTAAAGCCTTCTGTAGGGTAGCTAAGCACAGTAGCTGATAGTGGTGGTAATACCCAGTCTCTTCTTCAAGTCTGGTACTGACAGTTTTATAAATTAATCCTGAGAGCTGGTTGACCTGGCTACAGACACATCACCTCTTGTTACTTTGAGGTTACCCTACCTGTATTTAGAAATCACTGTTCTTCATCTTGGCTACTACATCTGTTGGGTCTATACCTTGAAACATTAGGTCTCAAGCACCTGCACTGAATCTCACACCTTTGGCATATATCTGAATGAGTTAGGGAGCCAGTGTTCTGGACACTAGCATCATCTGACAAAGGACTATGGGTAGTGACAACGGATCTGAAGGGTGTATGGTCACACAGGGAGGTTGAACCTCAATAGCAGTGAGCAAGAGGCAGAATGTTGGATGTGAGCACAATAAGAGATTAGATGTCAGGTTTTGCAAGATCACCTTTTACAACATTTGAGAGGATTGATGAGAGGGGATTGAACAAAAGTCAAACAAGAAAAGATGAGTTTAGAATGAATATTAAAAGAACACATACTGGGCAACTTTTCTGAGCGTGAATGAGTTGATTTGAGGGAAGAGATAGGTGAGGGAATAGGGTGTTGGGAAGAGCAAAGTCAGCCAGCCATCAAGATGGATGGGAAGAGGAAAAGGACAGCGTTCAGTGATCAGGGTCCTGGAAGGTCCTGCCCTCAGGGAGGGAAGTCTGAATCTACATAGATGAAAAGCAGCCGTAGAGTCTTTCCAACTCTCCACTCCCATATACCTAGGGACAGGTTAGGTTTCCCTCTCCCCTAACAGATCCTTGAGTTAGCTCATCCCGATAACTCATGCTGCAGACTAGAGAACCATTTGTATTGCCGGTTTCTTCTAGCTAAATGTGTACCATGTGTCCCGCTAACCTTTACAACAGCGGGGGAAATGTCTTATAATTAACCAGAATGTAAAGGATGAATAGAGCAGCCTGGCAGTCTCCTGAAGTCATTATCATTCGGAGGAGATGAATGTACCTAGTAAGATTTCCATCAACCAGTTATAGCCAGCAAGCTTCTCTTGGGAGTCCTGACTTTGTTCATCTCCAGGGAAAAGCATAGATGTGCATTTGACTTGCATTTTGTGTGTGAATATTTGTAACTGTGTCTTCACATGTGTACAAGTATAAGTGGACTTGTCTGGGTGCTTGTTGTAGGCATGAATATGCTTATGTGCATATACGTCTACACACATGTGTGCATTAAATACATGAGGTCCACTACATCAATAGCTACTGAATCTTCTTCAGTGTCGATAAGCACTGTGAATGAATGAATGAATGAATGAATGAATCTCAGAAATCTTCATTCTTGCTATTTTGTCCATATGATGGGTTGACCCTCCATTCTGATTAGGACTACAGTATTACACTCTGGAGGTCCAGAGAGACATCTGACCTATACTCTGACCCTTAGACCTCATCCTCCTGGATCTGCCATGCTGCTTCTTTACTGATTTGTCACTTGTTATACAGTGTTCCCTGCTCTCTCACCATCCACCCAGGCTAACTGTTCATACATAAACTTCTATACAATCCAGGAGTGACAGCTTCCCTGGGATTGCTTACAAACTGAGACTCCAGATTTGGGAGGTAGTGTCTTGCTTCTTTTTCTTTTTCTTTTCTTTGTTACTTTGTTTTCTTCTTAGCTTTTTAAAAAACTATCTTTAGTTGGCTCTCATGACTCACATCTATAATTCTAGCTACATCTAAATACTAGCTACTCAGGTTGATTTCTGAGGACCTTGATTTGAGGGCAGCTCAGACAGGAAAGTATGTAAGAATCTTATCTCTGGTTAAGCAGCAAAAAGCCAAAGTGGACCGATGTATAAAGGGGTTTCAATTCAATATGGCAGTTTATGAGTTTAATGCCTCTTGATCAATGTCAGTACTTCCATCCTTTTCCTGCACATCTGTCCTAACCCCACCCATGCCTTCACGTTACTTGGTTGCATTTTCACATATGTGCGTTTACTATTATGACTGGGGTCACTCGTTCTCCTCCTCATTCCCCTGCCCCATCCCATCTCCGTGAATCTCACCTCTTCTGACAAAGCACATTTCAGCTTCCTGGTATTCACTTTATTAAACCGTAAATAAGTTGTTCAAAGGAACAACTTTAAATAACTCTCCTGCATGCATCATACTAGTCAGTTTGTTGCTTATATGTGTATATGGTCCTTTGTATGTTTTATGTATGTTTATAATCAGTTATATCTAACTTATACATATGAGAAAAAACATGTGCCCTTTCTCTCTGAGCCTGACTTACTTCAAAAATTATTTTTTCTAGGTCTGTACATTTCCCTGAAAATGACAGATTAATTCTTCTGGATGGATGGATAAGATTTGTGTGTGTGTGTTTATGTGTGGGGGGGTATGTATATGTGTGTTTAGCACATTTTCTTATGCATCTCTTCTAGATCTGCTTTTCCTTTTTTTTCAACTTAAAGGAAGGAAAGATAGTTTTGCTTATGATTTCAGAGGTTTTACTCTAAAGTCCACAGGCTCTTATTATGTCGGCCCAGAAGTGAGGCAAAGCACTATGGTGACTGGGAATTGTGAAGGAGGAAACAGCTCACCTCAGGCATTGGGAAGAAGAAAGGAATAACCAGAAGTGCTCAGGGCCTTCAAGGGCTTATCCCCAGTGACCCATTCCTTCTAATGAGGCCCCACCTTTACTTTCTACTTCCCTACCATTATTCCATAGTCCAGTCACACACTTGGAATCCATCAGTGGATTAACCCGTGGATTAAGTCAGTATCCTTATTATCTAATGGTCTCTGGAAACTTCCTCAGAAACATACCAGAGGCAATTTCACTAACATCCAAGGCATCTCTCAATCCAACTAATTTGACAATCATGATTAAACATATGTCTGACCCTTGCAACTTGACATCCAAACCTAAACCATACGTAGTCTCCAAATAAGGAAAATAACAAGATTGTAATCAACCTAACATGATATAACTGTCATTAGTACAACTGAAAATTCCTCCCTCAAAGTCTGAACTATAGACAAGTTCTTTGCCACTAGTGCAATTCAAATGACCTCAATTGGGTCCAGTTCCCAAATACAGTCCTTATTCTCATCTGAAATCTCATCACTATCCACATTCCTTTCACTATTCAGGTCTTCTGAGCCCTTACCACAAATACCCATAACACCGTTCCGAGCTTACTCTTGTTTGTGTCCCCAAACGCTTCTAGCCCCTTCCAACAAACCAGCTGCAAAGATCCTGAATGACATTGTCCACCAGTGATCCAAGCCCTCGGGTACTAGCTTTCTGTGCAGTCAGACCTGTCACTGGACAAATGAATTGATGAGAGGACCGTTTTGTTTTGGCTCACAGCTTCAGAGGTTTCAGTCCATGGTCGACTGATTCCTTTGCTGTGGACTGAGATGAGGCTGAACATGGTGGTGGGGAGCATTTGGTGGAACAGAGCTGCTCACCTCATGGTGAACAGGAAGAAGGAACTGGGACAAGGAAGAGCCCCCAAAGATCCCTGGTGGCCGACTTCCTCCAGCTCAGTCCTCAAGTATGCACTTCCTCCTAAGATGTGCAGCACCTCCAGAAATAACACCACCACTATCCAGAGAGCTAGGCTTCAGCACTTGAGATTACAGAAGACATTTCATATTCAAACCCTAGCCCATTCATGTATCACCTCCTCCAGGGTGTGCTGGAGGAGGCCCCACCTCACCAGAGCCTATGCCTGTGACAACTAGATCAGAATGCACATCCTCTTAGAGATTGTATTGATAATATGAGCTCTTGGGGAGACACAAGAGCTGTAAGCTCCACATTTTCCAGGCAAATGTGATGAAGACAAAATCTCTATCCATGAATTGAGATCTGTATGTGATGAGCATGTGCTGAGCAAAAGCATCATGGGTAATGTGATCTCTGAGACGTAGTTCAAAAGAGTAAAACCTCACAAAGATGGTATGATTTGGGGCCCCTTAGAAGTTTTCCACCCAGAAAGTTATCACCTTGGCAAACTTCCTCCTAAAAGAGGAAAAACAGATGTTAGTTTCAGCTTGGGTGGGATGATAGCCAATGGCTATTAGGCATCAAACCCACAGTTAGACAATCCTTCTTAGGGAAGGACAGCTGAAGTAGAAGGACTTGGAATTCCTTTCAGGTTCTTGAAAGGAATAAGACTTTTAGCTCAGTGTGACTTGGAAAAGAGGAGAAGAGCTCTCATGGTTGTCCACAGACTAGGAAGCCTGAAGTAGCACGTGTCCTGAGAATGGCATCCTTGGTGCTGTGGTCCTTTCCCTCCTCCCTCCTGCAGTGGACACCCAAAGTAGAGACAGGAGACCGTGGTGACTGACTCTACCTCTACTTCTTGTCTAAAGAACCATCTCCAATGGGCTGCACCTGGCCACAAAGACACCACACACACACACACACACACACACACACACACACACACACACACACACACACACACACACACACACACACACACACACACACACACACACACGTCTCCCCTGGGGCATCAGAGATGGGCCCAAATGAGCCTCACTGTGCTTGCACTGCTCTGCTTCATTCAGGGATGGTTGAGTCAGGGATTTTTCTCCCCATGTCATACCATATTAACTAGGTTTGAATAATGCATGTTTCCCTACTAATGCCCTCTGTTTGATAATGCATCCACGTTAGTGTTCATTGGAAATTTTCCTGCTGGATACACACAGAGAGCAGTGCACATTTATAAAAGAGGTTTGAGTGCATGTTGGGAGGCTGGGACTCTGTGGTGGGAACTGAATTTTATCAGACATTTATTGTAGGCTTTTCAGAAGGACGTACCCTTTGGATTTAGCTGAAGTAGGGGAATCTAGTTGACCCCTGTATATTTGATCACTGTGAGCTTTGGTTTAGGATTAGTATATCACCAATCCTAGTATAGATCAAGCACCTAAGCTTTCAGGCCTGTACTGGGAATAGACAGATACTGGGGGAGTGCCCCAGAATTACTTGTAGAGGAGACCACTAAAGAAGCTCAGGCTCAGTGACAACACAGCTGCTATTGGGCTGTGTGCCTCACAACCAGTTACCTGAGCCATTTTGAACTCCAGTTTTGTTTTCTATCAAGTAGACATAATAACTACTATTGTTTAAAGTTTAAAGCTTACTGTGTCTTCTAGGCATTGAGGTTACAGCCATGACTTAAACTCTTGGCCTTCATGGAGTCATGAAAACAACCCAGTAAATGCTACCATGTCTAAGGAAATTGGGGAGCTGAAACAAAGAGGGCTCAGCAGAGCTGAGAACTAGGAGTGTTTTATAAATGGAGTCCTCAGAGAAAAGCCTTAGTGAGGAAGTAGGGCTTGCACAATAACTTCACAAGGAAAAACACGGCAAGCCATTCATCCACATGGGACGAAAGAATTGTAGGGAATGGGCAGGCCCAGATAGACTGCTGGCATATTGCAGGAATACCAGGGAAGCCTGTAAGGCTGGAGAAGAATGAACAAGGTCAAAGGCAGGGCCAAAGAGTCCAGGGAGAGAACAGATTGGTTCTCTCAGGCTATTTCAAATTCTAGCTTTTACTCTAGGAGTGAGGGCTTACTGCTGATGAGTTCTGAGCAAAGATGTGTTATGGTCTGATTTATGTTTTAACAGGTTCTCTTTGCCCCTTTGCCCCCTGTTGTAACAAGGTGAGGCATGTCAGGTACTTGGATCTGGAGGTTATGAGAAGTGGTTGCACTTGAGATATATTTAGTAGAATTTACTGAGAGATCCTACATGGGTAGAAGAGATTTAAGTCAGAATTTACACAGCACCCAGGGCCTAGCACATAAGAAGTAGCTGATCAGAATTGTCACCATACCTGGGTTGCTGTCTTAGCAGGGCTGAGTCAGTAGTTAGAGGCCAGCTAAAGGATGGCACAGGGGACATAGGATGGACAGATGCACCAAGGCATATAACTAGAGCAAAGGATAGAGATGAATAGCCTTTGGAATCATGGAGGTTATGACGTTGGTATACTTGGTGTGCCATGTAGCAAAGTCCTGATGAACTGTGAACTAGACAAGGGCAAGGCCATATTTAATCCATTAGGCTCTCACCTGAGTACCATTTCCCCCACCTCTAGTGACCTCTAGGACCTAGTTTACCCTGCCCACAAGGTCAGCTGTTACAGGCTCCGCCTAGCTAGGCCTATGGTCTATGCCTTCCCCATCCCCACCCTCATGTTGCTCATTCTCCTTGGACCAAAAATTACTTCTCACAGTGATAGCAGAAAAGAAAGAAAGCAAGCTTAACCTTCAGATGGTTTGCAAACCTTTGGACATGTCAAGCTCTCCAAATCTCTATGGCCAAGCCCAATGTCAAGAGATAGGAAAATATACTCCACCTCTATAATGAGAAGAACTATAAAAGTCATATCACAAAGGGTATGGAATCAGGGAAGGAAAACAAGTTGGGTTTGTAAACCCATTTACCACACCCTATCAGGGCTGACTCAGAAATGGGGCAGGGCAGAATCCACAGAGGAATGTAAGTGCAGAGGTTGGACTTGACTCGGTCAGCTCTCCATTACCATAACAGATCCTTGAGATAAATCAATGCAAGAAGATAAAAGGCTTCGGGAGTATCCACCTATGGTTTATCAGCTCTGTTGCTTGGTCCTGTGGCATCACTGTGCATCACGGTGGGAGGATATGGCAGGGGAGGCCTCTCACCTCATTGCAGCCAGGAAGCAAAAGGAGAGATAGGGTATAATCCCTTTCAAGGTCATTCTCTCAGTGACCTCCAGCCTTCTACTGGCCTCCACCTCAGAAAGAATCCATCATCTCCCAAGTAGTACCACAAAGGCTGGGGACTGAGCCCTTAACCCAGAGCCTTTGGGTCCATCTTAGATCCACACTGCAAGGCTTCACATGTAGATTATCATGAGAAGTTCTTAGACCACCAGACCCCACTCAGTAGTTCCAGTGGCAAAATCTCACCCAAAAATGGGTGAGGACACCATCTTTTCTGCCTCCCCTCAGTGGGCTGTCCTCCACAGCTCCCCTTGATATATCCCTGCCTGAAGGAGCTTCTAGATTTCATCCCCTTATGCAATATCCCAAACCAGGAAAGAGAGCCATTCTCCAGGGATCTCAGCCATAATCACACACAGCAACTCAGACACTTTCCTCTTGCCTCCTCTCTAGTCAAGAAGCAAATTGAGCTGAAGTCTCGAGGTGTGAAACTGATGCCAAGCAAAGACAACAACCAGAAGACATCTGTGTGTAAGTGTCCACCCGCTGGGTCTCTTGCTCAGCTCAGACCCACCAACTCTATGACCACAGGGAGGCCAGCTAATGCTGGGGGACTTCCTTCACCCCTGCTTCCCTCTGTCCTGGGATCCACACAAGGATACACTGACCCGGCAGCCCTGGGCTTGTCCCTTGCTGTTTCCTCCTCCCATTTCCTTCCTACCTTGTCCTCCCTCACCTCCCATTGACTGCAGTCCAGGGAGTCATTACTGCTACATTTCTCTCTGTTTTTTTTTTTTTTCCTTTTGAATCACTTTCACCTGCTAAGACAGCCCTCTTTCTGGCTCCTCTTCTTGGAGTAATAACCTTGGGCTGGGACCTGGGGTGAAGTGGGGAGGGATGCTGCAGGGCCCTAATTCCAGGTCCCAATCTTAGATTTGGAAGGGAAGGAAGGAAAAGGCCTACTAACGTCCTCCAGGGGCTCTGGACCTGGCTGGACAGAGAGAGGATTCAGGGGTGGTGGTCCTGCCTCTCGAGGGTGGGATGGGATGGGGAAGGGTGGGGAAATGCTGGGTGTTGCTTGGGCATGGGAAGATTATGTCTTTGAAAACATGTTTCTGCTACCTGTGTTTGGAAGAATGAAAGGGGTCTATGACTGGAATATGGTTTGGAATGTTGACCCCCAATGAGAGCTGTGCTGAAGGGCTTGGAGTGAGAGGACAGGAAGTGGGTAGGGAATGTTCTGGGTCCCCCGCCAAGGAGGCTGGACTTGAACATAGGGGAGATTGGGGGTCTCTTTGATTTTCCTTCTGGAAGTGAGTACAGGGAACCTGCCCTGGTCCCCCAGATGACTGTCCTTCTGGGTTTCCTTCCCATCCCTGTCCTACTTCCCCTATCTATCCCCCTCCCTCCACTTCCCCCCTCTCCTTCTTCCTTCACCTATTTCCTTTTCCTGTGTTTCTCTTTCTGTATCTGCCTGGCTCCCTGCCCTCTACTACACCTCCCTGTACTCACTTGCCTTCAGTTGCTAAAAGTACTTTCTGAGAACAGACCATGGCCATGGGCTCCCCAAGCTCTTGGCTCATGAGTGGGGCACCTGTCAGATGAGCAGACTAGGGGCAGAGGCATTGGAGGCCTGTCCCTGACCATAATGAGCCTAAGTGTGGGGACATGCTCTGGTCTTTCAAGTCCTCTGAGTGCAGATATTGCCACTGATTTCTGGCTATAGCTGGGGGATTCAGCATCTCTGGTGGCCTTGTCCCATGGGCTCTGAATGACAGAAGACAGCTGGGAGGCCTAGCTTGACTGAGGGAGAAGCTGTAGGTGAGCCCAAGGCTTGCCTGGGAATGTGCACTTGCAACCTGACCCTCATAATCTTTCTTTCTGTAGCCACAGAGAAAGACGAATGGGAATAAGCCTTAATTTTATACCTTACCTGGAAGTCACAAGCTAAAGACCAAAAATTTATCACAGTTGTATCCTGTCTTGGGTCTTTTTGTTATTCAGACCTTCTAAGTCTCAGTTTTGACTTCCGTAGAATGGGGAAGTCCTAGCCTGCCTTCCTCCTAAGGAAGTTGCTGTATGTAAGAAGGGCCATCATGACCCAGGATTTCCAGAGGAATGACAAATAGTTGAAAAACTTCATGTAATGTTTGGGATGCATTTTTCTGTAAAGTCCATGGTTTTCATTTTTTCATAGAAAGTCCATGGTTTTTGTTACCCACTCAAAGATGCCCAAAACACCCTCACAAAAGATGAAGAAACCCTATTGTAAGGAAGTAATGGAAACCCTTTTTCTCCCAACAAGGTATTGATTGATCTGCATTGTAAGATTTCTTCAGGAAGGGGTAGGTATGACTTCCGCTAACCAGAGGCAGGGAGTCAAATGCATATAAGTGTCTGAGTCTTTGTGTTGTGCCCACATCCTCTGAGGATAGCTGTCCTGGACTCCAGGAGCAGACCTTGTCAGTTGCCTCTACTGGACAGTCCACAAAAACCATGGATTCCCTGACTGTCACTCCTGGCCACCCACCTATCTGTGCCTCTCTTTACTTTGGGTGGAAGACATCACCTCTCTGAGCATGTTACACCTTGCCATTGGGGGCCTCCTGGGGGCAGGCAGGGGTTCCACTCTGCTCTCATCTCCCAGTAGCCAACAGCAAAACAATGCTATGAACACGAGCAGCTAGTGTTAAATACTGGAAGGAGAAAGGAAGAAGAACCCTTGCTGCTGTAATTCTAAAGTGCTCACTAGGATTGAGGCTTGCTTATTTCCTAGGGATACTCCAGGGTCCTCTTGGGACTGCAATTGCCTGCCCAGGGACAGGGCACTGGCCTGGTATGAGCTGCGTCACCACTAGGTTTGTGATTTCCTGAAGGATGCCTGAGACTTGTGGACAGGTGCAGGCTCACTAACTAAAAGGAAACAGTGGATCTGTTCTCAGGGCTGGGACTGGCTCAACAGGTGGGCATTGCCATGTGCCTGCCCTCTGGCCCAGCCTCAACATGACCAATCAGCTGTCTGTTCTGCCTGCTCCCTGGATGGTGTTGGTATTGAATGAAAGGGCCAGAGAGGCCAGTGGAAGCTGCTGTATATTCTCATCATTGTTCTGGAAAGCGATTGGGTGGTTTCCACATGGTGGTCTGCAGGAAAACTTGGGTTGGGTGAGGACCATGAACAGTTAAGTAAGTAGGAACTGGGGAGGATGTTGTATGTGTGTGGTGGGAGCGGGCGGTGTGGATGTGCAGCTGGGAAGTCCACGGTGGAAATGGACCATCAAGGCAGCATAGAGGGCTGGCCTATCAATAGAGAAACCAGAAAGGACAATACAGGGTCATCTTCCCTTCCTTCTTAGGATAATTTCCTATCTGAAAAGATGGTCCGTGGTTCCTATGCCCCTGGGTATTCTGAAGGCCCCATTTACCTTCTTCCTACCTTTACTTGCAAAACACCAAGGCTCCTGGGAAGCAGAAGCCCACTGTGCTTTGGATCTGTGAATGTCTACCCTGAAGGTTTCTGGCTTGATAGGAATGGTGGCTTTGTTACATAAAGGATGTGAAAACTTTGGAGCTAGAGGCTTGGAAAGGAAGGGGATGGGGACGGTAAAGATCCAGTGGAAGTGACCTGCTTTTTCCTGGCAGTGGGGAGTATTGGAAAAAGGGAGGCTACCCAGGAGGAATTGCACACACTGCCATACAATCAACAGGATACCTGTTGTCTGATTGGAACATGCATTCTATCCAAACCTTCAGGTTCCCTTGGTCAGCTGTAACCTAGGCTACCAAGAGTTTGAAGCAGGTCTACACTTGGCCTCTATCTATAGACATGAGCTTCAGACTCAGCGAATCCAGAATGGGACTGTCTATCTTCACTACACCATCAACCATTGCATCCTTTCTGGGCCCAGGCCCAGGACGCCCCCATGCTCCTCCTAGTGACCTAGTCTTCACGAGCCCTGGTGGTTCTCTTTCCCATGTTCATGCCTGTCTCCTAGCTTTCCACTAATAGGCTTGTCCTTGACCTGAACCATTGCAGAACTTCCTAACTGTCCTCACTGAGGAGCCTCACCCTGTAAGTCTCACCAGCCCTTCTGCCACTCAGAACTCTCCAATGACTGTCTACGGTGTTCAGGATCAGACTCAACCTCCTTAATATTGCGTCTGATCTCTGAAACCTCATCTTCCAATTCCTTATCCCTCCTACTCTGGCCATGGCCACACTGAGCAACCCTAAGTTCCGTTTCTATGTCTCCATCTCACTTTTCATGGCTGACTGTCTGCCTTTGTCCCTCTGTCCCCATGTGCCCAAATCCTACCTCTTCACAAGGTCCACATTGAGTGTGATCTCCTCTGGGCCCTTTCATATTTCTTCCAGCACCACAGGAGGGGTCTTCCTCTAAGCGTCTCTGTACCAGTATCCTTCATCACTTCCCTTCCATGATCCTTTCCATATTTCATTCCTTCCCTGAAGACAGTGATCCTATCTACCCTTGACATTTCCCATGTTTTCCAGAAGAAGGCATTGTATGCAATAGGTATTCAATGAATTATTGTTTTGTGCCCATGTGAAGGAATGCGTGAGAGAGAGCAAGAATGGGTGATGGAGAACTTTGCTCACATTATGGGACATAGAGTGGAAGGGGAGGGATGTGGGTAAGTTCAAGAACTGTTGCTGCAGATGCCATGTAAGCCCTCATCCAGATTTTGCTATTGGGATCATGGGACTGGTGAGTCCTGGAATGGAACTCTTGTCAGGCCACCGCCCTAGCCCCAGCTCCTGGCCACCCTCCAAGCCAGGAATCTAGAGATGTGAAGGATTGATTCCATTAGCAGGAGCATCTGAGAACAATGGCCAGGCAGGGAATGGAGGGCCCACCCTCTGCACTGTATGTGTGTATCCGCCGCCCCAGAACCAAGCTCTGCTCTGCCCTATACAACTAGTTGTGTGGTGTTTATAAATGAATGGGATCTGTTGTTGTTGGGTGCGAGAGCTTCAAACCTCCTGCCAGAACCACAGTCGCCATCTCTGCTCTGTGCCCTTGGGCCTCTGCGTTGGGTGGAATGTGGAAGGTGTGCTCCAGTTACCGCTTATTCTGACTTGACAAGTGTCTGATGGGAAGAGGGTCTTCAAAAGAAACATCTGCATTTGAGCTAAAGTCCCTGCTTTGAACTTCAAACTGCAGCTTTCTTTTACATTCTTTACCGTTTCTGATCATGTATCCACCTTTTATTTAACTTTCTTTGAATCATCTCTCCATTCGGGATTGGGGCTGGAGGGGTTCATCTCATCTAGTCTCCACTCCCGAATCTGAAGCACAGGGTGAGGAGGTCACAAGGGGCTATGGACGGTTTACCGCTGGCCACTGGTGTGGGATGAGGAATGAGGAGTGCCATGGGGTCGGGAAGTCTCACTGAATTTCATTTGGATGTGGGGTTTCGGGTTGTCAAGAGCAGCTCCCCACCTTGCATTCTTAGGAAAGTCCAGTCCAGTCGTCTCCAGTCACTCCACAGAGTCCCAGTGGAGCAGGGTCTCATTCCGTCTCTGCCTCCACCTCCCACCCTGAAACACAGTACTGGCTGATGTCTTCCTGTGACTATCCATCATTGTATGTGCTGTCTTTTTGCCTTGTAGTAACTCAGGTTGGTGTGTCCCAAGGACATAATATGTGTCCAGACCCTGGCATACCTGAAAGGGGCAAAAGACTAGGCACAGATTTCAGGTAAGAGCTATGTGACAACTTTTTCTGATTGCAACAAGGGTGGGGTGGCCTGGTTGTGGGGAGGACAGGGAGTAGACTTTTTGATAGGATATGAAGAGCACGGTATGGAGACAGGAAGTGCCCCTGGCTGGGAAAGACCCGTGGTCTTTGATTATCTCTCCTGATCCAGTGCTTGGAAAGATGCCCATACCATATCTGGGAGTGAAAGTATACTGAAAACTTCCAGAGTTACCCAGAAAACCTAGATAGCCAGGGATGAAAGGGCTGACGTATTAGCAGGCAGCTCACTCCTGCTATCATCTAGGAGCCCTAGGACCCTGGAAGAGGATGTGTTTTGCAATGTTTCAAACTATTAAGGCATCTCCCCATAATCCTCCATTTTCACATCATTTATGGATATCATTTACCTACTCTTCACTGCCCTAATTGATACTTATCTTAGAGAATTGCTATTTGCTCACAAAGTCACCTTTTAACTCAATCCAAAAACCATTAGTGATCCAAAGAAAAGAGAAGATGAAGAGCAGATGCTCTATGAAGAGCATCTGCAGATGCTCTGAATTTTCGTGGAGGATTTAAATCCTAAGCAGTAAGCAGAGATTAAAGGTCAGAAGCAGAAATAATAATCCCCATGGGGCTAGTTTGAGGAATCAGGAAGGACTTGGTGCAGGCAGGGCTGGGGCTCACAGACATCCCTTGTCTCCCAGGTTAGGATCCAGTGTCCAGTTTACCTGCAACGAGGGCTACGACCTGCAAGGGTCCAAGCGGATCACCTGTATGAAAGTGAGCGACATGTTTGCAGCCTGGAGCGACCACAGGCCAGTCTGCCGAGGTAAGGGTGCCCCAGAGAAGGGCTGGGCATGCAGATCAAAACCTGCTCCTATAACCTGAAGCCTAGACTCCTATTCAAGCTGACTCACCTTGCTCCCTCATTGCTCCTCAGTCCTCATGTCCTGTGTTTCTTGGCTGACATTGATTTGACATATTCTCTATATAAATTCCTTGACCAGGATGAGAACATACAGGTAGAGAGACCTTGACTCTTTCCTGCATGAACTCCACAGTCTGATGAGAGAGGTATCCATGAAGCAGGTTACTAACTTGTTGCACAAAAACATTACAGCCACCTAAATAGGAAAGGAAACCACCCTTTATACTGTCACCTTGAGTCCCTCCATTAGAACACAGACACATACGCATACACATGTATGTATGCATGTATATATGTGTGTATGTATACATGTACTCATATATGTGTGTGTCTATAGATAAATATGTATCTATCCATTTATAGATGTTTTATACACTATCTATAGATAGATAGACAGAGCTCTTGAATTAATTAGAGCTGGCTTTAAACCACATTCCAATCTCAGCCTCTTGAATAGCTAGGATTTCAGACATGAGTCACTAGTACCTGGCTGCCCTTGGTTCTTGGCTCACACTTTACAATGTCCTGGGCCAACAGGTCAAAAGACTTCTCTGTGGATTTCTTCCTATCTCATACTTGGGCATCTTGTTCTCAAGGCCCCTGCCACTCACATTTCCACGTAGTACATAAACCAAAGATAAACTGGCTTTGCCTCCACTACCCCCTCCAGACAATTAGAAAGCAGAGCCTAAATGTAACTCTTCATTGAGGCCAGACTGCAGCTGCTTCTGCAGCAGCTTCAGTGGAGAATCCCCATTCCCATTCCCCTGGGCATGAGCAAAGAGACACCACTCAAGCACCAGGCTGTTAGATGGCCTTACCCTTAAAAAGCTAAAGAAGGTATATCACCTACTCTAAAGTTGCATTCTGGATCCTTCCAACTAAGCAAATTCCTTGCCTTCCTCTAAGGACATACATCAAGATGAAATTCATGCAGAGTAAGAACAGTCCAGGAAAGAGAACAGATCATTATTGTATTGACAAATGTACAGTGTTAGAGCTGGAACTTGCTCCCTTTTAAAAATGTACCAATAGGGAATCTGGAATTCCAGAGGATCATGAAAATATCATTCAAATAAGCTTTAGATTTATTTGTCCTCAACCTAATTTTGAAGTGTCCGTGATTTGTGGTTTATAAGGAAACTTACATTTCTGTTCATATTAACTGCATTATTCCAGGATTCTACAGAGAAAATGTTATTTTTTGTAATCAAGCAAACAAAAGAATTCTTAGTGTTATTCTAAGCAATTGGGCAAAGCATTTATTTTCCCTGGCCCTATTTTCTTACCTACAAATGTAGTTAATTGTACCTACCCTACACTTCTCATTTTCAATATGAAGATTGTATACAGTTGTGGATATGTCAACATTTTATGAATTGGCAAGTATTAGAAGGAAGAAAGATGTCTTGGAGTTGGAATATGAGTTGTACAGGGTGAGGACTTCACTTCAGTCATACTTAGAACAGGGCCTGACACATGGTAGTGCTTTAATAATGTGTTGAATGAGTGATTAAATGAATGAATAATTGAAGAGCATACCTCTCTGAGCCAAGCCGTCAGCCTTGTAGAGAAACTTAGAATTATACAGTCTGAGGACAAAGGGATCCCTAGCCAATCTGTCCTTTCAAAATTCCTTTCAAGAAGCAAGAACAGCAGTGCCTTTAGGCAGTGGTAGAATCTGATCCCACTCATCAAGACCTTCTCCTCTGAAGAAATTGTTTTTAGTAATAGTAGCTGTTAACATGAACATGCCTAGGGTGGAGGAAGTACTGTCGTATTTTGGAAGGAAGGTCATCATTGAATAATATACTCTTCTTTTTCTCTAAATATATTGTATGCCTCACGCAGACTATCTCCAAGTAATTTTGACCCAGTAGACTGAATTCTCTGCTATACTTCCACTAAGCATTGAGCTAAGTTTATTTTTTTAATCTG
The DNA here is from genome assembly GCF_019054845.1 of Dipodomys spectabilis. NCBI lineage: Eukaryota > Metazoa > Chordata > Mammalia > Rodentia > Heteromyidae > Dipodomys > Dipodomys spectabilis. The sequence continues at coordinate 42,232,094 of NW_024870679.1, read as the reverse complement.
TTATCATATTCTATCATCTGCCACTGGGGAAGAGGGTAGGGATGGGGAAAATCACAGTTCAAATCCCGCCATCATCATATTTTAGCCAAGTATCTTTAGGTCAGTTTCTTCTCTGGAGCTCTCTCCTCTCTTTGTTTTCTCATCTGCTAAATTGAAGTAATACTAGGATACTACTTGGTGACATCATTTTAAGAACCAGAGGAGCCAGTGAACTTGAAAGTGACCCAGACCTGTAGAAGTGATGTTCATGTAACCTACGATGCTGCCATTCATGCTATTCAGCTTAAATTGCTGCATATGTGGTATCTAGCTTAAACCACAGAGCCAACTGCAGCTTCTAGAGGCTATGGGTTCTCCCAGAAACCATTGTCTATCTAATTCTATGGCCATCCCATGGCTTAGGAGTCAATAGACCAATCTGGACCACAGTTTTGCCATTTATTAGCTGGCTGGCCCAGGAAGGCTTCTGATCTTTTTTAGATGCCAGGGCCTTGGCCTTGTTAGTGAAGGGAGAACAGAAAGCCTGCTCAACCTGCTGACGTAATGTGTAAACGGTCATGTTGCAGATTGCCAGCAGCAGCTCAGGCACAGGCATCCACTGGTGATCTTTGGCCTCTCAGCACAGCTTGGCCCTCCTGCCCTCCATCCTTCTGTCACTTTGCTCCCACAAGCCGCTATGAGACAGACAGACAAAAGGCCAAGGCTCCTGGGTTGGACTTGGCTGATCTGTCCTGAGCTTCCCTACAGGCCAAGGGCTGAGCTCCCTATTAGATACAAAGGTCTCTTCATTTTGGTAGCCATTAATGTTTTTCTTTAATTTTTTTTGTTTTTAATTAAATGGAATCTCTTCTAATTGTGATTTTCATAGGAGAACTTAGGCAGACCCCCATTTAAGCAATAAAAAGGAACAAAAGTCTTTCAATTATAAGTTGCTCTACTGAAAGGCAGGTTACCAAAAGATCACCTTCTAAAAAGCATTTGGCCACCATACAGAGTGGTATTATTTTTTCCTCTAATGCATTTAAAATATGATTTGGTTTTAAGTATTCATTTTTCCTCACACAATTAATTCTCCTAAAATGTGAGGCCTGGCAAATGAGAGGTTCTCAATAAATGAGGGCCACCTGAATGAATCAGAAATGGAAATGAATGGATATGGAACCACACCCTCAGTTTGGAATATAAAATTAGGTACACGTGGCCCTTCCTTTTCTTTATCTCCCATCAGAAGAAATAAGCTTCCAACATAACGTTTGGTGATGCAGAGCACTAGAGCACTCATTCTGTTACAGCCCTAGGCAGAGGCCGGATGGTACAATGCAGGGTTTTCCTATGGTGCCCAGTGCTTGCTCATACGCTTTTGCAGAAGCCTGGTCAATAAAATAATACAAGTGGAGCTTCTCTGGTTGAAGTAGAGGCAGGAGACTTGGGTCCCTCTCCGCCTTTTCTCATCACTGTCAGCAGGCCCTCTACCCAGGTAACACTGAGCTCTTGGTTCATGGTTGGCAAACCACTGGTTTAACAAAGAAGACAAAAACCAGCCCCAGATAAGGTACTTACAGATACTTGTTTACAAGGTCAGTAATTAACGCAAACCCATATATTATCTTTTTGCTTCGTAGTTAAATATGACTGTGTGTGTATGTGGTATTGTCATCTGGAAGATACTTCTTTCTTATGGAAGACATGGGGTTCAGAGACCTAAGTTCAAGGTCCACCTTTGTTATTAATAAACCATAGGACACAGAATCCGTAATTGAAAAACTCTGAATCTTTCTGGTCTATGAAATGGGAGTAGGACATGAAAACATGGACACAAACTTGGTTGGTGAAATGCTAAGACCAGTATAGGTGATTGTTTTCCTACTTGGTGGCCTTCACCAGGCTGACATCCTGTACCTTCCCCTTTAAATGCTATTGTTGTCTACATTTTCTCTTTCTCTCTCTCCTCTTCTGCCCTCTCCTGCCATCTATTCTCACTTCTCTCCTCTCCTTTTCCCTCCTCCTGTTGTCTCCTCTTCTCTTTTCTTCCCTCCCTTCTTATCCCCTTTCCCTTTTTCTCCTCCGTTCCTCTCCTCTCTTATCTCTTCTCTCCCCTCCATTCCCTTTCCATCCCCTCCTCTCTTTTTTTCTTCTCATCTCTTTCCTCTTCTATCCCATCTTTTCTGTCCACTTGGTAGGGATGACTAATGGCACTGAAATACATGCCCCATCCCCAATATTGTCCATAAGTCCCTTACCTACATATTCTAATGACACATCTCACATTTATTAAGCTATTTATGCTCATATGAAGCATTACGCAAAGTGCTTCCATGTTCATACTTTCTTAGGAGACATGGGACAATAACTATGTGTCTTCAAGTGTCTTCAAGGCAGCTTATTAGAGGAAAAAGAAGTTACTTGGGGAGAATTTGCCAGAAAGTGCTCAGACTTAGGAGCCTTGGTGTGTCTAAGTTGGATAAAGACAGAACTCAGACACCAATATTTAGTGTTAGTGGATTGAATATGAGTTCTGGGCTTCAATGAACCTTTGTGTAAAGAAGTGTTGACTAGAGGTTGGGGGACAGGATTTTCCACTGCAGAGTAGCCTGGGGAGGGAGGGACTGGTTTCTTTAGAGGTAGGAATTGGAGCAAGGAGTTCTGGAGATGTGGCAAATACAAGTAGGTTTGTTCACCTTAGAATGAGTGGTGGGAAGATGGTTCCAAAGGACCACAGGCAGGGAACTAGGGAGGTCAGTTGTTCGAGAAGGAAGAGGAGGCAACCTGCATTGTGGTAGAAATGATTTGGGGAGAAGCTAGGAGATGGGAGGTACTTGCATGCCTCTAACACATGGAACATTCCCTTCTTTGGTACCAAGCTGCTTCATTGCCAGAACTGGCTGTGGATCCATGGGCATTGCTGTGGTTCTGTGGGACACAGTCTCCTGTGGCATGGCCCAGTCATGTCCACAGGAGAAATGGGAAGTCTCACAGAACCCAAACATAGAAGGACTCAGAGAAGTCTCTCCTGAAAGCTATCTAAGAGACCCTGATAGGAAAGGGCAAATAGAGAAACTCGGAGATGTGTACATGTATTCATTCATTCATACCATGTCTGAGCACCTCCCATGTTCTCAGCTTTTGTGGGTTGCAGCAAAGAGCTCTCCATCAGTTGATGGGGTTCCACAAACTGATGCGGGGAAGGTAGGAGTGTGAGGGAGTCTCTGTCTTCAGCATCCGTTTTCTTGCCCAGACAGCAGTGGGGAAAAAAAAAGTAGCTAATGCTCCACTCAGAACCTATTTTAAGGTACTCTGGGCTAACAATCTGCAGATTGTAATATTTTAATTAAACCCTTCCAAGCCCTTAAAGTGGTAAATGCCTTTTTGACCTGTTCTCTCTAATTACCTCCAGCATGTCTCAACAGACTGCAAATACCATCTAATTCTTGGAAACAAGTTCAGGATAAGTTGAATCTGAAGCTGAGGGTTTTGGCAGCAAAATCTTAACTTTCTAGAATCTGGAAAGTGCAGCTGGTGGAGATTTATAAGGATTCTCTGCAGGACTAGAAACTTGGGTCTGCAGCTCCTCTTTGCAAAGGTTTGGTGTTTGAAGTCATATCCTCATTTTTTTGGTAATGTCAGACTTAAATGCAAACAGAGGGAAAAGCATATGCAAAGAAGCTCCTTTACCTTGAGAGAAATATTGAGCCCAGAGAATAGGAGTGAAGATAGCATTGAGCCTGGGACCCCTTTTGTTGAATATTGACACTGTCTTAGGCTTTGGACTGAGTCTGCCCATCCATCATTTCATGAAATCCCATCACCACCACACGTCAGTGAGGTGCTATCATTCTCACGATTTGCCAAATGAAGAATAATATCTGAGATGTTTTCCAACTAACACTAGGTAGATTTAAAACCCAGGAGGCTAAATTGGTAAGCCTTAACAATGCCACACCCCCTGAGGACCCAGATAGATCAGCATGATCTATGGCTCTATAATCCTGGGTTTCTCAGCACAGAATTAGTGGAGCAACCAGTTGAATCTGAGGTAAGTTAGGGAGCATGTCAAAACTCCATTCCATCAATATTGGAGCTCAGGATAGGGGAAGAAAAGGATCCTGAAGGTTCAGACACCAGAATGATCCTCTCTTAAAAGGTAGTGAACAAAAAACAGGAGAGAACAATTCTGACGCAAAGCCCCTTGTAAATACCCCTGTGGCACACTGTCTGTGCTTGGTCATGGATGGCCTCAGGCTTGCCTCTGCTCTGGCCAGGGCAGTTCAGGTAAACACTGTCTGTGCTTGGTCATGGATGGCCTCAGGCTTGCCTCTGCTCTGGCCAGGGCAGTTCAGGTAAATGAAGCCCAGACATTTTTCTCTTTCCATGTTCTTCCTGGCCATATTAGGCACTTCAGAAGTGTTAGAATGAATGAATAAGTGTAGGAACAAGTGCCTGAAGTAAGAAGAGGTCCAGGAGCTGTGAAGCCTGCTTCCCAGACCCTCCTGGACAGGGCTCTTGGGGAAAAAAGTTTGCCATAGCTTTGTCGCCAAGTGGAGAGGCGCTTCCAAGGTATTTGGGTTCATCAGCAGAAACCAGGTTTGACATGCATTTCATTTTATATACTTAGGCCCGTTGGGTTTGCTTACTCTTTCTTTACTTGGCCTACTATTAGGATAAATTGCCATGTGGGCAGCAACAGGAGACTCATGGAGCCCTTTATTAAAAGAACTGCTCACTAACATTGAAGAATGAAGTGGCTAGGACAGGAACAGGAGTTCTTTAAAGGAAGCAAACACCTAAATACAATGTAGTACCTTAACTGTGATCAATCACTACTTAATCTAATTAGTTTAGAAGCTATTTTAAAGAGCTTAATTAGATTAAGCTGTGATTGATAACACTTTATATCTACTTGAGTAGAGCACCTCTTCTAATTCACCTTAAGTCTTCATGCTTCCAGTCAAAAGCCTGTTTCAGGCATGAGCAGCTTGTGGAGAAGGATATGGGAAACACTGGAATAGCACAGTATCATCCTGGTTGCTAGTCCTGGTTGCTGAGTTGAAGCCTTGGTGATTTCATTGGTCCCAAGAATTTGGGAATCCCAAGGGGTGGCTTTGACAAGGACGTCCTGAGATTCTCCTTAAGGAGGCTTGTGAGGCTGTAGAGGAAGGGACTGAACTGGCAAGAGGTCAGACTCCTGGGCTGGCAGATAGAGGAGTACAAACAGGGAAGCAGAAGCAGGTTAGCAGAGCAAGGAACAGGCTGCTTAGCAGGTCTGTAGGCACCTGAGACCCACCTAGTTGTAAGGCAGGGGTGAATGAATGGTGGTGTCTAAACCCTGTTGGTGAAGACAGCTGCTTTATTGCGATGGAGTTGGGAGTGTGAGGGTAGAGTTCTGGGTATGGGAGGTGGGGCATTGGCTTAAGGGATTCCTTAGCTCTCCTTGGAAACTCACAATAGGACATCAGGGCAGGGTATATAGACCTGCCTGCTCTATCCCTGTGCTCCAGGCATTGTGAATTCCCACTGAGCATGCTGGGAGCTGTAAGGGAAGGAAGAAGGAGGCAGGTCACTTCCTGCAGTGAGGCTGGACACATTCTGTCTCCTATGGGCTTAGAGAAGAGGTAGGAATGGGAACCAGAGGTGGTCTAAACTGAAAGGCATGTCTTATCTCCTCTCTATAGCTCGAATGTGTGATGCCCACCTTCGAGGCCCCTCAGGCATCATCACCTCCCCCAATTTCCCCATTCAGTATGACAACAATGCACACTGTGTGTGGATCATCACAGCGCTCAACCCTGCCAAGGTAAGCTGGGATGGATGGGGAGGGTCCTGTGGGCAGCTTGGGGGTAATTCATCTACAGAGTTTTTCAAACCCTACCTGGTGCTGTAGCTTCTGTGAAGACCATTCCTTTAAAATGGCTTTTATTAAAAGTAAAGAAATAAAAACATATTTATAAAATATTACCAAGGTATAGTAGTGTTGCCAATAAAGTAAACACCCATGTACCCATCACCTGGGAAAGGGAAAAAGGAAACATAGTGACCTCAGTGATGTATGTTTATTCTATTCTATGTGCGATCCAAGTTAACAACTACCACTGATGTACTACCTTCACTTTCCATTTTATTTCCCATTTATCTTCATAACCCTAAACATGTGTCGGTTGCACATAGTTGTGCTTCATATAAATATAATCATGTTGTATGTACTGTATTCTAAATCAGATTCACTCTGTGGTGTGTATAGTTTTACACTATTATGTGTATCTTTGTAACATCTTTATTTCCTCTTTAGTTTTGTTGTTGTTGTTTGTTTCTGTATCTTTTGTTCTCGCTTTCAAGTTTTACAGCAAGGTCTACAACAAACTATTTGAATCTTCATCTTCAATTATATCTAAACTACAAATCAATTGGAGAACATACATCTTTATGATACTTAGTCTATGATTTTCATATACGTCTCTGCTTGCGTAGAGCTTCATTCATGGCTTTGATTAGCTTCTACAATTTTGTTTTGCCATTACAAATGCCATATATGTTTATTTCTAAATAGCTATATGTCTTATTGCTATTATAAGTCATATATTTTTAACTGTGTCTCCTACTTGTTTCTTGATGTTACTTAGAGATGTGATTTTGTATTTTGATTTGTATATATTACATCTTTTTGATTTCTTTATGTCTATATAGATAAGTTACTAGCTTCAAAGGATGATCATTTTGTTTCTTCCTTTCCTATCAGTGTACCTTTCACTTTCTTGCCTCACTCATAATAGTAGAGTTGTAGTACGGTCAAGTCATTGATGGTAGGCATTATTTTATGTGCTGTCCCTAAGCTGCCTTCCCATACCTAGGGTGAATATTTTTTTTTCAGTTTCCATCACTGCTTCATCTTTCAGCCATTAATGGTTTAGAAATGCATTTGATTTTCCAGACACTGAATTTCTCTACCCTGCTGATAGTGATTAAAAAGCTTGTAATTGCACAACTTTGGCCTTGATAGTTTGGTGGAATTTTTCAGCAGAACTGTCTTACTCTGGTGTTTTCTTTGTTGGAAGATTTAGACTGTATGCTTAATAAATGTAATGACTAAAAGATAGTTTAGGCCATCTGAAAATTGACTTGAGTACATTTTACTATGTTTTCACAACTAGAATAAAGTTGTACATACTATTCCAGATTTATGATTCTTACTATTAGTGTGTTTCTCTTTCCTTTTTAATTTCTCATTTTTTATATCAGTATTGTTAGAACTTGCACATTTGTTAGTCTTTTCAATGAACTAGTTGCTGTACCTTATAATTATTTTCATGCTTTCTGCTTTTTATTATTTCCTTCCTTCTGGGTCATTTGGGTTTTTCTTCCTCTAGCATCTTAATTTTGCATACTCAAGCCATCATTTTTTAATCCTATTTAAACAGCTAAAACTACACATTTTCCTCTGAGAACTACCTTGACTATACTTCTTGACCTTTTTTTTTCTTTTTTCTTTCTTTGGTGCTTACAGGGACTCAGGAAGGCACTTTACTACTACTCAAGTCAGGCCACCAGCCCTTTTATATATCAGTTATTTTTAAATAAGATTTCACATTTATGACCTGGCTAGCCTGGACTATGATATTCCTTCCTAGACTTTCCAAATAGCTAAGATAATAAGCATGGTTCACTACACCCAGGTTTGTTTTATTTGTTAAGATGGAGTCTCATGAATTAGAACTATGATCCTCCAAATCTCAGCTCCTTGAGTAAAACACCACACCAAGCACTACAGATTTTTATACACAGTACTTCTATTAAAGTGTTTATTTCCCCCTGAATTTTACTTACATTTTCTCAGAGCTGAGGTTCATCCTCTCCAGCCCTGGGGGGGCATATTTTTTTCAATTTCCATCACTGCTTCATCTTTCAGCCATGAATGGTTTAGAAGTACATATGAGTTTCCCAACAATGAATTTCTCTTTCTGTTAGTGATTATAAAGCTGGTAGTTATAGAACCCTGTTTATTTTATATAAATAGGACTTTATTGGGATGTTCTTTTTGGAGCAGAAATGGTCATTTTCACCTGTATTTTATACATACTTGACAAAACATGGGGTATTTTGTAGCTTTGTATAAATAGTTATAGTATACATGTGTGTGTATATATACATTCATCATATATATTAACTTGTTAAAGAAGTACTTTTATATCTTTTCTATGGTCACTGATTTTTGTCTTCTTGATCTATCCATTTCAGAAGGAGGAGTATTAAAACCTACCACTGTAATAGCACATTTGTCTCTTAGTCTTTGGAAGTTCTGCTGACTTTTACATTATATATTTTGAGACTCTTACTAGGACATATAAGTTGAAAATTATATATTTTCCTATTATTTCAGCTGGTCCTCTTTTATCTATGGTAATATTTTTCACATTAAAGATTTTTTTCCAAATAGCTGCTACATTCATTTCTTGTGATCCTTAATAAATCTTTGCTATTCTCTTACTATGATCTCTTTGCTTCCTTATGCTTTATATGTGCTTTGTGCATGGCTGGATAACTTAGTGTTTTTTTTAATTGGTGTGTGTGTGTGTGTGTGTGTGTGTGTGTGTGTGTGTGTGTGTGTGTGTGTGTTTGCTGCTACTGGGGTTTGAACTCAGGGCCTTGCGCTGACTTGATTCACTCCAAGCTGTTTCTTTACTCCTTGAGTCACACCTCCAGTTCTGGATTTTTTGATGATTAATTGGAGATAAGGGTACTATGTCCTTTTTTCTCCTGTGCTGGCTTTGAATCTCAATCCTCAAATCTCAGCTTCCTTAATAGCTAGGATTACAAATGTGAGACACCAGCATCCAGTATGGCTGGATTTTTTTTTAAATCCAGTCTCTTCATTAGAGAACTCAGCACATTATTTCTCTTCTTTCAGGGTTACAATAAAAATATCCTAGAAATATTAATATGTATAATTCAACATTAATTTTGTGTTTTCCTGAAAAATTCAAGGATTTTTACACACCATGACCTTAATTTCCCACTATACTATGAGATGTGTGTATTCGTATGCGTATATGTATATGTGTATATTTTCATGCTACTGCACTCTTCACAAATTATAGTTTTGTTTAATGAAGCTAATGTCTATTCAGACAGTCACATATTTACCAGGGTTTTTTTTTTTTGTCTGTCATTCTTTTTTCCATATCTGTCCTACTCTTGGGAATATCCTTACTGCTCAAAGCACATGATTTTGAAGTTTTGTTTTTTGGGGGGGTTTTGTTTTTGTTTTTTTGTTGTTGATGGCAAGCTTTCTCAATTCTCATTACTTAAAGCTCCCCCTACCATCTACCTCATTCTTGAAAGAACACCAGTGTTCCCTGGATATTTGACTGGGCTGATGGTAATGTTCTATGCACGTGGAGATGTTGTTCCAACATCGTCCAGCTCCCATTGTCTCTGTCAGTCCTTTGGGTGATGAGTGCATTTCCACGCCGTTCTTTGTCCCCTATATTCTACAGTTTCACTGGCAGGTCTAGGTGTAGGTTTTTTTTTTTAATTCATTCTTCTTAAATTCATTAATCTTTTCAACTGTATCAGTGGTGATTTTCATCAGTGTGTGAAAATGCTGCTTTTCTTTTATTCTTTCTCTTCTCCCAGAAGTCTTATCTTTCTCATCTTGTTTTCTGTTTCATAGCTCCTCTTATGTTTTCTCTCCTCTCTCTTCCCATTCACTTATTCTCTATTCAGCTACATCTAACATTTGCTAAATTTAGTTGCTGAAGATTTATTTTAGTTTCAACTGTAATTTTTCATCTCTTAAGTCCTACTTTATTCTTTGTCAAATGTTCTTGGTCATATTTTATAGTCCCTTACTCTTTAACCATAGATCTTTGCTTAATTTCTTGATTATATAAAACATAATGATTTTCCATTTTGAGTTAATGCCAGTATCTGAAGTCTTTGCTGGTATGATTCTATGGTCTGTTTTTCCCTTTCATGTCTCCCAATAATATGTTCTCTTCCTTGCTGTGTAATTTTTTTACTTTGGGGTATCTTTGGTCATAAACTGTGGAGATTCTTAGACACCTGGGTAGATGGTGGTAGAGATGGTAGCTGCTTCCAGAGAAAATGTACATTTGCTTCTGCCTTGTGCTAGAGCAGGGTCAGCCTAACCCTCTCAAACTAACTTCTTAGTATAAAGATTTTAAACTACCCAATGACATGAAGGCCTGAACCCCTGTGGAGACCCACTTCTGGGTACAGAGCCTCAGCAGAAGTTTTGTTTTCTAACTCAGTTTCAAGGTCCACCTTGACTCAGCCTCTAGTTCACCCACAGCATAGCAATGGGAAGTAAGAGGCAGACAGATTGCCTTCCAGCTCCAGCCAGCCTGCTTTATTCAGGGGGGCCTTATAAAGTCCTGACTTTGGGTTCCTGTCCTCTTCTCCACCAGAGAGACCCAAGGCAGCTTTATGCTCTGAGTTACAGAGCTTTATGTTCTGGACTCTGAATGTTTTCCATTATGTTAATTTTCTCTGACTTTTGTAACAAAAATCCACAGCAGGTGTTTGGCATAAACAATAGACATTCATTTACTTCCCAGTTCTGGAGGCTAGAAGTCATGATCAAGGTGCTGGCAAGTTTGGTTTCTGGTAAGGGCTGTCTTACTGCCTTCAGATGGCCATCTGCACTCTGTGTCCTCCAGTGCCCTTTCTGTGTGCTCAGGGCACAAGCGAGTTTTCATGAGGCTCCTACTCCACAGAGTTCCTGGGCTCCTCCTCTACTCATAAGGTCTCCTGGCCACTCTCATTAGGGACCCAGATTCATGACCCCATTTAACTTTAATAGCCTCCCTCCAAATTGAATCATCCAGTCCACTTGGGCTGCAGCACAGGAATTTGAGGGAGAATAATGCAGTCTATAGTACTACTTTGTTTTTTAAAAGGGCTTTTTATTTTTAAATTTTACCCAACAGCTCAAAATCCTTTGGTTCAAGTGCCATAGTTAAGGAAACACAACTGCTCAGCACTGCATTTTACAAAGAAAGACTTATTCTCATTGTATAAAACTTATAAAACTGTTTTTTGGTCACATTCATGCAGGAGGGATGGAGGGTAGACCAGAAGAAGGACTGACTAACATAAACTTAGTAAATTATGGACCTAAGGGCTAACTTGAAATCTTCACAAACATTTATCTCCCCTTCCTTCTGAACTTGAAGGTATGATATACAGGGGAATGTGCTCCAGTCCTACATTTTTGGGCAAACAATCTGATAGATGCCCGTAGGTCTAGACTTGTCCATTGTGTGGTCATTGATCCCATATTGGCCCCTGTACATAAGTTCTGTGTGCCATAGCAGCCTAGGCTTTAGAAGCAAATCCCTCTGACAGGCACACCCCAGATGCAGAAGCCTGTCCGTACATCTTTGTACATCCTGGGAGTGGGGTTTCAGGAAATACTGAGGTAGTCCAGACGGTCCCAGAGAGCCTCATTCTGATAGTCAGGAGAGAAGCCAAGAAACACTCATAAGAGAAAGCTAGAAGGCGTAAGCTGTAATAACGAAGTCTAGGTCAAAAGCATAGAAACTTCTGCTTGTATATAGTGGGGGAGCAGATTCTGAGATCCTTCCTCATTTCAGGTGACTGGTTCACAGGGGAGACACAAATGGGTCCTGTGTCACTTGACCCTAGGGTATCTCCTTCAGCAAAAAAGCATAGTCTCTCAAAGATCACTATGTTTATGAGATGAATATTCATTGGTTCATAGACTGTAAATATAGTCTCTACCCTTGAGGGTGAAATGAACATTCTTTGGTTCATTGACTTCAAATAAAACCTCTTCTAGGGAGGAGCTCAGAGGAGTGAAGACAGGCCTGTAAATAAAAACTAAAAGTACCAACAAGGCCTAATGAGGATGGAAGGAAAACCCACTAACTGGAAGGTCAAGGGAGTTTTTCATAAGAGGTAATATTTGAGCAGGAACTTGCAGGATGAAACCAGTATCTCAACCTGGGCACACATGCAAAGGCACTGAGGTTTGGGAAAGCCTCTTAAGAACTGTAAAGAATTTAATATGACTAGACCAATATGACTAGAGCAAAGCCAGAAAGGGCAGCAGGATCCAGATCATGATGAGCCTGTGTGCTTGGCAAAGACAATGGGATTCTGTCTTGGAACAGAAGATTTTAAGACTAATAGTTCGACTGTTATTAATAACAAGAATAGTTTTTATAGTATGTCTCTCTCCTGTGTTAACCACTGAGCTAATCCCTCTGGACAAATGGCTTGAATTCCTTCTCTTAGTAGCACCGTGGATTAGGTTCTAACAGTCCAGTTTGATTGATGAAGATCCAGTTGGTGGATAGGTAAAAGTCTGGAGCAATCATAGCACAGAAACAGTAAGTGGCCAGGCTGGGATTCAAACCCAGTCTTTGTGTCTCTGATTCCCTCATACTTAGCACTGTGCTGTGCTGTGCTTCTGGATAAACCTGGGCCTCAGAGACGGGAAGCACTGGGACTAGCAGCCTTAGAATGGGCGGGAAGGGTAAAGGTCATGCTGTCTTCTGAAGCCAAGCCACAGCCCCAAAGTCTTAAGTTTTTAAAAGATGCCCTGGGAGAGCAACAACGGGTAGCAGACTAAAGCATCACTCCAGTAGGAAGACTGTGACCATCAACCAGGACTTTTGGAGACCTGGAGGAGCAGATAGATGAGAGTTCAGGGTTGAGATGGGATGTGGACGCTGAGTGTGGGGAAGGAAAAGGGTCTTACTCAGTGTTCTTAAGGGACTTCATGATGCCTGGCGTATGGTAGACACTTGGGGTAAGCCGGTGGGTGATGGCTCAGTGCTTTCTATCTTGAACCAATGGCGGCCCTTGGACATTTGTGCTATCTTATTTCTCACAACACTTATCTCATACTAGAGTGGACATTATATCTGCCTACATGACATTCCCCAATCTTGTCTGATGATCAGAAATACCTGGGAGCTAAAGACACTTATTTCCAAGCCTTTGTGGAGGTAACCTCTATTTTGGAGTCATTGCTTGGATCCTTCATTTTAAATAGTACCTCAATGGCTTTGATAAGCCAAGCTGTGGTCCCTAGCAAAGCAAGGGGGCTACCCACTGTGGGCCCTTTCAGATCTCTGTGGGGCCCACATGCTGTCCTCTATACCTTTTGTTCTCCAGGCAAGTTTCTATCCACTCTGGGAGATACAGTCTTACAGCCACTCTTCTGAGCAGCCTTTGGTGCCCACCAGGTCTTGGTCCTTGATCTGCTCTGCAGTATTCTCACAGCACCTTCTCTTTGTGTGCCCATCACATTGGGCAGTGTTTAGAATCTATTTCCCTTTGAGCACCCAAGACATGTGGCTTTGCATTTAATCTCTGCTCAGCAGAGGAGTTCCACAGAGGCTTTCATGCATCAATAAGGGATGGAGGAGGAGCTCCTGGATGTGTCTCCACCCACGTAGGGCTTGAGTCCTCCCCAGGATCTGGGGCCTCCCCTGGTTAGGGTCATTCAGCTCAGTCTCCCAAGGAAGGCAAGACAGATGATACTCCTGTGGTCAGAAGGGAAACCCAGACCTATGTCATCCCCCAACCTGTACACATCCATTGTTAATTTGTAGCTTCTCATCAGCTCTATGCTGAGGATCCAAGACAGGAAAGCTAATCCACCTTTGATAGAAAAGAAGATGAAGAAAGTGAAACAAGAAAGACAGAACAAAAGGGAGTGAGAATGAAGAAGGGAGGGAGGGAAGATAGAGATGGCATGGAGAGAAAGAAGAAAGAAAGCTCTTTCCTTGAAATTCAAAGCCAAAGATAATAGTGTTGTAATTACTCTCTGCTTGCAGATCACCAAGGCCACTCTACCCTCTATAGATTGGCAGAACTGAGAAACAACTCTACAGCCAAGAGATTACTGGCTAGTGCCAATCTCAGGAACACATTTGTTGGTCCATTGTCTCACTTGCTTATTCATCCAACAAACATTCACACTCAGACCTCTCCATTCTGGCCCCCTCCACACACACAGCCTCCACAGATTCCTTTATACATGTCACATCACAGGATGCCATTCCACCACCCCATGGCCTAGGTCCTAGTGTCCCTGCAAACCTTTCCTTGTTGCTAGGACATGCTCTGCTACCTCCTAGCCAAGATTGTGCTTGCCCTCCTCACATCTGCCCCATTCCTGAGCATCCTGTCTCAGCAATCATCACACTACCTTGTGTTCTGTATACCTTCATCCCCCCTTTCCTACTGTGACTCTTCCTCCAGACTAAGGCCTCTGAGAATGGCAGCTATGTTATGGACCTGACCCCTCCACCCTTCCCTCCCCCCCCATACAGAGCCTAGCACTTGGCAAATGTATACTATTGCATGGATTGCTGAATGAAGGAATGTCTAAGCCAGCCACTGAATGAATGAGGCAATGGCTGAATGGAACAGTCCACTGCTCTCAACATCATCAAATTGAATGAGGTCATGACTAAAGTTCCAGTAAGTTCCTAGCTTCTGGGAGAATTTGCTGTAGGCCCCTCTCCTGAGATCCCTAAAGATTCAGTCTTCAGCTCTGTTCCCAAAAGAGCCCAATCTACAGCCCATTGGGGACAGTGGGGTGAGGGTACATCCTCCTGGCCTTTGGCAGAGCAGGGGATGGACAGCAGAGGTCAGCCAGACTAAGAAGCTGTTATACAAAGGCCCTTATTACATAAAAACAGACTCTGTAGATCATCTTCCCTGTCCCTCCCTGCAGAAATTTCCCTGAGTTGTCAGATCTCTGGGAGCAACCTTGGGCACAGGCTGGCAGGACATGGAGGCCTGTCCTTGTGCTGATCCTGGACAGCAGGATCAGGAAGGGAGATGTTCCCCCAGAGACATGAGTACATCCTCCCTGGTCCCACTCCATCCTAGATGATTCTCAGGGCAAATAGCCATGTACTGAAAGGCCTGGTTTCCAGCCAACCCTCCCCCACCCACTCTTTGCCAAGAATATGGACTCAAGCTCCTGCCCTTGGACCTTGCACCAGCTCCCACCTAGGCTCTCTGCCTACAGTTTTCCCTTCACGCTGAGTCATAGCTGCCTATGAACTTGGCCATGATAACCAGGCTACTGGCTCTCACTGCTTGCCCCCTACGCAGATCACCTTCCTCTCCCTGCCTCAGCTGCCCTCCCTGCTTCCTTTTTCTCTGCTCAGCACTGCCTGTCCCAAGACTGCACCTTTGGCCACACTGCCAGGTCCAATGCACCCACCTCTCTCTCGAACCTTCCTTCCATCATTCTTTCTCTTCTGAGCAGCCTCAACACCTACCATCTGCACTGTTTCCTTGGCATTTCAATGCTGCACTGAATTTTCAGGCCATAACTTAGAGGAAGCAGCTCACTCAGTGCTTGGCACACATGGCAGGTGCTCTGTAATTATGCCCTGGGTGATGGGTTTGTTTATTCACTTATCTAATGGGTTTAAGTCGGGTGTCTGAGCTGTATACAAATGTGCCTCTATGACCATACCTGTTTCTCAGGCTGCTGTTTCTCCTGCCGCATAATGTGCTTTGAGAGCATGATTGATCTGCACATTAATTAATGAATCATTACAGGATCCTGTCCTTAAACAATGTCCACTGAAGGAGGAAAAAGAAAGTATGGGCTGCAGTACCTTGTGCTAGGGACTCTCCTGAAGCTGCAGCAGCAGCACTGTGTGCATTGAGCAGTCTTCTGGGCATTATGAACCCCTACATTACAGCCAGTGCTTTGAAGCGTGGTTCACATCCATGGCACTGCTAGCCAGTGATGCAAGTCATTTTATGGCTCTGAGTTCTGCCCTTCAAAGCAGTATTTATCCATTACAGGCCTAATAATCACACACTCCCTTTTTAGAGATGGTTTGGTGAGTGGTGTCCTCTGCCCTAGGTCTGCAAAAAGGGCCTGATGCAGTGACCATATGCAATCAGGTCCTCTCTTCCTGGCATTGTTCAGCCCTCCTCCTACAGAGGAAGATGTTCTGTGTTGAGCACATAGTCACTGCTGAGATCCAGCCACAGAGGTGGCTGGATGACTGAGCAGTGAGGTCACAGTCTTCTTGCCTGTGGACCTAAGGCCTTGCAGGATGATCTGATAATAACGGAGCCTGGCCTCTGGCTACCTGGGCAAGTGCCATTCTGCCACTTACTTATGGGAGCCTAGGCAAGCTACCTCACATCTCTGAGTCTGACAATCCAGCTTGTAGAATGTAAGTAATCACGGTACCTGACTGTAGTGAGTTTTATATGAGTTGATTTGTGGAAGGATCTCAGAACAGAGTTAAATTAACTTTATTGAAGGCATTAGCTCTTATAATGAAGAAATCTTACAGAAGACTACAATTAAGGGCTTCAAAGGATGTCCTAGCCCAGGAGATAGCAAGCTACGGACTTTTGACCAAATACAGATCATTGCTTTATTTTTGTAAATAAACTTCTATTGAAACACAGCCATGCCCATGCTGTGTGTGGTGGTGTTCATGCTAAGCCAACAGAGTAGAGAAGTTGCTATGGGGTATATATTATTCCCAAACTAGAAACTATTTTCAATCTGGCCCTTTACAGAAAAGGTTGGCCCACCTTTATTCTAGATGGTAACAATTGAAGAGAATCAAGGACATGGCAATACTGGGAATCAGGAAAGGTTTGGAAATTTTCTCTTGTTCTACATTAAATGTCTGGTATGCGCTTGGCACACTGACAGACATCAGTGGTTCACTGAAGCAGCGAGACCCAGTCCCGCCCTCTAGGACCTCATGGTATAGTGGAAGAACAAGCAAACAGATGGATCATAGTACCGTAGAGGAGGGGGAGGTAATGGTTAGGGAGGACCTCCCTCAAAGGCTGGCCAGCAAAAATGGCCACAAAGGAGCTCAAGGCCAGGAAGAATTTGCTAGGGAACAGTAGGGAAAAGGGAGACCTTAACTAATCCTGGTGTGTGACAAGGTGACCATGCTGATGCTAGGGGCTCAACGGGAAGCAGATGTGGAGGTCCCCGCTTTGTGTGTCAGGCTAGAACCTGCGACTCCTACATGGCTGGACCATGGATAGTCAGTGATTGAGCAAGTGATCCCATTAGCCAGCAGAGGACATTCTGGATAGAGGGGCCAAGGAATCCCCACCCTCTATGGGCAATTAAGTTCTATCTTGTCCTTACTAACCCAGCCCAGACTCTTATCTACTGCACACCAACATTTATGGACAGTTAAATTCCTACTCACTTATTATCCCAGGCCAGACTCTGCCTGCTGAAGATCTGCATCCTCCCTAGCCAGACCCTTGCTACAGCCCAGTAATTGGTCTCATGGCTTTCAGCCATTCCTCAGTGTGTATGCTTCTAAAGCACAACTCTCATGTCAGGCCATGTTTACAATTCTCCCATAATTCTCAGTTGACTTTAGGAGAAAACTCAAAATCCATTGTATGGCAGACAGCTTTTTATAATTTGTCTCCTCCTACTGTTCCCATATCTCCCTCACCTCCTCCTCACCTTCTCACTCGCTTAACCAACTCTGGCTTCATTAGAAGTCTGTGGGTAAGTCACACTGCTCCATGCCCCTGTTGTTAACTCCCCCTGGACTGCTTCCTACCCCACATGCATTTAACTCTGTTCATTTCATCTTCCATTCTTAGCCTGGGCTCAGTTTGCTCCAGGATGATCCTCCCAGCCAGTGACCTGTCTCCTTCCTCATGTGGACCTATACTCCTTCTGAAGGACTCCTGATATTCTGTCTGGAGTTGTTTCTTTCTGTGCATTCCAGGCTCGTGCAGCAGGGCTCTGTACACAGGGTACCAGGCTCACAGATGTGGATGGGGTCAGTTTGCTGACATACCCAAAGGCACCTGTGGGGTGAGACTTTGTTGGCATCCAGGCTGGGTGCTGTCCTATTTGATTGGGACAGAGATGTCTACAGAAATCATCAGTTGCAAACATTGGGTATCCATGAGAATTCTGTATTCCTTGGAGGTGTGGAGTAGAAAGCCAAGGAATACCTTCAGCCTCCCTATTAGTCAAGTGAAGGTTTCATTCGATTACAGTGGTCAAAAGAGACCAGATGACACATTAGAAGTGAGTGTCTATGTGTCCACCCTTTATAACTAGTACCACTCACTGCCCAGTTTCCCAAGGCAGAAACCTGCAAGTTATCCTAAATAGAGAAGTCTATTCCCATCCCAACTCTCACATCTATCCAGCCACGAAGCCCTGAATGCCTTCAAGAGCTGAGCTCCCCCATCCCACTACTGCGCCTCATCACTTACCTGCACGATACAACACCCTGATTCTACCTTACCGCTCACCTCACAGCTGCCAGTCAGTTGTGTATCATCAGCCAGCCCAGTGCTTTTGTCTCCCTGAGGGGAGAAACCCAGTTCTTTCAGGGGAGGGGTATGAGGTCTTCTGAGTTCAGCTCCACATGAACTGCTCTACCTCTGGACATTGAAAGTCACCTCCTTGCACTACAGGCCCAGCCATGTCATCCCCCAGAGCAGGACAATTGACAGGTGTGCCTGTTTGTCAATCTGCCATCATTAGACCCTCAACAATTCATTCTAGAATTGTCAGTCTCTGCCACAGCTAATGCTCTATATACCCAAGTCCTTCCAGACATCAGCGCTCTCTCTTTCTCTCTCTCTCTCTCTCTCTCTCTCTCTCTCTCTCTCTCTCTCTCTCTCTCTCTCTCTCTCTCACTCTCTCTCTCTCTCTCTCAGTTGTCCACTTTGGTCTGATAGAGTCTTCAGAATTCCCTCAAGTGCCACCATCATGAGTAATGTCACCTTCTTCCCCACTACAAGCTTCTCTGGACTCCATATCTACCATTATAACACCTGTCACCTGATCTTATGATTCTCCCATTCGCTTCTTAGATCCTCATTCTCATATAATGCAGGGACAGTGTCGAGATCACTGTGGAAATCCTACCCCTTAGCCTTGCAGATGGCAGATTGATTAGTTGATATTAAGGCAAATTAAGAGGGAGAAATCTTGTCAAAAAAAACCCTTCCAAATACATTCATGTCTTCAGTTAATACACCAACAAAAAGGGTAGAATAAAAGCAAGAGTATGAGAGGAGAGGCTAGCAAAACCTCCTGCCAGTCCCTGGGGGCAAAAAAAAAAGTTGAGATTCCACACATAGCCTGATATTGCTAACCAAGCCCACAGGGATCTCTGTGCATTAAAGCATGAAGGAAGGTTCCAGTCATCTTGCAGCTAGACAGATGTGTCTCTGCTCTTGCAGTGATGGCCAGTGGAATGGGCTAGCTATGAGCATCTTCAAAGACATCCAGGGCCCCAAAGATTGTATATCTTGGAGAGAAAGAGCTCACCCTCATCCAGGGAGTGTAGGTTGGGGTCATCACTGACACCCACCATACCTCAAGACATAGCCAGGGACATTTCTACCTTTCTGTGGATTTCTGGAGACTTCCCTACTGCCCCTACTAGCCCTAATGCTGTGCTTTCTTCCCCAGGTGATCAAGCTGGCTTTTGAGGAGTTTGATTTGGAGAGGGGCTATGACACCCTGACAGTTGGCGATGGTGGGCAGGATGGGGACCAGAAGACAGTTCTCTATATGTAAGTAAAATACTCTGTGTGATCTGGAGGCTGGGACAGCACATGGACCTTGGGTGGGGTAGAGTGTTAAGTCCTGCTTGGAATCTAGACCACATGCCACAGAGACAATGCCCTGTAGCCTCTTGGTTGTAGCAAAATCTTCACCAATCTCTACTCCAGCCAAGGGGAACAGAACCCTGGGCCTGGTCCTCTGAGAATACACATTTAAAGTGAACAGGCTGAGCAGTCCCTTAAGGACAGGGCACATGGCGGCTCCGTGCACATGCCTAGACACTTCCCCTTGGGTGTCTGCTTCTGTGCCCACACTGCTTCTGCCACATGTGGTAACTAAGGGCCACATTCTGGCACTCTGACCTTCCACTGAGACCAGGAAAGGGCTGTGCTAGCCTTCCCACATGCTCAGAACCATCCGGGATGTGGATGGCTTCAGAGACTCATGAACATACAGGCATAGTATTCTTGGCTGAGAAAAGCCAGTATGATGATGTAGTCTTTCTACTGTGGTATTTCTCTGCATTGGGCCTTTGCTCTCGCAGACAAGACTCTAAATCTCTCTCTCCCAACAGCCTGACAGGAACATCGGTCCCAGATCTCATTGTTAGCACCAACCACCAAATGTGGCTGCTCTTCCAGACAGATGGCAGTGGCAGCTCTCTGGGATTCAAAGCCTCCTATGAAGGTAACTGCTTAGAGACTTGGGGTTTGGATCTAGAGTCACAGAGCCTGGGTTCAGATCTTGGATCAGCCTTGTGCTGGCCTCCTTTTCTTAGGCACATTATTCAACTTCTCTGGGCTTTGCTCCCTTTGGTCAGTGGGTTAAGGATTATGTGGGATGAATCAGTTAAAATGTTTGGCTACTCAGTTTCATATGTATGTCTATTCTTTCCTCAACTCATACCTGGTTCATACAGCCTTTTGAGAGGCCCCATAACGTTTCTCAGCCTCACTACTAAGGACAGATATACATCCTTGTCAGTGGATTAGGGAGGATACAGGCAAGAGTCTTCCCCTTCTGGGAAGGAGCCTCAAAGAAACTGCAAATATAGGGCCCAAAAGGTGTTCCCACCATTGCCCTTCAAGAATCTCCAAACCTGTTAACCAATATCTGCTAGCAAAGAAAGAAGAGGCCATTCCATGTAGTTGTAAAGCCTCTGTTAGTTACCAAACACTAAACCAGCCCTAGAATAAGATGTGCCGGATCTAGGCCTTGCCCCAAGTGGCTTCTGCTTTCAAGTGAGAAAGAGAAAACAAATGAGTGTGAAAGCAAGATGGCAGCCCACTGGGAGCACAGAGCAGGAAGCAGACACCCTTTATCAAGAAAATCAGTAATAAGTCTTTAAGATGACTCTGACCACTGGAGAGACACGAGGGACAGGGAAAGGAAGTTATGCCTTCAGGGAGGCAGGCTCACACTGGTAGATCAAGGATTCCTCCTATACTAAAACCTATGCTGTTTCCAAATTGAGCACACAGGAGATGCTGAGACTGCCCTGACAAAGCACCCCAAACTGGTTTAAAACAACAGATACAGGTCCTTACCTGGTTTACAAGGTGTGAGTCTGACATCCAAGTATCAGTAAGGCATGTCCACTCTGAGTATCTTTTAATGCCTCATCCTCGGGTCTCCCTTAGCTTATAGCTGTGTCTCTCCATTCTTTTTGTTAACACAAACATACCTGCATTTCTCTCTTCCCTCTTATTCTAAGGGCACCAGCCTACCTCATCTTAACTTGATTATATCTGCAAAGACTATTTCCAAATGATCCTGGAGGTAGGATTTCAGTATATCTTTTGGAGAGGAAAGACACACAATTCAATGCATGACAGGAGGCTAGGTCGAATGTCCAACACTAATATTATCATATCATGATGTCTCCCAGGGTAAAGATGGCAGTTTTATTGTTCCAAGAGAAGGGAACCTGTGTCTAAATAAGGCAGAGCAGGAGACAGAAAACTTAATGGGTGACGAATCTAGTCCTGTCACTTTCCAACTCTGTGGCAGGCCATGCAACCTTTCTGGACTGTTTCTTCATCTGCAAAAGAGAGAAATCTCTAAAGATAGAAACATGTGAGAATGAGAACTGTTGAAAAGTGAACACTCAAGGCAGCAAGTAACAGCACATAGGCCCTTCACGGAATGGGCTGTCCTGGTACTTAAAGATCTACCTGTGCAGTTCTAAGGCCATGCAAAGAGCCCCAGACAGGAAGTCATCAGTCCTTATTTCAGATCTAGCTCTGTCACTCACTACTTTGGAAATGGGAATGGATTTGGGTTAAAAAAAATTGTAAGATTCGGGGCTGGGAAGGTGGCTCAGTGGTAGAGCACTTGCCTTGCATGCCTGAGGCTGGGTTCGATTCCTCAGCACCACATAAGCAGAAAAAAAAAGCCAGAAGTGGCGCTGTGGCTCAAGTGGTAGAGCGCTAGCCTTGAGCTGAAGAGCTAAGGGACAGCGCCCAGGCCCAGAGTTCAGGCTCCACGTCCGGACCCAAAAAAAAAAAAAAATTGTAAGATTCCTCCCGTTTCTGAAAAATCTGTGAATGTTCATTCAGCAGCAAATGTTCTCAGACATGGAGAGGGATGATGGGTGTCATCCACTTGCCTGTAATTGGTCCATTTTGGCCAGTGGTTTTAATAGAACACAAACAGCTTGAGCCTGAACAACATGAGCATACCAGTCAGCAGACAATGCAGACAAGCCTGGAAGTGGAGGGGGGAGCTATTAACTAAATTAATAGGATACAATGAAGTGAGAAGAATTTTTTTAAAAGAATTAGCTGCCAATATTTACCCCTAGGAATTCGTTGTGTTTTATTCTACCTGATCAGGCATCAGAGAACAGCTTAAACATGAAGATCTTTGTGTGGGATAGAGGAGGAGAGGATTTAAACTAATCCCTGTGAGAAGTATTTGTAAGTCCCAGATGTTTACTTGAGGGAGAGGTGGACTCAGGAGACTGGAGTGTTGCATCCACATATTTGAAGCGTTGCCACATGGGAGATAAGAATCAGATTTATTTGGTGTGAGTCTTGTCAGAAAGCAAAGGGAATGACATTTCATGAAAGCCTACTGTGTGCCTAAAGCTTCCTATTTGTCATTTCAGAGATTGCAAGTGATGTTATGAAAAGACTTATGGTAGCCCCAGGGGCTCCCAAGGTGGAGCAAGAGATGCTGACTCTGCATCTATTTTTTCCTTCCTTCTTTTTGGCTCCTCATAACGTGTGTGTGTGTGTGTGTGTGTGTGTGTGTGTGTGTGTGTGTGTGTGTGTGTGTGTGTGTGTGTGTGTGTGTTTATGTGCTAATCCTGGGCTTGAACTCAAGGCCTTGGCACTGTCCTTAGCTTTTACACTCAAGACTTGTGCTCTAGCACTTGAGCTGCAGTTGTACTTCTAGCATTTTGCTGGTTAATCAGAGATAAGTTTTATGGATTTTCCTGCTAAGGCTGGCTTCAAACTATGATCCTCAGATCTCAGCCTCCTAGTTAGCTAGTACTATAGGTGTGAATCACCAGCATCCAGCTTCTTTAAGGAGACTTCTTTAAGGAGAGTATTTATATGTAAACACTGATTTAAAATATTACTTAATCTCACACAGTGTGACAATTATATGAAGATTGCTCTTTTCTAGCTGAGAATCTGAGCTAAAGAGGGTAAAGCCGGGCGTTGGTGGCTCATATATGTAATCCTAGCTACTCAGGAGGCTGAGATCTGAGGATTGCAGTTCAAAGCCAGTCCGGGCAGGAAAGATGACAAGACTCTTATTGCCAATAAACCAATCAGAAAACCAGAAGTTGTGCTATGGCTCAACTGGTAGAGTGCTAGCCTTGAGCTGAAGAGCTGAGGGATAGTGCCCAGGCCTAGAGTTCAAGCCCCATGATGTACAAAGAAAAAAGAGGGTAAAGTCACCTGCCTGGGATCACACAGGAGTCTGGGAATTGGTAGAGTTAGGATTTGATCTCATGTCTCTCTTACTTCAAAACCATTGATTGTCTCCCTATCCCCCTCCACACTGGGATCCTCCTCAAATCATAGAATTTCAATTCCTTAAAAGATCTTCATAAAGCCAAAGGCTTGCCCCCATCTAATGTATCATTATGCATTAACTGGATAACATGTCATTGGAAATTAGAGTTTCTGTTCATTAGTTCATTTGTCTGTTTCACTCAGCCAGTATTGATTTAACACTTTTTATGTGACTGATTCTATGCAGAGTGCAGAGATTGTTATAACAAGCAACCTAGATGTGGTCTAAACATATCCACTGGGTTTTGCTGGTCACCGACTATGGTCAGCAAGACTGCTTGGACCGGTGACAAATTAGGAAGGACAGTCTAAGTGCTCAGAGACTCACTAACCCTCGTGGCTCTGTCAGGGTCTGTATACATGGGCAGCAGGTTCTGTAAAGATGAAACAGACTCTGGGATTGAACCAAACCTTGTGAATCCCAGCATGGGCCCAGCTACATGGCCTTGGGCAAATCACACGGTCTCCCTGAGCCTGTCTTCCTAACTCACAACATAGATAATAATGCCACCCTGGCAGGGTTATTATGCCAAGGAGATGTAGCAGGAAGTGACTTAACTCTGCCTGGTGCTATGATGGTGCCTTTCCCTGGGAGGCCATCAATGTTGCTCTTTACCTTGAACCTTCTGCATTCCAGTCCTTTGGGCCAGGCTAGGGTCTGTTCACTGTGGTCCATACTGGCTGGCACTGGCAGGCCCTGGTTTTAGATCTCTCCCTCACAGCAGCAGTTCCAGCAGGGCCTTCCCTCCCCAGGTGAGGTGAGAAATAGCATGGTTCCATGTGCTGCGTGCAAGGTATGTAGGCTGTGTTGTCAGACTTTTTTTTTTCTGTGACAAAATACCTGACAGACAACTCAAAGGAAAAGGGATTTATTTAGGCTGAGAGTTTCAGAGGTTACCTTTCATAGGGTCTTTGGTGAGGTAGAGCGTGGAGGCAGGGATGCATGTGGCAGAGACTGCTTACCTTCTCGTGGACAGGCAAGAGAGACTGGCAAGGAGCCAGGGACAAAATACTTTTAAGCATTCTAGCCACCTGCTTCGTCTAACTAAGCCCCGCCCCTAAAGCTTACAGCACCTCCCAGAATAATGTCACTAGTGAGGACTAAGCCTTCCACATGTGAGCCTGTGCTCAAGTGCTTCATTTCCATAGTCTAACAGTGGACATGGCAGGAGGCAGAATCTTACCCACAGAAAGCTGTCAGGTGGCATAAAGCCTTTGAACTTTGTTTAGTGAGAGGATCCTGGGGTATGGGGTTTAAATCAAGAGGTTTGTCCTAGATCAGGCACTGAACGGGTGGCTCATGCCTGTATTTCTAGCTACTCAGGAGGCTGTGATCTGAGGATTGTAGTTCAAAGCCAGCTTTGACAGGAAAGTTTGTGATTTTCTTGTCTCCTGTTAACTAGCAAAAAACCAAAGTGGAGATGTGGCTCAAGTGGTAGAGCAAAAAAGCCAAGCAATAACACTAGGCCCTCAAGACCTGAGTTCAAGCCCCACTATCAGGACCAAAAAAACAGTCCTTCTTTTTTTGTTCTCTAATCTTAACTTTTGATGGGAGGAATGAAACCCACTAGTCCTATGTCATAGTGTAAGAAGTCACCACTTCTGTCAAAAGGTGTTGGGTTGAGTCTCTCTGACTCTCCTCTGACCTCCACCTCCTGGTCCTTCACCCCCTCCATCTACCCCTTTATCCTTTTTGCACGGTTCCTCACTGTCCCTTCTTAGGGTCAGTCCTCTCTTTCTAATGCCTTCTAAGTTGGTCGCATCTATTTCCACCTTCACCTGAACCCTAGAAATTTGCCCATCTGCTCCCCTCCTGCATTTCTGTCTACGTTCCTCACACTCACAGCCTCCCCTCAGCTGCTTCAAATTATGCTATGCACCCATGGCCCCATCACTACATAACTTAAGCTACAGGCCCTGCATGTTTTCTCACAATTCTGGAAGCTCCAAATGCACTACCAAAGTCTTGATCATTATACTGTCTGGCAAGGGACTCTTCCTGGCTTCTAGCCAGCCACCTTCTCACCATGTCCTTGTGTGACCTTTCTCTGGAGAATTCACAAGCCTTCAAATGCTTCTTCTTATAAACATATAAATCCTATTCAATTAGGGCACCATTCTTCTGACTTCATTTAACCTTAATTGCTTCTATAGAACTCCATCTCCCAATACAACAGTACTCAGGGTTAAAGGCCCAGATATACAATTTGAGCAAAGGGACACAAACATTCAGTTTGTATAACTACCCAAAACTAAGATCACCAAATCTATACCTACTTCCATGACCCCTGAACCTCACCCATATCCCCCATATGAACAAGTAGAACTGCCATCCACCCCAACACAAGGACCCATCTTCACTTCCTTGTTTTTCTCTCCCCACTCTGACCGGCAGTCAGATCCCATCAGTTCCCCTCTGCAGTATCCCCACTCTCATCACTGTGATCAGGCCCTCCCTCCTCCCTCCCTCCTCCATGCTGACAGCACAGCCTGCCTTCCCAGCCTCCCCTCCCCACCCATCTGCCACATGGCACACAGTGATCTTCCCAGAATCCAACTCTGTCACAGTGCTCTCCTACTTAAAAAATAAAAAAGAAAGGACAAAAGAAAACCAGACCCAAATGACAACTTCTCATTGGCTCCAAAAGAAACTATAAAATCTTCCTGTTGCATCCCAAGTTGTCAGGGGTAATGATTACAAACCAAAGTCTGAGTCCCTGAGTCCGATGACTCTGTCCAAGGCAGAGATCACAGCTTGTTCATTGTTCCAGTACTACATACCTGGCCCCAGCCTGGTGTAGGGCGGTGTAACCACCATGAAAAGCTTTGAAGACTGTTAGTGCAGTGACTTTTTTTATACAGGTACATTCAGACACCGTCAGCTTCTTTTGGCCCACTTTACCACCTCCTGGTACTCGGATCCAAGAGTCTATCTCTATTCTCTGTTATTCCCATAGCCTTTGGGGGTGGGACCTATCCAATTCATATTCAGGCTCTCTCACAGACCCCTGCAAACCAGTCTCTCCTTGTGGATGAGCCTAAGTTTCCTCATCGTGAAGAGAGTATGGTGACCAGTCAGCTTGCTGGCTCCTGAGGACTCAGTGTGCTCAAGTGCCTGGAATGTGGTCCAGGAGTTATAAAAGACAGTGTTGAAAGTTTGCTCCCTTCCCCTGCCTCTCCCATAACTGCAGCTCTTCTGACTTGCACCACTGCACCTGCTTCAGTACTACCTCTGCTTCCATCTTGGCTCCACATTGATTGTAGGTCCATAGGATTCCATAAGTGATAGGAGTCTTGACTCAGCAATGATAGATTAGTGGAATGCAGGATGTTCCATAGGATGACCTGAGACATTTAAAGGCAGACGGAGTTCCAGCTCCATCACTTCCCATCCTGTAGGTCTACCTGGTTCTGTGGTCCTTACTATCACATCTACCCCGCTGCGGGCAAAGTGATGCTACTTTAGGGCAGGCAGATGCCTGGGCAACAACATCCTTCCCCTCATTAAGATCCTGAGCCCCTGGGAGAAAAATTGTGACATTTACTTCCTAGAAATTTGTCCTGTTCTGCTAGAAGAGACCAGGTAGGATAGGAGACTCAAGATCTGTCAATATCCGAGTCCTCTGAGCCTAGAAACTCAGTCTCCCTCCATGGGGGCGGCCAGCTGTGGGAAGTGCATTCATAGTTGCAATTGCTTTGCTTCCCAGTAGAACAAGAAATATTTAAGGAACAAGCAATTAGCACTTACCAGAAACATTATAAAATTACACACAACTTGCTAACAAGTTTTCACATCAATCTGGATGTCTCCTTGCTTCCCAACTGGAGGCTGGAATCTGGCAGCCTGATGCTCAATCTTGGAGGCTGGCCCAGGGGAGGAAAGAGCAGGAAACCTGTCCCTAGAGATATGGAGGAGCATGGCTATAGAGGATGCAGGAAGGATACCCCAGAGCCCAGGGTCTCATGTTAGAAATGAAGTCATCTGTTGACTGAACATTTTGTAAGGTCCTATGATGTGTTGCTGGCACCAATCAGGACACTGGGGTTGTAAAGACTGTCTCTGTCTTCACCTATTTCATAGTCTGTGTTTGTCAGCATTGAATAAGGACCAGAAGATGGAGAAATAGAAAGGAGTAGAAGCTAACCTTGCTGGAGGGCACCAGGGATGGATCTTTAGAGGAGCTGATGTTGACAAGTGAGATTTACTTGAAGCATGAAAAGGTGGCTCTCAGACACCTCTGAGCAGAGGGACAAGTTGGTTTCAAAAACTGACACATAGATAGAAACAAAGCTAAAATCTCCATAGGAATAAATTGCAAAAGTAAGACTTGTCCTCTACCAGCACAGTCCATGTCCCTTTTCTCTGGCAGTGTGCACAGGACAGCCTTCCTAACGAAGGGGGATTAGACCCAGGCTTGAAAAGAGACCCAGGACAGCAAGCCAGCACATTCTCTTCTACACATTGCCTTTCCTCATGCCAGACCTTAAGCCTAGAGCCATTTTCAGCTTCTCATCTGCTGT
Source organism: Dipodomys spectabilis (assembly GCF_019054845.1). Taxonomy (NCBI): domain Eukaryota; kingdom Metazoa; phylum Chordata; class Mammalia; order Rodentia; family Heteromyidae; genus Dipodomys; species Dipodomys spectabilis. Next base: position 42,203,990 of record NW_024870679.1, on the reverse strand, counting down.
TTTCAAGACACCTCTACTTTTTGTTGTCTAGTCCCCAAAAGCTGAGCAGTCCAACAAACCCTGCTCTGGCCAAGCAGAACACAAAAGGGGTTCCTAAGATACTCACTGAGTTTCTATGATACCTTTCAACACTTTGCAGGCAGTGAGAGCTGACACTTAGCTAGAGAGAAGCAGGTCTTATCAGAAAACCCAGTGCATCCAGTCTGTTTTGGACCTTGGGGCCTGGAAAACTTCACAGCAGAGGATGATGCACTGGAGTTTGGCAGGATATAATTTGCCAATAGGAGAGATTCTAAATTCATGGCTCTTTGTAAACCATAAGCTCCAGTTTGGAGGCAGAGACAGACAGCTTGGAGGCATCCTAATACTCTACTCTTCCATACACATTGTTTTTTTTCTCCCAGCCTTCTTCAGCCAGTAACAGACCAAGGAGAATGGAGGAGGAAGGAGATAGAGAGGAAAGCACCACCCACTTCCTCCTTCCACACTTCCATCCCAGCTACGGCCATCATGCGTCTCTGAGCATATACACGCAAGCCCTCTTACCTCCCTGTACCTTTCCCAAGGGAAAGTGGAGGTAGAATGTGATTCTAAGGAACTCCAGATCTACCCCAGGGGTACAATCGTGGCACATCCAAGATGTCCTGGTCACTGGGTAGGAGTTTGTGCTAACTGAACAGCAGGTCTTGAGTACTTAGTATACTACAGCACTGGTCTGGGTTCTGAAGATGCCGACAGAATAAGAAATGGGCCTTGGGGCTTGGAGGGGCTGGTGCCCTAAGCTTTATGTTTAAAGCTCAGCTGCTGGCTCACTGTGGTCTTCCTCAGCACATCCCTTTTCACCATCCTTTGCACTTCCTGCCACAGTGAACGTATTATTCTCCAGGCACTGTGCTCATATCATTTGTTCCCCTTCCCACCCTCCCTCCATTTATTCCTCACTTCCATCCTCTTCTCCCTCCAACACCTCCTAGATGCCCACTCTATAACCTGCACTCACAAGAAATGGGAATACAGGCATTTCCCACTCTGTCCTCAAGAAACTTGATATTTGCCAGGGAGAAATACATGTCCCAAACTACAGCACCCCAACTGTAGCAGAAGTATTCAAGGTGGGGCAGGAACAAGAGAAAAGGGTTCAGGCCTCTGCCAGGTGACTGTAGGGAAGACTTAGATTGGGACACCTTGTGCTGACACTGAAAGATGATTCTTTGTCTGGCAGAAGAGCAGGGGGTGTTCATTTCAGAAATAGCAAATAGCAGGTGCCCAGTCTGAACCAAGGGAAAGCCGGCAGGGCTCTTCAAACAACAGTGACAATAATAGCAGCTAGGAAATATCACCTTGCTACTGGTTATACACCATGTGCTAGACATTTTGGCAATCACCTTATGCACAAAACTCTTTAATCCTCATGATGATTCTGGAGGGACATTGTAATCATTTTTATTTTAAAAATGACAAAACTAAGGAAAAATAAATAAGCATGTGCCTCAGGTCTATCGCTTGGTGTCAGAACCAGGACTCAGGTCCAGACTCTAACCTCACAGTGCTTGGCCATTGCCATTGGCCTGCTTGGCCTCCCTGCAGAGCACTCAGTTTTGTGATGTGCGAATCTCATCTGGCCAAAGATGAGACTGGGGTGGGGCAGGTCCCAGCATGCTGAGGAGTTGGGGTTTCAGAAGCCATGGAGCAGGGACAGTATGAGTCATCATGGGCTGCTTCCTAGAGTACAGAATAGAGGGAAGAAAAAGGAGCCTCCAGGTGCCTACTTCTACCCAGGTGGGAAATGGTGACCTCAGATAGAGAATAGAGAAGAGCAGAGGATGCTGGGGCATTGAAAGTGAAGAGCCAATAATCAGAGAGACAGCAGGAGCAATGGGAAAGGGAAAAATCGGAGCTGATTCCCAGGTTTCAGCTTCAGACAACCTCCATGAAGCCTGCCCAGTGCTTCCAGCTAGAGGCTAGAGCTGCCTCCCCTTAAACCCTATCATCAGTTCTATACCTCCTCAAGTCCCTCCATCATTTGCATTGGATTCATGGTCATAGCCACCTAACCCAGGGCTTAGAAGTCAAGGCTCTCTGTGTTTAGTGTGGCATTTGACACAATTTCCATGCAGTAAGTAGTAGCTGAATTCGTACATTAAACCAAATACTCTGTGTGTTCTGGGCAAGGTGCTGGGTATACAGTGATCTATACTACTTAATCAGAGCTTGATTCCATAGAGCTCACAGTGGAGGGGGAGGCAGGGCAAGCTGGGCACTCAGCTTATGCCTGATGCCCAATCAGATGGTAAACTCCAGGAGGACAATTTTTGTCCTTTCCCTGCTGCTATGACCCCATGGTCTAGGACAGTAACTAGTAGAATACTGGTGAAAGGAACAGATGAACAGTTAACAAGGGGCAATCAGCTCTATGGAGGGAAAGAATGGAGCACCAAGAGAATGGTAAGAAGTCTAAGGTGAGAAGTCAGTGAAAGTGTGTCAGTAGTTATCAGTGGTGTAAGCTCCTGTCTGTTGGCTGGGAAGTTCACCACATGAAAGGAGAAGAAAGAAAGCACTAGCTTGAGCTGAGACAGAAGTAAAGGAGCAATGAAGGCTCACTGCTTGGAAAGGCAGCCCAGGCTTGGACTACTGTCTCCTTCTAAATGTTCTTCTTCCCTTGGAGAACATCAAAGAGCCAGTGAACTTATAGACATGTGATACAGTTCCTTCTGGACAGAAGTTGTCATAAAAGAGGATTCCAGTTAACTGTTTAAAATTGGGAAGAAATAAACAGAATGTGACAAATTATACAAGACTGTAGGCATTCACACTCAGTGAGACCAAAGAAAGATATCTTAGGGGAGGAACACAAAGATGCAATGCCTATGTGCCTGTGAGCATTTACAATAATATTTATTCAAATGAACTCTAGGAAATGGAAACAAGAGGGGTTTTCCTTTATTGTTGTTTTTGTTTTCTCTTATTTTTGGCTTGCTTGTTCATTTATCTGTCTTTGGGAGGATAAGGGATGACACTGAAATGGAGGGAAAAAGGGTAAACAAATGTGGCAGTGGTACTCACTAGCCGCTATATTGAAAATGAACTATACAACTTATGGATTTGGGATGGAAGGGGGAAAATGGGTAAGAGCAAGGGAAGGGGTGATATTGTCCAAAAAGAAATGCACTCTTTAACTGACTTTCATAACAATAACCCCTCTGTACTTCACCTTTATAATAACAATTTTAAGTGTTTTTCTTAAAAATTAAAAAAGCTTGGGAAGACCGAGAGCTCATAGAAAAGTAAGGATAAAAGAATCCAGAAGGGAAAACAAACATGGCAGCTCCTGAATCTACCATGTTCAGTAGATTCCCTTTGTGGGGTGAGGTGCCTCACAAGCAGATGTCTCCTGCCTCCTAGCTTGCCTTTTGGTTGGCAAAAGAAGGGGGACACTTATAAAGTAGAATTGCATTAAATGAGGTAACAGGAAATTGCAAGAGTGATTTTTCTCCATGTCAAAATTCCATATGTCTTCCTGGAATTATGACAATTCAGTCTTGGTCTGAACCAGACCATGAGAACCAATAACAAGGGCCTTTGTAGCAGGGTAGTGGATCACAGGGAGCCCTCTTCAGGAAGGCAGGGGGTCTGAATCCCTGTGTTCTCCCCAGGGTTGATGATAGGTTTAAAGGAAAGGCCCATGCCAGGACAAGGGAAATCAAAGAACAGAAGCCAGCCACCATCCTCTCTGCCTTCCTACTAATAGCTCCCCAATTCTTACCCAACCCTGCTCTGTTTTTTCCTCTCCCCACATATAACTAGGACCTCTTTGCAGGGCAGCCCTACCTCCCTTGAGGTCACCATTACTAGGCTCATTTTTCTCCACACTAGATGAACTTCATGCTGCGCAGATGGCTCTCAAACTTTCTCTCCGCTGCTCATCCACCTGTGTGACCTTCTCCTTTGACCTTACTCTGCCTCCCAGCTCCCTATTTTCTACCCCTTGCTCATCACTGATACTGGTCCCTTCCTCTCAACTCTAGGTGTTGCCATAGCCTAGTAGTCTATCAGTCCTTGCCCATCTCACTTCCTTTCAGAGCTGTCCGCTCTGGCTGCTGGACTCTATCCTCTAGCACCTCTCAAATCTCAGGGTCATGCATCCTGCCCTGGGACCTTTGGTTTCTCAAGTCTTTGATTTGTCACCACTGCCTGCTTCTGTGGTCTCTCACTTGTCCCAGCATCTCCTTTGCTTCAGCTAGCACTCAGCCAAACTTTTAGTTAAGAGCTTCACATTCTTTGCCTATTGCCTTTTGTGTCTCCAAATTCAACCCCATTCCCAGTCACCTCTTCCTGTATATCGGGGGGAGGGGGGTCAGGAAGTCCCTAACTGCTGCTGGGACAGGGTGCATAGCCCGGCAAGGTAGAGCTCCTACAGTGAGTCACCTCACCCTCAGTGGGCACACAGGTGTGCGTGTATCTGGTTTGAGTTCTCTTCTCTTGAGTAACTGCTGTAGACATCTGTATCATTGTCAAATCCTTATCCCCAGAACTGGCCACCTGCTTTGTCCCAAGGACCATGACCTCCTGCTTCACCTCCTGCCATCCTACCAGAAAGCTCATGAAGCCACCCCTTCCCTGTTTGCTTCTACCAGCAGAGCATCCATCTAGTTGCTAAGGCCAGCTCTTGCACTCCCAGGGTGCCTTCTCTGGATGTTAGTGCTGACCTTTTCTATTTCTCTTCCAGTACTTCAGTTGATTATGTAATCATCTGTCACCCTCCTCCCTTCCTTCTTCTCCGCTTCCTCATCTTCTGTACCTCCCTGTCTCTGTTCTTCTTTAGCATTAAAATCGGGTCAAACTTCCATCTTAAGAACTATTTTTCACCACTATCCCTACCCAAGGCCATATCTCTTCATGAGCTGCTGCCTAATTCTTCTCTTTTCTTTCAAGGCCAAGAAATCTTTTCACTGAACATCATCTGTTCTTCCATGCCATCGTGGAGCCCTTCTCTCTTTGGGTATTGGCCCCATCAGGACACTCAGTCTACTCCTGTCTGCATCACAGGTGGCTTCCTGTGGCTAATCTGCTTTTCAGAGTCTGCTAACCTTCGCAAAGTTCATCCTCCTCCAAGCTTCAGGATTTCACCATGCTGCTCCCCATTACATCCCTAATGACCCATTCTGAGCCCGCATCTCTTCTCACCCTTCTTGGATAGTTTCCACTCTTGGGTTCTTTTTATCATCTGTGCTATCTCTCAGTTTCAATTTTTTTTAGACCTGAATTCTTCCCTGTACTTAAAACCCATGTAGACTCTTTCGACTTGAAAATACCATGAGGAGATTTAAAAAAAAACAAACCTCAGCATGCCCTAGTGAAGACCCACCATTCAGACCTGCCGTTCTGTCTCAAGAGAACAAACCTCAGTACCCAGGCCCAGCCCTCAAGCATGGCATGACAGACCTCTGTCCTTTCCTTCTTCCTCACTCCCACTATAGCCGATGGCTTCTTCCTAAATCAGGCCTCTATACCTTCCTACTTCTCTCCATGCTTACTTCCCAAGCCAGGGCAGAACATCAGAGCATCTCCCTAATCCTACTGTGAATTTCCTAGCCGTGTAGAGACGTCACAGAGTCAGGCCCTGCATCTTTTCCAGTCTCCTCTGTAACGCCAAGCACAGGGGTCTACTCTGAGCAGACACTCCAGTGTTGCTGAGGGGATGAATGCTCTCCTTCCCTCCAGCTGGCCGTCTCCAGACCACTCTTCAGACTGAATGGTCACTCTGACCTTTCTCATATGGAGATTTTAAACACTGACTGAGTGAAATCTTTCACAGACTCTCCACTACCCACCATCTAAAGTCCAGTTTCCTCAGCAGGCCCATCAAAGCCTTTTCCAGCCCTGGCTTTCATCACCTTGTAGAAAACTTGTACAAACTTGCAGAGTACAGTGTGTTGTGGCATAGGAATACAGAGCCATGAAATTGGGAGAGATGGGGAAGAATTATGGAAAGGGTAACATTGATCAAGATGCATTATACTCATCAACCCATGTGTTGAATTGAAGCACCTCTGTACAACTACTTAAAGATAATTTTCTGAAAGGGCCATAGAAGCTTCACAACTCAAGTTTGGCTCCCTAATCCACTATTTCTAAATTCTATGACCTTAGATGATTGTGTAATGCCTCTATGTTTTAGGGTTCCTCTTGTTTAAACAGGGAAAATAGTACCTTGCTCTCAGTGACCAAAAGGTGAAATGAGTCAGTACACATAAAGGGCTCACAGTGGAAAATAGAAAACCTTAGGTCTGGGTCCTACCATCTGGGAGCAGGACCCAGCTCTGTCTTCCGATGCCAGGTAATGTTCACCAGGTCACCAATGCCTGAAGTGACAGTCCGGGCTTCCCAGGAACATGAGTTGTGGAGAGCATGGCTGGGGCACTGGGAGGGGCAGCCTCTGCTTGCTTCCCCATATGCACTTGTCACAGGGGCCCCTTCTTCCTTCAGAAGCCTGGAGCTCTGGGACTGGAGCAAAGGGCCCATCTTCCCTGAAATGCTTCAGAGTGTCGCCCGCCCACCTACCTGAGCATGCACAAAGGCAGCTCAGAAGATGGCTCAGCTATGATTTAGGGGGGGGAAGGTAAAGGGTGAGGCCAGGGGATGTGTGAGATGGTAGGTGGGTGAACCTGTACTCGAGATTCCTTAGATCTGGCACACGGTCATACAGATCTATACACTCAAGTGCACTTCATGACTTGTTTGACTCCAGATCTCTTCTCTGTCTCTCTGTCTCTCTGTCTTTCTGTCTCTCTATCTTTCTGTCTCTCTGTCTCTGTCTCTCTCTCTTTCTCTCTCTCTCTCTTTCTTTCTCTCTCTCTCTCTCACACACACACACACACACACTCACACACACGCACACGCACACACACTCCTCACCACAAAATGCCTTGTTCTTTCCCCTCTCCTAGGACTAGAGGTTCTGATTTTGGGAGTAACCTGAATATGACAATCAGGAGCCTGTACACATGTAATGAAGTCTGGGGCTACCCTGATCAGCCTACAGACACCCCACAGTTGTGGCAAGAAGGCTTTAAGAATCAATTCTCTGGGTCACACACAGTGACTTCAGAGCCATTGCTTCTGACAATCTAGACCAATCCACAGAAAAGTCTGGGTCCCTTTGGCTGCGGAATCCTGTGCAAGTCTGGCATACTCTGCTAATGCCTCCAGGTCCCTGTCACCCAAATGTCAAGACTCTCATAGTTATTTTGCCATCTTCCTCCTTAATGACTTCCTGTCCCTCCCACAAAATGTCTCCCTCCCAGGACATACCGCCTTCTTCATTTCATAGTACTAACTGAATGCAGCATGGTAGCTAGGGGGGTGACTGGAGGAGCTCCAAGGACATGGCCAAGGCACACTCCTTCTGGGTCCTGACAGACACTCTCATGAGGTGCCCATCACTTGGGGTCCTCCCATGGGCCCCCTACACATGGCTGACTCCACTATCACCTAGAAAAAACTTTAAAATTTAGTTACTGGGGTGGGGTGGGGGTGGGGGGTAGTGGCTCAACCTGTAATTCTAGCTGCTCAGGGGACTGAGAGCTGAGGATCTTGGTTCAAAGTCAGACTAGGCAGGAAAGTCCATGAGACTCTTACCTCCAATTAACCAACAAAAAGCCAGAACTGGATCAGTGGCTCAAGTGATAGAGAACTAACCATGAGCAAAAAACACTCAGGGACCACATCAGGCCCTGAGTTCAAGCCCCAGGATCAACACCACAAAACAAAAGTATACTTAGTGAATCATTTACTTCATTTTACTGGCTACCATTGAATGGGATGGAATGGAATAATTTAAAAAAAAAACCCTTCCTGAAACAGTGCATCTTTATCAGAAGACAGTCAGTATTGATTCCCATGTAATCTCTGGTTCATCACAAAGACCACTGCCTTGTGGTCTATGTTTGTGTTAGCCACTCAATGGACTGAATTCAACATCCATGTCAGCCAAGAAGTCTCCAAACTTTGGAACTTGTGAGGACACCTCAGACAAGTTAACCTATGAAACATGTAAACCCACCCCTCTTCCCACATCGAACATATCCCAGCATCTAGAGCCCTTTATTTGTATAGCGTGACAAACCTGTGGCTTCCTTAGACAGCACAGTATGTAAGCAGGACCCTCATCCTTGGACAAACCGTCTCCCCATGGGCTCTGTGCAGTGACTCATGGAGGGAGGGCAGTGGGTGGAGCAGCTTCAGAAGAGGAACGAAGTCACTTTTGTCTCTGTTTTCTTGTCTTCCTTGTCTTTCAGAGATCGAGCAGGGCAGTTGCGGCGACCCTGGCATACCTGCCTACGGCCGGCGGGAAGGTTCCCGCTTTCACCACGGTGACACACTCAAGTTTGAGTGCCAGCCCGCCTTTGAGCTGGTGGGGCAGAAGGCAATCACATGCCAAAAGAATAACCAGTGGTCAGCTAAGAAGCCAGTCTGTGTGTGTAAGTGAGCGGAGGTGGCTGCTGCAGAGCTCCCCCTAGAGGAGAGGCAAGCTGGTTTCCTTGGGACCACAGAGAAGGGTACCCATAGCTCCCACTCTGGTTGTTTCTCCTGTTCCTCCAAATGTGGCTGGCTGGGTCTCCATTTCTGGCAGTAACATGGTAGACTGCAGCATTGATGGTTGCTTTTGACCTTTGGGGACTTTCTTTGATGTCATCTTACTCTCCCTGTTGATCTTTAAGGGCAGGGTAGACAGACACCTGGGCATGACCCCATGAGCCTGAGACCCAAGTAAGCCTCCCCTCCCTGGTCACCACCACTGACCATGTGGGGTTGGAGGGACTGGCAGGTCTATATGGTGGTAGCCTCTGGGTGGTTCCTGGAAGGGCCTTGAAGGACATAACATTTCCCATATCGGCTGCCTTGTGTATGGGATTCGTGAAGGGATGTGGGCTCTTTCGGAAGGAGGTTGGAGTTGAGTCTCTTGCATTGAGACAGTGATGAAGCTTGTCATCCTTCCTCTTGGGCAGACTGGCCATACTTCTCAGCACACAGGATACTGGGAGTCTTAAGTCATGAAGGAGGGGAGGGAGTATGAGGAACTTATGGGTGGTAAGAGGCAGCCAGGCATGTCCTGTGTTGGGAAATCCAAAGTTGTAGCTTCTCCGGTCTCTCATCTGTTCTCCTGCTCCTTGCCACCCAACCTTCTCCAGTTCAATCCATGGGTTCCTTCCAGGGAAGGGCAGACAGCCGGCCCCTCTGATCCTTCACCTCCCTCAGTGGGCAGCTCAGGCCTTCTGAGTTCCATATGCCACAGAGAGAAGAGCCTGAGAGGCAGTTAGCATCTCTGTGAGCTTGAATGAGAGTGGGTGGTTGAGTTGGCCAGGTGGGTCATACCACAGTGCTTATGCTTTTCAAACAACAATAACAAAACACTGACTATGTCTGGCATACCATTTTTGATAACTTGTTAGTTTACTTGTGTAAAAATTCTTCAGGAGTTTAAAGATCAAATCACTCTTAAATGCACATGGAACTTAATCACCTTTATTAAAACAAAAATAACCAATTGTGTGGTATCTGCTCACTTCCCTTCTCTGCCCTCCTCCCTCCCCTGCCCCTTTATAGTTGCAGAACTGGGATTTTCCTGCCAATGTTAGCCCCACAGCATGCTGGGAGCATTAGGGACAGAAGGATCAGCAGAGTTAGAAGGGCAGCTCAAGGCCGGCAAGAACAAAGGTTCTGAGCACTGGTGAACTGAATCCAGGCAAAAGTGAACAGAACAAAAACTCTAGAGTTGCTGGCTGGAGTCAGTGTCCAAGGAGGCAAAGGTCTAGATGATTGGACCCTCAGGAACCATCTTCCTAACTTCTGAAATCTATGCAGATGAAACAAAAGCCTGAAGAGGGCCAACGAAGGTTCTAGGGTAGAGAGCCAGAAAAAATGAACAGGCAAGGGAAGCTAGCCATGTACTCAGGACCAGCACAAGGCTCCCAGGCCCCAAAAACAGAGGTATGATAGCAAGCAGAAGTCACCTAGGAGTAGGGGGTAAGAAGCACTCAGATACTCCAAGAATTCAGTGACTTTCTGCCTCTTGGGATTCGTTTTAGAATATTTTTTTCTAAAATGTTCACCAAGGGCAAGAGACCTTGAAGTACTGCTCACCAGGGTTAGATTCTAGAAGCAAGGCTGACAGACTCCAAAGAACTGGACACTGCTCATACATAGCCAAGAGAAAAGAAGATTGAGCCATCCCTGCAAGTATGGTTTGGTATTTTCTGTAGTTTCAGACAGGACCAGGGGCCTGAGGCTTGTTGGTCAGAACTGTGAAACAGATATTCTGGGGATGCTGGCATGGTGAGCGTTATAGACAATTGTGGAATGTAGAGGATGATGGCACTCTAGGCACCTCCATCACTCAACTGTGTCAGTATGCTTGTGTGGAACAGAAATCACAGCCTGAGGCTGAAGGATGTTGGCTTCAGTGGAGGAGACCAGACAACTCTCCCTGGGCCTCTGAACCACATATCAAGGTCACATGTGTGCCTCATGAATAAGAAGGACCATCATCTGTCTCTCTCTGCTTAGTACCCAATCCCTAACCTGGAGTTGTACCCTCTGAGGTCCTGGGCTTTGCCCTCCAGATGCTTGCCATCTGACCGGTAGTTAGGGGATGGTGATAAGAAAGTGTAGATACCCTGAAGTAACTTGGGGATGGTGATAAGAAAGTGTAGATACCGTGAAATAACTTGGAATTCAACATGTGAAGACCCTAATACTTGGTCCTGCCTTGACTTCCAGACTGTAGTCAGGATGTCTCCTGGATGCTGGCTTCCTAATCAATTCAACAGGGTCAAACTCCCATTTTGACTACAAAAATGCTAAGCCTCTTTGATCATATTTACAGTGAAAGATAACTGTCAGCAGTCGCCCCTATGTTTTCTGCACAAAGGGTGCTTGGAAACTGCTTCATAAAGTGGGTCATTACAAAACCGGTCATACTTTGATTTAGAGACACTTCTGCTCCAAACTCTGAATCAAAAGAAAAGAAGAAAACCATACTGTCTGATCAATAGAAAAGGTAAAGCATCTGTAAAGATCTATAAAACTATGAAAGAGTAAGGCTGTATCTGTGTATAGTAGAGTGTTCATAAGCGTACACATGAACACTTCTAGCAAAAGTTGACATAAATGGCCTGACTTTTCCCCATATCAGTCACAATAAATATTAACATTTAATATAAATATTAATTAGCAAAAAAAATTTAATGTTCTCTCCTTAGGAGTTAGAAGGCAGTAGAGAAAATTATTGTGGTAGCTCAGATGTCTTTGGAACAGTTGTCCAAAGAAGTATGAAGCAGCTCATGGTTCTTTTTCTTGAAGCATTTTCTTCAAAACAGCATCTTACTGGGGAATTGCCCTACAGAGACCACACAAGTACACACTTCCTTCATGTTTCCAAACATTCTCTGCAGCATGCAGTGACTTCAGAATCATTTCGCTAGCTTTTGAGCTGCCCTCACAGTGGTAGACAGTCTTTTTTCCATCTAGGTTGTCAGTAAGATGAGGTATCTCACAGTTCAGAGCATTTTAAAAGAAAAGATAGAGCCAACTTCTCCCTCCCACCCCTGGCCCTTCTGTCCTTCTTGGTTAATCCTCATCTTCAGGGACAAGTGCTCAGAATCAGTTAGGAAGTAGTTCTACTCTCCATCCATTCAGTGATATTTGTGAGCGTCTATTTTGTGCTAAGCCCTGGGATTTGGAATCTAAGATGTTCAGGCTCTGGCTAAGAAATTTACTCAGCCTGGCTATTCCTGAGGAGAGAACTCTGGCCAGACTGCCTGTGTTCTTCCAGAATCTCTGCTTGTTTTACCTATTACCTTATTGGAGAATGATGAGCTGCTCTCACACATCCTCACCCAGCCCCATTCCTCCCCAATAGAACTACGATGAGAGGGAGATACAAATAAGTCCGAGGGTGGTTTGTTCAATCTTTGATGCTTTGCTGACAGGCCAGCAGAGTGCTTCACACTTCATAAGGAAACCAATTATCAGTCCATTAGCAGCCACTTTCAGAAGAAGTTTCAAAACAGCCTTCGCCAGAGATGTGCCAGGGTCCACACAAAAGCTCACTTCCCTCCGCCATTTTGTAAAGCCCCATAAGAAGGTGTGAATCCTAATTGCTCTATCCTTAATATATATGGCATAGGTGTGAAATGAGAAAGCAAAGCCTCCTAGGACCTACACAGCTTGAGTTACAGTTGAGCAACTGAATCCGTAGAGGTCACAGGAGGGAGAACGTGGTCCTTGGGTGCTTAGCGATTTTACAAAACAGCTCAAGCTAGGCTTACAAGAGTTGGAAGGTAAAGGAGGTGACCCATGTAGCAGTGCTGCTAGAAATGGCTCTCCTATCATCCTTCTGTTCTTTCCCTTGGCTTCCTCCCCATCCTACCGCCTCCCACTCTGGAATTACACATACATGCGCACACACATGCACACATACACGTACACACACCCAGTCCTAGAAAAAGATAGATTGAGTTGTTGCTACATATCAGGTACTGTCTTCTCCCATGTACCATTAATAGAGTGTAGGGTTTATCAGTATCAGTACTATGGATATTTGAGGCTCAGGTAATTCTTAGTGTGGTGCCATCCTGGGCATTGCAAGATGATGTAGCACCAACCCTGTCATCTACACATTAATTGCCAGTAGCACCCACCCTACAAACCAGTTGTAACCACCCAAAACACCCCTGACTTTTCCAGATCTTGTCTGGGTGGAAGCCTCATTCTAGATAAAGAACTTGTCTTCTCTAACATGGAGACCCCAGTTGATTTGCATTGTGAGGTTATGATTAAAGCCTTAGCATTATACTGGTGCAGAAATCCAAGACAAGAGACAATGCTGGTATTTTTTTTCACACTTTATATCATTGGATGAGAAGAATCTTCCCTGCAACTTTGCAAACTATTTATAGATAAAAATTAAATTCAAGACAGAAATTTTTTTAAAAATTGAACTCAGGCTAGAATTTGAGCTGTTTGTTGACAGCAACAACGTGAACCCAAGTTTTCACTTCAAGCCTGTGCTTTTTCAATTGCACCCAATTTCTAGAATCCAGAGACTCAACTGGAGAAGCCAAGACAAGGAATTCTTAGGACAAAATACTAGGCCAGAGTTCAGAAGCACACTGTTGGCTGTGTTACCCTAGGAAGTGATGAAGTTGGACAGGAATTATATTGTGCAATTATATTGTGTACCCATGTGCAACCTACTGGGAAAGAACTTTCTCCTAGTCTTTACTTTTTATTTTCATTCAACCCAACCACTTACCTATCCATCTTGATTTTATACCTAAAGAAGCATAAGAGGGGTATGACTCTTGTTATTCAAATTCTAAACTAGAGGATCCCAGTGATAATCCCGCTGAGAGCAGATGGTTTTTAAATGCCATATCCACATTATGTGCCCTAACAGCAGATCAAGAAGCATCTGAAGCTCAGTGGCCAAAACTCAGTACAGGTTTTTGGTAAGGTCTCATATTTTCTTTTTAAATTTTGTTATTAACCAGTTGTACAACGAGGTTACAGTTCCATACATGAGGTTATGTACAATGCATCTTGATCAGTATCACTTCTTCCATCATTCTTACCCAATTTTTCCCTCCCATCCCTACCCTCAAGTTACATATTTCAACTTTAACAGACTGTACATTTAATATCATGGTCCAGTATTTTCAAAGTTTAAATAAGGCTAACAATCTAAATACATTTTGAAAGTTAAATTTTGCTTAATTTCCCTTCTTTTATTTCGAATTGTCTGGCTTTTGTTTTGTGGGGTTGTTTTTAGATTTTTACCCACCTACACATATCTCTCATGTGGGTTTAAATAAAGTGAACATACCATTTTGCATGCTGAGCTCATATTGTGAGTGTATCACACTGTGTTGCTACATGTCTTTCATATTTACCTTAAGATTGAGGGACTCTTCTGTCTAGTGAATGGAGTGTGACTTATTCAACCAATTGTGCTCAAATATTTCATGCAGGCTATAATGAACATTATCATGCATATGGCTTCTCCTCTTGCTTTTTCTTCTCCTTCCTTTTTCTTTCTTGTCTCTCTCTTTTTCCCTCTCTCCTCTCTCTAACTCTCATGCTTTCTTTCATGTGCTCTTACTCTTTGTAGCAGTACTAGGGCTTGAACTCAGGGCTTTTAGCTTTTTTTTTTTTTTTTTTTTTTTGGTCAGTCTTGGGGCTTGAACTCTGGGCCTGAATGCTGTCCCTCAGCTCTTCAGCTCAAGGCTAGCGCTCTACCACTTGAGCTATAGCGCCACTTCTGGTTTTCTGGTGGTTTATTGGAGATAAGAGTTTCGCAGACTTTCCTGCCCAGGCTGGCTTTGAACCGCAATCCTCAGATCTCAGCCTCCTGAGTAGCTAGGATTACAGGTGTGAGTCACTAGTACCCTGTGGCCTTTTTTCAAGCTTTTTGTTCAAGGCTTGCACTTTTAACAATTGAGCCACATCTCCACTTCTAACTTGCTAGTTAATTGGAGATAAAAGTCTCACAGACTTTTCTGCTTAGGCTGGTATGATCCTCAGATCTCAACTGATATTACAGGTATAAACTACCAGTACCCAGCCGCCGCTGCCGCCTCCTTCTTCTCCTTCTTCTTTTCCTTCCTCTTCTTCCTCCTCCTCCTCCTCCTCCTCCTCCTCCTCCTCCTCCTCCTCCTCCTCCTCCTCCTCCTCCCCCTCCTCCCCCTCCTCCCCCTCCTCCTCCCCCTTCTTCTCTGCAGGGTAAATTTTCCAGGTATAAGGTTCTTGGGTCAGAGTGGGTACATTTCTATAACTCTTGATGTGTGCTGTTTCATTGTGACCTCCCTCCCCCAAATATACCCATAGCAATATTACACTCATAGCAAAATATTGTACCTGTAATAACAATACTAAGCTGTGAGATTAAGAATAACATACCTTAAATGCAAATCTTTCACTTGTAAAAACATAGTGTGTCTACTCTGTTTTCATTGGCTTTCCCTTTTTTAGCGATAACAGCATTGTGGGTTTCTTCGCATAAATGAAACCATTATCTGCTTCACTAAAACTCAAGTATTTAAAAACATACAAATTTAATAAGTGTAAGTTGAACCTCTCTCTACAGCACACCCCTTTTGACTACAGGAAAGTACCCAAAGTAATAAAGACTGTGAATCTGGAGATGAGTGGATACAGGCTTTGACCCCAAGGAGCTCCCTCCATGAGATACAGGCACAATTATGTGAATGGAAGTGAGCCCTTGGGCGGGGGCGGGGTGGAGGGGCCCAGGGGAAGGGGCACAATTTAGTTTTCCCATGAGAAGATCTGGTGTTGCTGATCCCCTAAGTTCTTTCATGTGACATTACCTTTCTGAGTGAGTGAGTGAGAGTGTGTGTGTGTGTGTGTGTGTGTGTGTGTGTGGCATCGCAGTAGGTACTGAGCAGACTGCAGTGGCCCCTCTGCTCACTGAGCACAGACTTGACATCATGCTTGATGTCATAGTTGACATCAGATGGCCTGAAAATCAGAGGACAGTATTGGGGTCATGTTGTAACAAGCAAACATCAGTAGTGGTTTCTGAGAGGCATGTAGAGTATGGGCCTATGTTGAAGAGAGATGTCCTATGGATACAGGTATGCCCAGGAACTTGCATACATGTGCATGCTCACACGTGTTGCAAATCTCAGTGCCTGGGTTTGCTGTGGTTTTCTAAGGAACTGGATGAGGCTGTAGAGTAAGTCTGGGGAGAAGCTACAGGCAGCCATGGACCAGAGCATGCCTTTGTTGGGACAACAGTTAGGAAAGAGGTATCAAGAAGGGCACTGAAATCTCTATCACAGGATACTAGACCAGGGCTTCTGCCCTGATGTGGCCCATCAGCCTGAGCCTAACTCTTTCAAGCAGGGACATGCACTTCCTGAATGCAGTGACTATGGCTAACAGATATTGGTATTCTCTGTTCTAATACAAATGTGTTCTTTCTATTGTGTGTCTAGAAATTCTCTGTGGTCTTTTTTTCATATCTGCATTTTTGTCACTCTTACATTCCCTTTTTTCAATATTGCTATTTTGCATTGTACAGTTGGGGGTTTTTTTTACATTTTTATTTAGACAAATCCCTCAATATTCGTGGTTACTTTTCAAAGCTGACAAAGTTGTCCTTCTGCCACAAGTCTGAGAAAGAGTGTGTTCTATTTTTAGTTATTTGTTGGTAATTTGCTTTTTTAAACTATGATTTGTTAATCCATCTGGAGTTGATTTAGATGAATATGTCTCATTGTCCAACTCTTCGGCACTCTTCCAACATAATTTATTTGTGAGCCACAACCCCTGTGATTTGTGGGGAAATGGACATTTTTATCACGTATTGAATCCTCAAGTGTAGTTAAAGCTATGTCTCAACCACTTTGTTCTTCTGCTCTGCATCTGTCTTATTGCTGGGATTGAATAATTTTAATTGTTGTTTTACAATATACTCTAATACCTAGCAGAGCTAGAGACAACTCCTTCTTGCCTTAATTATTTTCTCTTTCAGAATATTCATTGTTAGTCTCATCTGTTTGTTGTTCAAGATTAATTTTAGAATCATTTTGTTAAGAGTAAAAAGAAAAAATCCTATTGGGATTTTGTGTGCGCACGCCTATTAAACTATAAATTAACTTGAAGAAAATAGGCAGCTTTCCCATCGAGATGCGTGCCAGGTTTCTCTTTGGGTTCCTTTAACGTTCATTTCTCTAACTAGAACAGCTCTATGTTTTCTTCAAAGAGGTCACCTACGTGGCTTGTTACCTCTTCTTCTTAAATAAGCAGGAGCTTTTTATTATTTCCCAGCCTGCCTCGACCCTTATGGCCCCTCACATACACAAAACATGCCCTGCTTTCCCCTCTCTCTCTGTAGTCCAAACCTGGAATTCCCTACAAGTGTATAATCCCAGATTTTCCCATTTCAGACATCTTTTAGCCCAGAAAATCTGATCTGAATAGCTAGAGTTCTCAGAAATTTCCATTTTACAAACATGTTCCCAGCCAGGGTTGGAAGCTGTGAGGGTCTGGCAGTATCAGCCTCAGTGTGTGGTGGGGATATTTCTGGAACAGTTAGTGAATGGGGCCGGGGCTAGGTGAACTTCCTCTGTTGGATGTAAAGTTCTCCTTATTTCTCTAGGCTTCCCTTCCACCTCCCATGGACCACAGAGGGCCCCAGGAAATAAGCCAGGTAC
This sequence comes from Dipodomys spectabilis, assembly GCF_019054845.1. Lineage (NCBI taxonomy): Eukaryota > Metazoa > Chordata > Mammalia > Rodentia > Heteromyidae > Dipodomys > Dipodomys spectabilis. The sequence continues at coordinate 42,186,753 of NW_024870679.1, read as the reverse complement.
TTGAAGGGCCCCAGAGGCCTCTCCTATAGGTTCCTTCTATTACTTCATCTTCAAAAACCTGGACACATAATCCATCACTTTGCTAGTGATGTACAGAGCTGGCCTGCTCTGTAGGAAGACTCTGATGGGCCACTGTCTTAGCAGAGTTCCCAGGAGTAGCCAGAAGTGGGAGGAGTATCTGCACCTGTGTTGGAGTCAAGGATGAGGAATATCCTGGAATGGCAGGAGCAGCCTGGGAAGGGCCAGCCAGAGGTGAGAGAGTCCAGGACTGGGAGAACTGGCCCTGGATGTAGAGATGGCTCACAAAGCACACTGCCAGCATTGCTTATCAAAATGCCTAAGGGTGTAGAGCCAACACTGGTCCTACCAAGCCAGTGTGAGTTACACACACCACGTGTTACCATTCTCATTAGATAATAGTTGATGTGGGAGGGGACTTCTAGGTTTAGTTCTCACAGGTAGGATCTTCCTTAAAGTGGGAGCAGGTGGTGGAGGCCACAGTTGCACAAATCACTTATAGCAGGGATGGAATTAAAAATACAAGAAGCAGCCCAGAAGCCCAGTCCCTGGCCAGGGCTTACATGATGAGGAGCGATTAGCAGTGGGAAAGGGCTCTAACATTCAGAGGGCTCCACCCAAGGCCAGTAGATGCTGACTCAATGCAGGCACACCCACACAGAATACACTGGCTTGTGGGGATGGAGCATCCCAAGCATGAGGCTTTGCTGGGATTCACCTAGCTTCTGCCTGTGAGAACTGGACCCATGGAATACAGGCATTCAGTGATCTGGCCAAGGTCAGATCACTCCAGGGCAGAAAGAACTCACCAAGAACGGTCCCAGCACATTTCCCTATCAAGATGCCCTAGGAAGTAGATGTAATGCTTCCTATCCAGCCGGCATGTATCCTGGGCATTGCCTGCTACTTTTATGTCTAATCAGGCAATTACTTTGTGGGTTAGCTGGTATCTTGGGTAGCTCTGCTTAGTCTAAAATGGACCCCAATCCAGCTTGCTATGAGCAACATTCACAGGCATTTTAAAATGCAGAATTCCTGGCCTCATTCCCAGAAATTCCAATTTAGTCAGCCTAGAACAAGGAACAGGAATTGTAGTTCTAAATCCTTGGGTGACCCAGATGTCAGATTTCTAAACTACTAGCATGAATGCCTACTGTGTGCTAACTGTTTGCAGGGAGTTTTATGATATTCCTGAGGGGTTTGCTCCTTTGACAAGATGGCTTCCCATGGGGCTTCGAGCTATAATACATGAAGTGATATATTATGCTGCTATGATGCTGTCCAGACCAAAGCTGCCAAAACCTGTTTACTCTGATAATTGTAGTCCCCTGGGGATCCCAGGATATTGACCTCCATGTTGATATCCCAGCAAGAAACAGGATGCATGATCCAGTACTTTAACATTACAGCTTGATGTTGTGATTGCATGCTTTCATTTTGTTTAAATGTCAACACAATGTGGTTGGCAGGAGCTAAGGTGCACTGGGCATTTTGCTCAGTGCTGGTCGAGTATCAGGGATGGTTCTCCCATGGTTCTGGCCCTCCAGGAGCTCATAGTCTAGTAAGTGACATAAACACATTTTTATGACAAAGTGCTCTCTGAAATTTTACAGTAATAGATGTGGTCACCAAGTGTTGTGAGGGAGGAAGAAAAAAATGGGCTTGGCAGCTTTTACAGAAGTCTTCTTGGAGGATTATGGCATAGATGAAATCTCAGTCCAATTCAATGCAGGCATCTGTCCAGAACCAAACTGAGAACATGGCTGAATCTTATGTCCAGTCCACAGGCCATCCTCTACAGCCAAGAGCACTGGTCCAAAGGAGTATCAGGGCCCCAGCTACCTGCATACAATGGGGGCTGGAAAAACTGGCTCAACTGGGGGAATCTAGACCTGCAGTAACATTGCTGTCTTTCTCACTTCTGCTTCTGGCTTTGGAATCTAGCTGACAGGTGCAGTTTGTTGTTGGTTGTTGTTTGTTTTCTTTTTCGTGTCCAAAACTCTGGATGTACCTGTTCCCCAAGCTCTCTGTGTCTGACTCAGAGAGTTATTGAGATAGAAACTGAGCTTCACCCAGCAAATCTGTTCTCCCATTGGCTAGATTAGGAACTGCAGTTTGAAGTTCTGCCAGGACCCTCCTCCATTCTTTGAATCCCTTGGTGAATGTTCTGTGTTGACCTGGATTTTGTTGATTTCCTTGGGCTCTGTAGTTCTCAGGAAAGCGCTGCTTACCTTCACCTTCTAGAGGAGTCTTCGGTTATCCTTCTTGAGTTGATGGTCCTCCCTCCAATCCCTAAGTACACAGGCAATCTTCTGGAGCACTTAGGGGTGGGGCTTTAGGAATGGGACTGCTGGCCCTGGGCTTCCTTATTAACCAAACAAGTTGCTCTCAAAGTCCTTCCTTCAGGCAAACTGTACACACCTGAATTGTGGCAGATTCTCCTGGAGGGAAGTCTATACAGCTTCATTGTGACTGTGCTTGTGTCTTTCTGAAACCATCATTGGGTGGTTGTTGGAGGCGTGACTGGACAAGGCTGATTCTAGGTATAAGTGAATGAGCACTGATGAAACTGCACTGGGTAATATAGCAGACCCTGAGGCCCAAAGCCCCAGTGACTGGGTCTGTGGCCCTCAGAGCATGTTCTGGGCCATTGGAAACATAGGCCACACCTTTTCTTGGATTCCTCTGGGCAGAGGGCAAGACTTGACATTGACACTGAGGAAATAGCCACCCTTCCAGTTCAGACCTAATCTATACTAGGAATTCTTTGCCTCTGACAGAGTATCCCTTCTGCCCACATCACAGTTGGCAACTGAGCAGTTGATGGGTTCCATCAGCATCTTCTGGGGTGATGTTTGGCTGTTCATCCACTGAGGAGAAGAGAACAGAGAGCCAGAGAGCAAATCATGTGCCCTGCAGGCTGTGCTATGATATAATAAGGCGACACCTCTCTTGCTGCCTCACTTGGCCAATTGAGACTAGGGGCTGCATTGACCAGAAGCATAGTGTGGAGACGGAGCCCTCAGCAGCAGAACTAGGATACCTCCTATATCCAACTCAGCAATAACAGAATTCATCCTCCCAGGCTCCAGGCGCAGTGTTGTACTCCATGTCTTCCAAACTTTGTCACACTGGCTCTTCACCACAGAATTGAAATCTATTAATCCAGTTTTAATGCACTTGGGAAGACTCAGTTAAAAAGAAAAGGAGACCGTGTTTGAGCTCAGTGCTTGAAATAGATTCATGCCTGTAATCTTAGTGACTCAGGAGTCTGACATCTGAGGATCACATGAGCAGAAAAGTCTATGAGACCCTTGTCTCTAATTAATGATCCAAAAACCAGAAGTAGAGGTGTGGCTCAAGTGTTAGAGCACCATCCTCGAGCAAAAAAGCCCAATGACAGTGTGAGGGCCTAGGTTCAAGCTCTAGTATTATCCCACACACACCAATATTTTTACCCCTCTCTCCATCAAAGTGAAAATGTTAGGACTCCCATTAGCTCCACCTCTAGGATTAGACTGGCTACTGGTATTTTCCAAAGAACATGCAGTCTAAGGCTAAGCCCTAGGAGCGTTGACTCAGCTGCTTCCCACAGCCTACGCCATAGTGATCTGTCCTGAGCTGGAGACAAGAGAGCTGCACCAGCAGCTGACAAGCACACCAGGACATGTCTGGTTCTGACCCTGGCCATGAAGAGATCCTGGGGCTAGGACAAGCACTAAGAAGGGCCAGGTGTGGCATGAATCGGCCACAGCTGTAGGACAATTCTAGGCCATGGGTAGGGCATTCACAGAGGCAGTACTGGTAGGTAGACAGGTGATACATGCCAAGGGTCTGCCTGTAAAGGGCACAGGGAACAGGGCCTAGCCATAAGAGACAAGAACGTATCAGTTGTTAGACCCCCACCTTTGAGTTCCTCAGTGTAGGGCTCCAGTTCCTGTGGAGATTGGGATGCAGGTACAGACTTGTAGCAGTAGAAGCTATTTACATGGATAAAGTCTGCCAGTCAGTCCCTTTAGTTCCAGGTAAATTATTACCAGTGCTACCTTTCATTTGCCAGTGTCTGGGCTTGAACAGTCTATGGTGACTCTCACCATAACAATCAAGGGACTGGGCCTCAGCTGAGGGAATTGGACTGCAAGGGAGATCCTGAGCAAACTTTCTATGAGGCTGTGCATGACTCACCCCTCCGCTCTCTCCCTCACCCCACACCACTCTTCTGCAGAGCTCTGCCCTACCTCAATGCCTTTGCAGTTGACAGTGTCAGAATGCTCCTCCTTCTCAGCATCCCTTCACTGCCATCTTATCCAGAAGAGCAGTCCTGAACTTTGTCCTTTCTTCATACTCCCTTTCATAAGTGTATTAGTCAGTGTCTACTGCAACATCAACAGGCCCCGTGACCCAATAGCCTGTACCAACTAATGTTCCCCGCTCAGGCAGCACATAGCATCTCATTCTGGAACAGAAAGGACTGGGGGTCAGCCTGTACCTCAGTGTGCTGTTCTCACGACCAGAGGCAAATTCAAAGGGGACAGAGCCATGCCACCCTCACAGTCCATGGCTGAAAGCTAATACAAGTCAAATACCAATGTCATTGAGGTGGGGAAGAGGGCTCCCCCTGAAGGGATGTTGCGAGAAGCCAGGCAGTGAGCCAGAGATGGAGCCCACAGTGCAGTCTGTCACCATAAGTAGTATTTATTCTGTTTGTTAGTTGTCTGACCCTTACTGGGGGCAAATTCAACCACTGGAGTTCAGCAAATTTGTAGTGCATATGCCTTCCTATTTTTGTTTTAGGTACATTACCATTAAGAGAATTAGTAGGGTTTTTGTTTTGTTCTGTTTTGTCTTGGCTTTTGGTGGTATTGGGGGTTTAAGCTCAGGGCCTGTTACTTGCTAGGCAGGTACTCTACCACTTCAACCATGCCCTAGTCCTTTTTGCTTTAGTTATTTTTCAAATAAGAGCTCATGTTTATGCCCAGGACCAGCCTGGACAGTGATTCTTGCTCTTTACACTTCTCAGTTAGCTGTGGGGAGTAGATATGCACCACCACACCAGGCTTTTATTTGTGGAGATGGAAACTCATGAACTTTTTGCTTGGACCACAACCCTTCCGATGTCTACCTCTTAAGTAGGTAAGGTTAAAGGCATGCACCACTGCATCCAACAGTCTTAGTGTTATGGAGACAAAGCCAATTTGGCCACTTAGGGCTTCTCTGCCACAGAGTTGTATTTTTAGACCCTCAGTCTGGTAGCATGGAATTCAAGGGTGTGGTGGGGACTGGATGGGCTGAGCCTGCTATCCAGTCTCCATGACTACAGCATCATACCATCACTCACCAACAGGAGGACATTCTAGAGAAAAAGAAAAATAGCCTGGATGAAAGAACAGACATGGGTATGCTTTGCACAGTAGCAGAGCTACAAGTAGCTAATCTAACCTGAATATAGAGGAGTCTACTAGCAGGAAGGGACCCACACAAAGCTTGATAAGGGCCTTAGGTGGGCGGAGAGACTTAGGCACCTTTCAAGAATCTAGACTTTACCTTGAGTGCTGCAGGAAGGAAGTCTGCAATGAGTTTCACATGAGGGCATAACAGAACAAATATTTGTGGTGAACGAAATGGACTCTCCATCTTGTGCCAACATGGAGGATGGGTTCAGAAGGATGGAGACTTAGAGGAGGAGAGTGGGAGAGAGTCCATTGGCAAGAGGCCCTCAGCTTCATAGGAGTGTGACAAGGGTATAATATGTTCAAAGGATGAGTGCACAGAAGCCGTTGCTGATTAGCAAGGCGGGGGGGGGGGGGGAGGTTGTCTGGAGTGTGTTGCTTATGCATTTCATCATTCATGGAAATGTGGAGTGAGGAGGCTTTGGGAAAATAGAGTTCGATTTTGGCCACACACATGTAAGATGCCCAGGAGATCTGCAGTAGAAATGTAGAGCTGACAGCTTTGGATCAATTCTGGAATGTGGCAGGAGGTCAGGGCTCTTAGCATTTGTTAGAGAGACAATGGAATAATGGAGGAGAGAGCTGGGGGTGAGGAGAGGGTCCAGGGGACATCCGTTTCCGCATGATGGCAAGGCTGAGCTACTTCTTGATGCCAGGGAACATTTTAGGTCCTAGAATTTCGGGAAGAGAACCAGTAGTTCCGTTTGGAACAGGTTTCACTTAATTTGCTGCAGTGAAATCCAGGCTGCTTCCTGTGATCTGAAATCACCTTTGTCATCACCGCCAGCTCATCGTGTCTTCTGATAATCATACTTCTGCCATATTGCGTTCCTCTCCCCCTCACATACGCCAAGCTCATTCCCACCCCAGGGCCTTTGTACTTCTCTCTCTCTCTCTTCCTACAGTGTTCTTCCTTAGGATGGCTGGCTCCTTATTCTCGGGCCTCAGTTCGGAGCACACAGTCTCAGACAGGCTATCTCTGACGGCTGCCCAACGCTGCTCCATTCAGTCCTTCTTCCTCTGTCCAACCTTATGTTCTTGGTCACCTAGAAGTTAGACTTTACAGAGGCCAGGGGCTTTCTTATCCTTCTTTAGAGCTGCTGACCCATCCACAGAACAGTGAGTGGCCCATGGCAGGTGCCCCATCACTGTCAAAACTTAAGCTAGGTGAGGACCATTCTGAGACAATTGCACCTACCACGGGGAGGGGAGGTCTGCTTTGAAGATAAACAGTTAGGAGGCACAGTGTATGTATGTTGGGGAGGGGAAGGGGGAGTCCTAGTAAGTCCGTCGTGTGAGAGGTCAATTCTGGAAGAGATGCCTCCAGGGCCCAAAATACCAGTCTGTAGATGAACAGCTTTACAGGACCAGGGACAGGCAGCCCAAGCTGGAGCAGCACTCACAGAAAACAGACGGACCCTGTCTCAGCCATGGAAGGAGGGAGCAGCTGTTCAACACTCTGCTAATGTGTCTCACCATACCAGTGCTCAAATCCTGACCAGCCAAGACATGGGGATTGGACAACAAAAGTAGATGCAGACACTTAAGCATAACGCATGGCTTCTGGATCAGATGAGATCAATTGTGAATTGACCAGGGACTTACTGAGCACTCAGGAATCAAGTAGCCAACACTGTCCCCCTGTCCTCCGTGATAGCTTTGTGTTGCATTTCTAGAAAGTATCTACAGGGGTCTCCAAACTGGGGCTGAAGTCAATCTTATTTATGATCAGGATGCCCCCTGCCATGATCACCCATGAAATCTATCACTTTTGAGAACCTCACACAGACTCCTTGGGACCAGTAAAGTTCCCCTCATAACCTTCCCCAAGCTCCAGTGCCAGACATGGCATCCAGGTAATGGAAGGTGGAAATGGACATACACTGGGCTGGGTAAAAAAAGATCAGGGTAAAAGAAAGTGTGGGTTGTAAGACAGGTGTCTGCCTCCAGCTCTGCAGTCACTAATCAGGAGAGCTGCTTCCATTTGCTGATCCAGAGAGGAACAATGAAGCAGGCACCTGAGGATTCACCCCTTCTGCTTGGGTGAGCATTGCTGGAACCCAAGCAGGAAAATTGGCTGTGCTCTAACTTCATGGTCCCCAGTCTCTACCAAGCCTGCAACGGTGCCTGGCAATTCACCTGTGCTTCTCCAGACTATCTGTTCTCCACTTCTCCATAGATATTGTTTCAAGCCTTATCCACCATCCCCAAGCCCATCCCTCCCCTCTCCCTGCACTTGAGAATTACCTTGCCTTCCACTTCCACTCAACTTCCAGATACTTGAGACACTTGAGAGTACAGACCCATGCTTCCCACCCTCTCCATCCTTCCCTCCTTTTATAACAAAGATAGGATCCATCTTTTGTGTGTGTGTGTGTGCGCGCGCGCGCTCGTGCATGGGTGCGTGCTCATGCACGCACACGTGCACACCAGTACTAGCACTTGAACTCAGCCCCTCAGCTTTTTTTTTTTTTTTTCATTCAAGTCTGGTCCACCACTTGAGCCACATCTCTAACTTCCAGCCTTTTACTAGGTGATTGGAAATAGGAGTCTCATGGAATTTTCTGCCCAGGCTGGCTTGTGGGTTGTATTACAGGTGTGAGCCACTAGTACCTGGCTTAAGATCAATCTTTTCTCCTAGCAAAAGCCCATCACAGCAGATTATACATCAAAAAATGTTAATAAACCCACATTTAGGCATAAGGCCAAAGAACTTTCAAACACTTCTAAAATCATCATAAGAAACTCATTTTTATATTGCATTCAGTATGTATTTGAAATATACATTTCATAAACAGTACTTACTGCCTATAATGAGTTCAGATATTGTTCTGACAAGATAATCTTGATCTTCCTTTAGTTTGGGAGCTGTTTGTTTTGCTCTGTTTTTTAACAGTCAGCTCATGACTCAACATGTCACTTTTATGACCACTCACCAAGGACTTTTATTGTTAATGATTTTCCCTTAGCTCTCACTTTTTGTGTTAGTCAACTTTCCACCACTATACAAATACCTGAGACAATCAACTTACATAGGAAAAGCCTCCTGCCAGCAGCTCACATCTCTAATCCTAGCTATTCAGGAGACTGAAATCTGAGGATTGAGGCTTGAAGCTAGCCTAGACAGAAAAGTCTGTGAGACTCTTAGCCCAGCAAAAAGCTGAAAGTAGAGTTATGCCTCAAGTGGTAGAGCATCAGCCATGAGCAAGAAAACTAAGCAAGAGGGTTAGACCCTAAGTTCAAGCCCAAAAATAAAAATGGCAGAAAGAAAAGAGAAAAAGGGGAGGATTCTAGTCTGGTGGGCAGGCCTCTTGCTCTGGGGTTTGTGCCAAGGCAGCATATCAGGCCAGGTTCGTGGGGAAGGAAAAACCTACTCACCCTATAACCGGGAAGTCAGAGATTGAGAGAAAGGAAGGGGTGGAGTCTTGAGGTCCATGCCTCAGTGACAAAGACCCACCTCTCAAGTTCTACCCCTCTCATTAGTGACATTGTATGAATCAACCCCTTAAGCTTGGGCCTTTGGAAGTAGCTGCCCAAGAACCCATCCATCCTCAAGTCGAGTATCCATGGTATGTCTATTAGGGGCCTTGGATCTGAGGATCAAATTTTGAGGCCAGCCTGGGCAGGAAAGTCCATGAGACTCTTACTTCCAGTTAACCAGCGAAAAGCCAAAAGTGGAAATGTAGCTCAGGTGTAGAGAGCCACCCTTGAGCAAATAAAAAGCTAAGGGAGGGCATCCAGGCTCTGAGCTCAAGCCCCAGGACTGTCAACAACAACAACAAAGGTAGAAGAACAATCCATCCTCCTGCCTCCTCAAACACCCCTCTCCTCTGCCAGTTTCTTACCACCAACATTTATGCTTTCTCAGTCTCCTCCTTACTCTCACACTCTAGGCAAGATCTTCAATACCCTCTCTCACATCTATGATCTTTATCTGTGCTGTGCACATTCCTCATCTCCAAGACTCACACCATCCCACCCTGCTCCAGCCTTGTGCTCAACAAACCTCTAACACTGATCGGCCTCTTTTGTCTGTTTGGGGGCTTGGTTTTGTTTTTTGTACCAGTATTGGGGCTTAAACTCAGGGCCTGAGTGCTCTCCCTTAGCTTTTTGATTGCTGAAGGCTGGTGTTCTACCACTTGACACAGACCTCCATTTCTGGCTTTTTCCATGGTTAAGAAATAAAAGAGTCTCATAGGCTTTCCTGCCCATCTGGCTTTGAACCATGTTCTTCAAATCTCAGCTTTCTGAATAGCTAAGATGATGGGTGTGAGCCTTTTGCCTCCTCACTGCTTAGCCCTGACTTGTAGGGTAGTTTCCTTTGTCTCCAAAAGTTCCATATGGTTTGTTTTTCTCTGCCAACTCAATAGCTCTGTCATTTTACATTTGTTTTCTATAATAATGTTGTACAATTATTTCAGATCTTCATTGGCTAGATCTTCATTGTACCTTCCTGTGCTAGTGGACTCTTCAATATCCTCGGCCAATATTTTTATTTTGTATATTTCTCTATTGAATTGTGATTCTCTATATTCAAAGTTTAGTAAATATGCAACTGCAATAACTTGCAAATATTGTAATAACTTTCTCTCCATTTGTTCCTCGCTGTTAAGCTGCATTTATGGTGATTTCGCCAGATTTTCCCCCCTATTTTTTTAGTTTAAAATATTGTTTCTCTTATGATTTCCAATTTGGTAAAATGCTAAGAAATTTCTCCCCTGCCTGAAATTATACAAATAATCCCTATATTTTCTGGTAGTTCTGTATAGTACATAGGATGAAGTATAAAGTAGCTAGCCATTTGTCTTAGCATCTTGAATGAGTTAAACAACCTTCACTCTGATTATTTGAAATTCTCTTTCATCGTGTATTAAACTTATAGACTCTGAGTTTTTTTTTAATTCAAATCCATGGATCTCTCATTTGAAACCAGTATAATCCATATTTTAATGTTGTAACTAGGATGCATTAGTATATTGTATTTTGTACATGCATTATAAGCCCTCCTTTCACTGGTTGGAAATAAGTGTCATCACTTAAGGCTGTGAGACTGTGGGAAGCCATTTGAACTCTTGGACTCAGTTTCTGCAGTTGTACCTCAGAGATTGCTCTGAGGTTAATGAGCTAAAGTCGTGTGTGTGTGTGTGTGTGTGTGTGTGTGTGTGTGTGTGTGTGTGTGTGTGTGTGTGTGTGTGTGTGTGTGTGTGTGTGTGTTTATATTCCTACTGGTTTAAGGCTGAATTTGATTGGCTAACATTTGTATATATGATAGTTTATCACACTGAAGGTGTGCCCATGTGTGCATAGTGGATATGAATGTGTATATGAGAGAGTCTCTACTTATAGGAGTATTTTTATCAAGATTAATTTAAATAGCATGGCTATTGCAAGTTCATTTGAGATTTTTAAACACTGGTCATGAAACTATCCTACTTCCTAGTTACTTCAAGATCTTGCCTTCATACTAAGTTGGTGATTTACATTTGTCTGGAAGATTGTCCATTTTCCAAGCTTTCAAATTTATTAGGATGTTCTCCATGTTATTCTTTTATGATTACATTATTGCCCTTTCTCTGGGGGTGTGTGTGTGTGTACACACAAACTTATACACTGCTACAGAGTTTGAACTCAGAGCCTCTCTTGCTCTCTCTTTCTTGGTTTGCTTGCTTATGGCTGGTGCTCTAAAACTTGAGCTGCACCTGCAATGTAGCTTTTAATTAGAGATGGAGTCTCCCAGACTTGTCTGTCTTGATGGCTTTGAACCACCATTCTCTACATCTCAGCCTCTTGAGTAGTTTAGGATTAGTCTGAGTTCCCGGCAGCTAGAAGGGTGGTGGTAGGAGATATATATAGAGAGAGATGGATATGTATGTATATATGTATGTATATGTGCATATATATGAAGTAATAAGACCCTATTTTATTTCTTAATCAGACCAATCAGAAATTTCTCTTTTATTCATCTTTTTAGAAGCCAGCTATTTTTCTTCCTTTATTGCTCTTGAATTTCTTCTCCCTTCTCTTCTGATTTTAGTTTAGTTATTATTTTCAAACCTTTTCAATGTAAACACTCAGTTCATTTCTTTCTCTTTATTATGTAACAGTGAGTTGGACCATACTTTTTCCCTTTTCTGCAGCTTTGGCCTAGTATCTTCATCCTTATATTCTCATAAGTAGTCTACGTTGGCTCTTTTTTTTTTTCCTCTTAACATTTAGGATTGTACATGAATTTTCATGTGATAGGCAATTTTTCTTCCTTTTTTTTTTTTTGGTCAGTCATGGTAGGATTTGAACTAAGGGCCTCAGCACTGTCCCTGAGCTTTTTTGCTAGACTAGTTTTCTACCACTTTGAGCCACAGCAGTACTTCCATCTTTCTCCTGGTTAATTGGAGACAAAATTCTCACAGATTTTCCTGCCCAATCTGGCTTTGAACTGTGATCCTTAGATCTCAGCCTTCTGAGTAACTAAGTTTACAGTTGTGAGCCACTGGTGCTCTGCTTCTTCATTCTTCCGTTACTATTTCTATCTCATTAGTCCTATCATCAGAAAATGAAACCCAGTAGTTTTGCTTTGTGCTTTTTTTTCAGTATTCCAGGAGCACTGTACAGAGGATGCGTTCCTAATTTAAAGGCCACAGTTTCATAGAACACATAGCCATTCATAATATCATCAGAATCTTCTTCACCTAAACTTTTGAACTTGAGACTATATATTCTGTTGTGTCTGTGCCTATGTTTGGGACACACAGAATCAGAACTGTCTGTCATTTACATTATAGATCCTGTCTTAGGTTCTTGATTTAGAATTGCCAGTGTGAGTGAAGACCCCCTTCCCTTTGTCAGGCATCCAGCCATTAAATTAGCATTTTGAAATCAGTGAAGCAAAGAAAACATGCTACAAGAGTTTTTTCAACATCCCCTTTTATTTTCTACTTAAGATCATATTATATTCATATTATGCAGAGTAATTGCACACCCACTTGTTAATGAGTTTTCCACCTTTATTATTCCCCAAATGTCTAAGTCAGGCAAGAGCCTCTGACTTAGAGCTTTATCCAAGGTCAAGATTCAACAGCACAGTCTAATAACTACTTTTAGAAGGGGAGGACCTGATCTCCCCTTCGTCTAAGCAGAATGACTGACAGTGAAGCAATCCAATTGAAGTCTTTTCTATTGCTTCTTATTTGAGATGTTGAGAAACCAGCTCTTCCTGATTTCTAGTAGAGATCAAAAGTTTATCTTCTGAACTATATATGCATGTTGTGTTATATTGTGCATATAATATGCATATATATTCTTCTGATTATACCTTTATGGATCTTTTTTTTTCTTCTCCTATCCTCAAAGGGACAGGGCAGGGTTACCTTTTGAGCTGGAAGTTGGGACTTTGTAAGGCCACATTCTAACTCTCATGGTATCAACTTCTTAGCTCCCATCTCTTTACAAGCACAAGAAGAAATGTCTGAGTAAGTGTTCAGCAGGCTGTTAATCTGATTGATCAAGATGCATTGCATTCAGAAACTGCTTTGTTGAATGGCAGCTCCTTTGTACAGCTACTTAAAAATAATAAAATATATTTTAAAAAATAATAAAGCATACTCCGCAGGCATCTAATGTTAACATGAAAACCAGTTTTCATTGTGGTCACAACCATTTGCTCCCAGCTGTTCTTAAACCCCAGCTGCAATATAGGATCACCTGGGGAACTTTTAGGACCTCCACCAATCAAGTAAGAAAGTTGGGCTTGTGGGCACTGAAAAATGTATTTAATCACTTTGTTTCAGGCTATATTTTGCCAGGCCAGAGTTTAATTTTATTAGGTGGTTAACCTGTATCCATTTATTGTTCTAAATTACATTTGGGTTTTTTTTTTAAATGCTTTTTACTTTGCAGTTTCCCTCTTTGAATTTCCTTGTCTTTTTGTTTTCCTTTGATTCCTACTTGTTTTTTCTAAATTGACTGCTTTGCTGTATCCCCTTTTGGTAATTTTGAAGATAAGGTACTTCATATTCTATTACTAATTACATATAACATCTTTAAATACATACTCCTAACCTATATTTCTCTAATTAACCACAGAAACTATGAAACTGAATCTCTTGCAAAATGAAGGCATTAGCATATCTCCTTGCTCCAACTTTACTGTTTCTCCTGTATGATCTGAAATATTTCACTCTAGGGTTTGGGTGGGCTTCATATCCCATACTTTGTATTCCAAGGAATGTTGGTGCATTTACATTCCATTTTTAGAACCACCTTTATAGCAGTTATTTAGATTCATTACTATAGTGGTGTATTTGCTTGATGCTAACTTCTTTTATTTCTTTTTCTGTAAGTGTGTGTGTGTGTGTGTGTGTGTGTGTGTGTGTGTGTGTCTGTGTGTATACACCCATAGCAGTCTTAAATTCAGAGCCTACATGCTGTCCCTTTGCTTTTTTGCTCAAGCCTGGCACTCTACCACTTGAGCCACAGCTCCACTTCTGGCCTTTTGCTGGTTCATTGGAGATAAGAATCTCATGAACTTTGCTGCCCAGGCTGGCTTCAAACCACAATCTTCAGATCTCAGCCTCTGGAGTATCTGGAATTCAGGTGTGAGCCACTGGCACCTGGCATTAATTTTTTTATTGCTTATTCACCACATTTTCCTATCCTTAAGGTGTTCATTTTAATTAATCTCTAGGTTGGGTAAAAAATCTTCAGGGGCTACTTTATGAATGTTATGTGAATATTCTGTTATTAGTCTTTGATACTTGAGAATAGCTGTTTGTTGTCATTGCTCTTGAAGGGTGTTACTGGATCACACCTTTTTCTGCTTTAAGTTATTCAGAACCACATATCCATTTCACCTAAGAGAAATGTTTTAAGGGTCACACTAAACTATTTCCCCCTGGTTTCTAGATTGACACAAGTCTATTGTTATAGGTGTTGACCAATTCTGGTGTTTGAGGTTTGGTATAAGATGGGGTGGCAAGGCCCACATTCCAATGTCACCATCAGGTGGTTCCTAACTCTGGAAATTCCTTGTGAAGGAATTCACAAGTATTGCTTAAGTTCCTACAATGTGCTAGGTGTTGTGGGAGCCATTAGAAGTTCAGAGGCCTCAAACAGCCAAGACTTCTGCCCCCTGGATGTCTGTATGTATGTTGGGGAGAGGAGGTCCTGACCATAAGCAAAGAAACAAGTAAACAAGGGATAAATGAAGTTACCATCAAAATCCAAAGTAGTACCCCAGTGAAAAGGCTATAAAGAAAACATAATAAAGTAATAGAGTGACAGGGGTAGGGGATGAGAGCTCAGCTGTTACTAAAGTCTTCTCTGCACCGTCAGTCTGCTCCCATGCTTACAACGTCCCTAACCATCTTTCCTATGAAACTATAGCCATTTATCTTTGTCTATAGTCCATCTTGGACTGGTTTAATAGGGCACATGATTTGCCTCTTTCTGTCTTGAAGGTCACTGCCTTTGGGTGTAGTTCTCATGATGCTCCCACCTCGGCTAGCCCAAAGCTAGAGAGAGACTGTGTATGGCTCTGTGTGTACATCCACATCTAGTCCATCTAGTACTCATGGAATACTTGAGGGAGACAGGCAGCATGCCAGGACTTCAAGGACTCTATTGGTGGACTTAGATCCAGTAGACAGTATTATTGTGGGTTGGATGTGAACTTCATCCCTGGGGTGGAACTGCTTGGATTTGTATTTGGCATTACCGTTTATCAGCTAGGTGACCCTGGCAAGTTACTGACCTCTGTGCCTCAGTGTTTTCAGTTTTCAGTGTTAATGGTTCCCAGCTCATAGTGTTATTGTGGCAGCTGAACTGTAATTAATTATTAGAGTGGTTAGAGGGGTATCTGTGCTTAGCTAACCCTCAGTAGAATATACCAATCACTGCTGTGTATGTGTATGTATTTGTGTGTGGGGGCACACATGTGCACACTCCAACACTATGGCTTGAACTCAGGGTTTTAAGCTCTGGCTTGGCTTTTCTGCTCAAGGTCAGTTCTCTACCATTTGAGCCACACCTCCACTTCCAGCTTTTTTGCTGGGTAATTGAAAACAAGAGTCTCACGGATTTGTCTTCCAGGCTGGCTTCAGACCATGAGACTGAGCATCTAAGATTACAGTCATGAGCCACTAGCTCCGGACCCAATCATTTATACTGACTTTATCTTCTATTGTCTAAAAAATTTTCCATATCTTTCCCTCCCCCAGCCAAATTTCTTTCTATACTTAACAAAGACAAGGATTACAAAGCTGAGACTGATCAGTGTGTGTTAGGGTCTGGTCTCACTTTGCTGAATTTGCTGAATGGATTTTCAGCAGCAGGCTGGCAAAAGAAACACCTCCTTAGAAAAGGAGATCCAATGTCAGTGGTGCAGAGGGTCCCACAGATAGGACCAGGAAGACATTCCTGACAATGAGTTGCCTCTGTCTTTATTTTGTGTGTTCTCTTTTTACTTCCCCTTTGGCAAACATGACTTCATTATGATTTTTCATCTTACTTTCATTGTAATTAGTAAGCCAAATGTTATACTCATTTATGTTCCAATATTATTAGCACCTAATATAAATACAAATGTTAAGAAAGGATTTAAATGATTACACACATTCATTTTAACCTCTCAGACTTTTATATATTTTAAACAAAATATTGACAATACACCCAGAGTATTTTTGCAGTCACAAAAGAAAGTGTCATTGCATTTTTAAAATTATAATATTCAGAAACCCACTACCCTAACACCATTTTTATTTGGGGGCTCAAGTCCAATCTTTATCCACATACACACAAGTGTTTAATAGCTCTCATCAAAAGTACACATATAATTTTACGATCTCTGTTTTACTTAAAATGATCACGAACACCCTCTCTGCAGGGTCATATTTATCATTTTAACGATGCAATCGTGCTATGCCACGTTAATAGCTGTAATTCACCTTACTTTATAGAGCTGACGTAGAAGTTGTTGCATTTTTCTCCCTCCATAATCCCATTGTGTCAGTCTCATCATCTCTGTCCATGTGGCTCTTTTTGAGTTAATTCCTAGTGGTTACAAATGGGATTTGAATAGTTCTGGGGATCCTTGTAAGATCTCAAGACACTCACTTCCAGAAGGGTTACATCTGCCTCACTCTGTAACCAGCAGTAAATACATGAGTTCCTGTAAAGCCCCAACAGTATTGAGGTTTATCTTTTTCTAGCAACATGGACTGTATTTTCAAATTAATTCTCTTTTCTTTCAAATGAATCCTCTGGGCATTTTTTCTATCATCTTGGTGATAATCCTGTAGAATTATAAAAGCTTCAACTCAATATTGACAGCTTCCTGTTCATAGTTGTTGCAATTATTTGGTTTACATGCTATTATTTTCCTTTTTTAGTTTTGGTTTCAAATTTACTGGTTGGTTTACAGCAGTTTTCTGCCTTCACTCTCCTTCTGGAATCTGTTAGCGATTGGCATGGAAATGGTTTGAAATGAGGGCTTTTGGAAAAGTGGATTATTAGGGTGAAATAGGGGACAGATCATAGGGCCCTGTCACCTCCCTCACCCACATCACTCAGAAGCTTTGGTCTTTGAAAGGCAGGGCTCATGTGGCTCTTCATCCTCATAGTATCTGTTGTGGCTTGAAGTTGTCAGAATCCCCATGGCTCCTCATCATTTCCCCATCAAAAATATCTCCATTAGGAGATTGCCACTGTTGAATCATTAAACAATCCCTGCCCTGCTGAAAACCAAGCTGAGAAAGTGCCTCTCTCCACTTAAGCTTGAACAATGTTTTCCCCCAACACCAAGGACCAAGCAGGCAGAGGTTTCCTGGGCACTAACATATTGAAAGGGCGAACAAGTCCAAAAGCAACCCAACTCCACCATGTCTATTATTTGCCAAAGAGACCTCTAGCACCTTCCCCAGCATGGATGTTAGTATTCCTCCTCCCAACTAGAGCTCAGAGCCCAAGTAGTCTAACTCAATCCCAGTGACCCCCTTTCTTCCTATTGCTTTATAGTTGAGAAAACATTCCCTATGCCAGCCCTAAGTGGCCCTAGTAGAATATTGTAGCCACTAACTGACCACATTGCTTTTCTCTTGCAGTTTCCTGTTTCTTCAACTTCACCAGCCCCTCTGGGATTGTCTTGTCTCCCAACTACCCAGAAGACTATGGCAACCACCTCCACTGTGTCTGGCTCATCCTAGCTCGACCTGAGAGTCGCATCCATCTGGCTTTCAATGATATTGACGTGGAGCCTCAGTTTGATTTCCTAGTCATCAAAGATGGAGCTACTGCTGAGGCCCCAGTCCTGGGTACCTTCTCTGGAAACCAGCTCCCCTCATCCATCACAAGCAGCGGCCATGTGGCCCGCCTCGAATTCCAGACTGACCACTCCACAGGGAAGAGAGGATTCAACATCACCTTTACCAGTGAGTGCTCCCTCTGCTTCAGCTGACTGTCCCTCAGTGTCCACCTGTGAGCATGATCAGCGTGCTTCCATGGAGGACTATTGATGTGAGTGGGCTGGTGACAAGGACAGTGTTGGATTATAGGGCCAAACGTGAAGCTCTGAGCACACAATGTGCCAGAGTAAATCATGAAGGTTGCTCGCTGACCTGGCTGCTCCTGTCTGGTGTCACTCTGTGAGCATTCTATTTCCTTGGGTGATTGTAGATGTCCTATAAAGAATCAAGAACCTCATTTCCTGACCTCTCTCCCTCCTCCTGCAAGAAGTATGGAGGATCTAAAGGAAGAAAGCTTTTGACATTCTCTCCTTACTTAGCTCCTGGTTCCCTCTCTGATGTGCTCCCCCGGACCCCTGAACACTACTGCCTACTCACCTTTGGTATTCTTACCCAAACTTCTGCTTTGATCACCACATTTCCCTAGTCAAGCCGAAGCAGGAGTAGAGAGCAATATCCCCAGGGAATATTGCAGCTGACTCCCTGAACATTTTCTCTCTATTCATCTCATGGCTCCAGTCTGGAAGTTGTCATCTCTCATCTCTGCCTTGGGCTCCTTCTCTAGATACAACCGTGACTCCTTTCATTTCTCTATTGCAGTAGGCATGGGGGAGGGGAAGGTAGCTAGATTGGCAGAAACTTGGAGACTGGGTACAACAAGCCTCCTGGTGAACTTAGTTATAGTCATTTGGGGCTGAAGCTAGGTCTTCTGAACAATTACCAAGTGCTTTCCTAGAGGCTGCTTGAAAATCCAAAGACCCAATTTAGGCTCTAACTCACACCCAGTACACAAGGAGAGAGCTCCTCCTCTGATAGATACTTTGAACAGAACTACTGCTCCTGACCCTACCCTTTTAATAAAGGGCTTGCCCTCCTGACCCTCCCAGCTGTCCTTGTAACTCAGTTGAACTAAAGACTTCAATGCTATGTGGTTAGTCTGAGTGTTCCAAGTGAACACTCAGACTAAGGCTCCAGTCCAGTCACCACCTTTCTTTAGGACACCAGACTTAGCTGAAAACAATCAACCTTCCCAGAGTGTCATCTCCTCCAGGGGACCCCTGACTCCATCATCCAAGGACAGAAGGAAGTGGAGACTGGCTCTGCCTTTCCCAAACATGTTAGTCTAGCATCAAGGGTTCTGGTTTGTAGTTCTCTATTCTTATACTTGTTTTCCATGAGATCTGAGCACTGGGAAGAAGTAAGGGATTTGATCACCCTTCTTTTTATCCTGTGTTCAGCCTAGGGCCTGCCTAGTGTGTGCAGTAAGTATCAGGGAGTACTTAGCAGATGGGAGGATTGTGAATGCTAGCTACATGCTCTTTCATAGCCAGGGGAAGTGACAAGAATATGGGAAAGATGGAGACCAAGGAAGCCCCCACTCATCCGGGTTAGTGAAAGCTGAGAAATCACTGAGAGAGAAGTTGGGACAAAACGGATGCTTATAGTGTCCAAGACAAATGAGATCCTAGAAAACCCCTTCTGTCCAATAAGGAGCAAATCCTGAGTCCTTGGGGAATGGGTGAGTCCTTGAGGAAGAGGAGGCCCAGGTTAGCTCAGAGAGCTATGTCAACTTGAATGTCATCAGCCCTCCCTAGCTTTGTAAGCATCACATATTCTTTAAAAGGGGGTGGGGGGGGGCAGGATATACCAAGAAAGAAATGCTAACTACCTCCCCAAATCCCTTTTCCAGAAACAATTCTTGCCAGCATTCAGCAACTTGATCACAGAGAGCAGATGTTTTTCTGTGCATTTATGCATATAGACAGCTAGATGGACAAGGAGGAAAACTTCTTTAAAATTTAGGCCCTATCTGAGACCTGCTAATCAGAACCACTAGAGGAATGAGGAACCAGAGGCTGTATTCTCACAGTAGAGGTGATGGGTTCAAATGCAGCCAGTGTATAATAC
This sequence comes from Dipodomys spectabilis, assembly GCF_019054845.1. Taxonomy (NCBI): domain Eukaryota; kingdom Metazoa; phylum Chordata; class Mammalia; order Rodentia; family Heteromyidae; genus Dipodomys; species Dipodomys spectabilis. Next base: position 42,166,925 of record NW_024870679.1, on the reverse strand, counting down.
ATCCTTGGATAGGTGTTTGGGAGCTAATGCAGGAAGGAAGTTAAATCTCCTCCCTATCTCAACTGCTGATCATCCAAGGTAAGCTCTGTTTTGCACAGTATAGGAGAGCTCACCTCTGCTGACACAGTAAGTATGTGTTTCTTGCATGTAACTTGAAATCTACATATCTGTAACAAGGATCAGTAATTTGTTACCACCTTTGTAAATTCCTGGGAGCAAAACTAATCATTGTTGCACACAGAGTTCTGTTGGACAATGATGACAGTAGCTGCTATTTTCTGAGCACCTACTATGTGCCAGTCCCTGTGCAGGGCACTCTTTCAACATCACTGCTTGATCTCACAGTGAAACTTCATCTGCTTAAACCTGTCAAAGAAAATAGGCCTTGAGAAAGTGCATAGACAGAAAATGAACAAGGCATTAAGTCCTTGCTCTCAGAGATTAGAAATTGACAATTCCTGATGTGTACCTGTATTTGTGTATGTGTGTGACTGATAGAGTTTGAATAGAAAAGCCCTTGACTTTTGGACTCCAAGCAGCACTTTTCTTCCCATGCCACACCTACGTGCCAGAACACCTTCATAGACATAGTTCCTAATGGAGAAAGGGTAAGAGGTTGAGTCTGGACTGACTTGGACTTTGCAGTGTGGGTTGTGCATGAGAACTCAACCCTATACAAGTCATCCCAAAAGTCTGCCCATCAGAGACCCATAGCCGCCTGCCATGGGAGGATCAGAGCTATGCAGGCCTCTGGTCTTTGGCAAGATCCAGCCGCCTCCAGAGCCAGTCTATGCCTGACTGTGCCTGTGTCTCTGTCATTAGGGAATGTCGGCGACCTGTAAATAGATCTCTTTCAAATGACACATGCCCAGGCAACCACGGCACGTGGTCTCCCAGGACAAGTCAACCATCCTTAGAACAGTGCAGACAGACATAGTGCCTGGCTTCAGAGACATTTCACAGGAGAATGACATGACATGTCTGGTGGAGGGAGGCTGGAAATGTGCATGGCAGCGATGGTACAGGAAGGAGCATCTCCACGTGGGGAAGAGGAGAAAGGAATGCGTCCTCTCAGCATATATAATCATCTTTAGGGTACACCATGCAATACTTATTCCCTTCACATTCTTATCTATGTCCATTTCCTTTCCATCTCAGAATAAGCCTGCAAATGAAGTCAGGAACTCGAGGTTCAGTGAGATGTCATGGGATGTCCAGGACCAAATCATAATAAGAAACAAATTCCCAGTGAAATCTCTTTTCTCTCTCTGCTCTCTATACCATCATTCTTCCTGGGGAGAGGGAGAATCAGCCCTGACAAGAGGCAGGGAAATGAAGGGAATGGCTTCAGACAGGGTTAATTCCAGGGCACCTCTTTTACGATACTTAGTGTCTATTAGAATCACAGAACTGAGAGGGAGCTTACCTGCAGCATAAATGATCCCATCATTGTCAGAAGTTAGGGAAACACAGAATAGATTTGACATTGGAGAACCAGGTCTGTTCCTTAGCCACAGTAAGCCTCAGTTTATTCATTTGTAATGATGTCTACTTGGTGGACTAATGCTCTGATGCACATGAGCTAACAAACACTTAGTTCACTGCCTAATTTATAAACATCCATTGAAGGGAAGTACCAGGGAAAGGCCAGAACTCAACATAACAAGTCCCTGTTTCATACCCAGAGGGGCTTACCAGTTGGAACCCTGGCATCCTGTGTCCCAGCATGGCAAGTTCTTGAGGGAACTTGGGGAAGTGGTAGAGGTCTGGTGTTGACCATCATAATGAAGCTCATTTTCCTTGGGGTTCCATCTTCATACCAGCTCTTTCTAATTGTGTCCTGGTGCCCATCCACACAGCCTTCCGTCACAATGAGTGCCCGGATCCTGGTGTTCCAGTCAATGGCAAACGGTTTGGTGACAGCCTGCAACTAGGCAGCTCCATCTCCTTCCTGTGTGATGAAGGCTTCCTTGGCACACAGGGTTCAGAGACCATCACCTGTGTGCTGAAGGAGGGCAGCGTGGTCTGGAACAGTGCTGTGTTACGCTGTGAAGGTACGTGACGAGAGAGCCTGGGGGTTGCTCCAAAGAGGTTGGAGAGCCAAACCAAGAGGCCTGAATCACAGTGATCCCTTTCAGCATCCACTTCTTCCAGGGCTCAAGGCCACTGCTCACCCTCATCCTCACATTGGAAAAATGGGGCTTAGTTGGAAACACTGCACAGCAATTTGAACCATAACCTAGGACTTTTTTTTTTCTCCTGGGAACTCTCCATGTTACAGCCACCAGAAGCCTTGTTTCCAGCTTCTGGTGGGGGGAGAGGGAGGAGCCTGCAGCCACACACAAACTGGCAGTGATATGAATTCCCCAGTCTCTCAGGCTGCCTGTCACTCTTTTCTCCTCCACGTGCTCATTTCCCCAGTTCCCTGGGCTCTCTTCCTCTTCCAGCTCTTGTGCCCTGGTTAAATGCTAACTTGATATCCTTCTGGTTAATCTCTGGGTAACAGAGGGCAAAACAGCTGGAAGAAACATAGCTCACCGCAAGGGCTGGGCTCATTACGGCATCTGCTCATCCCGTTTCACCTCACAGGGCAGTTCTAAGTCAACTTCAGAGACCAGCCGTCTGTTCCAGCAGACTGCAGGCACTTCAAAGGCAGATGGTGCCCCCTGAGAGTAAGGATCATGTCCCATGTGTGTGCCAAACACAGTGCCTGGCACAGAATCAGTGCTCAATAGCTACTTGGCAATGATAGATGAATAATATATATCCCAAAGGTCCTTGAAGGACTGTGACAGTGACCAAGAAGACTGAGGCTGTGGTTCTCACCTTTATGAAAGGTGAAAGTCTCTTTGTCTCGTGTCCAGATGCCTCTGTACATGCCCAATCCCCAACCCCAAGTCTGACCAGCCTGACCACAAGTAGGAGAACTTAAAGAGAGCATTGCCCCTGATTTGGTGGTTGGGTATATAGGAAAAGAGGGAGAAAGAATCCATACCACGCTATATGTAGTTGGGATCCAGATGATTGTTGGACCTCTTGGGTTTTTTTTATTTTAAAAATAAAATAAAATAACAGCAGAGGTAGGAATAAGTAGAGTATGGATGTATATAGAAAAGAGCAAGCACGGCAAAAAAATGTTCACAAATGTGAGCTGAGGTCCCACTGCTGGATGAGCTCCATAAATTCAGCCTCATCTCACCTAGCACACTTGGTAGATGACATGACTAGTCATTACTGGTTGATAAGTCACTGAGCAAATGAATGAATGAATGAATGTAACTAGGCTAGAACCTTCCTAGTGAGAAACGTGTCAGTGAAAGCTCCTCAAAGCCCCATCTCTCATCAGGCCCCCTGCGCTCTCTACCTTACACCTCACCAGCCAGGTCACCCTGGGCAAGCAGCTGGGCCACTGTAAAATGCAGGTAACTCATGGAGCCTCCTCGCAAGGTTAGTAGAAGCGTGTGTGGCTGCTGGATTAGTACCTGCTGGAAGAGTAGCATTAGTTTAACCATTTCCACTTTGAACCAATTAGATCAGAATTTACTCCAACTTGGGGGTCACACTGTATGTTTGGGGAAGGTTGGCATCAAAATAAGAGATGGCCTGTTTGATCCCCTGTCTGACCCAGGAGGGAGCCGACTCTGTTTTCCCAGAGTGATGGCCATTCCTGATATCATTTGTGGGATCTGGGAGCAGTCCATGACAGAGGCTGATAAAGGCCAAAGCCCAGCCCTGAAACCTCACAAGGAAGCCTGTGGGAACCTGCCCTCCTTGGCCCCATTCCTTCCTTTGGTTCAAGCCTTGGTAGGTCCCTACTTTGTGGTCAGCATCTTTGTCCTTTCCATCTTGTCTAGTTTTGTTTTTGATTAAGCATCCCCACCTTGTGGACAATTAAATACAGAAGCTAATGGTCTTTTAGAAAATCTTTTAATATATGCTAAGAGCCACTTGGGTTTGGAGAGGCAGTAACAGGACATGAGAGAAAATGGCTTCTCCTAAATTTAGAAGGAAGGAGGATGATTGGGTGGATGGAAAGCAGGGGTGGGCATTCTTAAAGAGCCAGAGAGCAAATGTTTCCAACCTTGTGGCCACAGGCTGCTTTCTCATAACATAAGCAACCAGGCAGGTTGAGTTTAACTTGTGGCCAATAGTTTGATGACATAAATCTGGAGCACAGAGGACATGATTGGTCTGTGTGTTTAAAATCTGAAGTTTCCTAAGAAAGACTTTTCAGCAGTGATGGTCAGCCCCTAACTATGGGTGTCTGATTATTGATCACATTCATCCTTTCCTTGATTTTCCTTAAGAAAGAATCAAATAACTGTACTCAACAACAGAAGTGTTTTACAAGTGTCACCTCACTTAACCTTGCATCAGAGAAACAGTTATAGTTATTGTCCCCACTAGGGCCCGGCTCAGAAGGGCAAGTCACCTTCCAGTGACCCACCCTGCCTGTTCAGGGCCTTCACTGTTTGTACCTAGTGGATCCAGAATTCACACACAGACCCTTGACTACTGTGCTAATGAATTTTTGAACTGTATCACTAGAGAGACTATAATGACAGTATGTTTATGAAAGACTTAAAAGCATCCACAAATAAGAATGAAAAGTGAGGTTTCTATTTTCTACCTCCCAATAGAAAATTAAAGCAAAAGGAAACATTGCCTATTACAAAAGACAAAGAAGACAAGACACCACATGGCAGAAATTGACAGCATTAAAAAAATGACAGTAGTGAAACAAATGTATCAGTTATGATAATAAAGGTAATTAAAATCCCTACTAAAAGAAAAAGACTGAGTTTAGAAAAAAATATTCTGCTTACAAGAAGCACATTTTTTAGTGTGTTTTCATGTTTTAATGTTTAAAGGGATGCTCAGACTTGTAAAAGTTGTCGACAGTACACAGAAGTGTGATAAAGTTCAACATGAAAACACTCATTTCCTGGTCCCATTCCCCAGAGGAAAATGGTTTAAGACTTTGGTGTATACTAATCCCAGTACTTGGAAAGCTGAGGCAGCAGGACTGTGAGTTCAAGGCCAGCCTGAACTATATGTTGCTATTGTTTCAACTACAACAAACAAAAAGCACTTGTTATAAATATATCCACATACTTGTCTCTGTATATGTTTATAATCAGGCAGTGAAGGAAAAAGTCAGTGCACCCCAATCCCCATAGAAATCTAAGTGATGATTATAACCTGTGTTTTTGCCTTGGCCAGCCTGAACTTCAGTTCTCTTATTTACATCTCCCACATAGCCAAGGATATGGGCTTGCACAGCCACATCCAGTATTCTTGGGGAAATGAGGGTCCACTAACTTTTTTCCCAGGATGGTCTTGAACCAAGATCCTAATCTCCACTTCTTCCTAAGTAGGTGGAATTACAAACATGAACCACCACTCAGCCTGCCCTAACTTTTTTTTCAATAGAAAACTTCAGAATTTAACCAAAACAGATAGGACAGAATAATGAACCCCCGTACACCTCTCTCTCAGATTGCCCTGTGAATCCATGGCCTCTACTTTTCCCTACACCACTGCCCTGCTTGCTCTGGGATAAATTTGAGATATAATATTACATTCATCTAAAAGAAAGTAAAGAAGTCTGATACATTTTAATATGTATTTCTAGCAGATAAAAAGGAACCCTTTAAAACAAAATGATATCAAGGAAAAGAAACTGGATATGGTGACCCAGGCCCGCCATCCCAGCCACAATAGGAAGCCTCAGATAGGTGGATCACAGTCCAGGCATGCACCCAGGCAGAAGAAAGACCCTATCTCAAAAATTAATAATTCAAAAAGGATTGCCAGTGTGTCTCAGCAGTGTGCCTACCTAGTAAGCATTAAGCCCCAAGTTCAAACCTCAGTATCACCAAAAAAAATCACACACACACCCACAACCACAGTTCTGTTATCTTAAAAAGTAATTACTTATCAAAATCAAGTGTTCTTTTCTTATACCTGTGCTTTAGAAAATGAAATCATCCATTACAGTGGACAGAGAGGTCTCAAGTCATTTTCTAAGCCATGGGTGTTCATCCTACCTCCTGTGATTTTTTTTTAAACTGAAGAAGGCAGATCATTCATCTTGAGGAGTCTCTTCTTATTTTCTGAATTTTGCTGATTACTTCCCTGAGAGATTGTTTGGCATGTTCACCTTTCTCTTATATTTGCTTGAATTGGCATTAAGCTCTAGAAACTTAACACAACTTGGGTTCCATACTTTAACCAGAATATTGAATAGGCAGAACCTATGTCTCTATCAGAGCCACATAAGGACTCATGGCCTCTCTTTTGAGGATGTTGGGAGCTATTGATGTTCATAGCACAGAGACATTTCAGTTCCTTGTTTTATGAGCTGGGATTCTTAAAAAGCAAAGGAAAGATGGGAGAAATAACTTCCATTATTTTCCTTTATTTACAAGTTTTCATATGAGCAAGTTGACTACCTAACACCTTTCAAAGTAGAATCTTTTCAAATATTATTGCAATACAACTGGATTGCAATTTTGTGTATTTAAGTCTATTGCAGTTATGATTCTAACTGATGCTTCATTGTCTCACTAGCTAGCAGCAGTCCCTTTTTTTCTTTTTTCTTTTTTAAAATGTTATTGTAAAGGTGATGTACAACCAGTGGCTCACGACTGTAATCTTAGCTACTCAGGAGGCTGAGATCTGAGGATCACAGTTCAAAGCCAACCTGGGCAGGAAAGTTAGTGAGACTCTTCTCTCCAGTTAACCACCTGAAAATTAGAAGTGTTACTATAGCTAAAGTGGTAGAGCACTTGCCCCTTGAGCTGAAGAGTTCAGGGATAGTGCCCAAACCAGAGTTCAAGCCCCATGACTGACCAAATAAAAACAAACAAAAAAAGTGATTTTTTTGTTGCTTTGTATGTCCCTCCCTCACGGTATAACCCCTGTATTTGATGTTGGTATAATTTGGGGAGCAGAAGGGAAAAAGCAAATTATTTAAATAAGGATACAGGTGGACCCATTGCAACAATGAGATGTTGAAAAACGAAATTTACAATGGGGGGGGGGCTTAATTTGTTGTGGAGATGTGAAGGCAGGGAAGGTAGGGGAAAAACAAAGGAGGAGGCAACAATGCTTGATAAGAAATGTACTCATTACTTTGCTCATGTGATTGTAACCCCTCTGTACAGTATTGTCACAATAAAAACTTATTTTTTTTAAAAAAAGTGATGTATAAAGGAATTACAGTTATATAAGTCAGGCAATGAGTACCTTTATTTTTGGAACAGTGTTACCCCCTCCTACTTTTTCCCCTCCCAACACCCCCCTCCTTCTCAAAAGAGCTTTTTGAGAATTGCCCACCATTTTCTACCCCTTACCTTGAGCCAGTTGTTTCTCTGAGGAGCCCTGGTTCCTTTTAGTGGAAATTGATGTTTAGAATCTGGACACTGGATGCTAATTCTTGTTTCTAAGCTTTTTCAATGAATACAGCTAGAAAAATGTTTCTTTAAAAGAAAACACATTGTGAGTTCATTTCATTTCATTTCTTTTTACCGTAGTCTTGCTGATAATCATATCTGTATTTGCAAGTTCCAAAACACCATCATAACTCCCTGTGTCATAATTCATTCCCTGGAATTTTAGCATAGGGATAGTATACCAGCACCTCAGCATGATGAAGAAAAATAGTCTCAACCTTCATCGTCACCATAATTGTCAGTTCTTTTTGTCCATATTGCCTCTTTGGAATGGACTATCTGACTACTGTCTGTTAAAAAAAAATCTCTTCAGCTACTTTTTTCTGTCTGACTACATTCCCAACCAGTATGCTATTATATTCATTTGGGGGATAGAGAAAAGGCATATCAAATTTAATCTGCCTTTGTAATTATGTAAAACATTTACTCAGTTTCAACGCTGTCCCTTCCTGCTTTCTGTGGAATCTTCCTGGCTTTGGTTTACCTTTGCACTGATTGTTGATCTAAATGATTATTAACACTTTAATATTAATTTAACCTTAGTACTCCTCTTATGCAGAATTAGATTTGCCCACAATAATCTACTTGGCTTTCATTCACCCAGTAACATATTCAGGAGACTAGTCCACAACTTTATGTTCCCTGTTCCTTGTATTTGTTTTATAGTTGCATAAACAGCCCATTTGTCTGGTCACCCGAGTTAATTCAGTTGGACTCTTATTATCCAACATGTGCACTATTTACGCTCTTTTGTGAGTACAAATGATGCAGCCTTGTATCGCCTTTTACAATATGTATGTGCTTTCTTCACATTTTTGGGCTAGGATATCTTTGGAATAGAGTGCTAGAAATAGAATTGCTGCATCAGGGAGTGAATATGATTTTTTTTGCTGAATATTACTAGATTGCTCTCCATAAGGGCTATTTTGCATTTTTACCAGCAAGGTTCACAATTTCTAATTTCTTGTAGCCCATATATGTCATCAGGCATTGGTCTGTGCCTCGCTAATAGATAAGGAATATGATCCCCTGTAGTTTCAAGATCTATGTTTTTTTAATTAAAAATGAAGTCAAGCATCTTTTCAAGTATTAAAGACACCTTGCAGTTAGGAATCCTCCTACTTCTTGCCAGGCAACTATCACACTGAATAGCAAGATGAACAACAGAGAGGAAGGACTAGATGGATAGAGAGACCAGCTTTTTATCACTGAACACAAGAAATGATTTACTAGCTAAAATTACAAGACAATCAAACAGAGAAAGAACACAAAGTGGTAACCCCCAAAGACAGACACTGAGTTTCCCTCTCTGGAGATTCTGGATGGGCCCTCACGGAGTAGAGTATAGCTTCCCGGAAATTGAATGAGGAGAATCTGGGCCAGTGCTGACCTGGAGCCTAGAAAGAGTGGAGCCCTTCCTGGCTGCTGAGGCACAGCATCCTCATGAGAGCATAAGGAGACATAACCATAGGCATATCTCTGTCCACTACCAAGGTCTAAAAAAGTGCAGGGAAGGAGGAGAGAGAAGCAATAGGCTGATCGATAAGATGATGGATAGGTTTTGAAAACTGGGGTTACCCTTGAAGTGACAGTATGCATATGTAATTTATTTCTCAATGTTTGGTGTAAGCACTATGTAATTACTTTAGTTTCTCTAAGCCTCTGTTCACAGAAAATAGGGTAATAATCCCCTTCCACAAACTGAGGGTAATAATACATGTACCTTTTAGTGATAGAGTTGTCACAAAGATAATCACCCTTAAGTTTTGATATCTCCTAAGCTCTTCATGCACTGAACTCGTTACTACCTGCCATGACTGCAATATGCTATGCACCACAAGGGGATTTAGCAGCAGAAGTCTGAGGTTAAGTCTCAGATTTAACTTCCTTAGCCCAGTGTTCCCAATCTAGTGTCTTAACCTGCTTGGCTTTAACTTTCTCTTCTGTGGAGATGATCACTTCACAAACATGTGAATTAGGTAATGCCTGTGAAGCAACTAGCAAAAGTAACTCATCAGTATGAGTTGACTGTTTCTACTATTATGATTATGATTATTGCTGTCTTCCGTATTAAAGTTCTAGTATAATTTGATATTAAGAATGTTACAACACAGGCTGGGAAGGTGGCTCAGTGATAGAGTGCTTGCCTTGCATGCATGAGGCCCTGGGTTCCATTCCTCAGTACCACATAAGCAAAAAGCCGGAAGTGGCACTGTGGCTTAAGTGGTAGAGTGCTAGCCTTGAGCTGAAGAGCTGAGGGACAGCGCCCAGGCCCAGAGTTCAGGCCCCACGACCAGACCCCCCCCCAAAAAAAAAGAATGTTACAACTTTGGTGCGAGGGGGGGAGGGGGGAAAGGGGTGCCCCGCGGGGGAGGATGGGAAGGGGAAACAAAGGAGGAGGCTACAATGCTTGATAAGAAATGTACTCATTATCTTGCCCATGTAATTGTAACCCCTCTGTACAGTATTTTCACAATTAAAAAGAAAAACAAAAGAATGTTCACCACTCAGGCTGGGAAGATGGCTCAGTGGTAGAGCACTTGCCTTGCATGCATGAGGCCCTGGGTTCAATTCCTCAGCACCACATAAGCAAAAAGAAAAAAGCCAGAAGTGGCGCTATGGCTCAAGTAGTAGAGTGCTAGCCTTGAGCTGAAGAGCTGAGGGACAGCGCCCAGGCCCAGAGTTCAGGCCTCACGACTGGACCCAAAAAAAAATAATCTATTTAGTGGTGCTATAGCTCAAGTGGTAGAGCGCTCACCTTGAGCTGAAGAGCTGAGGGACAGCACCCAAGCCCAGAGTTCAAGCCCCATTGACCGACAAACAAAAACAAAAAAAGAATGTTCACCAGCTGTTTCAGATATTTCCAGAACATTATATAATTCAGAAAAGAGGGGTGGGGTACCTTTAGCAATATTTTATGAAACTGGTAAAATATACCTGGAGAAATCTAGAGTCTCCAAAAACATGTTATGTAGCTTCTTTCTACCCTTCTTAATCCTATTCAGATGTTAGGCTTTTGGTTTGGTTGGTTGGGTGGTTGGGTATTTGTGTGTTTGTTTGTTTGTTTGTTTGGTTGGTTGGTTGGTTGATTGGTTGGTTGGTTAGTTGGGTGGGTGGTTTGGTTTGGGTCTCTGGTAACACTGTAGTTAGAGGTTCCAGAGGAAGCACGTGTTCCTTTAGAGCTTAGCTTGAAATCCCTGGTTCTCTTCTGTCTTTCCTAAGTCTAAATCTGGGCTCTATGACTTGCAAATCCTCACCTAGTATATAAGCTTCAGCTTTCTTAAGAGATGACAACAGTGCTGACCTCACAGGGCTGTTTGCTCTATGAGGAGTGAACATGACTATGTATGTGGGTAATGCCTTGATATGGAGTGAGGATCTAGCCAGTGGCAGTGGTCATGTCCGTGGCAAGCAGCCTTGGTGAGGGTTGGTACCATCATTCTCATCTTCAAGCTTGGACTGGGTTAGACCATTGACAAACAGCCCTCGAACTTTAATGGCTTAAAAGCAGGATTACAGACCACTCAAGCTATGTGTTTACCACAGGCCATTTGGGGATCTGTTCCTCAGAGTCAGGCCCAGTAGTTAGCAGTCCCAGCTCGCAACCTGTTTCCAAGGGGACTGAGACAAAAAGAGAAAACTTTGCCTCTTAGTATTTCCATTACAGACCCAATGTGCATCACATCTGTTCCCATTGTATCAGCCAAAGTAATCACATGGTAGCTTCAAAAAGGGTAAACAGTGAAATACACCATGTGCCCTGATCTCTGGTCACCATCATATGAGCCAGAAAGACAGAAAGACAGGAGTGGCGCACAGATGCATGAGACCAGAGAAACTGAATGATACATAGAAGGAATGAATTGAATGATGGGAGATGAAACCAAAGAAGCTGAATAATTGGAATCCACCCAAAGAGAAGGGATAACAGGCTTTTGCCAGACCAGAGATAGACAGACAGTTTGTGGGGACATCATGAGGAATCAGTATCTTGTGGCGTTACCTGCCATGGGCTGCATTCATTCATCCTTTCATCTATTCACCCAGCCTGTAACAGCTGTGTGCTAAGTATGAAATGTCGGGGTTCTGAGTTGTGGCTGACAAGATGGTGCAGAGCACGAAGTCTGCAGCCCTGAGCCTAGCAGAGTTCTAGTTACTCACTCCCCAGTGTGGATGGGAGGAGCCAGGCCGCCTGATCCTCTGCCTCAGGCCTGACAATTGAGTGAGGAATAAAGAAAACGCCAGTGTGACCCAAATATTAGCTGTATTTCAGCCCTGCCAGCGTGACAAAAGGACTTTGTTTAAAGGCTTCTTTTCATTTCTCCCCTCTAGCCTTTAATAAACCTCCAAATGATGTAACTAGACACATCCATAAAGGTCCCAACAGACAAAACTCACGGCTTATATAGTTGATGTAATTTTCCATAAAAACAAAACACTCCTTGTTGGCCGACACATTTTATAAAGAGAATTTTTATTTGTTTGTTCTTTCATTTGTCCCCCAAGAAAGCTATTTCTCTCACTCTCTCTCTCCTTCTTTCTTTATCCCCCAGCTCCCTGCGGTGGTCATCTGACCTCACCCAGTGGTACCATCCTTTCTCCAGGCTGGCCTGGCTTCTACAAGGATGCTCTGAGCTGTGCCTGGGTGATCGAAGCACAGCCAGGCTACCCCATCAAAATCACCTTTGACAGGTTCTGGGAACCACAGCCTTGTGGGAAGGGGTTGTGGGTGGGTGGGATCAACAGTGAGACTAAAGTACCAGCATGGTGGAGACACCAGAGAGACTTCCCTAAACAGGACAAAAGCTCAGGGAAAAGCTTTGCCCTTGGGCTTGGTTTGTGCTACTGGGAGGGCATAACTGCCACAGGGAGGGGAAGGCCAGAGTATCACCCGAGATGCCAGAGTCCTTCCTACCTCCTAACCCCCAAGGGAGAAATGTAGATAGACACCATTAGATGTTAAAGCAAAACATAGCATCAAAGGATTGTAACACAGCATGGGAAGGCAATCTCCCTGACCTGTCCCAAATCCTGTCTATGAGCCCCACAGCCATCCCCACCCTCCTGATAGCCCTTGGTAAGGAAGTAGCTACACAAATGTAGACATGAACTTTCTCCACCTAAAGCAATCATGGCCTAGCAGAGCTGTCAGGAAACTTTTCTGTGAAGGCCCAAGCATTAGATATTCTAGAGTTTGTGGGAAAGTTTCTTTTTTGTGAATCTCTGCTGTCTATTGTTTATTGCTATTTTTCTTTGGCCCTTCACAAAAATATAAAAGCCATTCTTAGCTCTCCAGGCCATATGCCAGATTTGTCCCTGGAGCTTCAGTGTGTTGATCTTGGGCCTAGCACATTCTGATCACCAGGAGGCTAGTCATTTGACCTCTAGATCATTGAGCCTCTAGATCTTCACAGCCTAGGCTATGGGACTGGTTGGGAAGTTTGCAATGGAAGGAGGAAGAGCTTAGTAGAGAAGGTCCTTCCATAACATGAGAAAATGTGTGCAAATTATATTAAAAGATCCCACCCTGCCAAAATCTGGTTGTCTAAAGCTCTGGGTCAGACAGGGCCGGTCTTTTATCATTAGTAAATCAATAAGCCTTGGATTTCTTAAGAAGTCTTCATTTTACATAATTTGACAGATTTAAAACTGAGGTTAACTATGACACCCTGGAAGTACGAGATGGACGGACGTACTCAGCACCCTTGATTGGGGTTTACCACGGGACCCAGGTCCCCCAGTTCCTCATCAGCACCAGCAACTACCTCTACCTCCTCTTCTCTACAGACAAGAGTCATTCGGACATTGGCTTCCAGCTCCGCTATGAAAGTGAGTCTGGGTGGGAAAGTTGTGAGGAGGTAGATGAGGTCCAGTGGGTGAGAACCTGGGATTATGTTCCTCCACAGGTACCTACTCAAGTCCTTCCAGGATGTTCTTAGACTATGCCCTTTGGAAGGCACCCCTGGCTTTCAACATCCCTCATGGGTTATGGGAGATAACAGTTGTTCATGATCTTTATACCAGGTCCCGTATGCACACTGCTGTACGCAGGTGGCTGGGCACTTAGAGACAGAGAATTTGGCTGGCTGTAAACCCTCTCCTCATCATTTCATATCCATTGCCTCCATTTAAAGATCCAGTGTCACTTGAGTTCTTTGCAGGTTGAAATGGAAAGTTCAGATTGAACATACCATGAGGATAGGGTTGCTTTCTTACTCGTTTGTATTCCTAAACCTTAGCCCAGGGCCTTAGCTACAGTGGACAATCAACACGTGTTTATCGAATGAATGGACCAATGGACAAATGGTCTAGCCAGCTTGTTTAAGAGATAGGTATTCAAATAACCTCTCTGCAAATACCAACAGCCACATTTCATGAGTCAGTAACTAGTGACTTCAACCTTTGTAAATCCAGGCCCTTTTCTCCATCTCTTTGTTTTTAACAGCACATATTGTTGATTCTAGATGTGGCCTCTCTTTTCCAGCTATAACACTGCAATCAGACCACTGCCTGGATCCAGGGATCCCCGTCAACGGGCAACGTCATGGGAATGACTTCTATGTGGGTGCTCTGGTGACATTCAGCTGTGATTCAGGCTATACATTAAGTGACTCAGAGCCCCTGGAATGTGAGCCCAACTTCCAGTGGAGCCGGGCCCTGCCCAGCTGCGAAGGTGAGGCATGCCACCGGGGGCACGGAAGGAACACATGTCTTTCCTACTATGGAAAACCAGGCACTGGAAAGGACTCCAGTTCCTTCTCAGGCCTTCAGTGAGAATGGGCTTTGGAGAGGATCCTAGGGGAGGCTCCCTGGGCCACTCAGGTCTCTCACTGTTCTTTTCACTCCTCCTGTAGCACTGTGTGGTGGTTTCATTCAAGGCTCCACTGGTACCATCTTGTCACCAGGGTTCCCTGACTTCTACCCCAACAACTTGAACTGCACCTGGATTATTGAAACATCTCATGGAAAGGGTGAGTGTTTACATCAATGGCAGATATTGGAAAGTAACCCCAAGTCCCCAGATCAAGGTGAACTCAACTGACATTTCCCTATATAGCAGCTTGTTGAGTCTGAATTTTTCTCATCAACATGAAAATTTCCAGAATTATCTCATTGTTTTGAATCATGCAAATCATTTGATAAATGTTATACAGAATATAAACTGCCCTGCCAATAGAGATCTTAATTGGCTACCAACCATCAAATCCCATCTAAGTCACCTCCTACAAGATGGCAGCATACCCTCAGTCTAAACACCAGTGGGAACATGACCAACCCATCCCATAAATGAGGTCTCTTTCCTCATCATAGTCTATTAGGTAGATGTCCCGTGCCATTCCCTGGAGGAACATAGCACACTTCTGCTCCCTCTTCCTCATGCCCACTTATTTTTTGAGGTCGCACTGTAGCCTAGGCTGGCCTTGAACTTATGATCCCTCAGCCTCCTGGCTCCAGGATTAAAGGCATGTGCCACCACACTAGCCTACCCTTCAGGTTGTATATAACTCTACTCTTCCTGAGGTTATGTACAGGCATATTCCTCAATAGCCTGCCCCATTGCCTCAGTTTCCCTCACATGAGCATTAGTTAATAAACACTTTCGGCCAACATTTAATTCTCAATGTTTATTAAATATCTCCACATGGAAGACACTGGGGCTGGAGATAAGTAGTAACCAAGCAGACACAGACAGCTCTCGGGAGCTTCTTCCAAAGTTCTACTAGAGTCGTAGTGCTTCCCTCTTACACCAGAGGTTGTGATCTGCTATGTTGGGGATGGAAACCAGGCCTCTGTGTGTGAGAGCACTTCATCAGTAATTTTGACGCATGCCTTTAATGAAGAACCACTGATTTAGAAGAAATAATATTCAAAAGGGCCCAAGGAAAATATTAAGATAGAATAACCCCACAGATATTTAAATGTTGTTAATGGACTAAATGACATGAATAGTGTAGCTTGAATACTGTAGACACCTGCAGGAGTGGGGAGAGGGGAGTGCAAGAAAGGTCCAGAAATCGATGCATTTATGTGTATGCATGTGTGTTCTCACCTAACTGTGCACAGGTGAGAGGAAGACAGAGTTCAGTATGTGATTAAAGCATCATTTCAGAGTCATTGAAGGGATGAAAGATTCTTTCATAAATGGTGGTTTCACCATATGAAAGCAGCTTAAAACCCAATCCATACCCCTATACATTTCACCACAGAAATCCCTAGAAACATATGGATCTCTAATTTCTGCTGAGGATATGCTTTTAAAAGTAACTCCCAGGGCAGATCTACATGGTAAAGGCTACTAGCTACCATTTAACATAAAGCTTGAAAAGACTTTATAACAAATCCATAAACGTGCAAAGTCAAATAGTAAATAGACCCCAGAATATTTGCAATATGTGTAATTGACTAAAGATTACCAGCCTGATGTGTAAAAAGCTCTTAAAATATCTCTGAGAGAAACATGCTTGGCCCAGTGGCCTGCCATATGAGCAGAGCTGTAAACTAACACTTCATAATTGCAATTCAAATTGAAAAAACATCAACCCCACCAATAATTAAAGAAAGGCAATTTCAGCCGGTAATGAAATACCATTTCCCTTTTTTATATTCTCAAAGAAAATCACAACACCAGCAGGGAGAGAATGGTCACTGCTGACCTGGTGGGAAGTGGTTTTCTAGAGGTGGTTTGAGGATAGGGATCAGAAGCCTTCTGAGGACATGTGCCTTGAAAGTCAACAATTCCCCTTACTAGAATTTTCCTGAAGAGAGTAAACAAACAATACATCAAGATGCGGCTACGCAGGCAAACCTAAGCTATTTATTTATCAGACTAGAAAACTAGGAACTTGTCGACTATCCATCCATAAGGAAATGTCAAATAAACATATGGTCCAGTTAGAGAATGAAATACTAGGCAGCTACTAAAAGGGATCAGGAGGAAAGAATATTTGCACACCCACAGAGTTGGTTGCATTAAATTGTTAACAAACAACGTTTTCCCAAAGAATAAATGCATTCTGTGTGTGAAATATGAACAAGGGCATTTACATAGAAGCAGCCAATAGCTCCTAAAAAGACCCACCCTAAAATAGTATTAGTAGTTATCTCATAGTTATCTCTTTTGTCCTTAAAAATCTTTTGAGCAATCTATATGATCTATAAAACATATTATTGTCTCAGACATATACTAGTTATTGCAAATAAGGGAAACCATAAATAATATAAGGCCCAATGGCCTGGAGCTTGGGGCCAGGCAAAGACAGGAGCCTTCAGGCAGCTGTGAAGCCTTCTTGGTTACTACAGCAACAACCTCTGGTCATGATTTTTTGTGTCTCATCACCTGTGATTATAGGGGGCATTTGCCTTAGTTTAGAAGTCAGTGCAAATCATCAGGTACTTAACAAATCTTATGTAATACCTGTGCTTGGAAGCCCAGAGCTCAGTGGTGGAGACAGACAGCCTAAATCCTGATCTCCATGTAGTAGGGTTTGTGTATGATAAAGCAGACAGAGGCCTCTAGAAAATGGAGCCCAGTTCTGAGGAGTTAGATGGGCACCCTGGAGTTCAAGTATAAACTTGTCTTCAGGGATGCACAGGAATTGGCTAGGATGGAAAGTAACTGGGCACAGAATGGACCAGAGGTCATGGGTGAATGACAAGTCACTTCTTTCTTAGAGGCATGCAAATGTTTCCCTGAACTCTTAGCCTACAACCTTTAAGTATAAACTAGCTGTGAAGCCTACAGCACTAGCTTATGTTTCTCACCCTCATGCTAAGCCTTCTAAATAGAATTCTAGCTACATACACCTCTGTGCCAAGCTTTCTTTCCTCTCAGGGTTGGCACAAGGTATAAATTGTCTCTATAACTCTTCTCTCCAAGCCAGCAGAGTAGTGGTGACTCCAAGTCCCCTTGTTTGGCTAGCTCTTTGTTCTTCCTTTCCTGAACCTCCTCTCCTATCCCTAGGCTGGGTCCACTCCTGTAGGCTCCCACAGCATCCTTTGCTTCCTAGCTCTAGACTTCACTCCAATGGATAGAACCTGCTTCTTCATCCACCTCCCCAGAAGATTTGGAGTCTTTGATACACAAGTCTTTTGTGTCACGTAGTTCCCACAGCACCTTACCCCTCTGCCTGGTTCACAAGGAATCCCACAAGTATGGGTGTGACATGAATTAAGTTGAAATGAACCCAGACCCTTCTTTAGGCTACTGAGTAGGTTGCTCCCAAAGAGGCAGATACCCAGCTGGGGAAACCAAGCTTGATGAAATTCAGAATTTCCCAGCTTATCACATATCAGGAAATAAGCACTCCAAGCATCCAGAGAATATATTCTGGCGGAGACTCCAGGTCTGGTGTCCCTTAGTCCACAGGCTATCTTGGGATCAGGTGATCTGGGCAGAGAACACTGATTGGTAGAGGCCTGCTGTGTGCCAGAAGTGCCTGGGTATGTTGCATGTGTTGTCCCAGATGTCTCACCAAGTGCCACCTATAAGGTGACCCTGTGATCCACACATGACAGCCAGAGACAGGAGAGCACAGGAATACCGCGCAGCTTCAGCTATGACGCTTGGGCTGCTAAACAGGTGCTTGATTCCTAGCTTTCCTGTTCCATGAGGGATTGATGTCACCCCATGATTCAGCACGGTTCACTCCAGGGTGTGCATTCATCACACCAAAGCTAGATTCATACCCCGTCATGGGGCTTCTCTGTTTCTGTGACAATGTCTTCATTTTCTCACAATGGACCAAAAAGCCCAAAGCAGTCAGCACAGCTGGGAAACCCAGGGGTTTCATCTCAGTTGTTTGCTTCTCCTTAGAATCACAGCCAAATATTTACTCCTTGGGAAGAGCTGTATTTGCATGCTAGAAGAACAGAGTGTAAAGTTGGTATTTAATCAACTTGTATCCCCAACCTGCTACTGTGTCTGACCACCCACCATCCACCCAGTGTACCAGGGAGGGGAATAAACACACTTCTGACCTGGATGAACTAATGAATGGATGCGAAACAGTGTCACAGACCTAGCTGTAAATCCTACCTTTCAATGCTAATGCCCACAGGAAGTGCCCGTCACGGACTGGACCTTTTACCAGCACCAACCTGACATATTTGTGCAGACTCTGGTTTACAGCTGGGCTGCTCCAACCATCTCCCTACCCCCAACCAGACCCTCTGATCTCTTGGCAGGTGTGTTCTTTACTTTCCATACCTTCCACTTGGAGAGTGGCCACGACTACCTCCTCATCACTGAGAATGGCAGCTTTACCCAGCCCCTGCGGCAGTTGACTGGCTCAAGGCTACCAGCTCCCATCAGTGCTGGGCTCTATGGCAACTTCACCGCCCAGGTCCGCTTTGTTTCTGATTTCTCTATGTCATACGAAGGATTCAACATCACCTTCTCAGGTAAGGAGCACGAAGGTTCCCTGGAGAGAAGGGGTTGTAGAGCCATTCTATCTCTCCCTCTCACTCTGTTGCCAGTCTCTGGTCTTCCTAGCAGATGTTTATTGACCACTCCAAGCTTGAGAATATTCTCAGTGCTGCCAAAAGAGGTACTTGGCTTAGACACAAGGATGAACTCACTTATAATGATCTTGGAAAGAGTTAGCAGGTTCACTGGGGGAAACTCCTCTGATCCAGGATTGTTCTGAACACCACCCACAGAGCTGGCTGAACTAGAGGAAGGACTTCACAAAAAACCCTTCCTGCCCTAGTTACTCCAAATTCTCCTAATTTACAACCTCAGCAATTACCAAAGAAAGAAAATTAACAGATCAGATAGTTTTAGCCTCATTTTGGGTCTTCATCATCAATATTAATTTCATAATAATAGGTAGTTATCTTGGTGTTTAGGAATCCTGAAAAGAAAGTGGGTTCTTGATCCTCTAATACTGAGCCCTCAGCCGCTCTTGTCCTAAGTTGTCCCCAGGCCTCCCACCACCTGGCCATTGGCAGGAAAGGGATATCAATAAATCTTTTTAGGATGGAGAAGAGAGATCTGGCCTCTAGGCACTGGAACATGGCCCAGATAAGTCTCCACGGGCCCTCCATGCTAGAAGCCACCTGCCAAGTGTCTTGGAAAGGCCTAGCCATTGAGACACAGGGAGACAGGAAACCTTGACTATGTGAAAAAGACTCTCCTAACCACTTAGAGTCCTGGGTGCTGTATCCAGAAGGGAGATGCCCTCTTCCACACTGTCATTGAAGGCACCAGGCAGGTCCCTGGTCCACAAATGCCACCCCACCACGCTCAGCATCTGCCTCAAAGCCAGTGCCACTTCACAGGGTCCATTTGGAGTTGTTTTCCCAGTGTGAGCTGCGCAAGGCCCAAGGCCAGTCATGGACTCTGGCTTTCTGGAACCAGCTGATTGTACTGAGCCAAAGAGTGGGAGATTCTGCCTATCCCAAAGCTTGGGGCTCAAATGGAGATACAGAGACAGGGAAGAAAAGTTGCTGAGGCCTGTGAAACATCAGAAATCCTCCCTGGGGGTCTCCCTTACAGATATTCTGCCCAGGCCAGTGCTCAAAACACCGAGGGTACAAACAGCCTATCTGGCCCTTCCTGCGCCAATGTGCCATGCATTGTCTGTACCCCTGTCTGGCCTTGCCTCTGACCCTGTTTCCCTTTGACATTTGGCCTGTGCCTTCTCACCTTCTCTCTCTAGCTCCCCAAGATATCCCTGAACCCCACCCCTCCGGGTGTCCCTGAACCCTACAATTCCACTATCTCTGCAGAGTACGACTTGGAGCCCTGTGAGGAGCCCGAGGTCCCGGCATACAGCATCCGGAAGGGCTTACAGTTTGGTGTGGGTGACACCTTGACCTTCTCCTGCTTCCCCGGGTACCGTCTGGAGGGCACCGCCCGCATCACGTGCCTGGGGGGCAGACGGCGCCTGTGGAGCTCGCCTCTGCCAAGGTGTGTTGGTAGGTGGTCACGTGCTTTCATTTTGCTTCACTTAATGGGGTGGGCCAAAATTTAGTCCAGTGGTGCAAGGTGGTGGACTACACATGGCCAAGAGGCAGAGAGGGGTTGGGGTTTGAGAGCAGGCATCGTCTGCGCTCACCTGTGGTGGGACATTAGACAGGAACCTGACTTCTTCTCCAGGATAGGAAGGGATGAGGCTGTCCTGTAGCCAGGCCTGGTCTTTGAAAAGAAGCTTCCCATGGGCTCTGAAACAAAATTGACCTGGATACTTGCACCTCCTCTTCCCTTTACTTGAAGGCCCATGCCTTAAGGTGCATAGAAATTTGGCTGGGCTATCAATTGGACCTACTGCAAGGAGGTCCAGTTTCATAGAGCTAACTGGGGCCTTACGACTCTGATGGGAGTGTTTGTTTGGAGAATCCCTAAGGAGACCATCCAGCCAGTTGAGAAGCAAGAGAGACAGGAGTCAGGCTCATTCATGAAGCACCCATCACACAAGCTACTACATTACAGGCATCTTGGGCCTGTAGATCAAAAGTAAACTAAACAAGGCTGGGATGTAGCTCAGAAGTAAGCACTTGCCTAGCAAATGCAACATCATGGGGTCGATCCCCAGTACCAAAAAAAGAAAAGACAAAAAAAATAGTTACCCACCTCCCCAAAAAATAGTGAACAAAACAAGAAGGGCTCTCCATTTGGAGTGCACATTCTCCTTCTACTGAGGGGAGACAGAAGCCACAAACACAGATAAGTACTGTGTCCTTCAGTGTTGTACAGAGAAAAAAAATCAAGTCAGCTTAGAATATGCTAGAGATTATACCCAGTCCTTGGAAGTCAGTGATCAGGAGGATCTCAGCAGAAACCAACCTGGGCAACACCTAAGACTGACATCTCAATCAGGAAGCCAGGTGTAGTGAGGCATGCCTGTCATGCTAGCTACTTAGGAGGCACAGGTAGGATGATTATGGTCCAAGGCTGGCCCTAGGCAAAAACATAAGACCCTATCTGAAAACTAATAAAGCAACACAGGCCTAGGGTGGTGTCTCAAGTGTTAGAGAACTTACCTAACAGGCTAGAGACCCTGAGTTCAAACTCCAGGACCTCAAAAATGTGCTGGAGATGAGATCACACTTTTCAAGGGATGGACAAGAAAGGCGTCTCTGATGAGTTGCATTTTAGCTGTGATATGTGGAGGACTAAACAAGAAGGAGCAGAGGGGCAAGGCCCCAGCAGTGAGGCTGCTTGGTCTCTGAAGAAAGACTTCAAGGCAGGTGTGAAACAGGTGGATGGAAAGCAGGAGGGGCTGCAACAAGGAAGGAGGTGGTAGGTTAGGGCTTGGCAGCCCTGCCTTCATCCTTGGCAGAGTCCCACAGAAGGCCGATCAGAGCTCAGGGCCTGGGGATGGCGGTATGGGGGAAATAGGGTGGTATCCCGGGGAACAAAGACAATTGCTAGCTGTTCCTAATTTGTAAAGCTATGGGTCTCCTTGCAGGGATGGATGAAAGAGTGCCTGAATTAGCAATGTACTTAGTGTTCATTGAATGTAAGATATGACATAAAACCCATCAGATACATAACACAGATCAAAGCAACCCTGCAGTGACTGTGACAGGGATCTTCATCTCAAAGCCCATGGGGCCCAGAGAGGTCACTCAGTGGAAGTTTGCCTGGGAACCATCCCTGAAACCAGCCTTACCTGGGACAGCTCTGTGGAACCCTAGTCTCTGCAGAGAACCACTAAACCAGGCTGTCACGGTGGGCTGAGCCCACTGAACAGCAACATTGGTCAAAGGGCAAGTTTCTCCACTGCCCAGTACTGATCATTAGGGTCACCAAATCTCTCAGCTTTCTGTTTAAAAAGTGAAGACAGTAATGTCTAACTCAAAGGTCTTATTCTAGATGAAATGACTTATGTAACCATAAGCCAGTGAACACCAAATAGTTATCATTTGTCTAATAACTTTTTTGTCATTTATTTATGAATAACTGTCATTATTTCATTGGTAACATTTTATTACACAATCATAGAAAAGAAATACTAAGATCAAGAGGCATAGAATTCCATTTTTCTAATTTTGAGGGTAGTACTGGAGTTTGAACTCCAAAACTTTATACTTGAAAGTGTTCTACCACTTGAACTACATCCCCAGATCTTTTTCCTCTAGTTATTTTTCAGATAAGAACTCATGGTTTTCCCTGGACACCAGCCTCAGGCTACAATCCTGCTATCTCCACTTCCCTTATAGCTGGGCTTATGGACATGCATCCTGGTACTCAGCTTATGTTTTTTGTCTCACTGACACTTGCTAGACTGTCCTGGAATTGTGATCCTCCCATCTCTGCCTTCCACTTAGCTAGGATTACTGGCATGCACTCCCATGCTCTTCTCAGAATTCCATTTTTAAAAATCAATCCAATAACCCCAAAGTTTATTCATTCTCTTATACCTACCCCCAGGCAGCTATTACCAGATCTGAGTTGGCACACTCAGACACATGGAACTGACCCTAGGTAAATAGCCAGCTGCTCCTCAGGGAAGACACCATTGGGTGAGATGGTTCAGGGGAAATTTTTCTTGAATGGGTTCTCCAAGCCCATAGATGCATGCACACACACCAGTGCTCCTGCTTCATTGATCTCATTACACAAACCATCCTTTCGCTTATTATTCCAATTACTGTTTGTTCATGACACCTCACAATATTTTCATTATTACATTTGTCTTCTGTTTCACATGTTATTAATAACGCACAGTAATTATAATCACCTCTAATTACTGCCAGCCCTGCTACAGAAGCTCATGCTAGAGCGAGTGCAGGAATGCCCACTTGGGGTGCTCCCGGCCAGAGCCCGCCCACCCAGTAGGTGTCAATTGGATGATTTGGCTACCCAGCACTACCAGAACACTCGCAGCCCTGGCCTCCAAAGCATGGTGTGACCACAGATAGGGAGGGGGAGAGGGTAGTAGCTCTGACCTCAAGGACCCTCTGATTTTGATGTGAGGGAGATAGTTCTTACCCTGAGGCCCCCAGTCTATAGCAAGAGCCACAGTCCCATCCTGGGGAGCTCCAGAGTGATAGAGAAGACCTAACCCTGTGCCTTGGGAGCCGCAGACTGACAGATAAGATACAGCTCCTGCCCTCGATGCGACCTCCTCTGACAGGGGTGACAGAAGTCGCAGATGGTTGAATCAGCAGCAGTACTTGCCGGTGCATATGACTGCTTGTTTCTCAGGAACATTTATTTGTTTCCATTTACGCCTGTGTTTGGCTTCTCAGTGCATCTGCTCACCTCCCCTGTTACTTTGGAAACTCTCCCAGAAGCAAAACGACATGGCCCTCCACCTGCTCCACCTTCCCTGCTGCCTAGTACCAAGACCCTGTCAGGAAGTCAGGACCTTGCTCATTGGTCAGGGACTGGCCAACTGTGAAGCTATCAGCCTTGGTTCCTTCCTCCGAAAAGATATTGATCACGCAGGCAAGATGGGAGGGCAGAGAGAGCCCACAGAGTGACTATGCAGGAAGCCAGGCCCAGGAAACCTGTCCAAAAATAGGCTAGATCCTCATGTTTAAAGGAAGGCAACTTTCATGAAGGCAGAAGGTAAAAAAAACAGGGAAATGAGCCCCAGGCAGCTGAGGCACTCTTACCATGTGCTGCCTGACTTTCCGCCAGTTGTGGAGCACAGGCAGCTAGGGTTCCCAGTGGAAATAAGTAAACTCTAAGGATTCGCCTGTGATAGGTTGAGAGGAGAGAAGAGGAATAACAGTGGTTGAGGGCCTACTATATGCTAACCCCTCCACCATTTATCACCTACATCTCACATGAAATTGCAGGCCTTCACTCTCCCCAGTCCTGTGAGGGACTGACTATCTAGAAGCAGATGAGGAGACCGAGGTCCAGAGTTGATGTAACTTGTCTGTCTGCCTCCAGGGTCTGTGCTTGTCACAGTGTGCCATCTGCCTAGATGGAGGAGAGGTCTTGACCCAGAGACAGAAGGGCAGTGCTTCAGAGCTGCTCATGTGGTATTATACCATCGTCAGCAGGCCCTGTGAGCCCCCACCTTCAGTGAGGGCTCCCAGCAAATGCACATACTTCAGAAACAAAGCTGCTGAGGTCGACAGCCACTGCCCCCAGGATGCCATCTACCACTGGCCCTTCAGTTTTCTGCCCCAGCTCAGTGTATTCATCAAAGTAGATGGTTTGCTTTACAAATCAGTTTTATTGAAAGCACTCAAGGCTAGGGAGCCTACCAAGGCCATCAAGCCTACCAAGCAAGGGACTCAGCCCAGTGTGATGGCTCAAGCCATCCCACTATATCCTAGAGGCTTGGGAAGTGGCAATCCAAGGATGATGGTTCAAGGCCACCCCTGGCATAAAAGTTGGTGAGGGTCAGTCTCAATCATTGGCTGAACATAATGGCATGTGCCTGTCATTCCAAACTAAAGGGGAAATACAATGGCCGGAAGCAATGATTCACCCCTGTATTCCAGAGGCAAAGGGAAGCACTAACAGGAGGATCACAGTCTAAGAAAGCCAAAACGTAAAAAACATAATCCCGGCCTGAAAATAACCACTGCAAAAAGGGACTGTAAAAATTGCTTAAGTGCTAGGGCATCCACTTAGCAAGTGTGAGGCTCTGAGTTCAAACCCAAGTATTGGAGGACAAAAAACAGTGTGTGGTCACTATCTTCAAAGGACTAAGAGCAACCTTGGGGACAAGAGAACATACAAGTGTATGATAATGTCTGTGGGGAGTGCAACTCTGCTGCCGGTAGGCTACCAGCTTAGAGCAACTAAGGTTGGAAGCAGTGGTCTGGACCTCAGGGCCCTTCCAGCCAAGGACTGTGCCTAGAATAAGGACACTGTAGGTGATTTGGAGAAATCTGACTGGCTTCCATCCACTGCAGTGATTCCAAACATGTTCCAAACTCCCCATATGTCCAGACAAATAATGAGTCTGCCATCTGGCCTTGTGTTTACATCCTTCTGGAACCTAATTATTTTTAGGACTGTGCATCTTCTGAGGCCAGTGTATGCCATATTCATCCATTCATTCATTTGGCAAATGTTTATTTTACAGATGATCTTGGCTAAGCCTTGGAAATTCATAGATATGTCAAGCATGGCCCGAGTCCTCAAGTAGCTCACAGTTTGGGTGAGGGAAGACAGGAAGGTAACAGACAGTCAAGGAAAAATGTGGCAGGTGCCCTGGTCTGAGAGGGACTTCACAGCTAAGGACTTCAGGGAATCCACTGTAAGGTCTCTGGGCATGTACTGTTACTGACCCTGTCTCAACCAGCTGCTGTGTGTGTGTGTGTGTGTGTGTGTGTGTGTGTGTGTGTGTGTGTGTGTGTGTGTGTGTGTGTGTGTGTGTGTGTGTGTGTGTGTGTGTGTGTGTGTGTGTGTGTGTGTGTGTGACAGAGATGTGACAAGCCCCAAAGGATCCCAGTAGAGCTGAGGAGGTGGAGACCTAACAAATCAAGGAACGTGGCATACGTGTTATAAATAACAGCGAGAAGACAATGGAAATGAATGACTAATCCAGGAGAGAAACAGATTTCCGGAAAGGGTGGGATTTCACTAGTTGATCAGTACAACAGGGTTTTGATGAGATGGTGTGAAAACTTTCTCGGTGCCTAAGGGCCCTAAACTTCAGGCCCAAGGAAGTGATGTTCTCGGCCTTTCCTTTTAGGGAACTGAGAGACTTCATGTAAATGGTTTAAATACAGTGCCTCTGTTTAAACTAGGGGTGATAATTGTGTCTGCCTCATGGGATTATGTGAGCATAGCTGAGGTTTCTTGCAGAAGATCTATCTTGGTGCTTTGTAAAGAAGAGTTAGCAATTATTATTCAATCTTGTCCCCTGCTAGTTTCCATCTTTGGATACTGAAAGGCTTCCTCCCTCCTTGCTTGGCTGCCTCCTTCTTGGCCATTTCTGATACTATAATATCATACAAACGGATGTGGGGAGCAACTTCTTTCTAATACAGTGAAAGATAGTGATGTCTAGTGGTTAGTTGCTGTTTATACAGCAGAGAGAGAGATCAGGAGGGAGAGAGATGGCAAAACTGGGCAGAAGTATATGTTTTACAAGGCTAATAGGCAGTCCTGGAGACCAACAGGCAGATGTACAAGTAGGCAGGCAAACAAACTTGGAGGTTCTCCAGAGCTATGAGATGTTTCCTTCACACCACTGAGGTGGGTTAATCTATGGTTATCTTGATTCTCTTTCCAGCTGAGTGTGGGAATTCAGTCACGGGCACCCAGGGTACTCTGCTGTCCCCCAACTTTCCTGTGAACTACAATAACAATCATGAATGCATCTACTCCATCCAGACCCAGCCAGGGAAGGGGATTCAGCTCAGAGCCAAGGCTTTTGAACTCTCTGATGGAGATGTCCTCAAGGTAAAGTTGATAGATTGCATAGAACATGTATGTTTCCATGTGCAAAGGTATACCTACTCTGTCATTATCCCCAGGCAAATGATCCAACCTTTCTCCTTCCTTCCTCTCAAGATGGTGTCCTCAGTCACCAATTTGAAAACCAAATTTGATTTGGGGGCTCAGGGTCTAAGAATGTAGTGTTGGAGTTTGCTTGGGAGCTGTCTGCTCTACAAGTTTACTGCATAATCAAAAGTCGTGTCAAACGAAATTAAAGTAGCTGGTAGATCAGGCTTCACATTATGAACTGTGACCTTCAACTTGGACAATGAACATCTCATAGGATAGATGTGCCTGCATGTGTGTGTGTGTGTGTGTGTGTGTGTGTGTGTGTGTGTGTGTGTGTGTGTGTGTGTGTGCCCCTGTGTGTTTGTAGATGTATTTATATATGTACATTGTGGAGGTAGATACTTCTTTTGCCAGTCCTGGGGCTTGAACTCAGGGCCTAGGCACTGTTGCTGAGCCTCTTTGTGCTCAAGACTAACACTCTACCACTTAAGCCGCAGCACCACTTCCAGCTTTTTCTGAGTAGTTTGTTGGAGACAAGAGTCTCACAGACTTTGCTGCCCAGACTGACTTGGAATTTTTGGATCTGGGATCCTCAGATTTCAGCCTCCTGAGTAGTTAGGATTACAGGTGTGAGCCACTGACACCCAGTTGTAGATACTTTCATATGCACATTTTCATATGTTGAATTTGTATGTGTATCGGGTCTAGAGGATCTGTTTCTGTATATACTTAATATCAGCATGTTTCATCTGTATGCATTCATTCCTTCTTTGAGAATACAGCAATGTCAGTATATCATGATGGTACTCTGTGGGTGACAGTGGAGCACAAGAAAGTGTGTTCAGATCTGTATTAGGGCCATGTGCTGTATTAGTGCCTCATGTCTGTAATCTTAGCTATTTGGGAGACTGAGATTGGGAAGGCACTGTTTGAAGCCAACCCAGCCATACATATAAGAGCCCTTCTTGACCAATAGATGGATATAGAAGCATACACCTGTCATCTTAGCTACATGGTAAGCTGAGATCAGAAGGATTGTGTTTTCTAGGCCAATTCAGGCATAAAAATCTATCAGACTCTTGCTCAATGAATGAAGCTAGGCATGGTGGTGAACAACTGTCATCCTAACTACAATGGGAAGTCTAAAATAGATGGATCATGGTCCAGATTTGTGTGAAGGCAGGATGTCAGACCCTGTCTCAAAAGTGTGAGACCCTGAGCTCAAACTTAGTATCAGCAAAAGAAAAAAGAAGATTGATATAAAGGAAAGAAATGGTAGGAATTAGATGGTGGTGAGGGTAATAGAGAGAGAATTGTTAAGATCTTGAGCTTATATCTATCTTAAATTGCTTTTAAATTGCTTAAATTGCTTATATCTATCTTAAATTGCTGGGTGCTGGTGGCTTATGCCTGTAATCCTAGCTACTCAGGAGACTCAGATCTGAGAATCACAGTTCAAAGCCAGCCCGGGCAGGAAAGTCTGTGAGACTCTTATCTCCAACAAACCACTAGAAAACCAGAAGTGGCACTGTGGCTCAAGCGGTAGAGTGCTTACCTTGAGCTGAAGAGTGCAAGAACAGGCACCAGGCCAAGAGTTCAAGCCCCATTACCGACAAAAAAAATTGCTTTTGTGTATGTGTGATTGTCTAAGCTCTCTATGGTCTTTATTTCTGACCTAGGAAATCCCTGTTCTCTTGCATGTGTGACCTCTGATCTGTTCCTTATCCTGGTAACTGCAGATTTCCTAAAACTTGTTACACACATAAACACAAACACACACACACACACACACACACACACACACACACACACACACAGAATCACATACACATTGTCTCCCATCACCATCTGATTTCTTTTTATTTTAGTCCCTGCCAGGGGACCTTGCTGCTACTGACATAAGCAAGACAGGAAGAGCCTTAAAATGCAAAAGTATAGAAAGGCAATTCCCAGCTCAGGATGGCAAATGGAATGCCTACATAGAACTATGTCCTCCACAGGTTCTCATGAGAATGACTCTAAGAGCATAAAAGCAGAGGATTATGGCCTCAGTCTTAGAAATTATGAGAGTGTCTGTCTTTCACATACAACTGAAAGGAATTTCTGCCAAATGAAATGTTCAAGAAAGAACTGGAATTGAGAAGAGCCTAATCAAACCACAATTCACAGAGGTGAAGTCTTGTCTGTGGATTAAGTGCCAGAAACATTAAGGAAAACCTCCTTGTAAACCCACCCAGCTGTAAGCAGCGGAACATAGAGCCAAGAACAAAACTTGGATCATTGGTAGGGACAAGATCCCAATCCTTATCACTCCTCAGAACACATACTGAACTTGAAGGAGCACACAGAACCATGATATCCAGGTCATCTGGCTTTTGTTGACATTCAGAGAAAGCAAGGTAATGACATGACTGATGACTATCACAAGTGGCCAGGCTCATTAAAGAAAATATACTATGATCTCTACCACCACCCCCTTCAGAATGTTCCTGCTTGTTCTCCGTAGAGATTAGGGAGTGTTTACATTCTCCATTTGCCTTCTCCCTTCTTGATGCTGTGCCTACAAGGAAATTAACCAGATATGTATGTAAATCAAAAGAAGGCATATCTGAGTAATCAGAGCTAATTGTCCCCCTGAAGAACAGAAATATTCTTTAAAAGCTACTAATTTGTATTTTCTTAACAGGATTTGAGAGAATATTATATTTATGGGACAAAAAAATAGGCAATAATGAAAATAGAGCAATATGAGCTGAGGAAAGATGAATGGAGACAGGAAACATGATCACCCAATTAAAACCCTGGAATGGAGGCAATGAAGATAAGGTGGTAAACCAAGAAAAATGAAATCAGGTCATTATAGGATGCATTACAGAACTTCTCCCACATCTCATAAGGAAATGAAAAGGAGAATTCTTTTATATTAATAAAATGCACAATCAATCCATAATAAAACTTTATGTGCCAAGTAACATAGCATGAATAAATTAAATGTGAACTGCTAGAAATGTAAAAGAATTTAATAAAGTTACAGTCATCATAGAATATTTTAATATGTCTCTGTTAGTCTCTGACATATCACCTAGGTTAAAAATAAATAAGGATTTGAGTAGTTCAAATAATATAACACAACACAAAGAAAGTCAAAGAAAGGTACTTGTAAAAATAAAGGCAGGAAAGACTGCCAGAGACCCCGGGGGAGGAGGCTATATCTGTTATTGACCAAAACAACAACTGGTGTTTTGAAAAATAACTATTATAATAGATAAAGCTGGTAGGACTGATCAAGAAATAAACAACAAATGTAGAATAATGGGGAATGAAAAATGCAGCATAGTCATGAATATAGTAGAGATTATTAAAATAAGAAATATGTACAAATAACAAGTTAAGACATCTGAGAGCTCAAATTCAATGGAAATTAAAAGAACATTCACATATTCCAGGCACAGTGGCTCAAGCCTACAATCTTAGCTGCTCAGGAGGCAGAGATTGAAGGATCTTGGTTTGAGGCCAGCCTAAACAAAAAAGTTCCCCAAGACACCATCTGAACCAATGGACTGGCATGGTAGTACATGTCTGTTATCCCAGCTATGCGTAGAGCACAAATAGGAAGATCATAGACCAGGACAAGTCTGGACTTTCGTTTAAAACCCTGTCTCAAAAAATAAACAATGCAGAAAGGTCTGGTGGTATGGCTTGAATGGTAGGAGTGCCTCCCTGACAAACAAAGAGACCCTGACTTCAAACCTCAGCACCACAAAAAGTACTAATTAAAAATGGAAAGGAAATCTGAATAAACTGGGTCTTAGGTTAAAAATTACAGTTCCACTATCTATCTCTCAGAAGCCTCAGGCTTATACTATTTTACAGGTAAACTTTTAACAAAATTTCAAGGAACTGTTCATCTCTGCAGTAATCAAACCATTTCACAAAAGAATAAGTCGTGATCCTTCTCCCAAATCATGTATGTTGAAAAGTAGAATGGTGGTTTGCAGAAGCCAGAGGAAGAGAGATTGGGGAGGTAATGGGTATGGTACAAAGCCCTAGTCAGATAGGAGGAAAGAGCTCTTGTATTTAGGATCTATTACACAACATGGTTAATATGGTAAGCAGTACAGAAATGGATCAAATATCTCCAAAAAAGCAGTGATGATTCAGGTGATGAATATGTTAATGTGTTTGATTTAATTTTCACCACTTTGTTTTTGTAAATCATAACATCACTTCATAGCCCATAAATATATGCAAAGATAGTTTGTCAATTTATCATTTTAAAAACTTAAAAAAAAAAAACAGAAGCCAGAAACTATGAAGCCTGTCTTATGCTAACATACCTGAAAATCCAGGATCTGGTGTCAGATTGAATCTAGATAGGGGTTAGAGACAAAGCAACCAAACAGGCCCAATGCCAGGAACATAAGGATGTGTCAACAGAACAGAGTCACAGTGTTATTTTCTAGACACTGCATGGGTCATAACTCTTCAAATATTGGCAATTTCATGTGACCCAATCTAATATTCTGTGAGCAGAAATAAATGCATGATCCCAAAATACCAAGTGAAAAAAATTCAATATCCATTCTTGATTTTTAAAAAGATCTTTTAAAAAGCCAAACCTTATTAATAGAGCCACATTTCTATCATATTTCCCAATGTGATAGAAAGTTTTTACCAAACACCTACAGTCTACATGGTACTGTAGCAGCAAAACTTCCAGAAGATTTCCAGTCAATTCCAGAATACAGCCATCCCTAGTAATATTAGGCATTGTACCAATGATCCAGCCCATTACAGTTATTCCCAAAAATGAAAAAGATAAAAACAAACCATGAAAATTAGAAAGGAATATGGAAAATTGCCTCATTTATTTAAAAAAATACAAACAATTCAACTAATAAGCTATCAAGACCAATAAGACAATTCAGCAAAGCAGCTGGTGTTTCCTATAACCAATTAAAGCATGTAATCAGGAAGAGAAAAAAAAGTCTCATTCATAATAGAAATGAAAACTGTAAACCATCCAGAACTATGTCCCCCAACTTGTGTATAATCTTTACTGAGAAAATTATAAGACTTTATTTCGAAGACAATATAAAATAAATGTCGGGAAATGTCATGCTCATTGATGAACAGATAATAGGAGCCAGCAATACACAGAAGAAGAGAGAATTGTTGATAAACATGCAATTACTACAGCTCAACCTCAGAGGTAATCATGGGAATGCAAATTAGAATGAGGAACTATTAGGCCTCCATCAAACTGGAAAAAAAAAAATCAGAATGCCAGAGATTACCAAGTGTTGGCGAGGATAAAAACGATGAAAACTGTCATCCCTTGCTTTTGGGAGTGCCAATTAGTATCCTTCCTCGGAAAGCAACCTGACAATATCTAACAAAGTTGAACCTGCAGCCAGCTCCAGCGAGAGCTGCTCATCCCAGTGAAACTCAAAACACTTGCATGCAAAGAATGCTCAAGGCAATGGCGCCCGTGTTGTTTGTTACTGCATGTGGAAAGTTCTTCACTTTAGCATGCTCATTCGGAAACCAGCCACCTTGCTGATCTGTCTTGTTAGATGTACCGGATGGCCTGGACTTCCTTAGATTTCTCAGGGAGACATAACACTGATAGCCATAGCCTGTGAAGAGATAAATATATATGAAGGCCCAAGTCCCAGTGCAAATTGTTAGGAATAAGAGCATGTGACTGAGAGACACAAATGACAGCTTGATTAAATGGAGCCAGACATCATGAATATGGATTGGAGGAGTTAATATCACACAGGTGCAGGTTTTTCCTCAAATCAATCCATACATTTAACATAACTCAATCCGAATGACAGGGAGATTTTCTTTGGGGAGGTTTTGCTTTTTTTTTAATTTCATAAAAACTTATTGAGTTTTATCTAGAAAAGTAAATGTGAGAAAATATATTCTTAAGCTAAAAACACAGGAGGTCTTTCACTATAGTGTAATTAAATATAAAGCTGTAGTCAATAAGGTAGTGTAAATCAGGCACAAGAATTCACAAATTAGACAATAGAATAGAAGGTTTTCAAATAAAACCAAGTTTATATGATGGTGCATGAATTATATCTGGGATTAAGATGGTTTAAATTTGGTGGTGGGTAAATATTTACCAACAGGATTTGGTTGGATAAACAATCAACCAAATGCAAAAATAAATTCTAGATGGAATTTACTTACAGGAAAACACTGATTTTCTTATTTATCATACACTTACCAAGTGCCTCTAATGAGCCAAGGAAAGTCTGGATGTTGATGGGTCAATAATTATATTCTGGGTTGGGTTTATTTTATGATGGAAATTCCTACAACTATTTTTGGTTTTGAGTAGTGGGGGTGGGGAGGGGGGCAGGCTGGCCCGGTACTGCTGAGCCATACCTCCAAGTCCTGTCCTTAATTGGATATTTTTAGGATAGGGTCTCCTTTCCTGCCTTGACACGTGCCTGAGATTGGATCTGTCTATATCTTTGACTTCCTATTGTCTCTGGGATTGCAGACTCACACCTCCCTGTTCAGCTTCCCTCCATGGAGACAGAATTGCTCAGCCTTTTCTGCTGGGGTTAGCCTGGTACCTTGATCCATCTAATCTCAGCCAACCCTGTATCTTGAGATGGTAGTTGAATGAGTTAAGAGGTCTCGCAAACTTTTCTGCCCAGGCTGGCCTTGAGCCAGGATCCTCTCATTCTTAACCTCTCAAGTAGCTAAGATGACAGGTGTGAGCCACCCATCCACCTCCTTATAGATACTTATTCCTTCCTTCCTTCCTTTCTTCCTACCTTCCTTCAGTGCTGATACCGGGGCTTGAACTCAGGGCCTCCCATTTTCACTTGGCTTTTTCACTTAAGTGCTATACTATTGAGCGACACCTTTACTTCCAGATTTTTGCTGGCTAGTTTGAGATATGAGTCTCACAGACATTCCTGTCCAGGCTGGCTTCAAATCACAATCTTCAGGTCTCAGCCTCTTGAGTACATAGGCTTACAGAGTTGAGCTACCAGTGTTACAGATATTTAAATGCTGTTGTGGAAAATGGCACTTAATGCCTTGAAAAATAAATTGATTATGCTTGAGTGAGAGTTGCTCTATTATATCTATAGCTCGATTGTGTTTTTGTAAAAATATATGAAATAAATCTATGTTAAAGAAATTCATAGAACAAAACCTGGGAAGACTGACATCTTAGTAGGATGAAGAGGGAGATCCTGTACCTATTATATTTTATTAATTAAAAATAGGTTCTTAACCGTATTTTCACAATAAAAAAATTAAAAATAAAAATAGGTTCTTAATACCATCATACACTCAATGCGTGTTCAAATTTTCCATTATCTCATGAATGCCATACTTTTTTAAAAAAAATTAGTTTATTTATTTAAATCAGGCTCCGAATAAAGTCCACACATGGGATTTTCTTGTCTCATGTTCTTGTGAACTAGAAGGTTTTCCCTTCATCTTTTTTCATCTTTCTCCCCATGTAATTTATTTGTTGAGAAAGTATGTCTACTTGTTCAGTGGAATTTTCCACATTCTGGATACCCAGTGTATTACTTCATATGTTCTTTCAGTTCTCTATGATTCTTATAGGATGGAAATTGTATCTAGAGGCTTGATCTGATCAGGTTCCATTTGTTTCACATTGATCTCTCTTCCATCAAGAAGGCTATTACTTTTGACTTTCCTTCTTATTATGATATAGTAACTGTTGACAACACCTTGAATCATTAATTTCAATGTATGTCTTTATGGTAATATATATATATATATACATATATATATATATATACATATATATATATATATATATGGATGGATAACAATTGGGATACAATAATTGGTAAACTTCAAACTGGTGTGATCTCAAGATGGAACACTAGGATTCTGTCAGTCAACATAAAACAATAGCACACAGGATCTGGAAACAGATTGGAGGCTCTTAGAAACCCAAACAACTCTCTGTAATCTACAGCACTGTTAGCTTGAAGGATGGCTCCTTTTTCAAGGCTTTGCTTCATAAATAGTAGGACAGAAATATTGTTCCAATTTGCTGGCAGCTGGCACCACATTGTGTGCCATGCACAAATATTCATCACCCACCCATAGATCCCGTCTTTGATATTTACCAAAACACCAGGGGGTCTCTCACTCAATCACAACTTCTGTTGTTATTTGTACAATTATCTCCAAAGGAGCAGCAACCTCAAAACCTGGGGAGTTCAGTTCATTATTCTGATGATTGTTGCCTTTGCTGGTGCTCAGAAGTTCAGAGGACAGATGGGAATCAGGGAGGCCAGATGCCTGTGCGATTCCACCCTTGGCAAGCCCAGCAGGCCCTAGCTGGATCCTTCATTACAAGGGAGAAAGGGGCAGAGTCCTTCATTACAGGGGGTAGGGAAAGAAAATCTCCATGACATGCCAATCACTTTAACTCCATCCTTCCTGGGTCCCAGGGATCATATCCAGCAGAGTGGTCAAGACAGGCCACTGCCAACAGTTGGGTGAAGTCAAATGGGAGAATGACTGTCTCATGCACTGGAAGGACAGAACTGTGTAGTTTAGCAATGCTGAGATGTTGAATGCTTTCAGACTGTCTGTCTGCAGAAACAGATGGCTTGGGAAGTCAGGCAGACCCATTGGGCCTTCCCTGGCTGACAAAGAGTAAGCTGATGGCATGTGGGAGAGGAGGGAACAGAAGCAGACCTCCACTGTAAAGGTTAGAACAGCAACGAGTTCCCAAAGATGAGATTTGCATTAGATGGGTTGGGCACAGAGCTGACAACCAGAGGGACCGAGATAACTTCCACAGCTTGGCTTCACTGGGCTGTCTCTCCTGCATCTGAAAACAAACTGCCACTGGTGCTAAGAACTGAGGATGTGGGCTGCAGGGTGAGAATTACTTGAAATACAGCCTTGCTGATGACACTGGATTGAGGTCCCCTGTTTCCAGGTCTATGATGGCAGCAACAATTCCGCCCGTCTGCTGGGGGTCTTCAGTCGCACTGAGATGTTGGGGGTGACTTTGAACAGCACATCCAGCAGCCTGTGGCTTGACTTCGTCACGGATGCTGAAAATACCAGTATGGGCTTTGAACTGCAGTTTTCCAGTAAGTTCACATCTGAAATCCCTAAAACAAGAAAATTGCCTATCCTGTTTCATTACTTCATTTATTAGTTTCTCTTTTTTCTGATATTTGATAATGACAGTAATTGTCACTGCTTTATTTTTCACTTGAATGTAATCATTGCAGAGAATGTTCCCAAGTACAAACAGTTGACTACACAACAGTACATTTTGTTATGCCAGCAGCGGTGCATATATCTTGGCTTTTTTTTCAAATTTTTGTTGTAAAGGTGATGTACAGAGGGTTTACAGTTATGTAAGTCGGGTATTGAGTAAATTTCTTTTTGAACAGTATCACCCCCTCCCTCATTTTCTACCAGTTTTTCCCCTCCCAACCCCCTTTCCTTGTACAGTTCATTTCCAATATGGTATCCAGTGAATATCACTGCTGAATTAGTTCACCCTTTGTCCGATCATTTCTGTGCTTCCCTTTCCCTTCCCAAGTCAGATAAACTTACATAGAAATAAAAAAAATCAGTGATAAAAGGGGAAAAAGAGAAAGAAAAAAAAGAACCACAAAAAGTAAAGTTAAAAACCTCTTCTTGTAGCTATTTCTATTTTAGTTTTCTGTACCCTTGGTCTTGTATATAAGTTTATCTGATCCATGGAAGGGAAAGAGAATCACAGAAACAGCAGGACAAAGGATGAACTAATGCAGCAATGATACTCACTAGACACTATGTTGGAAATGAACTTTACAACTTGTGGGGGAGGGGCTGGGAAGGTGGCTCAGTGGTAAAGCGCTTGCCTTGCATGCATGAGGCCCTGGGTTCGATTCCTCAGCACCACATAACCAAAAAGAAAAAAAGCCGGAAGTGGTGCTGTCGCTCAAGTGGTAGAGTGCTAGCCTTGAGCTGAAGAGCTGAGGGACAGCGCCCAGGCCCAGAGTTCAGGCCCCACGACCGGACCCAAAAAAAAAAAAAAACCAATATGCGGGGGAGGGGAGAATGGGGGGGAAGTTGAGGAGGGGGAACAGTGTTCAAAAAGAAATGTACTCATTAACTTACTTAAGTAACTGTAGCCTCCTGTTCATCACCTTTACAATAAATAAAAAACAAACCTCTTGTTTCCATTTCTTTTAGTTCATTTCATAAGCAGCATTTTATATGATCATATGCACATAGCTATTGAGCCCTTGTGATCCTCTCCTAAGAATATCCTCCTTTGGTCTCACTATATGAGTGTTTAGAGCCCTGTTTAATTTATCATAGTTTTATTAGTTTCTTTGTCCACTGGACACAAAGAGTGGACCCCATTAAAATCTAAGGAATGGATCAACAGAATTTGGTATGTGTATACAATTATTATTTGGCCATAAAGTAATATATTGCAGGCTTCGATAGAAGTGAGCCTCAAACATTCCACTGAGTCAGTCACAAAGGCCACACGCTATGTGATTCTGTTTTTAGGAACTCCCCCAGAGCAAGCAAATGGAATAGAGACAAAAGGCAAATGGGCTGAGAAAATGAGGGGAAAATGCAAATGAGCTCTTTCTGAGGTAACAAAAATGTCCTAGAACTGCCTAGCTGTCCATCCATGGTAGACAAGAGACATAGATGACGTTGCCTTTGCTGGTGCTCAGAAGTTCAGGGGACAGATGAATTTGGGTATATGAAATTATGTCACAGCGAATCTGGTGGGGTTAGAAGAGCTCAGTGGATCCTCCAGTACCAGGCTGGCAGAAGATTTTGGTCTGTTGCAGAGGCAGCTCAGTGCAAGAGGATTAAGTAGATTCACATTTGAATTGCATTTCTATTAACTGAAAATAGTGTGAGTTTGGAACAATTTATTTAACCTCTCTAGGTCAATGCTCTCAGTTGTAGACTGTCAATAATTATACCTACTTGTAAGATCCCTGTGAATAACAAATGAGAAGGAATATATGTGAAGTCCTATATTGAGAGAGATCCTGGAAGCTGTTTCTTCCTCCAGCTTTTTCAATACAGTATGGTTACACAGGGCAACGTGGAGCTTTTGAATATATATTGAAAGTGGCTTGTCCATAGTACCCAATCCTGTCCCAATGTCTCAGCAAGCAGAATGGAAGGAACAGATACCACCAGCAAATTGCTACAATATCAACAAAATAAATTGAAGATCTTAAGTCTGAAAATCATTTGCTTAGAGAAACTGGAGGAGGAATGCTGGCCCAGGTCACTTAACCTGAGGATATAGGTTGGGATGAAGGGGATGCTTAGCTTCTGCCAGCTTGGTTTCTGTTCACTCTTCCTCTCTTCACTCTCCTCCAGGTTTTGAGCTCATCAAATGTGAAGACCCAGGAACCCCACAGTTTGGCTACAAGGTTCATGATGAAGGTCATTTTGCAGGAAGCTCTGTGTCTTTTAGCTGTGATCCTGGCTACAACCTCCGGGGCAGTGAAGAGCTGCTGTGTCTGAGTGGGGAACGAAGGACCTGGGACCGGCCACTGCCCACCTGTGTAGGTAGGATGCCTCTTGTTCTGCAAGAGACCCCCTAGGGTCTCCCCTGACTTAAGCTTCAGTCCTGGTCTCATTTTAAGGATATCCAGAGCCTGGGGCCATTGACTGGGACTGGATTCTTCTGTGAATGGACAGCGTGGCTCAATGTCTCCCCAAACACACACCCTTCTCCACTTGCTCTCCCTCACACTCATTACACCTGTGGCAGTGGAGTCAAGCGGTAGCTTGCCACTGCCACACATTTAGCTAGTTGCTTCAAATGGTAACAAAGGCAGTGGAAAAGTGATAGGGGAATCTGTTAAAAAGAAAGAAGTTCCAGGAATTCCTATGACATCAATACTCAAAGAAATCTCCAGCTCACTCTGGTGCTCAGTTTCCCTATAGGTGAAATGGGCTTTGGTCTCCTCTTTGCGGGAGAAATGTTGGAAGAGTGAGATAAGGAATTAAAATCAAGCCCACTCTTGAAGAAGAATACAGTAATGAACCTTCTTAAGCCTACATCTGAAATGTGAACAGAGGGTCTCTGGAGGCCTGGTGCACACATCAGAGGACAGGATCCAGTGGCCCCAGCCAGAAGTACAAAATAGGCAAAACCATTCATACTGTTGGTCCTCTTCCCGGAGGACCCAGTTCCCATGGTACCACTCTGTTTCTCCAGCACCAGCCTTGACCTCCCTTCACCCCCAACACATACACACATCCCACAACACACACCAAAATGTCTGTGAGGCATTGGCTGCTCTTATAAGAAGAAAACATACGTAGGACAAACAAGTATATCCCACATGCCAGAAATGATAATTGTATATCTAGGCATATGGAAACAGAGAAAGAGAAAAAGAAGGAAGTCAATAACCCTGACCTTGCAGAGCCCCTACTCTAGCAAGAATGTATGAATCACCACAGCAAGTGATCACTATTATACAAGATGAGCATTGTCAATAGAGCTTTATGCAAGCTGGACACTGTCTCATGCCTGTAATCCTAGCTACCGAGGAGGCCGAGATTGGAGGATTGCAGATTGAAGCAAACCCAGGTAGAAAAGTTCAGGAAACCCTTATCGCTAATTATGCAGCTAAAAGCCAGAAGTGAAGGTGTGGTTCAAGTGGCAGAGCATCAGTCTTGAGCAAAAAGAGCCAAACAAGAGCACTAGGCCCTGAGTTCAAGCCCCAGGACAGCATACACACATACACACTGTCAGGGGTATGAGGAGGATTTGCTTAAGAATTAGTATTTCACTTAAGATTGGAAGGATAACAAGGATTCACTCACAGGAGGGATGAAGAGGGGAGGTAGATGAGGTAGGAAAGGTCAGTGGCTACCAATTGGTTCTATTCTCCAGGATGAAATATTTTAGATTATCAACATGCCACGGGACAAAGGCTCAAAGACAAGATTTTGAGCCTTTGAAAATAGACCAAAGTAGTGGCCTGTGAGAAGCCTCTAAAGTCATCTTTTCCTTTTGTCCTTGAGGTCTGTCCAGTCTGTGGACATGTCTCTTCCCTTTCTCCCTCCATCCCTGTTTAGTTTCCTTCATTCCTGGACCAAGCACAAGGAATTCACAGAAGAGAGCTTCCAGGCCCACCAGGGTGATAAACTCACAAACAGATAACAGTAAAATGAATAAGCTAGTAGGAAGAGCAGGCAAATGTAAAGGGTGATGATATACTTATTTTCTTTGGATTTGCTGTAAGATTGATTTGGTTGGTAAGACTGGACTTGGAGAACCCACTCAAGCAAGGCTGAAAAGACCATTTATGCTTTGGGCCTTGATGGCCTTCCCCACTGACACCCCTCTGGTCACTGCTTCCAGGGGACTGAAGCTATGTGTTTGGAGCAATATGAGCATATTTTCACACATGTCATGATAGGGGAGACGTAAGTGTGTTCTGGAGATGAGTAAACCCTGCGACCAAATCCAGCCAAACCCAGCAAACCAGGAAAAGTATCACTGCTGGTGAATCTGCTTCAGGCCACTCCTGTTCAGCCACTCCTGTCATTTGCCTGTCCTCAGATAAAGTGGTTCAGTGGAGAAAGAAACAGAATTTGTGTCCCTAGGGACATGCCTCAGGAGGTACTGTCCTGTGTGAAACATAAGGACAAGATTGGTATCCTGCTGCTGTCCGAGCTCCCCCGCTCTATTCCTGGGGCCAGACAGGCTTTCTCCCAACTGTAGCTCTTTCTCTCCTCCATTCCCTACCATAAGCCCATTCATCCTGGCACATTATTATTCATTATTATTGTTGTTATTGTTGTTCTTACATTTCTACCAATCATATGAGGGTTCTACTTTGTCCACATCCTCTCCTGTACTTACTATTTTGTCATATATGCATGCTTTCCCCTTATAGCCATCCTAGTGGGGGTAAGGTGGGATCTCATTGTGATTTTGATTTGCATTTCCCTAATGGCAAATGCTATTAAGCATCTTTTTACACATATATTGGCCATTCATATGTCTTCTTTGAAGAAATATCTATTCTCATCCCTTGCCTATTTTTTAATTGGATCCTTTTATTGTTGAG
This sequence comes from Dipodomys spectabilis, assembly GCF_019054845.1. Taxonomy (NCBI): domain Eukaryota; kingdom Metazoa; phylum Chordata; class Mammalia; order Rodentia; family Heteromyidae; genus Dipodomys; species Dipodomys spectabilis. The sequence goes on along the minus strand of NW_024870679.1, from coordinate 42,125,991 downwards.
TAGAGAGGGTTTGGGTTATGCCCTGAATACAAGTTTCATCCAGGGACCTTCTTGTATTTTAATTTAATTTAATTTTTTCTGAACTTCAGAAAGTTGTACAAGGGAGTTACAATCTAATGTGTCCATCTAAGTGTCCAGTGCTTCCTGTTCAGAATCAGCCTTTTCATCCTTGTCTCCCTAGGCTCATTTCTCATGCCCTGCTTCATTTATCACATACATGCATTGAGTATTTTTGCTGTATTTGTCCCTTTCCTTTTTCATTCATCGGCCACACCACCACCCCCCTGCCGCTCCCCATACCTGCCCACCTTTACAATATCATTTCCGCTTCTCACATTTATTTTGCTAAACTATCTGTTAACTGTTCAAAAGATTTGCTCTTTGGCATTTTACTTCTGCATTTACTGTACTTCAGTCAACTAAATCATGTATATAAGCATATGCCCCTATCTGTGATTATATGGGAAGTTGTATTTGGGATCTAAGATCCACATATGAATAAGAACATGCATTTTTCTTTCTTTCTGGGCCTGTCTTATCTCAGTCAACATGTTTTCCAGATCTACCCACACAGTTCACAGTAGTCAGCCCACATATCCCACAATAGATGAATGGATCAAAAACTGTGACATATATACGTTACATATATATCATTACATATATATAATTACATGCGTATCACACATGATATATACATATATATCACATATATATATATATACATATATATATATGGTGAAATTGTATGCAACCAACAAGGACTTTCTTATAAGCTGACTTAACCATCTGAAATGCTGGCAAAGGACTAGGGGCCACTAGCACAGAGGAGCCGCCAAGTGACCACTAGGCACTGGGAGACCTAACCAAACTCACTCTTTTGGGATTTCTTTCAGCTGAGTGTGGAGGAATACTGAGAGGAGAGCTATCGGGGCAAGTGTTGTCACCCGGCTACCCAGCTCCCTACGAACACAATCTCAACTGTATCTGGACCATAGAAGCAGACGCTGGCTGCACCATTGGGTAAGTGGCCATACCAACAAAGTTAACATTGCCAATTGCCAAGGAAAATGATCATCAGCACCATCACCAGGTCCCCCTTAGCTAATGCCTGACCTCCACTTCCACTCTTTACCACCCTTGGAGGCCTTTGAATTCAACAGTAGCTTCCATGACCCCAGATGTGGGCTGGGTTCTGTGGAAAACCTGGATAGGCCCATTTCTCAAGGTAACATTCATGAGCCAGGGACATCACCACCTAGGTAAGCTGAGACCCAGTAAAGCAGCCAATGGCATGAGTTTGAAGCTGTTCAGCTAAATTTGAATCCCAACCCTTGAATTTACTGTTGGTGGGACTTTGGGAAGGCCTTTATCCCTGATGAGTCTCATCATCTCTTTCTGGACAGTGTGGGTCTTGAAAGAAAGCGCTGAGTGAGATGTTGTGTGTAATGAGTTCAGCACAACCCTTGGAACATAATGACAGTTCAGGAACTGTGTCATGCAGTTCCTGAGTGTCAGTAGGCTCAGTTAAAGTTCTGTTCCCCCAGGCTGGTTGCTCCCTTTTCTCAAGTCAAATTCCTCATATCTAAAATGAGGACAAAACACTTGTTTGTTAAGCTGTGAAGAAAGTAAACAACAAAAGCCCAGTGGTATCTGCTGTCTCCCTCAAAGTATGGCTTCCCTTTCATACAAGGCCCTGAATAGTATAGATCCCTTACTGGAGTTCCAGAGTGCCTGGAAAGAAATGAGTACACTCCCCTTCACTTCTGGAGTGCAAGGGCCTATCTCATTCCATTTCACAATACCCAAATGTGATAATTATAAATGGACATTATTGTTATCATTTTATACATCAGAAAACTTGCTGCCTAAAGACTGGGTGTTGAGCTGTGACTTGTCTGATGACATTGGGTGTTAAGAGCTGGTGGAGGTGGCAGTATGAGTGGGGATGTGAAAGGAGGATTGAATATGGAAACTGGAGAGGAAGCAATCTGACCAGAGTGTGAGATACATGTGGATAAGGAAGAGATAAATAAATAAGACACAGCCAAAGAAAGTTCTTAAGAAGCATTGGTCCACCAGGAATTGGCAGTGCAGAGAGCTCATGGGAAGAAAGCCACTAGAGGTGATCCAAGAATAAATTGCTGAGAGTTTAGAATGAAGGTGGAATGAGCCAAGAAAAGAGTGGTGTTGTGGCTAGGAGAGATGCCTGACCTTGAAAGATCTCAATGAAGAACTGGCTGAATAAGCACTGCCCAGTAGTTGTAAGACATGGACATTCCTGTGTTCATTAAGACTTATATACAGTGAGTGTTTGCTATGTCCAAACTTTGGAGGTATACCCTGCACAAAATGAGGTCAGCCTTGCTCAGAAGGACTTTGAGTTGCTGGAGGACAAGTTAGTTAAACATCCGCTCTTGTCCTGCACACTGCTGCTGGGATGACCAACCACTATCAGCACACTAGATCCACTCACCTCTGAAGAGGACATGGTCCTCATAGGGTGAAAGCTGTACATCTTATCTGGCTCCCAAGGACACCATCATAGAGTAAAGGCTGGATGTCTTTTCTGGCTCCAGAGATGCCATAATTTTACCTACCACCCTAACATTGGTTGCCAGCATCTTTCTTCAGGGACATTCTGTTAAGGTCATGATGCCAGTGACACCACCCTCTTGGCCTAGTTATATGCCTTGGCATATAACTCTGCCCTGTGCCTGGAATCATCTCCCCCTCCAAAGACTTAGGTTTAAAATTCCTCATTTCTCAAAGTCAAGTGCAAGTGTCAGCTTACCCACCAGGACTTCTTCCACTTCTTCCTAAGAGTCATCCCTCCTTCGTCCAACTCTCATTTCCTGTGGTTTATAGTTCTTTAAGACCCAAGCCCTTTTCTCTTTATTTATACACCTGTCCCCCCTACTCTCCTAGACCAGTGGTCTGTGCCCAATTCTCCTCTTTGCAATCTCCTTTGCAGTGAATGAAGTAGCTCTGTGACTACAGAGAGTGTTAGTCCCTCAGTGAAAACTGAATGAACAATGATTTGAGCACATGGACTCTCACTTTACATTGTGCCTATGCAAAGCATAAAAGTTTGCCCACTTTCCTAAATTGGCATACCATTCAGTCATTCATGTCCTCAGATAGTAGATCTCTGTTAGTTTACTTCATGCTATTAAATAAGTGAAGAAGGTCCACTCACTGAACACAAAGAGATTACTGCCTACATGTACAGAACTTAAGGAAGAAAGAGAATGAGAAAGACAGATAAGAAGACCAGAGAAGTCATATTGGAAAAGGTGACCATGTTGTTCTGAGGGATGGCCTTCTGGTCAAGGAGGAGGTTTGGGGGGAAGGTGAGGGGCTTCCCAACAAAAGAGGGTAGGCACTATGGACTGCCTCAAGGAGCTGAACCATTGCCTGTGATATGGTAGATGTCACCAGCCATGAGACATGGAGCTGGTGGAGCAGGGGTGGCCGGACCTGGGAGGGCCTAGGGACAGTGAGCTGCATCTAGCATCTCCTCGTTCTTTTTAACTCCTGCCAGTGTCATGGGTAATGGACTGAGTGGACCAGCCTGGGTCCGTCCCTTGGGTTTTAGGGTGTGTTGGGTGAGCTGACCCAGAAGTGGCAATAGAGATGGAGACGAAGGGACTGACTCAGGAGACATGGAAGTGATCACATCAACTGAACCCACTGTCTTTAGCAAATATGTAAATGGAGGTTCTCTTATCTGAAATAGATAGAAAAGTTGAAAAACGGTAGCCAAGCACGCACACCTGCCACCCAGACACGATGTTGCTAATATTGTTGGCATATGTGCCTCTCTCTTTGTACTTCCTTCATTTTTTGCTTCTTGGCTGAAACAGCAGTAAGTACATTATTGGCATCAGTATACTTGGTTGCTAATCCTTCGGCCAGCATCCTCCAAAGTGATGGGCAGAGCCCCATTAGCATCCCTAAGAGGCACAGCAAGCAGCATTTGTCCAGGAATTGAGGCTTCTTCTGGGCACAAAGAAGGCCTGAGAAATCAGTGGGCAGGAATGAAGATGTCTTTGTTAATTAAAACAGCCAGCAAGGGGCAGGGGCACAAGAAGCTCAGATCAAAGCAAACACTACCCTCTCCAGCAGAGGGACGCAGGGAGCCATAGGCATGCTGTAAATGTATGTAAGGAGATGGGAGACAGAATGCAAAGGCAGCATCAGTCTTCTCTTGGGAGGCCCCTTGTAGCCACGGGAAGAGATCTTCTGGCTGCATTAAGACATTAGCATGGAGAGTCCTGAGATGCTTGTCCTTCCTAGTCCCCACCCAGCCTCCCACCCTACGCACATGTACACCTGTGTGCTGTGTCTGTGCAATCCTGTCTCTCATCCCTCACCTCTATTCCCTCCTTTCCCTCTTTTTGCTTTCTCTCCTGCCTTCTCTCTTTCCTCTCTTTCTCCTCTCCCCTCTTCTTATTTCTCCCTTCTCTTCTTGGCCTCTCTCTCCTCCTTCTCCCTCCCTCCTTTGTCTCCCTCTCCTTTCTCACCTTACTTTATTGAAACAGCTAGCAGCAAAGTTAAGAAATTAATAATTATATGGACATGAAAGAGACACTCTTATGTTGAGTCCTTAGTTAGATTTTTTTCTACTGGGACTATATTTGTAGAATTTTTCTGTACAAAACTAGATACTCATTTTTGAAAATCCTAAATGCAGCAATAAAGAAGGTAAATAAGCCATAAACCCTAAGTTCCCACTATCTGTCTCTGTGTCTTTACCCCTCCATACATAGCCATTGGTGTGTATTTGTTCTATTGATATCTATTTTCAGGCATTTCTGTGGAAATATAGACCAAAAGCAAATTTAGTAAACACCGATTGTAAAACAAGACCATCTCGGTGACTGGCTTTTTGTTTTTCCACTTAGTCATACATCATCGTCTTATTGTGTCAATGTATATAGATCTGCCTCATCCTGTCTGATAACTGCAGAACTCTGTTAAGCACAGAGCTGTAATCGACTTAACTGCTCCTCTATTGATAAAGTGAATGTTTTTCACACTTTTACCCCATGGAACATCCTTGTTCATGCATCTTCAGATAACCAATGATGTCCTTAAGATACATTCTTAGAAGGCAAATTTTGGCACATGTCCTCAAATTTCCCCCTAGATATTATAGCAAGACACACATCCACCCACACCCATGGGAAGGCTGGCTGCCCACACAGCAGTATTATGTGATTATGTGTGTGTGTGTGTGTGTGTGTGTGTGTAAAGCATATATATATATGTTATATATATGCCTATATATAATATATATAACATATACATGCCTATATGTAATGTACATATAACATGATATATATCCATATATCATGTTATATGTACATTACATATATGCCTTGCCTTTCCATCTCTACCAACTTGATGGGCAATAGGACATTTAGAAGTCATTGCTGTTTTCACTTTGTTGTACATTTTTCTTTTGAGTACCTTGTCTTTTTTGCCTGGTGTTCACCTGAGCTCATTTCTAAATAGCTCAACATCTCAATTTTAGATTTCTTTTAAATCCAAGAAGATCTAAGATTTTCTTTGTTTCAATAATGAAGATTGGAGCCGGGCGCTGGTGGCTCACGCCTGTAATCCTAGCTACTCAGGAAGCTGAGATCTGAGGATCGCGGTTCAAAGCCAGCCCGGGCAAGAAAGACCGTGAGACTCCTATCTCCAATAAACCACCAGAAAACCGGAAGTGGCGCTGTAGCTCAAGTGGTAGAGCGCTCGCCTTGAGCTGAAGAGCTGAGGGACAGCGCCCAGGCCCAGAGTTCAAGCCCCACGACCGACAAAAAAAAAAAATGAAGATTGGACTTTGGGCTCTGTACTTGCTGAGCAATTGCTCAATCACTTGAGCCGTGACTAGTGTTACTGCTTTTAGTTTTTCTGATAAGTTCTCACAGTTTTGCTGAGGGCTGGCCTTACACTGCATCCTCCTATTTCCACCTTCCAAGTATCTGGTATTACAAGCATGAGCCACCATGTACAGACCCAAGAATTTTTTTTCATAGCTTAGAATGACAAGCATGTACCACTGCATCCAGCAGTGAGAAGGGGTCTCAAGAAATTTTCTGCCCAAGCTGGTCTTAAACTGTGATCTTCTTGGTCTTAGTCTCCCAACAAAAAAGAACTTTTTTAAAAATTACTAGGTGGTTGTATATTTTTCATGACCTTTTTCATCTTGCTGTAATTTTATTCCTGTTTAACTATTTCAAATTTCCTTTTTGTTGGTCTTCTGTGTGTGTTTAAGAATATACAAAGAGGTTCTATATGCCTTCCTTCAAACAAGACATTATACATCTTACTGCTTCCTTTTATTTTTTTACTCTCCTGCTGTTGGGTGATGTATCTGGCTTTGTATTTTTTGTTTCTTCTTGTGATTGATAATTTTCTCTCCTGTTACATTCTGCTGCTGGTCTTGGATTTTCCTTAATTCTGTCTTCAACTGTAATTATCTTGGTATGTGCCTCTTCCTTGTCTTAGAAATCTTGTTTTTGTTTTTATTTCAGAGGAAAGAGCCCTTTGTGTTTTCTGACTGATATGATAGCCTCTCTTTGTTTTTACTAGCGTATCTCCCTGCAACTCTCTTGAGGAGACTGTGTTGTTGTTTTTTCCAGTGTCACATGTTTGTCAACTACATATTGTAGTTGGGTCATTTGATGATTCTGCCAGATTCTTTGTTTTGTGTGCTTTATTGCTCATTCAGAGGCAAATCAGAGCTAAGAGCTAGATTCAGATTCCAGGCTACCTATGGGTTGACTACATAGTGTGGAAAGTTCTTTTGGGGCTGTTGACTCAGTTCGCATGTCTGTGCAACTGTGACTAAAGGCAGTGAATGTCATAAGGTCCCTGTGTAGATAAATGAGTTAACAGGTATAAAGATGGTTGTTTGTGTTACACAGGCAGGGCATCACCTAAGCATAGCAGTTTATAAGTGCCCCCTAAAAGTCACAGGTGGGGGTTCTGTGCTGTGAGTGAGAGCAAGTATGCAAGATGAAAGGTGACATGTGGTAGCAGGCCAGCCCCTGAGATGATCCTTGGGGACATAGAAAGGAGATCACTTCCAGGACCCATGCTCTGCCCAAACTAATTACTGCAGGTATCCAGGAGGACTTTTCACTCCAACAAGTTGTGCAGGGATAGCCCCTCTCAGGAGACTCCAAGAGAGACAATGAGTGGCTGAAGGAACCTGGCCATTACCCTCTTAGATGTGAACCAGGCTGGAGAATAGGTCCTTCCTGGTGTGATTGGCAAAAACTTTCTCTGGGACCCGTGTGACCTCTATAGCCTTTGGTAGGTGCTCTGTCCTGAGGACCAAGAATGAGAGTAGAAAGTGAAAGAGCTCCATCAAATTCTAACAACTCATAGCAGGTTCACAGCAGTGATACCACCCATGCCGCCAAATCTCATATCAGTACCCAGTACAAAGAGAGCTCATCCTATAAGGTCAGGGCCTCTGCTCTGTCTCCAATGCAGAGTCAAAGCTTTCCTGCTTATGACCAATGGTCTAGCTCAAATATCTGTAACACTCAGGTTCTGCACCAATGTTACAGTACCGTATTGTAGATGAGAGCACTGAGACCTGAAATAAGTGCCTGATAATTTGGACTCTAAAACCACATGTTGCTCTTTAAGCCTGGTTCCACTGAGCCTTTGATGTCTCCTTTGCACCAGGGACCTTATGGTGATGCGTGGTAGAAATGCTGAGAATAGAATGCAAGCAGCATCTATCTTCAGGGATTCACATTCTAGTGGGAATCATGTCAAAGAAGCAGGTGGCTCCAAACCAGGCAGAAGCTGTTGGTGCCAGCCACTAAAGAGAGAGGAAGGAAAGCCTGCCTGGAACTGCCTGCAGTTTTACAATTGGGGGAAGGGAATGAAGACCTGAGCACTGTAGATACTAGGTCTGTCCACCAAAGTGAAATCACCTGATGTGCTGAGTCACATGTGAGAGAGAAAAGGCTGCATGGATATGAACAGAGGGTGGTGGGGGTGGGGAGGAGTGTCTCACATAAGGCCAAGGGCTGGAATGAGAACTCTTGTTGACTTTCCTAGTGTAACCCAAGCCATTGGTACATTCTGAAGACAGGAATAGCATTCAATTCCAGTAAAAAATAAAAAGGAAGAAGAAAAAAACTGGAGCATTCTCTCCCCCAGGCATTCTGCCAGGCACTGAGGGCATAAATATAAATAAGAAACAGTCATTTCCCTTGAAGGACTCAAAATTACAGAAAGAAATTATATCATCTAGGAATGGAAATAGAAAAATTGACTAAAACTGGCTTCACAGATGGAGGTTCATTTTTCTCCTGAAATAAGAATTGAAAGGTTCCATCCTGACCTGGTAGAACTTCCCCTGCTCTACGATCCTGAGGCTCTCATCCTAAGTTACTTCAGTGGCTGCTGCATCTCCAGACATTATATCTGTGTTCTAGTCTAAAAGAAGAAGGAAGAAGAAGGTGCACAGGAGCTCTCTCCTGTGAGGGTTTGTATTTATTTGGGAAGAGCTATCATCCTTAGAGATACCTTTCTACATTGCTTTAGTCAGAACTTGCCATGCCTGGCTAAGGAAAAGTGAGAAATCAATTTTGGTTTTGTTTTTACAGTCTCTATAGGAGAGACAGATGAGAGGTTTGGAAATGAAGTACAGCTCGGGCACTCTGCAGTATCTGCTTCTGTTTCTAGCATAGTATGATACATGCTACAGGAGAAGAATGCACAAAACAAATGGAGAAGCATTGTGATGATGGGTCATGATGATTGTAGGTGACAGGTGGGTGTGAGAGGAAAAGTGCTGCTCTAACTGTGCTTTAAAGAACAGGAGGAGATTGCTCTGCAGGGTAGAGGGAAAGACCTCTTGGGCTTACAAAAGAGGTGGATCTGGTTACCATTCTCTCATGCCTGTATTCCTAGCTACTCAGGAGGCTGAAATCTTAGGATCTTAAGTTGAAGCCAGCAGACAAATCTGTAAGACTCTTGTCTTTAATTAGCCTGTAGGAAGCTGAAAGTGGAACTGTAGCTTAAGTGGTAGAGCACCAGCTTGTGTGAAAAAACCAGACAAGAGTACAAGGCCCTGAGGTCAAGCCTCAGTATCAGCACAAAAAATAAAATAGAGAGAATGGAGTGAATATGCATATGCACATCCTATCTGCAAGAGCTCATAGTCTGAGGTGACAGTGGTGGCAAGGCAGGGAGAAACAAGGCAGGGAAACAAGGGAGGGACTGAGAGAACCATTGAAGGATCCTGGTTATAGTCAGAAGAGCTGAGTTTCTTGCATACAGCTTCAGTTGGGACTTTGGGCAACAGATGGCTGTTTTAGAGGTGCAAGTTGAGAAGAGAGAAGACATATTTCTCTGCAGGTGTACCCTCTCTGCAAAGCCCAGAGATACATGGAGGATGGAGAACTGCTTGCTTTCGAGCTCTAATTTCTCTTCCTAATCCTTGTGTAACAATAAACTGCCTATATGGCTGAATGTTCTTTTCTGTTGAATTTTCACTGTAGGGAGACTTATTCATGATTAAGGCAGAGGGAAGGCTGGAAGATCCATTCTCAGTGCTGGTCACAAAGCAGCAGGATTGCAGAGAGAAGGGGCCTGGTTTTGATGCACCAGCTCCCCTGCCTAGTGGAGTTTGTCAGCCCCAAAGGACACCAGACAAGACAAAATTCCTGGCTGTGCCATAGCCTCGAGTCCCCTACTGCTGCAATTTCATGTTAGTCAGAGGGCAGCAGCTCCCCGCAGTGGTCAGTCTGCCTCTCTTTATGTAGCAAGTGAGCAGCTGGCCCCAAGGAGGTAGAAGACACCAGAAGTGAAGCTTGTGTTCACAGTTCTTGACAGAAATCTTGGCCTCAGGTTCAGTGGTTTGCAGAAGGTTTGTTTTTAAGCAGCAACCCTAACTTAAACTTTAAACAGAGGAGGTCCATGTACTTGCACTGCATGAGCTGATCTCCTGAAGGGACTACACTGCTGAGCCTGGGTAGCAGCTATGCCTCTGTCAATGTTAAGATCTCAGCAAAGCAGGAATTAGCTGAAAGGAGATGGAAAGTTGTTTTGAAAGAGAGAAGTAGATGGCCTGGTAGATGTAAATGTAGCTTTACAGGTGGCCGTGCTGTCTGGCACACCTCTCTGGATCTGGTGCTCTCTGGATCACCTCTAAACACACACACACACACACACACACACACACACACACACACACACACACACACACGTATGCACGCACGCACACGTTCCTTCAAATTATCCAAGTATGATTACCCAGCCAAGCTGCACTGGACAGTTGAATTGGCCAGAATTTATCCATTTGACTGTCAGCTTTCCATCCTAAGAATGAATTATAAGAGCTCTTAGGAAAAGAGTTAGCAGCTCATTCAAAGAAATGCACACACCTTATTGACTGATACTAGGTCAGTACAGATCTCCCCTTGAGATGAGACAAGAATAATAATAAGAATAATTGAGAAAACTTGTGGTGTGCTTCATAAAGCACAGGATTCATAAGAATAAGCATTTTATTAAGAAATATAAAAATACTTTTTCTGAAAAGGTTTATAACAAGAAAATTTGAAGGGCTATAGACATAATAGTATGACTAAGTATAAGAAGTAAGGATGATAAGCAGAGGGATGGTGAGTCGTAGAGAGAATTCTAGAGACAGAAACGTTGGGATGGAGACAGGTAAAAATATGAAGTAAGTAATTCCCCAGTCACAATTAAAATCCACAATACCAGTGTTCGCCTTGTAAGAAATAAAAACATTTTTTGTCAGTCATGGGGAACAACAGAATGGTGAGACAAAGGACAGGGGGAACCAATGCAACAGTGACATACATACAAGACAATATGTTGGAAATGATCCATACAACTTGGGAAGGGGGTGCTTGGGGGGAGTGAAAGTGGGAGAAAAACGAGGAGGGGTAACAAGTTAGACAAGAAATGTACTTATTACCCTACTTATGTAACTGTGACCCCTCTGTATATCACTTGGACAATAAAGATAGGAGACAAACTAGGGAATGCAAGACGCAAAGGTGTGGAAGTAATGAAAGAAAAGTAGCCACATAGGGAAGGCCAAGCCACAGCCCAGGCAGCGTCAGGGAAAAAGCAATGAACGCTTGTTTTCTATAGTTCTGAAAACTAAGAGGTCCAAGACCCAGGTGCTGGCCTCTGGTAAAGGCCTGTTCCTCATGAAAAAGACCTTTTTGCTGTCCTCTCAGTGTGAGGGCAAGCAAGCTCTCTCAGGCTTCTTTTGTAAGGGCACTAATTACATTTGTGGAGGCCCCACCCTCATGATTCAGTTACCCCCTCAACATTCCGCCTCCTAAAACCATGTTGGGATCTCAACAAATGAATTTTGAATGAGACACCAACATCCAGTCCATAACACAGGTCTTCCTCCTCGATCCCAGTGACCAAAACATTTTTCATGGATGCCCCTAATTATAGGATGATCAGGTCTGCAAGGAAGAATGGATAAGTGTTGAACGCACAGCATATCTCTTCAACCAAGAACAAACATATCAGTTCTGATAAGTATGAATTATTTCTGTCTGGCCACCCTACTGTGCAAAGCTGAGGGAAAAGGGGGAGCAGAGGCAGCCTCTGGAGCAGGCCAGTGTTGCAAGCATGGAGAATGGGCAGCAAATAGGAGCATCCTCTGTTGCTACAGGTGGGTCCACTACTGATCAACCTGTGGGCAGGTTGCTCAACTGTGGGGCTGCACCTAAGACATCCATATTGCAAGATATAAGTTGGCTAAAGAAAAGAAAAATCTACTACGTAGATCAACAGAATATTAACCATAAAATGTTGGGACAAAGGAATAGAATAGAATCTGAACACACATAAATAGGAATCAGGGATCACAATATTGCTTTTATTTAAAAGGAAAAAAAAGAGAGGACAAAATTCTCAGCCAAAAAAAAAAACTATTAACAAGGAGATTCTTTCATATGATAAAATACATATGCCACACTAATGCTAACAGTCATGAATCTTTATGCACCAAATAACCTAATGAGAAAACATAAAGCAAAACTGTCAGAAATCCAGGCAGAAATTGACAATCATTATAGAAACTTCAACCCATCTTTCTTCGTCAAGTAAAATAAAAGGAAGAAAAAAAAAGATAAAAATGGCATTTGTTTCAGATGATTTTTTTTTCCATTTGTAGATTTTATGCTGTGTTTATCAAGCTTAGTGGGAGGCAGTTTATGTGTGGTTTCATTTACAATAATCCTCTCAGCAACACTCTGCTGTATGATGGGTTTTTTTTTTTTAACAAAGGAGTAAACTGAGGCTCTGCAAGGGTATCTGGCTGTATCTTTTATGGGAAACATTCCTTTCAAGGTCAAAGTTATATCTTTTTCCTTACAGAATTCTTGACACATATAGGGCAGAATCTACCCTGTTACAAGATTAACATTGAGAGAAGGTAACTGGTCCAAGGACATCCCAGGACATTAGAGAGAAGCACATGGCAACAATCCAAGTCCACAACATCAGACACTTAGAAGCTCTAGAATGTTTGACTTTCTCAGCCATGCAAAGGCCAGTTTGGTTGTATTGTGTTGTTTCATTCCTGATGGTGCTGAGATTTTAACTCAGAGCCTAACTAAGACTCTACCTCTTGAGCCTTGCTCCCACCCCTTTTTTGCTTTAGTTGTTTTTCAGATAGGATCTTGAGTTTTTGCCTGAGGCCAGCCTCTGATCCTTCTACCTTTACCTCCCACATGGCTGGGATAGTAGGCATAGGCCCTACTACACCCAACTTGTTGACTGTGATGGGGTCTCTATAATCTTTTACCCAAGCTGTCCTTGAACTTCAATTCTCCCTATATCTGTCTCCCACCCAAGTACCTGGGATTACAGGCATGAGCCTGCCTCTCAAGGCCAGTTCTTTTCTACTTTCAAAAATAACCAAAGGAAAAAAAAAATGTTTGGTCTTTTTAACTGTCTTTTGAATTCCAGCTGGCCCTAGGAGAAAAGACCCTCATATGTAACTCTAGATACCAATGTTAGCTTTGGGCCTTGGGATGACTTCTCACTTGCTCTTTGGATTGCATGATACTTTAATTATTATTGTCTACCATTATGTTCATGGTTTAATTGTTGGTTTGCACTCGGGTGGCTCAGAGGGGGGCATTTTATAGAACAAGTAGTATTTTCTTATTGTCATTTCCAATGTCACTGAGGATAATTTCAGCTGCATTCTCATTTGAGGACAGGAGTGATTTCTGACCCCCTCCCTCCAGCAGCAGCTGTTCCGCTCACATGCCATCCTCCCCGATGGAATGGCCCACTGTCAGCACGAGGGTAAATGCAAGGTCCACGGGGTTCACGCCATGGTGACAGTTGCTTGGAAGTGCCTTGGGCCCCAGTCAAAAGACAAGTGAAATCAACATGTCAAGATGCCGTTTTTATTTTCTCCTCTTTTCTCATTTGGCATGTCTTTCCAATGTGAATTGGATACAGATAGACCATCTAGGAGTTGGGCTGTATCTAAAACATGCCTGGTGTGCTCAAGTTTCCTACTGACTGCAAACCCTTGGGACAAGTTTTACCTGTGGACCATACCTGAATGGGGCAGGTGTCTGCAGTGGATTCCAGGGCCTCCCTAGCTGCTTAGCCTTCAGCTCCAATCAGGATCTCTTCCTTGTATTGCATCCACATGTCAGAGACCTTACCTACCATCCTCCCCAGCAGGCCATGGTAGAGTGTTAGTGGTAGGCTACAGGGAAAAGAGGAAAGGGAGTAAGGACTGGCTGAGTGCATCTTCAGTGGGGTCCTGCTATAAGGGAGCTGCATATTAAGTATGGCTCAAAACACAGTGAGGAAAAAGAGTGTGGCAATGTCAGACTTGAACAAGCACAGCCCTACTGCATCCCTTCCCTGACAGAGATGCAGGCTTCAGCCAGCTGTGGATAAAGATCCAGTCCCAACAGCTTAAGCCAAGCCTAGAGTGACCTCCAGGAAGGAAAAAAGGACCAAGGACCCATTTGGGACAGTTCCCCGAGCTGGAATATCCTTTAGGGTCAGACTATTAGTTATGGGCTGCCTGGGTTGCAGCCAAGCAGATCGAACACCAGCCTTTGGTCAAGACACTCCTTGGGTGGGAAGGTATCCCTCCTTCACTGCCTTCAGCCTTGCCCAGTACCACCAGGATCCTTAATTCTCCACAGCCTGTATGGTACTCCATTACCTGTCACTCTCCTGCCCACGTATGTGCTGTACCCTTTCCTGCCCTCCTTCCTCCTCCTGGATCCCTTGTGTCTCCTCCCTGTTCATCTTCCCTGCCACTGTTTCCAGAGCCCCATCCTCTGTGTGTGTGTCACTCTGCCACCTGCTGGTGAGCTTGTCCAAGGCCATGGCTTCAGGTCACTCCCACGGCACCTGGTATGTTGCCCTCCTGATTGTGTCCCTCTCTGGCCTTCCCATGCCCTTGTACACCTCACGTCTTTGCCACATACCTTCTCCTCCCACTTCCCACCTACTACTCCCATCTGGATGCATCCTGTGCTTCGCTGACTCAGCCTTGCTCATCCCTCAGCCCAAATTGGAGTCCCTCATGCATACCATTACCACAGTCCTAACCCACCATATTTAGGGACAGAAACAGGCCATGCTCCTGGGTGTATGAGCTGCCTGCGCTGAACATGTGAACATCAGGATCTGCTGAGTGAATCCAGAGGCCCTGCAGGGTTTCATCCACAGGAAGAGATACTAACTACCAAATGCCCAGTTTCTCCTGGGTTTCTAGGCCATAGCCAGCTATGGCCTGGAGTCTGTGGGCTGGGTTTTATCTCTCTGGTAATGATAGGGTCCCCAAAAAGGCCACTGGAACATCCAAGGGGCTGGATGTAGGTTGGAAAGAGAGACATCAATCAGAACCTGCAGAGAAACAGGGAGTCTTCCTAAGTATAGAGGATTTATTCCCATTGCCTCTTGCAAATTGGTATGTACTTAGCAATGACTGTGAGTGAATTGGGCTGAACTGTAGGATCCCTGAAAACTGTGCACCATTCATTTATTCAACAATTCAACCAGAAAACATGCACCAAGGGGTGAGTGTGGACCAGGCCAAGTACTGAGTACTAGAGATGTAGAGATGAGTGAGACACAGGCAGGACAGCCAAGGAACTCAGCAGGACAGATGACTCAGGGGATGCTAGAGGCAGTGGAGCTCATAGAGAAAGCAGTCCGCTGGCCAGGGTTATGGGAGGTGCGGAGGAGCCTGCATCAGCACTCCCCAGGGGGATACCCACATTAGTCGGGTGGTATCAGTTTACTATAGCTGCTGTAACACACTGAATGACTGAAAGCAACCAAAATCAGGATGCTTATCATTGTAGAGGCTAGAAGTCCAAAATCAGGACCTTCTCTGAAACCCAAGAATCTGTTTCATGCCCCACCTGGCTCCTGCTGATTACTGACAATCCTTGGCATTCCTTGGTTTGTAGATTCCAAGCTACTCCAAGCTCCACCTCTGCCCTCCCCTGATTTCCTCTAGTTCTCTGTGTCCATATCTCCCTTTTCTCTTATAAACGTATAGGTTTAGACAGCTGGATCCTTGTCCTGGGTCCTTCATTATCATACACATGATCACATTGGCACAGATCCTATTTCTAAATAAAGTCACATTCTCACATCCACTGATAGCAGGCCTTAAGACTTGAATATGTCTCTTTGGAGGGTCACAGCTCAGCAACACCACTACAGGTATGTGGAGGCATTTGGGGCGGGGGAGAAAGGGGTGGAGGGTGGAATTTCTAAGCAGACAGGAGAACCCAAAGCAAAAAAAAGAAATGCATGAAGGGTGAGGGGAACAGAAGAAAGTAAGAGAGACCCTCACGAGGAACCTGGTGTGTACCTTAGGGATTCTTACTTTATTTGTAAGGAAGGAAGAGGAACTGAGTTGGATGTGAGACTCAACCCTGGAGGAGCTGGAAGGGACAGAGCAAGCCTGGTCCCAAGAAGGCTGATTTCCCTTTTTATACATCCATGTAATATTTCTTCTCTCTTACCTTCTGCCTGTTTCTCAATTTCTTTATGCTTTTCTTTTCTTCCTTCAACTGCTTTAAAGACACCTCCTCCCGGAAGCCCCCTGTCCCTCTCTGAATTAGGAGATGATATAAAGGATTAGTCCCAGGTAGACATAGTTCAGTCACCAGCTCCTTATTGTCTATTCCCCATCCTGTTGCCTGCGTCAGCCCTTTGGAACTTCTGCCTTTCCAAAATGGCAAAAAATAGACTCTAAATTGTAGGGTTTTCATGAGGACATAAAGCAACATACGTAAGTCCATTACCTGTAGGAGACTGTCTGCAAATGTTTAGCTTTGTCTCTCCCCTGGTTATTTCCATAGCACTGTATTTATCCACCTTTTTAGCACCCACTGCACAGATTACCATGTTTTGTGTGTCTTCTTCAATAAGCAGCAACAACCTTTGAGCCAAGACAGAGCTATGCACTTTCCAGCGGCTCTCAGCATAAAGCCTGATGTACAAATGCACCCCATTGCCCTTTTGGCGAGATGGCCTATCTTGTGTCTATAGCCCAGACATAAGCACCCACACATGTCAGGAACCAGACATCAGAAGGAAAGGCTGGCTCCCCACCTCTTCACTACCTCCCCACCTGGCAACAGTGAGGGCAGGGTCCTCAACTCTCAGGGTTCTTGGTCTTCCAAAACCCAAAGGAAGACCCAGTATCTACCTGCAGGTGAGCTGCTCCAGCAAACGCCAATGTTTGTTTAGGCCTGGAATTATCTCTATTGATTGGAACCTCTAATTAGCATTTAGAGACTTCAATTGCTATAAGATGAGAAAAACATTCAGTACTCAGACTCTTGGCAAAGCTGGTTTGGCAAAAGCCCGTCCTTCTGGCTATTGTCCTGGTGTATATAATGAAAGGGGTCACTGTGGTCCCCCAGCTAATCCTTCTGCATCCATCCTTATAACAAGAATATCCCTACAATACAAATCAAGTCCTGTGAGGCCTCAGCAAATAGACCTCCAGCAACTTTCAGTGATCTATAGAATAAAATCTAAATTTCTCTCCTGACCCACTGAGTCCTGGCAAGCCTGGCTTCTGCAGGCCAATTCTTGACCCATTTGCAGCCTCCAGGGCCATTTTCCATGGCCCAGATACCCTGGACTGCTTTCCTTTTAGGACCTTTGCATGTGCTGCCCTTTAAATGGGCGGCCCTGACTTCCACCTCTTACCCTGCCTGCTCTGCCATGGCGGCTCCCCAGAAGCCTCTCATCTTTCTTAAAGGTCACCTCATGGAGAGGCCTTTCCCAGCCACCATTCCAAAAGTGGCATTACTCCATCTGAGCACTCCGAGGCCTCCCAGCCTGTTTGCCACAGCTCTTTACTCCTCTTCATGGTCTCTGTATGCAGGGCCGATCACCTATCTGGAGAAACTCCTGGAAAATGGCACTCTGCCTGTATTCTCCATTCTGTCTCAACACCCAACATGTAGAAAGTGTTTAAGTAAGTGTTAAAGAAGTTCAAAACTGGAGCTCCTGTCCTTTTAGTTGTGCTTATACCTTATTGGTGCATGCAGAATATCCCATTCTTCCTTTCCCTTCTTCCTTCCTCCTCCTGTTGCTCTTGCTCCTCCTTTCCACCCCTGTTCCTTCCCCCTCCCCCCTCCCCCCTCCTCTCAGTCTCATCAATGAGAAGCCTTGAGTCTGCGATTATCAGCTTTGCTACACTGAATACAATAAACTGGATCTTGCATCTTTGTAGGAGACATATGTAATCTATGGATTAGAAAGGAGCCCCCTTTACCAGCCATGCCTGGCTCTCTCAGCCATACCTGCCACCTCTTCCTCCTCCTCCCCCTCTTCCTTCCTCCTCTTTCTCTTCCTCTACCTCCTCCCTCTTTTCCTTTTCCTTCTCTTCTACCTTCTCCTGAAGGGAGAAGTCTAAAGTCTGGCTTATAATGGATTATAATGATATAATATATTATAGTGATAAAGTGGTGATTCTGACTCTCTCTCTAGCCAGCCTTCAATCTTGGGCAAGTTACTCAAGCTGTCTGAGTCTTAGTATTTTCAGTTTAAAAGATGGGGTTAGAATGTAATCTAGTACCACAGTCTGGAGGGTCCACAAACAACTACACATAAATCTTCCCTATGACCCAGCCATACTACTCCTGGGCATCTACCTAAAACATCACAAGCCAAGATACCATAAAGACATTTGCACATCCATGTTCATTGCTGCACTATTCACAATAGCCAAGTTATGGAAACAGCCCAGATGCCCTACAATAGATGAGTGGATCTAAAAAAATGTGGTACTTATATACAGTAGCATTTTACACAGCCATTAAAAAGAATAATATTATGTCATTTACAGGGAAATGGATGGACCTAGAATAAATCATGTTAAGTGAGGTAAATCAGGTGCAGAGAGATGAATAGTGCGTATTTTTTCTCATATGCAGAAGCTAAATCTAAAATACACAGGACATAATAAATTATACAGGACTCTAGGCATTTACACATAGTGAGACCCAAGGAAGATACTCTTAGGAGAGGTACAGAAAGGCGCAATCCTATGTGCATCTGATCATACAAAATAGTATTTATCAAAATGAACTCCAAGAAATGGAAACGAGGTTTTTTTTCTTTTTGCTGTTTGTTTCTTTTATGTTCTATTTGTTTGTTTATATGTCTTTGGGAGTATAAAGGAAGGTATAGAAATGGAGGGATAAAAGGTAAACAAATACAGCAAATGCTATGTTGAAAATGAACTGTACAACTTGTGGGTAGGGATGGGAGGGAAAATCTAAGAGAGTGCGAGGGAAGGGGTGACATTGTTTACCTGACTTACGTAACTGTAACCTCTCTGTACATCACTTTGATCATAACAATAAAAATAAATAAATGAATTTGAAAGATAAAAAGTCCTCAAAACAAAGGGATAGGGTTGATGCTACATGTAAAGATTCTGTATGGTCATGGAAAATGGCGTACTAGACAGTGGTTGTTGATCGATTTTTGTTGTTGTTGCTGTTTGAGGGAGCCTAGTTTCTTAGACAGTTCTTTCTAGGGTAGTACAGGCTGGCCTTTAACTCTTGATCCTATCTCTGGGATTAGAGGTAGGTTCCGCCTTGCCTGGCTTCACAGTGGTTGTTATAGAAACATATTTTCTTTCATTTTGACTCAGTCTCCATACTCTTGGTTTTCCTGACTTCCTCCCTGGCTGGTTCTGCTACAAGTTCAATATTCACTCATCACTCATTCATCAAGCTCTCATCCACTCAGTTGTTTACCCTCAGGATCTTCAGACCTTCTCAGGAGCCAGTCTTAGCTTGCAGACTACAGAGCCCAGATTTCTCTAGCTCCTTCCGAAGCTCTCATTCTCTTCCTGCCTTATCCCCCCTGACATCCATGCTCAAGAATGGAACCACTTCCTTCCCAGCCGCTTTAACCTCCTCTCTGCTTCCTACTCTTGTCTTATTCTATTAATTCAAAGGAAAGAAAACACATTGTCTTTTAGACCAAACAACCATCAAGTCTCATTTCCCCTTCTTTTCTATGACCGGTGAAGCCACTCTAGTCTCTTTTCCAGAGCAGGTCCAGCTACACAGCACCCTTGGCTGCTATAATGGCTGACTGCAGATTTCACAGTGCACTGAGTGGCAAGAAAAAGTACGGAAGGAAGGGGGCAGCTGGGCAGAGTAGAGTTTACTGGGAAACTGCCTCTTCCCACCACCTTTTCACTCAAGGGTGAGGCCACAATCTCATACCAATTCTCTTTATATTGAGGTACCTCCTATATCTGTAAAATGTCTACCTAGGAAATTTAAGAGGCTCACATACATACATAAAAATTAACTTCCACTTCATGACAAAACCAAAATTCACAGATTTACAGACTATCAAATTGTGCAACTGGCATAATTTCAATTTTCCTTATGGTTGTGTAATATTCCATGGTATATATGTACTATATTTTCTTTACCCATTCATCAATTGGGATACTCAACTGATTCCACAGTTTGTCTAAAATCAGCCTCTGTTGTGGGTTGGTACCAGCAGGAGGGAGGTAGGAAAATAGAGATAAATGAGAAGAAATGTGATTGATGTACTTTGTATGTGTATATGAAAACAGAACAGTGAAACATGTTAAAACAGTTCTAAGAAAGGGGAGGGAGGAAGAGTGATAGAGGGGTGAGATTGATGGGGTGTATTGTATGCCTTTGTGTCAGAATGGAAATTCTCTGTACAACCGATATATACTAATAAGAATCTTAATAATAAAAATGAAGTGGGAAAAAGGTAATCATAAAAAGGGGGAAGCCATAAGACATTACCAAAATATGCAAATTGGAATCTGCCATGTTCCAATGGGAGAAATGAATAACAAAGATGATCAGTTCTTCCTTTTGTTAGTTAATAAATACGTGCAATTCCAATCAAAATATCAATGGGATTGTTTTAAAAACTTAGGAACCATTAAGTTTGTCTGATAGAGTGAATTTGAGAAATTAGCTAGGAAATTCTGGGGAAGGGATAGAAAAAGAGCATGCCCTATAAACCCACCATCAGCTGAAGAGTCATGTTCCTGGTTTATAAGAAACACCAGTATGGGCAAAGGAGGGTGTGCTGGGAAGGCAGAGCATATAGAAATAGACCCAGGACCATGAGGATGCTTTAAACTGGAAACCTGGATTCTTTGGGTATGAGCCTGTCTTCATGCCTTGGGTGTTCATGAGCCCCATCTGAACTCTCCAGCCATCCTAAGTCTGGAGCTACCAAGGTAACAAGGCCTGGTCCCACACTCAAAAATGATGCTAGCTGGGTGCCCGTGGCTCACACCTGTAATCCTAGCTACTCAGGAGACTGAGATCTGAGGATCATGGTTTGAAGCCAGCCTGGCCAAGAAAATCCATGAGACTCTTATCTCCAATAAATCACAGAAAAATCCAGACATGGCTCTGTGGCTCAAGTGGTAGAGTGCTATCCTTGAGCAAAAAGGAGCTCGGACAGTGCTCAGGCCCAGAGTTCAAGCCCAGGACCAGGGGGAAAAAAAAAAGATGAATAGGGGTAATATACTGGCTAGGAGAAAACATCAACACATAAATTCTGGAGGAAATATTAAGTTTTAGCATTTCCTCATTCTCAGGTAGAAGGAGAAGACTTGCTCAGGCATAATCTGACCGTTTATATCCTTAAAGGAAAAGATATATGTATTTGAATACATAAAATGAATAACTTCTATACCAAAATAGATACCATAAACAAAACTTAAAAGAAAAAACAAATCAGATACCAGGAGAAAATACAAGCATTGAAATATATATCATGTCAAAGAGGAATCAATGTAGGCAAACATAACAAATAAAATTTGTAATGTGTAGATAGAATTTTAAAAGACCAATAACTCAATTAGGACGGATAAAGGATTTGCAGAGATAAAAATGTCTAATGAATATGTGTGAAGATTTCCAACATTATGTAAAATTCTAAGTTATCTAAATCCAAACTCCCAGTGAGATTCCACTTTAGTGTAGCAGATGGGAGAGGATTTTAATATAGAATATATTTGCAACCATATATGTGGCACTGGAGAGGGGGAATTTAGAAAAAATAAAATCCATAGTGTTTGGTGGGGCTATAAAGCGATAAATCATCATTTAAGAGAAGAGGTTGGCAGTATTTATCAGAAAAAAATCATTTAGATACTTTTCCCCTCCCCTAAAACATCTATTTCATCCAGACACTGGTAGCTTAATGCCTGTAATTCTAGCTACTAAACAGGCTGAGATCTAAGGATTGTGGTTTGAAGCCATCTGAGCAGAGAAGTCTACAAAATAACCAGAAAAAAATCAGAGCTGGAGGCATGGCTCAAGCAGCTAAGCAAACAATCCAAGCAAGAGTATGAGACCTTAATTACAATCCCAGTATAGGTGTATGCGTGCGCATACACACACACACACACACACACACACACACACACACACACACACACACACACACACACTATTTCTACTGATCAAGTTCAACAACAGAACTGTGCAGAGCTAGGCTGCTGATACAGATGGAGTAATACTTACAATATTTTTCCTTGAAATCTTTTTGTTTTTCCTTTTTAACTTTTCTTTCTCTGCATGCACATGGATTCTGGTACTAGGGTTTGAACTCAGGGTCTTGGTACTATTCCTTAGCTATTTTTTACAAGGCTAATGTTCTACCACTAGAGCCACAGCTCTACATTTGACTTTTTGTGTGTGTGGTGGTTAATTGGAGATAAAAAAAACTCATGGACTTTCCTGACTAGGCTGGCTTCAAACTATGATCCTCAGATCTCAGCCTCCTAAGTAGCTAAGATTACAGGCATGAGTCACTGGCAACCAGCCATCCCTTCCAATTTAATAGGAAATAGTATGTCCATTTCTGTAGGAAAAATCAAGGAGATGTAATACTCTTTGATAGAATATTAAGCAAAGAAAGAAAGCTACCTAAACTACAACCTCATGTTGCAAGGACAGTACATACATGTGCATATTGAGAAAAGTCTGGAAGGATACACATCAAACCTACTATTAAGTGAAACATTCTGGAGACTAAGTAGATGATTGTATGCAAAAGGAAGACTTTCAAATTTTCAGCACATGTACTGTAGTTTGTCTTGCATGCATCTCTGTTTTATAATTTAAAAAGAAATGTTTGCAAACCAAGCATAATAAATGAATTGAATCCTGGAACAGAGAAAGGCCATCAATGGAAAATTGTTAAATGCACAGCAACTCTGGAGTTCAAGTTCATGTCATGCTCCAGGGTTGCTTTCTCAGTTGTTGGAAAAGTGTATGTCAGTCATAGGAGAATGGCATGAAGTATCTATAGGAGTTCTCTCTCTTTGCCAATTTGCTGTTAACTCAAAATTAATTCCATTTTTTAATGATCAATAAAGCCAAAGCTAGTGGCTCATGCCTGTGTAATAATAGCTACTGAAGAGGCTGAGATATGAGAATTATGGTTCAAGGTCAGCCCAAGCAGGACAGTCTGTGAGACTCATATATCAAATTAACCACCAAAAAACCAGGGTATATGACTCAAGTGATAGAGTGCTATCCTTGATCAAAAAAGCTAAGGGTCAGAGCTCAGGCCCTAAGTTCAAGCCTCAATACTAACACAAAAAGAACCAAAAAGTGATTAATAGAATCACATAGACTTATAGCCAACGTACCCTTAGCCAGGAAGAATGTGGGTTTACTGCTGAACTTCTTGCTTTAAGAGCTCTGTGTGTGGCTTTCAGGTCTCCCCAACTCAACCACGACCCCTCAACATGCACATAGATTCTCCTGTGGCCTGCTCAGGTTTGCAGTGATTTCTGAACCCCAACCTGAATCGCAAATTCTCTCTGGGAATCTCAGATACAGGCTCATCTTTGCCCTGCTGAGCTGAGCTAGCTTTGTAGAGATCCCACATTCCCCTTACCCCCTTAAAAAAATCTTTAAAAAACTGTATGTGTGTGTGTCTATATATATGTATATATATAGACACACACACACGATTTTTTTTCTCAACCTAGACCCCTTGCAATATAGAATAAGAATGATTTAGCCTCCCAGGCTTGCTCTGGGCCCTGGAGTCGGACCATATCAACATGGAGTAGATAAATAAACAGAGACACAATATCTGCACCCCCTTATCCTTGTCTCAGGGCTAGTGGCCCCAGTGGGAGGAGCTGGCAAGTGGGAAGCATAACAACTCTCCCAGACACTGCCTTCCTGCCTCCCAGGCTTAGGACGTCCCCTGACCAAAGTACATGGAAAAAAGGATCTGAGCCAGGCATGACCACCTGCCTCTTCTCTCCATCCAGGCTTCACTTTCTGGTGTTTGACACGGAGGAAGTTCACGACGTGCTGCGCATTTGGGATGGGCCTGTGGAGAGCGGGGTGCTGCTGAAAGAGCTGAGCGGCCCCATGCTGCCCAAGGATCTGCACAGCACCTTCAACTCTGTCGTCCTGCAGTTCAGCACGGACTTCTTCACCAGCAAGCAGGGCTTTGCCATTCAGTTCTCAGGTGTGTGAGCCAAGAGCCCTGTCACATGACCTCAGCCTCCCCATCCCTGCCTTCCCACCTCCTCTCCATCCATGTGAAGGGTATTTATTGAGCGTCTGCTGTGTATCCGGCTCGTGGTTAGCATTTGCTCAAATATCTGTAACTGAGTTTACTCAGGTGGGGAAAGTGGGTGAATTGAGACACTTTGTACACAAACTGAATATGTGGGCAGAAAAATTCAAGCTTTAGTGATCACCAGAACGCATCAAGGGAGATATTCCAGAAAAGATGGTGTCCAAGCTCAGAGCTGAAGGATGATTAGATGTAAGTCAAGCAATGGTCACCCATCGTGTAGAATGGCACCCCTGAGCTGGACTTTGGAGAATCTGCAGATTCTTAGTGGATAGAAGGGAGAGAAAAGGGCATTGTAGGTACAAAGAGTAGTGTAGGATCAGCTCAGTGTATCCTCTGAGACCAAAACCCAGGGCATGCCAGGGAGACACAGTGGGCAGCACTGTAGGACCCAGAGCTGTTCCTCCAAGCCATGCACTCTGCCTCTTCACTTAGTCACGGTAAAGACTAGAAGGCAAACATGAGTAATTTAAATTCAATTAATCATGCACCGCAGTCACCAATTATGGAGGAACATGACAAAGAGCTACTGAAAATGAGCAACACTCAACCATCTAAATCCCAATATTGGGTCATTTTTATGATGGGCCCTGCCACTCGCAGGCACACACCATCTTATCGCCTCTGAAGTGGCTCCTCTCCCTGAACAAGTGACTCTGCCTTGGTTTCTGCCAGAGTTTATTATACAGCAGCTGTCTTTGTTACCATCATTGCCTTACTCCAATGGGGGTGGGGGGAGGTTTCCATGGTGATTCTGAACAAGGCCTTGCATGGCACCCATGTCCTGGCTTTGCTCCCCACACCCACACTCCCTCCCAGTTGTTGCAGTGAGGCTGCAGAGGGATTGCAAATCCTGCTTCAGGTTCTTTTTTGCATCTCTCTTCTTCTCAGTGAAGCTGAGCCTTGAGCCTGTGTGGGGCAGAGGAGGGGCTCCATTATCACAACCCTTCACATACTTGGCCCTCAGTCGCCCTGAGTTCTAGATCCCTGGCTCCACCTAAACCCCAGCCTGAAAATATTTGGGGGAAAATATTTCATCTGCACTGAACACAGATAGACCTCTTTTCTTTGTGATTATGCCAAATCAATATAGTGGAACAAATATTTACGTAGCATTTACATTGCGTTAGGTGTTACAATCTAGAGATGATTTAAAGCACACAGGAGGTTGTGCATAGGTTATATGTAAATACTTTGCCACTTTCTGTGAGGGATTGCAGAATGCATCGATTTGGGTATTCTTTGAAGACAGAGGAAGCCAACTGGAACCAATCCCTCCAGAATACTGTGAGACAATCATACTTATTAACTTGTCCACTTAACACATGTGCAGGCTTCCAGTCTAGCATTTCTAGTCTCTTCTCAGAGCCCTTAGGAATATTAATTGGTATTGCAAGAAAAGAAGGCTGGCAGGATCAAGTAATATTGGAAAGGTGCTTAGTCAGCTAGATCTAAAGAAATTATTGCCTATAAGATGTGGCCTATGAGAACACTGGGTATATTAATGTTGGTATATTCCAAACGTGTCTGGTAGGTCACAGTTTCCCAAACAGATTGGTCCAAGGATGACTCTTTTGAACTTGGCTCTAGGGACCAGCATTTCAAGGCACAAACATTGCAAATTGCTGGGATAAGTAATAGAAGGGTCCTTGCAGAAGAAAAGCAGAATGCTGGAGAGATTCTCAGGCACTCTCTGGGGAAAAGAGAATTATAAATAATTAAAACACACATGGATTTTTCTCTGACTGTGCCCAGGCAGATGCGGGTAGCTTAAAGCAAAAACAATAACAAAAGACACAAAAAACAAGTCCACCATGGTACTGACAAATCCCCCAGACACACTTAAACACAGATTTTCATTCTCCGGCCTCCCATGTCCTTGGTGTGGCCATGTGGGACAGCCAGTCCCTGGTACTCTCCCCAGGCTATTCCCTGGTTCAGACCACTTTCTTACGCATTGCCCAGCTCTCAGAAGTCCAATTCATCCTTCAAGGTTCATCTCAGATGCCACCACCTCCTAATCTTCCCATTTAGGATAAATTGACAAGGTCTTCCATGTCTTGAGCAGGTAGATCCTTCTCCCCTGTCCTTGCTTCCCCCTCTGAACACACTCCAGGCCTCCCAGATGCCTGAGCATTGCCTGCACTCAGCAGGGGCTCACTCTCTCCTCAGTGAGCCGCCCGTCACAGGAACATATGAATGGATGGTTTTCCCTAACACCAGAGCTCCCCTGGGCAAGCTGTCCTAAGCATTGCCTCAGCCCCACAGGGAGTCCAGTGGTCACAGCTACCAAGCCTGGGCTCCAGGAAAGCTGTAACAACCTGGCCTAGTGTTCTGGGCATCACCAAAGTGTGGGAAAGGTCACCTTTCCTGTTGCTGTCATTGGTTAGCAAATACCAGGACTACTCTGGGGAAGGGCGAATGGCTTACCCCATGTTAACTTTATAGTGTGTGTTTGACAGGGGATTGTGCGGAAATGCCAGAGACGATTAGCTCAGGCTCGGCTTTATTAAGTAAACATGACTGTGTAACATCTAACATCCGGGCTGTAGCACATGGATCCACCCTTTCCCAGGGGGCATTGCCATACAGCTCAAATTCAGGAATATCCAAGAGAGAAAATGAGAATTAAAAAAAGGTGAGCAGAAAGCATAACAATACCCATCTATGGAGTAGACCCTGGCTACACTCCCCACTATATCATCTCTTAGAAATTATATAAAAACCTGAAGGTACGGACACAGTTATTAATCCGTGCTGCAGATGTGGGCTCTCAGCTTTCTCATACAAGGTCATCTAGTTAATAAGTAGTAAAGCCTGGATCAAAACCCGCATGTCTGATTCCCAGACCCAGCTCTTAATCATTGCACCAGCTTGCTTCCCGTATAAATAATCCTTCCACATACACATAGAACACGGAGCTCCTACTCTTGTAAGGAATCATTTCCATTTGTACAGTGCACTATGAAGCTAGAGGTGTAAGCTAAGTGTGTTTCTAATTGGGAAGGAAGGAAAATTGATTCTTCTTTGGCTTTATACATAAATTCCGTGAGTGTCAAATGCTGATGATTCGTTCATTCATTCATTTGTTCAGCAAATATTTACTGAGCTCTATTGTGTGCTTGAGTGCTGCTCTAAGCCCTGGGGATGGAGCTGGGAGTAAAACAGCCAAGATTTCTGTTCTCATAGATAAACCAAGCAATGTACAAGAAAGAGGCTAACAAATTAGCAAGATTACTACAGATTGCACTGTGAAGAGAAGCAGGCAGGGTAATCTGATGAGATTTATGAGAAGGGGTTAAGGGATGAGTCCAGAAGAAGGTCATCCAGGGGGCCTGTCTCAGCAGGTGATACTGGGTTGAAAATTGAATGTCAGGTAGGTATAAAGGTCCTGTGGGAAGGAAGAAAGAGAGAACTGAGCCTGTGGTGCTGGAAGACAAATTTACAAGTGTTGTTGGAGCATAATGATAGTGCATGTTGATAGTATTAATGAATGAAGCTGGATAAAAGCAAGAAATAGGTTATCAAAGCATGATCTCAAAAGAAGAGTGTCTGAGATATATATATAGAGAGAGAGAGAACATATATACATATATATATATAAAACACAGACATATACATATATATACACACACATACTAGAGTTACTGTCAAAGATTAGATGGGCCAGGCACAAGTGCCTCATGCCTGTAATCCTAACTACTCAGGAGGCTGAGATCTGAGGATGGTGGTTCAAAACCAGTCCAAGCAGGAAAAGTCTATGAGACTCTTACCTCCAATTAACCAGAAAACTAAAGCCTGAAGAGGAGATATGGAACAGGAGGTGGAGTGCCAAACTTGAGCAAAAAAAAAAAAAAAAGCCACTGAGAGCACAAAGCCCTAAGTTCAAGTATTGGTACTGTCCCAAAACAGACAAAAAGACTAGATGGTCCCCCGGGGTTTGTGAGCCGTATGGTCTCTGTTGTAACAACTGGTTTCTGCTGCATGAGCATGAAGACACCCACAGACAACATGTAAACAAATGAGTGGGCCTATTTGCCAATAAAGCTTTATTTATAGAAGCAAACATACAGTCAGAGTTGGGTGTGAGCCACTGTCTATCATGAACTATCTTGGGCGTAATTGAGGATAAAGATTAGTTAGACACTTTAACTCCGGACTTGCCCACACAGCCCTTGATCTTACCATTGGTAAGGTCTTCTCCATCCAAGTCCTCCTGTAGCAAGCAAGGTGGTACCTTTCCCCCTGGAGGTCTGAAGGGCATAGCATGCACAAAATCTCTCAGAGGCTGTGTATTCTTGCTTACAAGCTAATGTGACCTTCACATTCTGTGTCATGTACAGATGATTTCAATTGAAACGTGATTATTCCCAAATTTTCAGAGGAAAATCTGACCCTGTAAGCAACTGAGCTTATTTATTCCTTGGTCTCCAGGACCTCCTGCCCCTGGGGTCTGCCAACCCTGGTGGCAGTATACAAAAGAGGCCCTGCTGTGGGCTCCGAGCTCCTGAGATTGCAATGGATATTATTACCCTGACCCCTGTCCCCTGCCTCAGATTTCTGTCCCTGAACTTTCTTAGGCCATCTCCTCTCAAGCTGCCTTTGTCCATTCAGTGTTTTATTTGTCTATTCCTCCCTTTGGCTGTTCATTTGGGGTTTTATTTATTGCTTTGTGTGTGTGGGTGGCATTAGAGATTGAACCTTCCTTGCTAAGACCTCTATCCCCTTCTCCACAGTTGTTTTGCCTTTGCTTTTTATTTTATTAGATACATTCCTCCTGTGCTTCGGGCCCAAGGCCAGCCTTGGACAATGACTTACTTTTCTCACCGCCAAAGTATCTGGGATTACAGATGTGAATGGAGTCTTACTATCTTTTTTAATGGGCTAGCCATGGAACTGTGATCTTCCCAATCACTACTCCTGAGTAGTTGAAATTACAAGCTAGAGCCTCAGTACTTGCTTATAAAACACATGCTCTGTTTTAGACTCAGTTAGGTTCTAGACCACAAACACTAAATTCCCAAGATTTTTTATCTCGTTACTAACATTGGTTTTGAACTCTGCTCTACCAACTGTTACAAATAATCTGACTTTTCTTTGAATGTGATGTTGCGTCTAAAGAGTTTCTTGGGTTGTCTGCCTGCAAGACAGAATGTGGTCTCAGCCAAGTTCAACTCCCTGCAGATTCATAACCACTGCTCAGCAACCTCTGGAAACACAAACTCCCATTCATTTGGAATTAAACCCTTCTGATGAAATACTTAGACTTCCTTTCTTTTTCATCCCTCCTACTGAAAGTGTTAGTTACATTATATAGAACTGACTGTGCAACAATGTGGTGTAACCAAACTGAACTCAGTTCCATCATAACAGTGCAATCGTGCTTCATTCACAGTGTGTCTCATGACAGGTGATTGCTGGGCACCAGATGGCCCAGATAGAACAGTGTGAGGGCTGTGAGCATGAATGTGTGGTGTGTGGTGCAAGCAGGGACAATAATGCTGGTGAAAATGGTGACACTGATGACAATGGTGAGGAGGTAATGGTGGTCACAGCCATGGCCTTGGTGGTGGTCAGCAAGGGGGATGAGCTCCTTGTTGACAAGGAGACACTGAGACAGCCCCAGTCCTTCTGTTTTCTTGTGCCAGTGTCCACAGCAACATCCTGCAATGACCCTGGGGTTCCACAGAATGGGAGCCGGAGTGGCAACAGTTGGGAAGCCGGTGACTCCACGGTGTTCCAATGTGATCCTGGCTACGCACTGCAGGGCAGCGCCGAGATCAGCTGCGTGAAGATCGAAAACAGATTCTTCTGGCAGCCCAGCCCGCCCACATGCATCGGTGAGAAATGGAATAGCCGGAAGTTGCAGAAAAACACAAATTTACCCTGTTGTGTATGCAACACACACACACACACACACCCAGTGCTTCATTTGCTAAAATGGTCTCCAAACCAGACAATCTGTCCCTTTCTCTTTGTCTAGGTTGCGAGGAGTCTGATGGATTACCTTGAGTAGTAGGGTCAACAGGTTCCAAAATGGTCATCAGGACATCCCTGGAAGGGCACTGACAGGTCCCTGCAAAGGAAAAGATAACTCATTCTTCCTCTTCTCAAGGGAATTTGGGTTTCATGAGATCTGTCTTCAGACTTTAAACCATAGGACAAATGAAAAAAACAAAAAAATAGAGACTCTGACACTTGTTCCAGATGCTGTAGCTTGTCGGGCAGAGCCCCTAGTTCCTGCCCTATAACTACCTGGGAGGGAGAGGAGGAAAGAGCTTGAAAGTAGGGGACAGGGAAGAGGAGAAAGAGATAGAAGCAAACATCACAGGTGCTTTCCTTCCATGCTCAGGTGAAGAGATGGATGCTTCTATCTCTCGAGTTAATGATGGGTGTTGGAAGAGAAGAGAATGAGCAGCCACAAGGCCTGTCCATGTGCCTGCCAGCCCCACACTTCCCCACCAGGAAGTGATGTTCACTTCGATCACCTCATTTAGCTTTTTCCCCCGTAGCGCTGAGTTTAGCATCACTCCCTCGTCTATATGGCGGAAACTGAAATAGATAAATTTGGATATTTTGCCCCAAATGGCAGAGCTAGGATTCAGCAGAGCCAAGATTCACACCCACACCAGCCTGAATGCCAAGCGCCTGGCTTTCCCACCTCCTGTGCCGAACTCCCTTGCTGCAGGTGGGCTCAAGAATTTCCAGAGACCTCCCCCAGCTGTGCACACCCGAGATGGCTCTTTGCCTCTTTCCATGCAAACTGCGAGGGCGGTGCCATCCAGATGTTGAAGATGGGCCTTGGCCTGTCATGACTCCTAAGTCCTCGCACTGAAAGCAAGACACAGAGCCCCATCCTTTGGTGGGAATTGGCTGACCTGGGTGTATGAGGCAGAGCATAGCCGAGGGTCCAGGACACTTCCTCAATTGTGAGGGTAAATACATTCCCTTATGGCATTTTGAATGACAACACACCTAGCCCTCATCCCAAGAAATACTGGTTTTTCTCCTTTTCTTCCTTCCCCCATTTGATTCTGATTTCAATGAGGTGTGGGGCAGGCTGCTCACTTCCCTTCCCTGAGCCAGAATTCCAGGTGATGGAGGGAATTCCAGTAAAGCCTTTTCCAGGTTCACCATGCATCAGGCTAGGGGTCTTGCGCCTTATCTTACAGAAAAGCATGTGGTGAGGCGAGCCCATCCAGGAGTAGGAGGGCTGCATGGCGCTAGTTGAGAGGTGTAAATGTGTAGCAAGCAGGGCGGCAAGGTTAATTCAGCTTTCACCACTCGCTCTACATGCGTCTTAGGGAAGTGTTCCTCGGGCAACAGAATAAATGTCTTTGCCTCCTCTCACAAACAGACTGGAAATCTCAGTGACAAGTCCCTAATGTCCAGCTTGCTGGCAGTCTGCCACAGCGGGGGCTAGTTGGCCTCATGGCCTTCATTACAGGAGGGAAGTAAAGAAAGAAAGCAAACCTTTATTGAGCATCATCCCCTAGTATGTGCTAAGCTAGGAATGAGAACTCAAGAGCTCAAACTCTGGGTTCCACTCCAGATTCCTCACAACCAGACAGCTGTGTGGCCTTATGTATATTACTTCACCTCCCTGGGCCTTCATTTCCTTACCTGTAAAACAGAGTACCAATCTCATAGGGTTGTTTTTGAGTATTAAACAAGGTATCATTTCATAAAACACTCAGAAACATGACTGTTTCCTGATAACACACTGTATGTTAGAAGCTGTTGTTATCATTGTTCTTTTATTCCAGTGATGCGAAAGTACAGGCTCCAAGATGGAAGAGAGCTTGCCCAAAGTCACACAGCTTTGTGTGTGTGCGTGTGTGCGTAAGAATTTGAACCCAGGACTGTGTGGCTTCCAAATCCATGTTCTTTTCACAACTCTTGCCCCTCTGTAGTCCCTGCCCATTTCTTGGACATCTGGAGTGATTGGCAGCTGGTGTTCATCCCATCTGAGCAGAAAGGTTTAAGGAGCTCACTCATACCCCTCTTCAGTCTCTGAATGTCAGGAAATCCTGTTAGCAATGCAGCCCCCTTTCAGGACCTCAGTCATAGCCATCCAAGGGAGAGGAAGCCCAGACAGGATCCAAAGAGGAAGCAGATGCCTGAGTATCTCACACCAGGGACCATGTAGTACAGCACTATGTCAGGGCATGGGCCAGCAGAAGAGTAGTGGATATTTTGAGAGGCAAAGGTTCATCCCAGCTGTAGCAATCTTGAGGGAAAAACCCCTGGACTGATTAGCAAAGGGAGGTGGAGACTGTAACCCATGCCCAGAATGGAGGCTTCATGGAGCTCCCTAGAGAAGATTCCAGGCACCTCTGATGGGACACAGGTTCCCAGCTCTCCCTGGCCACATCAGACATTTCTAGGAGCCAGCCTACGCTCTGGGAATGGACCTCACAGTGTCGCTTTGTGGTCCTGACCATCCAGGCATCTGTCTGTCCTATGCTCTAATGAGGACTCAGTGGAGTCAAGGAGCCCTGGCCCTGCCTGACCCTCACTCTGGGACACTGCTGGGTCCTCATTCAGGAATGCTTAGAGGTGACTCTACACTCTCCAGAGCTGGAAGGAGACCAGCTTTACATCTAGATAGTGTGGGCTTGATTCTCAGAGTAGAAGGCCAAGTTATTTCACTTCAGTGGACCTCAGTTTCTCCCTTTATAATCCAGGAGAATAATCCACAGCTCACTGGTTTGTGGATGAGATGGCAGATCCAAACGGTAATGTGTTACACCTGACATGTGACAGGCACTTGCTTAACTGTTTCTGTACTTACCGTGGGCCCTCCAGGGCTAAGCTTCTGCATGCTGGGTTTGTGTGGCCTACCCTGACCTTTTTAGAGACCTTGTTGTGGCTGACCCAACCCTTTAAGCCTTTGAGCAAAAGCCACAGTGTGTAGCCATCAAGCTCAGCATGGCAATAAGCAAGTGATTGCCCTTTACTTTGGTGCATATACACACACCCTTTGGCTCTCGCCTCACTACCACCCTGTCCAGCGCGCTGGCCCTCTGGTGGGCCCACAGTTTTCTAACTCCACTGCCAACCTCAGTGGTGCGCTGTGATTTCCAGAGGGAGCCCTATGTGAAGTCTTGGCCATCTTTTCCTGCTCACAACCCTACACACTTCCTAGCACCCTGTCTGTTCAACCTCCCACCACATTACAGCAGCACCTCCAGCTAGTTAGGGTCTGAGGAGGCTCCAGCAGCCCCCAGACATAAGTAGCTTTCTGAGTCACCAGTCAACCTTGCCCCTACCCACTTGCTGGAGAAGCCTGTCCTCCCCAGGAGAGGGCCACCACCAAGGACTCATTGGGGACTGTCACATCTCCATCCTGCTGAGGTGCGAACTCAGTCTTGGATTGAGTCTTTGAAAGTAGGAAGGGATCTGAGCTCCAGGCAGATGCCAAGAGAACTGGCAGTAGAGAAGGCCAGATACACTAGGCAGGCAAGCAGCCTGTTCTCTGCATCTGGCTACATCCATAAGTGGAACTTTTGGTAAATGCCCATAAGTCTCACCTAGAACCTGGATATAAGGCAGCAGTAGGAAGTCTATGTCTGAAAGATTTGATGGTGCCATGCTCTAGGCCAAATGCTGTAACAAGTCTCTCCAGTAATCCTACATCCACTCCACAGAGAGAATACAATCTCTTTTCACCATAGAGAAAAAGACATAGAGAGCTTAGGTAATATCTCTAAGGTCACACAACCTAGAAGTGACAGAGCTAGCTAGCTAGGTTTTTTTTGGTGTTTTTTTTGTGGGGGGGGGGGAGCAGGTGTAGTTTAAAATAACAATTTACTGGGGTAAAATGCACATCACATAAAGTTGCTAATTTTAAAGTAACAACAGTTCGGTGGCATTTGGTAAATTCTCAAAGATATCACCACCCTACTTCTAGAACATTTCCATCGCCCCCAAGTAATGCTGTATCTTCCCTCCCTCCCTTAGGCCTGGGCTGTCAGTTTCAGCCCCTTTCTAGTACCTATGAAATGTAAAAGGGACCACCTTACCCTCCCCTTCCTCTCTCCTCAGCTCCTTGTGGGGGAGACCTGACAGGACCATCCGGAGTCATCTTGTCACCAAACTACCCAGAGCCCTACCCACCAGGCAAGGAATGTGACTGGAAAGTGACTGTGTCTGCAGACTACGTCATCGCCCTGGTATTTAACATGTATGTACCTTTCCCTGGGTGGGAGATGGAGGGGTCAGAGCAGCCAAGGGGTGGAGGACTTGGGTGCCCAGGTGAGTATATGCAGGTCTGGGGGAAGAGTTCTCAGTTCCCTGGGAGATGAACAACTTGAAAAGAAGATAGACAGACAGATGAAAGCAGCCCTCCCTGCCCATCTCCTCCTTGCCAACCACCAGTGTTTTTGAACACATCATCTTATGTAATTCTTGTAATAATTTATAAAGTAGCTGCTATCATTCGTTTGTTATCTTGGAAGGTACTGAGACTGAGAAAGGAGGCCATTGCTGGAACCCTTTGTCCTCTCCTCCTGCACTCCCCAGTGTCCTGTCCATCTTCCTCCCTGAACCGTGACCTGGCTCAGGTCCCCCACATCCCCTTCACTTCGCTGCTGCACTCTTTCTTCCATCATACCCAGCAAGGCTTCAGAAGACCAGCCCCAGCATCTCTTATTCCTCTCCCTCAGCCACTAGAATCCAGCTTCTACCTCCATGGGTCTACTGGAAACTTCTCTGATTAAAAGACACTGGTAAACTTCCGGTGTTGAACAACATTTCCCTGTCGTGACCATGCCCATTGTTTTTATGCTGGGTTTTTTTTTCTCTCCCCCACCCCTGTGGCTTTTGAGAAGTTCTCCTCAGTTTCTCTGTTCTTTTCTGTGACTTCCTGTCCATCTTTCCTTACCCATCTTCCCTTGCCAGGCTTTGCTCTGGTCCCCTCTTCTCATCTCCCCCTCCCCCCCTTCTAAGACATTACATAACTCACAGCATGCATGATACTGTATGCCCATGGCCTGAAAGTGGAAGGTACCCTTCTGTCACACCTGAGCCGCAGGTCTGGCGGTGCAGGCACCACAGATGGGGCGTGTAGAGAGCCAAGCCTGGCCTGCTGTTCTGCCCACCCCACAGCCACCCCCCACCCCGCCCCACTCCCCACGAGATCCATTCTGAACCCAAGGAGTGGCACTGTTTTCCCTCCTCATTACTTCCTGCTGCCCTCAGCTTCCTGTGCATCTCCCTCTTCTTCCCTCTTTCCAGCTTCTGGCTTTGAGCCCCTACTATTTGCTTTTTCTCCCACAATAACTGACCTAAGCTCCATGCCAGTCCCTCTGTCCTATTTTGCCTTCCATACCATTCTCATATGTAGCTAGCTTTCAGAGGGACCCTGTCTCTCAAAAATGCTGAAATAACCACCCCATGTTCCATTCAAATATCCTCTGACAATAGCATCCAGCAATTTAGAAAAATACATATGTTCAACAGATTAACTATTAATATGAGCAACAACATGGATACATTTTCAAAATATTTTACGGTAGCATGAAAGAAGCCAGATATTTAAAAAAAAAAAGTACACAGAACTTCTGTGAAGTTTTAACATTAGCATAACTACTCCATGGTAAAGACAACTGATCAATAGCAGCTTCTGGAAGTAGGTAAAATGGACCAGGAAGGGGAACAGGGAATTTTCTGAGTGGTAGAGATGTTCTAGGTCTTGGTTTTACATTCCAGTTTAAAAGCAAAGAAACAAATCTCTACTTTTAAAAAATATTTAGCTACTCTGACTTGTCTATAAATAAGTCTGAACTTTAGAGTTGATTCCCAGTGATCTGGTCTTTGCCCTCTTCTCCGGGTAGCCCTCCCCATCTTATGCCATGAGCTCTGGCTAGATGGGAACTCCTGGCATTTCCCAGGGTCCCATGGACTCTGCTGTGCCCTATGACCTTTCTGCTGTCTCTACCTTCCAGTACCTTCCTTTTCCCTCCTTGTTCCACTACCAAGGGACTTCTCGTCTCTCAGGATGAGTTCAAGCTAGTCCTCCACGAAAACTTGAAAGTCACACTCCCCAAGGCACAGTGTTCCTGCTCTGTGACCCAGAAACCTTCTGTTCTACTCTGTGGTCTGTCCATCACTTCCTATGGCACCATCACCTTCTGGAAGGCAAGGCTGGTATCTGACATGTCCCCCACTATGGTGTTGGGCACCATAGTGCCTAGCATCTTTCAGGGGAGTCAGATAGAATCAGATGACTAAGGAAATAGGAACTTTATCTCCAGAGCACTTCCCTGGACACTTTGGAAAGAGCAGGTGAGAAGAGGCTGAAGTTCAGCAAGAAGACCAGCTCTCCCAGCAGTGTAGGGTGACTGCAGCCAACACACATGAGATGAGACAGTGCTGGGGGGCGGGGGAGGGGGAAGGTGCACATCTGTCTCCCAAACCCCCACACTATCTCCCCGCTGTCCTTATCCCTTTGTCCTAGACATGCAATACCCCCTCTCTCCACCATATGCTTTAGATAAGGAGTAGAAGGACCATTTTATTCTCATTTCAGCCAAATAGAGTATCAGAGCATTCAGCCCATGGCTGGACCTGAATGAATTTGCATCAGAAACCTGTTTTCTGCCAATTCGTTTACTTTTCTATTATTTTCATCAGTGCACACTTGATTGGTATCAATTGCCTTTGTTGGATATATGCTTAAGAGCAGAATTGCCGCCTCAGAGAGCAGGCTCATGTCCAGAGTGAGCAGATGCAGTAAGAAGGGTTCCAAAGTGGGCGAGCCAGTTTACATGCCCACCAGCGGGGCACGAGAGCCCCAGGGGCTCCACCTTCTTGCCAGTGCTTGGCCTTTTCCACCATGTTCACTCTAGTGAATTTATCCAGTGGGACAAATTATATTCATGAACTCTAATATTCAATTCGCTAAACTAAGATTGTTTTTAGGATGGAGTTCACACACACACACACACACACCAAGGTCAAGCTAGCTGAGAAAGAGGCAGAGAGGAAGTCAGAGAGAACTGGTGTGCAGAGTGAGGTAGTGGCAGATCCTAGAAGAACCAGGCAGCTGGCTTGGAATGGAGGGGTGAAGTTGGGGTCCTTTGTGGATCCTGGCCATTTCCTACCTGGGGATGTATTCCCAGGCAGCTCACTCCTCTTAGAAAAGGAGATGCAAATGAGCATGAGATGAAACACTGAAGGCAGGAAAGCCACTTGGGCTCTGGACCTGACTTGGCTGGGCCCTTGGTTCCTGGAGTTAGCAGCTTATTTTACCTTCTATGTAAGAAAGACATGAGGTTTTCAGCCCCAGATGTTGGGACAGCAATTCTGAAACCTGCTTTCTCTACCCCAAATCTACTTTTATAGCTTCTTTGCCTGACTGAAGGGAAGATAAAACCACCTAATTCTTTAGGGGTTGGGTACCAATGGGATAGTGGGATTCTCCCGGAGAGGCCCCATCCTTGGAATGAGCCTAAGACCCCAGCACAAGCCTTTGACCTCTGTTGGGTATGGGTGGGGTGTTTTTGTTCCCCAGCTTTAACTTGGAGCCTGGCTATGACTTCCTCCATATCTACGATGGACGAGACTCTCTCAGCCCGCTCATAGGAAGCTTTTATGGCTCCCAGCTCCCAGCCCGCATTGAAAGCAGCAGCAACAGCCTCTTCCTTGCATTCCGCAGCGATGCGTCTGTGAGCAACGCTGGCTTCGTCATTGACTACACAGGTAAGGTCCAACGGCCATAGATTCCCATGGACAGGGCAAGCCACGCCCGGCAGCAGGGAGAACCTGGGACCAGCCCAGAGGAAGCCTGCACCAACCCTGGCACTGCTTCCCATCCAGGACCTGGCTTCCCACAGCTCTCAGATGGCTTTTTCTTTCACACTTATATGCCCCAGGACCAAGGTAGACAGGGGATAGAATTCTTTTTTGTACCCACCTCTTCTTCCATCATTGCTCCTCTTTTTTTTTTTTAATACTGGTCTTGGGGCTTGAACTCAGGACCTTGTACTCTTAGCTTTCTTGCTCATGGCTGGTGTTCTACCACTTGAGTCACACCTCAGCCTGACATTTTGCTGGTTAGTTGGAGATGGAGTCTTGCAGGTCTTTTCTGTCAGGGCTGGTTTTGAATTACAAGCCATCAGGTCTCAGCCTCTTGAGTCACTAAGATTACAGCCATTGGTGCCCAGCTTCAACCATTTCTTAAAGATGCTAAATAGTTTAAATTTTCTTATCACAGTGACTCAATTCTGCCAGTGAAGCGCTAAAGCAGTCACAGATAACAAGTAAATGAATGAGCATGGCCAGCTGCCAGTAAAAACTCACAGAAACAAATGAGTTGTGATCCCTGCCTTGGCCAAGTGCAGATTGTCAGCTTCACTGCATTGGAAGTTCATGTTTGCTCCTTGGCAGTTCTGTGACCTTGGGCAGGTTACTCAACCTCCAAAGCCTCCAGTTCTTCATCTGCAAAATGATACTCGA
Source organism: Dipodomys spectabilis (assembly GCF_019054845.1). NCBI lineage: Eukaryota > Metazoa > Chordata > Mammalia > Rodentia > Heteromyidae > Dipodomys > Dipodomys spectabilis. The sequence continues at coordinate 42,087,348 of NW_024870679.1, read as the reverse complement.
AGTCCTGCCTCATAGAAATATGGCAAAGATCAATGAGCCTACGCACTGGCGTCCTTGGTATGCTGCCTGGCATATAGCAAGCTTTCGGTGATATTCAGACATTATTAATAATAGTGAGAGTTCCAGGCTCCCCAGCACTCTACCTTCTTCTACTCTATTATTCTCTCTCTGACCTTTTCTTCTTCCTTCATTATCACAGACCCCATTATCCAAATCTGTGCTCCCTTTCTTGCTTGATTTGTGAGCTTGGCAAGTCATTATCTCCCACACCATCAACGACAAAATGGGGGCAATAAAAATTATGGCACAGAAGGTTAAGATTCAGATATTTTTTACATACTTACTTTATAGATGTGTGCATATATATGTATGTATATATATGTATGAGAGAGATTAGTATGATACACAGCATGTCCTAAATAGATAGGTTAGAGATGATAGATTCTTGTTATTGGGGCTATAATGTAAGTTCAAAGGCCCCTTCAGCCTGAGTATACATATGAGCTCACATTACCAATTAAAATTGGCTCATGCTTCCCACTTGCATAATGGAGGGCTTCAGCCACCTTTTAAAATGTCCCTTAATTAAAGATTCCTGGCAACCCCTGGGAATATCTGCTGTGAGTCCACAAATAATGCTAATCATGATAATAGCTTAGTTGGTATTTACCAGCTGCCACTGCTGTCCTACACATCTCCTATCTATCCACTCATTGAGCCCCTTAGGGCTGTCTTGTTTGTCGAGGACAGTTTTAGAAGATATTTGCTATACAGAATACAAGCTGAATTGGGTGCCATTAGCTCATGCCTATAATCCTAGCTATTTAGGAGGCTGAGATCTGAGGATCACGGTTCAGAGCCAACCTGGGCAGAAAAGTCTGTGAGACGCTTATCTCCAATTAACCACCAGAAAACCAGAAGTGGAGCTGTGGTAGAGCAAAAACAGCTCAGAGACAATTTTAGGTCCAGAGTTCAAGCCCCATGCCCAACGCCGCCCCCCCCCCCACAAAAAAAAATACAGAATGTTTTATCTGTAGTCTTCTTGCCTGTAGTCTTCATGGTGCTGGTCTGAGGAATGGATATTTTGCTATTCTCTCTTCCTCCAAGCATCTGCCAAGCAGACAGCTTACTCAACCTGTTCTCCATATACCAATATATCAGGATACACAGAGTCAGACATTCTGAGATCCCTTCTGAAGGTAGATCAAGCCTGGGACCTCCATTGCTTCACCCACCACCAACTCCACTCTGCATCCTCACAATCATTTTCTGTATTCCTTTCTGTTCTCGTTATTCCTAATCTCATTCATTCCCTTAGTTTCTCTGACCCCAATCCTCCCATTGCATAAATCTTGACAAGCTTCCGCTCTTGTTAGCCCCACAACCAAATGGCCAAGGAAGTGAGAAGACATTGCATAAGTGTGGCACTTAAAACCACTACAGTTGATTATCCTTGAACCCCAGCCAAATCCCAGCAACCATTGAGCTGCCTGACATGTCCCAGCTGGGTTCTTCTCCTTGGTAGACTCCAGTATTTCACCATCAGTCTTGTCTTTATAGGCTGACTTTATCTCACTTCCTTGGAGACACTAAGCTACTGGGCAGAAACCCCCTCAGCTTTCTTCCCAGTCACTTGTTCAGGGCCACCTGACTGTGAACGTCCCAGGTCTTCTCAGCTGAAATGCACGGGCTGAGGACCATACCTCCAAGCCCTCTTTCCCTCTTTCCCACCTTCAGTGATCCAAGCTGTTATCTAGAGGTTTCATCAATCCAGGGAATAAGATCTTCCCAGCTGCTGTCTGTACCAGCCAAGTCTCTACGAGAAGACCAGTGACTTACGAGCAGGAAGGAGTAGGACAGCCTTCCTCATTAGGTCTGTGATGCAAGTACCAAGATAAATGGGTAGGTTTTAGTGGCAGAGCTGCCTTGCCTGCCTGGCTTCCCAGACCCCATACCCACTCATATTAGGCACCCTCAGCTCTCTCCCTGGGCCTCTGGTCTGGTAGCTCATGTGGTAGCATCCAGGGATCTCTGCCTTCTCTCATGGATTCTCCTTACCCCTGGATTCCTGGAATGGGTCTACACTGCTCTCAAATCCCAGAGCCCTGAAGATCTTCTATCATGTTCAGTATATTATATAGTGTCTCTGTCATTGTTAACAATTAGGCCTGAGACAAACTACCTGACTTCTCTGTGCACCAGCCTTGTTATCTCAGTGCGGGGACAGTGATGCTAAAGGAAGTTAGTATGAGGGTCAGTCAGTAGGCCCAGCACCAAATGAGAATGCCAAGTTCCAGGGGGTCCCAGGAACATATACACTTCCATCTCAAAGTTATTCTCCTGTCTAATGGGTATTTCATTTTCTGGGTCCTTGTTTGGAAAGGAAAAGGGCATAGGCCCTTCTTTCTGGGGCTAACCCCAGGAAACACAGTACACTGTCTTTTTTGCTTACTGAAGATGTAGAACATGAGCATGTTTTGTACATGTATATGTATAAATGGGAATATTTGCCATATGAATATTTGTGAGGTGGTGTGTGTGTGTGTGTGTGTGTGTGTGTGTGTGTGTGTGTGTGTGTGTGTGTGTGTGTGTGTGTGTATCCCTGACTAAGAATTCAGACACTATACCATCTGCCAGTCTGCAGAACCCCGTGAAGGTTCAGCACAGAGAAGATTGTCACACGAAGCAGGTCTGGGTCCTTAGGAAGGGATGAAGCAACTCCCTTCCACCCAGGAGCACCTATGTCTTCTAGATACCTATATCTTCTAGGGAGATTCAGGGCCTGCTAATACAGATGATCTGGTGCTCCTGTAGGATGCAGCTTTGGGGCTACATCCTTTGAGAGATAAGAGGTACTCACAGAGCCCCCACATGGCAACATGTTGCCCAAGTCAGCTGGGCTGAGCACCATGGAAACCACTCTGACTCAAGGTAGTAAGATCAGGAGTCCTTCCCAAATCCTGCCAACTTCTAAGCAGGAAGCAGGAACATTTTGCTCTAATCCAGGGGAATATTTTAGTTTCAGTCAAATCAATTCACTCAGATAGACCTAAGGTGGAAAAAAGTTAAAAAGGAAGAAGGATAATTTGTTCTAAAACTACAAGAAGCCAAGAGTAGTAGCACATGCCTTTAATCTCAACTACTTGTATGTGGAGATAGGATTGTAGTCTGAGGCTGAAGCTGTAGTCTGAGAACTAAAAGCAAACAGACCCAGGACATAGATCAAGTGGTAGAGTGCTTGCCTAGTGAATGTGAGATCCTGAGTTCAATCCTCAGTACTGAAAAAAAAAGAAAGAAAGAAATAGAAACCCTTTGAACATAGCCTTCGATAGAAAGGGGGTGTCATTGCTTCATGCCCATAGCATGAAGTAGAAACTCTCAGGACCCATATCAGGATGGAGAGCTGGCCTTGGAGATCATTGACCCCAGAGAGGGACTCCTCTCCTCCCTGCTCCTTTCTGAGTATTTTCTATGTCCCCTCCCTGCAGGTCAGCCTGCCATGTTTCTTCACCCTCCTAGAACAGCCATGTCTGCCTCAATCTCAGCTTTTCCAGGGCACCCTCAGAGGGAGCAAGCCTAAGTCAATGTCCACTGAGCAGCAGCATGTATAGGAGGGCCAGGGGGAGCCACTTGGGCCTTGCTCTTTGCTTGTCATCAGTGGGTGGTCAATGAGCACCTACAATGTGCCAGACAGTGATACAGCAGCTGAGAAGGATGTAAGGAACCAAAGCCCTTGCCTCCGTGGATTTTGCCTCCTGGTAACAATCAGGCTGCGAGACTTGCACAGAGACATGGTGAAGACCCAGCAAATTGTGAGGCAAAGTGCAAGGGTCTAGGGGGGATAAAGTAGGTGACTCTGTTCAGTTGCTTCTGGAAGTTAGCAGTGGTGTCTGAGTTCTAGAGAATTCTGAATGTAATTGTATCATGATGGGTATCCATCACCATTGTTCTAAGATGTTTATCGAGATCCTCAGTCCTGAGGGACTGTACTCAGTGGGAAAGGAACCAAGTCAGGACAGGGAGATGACCACTACAAATGAGTCCCAGGGAAGCTTATTGTCTTTCTCCTGGCCAGTGATAGCAGCAGGTGTGGTAGCCCCAGCAGGGCAGACTAGGATGTGCGTGCATGTGTGAGGAGCATTTATTCATACCACCAGTGCCTATGGAGCTCCTGCTTCATGCCACACCCTGTGTGCAAGATGGTAGTGATCCCTCCCCAGTGTAACTCACACTGACAGCAGCACAGACAAACCATAAAAGTTAGAAAAGAGAACAGCATTCTACTCTGAGGAAGAAAAGTGGAGCACCCATTCAGAATGGTAGTTGGTAAAGACCTTGCTGAGCAGGGGCTGTTTAAACAGACCTTGAAAATTGAGTAAAAGCCTTTTGTGCAGAAGTGGGATGGAAAACTGGAGACATGTGTGAGAGAAACTGAAATAACTTAGGAAAGATCAAGGTGAATCAACTTTTACCAGAGCACACTAAAAAGTGTCTGTCTGTTGGCCAGGCCCCAGTGGCTCACACCTATTATCCTAGCTACTCAGGAAGCTGAGATCTGAGGATCACAGTTTGAAGCCAGCCTTGGTAGGAAAGTCCATGAGACTTATCTCCAATTAACCACCCAAAAACCAGCAGTAGAGCTGTGGCTCAAAGTGGTAGAGCACTAGCCTTGAGAAAAGAAAAGAAAAGAAAAAACCAGCTCAGGGACACTGCCCAGATCCTGAGTTCAAGCCCCCATGACCAAAAAAAATCTATTTTTCTTTCAAATCTTTGCACATAATGCTGCAGGTGCTATCACCAAATCTACCAACACTCCCCCACCCACCTCACCCCTCCACTGCCATGAGTCTCCCTTCACAAATTCACATGGAAATAAATATCTTCTCTTTTACCTATTTTTTTAAGTAGCACATCTTTGGGGTAAAGGTGCTACCATCCCCAAGAAGTATCTATTAGTGGCTGGAGAGAAATAGAAAGTAACATAAAGTCTATGCGGACATCCTGTTGAGATGCAGGAAGTGGATGCTATGCTCCATGTGGGCTCAGTCCCTACTGCATAGCTGTGCCGTTCTAATGCTAAAGCAGCCACAGACAAGGTGAAAACAAGTAGATATTTCTGTATTCTGAGTAAAACTTTATTTACAGGAGCAAGCAGCCCATGACCAGTGCACTGAATTCTGCCAAACCCTGTTTTCTATGAAGGAGATCACACTACATATACTAGTCTATAGTCTGGTTGTGTGTGTAAGATGAGTGTGAGTGTATGCTGAGGGGAGAAGGGGAGGGTGTGTGTGGGGTTGAGCGTGTGTGCACACCCATCAGTGTATGTCATACACACACACACACACACCAGGCCTTGGGCCTCTTCCTACAGCAGTATTCAATTACTTGCTATCTTTTTTAAAGGCTAATTGTATCCATGGCTGGCTCTAATCCAACCTTTCTAACCAGTTCCTTTAGTGGTTGAATGGGCTGTTGTTTTCAGTTACAAGATGTGGAAGTGGACCAGAGAAAAGATGATTTTCTTAATAATTCTCTTAAAATTCTCTTAACTGTGGAGGGCTTAGATTTTATTTATCATTATCATCATGATTTAGTCACTTGGCTTTATCAATCTCAGCTGAGCTCTGGTTTAGCTGACTGAACACTTGGTTTGGGTCTTAATTCCATTTTTGCATGTGTGTGCACACATGCATGTGTGTGCGGGTGGATGTGGGGGGTTGTGCAAATGCAGGGGCTTGAACTCAGGGCCTTGCACTCTTTCTCAACTTTCTTGCTCACAACTGGCATTCTGCCACTTGAGCTTTTTTGTTGGCGATAGAGTCTCATGGACTTTTCTACTCAGGGTGGCTTTGAACATCATACCTTTGGGTATCTACCTCCTGAGCAGCTAGGATTACAGATGGGAGCCACCAGCACTCAGCTTCGTTCTACCTTTTAATAACTGAGTGGTTTGGAAGACTCCTTTGGCTTCTCTGGTCACTGTATTTCTTAGGTATAACCTGAAGCTGAGCATCTGGTCCTGCCTGCTGCAGAGGGTGTTGTGAAGTAACAGATTATAAAGGGCCTTGAAAATGACAAGGCAATGTTCCCATGTAAGGCACTGCTGTCCACACCACCATCACTGCGAGGGCGCTATGCTTGGGATGATACACCTGCCCCTCTGAAATGTGAGGGAATATACAATAGAGTTGGTGGCTGGGAATCATTGAGGTGGCCGGTGGTTTTCCAAGCCCCAAAATGTTCAGCCAAACAACTCAGCAGCTGCTTCTTATACCCATGTTGTATGCCAAACACAGCTGGCCCCGGTAGCAAGTTCTGTGCAAGCTGCTGGGGTGACAAGAGGACTGGATGATTGACACCATACTGTAGGAGTTTGGAACCCACTGGAGAGAAATGTACTTGCCCAGCTTACCAAGACAACACGAGAGCTACTGTTGTCAGAGAGAAAAACAGATTTCTGCAGGAGAGAAGACACCATTGAGAAGGTGGCGTTGGAAAGTATAGGACTTTGCCACACAGAGAAAAGGAAGATGGCATATAAAGTTCTAGGGCAGTCATTCTCCACCGGGGACCAGCACCAGTGTAGCAACATACCCCAAAGCATAGACATGTAAGCAAGGTGGAAATTTTTTTTCTCCTAGTAAAAGAAATCCAAAGGATCGGATAAGGGCCTGATGACATAGCTCTACTTAGGCCGTGTGTGTGTGTGTGTGTGTGTGTGTGTGTGTGTGTGTGTGTGTGTGTGTGTGTGTGTGTGTGTGTGTGTGTGTGTGTGTGTGTGTGTGTGTGTGTGTGTGTGTGTGTTCATGCTCATGCTAGACCATGGAGCCCTATCATCAAGGTTACTTCAGAATCCAAGATGGTAACTGGGGCTCCAGCCATCACACTCGAGTTCTAGATTGCAGAAAAGATAAAGGAAAGGAAGAAAGAAGGGCCAATGAGCCTTCTTTCAGCTGAGTCATATTATGTAGCCATTCTAGAAGTTTCATATAAACCCAGTAAAGATATTTATAGAGGGTTGACCACATGTCAGACTTCAGAATACAGCAGAGAACAGAACAAAACTACCCTTCTAGAACCTACGTGGTAGTAGCAAGAGATAAAAAAAGGTAAACATATAGCAATGAGAATGTTAACTGCATTGAAGAGACATAGGCAAGAAGCAGAAGATAAATGCAGGAGAAAGGAATAGTAAGGGATGTTAAATAGCCACTCAGGAACAGATGACAGAGACAGAGACACTGAACTGAGTTCTAATGGAGGTGAGAGAAAGGTCTGTTCACATGGAGGGGGCTCTGTGCACAGAAGCTAATCTGTGTGAGGCCACATCACCAAAGGCATGGTGGCAGGTGGTCACGGGGGATGATGGGTGCAGTACCAGCAGCACCTTGCAGGCCTGAAAGGACTTTTTCTTCTCTGAAGGACTTGAAAGTTTGCTAGATTGTTTTCAGCAGACCTGATCTGACTTTTTTATGTCTCAGACCTGACTGGTTGCCCAGGAGGCTACAAAATGCAAACCTCGCAGGTACCTCAAAGCTCTGGCTCCAATGAAGCCTCCGCTTATTTCATAGGATGAAGTGGGGAAAGGGTATTAGGTGCCATGGGTAATTCTCATTAGCTGTGTGAGTTTGGCTCTCAGTTACTTAGTTGTTCCGAACTTAAAGATTTGGTCTACTAGGAGTTGATTTTTGAAAAAAAAAAAAAAAGGACAGGAAAAAAGCAATGGTGACAGTTTGTGGTGTTTACTATTGTCACAGGAGTAAGCATTTGTTTTCTGGCTAGAGACACACTTTTGGAGAGAGGATGCATCTGATGCAGGGGTCAGGGCTATGCTCAAAGAAGCCATGGTGAGTGTTCGTTGAGTGACAGTTCCCTCAGTCCACTAGAGTTCCATGACTCATCACGGGGACACCTAGAGAGCAGGGTGATCAGAAAAGCTCAGATGCAAGAGTGTCTGGATATAATGGGATTGTAGACTCGGTGTCCCAACCCCACCAGCAGGCTGACTGGCAGCTAAGTGACAGCATCAAGCAGCAGCTTGTACTAGTGTACAAGATTTCCAGGTGACAGTGACTGCCCTCAGCAAAATTCCTCCAGAGTTACTCATCTCAGAACTCTGATCCTTCCTATTGCTGCTCTGTCTTTGTTAGCTTGGCCTTCTGTAAGGGCTGCCAGCCACTTTGTGAGCCTGAATTCTCTAATCTTCTCTGTGGCCGCTTGCCATCCACATACACACAGCATAGCCACTAGGATGCCAACCAAAGCCTGATACTGATGGCATGTCCCTAGTGCATGTGACTTTAACCAGTGTCCTGCCACAGACTAGGCCTGTTGGTGGCCTCTTAATTATCAGTGATCCTGGAACAGGAGGACTGAGAAAAGCAATGAAAGGTGGAAGCTGGCTCCAGAGCTGCCCAGATTTCCCAGATGATGGGGAAGGAGGCCGTAGGATATCCTTCAGACACATGGCTGGTACTCCTAGTCCTTGAACAATGTCAGGCCAAGTGGTGGCCAACACAGAAGAGATGGGCCAAGAGTGGGAGATGGTTAGGAACATCCAAAGTCTTCCTGATTGGAAAGACACATGAAGACCAGTGGCCCCATGGAAAAGTGCTGTGGCTCTGACCCACTCCAAGCACTCGATGCCCATTGGGGAAAGCCCCGGAAACTGTACTGGAGCCCCCACTGTGGGAAGGGGAATGGGTTTTATCACCTTCACCCTGGATTGGAGCCCAGTACCCAGATTTGTACACAAAAAGGATGTGACTGGACCTGCAGAGCAGATGCTAGCTCTACCTGCAGCCTCCAAAAGCAGAAAGCACCCACTTTCCAGCTAGAGGCCATGCTAAGGGAGGGGCAGTGATGGACAAAGGAATGGGCTCTGCCAGGCACTGGACTTTCCAGCCTATGATAGGGGCTTAGATGGTGGTTTCCTGCAGATCGAACAACCCTGCTCCCCCTAGGGGAACCAAGGCCAGCACTCTCTCTTCCTCTGCCTGTCATGGCAAAAAGGTGGAAGACTTCCTTCTACACATCCCCCCAACCTTAAATTTCCAGCCCAGTTTACAGAAGTGTCTGGACCAGAGGGAACAGGACCAGCAACCCTGCATCTCCATGGACTTTCCATAGAAATAAGCTGCTAACGAGCTTTTCCTCTATGGTTATTTAGTTGCTTATCTGTCTTTCCAGAAAACCCACGGGAGTCATGTTTTGACCCGGGTTCCATCAAGAACGGCACACGAGTGGGGTCCGACCTGAAGCTGGGCTCTTCTATCACCTACTACTGCCACGCAGGCTACGAGGTTGAGGGCACCTCCACCCTGAGCTGCGTCCTGGGGCCGGATGGGAAGCCTGTGTGGAACAACCCACGTCCGCTCTGCACAGGTCGGGGAGGGGCCTGGTGATGGAGCAATGCCGGGGCAGGTGGGGCTGCTGGCCAGAGGGAGGGGAAGTGGGACGTTGTTTTCAAAGGTGACGCAGGCCCAGCAATCAAGGCCTGGCCAGTGTGGGCTTGCTGTGATGGGAGCCACACTCACTGGGAGCGGTAGTCCCTGTCATATGTCACCTCTGCCGGTCGCATAGGGTTCCCACTCCCACTCAGGTCGATGCTTGCGTCCTCAATGGAAGCCTGCAGACACGCCTCCCCAGGAGCGCACAGCAGGAGGGGGTCAGGGGTGGGCCTGGGGCTGGGCCTGTGGCATCCCTGAGACGTCAGCTCTGTAAATGAAGTGCGTGGACTGGACTGACTCCAGTGGGCCTGGACAAGAGGAGAGGGAATGAGTGTCAGAATCTCAGAAGCATGGGGACCCCCCGCCCCCCACCAAATTTAAAAGTAGGGTGGCCCCCGCAAGTAGCAAGAGGCTGGGCCTTGTGGCTCCCAGCACTGGAGGAAAATGACACCACCTTCCCAAGTGTCTATCAGCCAAGGGACAGCAGACAGTTTCTAGGCCCACAGGAAAACAGAAAAGCCTTTGCCCCTGGAGACCCATGCCAGTGTTAAGGTATAAGGCAAAGGCCAGCAGGTACCCAGGAGGGTCCTGTCCAGGCCAGGGTGGATGGATATTCTTGGACAGGACCCAGCAGTAACCTGACTCCCTTCTCTACATGCAAAACTGCCCAGCTCAGGGAGCCCCACCAGGACCAGAGGCTCAAGTGATGAGCAGATGTTAGCCGATGCAAGATCACCTGACTCTTCTGGCTTCTCTTTCAGCCCCCTGTGGAGGCCAGTATGTGGGTTCTGATGGTGTGGTCTTGTCTCCCAACTACCCCCAGAACTACACCAGTGGACAGTCCTGCTTGTACTTTGTCACTGTGCCCAAGGACTATGGTATGGTGTTTTTGTCTCTGTTATTAATGACTCTTCCTCCTCATTCCAAAATTCCAACTCTTTGGGCTCTTCTGTCATTGTGAGAAAGGGCAGAGCAGCCTCCCAAGTAGGATGGCTGAGTGCTGGTGCTACCACACAGGCTGCAGGAGGCATTTTTGACACAAGAGGGAAGAGGGCATACGTGGGCTGGGGGCTAGCAAGGGTGAGATCCAGGCATGCTGGGAACCCAGGAGCTGGTGGCCTGGGAGGGACTAAGTGGTTGGAAAGGAGAGGATGAGATGGAGCTGAGCCTGAAAGTGTGGGAGAAGGGAGAGAGGGGGAATGCATCACTCCAGCATCTCCTCTGAGAACCCAGCCTCGCCCAGCAGCGACGGATGAGGGGAACAGGCTACTTCCTTGTAAACACAGAGAAACCTCCAGATCCCAAGAGATCCAGGCATAAGAAAAGAGAATTTTATCACCTACTTTGCAGTGGGGTTGTTCAAGAGTCCTGCCAGCCCTAGAAGCTGGTGACCAGGTGACAAGCCTGGCTTCTTTTCTTTCATGAGCTCCTAACAATTGTTTCAAAACATGATTGATGTTGACAGTGGGGAAGGGCCACAGTGTGCCCTGACCATTTGGCAAAGCCGGCTGCCTATGCCCAAAGATAAGATGGGATGAACCCAGGGCCTGATGCTTGAGTCACGTAGCCAACATTTAGCTGCCACCCACCAGGGCCATGAGCTCTGCTTGGTCCTGGGGGCTACTGAGACCTGAGGTATATTCCTACCTCTCTGAACTCCCAGCATCACCCTCCCCCACAGCCCCCAAACCCACAACTGCCTCTGGTTGCCCCATCCCAACAGATCCACATCCCTTCTCCATGTCTCCACCTGCCCCCATCTTCCACCCTGATACCACCACATTGTGTCTCCTCCACAGTGGTGTTTGGTCAGTTTGCCTTCTTCCACACGGCCCTCAACGACGTGGTGGAAGTGCACGATGGCCACAGCCAGCACGCTCGGCTCCTCAGCTCACTCTCTGGCTCCCACACAGGTACCAGGGCTGGGTCAATGGGGGCATGAGGTAGGGTGGGCGTCCCACGTCGGACTCTAGGGACAGACCCCACTTAGCTGCAGGTGCACCTGCACTGTTTTGTTTGTGATATGCTGAGATGTCTCTACAACACAATGCCATGTATGACAGGGAACCCTCCCCGCTCCATGCACACACACACACTGGTTATAGCATGCTCCTTTGGTTTATAAGCAGACCCAACCTATTTGTTGGGGGGCAGGGTGTGCTGGTTGGTCCTGGAGCTTGATCTCAGGGCTTGGGTGCTTTCCCTGAGCTTTTTCACTCAACACTATTATTCTATCACTTGAGCCACAGCTCCACTTCTAACTTTTTGTAGGTTAATTGGCGATAAGAATCTCATAGTCTTTGCTGCTCAGGCTAGCTTCCAACTTCGGTCCTCAGATCTCAGCCCTCTGAGGAGCTAGGATTTTTAAGTGTCAGCCACTATCACCCAGCTTTTTTTCTGATTATAAGCATGTTACATTTTCATTTTCTCTGTAGAAAATTTAAGGGCAAGAAACAATCATTGTAATGGAGAATTTAAATTAAAAACCACCCAGTAAGAACTACTAATAAAGTATAGTATATCTCCTTCTGATCATTATATCTACTTAGGTTTAATATTTTCTGTGTTTTATTGAATACAACAAGACACATATTTTTATGGAAGTATTCACTATGAACTTTTCTCTGTCACTGTATTTTTCTTGTATAATAGGACATTTAAATACTACTTAGTAGTCACTCATACATTTATTTCATATTGATGTAATGAATTTCCTATTTTTGAACATTTAGATGGTTTCTACATTTTGTACTGTTATGAATAGTAATTTGTTATATAATATATATATATATGCATATCTCTAACTGCAACCTCAGAATCTAGAAGTAGAATGGCCAAGTTAGATTTGTGAGATTGTTAAAGCTTTTTATACAGATTGTTAAATATCCCTTGAGACAGATCTTGCTTACCAAGAGCTAGTAAGTGGGCAAGCTATCTTCTCTCTCTCTCTCTCTCTCTCTCTCTCTCTCTCTCTCTCTCACACACACACACACACACACAGATAGATATATAGATATATACATATATACATCAGCCAGGCGCTGGTGGCTCACACCTGTAATCCTAGCTACTCAGGATTTAAAGATCACACATGCAAGCAGAAGACTAGTATCTCCAATTTACTACCAAAAACCTGGAAGTAGAGGTGTGGCTCAAGTTGTAGAGCACCAGCCTGGAGTGAAAAAACTAAGAGACAGAGCCCAGGTCCTAAATTCAAGCCAAATTTTTTTTTAAATCATCAATTTGAAAAGTGAAAATGGTTATCTCATTTTCTAATTTGCCCTGTTTATGGCCAGTTAGGTGATAACCTTTTGATAATGTGTTTCATGACCCATGCATTTTTTTTTGCAAACTTGTGTCTATTTCTCTCAACTAGAGACCCATGTTACTATAAGCAATAGTAATAAAAAGCTTTCCATCTAGATTATAGACTATAAAATGCCTTCTCCTCTAGTTTGTCATTGCCATTTAATTTTCTTCAGGGTTTGCTTTAATGTCAGAAAAATTAAATTTCCCATGGTATCAAAATCTATCTCTTTATAGTTTTCTCCTTTGCTTTAGCTGCTCAAATAAATATTCCTCTATTTTCTCTTGCTTCTTTTTAGTTTCAGTGTTTTACAATAATACCTTTTGAATCTATTTTTTATTTGTTCCCGAGACTAACCAATCACAGTGCATAAGTTGTCCCAGTAGACGTTGCAAAGTGACAGATTCACATATACTAAATTTTGAGGACAGTCCAGGACTTTTTCTAGACCTTTTAATCTATTTTCTCCAAGTGTGTATTTATTCTTATATAAGTTTTAGTTATTATATCATATTTAATGTTATACTAATTTTTATGCTCCTGGTCTGTCAGTTCCTGTAGTCATTCTTGATTTTGATTTTTGGCTATTTACTGCTTTACTTCTATATCCATATAAAATCTAGAGCCATTTTTGTCATTTTTAGAAATACATTGAAATTTCGACGGGAATTTCTTAAAACTTACAAACTCAACTGGAGATAACTCATATGCATATATTAACACTTCTTTCTACCCAGGAATGTGGTGTGTCTCTCCATTTATGTAGCTCTTGAGAAGGAGCTACCATTTCATTTAAACAGCATTCACTTTTATTGATTTTATTTCTTCATATTTCATGCAGACTTTTCTAGTCATTTTTATTGTTACTTTATTATAAATGAGTATTGTAACAACCAAACAAAAGTACACACAGGCACACATGCATACACATGCACATATCCACATACGCAAACATGCATGCACACTCTCATTTTATTTTCTAGATGTTCTTTGTTAGTAAATTCCAAGACTGACATTTTTGGTGTACTCATTTGCAAAGGCAGTGAACCCTTGCCAACAGCAGTAACTTGGCCTGTAGGCAAGAAGCAATGCTATTTGCAAATAAATTTCCTTCATTATTTTATTCCCTTCTCTTCAGTGGTTTCCCTTTTGCATCTTCACATGGCTACTGGTCTGTTTAGGTACATTATTTTAATTTGAATGTTGATATGTGGTCTTTTAGTAAGAAATTCATTCCAGAATTTAAGTTAGAACATGTAATTTCTATAACACACTATGATGATATTGTATTGCTTTAGAGGTTGCACCTCCTGCTTTCCTAATGTGTAATGTTATGTGCATAGCTCTCCATTTTTCTCAGCTGTACCAAAGGTTTTGAGGGGTGTTGTTTGTATTTTCTAATTAAATCCTGAATTTATTTCCTCATTTCTCTCCTCCTTTGTGTCTTCAAATGACTTTGATCTTTTTGCTTTAACTTCATAAACTGAGAGCTTTGTTAGTCATTTTCCCAGTGTAATAAGAGTATATTGGTAGCAATGTATGAAATTCGAACTTCATGCCATAATAGGCTTTGGTATGTGCTGCTTTTGAAGTGTTCCATGCTATTCTTTTCACCTGAGGTGATTAATAATGTCACTCCCCACACACAAGAACTCCAATTTTGTCCTTATTGCATTAATTTTATGTTCATTCACCCCATGGTTAGAGACTGTTGCCTATAACATTTCTTCTTTGGTCTTCTCATTTACACCTCAAAATGCACCAAGGACATTGTTTGTTTGTTTTTTTAATTCTGTGAGTACTTGAGCAAAATGTATGCATTCTGCAGTAGAGGCCAGTTAGTAAAACAGACATGCTCAGGCTTTGCAGTCCCGCTGATTGGACTCATCTCCATTCGCTCACTTGCTAGATTCCTGGGTGACTGTGAACACAGTTCTTAACCTGTCTGAACTCCAATTTCCTCATCTGGAAACTCAGAGAATAAGAGTTTTCCCTTCTAGAGATATTGATAGGAGCAAATGAACTTTCAAATAGCTATTAGAGACTCTTACTCAGTTTGTTATTCAAAGCCCCATCTATTAGGAATTCTTCCTAAATAATATTTCCGTACCACCATCCACACATATACTCCAGCAAGGGTATAAATCAGTCTAAGATGGTTTTCAAAACTGGTGGATGGATAGATTAATAGATAGCTAGGTAGATAGATAGATAGATACATACACACACACACACACACACACACACACACACAGAAGTGCAAGTACAGGTACATGATCTATATGTTAAAAAATGGATATACCCATATATAGATAGGGTTTTACAAGACCAATAGAAACAAAAAGGAGAAGAAAGGGAAGAAAGTAGGGAGGAAAAAAGACACAACCTAAGACATCAGTGTCAACATATTCTGAGTATCTTACCACTCACTTGAAGAAGACAGATGTGAAACCACACCTAAAGCCATAGTAAACCATGTCCTTGTCCCCGATTCAAGTACTAACCAAGCCAGATCCTGCTTAGCTTCCAAGATCAGATGAGATGAGGTTCATTCACAATAGTGTAGCTATAGATGAGCCGTGTGCCTGTCTCTAAGATGTGTTGGGGTTAAGGAAGACACTTGGGAACCCTCTTGAGCCTTTTCATGTTGTGTTATATCAGTGGTTAACAATTGTGTTATTTTGTTGTCCTAGGTATTGCTAACAATTTCCATATCTGTGTTTACCTAATCTGTCTTTCCTCACTTTCTCCTAGTCTTTTTCTTTTGAGAGTTTTCTTTTTGAGTTTGACCAGTGAGCTATTTGGACTGGTAGATGTCAGCTTGCTTTGCTCTTTCTGGAGGTTAGCATTGCTGTGTTGATTCTATCTCCTTACCTTTCCTTTCCTGTCTGCCCATCTCACTAGTTCCCAAATTTTTGTCTTTTTAGGGTTTTGGTGCTAATGGCCTTCATAATTATCTTTAAATCATGAACTTCTTCCCCAAAGAATAGCTTTGACATCTTCATTTTGCTGTTTAACTCATTAGCAATACTAGGGGTGTAACCATCTTTTCTGGTTGAATTTATTGCTGCTACTTCTTCATTTCCTACTTTATTTTTTTAATTAGGGATTGTAACTGCAGTACCTTTTGTCACCTTGCTCTTGACATATCACATAAATGACACCTCTATTGCAAATCAAACTATGGGTCACATACTTTGTCTTTTCAAAATTTCAATAACTGTTTCACTTTATTCCAATCTTTAATATGACAAACCCATTGGAGGCCATCCTGATTCCTTGCACATATAAGTAGCCTGTGCTTTTCTGTCCCAATGAATTTCAGATTTTGTTTATTTTTGAAATAGCCAACTAGGTTGTACCTTGGTGGTAAGAGCAGGGTCTCATGTCACTCAGCATCTCTCTTGGCAAGCTGCTACACATTGAACCTAAAGTCTTAGCAAAGGAATCTCTCTACTTAGAGTCTTTGATTTTCCTTTGGTCTCTGGAATTCCTGACATGTGCCTTTTAGGTTTCTCTCATTGCTTCCATGTGGCATGTCATTTCTTTTGCTGTTTTGATTTTTTATCCACTTTCTGGGCATTCTAGAAGAATTCCCCCAAATTTCTATTAAATTGCTTTAGAATCCACAAGCAGCAATTCATATTTCTCATCCTTATATAGCATTTTTAATCTCAGATCCTTCCTTTATGATGCTAGATTTAACCTGGTGACAATCATGATTAAAAACCTTCAAGCCAGGGGTCCATGGCTCATACCTGAAATCCTAGATACACAGGCAGTTGAAACCTGAGGGTTGAGATTCAAAGTGGGTGTGTGACTCAAGTGGTTTAGTACCAGCCTTAAGCAAACAAGCTAAGAAACAGTGCCCAGGCCCTGAGTTCAATCCCCAGTTTCAAGGAAGGAAGGAAGGGAGAGAGGAAGGGAAGGAGAGAGAGAAAAGAGAGAGAGAGAAACAGAGAGAGAAGGAGGGAGAGAGAAAGAAAGAAAAAGAAGGGAAGGAAGGAAATGAAGAGAAAGAGAAAGAAAGAAACAGGAAGAAAGGAAGGAAGAAAGAAAGGAAGGAATGAAGGAAAGAAAGAAAAGGAAGAAAATGAGGAAGGAAGGTAAACCTATGCAGATTTTCACCTGATTTTTGTTGTAGTTCACATAAAAATATTTTCTTTGGCTTCTCAAGGTACTCTCTCCCCTTAGAACTTTGAGATCATTCTTATGTCCAGTGAATTGTTCTGTGTTTTTTTCCTGGAGAGAGAGGCCTGCATGGGCTCTGTGAGTAGTGCTGAAGTGATCTCCACCTGTCAGCCCAAATGATGGGATGTCGGGAAAGTGACACTCACTATACTCAGCTCCATGGAGAGGAGGGGCTAGGAGAGTATTGGTAATGAAAGGGACTTTGCCTTCCTGAAATTCTTTGTGCTTTAATATCCAGAAGTTAGCTAGGGTAGTATCTCACAACCCAGACCAGCCACCTGGACCACATGTAAATCTAAGTGTGCTCTCAACTTCCTATAGCTAACTGGTAGCAATATGTGGGCATTCCTAGAAATATCAGTGCACCTTCCAGTGGCTCCTTGGTGGGTCTAAACTCCAGCCCCCCAGCTCCCATGGGGATGCAGCCTCTCTCTCTTCATCCCTACTTTTATTCTGAGGATGAAGTCTGCATCCACTCTCAGAGGCCACTCCTGGCCACCATATTCTCCCTGGGCTTCCACAGGCAGGGGACGAAGAGCAGGATGGGGTTCATGGCTATGGGTACAGTTGGCGCTGTCTTCCCCTCCATACTATCCCTAGCAGACCTCCTCCTGTACCTTCTGTTGCAAAGGCTCCCTGCCTCTTCCAGCTGCCCATGCCCATCCAGGTTTCTCTCCAGTTGGTGTGTTCTTGCTTAGGTGAGAATACCGCTCATGTGGCTGAGACAATCCAACCTAGCATGCCCTTTTATTCTCAAAGGGGTCCTCCTGTGAGCAATAAATTATAATACATTCTGCTTACTGTCATTTTCCCAGGAAGCCTGGGAAGGGCCAGTTTCTCTTGCCAGTGATCACATCACCCTCCTTCCCCAAGGCTGAGGTATTCTATTAACTTATTTTTACTCTAATATTAGTTTTCTGGCATAAGTAGACCACCAGTCAGTGTGGTGATGGCCCTTCTTTCCATCCCTGGGGGTCTACACATCTTGAGCAACTCCTTTCTTTCCAGAAAGTCATGTAATCTTCCCAAACCTTCCAGTCTTGTTCTGTAAAATGTGGGTGCTGAACCCTGCCACACCACCCTCACAGTGACTACAGGCCCAGGGAAGACCATGGCTACAAAGCCCTCTGTAGAATTGAAACTATAAGGTGCTGTGAAAATGTGATGGTTTGATGCAAGTCCTGACATATAGAAGGAAGGAATTACTATGTGGGCATTGGCTGCCTGTCCTTCCCAGCCAGGATTTTATCTTCTGGACCTGACTTCTGGTCTCACTGTCCCCTTTTTACCCCTTACCTTGGCAGGAGAGTCACTGCCCCTGGCCACCTCCAATCAAGTTCTCATTAAGTTCAGTGCCAAAGGCCAAGCACCAGCCCGAGGCTTCCATTTTGTCTACCAAGGTATGTAGGACGTGGGTACTGGAGGCTCAAAGGCCAGCTCAGTTCTTCAGTGACTCCATGACTCAGGAAACAAGGGGTCTAAGTCATTAAAGTCTTTTTCTCAAGGTATTTGGGAGTGATTGTTAGTGCATGAGAAAACACCCTGATATTCAATTGAATTTTATACATTTGCTTACTCAACAGACATTTCTTAAACCAAATTCTGTGTTGAATGAGGAAGGAATCCAATATGGGAAGCAAATTCCTCCTCTCTTCCTCCTTACCCCACCCTGACCATCCATCATCTGGTACAGTCCATATGACAACTAGGGATGCCCATCCACTCTTAAATGGACTGTTTTTCTCACGGAGTTTAGTTTTGTCTGTAAAGCAAAATAAAGATGGCATATATATAGCACAGGCTCTTCTGGCAGATAGACATCAGCTGCTCCATGTCTTGGGGCCCCAAATTGTTCATATATGAAATAAAAGTACCATTCATGCATCATTGGTAGGATTAAAAGAAGAGTTCACAGAGTAGTTAGTATCAAGTAGATAATAATCAATCTTTATCCCCATCCTTTATTGACCCAGAAGAGCAAAGTCTTGGAACATCATGGTATCTACCTGCAGGCTTCAACTTCCCCTTATCCAAGAGAACTGGGCCCAGGTTCCAAGCATTGCATACCTAACTACATATAAGAAAATGGATGGGCCTCACCCTGCAGAGCATCACTCCTACCCTAAAAGAAAGTGCTCTGTGTTCCCAGGGGGCTGGGACTGCCTTTGTATCAGTCCTGTTCTGGGTATCCCTGGGCCAGTTTTTCCAGGGATGAGGCCTGCTCTCAGTGCCCTTGTCCTCCACAGCGGTGCCCCGAACCAGTGCCACACAATGCAGCTCAGTGCCGGAACCCCGCTATGGCAAAAGGCTGGGCAGTGATTTCTCCGTGGGGGCCATCGTTCGTTTCGAATGCAACTCCGGCTATGCCCTGCAGGGGTCCCCAGAAATTGAGTGCCTCCCTGTGCCTGGGGCATTGGCCCAGTGGAATGTCTCAGCACCAACTTGTGTGGGTGAGAACCTGGACTACCAGGACTGAGGAAGGGAGGGAAGGGAAGGAGGGAGGGCGAGAAGTAGCGAGGGAGGGAGGGAGGGCTGCAAGCAGGAGAGACAACCAGTTAGCACAAATGGCCCCAGGTACATAGCAGCTCCTCCCAGCCCATGATGCCCCTTTAAAACCAAATTGCTCATCCATCCTGTGGGTGGGTGTGAAGACAACCAAATGTGGTGGAGATCGGGAGGAGTGCACATTACAGGAGGAACTGGGGTCCAGATCCCTGAGGGATGATTGATTGCACAAGTCACAGAGGAGTCCAAGAACAGAAGGTAAGGGCCCTACGTGGAGAAGCCAACATAAGGTGGAGTCACAGCAGTGGCGAGGGGGAAGAATCTGAAAAGGCTTTTGTGAAGATACCACAAAGACATACAGGAGGAGCCTCTGACCACAGCTGTGTTTCCTCCCAGTGCCCTGTGGCGGCAACCTCACAGAGCGCAGGGGCACCATCCTCTCCCCTGGCTTCCCAGAGACCTACCTCAACAGCCTCAACTGTGTATGGAAGATCATGGTGCCAGAAGGAGCTGGCATCCAGGTAGGAGCAAAGAGGCACCTCGGGCAAATGCTAGCTGTTGGCTGAACCCTGAGCCAGGAAGAGACACTCCAGCCCTGTCTCTGCACCTGTGGCTAAGATGTGGACCACCAGGAACTCACTTGGGGCAACACATAGGCAGCCTGGGTTGTAGAAGCTCAACTCTGGCAGGGGAGTGGGGGGGGGGCATGCAAAACTGGCACTCAGGGGTAAAAGCTAAATGCAGGGAGGTTCAGAAAAGAACCCAGGGCCTGCCAGCCAGACAGAGAGCAAGCTGGACTTGAGCTAGACACACCTGACCTGTGTGGAGTGGGTTACTGGCTTCTTGCTGCAACGTATCTCACATAGTTGAGCCAGAGAAGTAAAGAAACCCAAAGATAACTCCAGAGGTGAAGAGAAGGCCAGCTGGACTGAAGCATTTCCACTTCCTGGAGTGTCAGGTCCCCATTCTCTACCTTGAAAAATATCCCACTGTCTTATGATGATTTATTTCACATCTGTCTTTATCCCTAGACTCCCTACTCTCCACAAGGAGGGTAGAGTCTGTATCTAATTTAATGGGAGAATCTATCTGGATATTGGGGCTCCAAGTTGGTGCTCAATATGTTAAATAAACAATGAAGGGAGGGAGGGACTCCAACCATTCAATACATCTCCCTTCCCAGATCCAGGTCATCAGTTTTGTCACGGAGCAGAACTGGGACTCCCTGGAAGTGTTCGATGGTGCAGACAACACTGTAACGATGCTTGGAAGCTTCTCAGGTAAGCGGGCTTCAATGTGATGGATCAGACCATCATCACCATCATCACCACCGTCATCATTATCAAGATGTCATTTATATGCCATAAATTCATCTCTTTTTTTTTTTTTTTTTTTTTTTTGGTCGTTGTGGGGCTTGAACTCTAGGCCTGGGCACTGTGCCTGAGCTCTTCAGCTCAAGGCGAGCACTCTCCCACTTGAGCTGCAGAGCCACTTCCAGTTTTCTGGTGGTTAATTGGAGATTAGAGTCTCATGGACTTTCCCTGCCTGGGCTGGCTTTGAACCATGATTGTCAGATCTCAGCCTCCTGTGTAGCTAGGATTACAGGCATGAGCCACCAGCACCCAGCTAAATTCATCATTTTTAAGTGTGCACTTCAGTGGGTTTTTAGTTTGTCCATAAGGTTACTACCGACCAGTTGCAGAACTTTTTTTTACTACTTTGAAAAGAAATCAAGTGCCTGAAATCTTAGCTACTCAAAAGGCTGAGATGTGAAGATCATGATTCAGAGTCAGTCTGAGCTGCCACATGAGCCAGACTTCCATTTTGGATTCTTTTTAACCACTTGAGGTATGGCTTAAGTGGCAGATCACCAGCCTTAACCAAAAACAGCCAAGTGAGATCATGAGGCCCTGAGTTCAAGCCCTAGTACCATCATACACACACACACACACATACACACACACACACACACACATACACCCACATATACACACACATACACACACATATACACACATACACACACACATACACACACATACACACACACATACACACACATGCACACACATACACACATACACACATATACACACATACACACACACACACATATACACACACACACACACACACACACACAGAAACCAAGTACCCGTTTTCACTCACTATCCCTCCCTATACTTGCCTAACTTTGTGGGTCTAGTTTTTTTCATTTGATGTCCCATCTTAAGAGTTCACCAAATAGTAGTTTGGATAGTACATATTTTGTTTATCCAATCATCTATCGAGCATTTGGATTGCTTCCAGTTTGAGGCTATTATGATGAAAGCTAGTATAAGCAGTCATGTACAAGTATTTGTGTAGCATCTGTTGTCAGTTCTCTTGGATATATATCCAAATTGAAGTACCATATGATCACTGTTTAACTTTTTTTAAGAACCACCAAACTGTTTTCCAAAGTGACTGTGCCATTGCCCATTCAGTGATGGGCTTCCGCCTGACTGTGGTGTTTTGCTCAGTGGCCAAACCAATCTTCTGATTCTGCTAGTCCCATACTCCATATTGCTGAGATATAAACAGGAGTCATGTAGTCCCAAACAAACTGTCTACACTACTGGGTTACCCAGATAATTATGTCAGTACCATTTGGAAGATGGCTGCAAGTGAACCAAACTCACAGACTCCCTGAGAAGCTCATCCTCTGGCTGGCAAAAGGCTATTGCACTGTTCATCTTTCAGGGAACAGTTTGGATTCTCCACTACCTTGGCCATTGGAGTCCCTAAAGGGTGCTCATTTGTCATTTAGTGAGGTTGATAACTTGGGGCACTTGAGGACCTTGGGAAAGAATGTTAGTAAGCATCAGAAGCAAGAAGAATGGGGAGAAGCTGGGGGCCAGGGATCACTCCTAAACAACCTCTGGTTTCTTTGCCCAGGAACAACCGTGCCTGCCCTCCTGAACAGTACCTCCAACCAGCTCTACCTTCACTTCTACTCGGACATCAGTGTATCTGCTGCAGGGTTCCACTTGGAGTACAAAAGTGAGAATGTGGGTCTTGGCGGCAGGCAGGGTTCTGGGAGGGAATAGATGGCCACTGCTGCCCACCCCGAGCAGGGCTATAGTCATCTGTGTATTCTCCATCCCACCCAACCCAGAGGAAGACGGTAAGGTTTAGAGTCGGTCTGAAAACTCCTCCAGCCTAGATAGCCAGCAAGTATGGGATATCCAGGTCCTCCCAGTGTGCTCCCTTTGTGTACACTTTAGAAACAGAAAAGGGCTTGGTCATTGGCCTCAGTCCCAGGATGTAATTTGGATTGTATGAAAATGGGGTTGGTCTCTCCCTCGAATCTTCTAAACTAGCCTTTCAGATCCCTGATTCAGTGATGCAGTTGTCTTCAGAGTCCTTCTCTCATTGGTGACTACATTCCTCTTCTACAAGATTCTTTCCTCCAGTCTCAGAGCTGTACTTCCTAATTTCCTGCCTCCAAAGTGGCCATGACTAAACAGAAAGTTGTTTGGATGTACATCTTCTGGGGGCATAAAGAGGTTTCCAAGGATACTGCCTCCACTGTGTGACTGCTTGCCCTGCAGCCCTCTCCTTTGGGGGGTGGGGGGTAGAAAGGTGTAGGTGGGCAGCAACATCATGTCACAGGTTCTTGGGTTTTGCTCTGATTGGTAGGATAGAGATGAGTTCATCCCTCCAAATCTACCAGAGAGAGATAGACATACCAAATCTACCAGAGAGAGATAGACATCATAGCTACTTTTGCAGATGTTTTAGGTGACAGAGCAATGATTCAAAGTAAAGGATGGTGACTTTTATCTGGGGCAGGTGGAGAAGCAAATATCATGAAGGGCCAATAATTTCCTGCAATGTTCGATGTCTTGTGTTAGACACTCAAAGGGCAAAGGTGAATCAGACACCTGGGAGGAGAGATGGGCACAGAAACAGTTACGTTAGTGAAACACGGTATGCTAAAGAAATTGAGAGGCAGGAAGCCACACCTAGCCAGTTACAGCCTTGCAGCAGGGGAGGCCTGAGTTAGGATTGGAATGGGAAGCAAGGACAAGGAATGCCAAGTTGGCTCAATCACCTGTGACATCATGATTGTGCAGATAGAAGGCTCAAAGGTGCCAGAGGCCAAAGGGGTTGTCATATAGATGGCCATCTGGGTCGTCTAAAAGAAGGAACTTTATCCAGATAGGGGAAGACCAAATGGTTTCCAGAATGTTCATCACCTAAAAAACTGAACTGTGTACTTGGTAGGACATACTTAGAACATCTTGAAGCAAAATCCCTGAGGAGTGGGAGGTAGCACAGATCCTCAGAGACCTTCTCTCCCACGGATGTCTAGGGTTTCAGTACCTGCTGGAGTGAAATAACCTCACATTTCTTGAATAATTCACATTTTCCCTTATATTCTCTCTTCTCTTGGTTCTCTCCAGATTTGTTTCCTTATCCAGTACTTTAACTTGAGTCCTTAAGTGTTCTATAGAACCATTGTTTGTTCATTCTTCTTCCAAAGTTGTTATCCTCCTTCCTTAAATCTCCTTATTCTTCTAATGCTTCATTCCCAGGAACAACTCACTCCTTCCCTGTTTTCCTTGTCCATGGGAGCTGGTGGGGCTCATGTCCTGTCCACTTGTCCTCTGCCCTGAGTCACTGCTGTTCCAGTCCACCTACCCTCACCAGCAACAGAGCTGGGGAAAAGAGTGGGCCCTTGGGGGTATTTGGAGGCTGGAGTTACAAGACTCTGTGGTTATATTTTATTGATAATCTACAGAGGGTTCAGAAGATGGGAAAGGCTATTGTTGTAGAGGTCCATTAACCCCTGAAAGAATGCAGTGAAGTCACATATGCTACTGTGATTCATATTTAATTTTTATTTAATTGAAATTGAAATGGAGCAATAACCTCTAAAAGTAATAAATTATATATGATATTAAATAATTTTCCTTCATTGCAAGCAAGGCTTAAATAAATAAAACCAAGCTGCACAGAATAAGAGAAAGTAACATGGGCTTTTGTCACTCTGCCCCTTTTTTCTCCCTTTGGCTTCCTCTTCCTCCCTATTCTACTTTTCCTCCCACTACACTCTTGTTCCCTCTCTCTCTCCTTCTCCATTATTCTCCCTCCCCCTCCATCTGTCTACCATATTTCTAGTGATAGTTATCATACAACAAGGTTATGCCTACCCAACTAAATATGGAGGTTTGTTTGCCAAGAAAAAGACCAGAAGAGAAAAAAGACTAAGTACTTCAGATTTGACCTGATGATGGCTTTAATCCTGATCTCAGGATCTTTTGTCTTAGCTACTGAGGTTTTAGACATAGACCCTAACAGGCTTAATTCCCAAATATCATATTCACATCTTAATTCCCAAAATTCATATTCACAAAAACTGCCTGGGGAGGTTGAGAGGCAATTTCTGGAATGATAGCAATGCCTACAATTTCAGTAGGGTTTGGGTTATACAAGTGAAAGCCTCACCACATGGACATGTATAATTTATTATTTCATTCTGTATAAATAAAAATACCTTATCTGAGTCTTGTTTCTGAATATGGCATCTCAACTGGTCAGATACTGCACAAGAAGGTGGACTGGTGGTAGCTGGCCAGTTCTTTCTTGTTTGTTTTCCCCATGAGTGCCTATCCCCTTGCAGGTGCTGGGCATACATGGACTTCCCAGGGAGCCAGTATCCCTCAAGAGACCCACTGGAAGGCAGAGTGTGCCCCTTCCTGGGGTCCTGCAGATACTCAGCTCAGAGCCAGTCACACAGATGGTTGACTCCTCCACCCTCCTCTCCTGCTGCCCCTAGTAGAGAAGTGCACTTGGGAGTTGGAAGACAAGTCGGGGTTTGGCCACAATACTTGCTTTCTCTTATGCCTTCTGGCCTTTGCCCCTGGAAAAGTGGACACCACGTGCAGTCCACCAACACAGAGAGATTCAGTTCATGCGTCTTAAGTGTGCACACATATAGATGAGCTCCCATGGGGCTGAAGAGCAGCACAAGGCCCCATCCAGGAGACACTGTATTTCTGTTTGCTGTGGAAATCATCAGGGTGAAGGAGACTTCAGGAAGGGAGGCAGGGAGAGTGGGGAATAGGGTAAGGCATGAGCTACTGTGGCCTTAGGATTTGGCCTTCTTGTTGGCAGACCTGGAGTCAGACTGAGCTGGGCCTGAAATTCTGCTCTGTGCTCAATAGTACATGGCTAGGCCACCCTTGGACTGTGTCCTTGGTCCTCACCTATGGTGCTTTAAGGGACCAATTTGTGGCATGTGACCCACTACCTATACCTTGCTAAAGGGACATACTCAGTGGCTGCTGTTTCTTCAAAGATGATATGAGCAGCAGTGAGGGGCAGGGTAGAGAAGGAGGAAGGAAAAGAGGAGGAGGAAATTAGGGTAGATGCAGTAGCAAGGCAGTGTGCACAATGCCAAGGATATAACAAGGACTGGATGAATTTGAAAAGTCAAGAAGTAAGAGTACAGGAGAACTTGAGAACTCATGGAGGTGATTTTGAAAAGAGATATGAACAAGCTAGTAAAGGTCCTTGGATTCTGAGTGGCAGACAACAGGAGCCCACATCACACTACTGAGCAAGGAAGGCCACAATTGAAAGAGATTTTAAGAGATGTCTGTTGTCTATGAGGGTAGATGGACAAGAATAGCAGTGACTTAGGGCAGAGGACAACAGGAATCTGGCCTAGGTTTGACAGTAAGGACCAGCACTGAACATGGGAAGTGAAGTATCAGTGAAGATCCAACCATACCCCTCCTGGGATGGAGCTGGCCCGTACTTGAGAACAGCAGGAAGAAAGACAGCAAGGAGTCTTATCCATTGGCAAACTCATCTCAGAATGTTCTGTCCCAGAGAGGGAGACTTGAAATGAGACCTGGGCATCATGGAGGTGTCCAACCTGTATCTATTCATTTACCCTTAGCCTTCCTATAGTGCCCCCCCCCACCACCCCTTCCAGGATCTAAGCCAGCAGGAGCTGTCTCCTTAGAGCAAGGAAGAGGAAAGGAAGTTGGGAGCCAGTGGCAGAGTGACATGTAAAGAACTCTGTCTGAGCCCAATAGATGGACAGGGCACTCTGTCTCCATGGTGATGTACCACTACATCAGGAAGTTTGGGTCTGATAACCTTGGTCATGCACACACATTTCTTGTGTGGCCTGTGAGGTAAAGAGGTTGGGAAGTGCTGGCCTGACTGTTCTCCTGCGCTCCCCTCAATGAGGAGTAGCCTCAGGCTTCCAGCCACCTTAACCTTCCAGGCTTGTCTATTCTCTTCATGTTCTTTCTTTGTCTTGTCCAGCGGTGGGTCTGAGCAGTTGTCCTGAACCAGCTGTGCCCAGTAATGGGGTGAAGACTGGTGAACGCTACTTGGTGAATGATGTGGTCTCTTTCCAGTGTGAGCCAGGATATGCTCTCCAGGTACCACCGCCCCTCTGCCAAAACCCCAGGATGGGAATCAGGTGCCTGTCCCCCTCCCCTGAGAGATGATTGTCCAGCCTTGCATGACCAGCAGAGCCGCAGTCACCAAGGAACAGGGAGTAGCCCTCAGTTCCCCTGGGGACCATTAGTCCCTCGTGGAGCTGTTCATGCAGAAGACAAACTAAGCTAGGTTTAACAATCTGGCATGAGCCAGCTCCACATATGTTCCTGCAAAGTTGAGTTGGATTGGACTTTAGGAAATTTTAATTTTCCTTTGAAGCCCACAAGGGAATTTAGTAATTAAAGGAATCTCACCAGCAAACCTTTAGTAATGAGAATTCTTTAGAGGAATGGTTGTTAATAATTGTCCTTCCTCAAAATCTCTTTCCCTCTGCATTACCTCAAATTCTACAGTGGATCTGTATCTCTTTATAGGTCTTGTTCCTTAACACAAGCCCCCAGAACAAGCCCTCATTCTGAGTTACACTTAATGTACATGAGAGCCCCTAGCTCATCCTTGTTTCTGATACCTACAGGGCCACGCCCACATCTCCTGCATGCCTGGAACAGTACGGCGATGGAACTACCCTCCTCCACTCTGTATTGGTAAGAGAGCCTAAACTTCTCAGCCCATGCAAATGCATGAGTTCAGAGGCATGTTGTAGAGTTCAAGTTCAAGTCAGAAGAAAGTTTGATGTTTAATTGTTCCAAGTCAGTAGTTTTAGACAGATCATTTGTCTCTCATATTCAAAACCATCATGATTTGGAAAGCTCTACCCAACAAATGGAAAAATTATAGGAGCTTTGCCCACTTGAAAACTTTAGGATAACCAACCAGGCCTCACATGGTATTTCTAAACACGTGGGACACAGCCTACTTGTGGGACAGACAGATCCACCAAGAATGCCAAGGACTTTATGTGAGAGACAAAAGTTTGGTTTGATTTCATTGCTTACCCTAATTGGAGACTTTTGGTCAGGTCAAACAAGGAGAAAACAAATATGTATTATCTATCTGTGCCAGGCCTGGCGTTTCCCCTCTTGATGGATTGATTATTCTACTGGAAAGAGTCAGAAATAGATAGCTAAGATGCCCAGTTGACTATAAGGTACCACCCCTCGAGGCTGACATTAGGGTAAGAGATGAAGAGACTCAAGAAAGTATCACATAAATAAATAAATACATGTATACATACATACATACATGTGTCACTTGAGCATAAGGGTGCAAAAGCAGGTCAGAAATGTTCTAGACAGCTCAGGGCAAGGTTCTCGTCCCTAATACATGTTACAAAGACCTGGCCAAGGAAACCATGTTAACAGCTGCTGTCATTGGTTGAGCATTTACTGCATACACCTGCCCTGTTCCAGGTAAAGCCCAGGGCTTTCCCTGTTCCTGCAGCACAGAACCCTGGGATCAGCACTGTGGTTGGCTGTACCTTGCAGCTGGGAGAAATTAAGCTAAGGAGTCTAGAATATGCCGATAGCCCCACAGGAAGTAACCCAGATGGTCACAATGTTCTAGTCTGATGTACTTACAAGTCACCATCCCTCCAGAACGTGTTTGCCCTCCTGCCATTCCCTGGGCCCGTTTTCTGCTCACAGGGTCTTTACTGATAAAATGAGACTTGATGTCATCAGCTGACTAGCTGCCATGGAGCCTAGCCCTGTGTTCTCAGACAGAGGGCCCCCAGATCCTCCCAACGTTGTTGGCTAACACTCATACAGTCTCCTGGTTGGCTCCCATTGGATGATCTCATTTCTGAAGGAGGCTTCCTGGTGAGCCCAAACTGCCCACCACTCTGCCCTATGGAACAGACATCTGGATCTTATTTCTGATACCAAATTAAAGAGATATTTTTGGAAAGAGCATGGTGCCTGCTGCAGACACCAAGAGTGCCAGTCCTCTCCTTCCTTTGCCCTTTGCTGCAGTCCTGGAAGCATTGACTGGGCAGGGAAGATAGTATTGACCAGTAGTGATCAGACTGCTCTTGGAACAGAGCTGTCCATGCTAAGGGCCTTGACCTGGGAAGGGTCTACTCAAGGTGGAAAGTTCATAACTTGTGGATTCCTAGGCACCTTAGGGTATGCTTCCCTCCTCGATTCATATTCCTAATTTGGCCATTGTGTGACAGTTTTTAGAGAGATTCTTAAATTTCGCAGAGGTGTTTATGACTCAGGAAAAGTTTAATGCTAATGCCCTGGGGGGAAGAGGGGCGGTGTCTAATCATTATCCTGGCCCCACATTCTCCTTAATATTCTTCTAATCTCATCACGTCTCATTGTCATAGCACAGTGTGGGGGAGCTGTGGAAGAGATGGAGGGGGTGATCCTGAGTCCCGGCTTTCCAGGCAACTACCCCAGTAATATGGACTGCTCATGGAAGATCGCACTGCCAGTGGGCTTTGGTAAGGCCTCCAGCCTCCTCAGGAGACAAGCAATAGCCATCTTCCTAACCTCAGTATCACCTCAGTCAAATCCATTTAGCCCTCTGCTTCTCCATTCCTCATTTGGTGACATCTGCGCAGTCCTGAGATCAATTGAGAATGGCAGAGATGAAAGTATAAGGGGAAAGAAAAACTCTTAAGTGTTGCCATTATTATCATTTGAGTAGTGAACCAAAATCCAGAAATGTGGAATAGGAAATTACCCAGGGATGTTTTAAAAAAGGAAAAATAAATCTATTTTACCGAGACTGGACTCCCCATCCGATTTATCATCCTAATTAAATTGAGCCAAGGTCAATATGAAATTGAGTTTGCATTCTTCAAAGGCACATTCTACTGGTCTAGAGATTTGGAAAGGTTTTGGAGATGAAGGAGGTTGAAATGAAGTATACTCCATGTGGGTGGGTTGGATATGGAAGACATTAATTTAGGTACAAAATATAATTGCTGGTGATTCCTGTATGGTGCTCTGGGAATGTAATTTATCTCCAGATAACTGGTGTTGAAGGGTAAAGGGTTTGATAGGGAACCAATGGGCTTTATGCAGGAGTCGTTTTATTCATCATTGCTCCGCCCTTGGGACACAAATGTCCCGTAGTGCTTACTCCTTTAAAACATGTTATAAAGTGTATATTAATTGTACACAATGATGGATATCCTTGTGATATTTCATGCATGTGTGTATATTGTACTTTGATCATAATCTCCCCCATGATCATTTCTAAGTCCCCTCCCTCCTCCCAAGAGAGGTTGTTCTTGCATATATCTGGGTCCTCCCGGTATGGGAGCCTCAGAAATGGGATTTTTCCCCCATCTTTTTGGTTATTCTTCAGCACAGAGTGTGCCTCCAGATTAGAAAAAGCCTTCTAACTGGACTGGAGGAGGGAATGGGTCAGTCGCCCTCCAAAAACTGGAGTCTTCAACCCATACTACCTCCTTCTGGAGGAAAAGGGTCACAAAATGACCAGTAGCCGTGGGAGACTCCAGATTTTGAGAAGTTGAGGAAGGAGCCCGTTTTGCTTTTATAATTCACAGTTGGGGGTGGACAAACCTCATATAACAGAGGACCAAAGTTTAAATGGGAAGGCTGTTCCCTGTGAGTCCGTATGTCTAAGCCACCAGAACTCTCTTAAGTCCCGGGTGTTTATTTAGACTCATCAGGTTCAGCCACATACATTGTCCTACTGCTAATACTGCTTCTAACCTGCCTCTGCATGTACATACCTCTGCCACTAGGTGGCAGTCATCATTTCACCAGGATTGGGAGGGTGCTTGCTCTGGGAACACAATGTTCAGCTCCACAGGTGCTGGGTACAAAAGTATCTGTGCAGGAGGTGTAGCTCAAGCAATAGACCGCCTATCTATGCCAAGCAAAATAGTCTGCAGAAATAGTCTGCCTCTTTATTAGAAGGAGGGTGGTTTGTGTGGTTGGGTAATTCTTATGATGTGATTACTTAATCTGTCGTTAAAATGAATGGAACAGGGCAGGAGATGGAGGATCCTGAGCATTATATGCCAACTCTTTATTCTTTACATAATTAGATATAAAAACATTTGCATGTATGTGCTCATTCTAGCAAATTAGGAAGTACAGGTGCACAGATTTTAAAAGTCAAAATCCATCTGTAATCTCATCATGCAGAAATAATCAGAAATATCTCAGTCCTCCACCATTAAGCTGCGGTGCTCTTGAGGACACTGACCTACTGATCCTGTTTTTCCTAGACCACACCTCTCAGGGCCCTCATGCAGGGCACATGCTCAATAGACACACACACACACAAATGCTAAAATTGGATCCTATATGCTAGTTTACAGTCTGCTCTTTCACAGTTAACACTATGTTATGAGCACTTCTTTGTGCTTGGTAAATAGATTTCTTCAGTAACATTTTCCATTGTCATCCGATTTTTAAAAATTGAATCAGTAAACAGTTATTAATGTTTCCATCTCCTTTCTAAAAAGCTTATGTAAATGTGTACATCTTTAAGGGCTTATGTAAGCTAGGCAATGAGGCACACGATTATATAACCCCAGCAAAAAGGGAAGAGGGAGACAGGAGGATCTCTAGCTCAAGACCAGACTGGGGATAGTTAACAAAACCCTATCTCAAAAATAAAATTAACACAAAAGGTCCCAGAGCATAACTGAAGTTGTAGAGTACTTGCTTAGCGTGTGTAAGGCCTTGGGTTCAATTCCCTATACCACCAAAAAGGGTTGTTAGATCTTGATTCACCACCGAAGACATCAAAATGTAAATTTCAGTTGGTTTCCCAATGGGACAAGTGAGATAATGTGTAATTCTCAGCCTTATGTTTCAAAATCCCCTTAAGTGGTCTAGAAAATTGCAGTATTAACAGTCATGTCTTTTCATTAAGAGTCAGGGTTGCTATTTTTCAGTAAAAAGTTTAACTTCAGTGAAACTATCTTTATGTTGCTATTAGACTAGACATATGACTCAAAAATTAAGTCACACATTGACCCTGAACTTCACTTTCAATCAAATAAAATAGACTCAGGATAGAGCTTGGAAACGATTGGTGCCTGTGCTTTTGAATGAATAACAGACTCTGCTTCTGCTTGAAGACCAAAGAAAGGACTAGACCCAGCTCCCACAGTTTATCCTGGAACCCCTGAGTGTGTGGGAAGTCGGGAGCAGGGGGGAGACTCTGAGCTCTGGTAGGACATGCTTTTGTGGGGCAGCTGACTTCACCTGTAACAGACTTGTGCAGCTTTGGGAACTGTCTGCCTCTGTCCTGCTCCCAGGAGCTCACATCCAGTTCCTGAACTTCTCCACGGAGCCCAACCATGACTTCATAGAAATTCGGAATGGCCCCTACGAGACCAGCCGCATGATGGGCAGATTCAGCGGAAGTGAGCTGCCAGGTTCCCTTCTCTCCACATCCCACGAGACCACTGTGTATTTCCACAGCGACCACTCCCAGAACCGGCCAGGATTTAAGCTGGAGTACCAGGGTAAGGTCAGGAGTGTCCCATTGGCTCCCCATGCCTTACCCACCACCATCCGTCTCCCCAGCATTCTATCTTCAAAGGGCTGAGCAGCAGGTGGCAGGCATGTCTATAGACATACTTTTGGTCCTAGATCTCCCTTCCCCCATTTGTGGACTCCAAAGCACCCAGTGAGGTTCCAAGGATCAAGACCCAGTAAATAGCCAACAGCTTTCCCTGGCCAAGTTGCCCATCTGTATCTTCTTGGGCATCTCTGACTATCCAACCCTCCACTTCCCAATGGGCTGAAGAAGCCGAAATTTCTGAGGCAGACGCCAGTGGCTCACACCTGTAGTCCTAGCTATTCAGGAGGCCGAGATCTGAGGATCATGGCTCAAAACCAGGCCAGGTAGGAAAGTCTGTGAAACTCTTATTTCCAATTAGCTAGCAAAAAATACTGGAAGTGGAGCTATGGCTTAAGTGGCAGAGTGCTAGCCTCAAGTGAAAACACTAAAGGAGAGTGCCTGGGCCCTGAGTTCAAGCCCCAGTACTGGCACATACACACACCAAAAAAAGAAAAGCTGAACTACTACCATCCATCAGGACCAGTGACTGAGCAAAGCTCCTCCTTGGGCAGGATAGATGATTCAGATTCAGGTAACAGACCTAAGAGTGCCCCAAGTCTTGCAGAATGAGATGAGTTTTCTAGTATAAGGCCCAGCCTGCTCACAGAGGCTCTACTTCCAGAAGGTCACCCTGAGATAGCAGCCTCTCCCCCACATTTCACTTCTGGCATGCATGCTTTCCCTGAAAGGCTCCATTGCTCTGACTTGGGCTTCCCTTTGTGTGGGGCCATCCATCCTGTGACCATGGGGATAGTGTCCAACCTGTGCAGTTGTACATGGCAGCCCTGAGTCGGCCTAGCTTCCCCTTTGTCTGCTTCCCTAGTATAGTTCATTGTCTCCCATAGATATCCTACTTTGGCAAGAGGTAATGCCCATCTCTCAGGGTTTCTGTCTAGCCTCTCCCCTGCAACTTCTTCCAGAGCTCTGAAATTTGTCTCAGCAACAAGAGAGATCCAGACCTCCTCATAGAATGGTTTCTCTTTGTGAAAACCTTCTTTCCACTAGACAATCCACATAAGCAACATCCACTACTCTCATCAAAGCTGCTCTAGCTCTTTTTTTTGGTGGATTATGGGATGCTAGTAGTGAGGCTTTTTCACTCAAGGCTGGCACTTTAACCACTTGAGCCATGACTACGCTTCCAGCTTTTTGGGTGTTTTTGGAGATAAGAGTCTAACAGATTGATCTGCCTTATCTGGCTCCAAACTGTGATCTTTGGACCTCAGCCTCCTGAATAGCTAGGATGACTGGTGTGAGCCACCAACTCCCAGCTACTCCAGTTTTTCCACACACACCCTCTTCAGTCTCGTCACCTTCTTGGAGTGTACATAATTTCCATAAAGGCTTTCCTTAGCCTAACATCAGAGCCCCCCTTGGGCATTAAGCTCCTCCACCAAGACTTCATAGCCAAAACCCTCTCCAGGGACAGAACCACATCTCTCCACACGCTCCTCCCCTCCATGACTGCTCAGTTCTTAGCACCCCTAATTACCTCAGTGATTTCTAGAGAAACCTGCCAGACCTCTATAGTATCAAGTGGAAACACAGCCACCATCACCAAATAGGCACCTAGGAAATATTAGCTTGGCAGCCATTGCTGCTTATCCTGTTATTATGTGTGATAAATGCATCCACTTCTGTGGAATATTCATGCAGTCTCAGCTGCTCCCATAGAGATTTTCCACTGTGGAAATGGTTCACCTCCTCCCACTGCTGATTCTCCGTGTAAAGTAGGTCCAATTACTACCGTGAAGAATATTCTTGGTCCCATGGACCCAATTAGTAGAAGGCTTTGCTCTGTGGCACATGCTCAGTCAGTCCCTCAGTGACCTCAGCCAATCCCAGGAAAACACCTTGAGTCAGCTCACATATCACCATGGGAGGGGCTTTTGCGCTCTTTGGACAGACTGGTTTGTGTGACAGTCACACATTCTTTCTAGCCATACCAGTCCCTCTGGAAAATGTCTGTCTTTGCTGCAGGCTTGGCTTGTTCCCACCAAATTCTTCTTTAGAGGTTCTAATTTTGCAAAATTGGAAAGACTCCACTCACTCTGTCTGAGTTTGTGATCTTGTCATTGCTCAATGACACAAGCAGCAGAGACCAGGAAAACACACACACCAACACCTGGCCCCAAATAGGTGCTCAGTGAATAACAGTTCCTCCTAACAAATCATTCCTTGAGCGTCCTTTTCCTGTGGCAATGCTAATAAAGGATAATGGTTAGTGTTCTTCCTGTGAGCCAGTACTGTATAGAGCGCCATGATGACACTCCTATACCTCCTCTACCTCCTCCTTACTA
This sequence comes from Dipodomys spectabilis, assembly GCF_019054845.1. Lineage (NCBI taxonomy): Eukaryota > Metazoa > Chordata > Mammalia > Rodentia > Heteromyidae > Dipodomys > Dipodomys spectabilis. The sequence continues at coordinate 42,052,627 of NW_024870679.1, read as the reverse complement.
TAGCCACTTTATAAAACAAAACAGGGGCATAGGGAGGAACTTACCCAAAGCCAACAACAAGTAAATGATCAAGTTCTGTCTGTGTCTAAAATCTAGAGTATCACCAACTGTGGTGATCCTTTCCTAATCTGTCTGGGGGGGAAAAAATACCTGATAGGAATAATGTGACCTTATTCTCTTGATCTTTTCTAGCCTATGAACTTCAAGAGTGCCCAGATCCAGAGCCCTTTGCTAATGGCATAGTGAGAGGGGCTGGCTATAATGTTGGACAATCAGTGACCTTCGAGTGCCTGTCAGGATATCAACTAATAGGCCACCCTGTCCTCACGTGTCAACATGGCACCAATCGGAACTGGGACCATCCGCTGCCCAGGTGTGAAGGTATGTCCCTCCCTTGTCCCTGGTGGGCCTTCCTAGGGTGGTTTGTAATAGAGGCAGATTCTGAGCAGCCCCATGTTCTACCTGTCTGCTCCATGAAATCACTACTGCTGGAGATCTAGGCAAACTTCATCTATCCTCTTTTCACCGGAGTGTGACCCAGCCTAGTCAGGAAGAAAATCCAGACAACAGAGCACTGAGCAAGCCCTAGGAAGGCCCTGGATGAGATGTAGGCTGTTGCCAAGGGAATGACATAACCAGCCCTTAGAAAAATCCAGGCTGACGGACTAGATGCCCCCAGTGTATGCTGGGAGGATCAATAACAGCACCTTTCCAAAGGGAGAAGAGAATGTCACCTCTTCCTAAGACGTCTCTGGCTCCCTTCTTCTACCCTTGTTATACTCTCCCTCCTACAGGTGTCTGAAGAGAGCTAAGTAGCTATCACAGAGAGCTGGAGGTGAAACTTTGATGGGACTTTTTCTTCCTTTGCGAGAAGCAGGTAGAAGATGACCCAGCATCTGTGCTTCCTCTATCACCAGATACACATCTTGGTTCTGCGTTCTTTCATTTTTCACTCAACCAGCCCAGCATTTTGCTGGAGGAGATGCTGGAATTTGAAACAAGAACGGCCTGGGAGCCATCACCACCCAGGAGAAAGCTCCCTGGATCTGAGATTAGCTGAGCTTTCCATCCCTGCACCACTTGTCTTTCTGAGCTTTGGTTTCTCCCTTAGTAAAATGAGACATTTCATGAGAAGATTACACCAACTGAATGCTCAGTGTTTTCTCTTCATAGAGAAAGAGGCCTTGTTCCCAGCACTGAGCTGTCCTGGAGTTATAAGATCATTATTTCTAAAAGTATCAATCCCCAATTAGCTATTCAGATTTCCAGAGCTATCCTGAGCATAGTCAATCATCCTGCCATTGTTCTCTAACCACATGCTATCGGACAACCTTCACTGTGGACCTTGTGGCCTTGATTCCCTTCTGATTCATTGTTTATCTTTTTATGGTGTGTGGAAAGAGAAAAGAGTTCTTTCTGTCTGCTGTCTGAGCCAGAGGTTCCTCTCCCTCTTGGGAAAGCTTCTTCCCTTAGTGTCTTTGGCACTGTATGTGCTTGCTCTTCCAGCCACGCAGACCAGCTTTTATTGTCCTCTCTTCTTTGCCCCTTTATTCTTGCCTGTCTTCTTTCTCTCATCCACTCCCACACCCCATCTTTATCTGCACAGCACAGCTACTTTCTGAAGACACCTATATATCCAGTTTATTAATATCTTCACTTATTTCAGAGCACTTAAATCCCAAAAGATTGAAAGTTGAACTTAGTGACTTAGGTGCCTGGGCACTCAGCCCTCAGCCTGGGAACCCTTCCTTTCCCTGATCTCCCAGATTCACTGAGGCTGGCTCTCTGTGTCCTAATTATAGTGTGTATATGTGATACACATGCACAGTAGGAAGTCATATCATATATTATATGCCTCTACCTTTTTCTGTCCTCAGCCTCTACCTTAACCCAACCCACTGCTTAGATGTGGTCTGACTTCATTCTTCACCAAGTTAAGTCACACACAGCTTTTCCATCCTCTGTGCCCACCAGAGAGGCAGGGAGCCTTCCAGATGGACAGCATCTCCTGACACTCCCTGACTTAGAAGCCAGCAAGGCATCCCCTTCTCCTCTGGGGCAAATTCCCAGACTCTTATATAGCACAGCCTGGTGCCTGCTTATCTCCATTCAGAGGCCATGCTCCATTTTCCCATATGCCATATTTTTCTTGCCTCTGGTTCTTAGCACCCTCTGTTCCTTCCTCATATGACATTCCTCTGTCCCACCTTGACTACTTAGGCTTACGCATATGGAACCAATATGCGCACCTGCGGAGAGAGAATGCAGAGCCGCTCCATCATCTTCACTTCAACCTGGTTCTGCTTAGAGAAGAGAGGTCACTTCGGTTTCTCCCATCTAGTGTGAATTCCAGCTGGAATCCCTTTCAGCCATCATGAGTCCAGTTAAATGACTCCTTCAAATGTCCCTGTGACATTCCCTGACAGTGACAGGTGCCATCCTGTGCTGTAGGTGTTCTTGGCTGTGTCCAGGGAGCCGAACGTGGGGATCTTATTTCCCAGGCCTCTTTTGGCACCCAGTAGATAGTCACCATATGTGGAAAGATGGCCTCTGAGAGGACACATCTACATTCATGAGGACCCTGTGCTTTGGGAGATCAGGAAGACAACTAGCAACGATCATTGATTGATTGACTGATCGACTGTTTGATTGATGGCAGTCCTACAGATAAAACTCAGGGCCTCATGCATATTAGGCAAGCATTCCACCACTGAGATAATTTCCCAGCCTCAGGCAGAACATTTGACACATGTCATTTCACTAATTGCCACCACAGTCCCATGAGGGAGTACTTTTAATCCTATTTCACAATCGAAGAAGCATTGACTAAGAGAGTCTCAACTACTTGTTTAAATTCATCAGGTCAATAAGTGCTTTAGCTGTGATTTTAACCCAATCTTAGCCTCATTGCAGAAATCCTCACCAAAAGAGAAAAGGGAAAAGGGAGATAGTAATGTCTGAGCTTTTCCAAGCAAAAATACTGCAGCTCCAACCTAACGCCCACTCCTCCCATTCCTAGGCGAGGAGAGGGAATAGCTCCTCTGTGTCCTTCCGAAGGGAAAGGGGAGGCTGGGGTGAGGTGCCTTCAGAGGTGCCTACAGTGATGGCACAGAGTCAGGTCGAGTGTGGTGTGTGAGGCTGGTGGAACAGCCCCTCAATCCCAACTCCTGTCCCCATCCTACCTAGCCTCCTCTCAGGAGGACTTACGCTGGAGCTGGGGTTCTGTTAGGAAGTCATCTGAGTTCTCAGGTAGGTGGGGTCTCCAGCACTTATATATTAGTATTCTCTCCTTCACAGTCCCCTGCGGTGGGAACATCAGCTCTCCGAATGGCACCGTGTACTCCCCGGGATACCCCAGTCCATACTCCAGCTCCCAAGACTGTGTCTGGCTGATCACTGTGCCCATTGGTCATGGGGTCCACCTCAACCTCAGCCTGCTACAGACAGAGCCCTCTGGAGACTTCATCACTGTCTGGTAGGACCAGGTGCCATAGTAACATCCAATGAAATTACTAACAAGTGTGTGAATGGGAATAGATGGGCCTCATAGACTTTCCTTAATATTTCCATAGTTCAAACCAACATTCTGCACAGACATAGCCAAGCTACCTGGACTAATGGAAGAGGCTTAGGTAGAGTTGTGTGCAGTCCTTCGAGTTACATCCTTCTGAGCCAATGCTGTCCATAAGAGCCCTCTGCACTAATGGAAATGTTCTATGCCCATGCTATCCAATATAGAAGCGCCCAGACACATGCTCCCAATCACATGGATATGACTAGAGTCACTAAGGAGCTGACTTTTAAATTTAACATCAATGAACTTAAAATATAAAAAGCCACACATGGCTAGTGGCTACTGAACTGAAACAATTCAACACAGATAGGTAGGTAGGTAGGTAGGTAGGTAGGTAGACAGACAGACAGACAGACAGATAGATATAAATCTATCAATAGATCTTTAGATACATCTAACACTATAGATATCTATAAATAAATCTGTTTCTAGATAGAGCCCAGAAAAATCCTTTCCCCAGAAAAGCAACATGGGTGTGCCTTTTTTGCTTAAGAGACAAGGAAATGGGGCTGGACCAAGTAGTAGCAAGAGATGTCCATCTGAGCTCCACAGCCCAGCCCCAGGGCTACCTCAGACTGAGAAGACCTGCAGTAGGACCTGCAGCTCTGCTCCACAGTGCCTGCAACCTCCCAGAACCTACTGGGGACTGGAGGAGAATGGGGATTTTGTGCAAATGAACTTTATGAATGCCATCACCTCTGTCTGGAGTTGACCAGTGCATAGGGGAAAGAGCTTGTGCAAGAAGAGTCACGCACATACACACTCTCCAGGTCTCTCTCAAGGCCACTGTGGGCACTAGGGGAGCAGGTAGCTGGGATGATTTGTGTCAGGCCAGGACCTTCTTTACTATCCCAGGGATGGACCACAGCAGACGTCTCCACAGCTTGGCGTCTTCACCCGGAGCCTGGCCAAGAAAACCGTGCACAGCTCCACCAACCAGGTCCTGCTCAAGTTCCACCAGGATGCGGCCACAGGAGGGATCTTTGCCATCGCCTTCTCTGGTCAGTACTGAAGCTTAGGCCGGTGGGAGTAGACCTCAGACTCTCAGGTCAAGGCTGAGTTTGACTCCTGGCTCTGCCATTTGCTAACTGTAGGACTTCGAGTGAGCTGCATGGCCTCTCTTGAGACTCAATGTCCCAGTTATAAGAAGTAAATGGGCTAGCCTGTGACAGCTGCCAGCACTGAGCTCCCTTCATCTGTGCGAATTCTCTTCCTACACACACTACTAGTGCACCGAGGCACAAGAGAATGATCCTGGGCACCAGACCCAACTCTTCCAAAGTCCACTCGTTCAGACCAACTCACAAGCCAAGTCCTGTATGTTTACCTGCACCTGGCTGGTCTCAGCACTTCTAAAACACAATGTCCCTCTGCAGGGACCCAAGCCCTCTTCTGACCTTACAAAGAGTGTTTTTGTGCATAAAGGGAAGCATAATGCTTTCAAGTAGCGTAAGCATGAACAGTTTGGTAGCTTTCCCCTTACTGGCAGCCTCGTTTCTTCTAAGAACCTAGAATTAGGCTGGGTGCTAGCAGCTGATGGTTGTAATCCTGGCTACTCAGGAAGCTGAGATATGAGGATCAAGGTTCAAAGCCAGCTAGGGTAGGAAAGTTTATGAGATTCTTATTTCCAATTAACCACCAAAAAGCTGAAAGTGGAACTGTGGTTCAAGTGATAGAGCACCAGCGGTGAGCAAAAAAAAGCCAAGTGAGAGTGCAAGGCTCTGAGTTCAAGTCCCAGTACAGGCATAAAAAAAATGGAAAATGCAAAGAGTCCAGACTTAGTTATGAACTAATTATCAGTTATGTTCTTATGTGCATAGCAGGAAAAGAGTCATAGAAAGTGTACAGGCTTTGTACTCTATGGAATGTAGTCCAGGTTTTTAATCTACACATATTTGAACCGGAATCAGGAAAGCTGAGTTAATTCCTGCACCTTGGACCAGGTTTGTGTGACCCCTTCCCCTCCTGAGTTGACTCCTCCATGCTTTTACCTGTTCAGTGAAAAGTTGGCATTTATGACTTGTGTGAGGTACTGAGTGGATATGATTACCACCACCATCCTCTTACAAATGAGGCAGAGGAAGGTTCTAGGACTTGCCTGGGTGTGAGATATAATAGGAGACGGCACCAAGTCCTTGATTTCTGCAACAAGGTCTCTGCTGTCACTGTGCATGCAGTGTGAGTGCATGTGAGTACATGTCCCTGAGCCTAAGCCTCTGAGTGAGGCAGTGATGGAGAAACTGAGAAAGAGAGGAATGAACAGGTCAGTCTCTCACCACCTTTCCAGGAGTTACAGCCCAGAGTGAGTATACCATGGAGATGAGGCTCTGCCTTCTGGCCAGTCTTAGTGCCCACACCAGTTCTGAAGGGTAGGCTTTGGCCCCAGGCTTGGAAGTGAATTCATTTTAAGTCTCCTTGACTCTCCCCTAGAATAATAGGGTGTGGCACTCATAATCACAGCCATGGGTTCTGATCTCAGCTCTATCCCACATGAGCTGGGTGACCTTAGGTCTTCCTTTTTACCCTCTGGGGCTCAAATTTATTATCCACTAAGTAAGAATAATATCAGTTCCTAACCTCATAGAGGTAAATAAAATAATGCATGAAAATCCTTAACTTTAGGCTAGATATAAAAAGTATTAATAAATGGCAGCTCTATTAGTTCTCGCTGCTATCGCTATTAGATATTGACAGCCCAGGGTGACATTACCTTGGTACTTCACCAGCTCTGCAGCTCCTGTTTCTGAGCTGTCTGCCAGCACCAGGTGAAGCAGACCCAGCATAGCCAAGCCATCCTTGTTCCTGACTTCTCTGTTCCCCAAAACTACACTTGTTCCATGGAGCTCTGCCCTTCCATCTCTCAGTTGACACTCAAGGCTCTTGCTCTGTTCTGAACATCCCTCTGATATTTCCATATTGAAAGTTACAGCATGAGGCAGCAGGACCTTTGAGAGGTGGTGAGATCATGAAGGCTGAGCCACCTTGGGTGGCCTGACAGGAGTGGCCTGAGAGAGCTCATCTGTCCTTTACACTGTGTCAGGGCACAGTGAAAAGACAATGAACCAGTAAGGAGACCCTCACCAGGCACCAAATCTGCCAGCACTTCCGTCTTGGACTCCTCAGCCTCCAGAATGGAAAGAAATGAATGTCTATTACGTATAAGCTACCTGATGTATGGTCATTTGTTATAGCAATTTAAACTCTAAGAAAGTCCCAAAAGGCCAGCTCAGACCAGAATCCAAAGCCTCATGGATGAGAAGACTAGGCAAGGACCTAGGGAAAAAGAGGAGCTACTTCTGTGTCCAGGCCCTCAGCTCATGGGGGACAGGCTGAGCAAGTGACAGAGATCCATCCCATGCTTTGGGGAGCCTTTCACCAGCTGTGGAAGATAGCAAAGGTTTTCAACATGTGTACAGTTGAAAGAATAGTAAAATGAATGCCGTGGCTGAGCCTAAGGTAAAGGACACAAATTTTTGAAGCTCCTGGTTTATTCTTCATTCTTCTCCTTTTTGTTCTAAATCATTCCTTTTCGTTATAACTGTATTGTATTTCTCCAGAAATATGTATTGTTTACATTTGTCCTGATATTTCCATCATACAAATGGAATAAATTTCCATATGTATATTTTCCATCACTATAACAAAATACCCAAGTCTGGGTGATATATAAGGAAAAGAGGTTTATTTAGCTCATAGTTTGGAGACTAAAAGTCCCTAACAGGCAGTCCCACCTGTTGGCCTCAGGTGGGAGCCTCACAGTAGCAAGAGTAGGGGTGTGGATGACAACCACACCTAGAGGGATTTGGCAGGAAATGGCATGGGGAAGGTAGACTTGTTTATATAACTCATTCTCAAGAGAACTAAGGGTCCTGTGGGAATCGTAGGATTCCCAGGAGACTTTATCACCTTTCAACAAGTCCTGCCTCTTAAAGGTCCCACTGCCTCCCAACGCCACACACCAGTGACAAAGCTTCCAACACATGAGCCTTTGCGAAGCAGAGCACCTACCATCCATACCGTATATTCTCCTGTGACTTCATTTTTTTTTTTTTTTTTTTTTTGTCAGTCGTGGGGCTTGAACTCAGGGCATGGGAGCTATCCCTGAGCTCTTCTGCTCAAAGCTAGCACTTTACTACTTTGAGCCACAGCTCCACTTCTGGTTTTCTGGTGGTTAATTGGAGATAAAAATTTCACAGGGACTTTTCAGCTCAGAGTGGTTTCGAACTGTGATTCTCAGACCTCAGCCTCCTGAGTAGCTAGGATTACAGGTGTGAGCCACCAGCACCCAGCTGTGACATCATTTTTTTTTTTCACTTGAAAACGTAACTTTTGAACTTAAGTTGATGCATGTGTCTGTACTTAATTTCCCTTTCCACAGTATATAACATTCCATTGGATGAAAATACAGTACTTTATCTAATCTATTGCTAATGAGCATTTTGTTATTTTATTTCAAGCAATATGAACATTGTTGTGTATTCCTTTATAGTGAACACATACAAGACTTTCTCTAGAGTCTAATTTCACCAGGAATTGTAATGTTGTAAGTGTTGACACACTTAAGGTCACCAGGAACTGCAAAACTTCTCTTTCAAAGTGATTATAACTATTTACACTCTTTCTGGCAACTAAGGAAGTGCTCCTGTTACTCTCCATCCTTGCAAACACTTGGTTTCATCAGGTTTTTAAATTTTAACCACTCTGGTGCATTGATGAAATGGCATTTCCTGCCTATGCTAATTCATTGAATATTTATACTTCCTGTTCTATAAAACGCCTGCTCCCCATGAAGCTTCCTTCCTCAAAAGAGAGTGACAGTTACTGGGCACTGTTGGCTCACACCTGTAATCCTAGCTACTCAGGAGGCTGAGATCTGAGGATTGCAGTTCAAAGCCAGCCCGGGCAGGAAAGTCCATGAGACCCTGAACTCCAATAAACCACTCAGAAAACTAGAAGTGGCACTGTGGCTCTAGTGGTAAAGCTGTAGCCTTGAGCTGAAGAGCTGAGTGACAGAGCCCAGGCCCAGAGTTCAAGCCCCATGACCAACAAAAGAGAGAGAGACAGACAGACAGAGACAGAGAAAGAGACAGAGAGACAGAAAGAGAGAGTGTATATATGTGTTGACAGTAAGTAGACAAATACAACTTCTGCAATGTATAGTAAACTCTAAGAAAAATATACTCAGGCTCTTTCCAATTGGAACACTATGTGTTTCCACATAAATGAATCACTTAGAAGTTTTAGAGAATGGAATACTTACATCAGCTCAAACCATCTCCCTTACAATAGTTACAGGAGAAAAGACTAACTTGAGGGTGGAGAACCCTGGAACATGCCATTTAATCAGAGAGTCACAGCAGGCATCAGACTTCCAGCCAAGAAATGGCAATAGGAACAAACCCAGGAAGTTTTTCATGACAGTTTAGCCACCACAGAGGACCTGTATCCACTCAAGAAGAGACAGACAAACCTCAATCAAGAGGGCATACTATAAATTCACTGCATGCAGTTATGGAAAGCATGAAGGTCAAGAAAAGACTTCGAACTGCTCAGACTAAAGGAATCATGAAGCACAAGTTTCTGAGCAGGCGCCTCTGCTGCTGGGGGCTTTATTGATATGAACAGAGAAGTGCATGGGATGCAAGGATTGGAGGGCAGGTCCTGTTCATTTCCTCTTCTTGGCACTGGGTTGTGACTAGGAAGTAGAATATGCTCATTTAGGAAATACATGCACAAAATATTTTGTCGGGGTTACAAGATTTATGTTGATTACTTACTTCCAAATAGTTTATGGGGGGAAAACATTTTGTATTATGTTTCCAACTTTTTCTCTACCTTAGTTTTTATTTATAAGGTGAGCTAGATAATAAGAAATAAGATGGGAAAGAAATGTACTAGCACAATTTAAGTTGGCACAAAAATCAGCACAGAGCAGAACCCACTCTGGAGAAACAATTTAGAGAAATAGAGAAATAGAGAGCCGTCCTAAAAAAGCCAGTCAGTAGCAGCAACAGCCTCAGGGGAGAGGAAGGAGGAAAGGGAGAGGAAGAAGATGGAGATTTAAGATGGTGACAGACAGTCTAGTAAACCAAAAACCAACATACACAGAGAACAGTTTATAAGAGTCAAATGGATGGAAGAGAAATACCACTTTTTGAAGACAAAAGATAACCTTATACATAGACAACTTTGTACATAGGATCAGTTCTTTGATTGTATGAAAAAGTATTGGTGGGGGAAAAGCCTGACAATATTTGCAAATTATAAAGGTGGAAGGGTAGTTGAAACCCATGAGAGCCCAAGCTGAGAACCTGCAAAGGAATCAAATTCAGGCCATTCTCAAAGCAAATATCATATAGTATATCATGGCAGAACATAAAGGAGGAATTTGTGTAGAGGTGTAAGAATGGGTTTTGTGGGGAACAGGACAAGGCTGTCTTTAGCATAGTTTTGGGAGCTTAAAGACAGTGCCACCCTAGCTCAATCTTAACCATCACTCAAGGACGTATTACCCAAGGAAGGATAAACCAAAGACTCCAACTAGAGGAGACATATAGAAGTAAAGGAAGTAGTGATATCAGTGAAGCACTAAATTATGTCTGCGAATTGAAAATGATAATTTGAGGCAGAATTCAAACATAATTTTTTTTCGTTTTTTATCTTTTTAAAACTTGAAATGGTTATATAAGAGATTAAAAATAAACATGTCCATGTATGTGTCCAGTGCTTCTGATCAACCACCCCTTCCATCATTCTCCTCATCCTGTCTGTTCCCACCCCCAAACTCAGATTTCTCACATCCTTCGTCACATATGTACATTGAGTATTTTTTCTGTATTTATCTACCCCTTTCCGATTACCACCCTCACCCAGACCTGTTCAACTTTGTTTCAGGTTTCTGATATTCATTTCCTTAAACTTTCTGTTAATTTTTAAAGGGTTATTCCATGGAGTTTCACTCCTGTATATATTGTACTTTAGTTGACTTGGTCATGTATATGTATGCATGTGTGTGTTTACATGGAAAATTGTATTTTACATCTAAGATTCACATGAGAAAAAACATATACCCTTTATTTTTCTAAGCCTAGCTTACTTCCCTCATATTTTCTAGATCTATCCATTTTGTTGCAAATAACATAATAGCTATAATTCTTACAGTGTTAAAAATAATGATTTTTTACTAACGAGCACCCAAGTAGATGGAAGAAGAATAGAAGACTGTCTTTCTCTTCTGTGAGAAAAGAATCAGTAACTATTATTCAAGTGCTGACTTTGATACTGAGAAATAAGGGTGTCAAGTATACCCTAATAGATTATAAACAGAACTCTATACTTCTAAATCAATAAGAGAATCAAGTAAAATGTAGCCCTAATGTGAGAGGTAGAAAGCATTGGAAACTGGTTAAGGGACAAAGAAGCAGATAGCACAAACTAAGATAAAGCCTTAAAGTGAAAGTTAATTTTGAAAAATACAAGTATACTAATCTAGAAAGAAAACACTATTTTTTCTATACTAGCTCCTTAACTAAACAAAATGACATATTTTTAAAAATAAAAGGATAGTGTACTCGAAAGCTGAGGTAAGATCACAAGTTCAAGGCTAGCCTAAGCTATATAATGATACCTTTTCTCAAAATGAATTAATGAATGAGTGGTCAGTGATAAATTCGACAAACATCAATAGCAATAACAATCTGAGAAATTCAGATTTCAGAGAATTCAAAGCAAAAAGCATTCAATGGAAAACATGAATTCCTGCAATAATTTTCTTTGTGCTGGTATGGGGCTTGAACTCAAGGTCTAGGCATTGTCCTTTAGCTTTTTCACTCAAAGATAGTACTTTATCACTTGGCCACACACCTCCCTTTCCAACTTTTTATTGGTGGCTAATTGGAGATAAGAATCTCACAGCCATTCCTACCTGGGCTTGATTTGAACCATGATCCTCAGATCTCCATTACCTGAGTAGCTGGGATTATAGGTGTGAGCCACCCATAGGTACCCGGTTACCAGCAGTAATATTTTAATGTGATGAAGTAAGTGTACCATTGTGTAGTCCAGTGGAATGCTGTACAATCAAATCATCATGTAATCATCACCTTTGGACTGTTTCTCATCTTGTAAAACTAAGGCTCTGTTCTTCCTTCCCTAAACCCTGACACCAGCCCTTCTGATTTCTGCCTCGATAACTCTGACAGTTGTAGGAACCTCCTGGGAGAGGAGTTATACAGTGTTTGCCCTATTGTGGCATCTTATCTCACATTGCATAATGCCTTCAGGGTTCATCCATGTTGTCACACATCTCAGGATTTCCTTCATTTTTAAGGCTGAAAACATCCAACAGTGGTGTGTACACCACCACATTTTTGGGGTTTTTTTGTCCAACCATTGGTGGGCTTGGATTGCCTCCCCTCATTGGCTGTTGTGATCGAAGCTTCTAAGAACAAAGAGTATATTCTATACAATTACACTTTTCTAAGAGTTTGAACTCGGGGCTTTGCGTTTGCTGCTCTTGCTTGCTCTTAGCTGGCATTCTACCACTTGAGCCGCACCTTTCCTTCTAGCTTTTTGCTAGTTGGTCTGAGATAAGAGAGTCATGAGTTTGTCTACTTGGGCTGGCTCTGAACCTTTCTTGTTGCCTTATGCAATGAAAAATTACCCCAATCCAAATAATAACCATAAAATACAAAATACTCAGACTTAAGGGAAGATTTTTCATTGATTTTTTTCTTTTTAGAAAATTTAAGCATGCTATAGAAGTTTTAATGATATATATCAGAATGATATTGTTTCGTTGATTCTTGCATCTTCAGCCCCAACCACAGCACTGACCCAGAAGTGAGCTCTCAATAGCTAATCATTCAGTAAATTGGATGCAAGAATAATGACACTCAGTGTTGGAACCATCATCTATAGATGGCATCCCTTGCAAAAATTTTCCTGGACAAAAAAAAAATGGAAGCATGCCTCAAGTTCAGACACCATCTTCCTGGTTTATGTTAAATTGAGATGGAATGCACTTGGCTACCTCAAGAGGGTTTCTTAAGTCTTAATACTTCACAAAGCTTACATCTCTCTCATTAGACACTTGTCAGCCGATGCATCTGTATAAAAAAAATTTTTTTTTGCAAGGTATATCCTCAGAACGTAATACAATACTTAAAAGAAAACTATTTTCAGGACAAGTCTTCTATTACATTTCAGTCACAGTTGGTAAAATATCAGTCCCACTGGAACATTTGGTAAGGAACTCCCGTTCCTGGTGAGGGCTGCATATGTGTCCAATGCTGCTGGTTCTAGGAGGTGACACGCTGTGCTGTCCATGTCAGTGGAACTATTCTGATCCTATTCCACCATTCAGAGGGGTTACAATTACATGGGCAAGGTAATGAGTGCATTTCTTATCAAGCATTGTTGCCTCCTCCTTTTGTTTCCCCTTTCCATCCCTTCCCATCTCTTCCCTCTCCCCTCCCCCCCCCACCAAGGTTGTAAAGTTCATTTTTCGACTTAACGTCTTGTACATCTTATTGTTGCAACAATATCCCTATTTAAACAATTTGTTTTTTTCCCTTCCCCTCCCCAAATTATACCAACATCAAACACAGTGAAAATAGGGGTTATATGTGGGGGAGGGACATACAAAGCAACAAAGAAATCATCTTATAAATATGTTACAAACAATCCCAAGAAAGAAAAAACATTAACAACATAAAACACTTGGAAATCCTAAAGCTTGAAAACGGAACACAATGCACTGATATATGATATAGGATGCACAATATTGTGCAATGCACCAAGCTACTGTCTTATGATAGCCATTTGTTGGAAAATCATGAACTCATGTTTTAAGTGGTCAGTTTTCAGCATAATAGCTTGCTATGTTGATAGGTATTCATTGTGTTTTAATTTCGTTTTTGATATACAATGCAGCATCATCTTTGCCCACTTAAGATATTAAGGAAGGGGGTGGGAGGTCCCATTTGGAATTCTAGAAGACATTCAGTTGATGTTGGGAAAGAAATGCATGCACTTTAAAAAAAAAAAAAAAAGTCATTCACTTTAATTGCTCCAAGTTTTTTTTTTTTTAATGGAAGGAAAAAGAAAAAAAAGCATTAAAAATTACATGTGTACAAAGATACATAGGTCACAGCTTTGTTTTGTTTTTAATTACAAAGCTTTGGAAAACTAACTAATTAATGCCAGCATGTATGAAATCATGAAGTCATTTCAATCTCATAATGATGAAGAAATTTTATCATGTAGGAAAAGCCTCCTACTATGGTATTGAGATGGTGAGGAACCACAGTAAGTATATAATATATGGAGCAAATTTAGTAAGAAAAAAACACATACTCTTAAGAGCTTGTAGTAAACAAGTTACCAGGAGTCATCTCTGGGAAGACAATGGATGCGTTTAATTATCTTCCTACTGGTTTCATAGAAAATCTTGAGGTTTTCAATCCCAGTGTATTTACACATATCTTCAAAAACACTGAGTTGGGTTGTTGTTGTTGTTGTTGTTGTTGTTTGTGGAAGTACCAAGGCTTGAACACAGAGCCTTGCATTTGTTCAGCTTGCTTGCTAGGCTGGTGCTCTACCACTTGAGCCATGCCTCCACTCCAGCATTTTGCTGGTGAATTGAAGGTGGAGTCGCATAGACTTTTCTGCCCAGCCTGGCTTCCAACTATGACTCTCCCGGGCAAGTAGATCTCCTCTGTATGCTTTTGACCTGTGAGTAGATAAATACTCATTAATATACATCCTCTGTGTGAAGGAACAAAAATAAATGATCCGATGAGTGACTGTATATCTCCAAGAATGATACTCTTTGCCCTGACTTACGTCCTTCCATCTTTTCAGCTTATCCACTCACCAAATGTCCTCCTCCCACCATCTTCCCCAATGCTGAAGTAGTCACTGAGAATGAAGAATTCAACATAGGTATGTACCATCTCCATAGCAGCAGGAAACCCCGGAACAGAGCTGGGCCAGTGGGAGGGGCCAGGCAGCACAGCTCATTCCTACTTCCTGTCTGTGCAGAGAGACAAAGCTCATGCAAGGAGTTGACACTGAGCCCCAAATACTGACGTTATCCTTCCAGCTAACCCTAGGAAGAGGAGCTGGGGAAGTAGCTCACCTCTGTGTGATTTTTGAGAAATAAATCCATGTAAGGTAGTATAAAATGTCTTCGAATATGAAAATACCTATGGTCTCAGACAAGACCAAGCTACAGGAAGGAGCAGCAGCCTGGGCCATTGACTGGAGTTGAGCTTGTTACTGAACAGTACATGATCTACCATTGGTTGTCTTGCCTGGAAGTGGGTTCAAAAAATGCTAAATTGATTCAAAATACTAATATTAAGTAGCACCATCTCACTGCCCCAGAGAATCCCCATGTAGATCTCTCTTGACAGGTGACATCGTGCGCTATAGGTGCCTACCTGGCTTTACCTTAGTGGGGAATGAAATCCTGACCTGCAAACTTGGAACCTATCTGCAGTTTGAAGGCCCACCCCCCATTTGTGAAGGTAATTATACTGGGCCATGTCTTCCTGGGGCCTAGATATCCTCCCAAACCAAGCCCTGGATCTGTGTATCTTTCTCTTACCTCAGTCCCTGCCCCAAAGAGAAGTCTATCTGATGAATGGGCAAAGGAATATGGATGAATGAGAACCCTTCTCCGAGCTCTAGGACTGAGGAGTGGCTACAGTGGCCACATTTGTTCCTGTCTTTTTTCCTTACCTGGCTGTTCCCTGAATTGCATGTTGCTGTGCATAGGGAAGCGGAAGTTCCAGGATGTCAGGGGAGGGTGGCTCACACACCACCCTTCTCCTGCAGGGGTGAAAGTGAGCATTCAGGGTACTGGGTGCAACCCAGGCAGAAGGTGAAATCACTTTTACCTGGCTGTCCCAGCTGAAACCAAAGCCAATCTTCTCCACTCACTAGGTGACTGACCCTGAGCGAAGTTCCTGGTTGTCTCCCCAGTAAAATGAGCATAATGGCCGAATTGTGCCATGGGGTTGGGGTTATTGTAAGGATTAGTGGGTTGGTAACATGAAGTGATTTAGGATGATGTGTGACACATAGTAACTGCTCCCATTGGGTGTGATTACTGTAACTATTACTATTAGAGCATCTAGTATTTGGTTACCAACAAATCCATGGAATGACAGACAGATCAATGGAAGGACAGGTCACTTTCTTCCACCTCTTGGGAAGCAGGAAGAGGAAGAGCCTGCTGTAAATCCAAGTGTATTTATCCTAAAATCCCATGTGTGCTTTCTTATGCTTATTTTATAGATACCTCTTTTGGATTTCGGGGATCTTGCTATTGTCTATATTAAGTACCAACCTCATCTATCTCAAAGCCAGGTGGCAGTGCCCATATATGAACAAGGAAGTTATTTACACCAACTGGTCTGTCTAGGGTCCCAGCAATACAGCAACATTGACACAGAAACATATTTGGGGAGCGGAAGAATGATAGGTGTGGGGTCTTACATAAATATGCTCAAATCCTGGTTTCCAGCAGTATCTTCTGCACCAGGGAGAAGCCAAAGTGTTGGCTCTGGTTCCATCCCCACTCCATGTGTCTGGTGTCTCTTTCTTTCTCCCAGTACACTGCCCAACAAATGAGCTTCTGACAGACTCCACTGGCGTCATCCTGAGCCAGAGCTACCCTGGAAGCTACCCCCAGTTCCAGACCTGCTCTTGGCTGGTGAGAGTCGAGCCAGACTACAACATCTCCCTGACGGTGGAATACTTCCTCAGTGAGAAGCAGTATGATGAGTTTGAGATCTTTGATGGTGAGTCAAAGACCATGTGGTCTTCTGCTGCAGAAGGCACATACTTGCTCTAGGCCCCAGGGATTCTGCACTGCAGTTTTCCTCTTGGGGCTTGCCAGAGGCTCCATGCAGTGCCTTGCTCTAGCATTTTAAACCCAAGACCACGGGGTCAAGTAGGTTCTAGAGAAGCTGCTTGCTTGGCATCCTGGACCTACACAGAACGCTTTGTCACTCCAATTCTCACTCAAAGCCCACAAGCAGTCTTGACCATCCACTGATGAACACATCAGAACAGTGTTCCCAAATGGAACTCACGGAGTTTGCCGTGCACCCTGCTTCTCTTTGGTGGTAGGAAGCAAAACATACGTCCATTTGCTCCTTAGTTTGGGTGTGCCTCAGCACACCCCAAGCCACTGCACCTTAGAAATTTCACTGTAAACTTCATAGAATTTCTCTCTTCCCCTCTGGAACATAGGAGCGTTGCAGAAACTTCTATGCTAATTGTCCCTAATGGCTCATCAGATCTGATTAATATGGTATCTCCAATATAGTAAAGCAGTATGCTCCATTCTGCAGAATGTCCAGATGGTCCCCATCCCTCATAGTATGCTATGACAGGAAAAGCAGGAAAATTAACATAGCTGTGGGACAGAACAATGAATAGGTACTGTCAACTACCTCATGTGACTGCAATGGCTTCTGACCTTCTTTTCTGATGGGTTTGGAAAAGAATACATCATCAGATCCGTGGTTGCCTCCCAGGAAACCATGAGAGTAGGAATCTGCTCTGATGAAGGTACCATACCTGGCAAAAATGCCACTACTAGGTTGCTACTTGGTTTAACCTACATGTGGAGTAGAACTGGGCAGTAGAACTGGACTCTGTTTTGTACCAACATCTCTCCTCATAACCCCTCCCCATTCAGAGCAGCCAGGTATCAGGCACCAATCCACACTCTGAATCCAGCATCTCACATGTGTTTACACATTCTCATTTCAGCGGTATTCAGCCATCTCAGTAAATATTGGTGAGTCTTTTGAGGAAGAAGTAGATGAGTCACTGCTATCTACAATTGATCTTAATTTTTTTTGCACCATTTTGGCTTTCCCTTAGCATAAAGTGTTCTAGAATGGGGAGGGAAGCCTGGCCTGGCCTACAAAGTAGAGAAGGGACTGTAACTCTGTATTGGGGGTGACTTTCTTCCTCATCTGATTAACCATCCCATGGTCTGTTTTACTCATACCTTTTTGGACTCCCTTCCATCTAGTTAGCCCTTTGGAATCTCATATCCAGCTGGGTGCTAGTGGCTCACGCCTGTAATCCTAACTACTCAGGAGGCTGAGATCAGAGGATCATGGTTTAAAGCCAGCGTGGGTAAGAAAGTCCATGAGACTCTTACCTCTGATAAATTGCCAAAACAGCTGGAAGTAGAGCTGTGGCTCAAGTGGTAGAGTGCTAGCTTTGACCAAAAGACAGCGCCCAGGATTGGAAAAAAAATCCCATGTCCTACAAGCTATTTCTCTAGATACTTCAGGCCAGGCCTTCCTAGCTAGAAGATTCTAGAATCCTGCCAGCTCCACTAGGGAGCCCAATTCCATGATAGTATCTTCTTCATCCATTTCAGCCCACAAAGGGCAGCATCACCGGTACTCACTGGTCACCAAAATGCTCTTCACAGCTGGCTTTATTAAGTGAGGACCTCGGGACCACTGAGGATTACAGTCAGCCTGCAGGGTTGCTGCTGTCAAGACAGACCTGTGGGAGCATCAGCATGCCCCTTCCTGAGCCTCTCTACCCTGTGTGTCATGGTTCGCCACAGCATTTCTGGTGGTCCCACTTTACTAAACGTAGCTCATCAATCTCCCAAGCTTCTCAACAACATGTTAGAACTTCCTCTAGGTACAGAAATCCTGGGTTGTGGATATTCCAGTTTTATGCCACCTGAACCTTGAACCAAACCCCTCAGGCTGCAATCCCAGTCATTTATCTTGGGGAAAAAGGCAGAGAAAAGCCTTTCTCAACGGGCCTTGGGGAAGGGATATGGAGCACTCGGCTATTTATGTTTATGAAACCTGACTCTTTTGTGGCTTTACTGTTATCTATTCCTTCAGTGGATATTTTTGTACATATGGAGGACATCAAGCTGTTTTTAGCGTGTACACAAGAAGTAGGGTAGCCAAGTGGAAGAGTTTCCCCTTTTTGGAAACCAGCTCTCCAGCAACCAGCTGCTTGACCCTAGCCAAGTCCCAAAACAGCAACTAGATGTCATCTTGCCTGCCAATTTCTGTAGGTGGGCAGGGACTTTTCTGGAGCAGAGCTCTAGATGGGGCTCAAGAGGAGAGAGCCCTTCTGCAATGTGGAAATGCCAAGTGTCACCCAGCCAGCTGAATCTCATGTCTACATCTGTGGTTCTCTGTAGAGTCAGGATGGCTTATACCTCTGTGTCCTTCTCACTCAGGTCCCTCAGGACAAAGTCCTCTACTGAAAGCCCTCAGTGGGAATTATTCAGCTCCCCTGATTGTCACCAGCACCGGCAACTCTGTGTACCTGCGCTGGTCATCTGACCATGCCTACAATCGGAAGGGCTTTAAGATTCGGTATTCAGGTGAGTAAGTCATGAGGATTCATGAGAAAGGCCTTGGCCCCTAAACTCCTAAGATATTATCCCACATAAGCCATGATCTGTCTCTTCATCAAGGTAGTATGCTTTTGTGTGGGGGTTGGGGGCTTCTTTCCTCTAAATCTGTATCCCTGTGACTGTCTGAGTGGTCTTTGACGTTTTCCTCCCTCCCTCATTCTACTCCTTTTCTCACATTCTTCCCTCTCCTCCCCCTGCCAGCCTGTGTCTCCAAGATAAGTTTATGATCTAATAATGCCTTAGGGAATCCTGTCTCCTTAGAAATTTAGAAAACGTTAATGTAAATTTCTTAACTGGAGAACCAAAGCCAGTGAAGAAAAGAAGGAAGAGAACAAATCTCTTATTGGCCAGTGTTAAAGAGGTAGTGAAGGTTGGGCTGTGTTTTCAAACCAGAGACATCTCTGATTCTCTGCAAGCCCGATCTTTTCTGGTTTGTTGTTGTTGCTATTCATTTGACATATAATAGATGCATATATTTGTGGGGTACCATGTGATATATTTTGTGCATATATACAATGCGTAATGATATAATCAAGGAAATTAGTATATCACCTCAAACATCTTTCATTTCTCTGGATTGAGAATAATCAACATCAAGTGTTTTTCAAATAGTAGATAAATTTCCAGTTAGCTACAGTCATTTTCTTGTGCTGTAGAACTCCAGAACTTTATCCTCCTGCCTAACTGTATTTTTGTACCGTATATCTGACCTCTTTTTATACCTTCCCCACTTTCACTCTCTCCTCAAGCTTTGGGAACCCTGACTGTATGCTCTACGCTATAAAATCACTTTTGTCAGCTTGCACATAAGAGTGAGAACCTGTGGCATTTGCCTTTTTGTGCTTGGCTGATTGCTCTTAATATAAGTCTTCTGTTTCTACCCAGCTTTCTATAAATGACTGGATTTCAGTCTTTTCCGTGGCAATCTGTATTTTATAGGCCAAGTTAGATCAAAGGCCAAGCCTTTGAGACAGCCAACCCAGGCAACAATCTATAAGGAGCACAAAAGTATCTCTAGGAATGTGATGAAGTAGAAAAAAAATGAATTTATCTGAACCTCCATCATGGAGATCACTGCCCAGGTTGGAGAAAAATGTGACAAGCTGTCTGATGGCCACATTGAAAGGCAATGGGTCCCAATGAGCTGCTGGCTGGCCCCTGTAGGCTTCATAGTAGCACTGAGTATCTGGTGCCTATGTAGAGTTCCACCATGCACCAGTGCTCCCTTGGCAGTCTCCCTCACTGTGTTTGACCTGCATTCCAAACAAGTGTTGGACACCTTTTTTAACAAGATTAGCTGGAGCTGGTTTTGGTGGTTCACACCTGTAATCCTAGCTACTCATGAGACTGAGATCCAGAAGATGATGTATCTGAGATCCCAAAGATCATATCACTACATCCCCACCTCCCTTTCCCCCCCAAAAAAGAGCCTCAGCAAAAGCCAGGCTGGAGACATAGTTTAAATGTTAGAATGTCAGCCAAACAAGCAAGTCAATTAACTGTGAAGTCCTAAGTTCATATCCTAGTACCATGCAAAAAAGACTATTGCTTGGGAACTAGTCATGGTAGTATACAACTGTCATCCCAACTACTTTGGAGGCAGAGATAGGAAGATTTATATCCAAGGCCAGCCCAGGCAAAGGCCTGAGCCCCTATCTGAAAAACAATAAAAGAAAAAGCTGTGGCTCAAGCTTTAGAGTATTTCCCTAGTAAGCTAAAGGCCTTGAATTAGGTCCCCAGTATCACAAAAAAGAAAGATACCAAAAAAAAAAAAAAAGAAATAAAGGATGAGGGAGAGGATAGGAGAAGGAAGGAAAGAGCAAAGGAAAAGAATGCTAGTTGGAAGACATGATAGCACTTGGTAATTTGACATCCTTCCCAACTAATGTTCTGAGCATCTCTGGTAGGGTTTGTGACATGCGGTCTCTTGGGCTATGGTTTTTGTCTGTTTCCGTCTTTGTTAATTTCCCAGCATTTAGAGCAGCAGCTGGCACTTAATGTACACTAGAGATCTATTTATTGAACAAATGAATGAAATACATGCAAGCCATCCACTGAGGAGAAACAATCCCTGGGAAATGTAGAGAAATAGATGTCCTGGATTCCCACAGGATCCCCTACACAACACAAAGAAAAATAACTATTTATTGAACACTAAATGTCCTGGGTTATACTAGAAGCTTTATAAACATGGTTATTTTTAAATTGTCCCCAACACTTACAATGTAGTTACAGTAATACAGGTCCAATTTCAGTGATCTGTGATAAGTTCAGAAACTGTACAGCTTGGCAGTCACATCTTTGGGGAACCCTGGCCATTGGGTTTCTTTCCAAGGATACCTTGATGCTGAAGGAGTTTGAACATCTGAACTGAGCCACACAATCTAGCCTGTCTTCAAGCCATTAAAAGGACCACTGAGCAGTTTTCTCTGCTTTCAAATTCGTGTTGTTGTTGTTGTTGTTGTTGTTGTTTTGGCTCTACTTAACCTACTGTCTTTCAGTGTGGACCACTCAGACCTTGCTAAATAATTAGCAAAGGACCCAGCAGTGGCAGGGACAAGGAAATAGGGGCATGGGAAAAAGGACAGGGTCCAGCAGGTAGTACGATGTCTGTCTTCATACTTGTACTTGTTGTTCAGCTTCTTACTGCAGCCTGCCCAGGGCTCCACTCCATGGCTTCATTCTGGGTCAGACCAGCACCCAGCCAGGTGGCTCCATCCACTTTGGTTGTAACGCAGGATACCGCTTGGTGGGACACAGCATGGCCATCTGTACCCGGCACCCCCAGGGCTACCACCTGTGGAGTGAGGCCATTCCTCTCTGTCAAGGTAAGAAGCACATGGGAAGCGGGTCTCAAGGTACTCTGATCCAGTTCACATCCTGGGCCTCGGTCAGGACTAGTCACTTCCACATGGAAGATATTGTGGGTTTGATAATGAGGTCATTTCTTTGAGCAGATGTTTATTAAGGATCTGTAGCTACTCCAGCCCTGGGGATTATATGAACAGAAGGTTTTATTTTCAGAACCAATGGGGGAATACGTGCATGCAGAAATGCAAACTGGCAAGGAAGGACTATAACAGGAGTAGAAACAGTGTTAGAGAGCCCCAAAGTAAAAAGAGTCCCACCTTCCTCATGAACCAGTGACAGAGGGCTCCCGGAAAGGGGAGAGAGTGTCCCAGGCCTCTGCAGCAAGTGTACTGAGTAAACATTTGAAATGTACCATTGAATTTGCATGCATATTCAGACTGGAAATCTGAGGGGGAAAAGTATAGATAAAGAAAAAGTAAAGAGCGAAAAAAATTGTAATCCTGTTACATGAAAGCACTAACATGAACATTTCAGTACATTTCTTTTGTTAACATCTAGCGTGTAAATTGTCATTAGTGTCATGGTTGCATAGGACCCTGGGAAAACTGACATTTACTCAAGCATCACCTTTTTGAAGGTCACATGGAATTCTGTATAATTTGCTTTAGGGATATCCATATTTACTTCCTTAAATATAAAATAAGATTTACCCGAACGAACTCCAAGAAGTGGAAATAAGAAGGTTTTTTTTTCTTTGTTGCTGTTTTTATTTTCTTTATCTTTTGTCTTGTTTGCAAGTTTATCTGTTTGGGGGAGGGTAAAAGGGGCACAGAAAGGGCGGGACAAAGGGTGAACAAATGCAGCAGTGGTGCTCACTAGACACTATGTTGAAATGAACTATGCAACTTGTGGGTAGAGACAGGAGGGAAAAACTGGGAGAGAGCAAGGGAACCAGTGACACTGTTCAAAAAGAATTGTACTTATTACCTGAGTTATATAACTGTAACCCCTGTACATCACCTTTACAATAACAATAAAAATATATATTAGAAATAATAATAAATTCCAAGCAGTGAGATGATTGAATTATAACATATGCAGATTTTTATAGTTTTGTTGCCTGGGTTAGAACACAGGGCCATGAGCTCTATGCTTGGCTTCTCTGCTTACAGATAGGGCTCTACTACTTGAACCCCACCTGTAGCCCAGCACTTTGCTGGTTAATTGGAGATCTAGTCTTGCTGAATTTTTTTATCCTTAGGCTGGCTTCAAAACACAATCCTCCAGGTCTCAGCTTCTGAGTAGCTGGGATTACAGGAGTGAACCACTGGTTTGGCAAATTTACAGCTTTTGATATTTATTGCTATCTAGAAATATCCTCATTTCTTCTTCTACCATTAACAGTTAATGTTGCCTTTTCTCCCATATGGTGTACTACATTGAAAGAAAGACAAAAGGAAGAAAAACAGCCATTTATAGGCTGTCTAGTTTTTATTTTTCTTGGTTTCCAGTGTAAATAGTGAAAGTCCTTTTTTCATGACATCAATCATCTCTGTGAACCCCCCAACCTTGTGGTTTCTCAAAATACAGTGTCTTGGAAGTGGCGCTGTGGGCCCAGACCTCAGGCACAACTGACAAAAAACAAACAAACAAAAGCCAGTGTCTTATCAATATTCTTTCATAAATCCTAAGCCGAGGTCACAGAACACTGTCACAAATGACATGTGGTTTCTATCTCTGTGTGTCTAACCTCATCCAACATGGACAAGTCTCTCCAGAGCTTGAGTAGGAAGCAAGCCTCTCAGCCCCATACTGCTTACGTCTGTCCCCATCCCTCCCTTGAAGGCCCTTGGTCTCAGCTATTCCCTGGCATCCGGGTTTAATGGCCAATAATCATATGCCCTCCCTCACTCCCCAGTAAGATCGTCTCACTCCCTGTGGATTGGGGCTCTCCTGAGAGTACATGTGCCATGACCCTGTCATAGCTCCCCAACTACGGAAAAGCAAGTGTGCTCTGTAAGCATTCGTTGCTTTCAAAGACCACACAGTGTACCCTTACCTAAGTAATGTGTATTCCTCCTATAGAAATACAAAATCAGGGCTGGGAAGGTGGCTCAGGGGTAGAGTGCTTGCCTTGCATGCATGAGGCCCTGCGTTCAATTCCTCAGCACCACATAAGCAGAAAAAGCCGGAAGTGTCACTGTTGCTCAACTGGTAGAGGGCTAGCCTTGAGCTGAAGAACTGAGGGACAGCGCCCAGGCCCAGAGTTCAGGCCTTCGACTAACAAAAAAAAAAAAAAAAGACAAAATCAAGCTGGGTGCCGATGGCTCATACCTGCAATCCTAGCTACTCAGGAGGCTGAGATCTGAGGATCACAGTT
The DNA here is from genome assembly GCF_019054845.1 of Dipodomys spectabilis. Lineage (NCBI taxonomy): Eukaryota > Metazoa > Chordata > Mammalia > Rodentia > Heteromyidae > Dipodomys > Dipodomys spectabilis. The sequence goes on along the minus strand of NW_024870679.1, from coordinate 42,028,435 downwards.
CAAAGCCAGCCCAGGCAGGAAACTCTGTGATATTCTTATCTCCAATAAACTACCAAAAAGTTGGAAGTAGTGCTGTAACTCAAGTGACAGAGAGTAAGCCTTGAGCAAAAAACCTTAGGGACAGCACCCAGGCCCTGAGCTCAAGCCCAAGGACCAGAACAAAAAATACACACACACACACACACACACACACACACACACACACACACACACACACACACACACACACACACGCACACACACACGCACGCACACACACACCCATTATCAAACTTCTACATACATTCCTCTCCTGTTCTTTGTACTCAGGAGTTAGTACTGTCCTTTTTATATCTATATCCTGTATCTTGTCATTTCTTGGATCCAGCCTTCTTTTTGATGGAGAATAGCCTCAAGTAAGTTTCTCAGAAAAGATCCATGAAGTAAATTTTCTGAGTCTATAAATGTACGAAACCATCATTAGTTTCACCCTCACAGTTGGCGAGTTGACTAGATAAAACTCTAGGTTATGAATCACTTCCCTCAGCAGCTTAAAGGCTTTGTTCCATTTTCTTTGGACACCCAGTATCACTGACATCCCAGGGATGACATGTCTTTTCTCTCTCTGGGAACTTGTGGGAATAACTGTGTCTCTTTGGACTTCAGAAATTCCAACTAAGAATGGTTCATTTTGTATCTCTTTGGCTGCTTTTCCATCTGAAAACTTTTGTCTTTCTTCAGCCTTAGAAAATGTTCATGTATAATTATTCCATCCCATCTGCTTTCTCTGTTCTCCATCTCTGAAACTCTGAACAGTTGGACTTCCTGGACTTTCCCTGTATGTTTTCAGTCTTCTCTCTGGATTGTTTTTCTATATTCTTGAAATTTTCCTTTTACTTTTAAACAGTGTGTATTTGGGCAAACATTTTTTTAACTTTAAAGAGCTGTTCCTCATTCTTTTTTTTGCTGTACTTTTCCAAAGCAATGTGTTCTTATTTGGTGCATTCCATATGTCACCTTGACCTTATCAAGATACAAAAACGAAGTCTCATTTTAAAGATCTTGGTTTCCTGTGTTAGATGTTTCCTAAGGGGACTTTTCCCTGATTATTTACTCTCTATCTCCTTCCTACTACAGTTTTTCTTCATCTGTGTGGTAACCTTTCATTGTTTCTATTTAAAAGTAATAGGCTGATTTTTTTTCAGGGAGCAGATGTGTTATTTTGTTATTTTATATAAATATCTTTGCCCACTAGATCTCTACCTTTAATAAGAAGCTATATGGAGGCCAGTATCAGTAGTTCATGCTTGTAATCTCATCTACTTGGGAGGTAGAGATCAAGAGGATCACAGCCTACCCAGAAAGTTTCCAAGACCCCACCTCAACTAATAGCTAGACATAATTGGAATTGCGTGCCTATAATTCCGGCTACCTAGGAAGCTTCAACTTGGAGAATCACAGTGCAAGCAGAGGGCTAGCCTTTACTCTGAAAGACCTTAAATCCTAGGATTAAAAGAGCATTCCTCTGGGACAACAACACCCATCTTAGCATTCCCAGATCTTTCAGAGGAATTCTAGATCCTCTCACTTTTAGTAGAGAGAGAGAAAAAAAAAATCTTCATTTTCATTGGAAAGTAGATACTTAAAAGTCTCTACACTGTACTTGTGGGGAAAATGGAAGAGTCTCACCCTGTGACTCTTTCCCAGGTACTTTGAGTCGTAGCCTTTTTTGCTTCATTTAATCCATCAACACACTCAATCGTCATTCCAGCTTCAGATTTGTCGTTTTTAAATCTCTGCTAATGGTCTTTCCATTTTCTTTTGTTTTATTTTGCTGCTTTTCCATTTTATTGGCTTTTACTAGAATTTCATTGGTGCCTTGGGGGGAAAGAAGAGCTCACAGTATGTGCTCAGAATACGACCTTGAACCAGAAATGCTCAGAACATCCTTTCTCCTCTGCTAGCTCTTTCCTGCGGCCTTCCTGATGCCCCCAAGAATGGAATAGTGTTTGGCAAGGAGTACACGGTGGGGACCAAGGCTGTGTACAGCTGCAATGACGGTTACCACCTCCAGGCAGGTGCTGAGACCACCACAGAGTGTTTGGATACAGGCCTGTGGAGCAATCGCAACATCCCCCCACTGTGTGTCCGTGAGTCCTGGGGTGGTAGAGGTGGTATAAGCAGTGGGTGGGTAAGCAGTTGGAATGTGTCCTGCAAGGAGGGAAAAGCATGTTCATGAAGGTTAGGGGACTCGGGAGGGGAGATGGGTGGGTAGTGGTGTTAGACAGCTTGAGTCTCCATTGAGAGTTACTCTCAGAGCATAGATAAACCAATGTAACCTAAGATGTTTTCATAAGCCATGCTGGAGAAATGTACACATGAAATGTGTCCCTGGATCCCAAGACTTGGAATTGACAACTTTCAAACCATAGTTGCAAATTGGCACCTTGGATTATCTTTAGAATGAAAATAAAGCTTTTTTGTTTTTTGTTTGGACTACACTGTATTTTTATTTTTAAAGATTTGGCTCACACCTATAATTCTAACTACTCAGGAGGCTGAGATCTGAGGATTGCGGTTCAAAGCCAGCCCGGGCAGGAAAGACCATGAGACTCTGATCTCCAATTAACTACCAGAAAATCAGAAGTGGTGCTGTGGCTCAAGTGGTAGAGCACTAGCCTTGAGCTGAAGAGCTGAGACCTACAGCCAAAAAAAATAAGAAAGAAAGGGGAAGGGAAGGGAAGGGGGAAGGAAGGAAGGAAGGAAGGAAGGAAGGAAGGAAGGAAAGAAGGAAGGAAGGATTATAGCTCAAATCAAGTCCAGGCAGAACTATGTGAGAGTCTCCATCTCTAAAATAACCAACAAAGACAGGCTAGAAGCATGACTCAAGGGGTAGAGTACCAGACAAGCAAGTACAAAGCCTTACATTCAAACCTTAATGCAGACCAAAAATAAAAACATTTTTAATCCTTTTTGAGTTTATAGTGTGATGAACCAGATAGGTCCATCTGACAAATGGACTGTTCAATCACACATCTAAAAATCAGCATGGACTAAATATCATCTGCCTCCATTTTTATTGATTATTTTTGGCAGTTCTGTACTCCCTAGTTTGCCAAACCCACTCCCCCAATCATCTTTTTCATTTTTTTACCAAAGCTGCCTAGGGACTGAAGCTTCTTGTCACGGTTACTGCAGTAGGCCCTTCTAGTTCCCAGCCCAGGACTCTTGGAATGTTATCTATAATTTCACAGTCTTCCTCCCTTCTTGCTCCCCCAGCTGTCACCTGCCCTGATGTCAGCAGCATCAGCGTGGAGCATGGCCGGTGGAGGCTTATCTTTGAGACCCAGTACCAGTTCCAGGCCCAGCTGATGCTCATCTGTGACCCTGGCTACTACTACACTGGCCAAAGGGTCATCCGCTGCCAGGCCAATGGCAGGTGGAGCCTTGGAGACTCTATGCCCACTTGCCAAAGTAAGCCCAGGAGGGGAGAGTGGGCACTTTTGCATGCATGGTGCTGCCTATGAAGCACAGCGGAAGAGAAGAGGGTTATTTCCAGGGATCGTGGGCTATCTCTTTTTGGACACTCAATGAGAATTGGGAGATTATAAAAGCCTATTTCTTAAACAAAGTACTTCATACCATCTTTTAATCTCATTAGAAATCGCCTTTTAATAAGTTATCCGGGTCAGCATACACAGATTAATTTATTTGGCCCCAATTATATGTCAGGTACTATTCAAGTACAGAGAGAAAAGATGGTGACTCCTGCCTGCAGGGAGCTTACAGTCTACGGGAGAAATAGACACAGAAGGAATGCCCTTGTGGTGTGTGATGAGACCTTTGAAGAGCGCTGGACAGTGGGAATGAGGACAGCACAGACGACAACCCTGAGTCTGTCTGCCTCTCTTTACTGTTAACTGTTTTATCTTTGGTTCTTTGAAATAGTCTCAAAGCTTAGGGTTCCCAGAAAGCAAGACAGAGACAGAGATTCACTAGAGAGTGTGCCTGGGATCACAACCTACGAAAGAAAATGGAAGCCTTGGGCCCCATGGGTGGAATTTCACCGTATGTGGCAGAGTAGCAGCCACCAGTGTAGAACAGCCCACTGCAATGTAGCCTCAGTGACCTCAACTAATACATCATTCAGAGGCCATCTCATGCCCTGTTGAGGACTGTGAGGCTGCCACTTAGGCTCAGCTATGTAGGGGGAGATTGTTGGCATTGGTTGCCCTGGATACAGGGGAGCATGCCACAGAATCTACGTGAACTACCTGAGGCTTTTTAAAAGCACATACACCTGCACTTTACCTCCAGAGATTGTGGATCATGCATCTCAGGAAGAGCCTGAGCATGTTAACAGTCCCCCACCCCGTGTTTTTAGGGACCCCTGGGTTGAAATAGTCTCAGTCCACATCATAGTACTAAGTTTCAGGAGCTCAAGGTTAAGCAGGCCTTCCTTTGTTACTATTTCTGCTCATCAGAAGCAGCCCACAGCCTCCTTCTGGGCTGGCTTACTGAGTATTTCCTGATCCTTGTAGTCATCTCCTGTGGAGAGCTCCCCGTGCCCCCCAGCGGGCACCGCATCGGGACATTGTCTGTCTATGGGGCAACTGCCATCTTCTCCTGCAATTCCGGATACACGCTGGTGGGCTCCAGGGTGCGGGAGTGCATGGCCAATGGGCTCTGGAGTGGCTCTGAAGTCCACTGCCTTGGTGAGTACCCACTCCAGGCCCATCTTGCATGCCTTCAAACAGCTGCCTGTATCTACTCTTAAAAAGTGCTTATGCCAGGTACCAACTATCAGACATCCACTATGACTACAACCCAGAACCAGTTTCTGTTAGGGCAGCTAAAATAACACTTTCAAGTCTGAGGAGACAAACCTCTGAGAGGTTCTCATTATCACCAGCATGACCAGAATTGACCCTGGCATGATGCATGCAGCTCCAGCTTCCCCCTTACAGAGACACAATCCCATAATGCATTTCAAATACCCCTTATGTCATAGTAGAAAATTATTTTAATATGGTTATTGGTGGCTCAGACCTATAATCTTAGCTTTTCAGGAGGTTAAGATCTGAGGATCGTGATTCAAAGCCAACCTGGGCAGAAAACACTATGAGACACTTTTCTCCAATTAACCATCAAACAGCCAGAAGTTGAGCTGTGGCTTAAGTGATAGAGCACTAGCCTTAAGCAAAGAAGCTAAGGGATAGGGCCAGGACCTGAGATAGGGACCAGGACCTGAGCTAAAGCTCCAGTACTTGCATACCACATACACACAAATATGCATGCACACACACACACACACACACACACACATAGAATTATTTCAAATATATATGTTAGATATATATCAATTTGTATAATTTTATAGATGGTGGTCAAATTTGCTTAATATAGATGTACATCAATTTATATAATTGATATAACATATATAATTAATGTACAGCTATACTAAGTAAATAACAGACACCTGTAAGACATTCTGACTCACAAGAGGCAAAGTTTTATTTCTTCAATGACTGATAGACTCCTTGCCTGAGTCTTAGATTCTACATTCTCTCTCTTACTCCTGCCTTAGACCTCTAAAATCTAAAGTGTCTTAGCCACACAAACCTAATAGAAAAGACTGAGTGTTGTACTCTGGAGACCAGTGTTACCCTCCTAGGTCTCAGGCTCCAATTAAGAACACAGTCTTAGAAGGAGGTCAGGAGCAAAGGAATACCAGGAATATGCCCTACCCAACTCATTTAGCAAAAACATTTGCCTTAGTTAAGAAACTGTGAGTTGGAACCAGTGGCTCACATCTGTAATCCTAACTACTTCAAAGGCTAAGATTATTGGGATTGAGATTAGAGGACATCCCAGGCAGAAAAAATAAAAACATCTAGGAGACCCCTTCGTAACCAAGAGCAGGACGTGGTTATGCACACCATTACCCTAGCAACTAAGAAGTCTAACCTAGGTAGAACCTGCCCCAGTGCACAGGAAACAAGTCTCTGTCTAAAAAATAATCAATAAAAATAACCGTCTCTGGAGGCATGGAACAGCAGTAAGAGTACCTGTTTAGCAAAGTTCACAAGGTCCTGAATTCAAACCCTAGTAGAACCAACAAAAACAGTTTAAATTTAGGTGAATAGTTATTCTCAGCACAAGTAAGTTTTGATGGTTGTAATTAGAGCATGATGCTTCCTACGAAATGAAATAGATGCACAGAAAACGCTACTTGATTTGAAAAAGAAAGCAGTAGTTCCTGTAGTAGTTCTCCATCACTGTGAGAAATTACTTCAGACTATCAATTTACAAAAAAAGAAAGATTTATTTGGGCTCCCAGTTTCAGAGTTTTCAGTCCACAATCACTTTTCACCATTATCTATCTTTATGCCTATGGACAGGCAGTATACCATGGGAAAGCATGGGGCATTGAAGCCAAGAAGCAGAGAGAGACAGAGACAGAGACAGACAGAGACAGAGAGGAAGTAGCCAAGGTTCCAGTATTCCCTTTAAGATCACACCCCCATGACCTAACTTCCTACCACTAGGCCCCACCCCCTAAAGGTCCCACAACCTCCTCTTAGTACCACACTGTGGAACCAAACTTTTAACTTATGGACCTTTGGAGACTTATCCAAATTCCGGAAAGCCCAGAGACCAGGAACAGTGATAACTTCCCACTTGCATACAAAGAAACTAAAAGTCAGAAGGGATGGCCAGTTGAGATGCAGTTTGGGGACTGAAAGTTGCTAAACCCTCAACACCATTTCTTCCATGTATAGGATTCTTGAAGTCACTCCTGAATTACTCACTAAGGGCAGATGGGAAAATGATGGATGTTGGGGGGACTTGGTCCTTTTCCCATTGTCTATGCCTATCCCTATCCTGACCAAGCTCTGTACCTCATTTTCTAGAAGCTCCTCCTGATTTACTTTCTCCTCCATCTTTCTCCACCAAAGCTGGACACTGTGGGACTCCTGAGCCTATTGTCAACGGACACATCAATGGGGAAAACTACAACTACCGGGGCAGTGTGGTGTACCAGTGCAATGCTGGCTTCCGCCTCATTGGCATGTCTGTGCGCATCTGCCAGCAAGACCATCACTGGTCGGGCAAGACTCCTTTCTGTGTGCGTAAGTATGTCATCCATTCTCCCTAGTTGTGGGCTCAGATCCAACATGGACTTTCTTCAGTTCCTCTTGATTATATTTGCTAGGGGTTTTGTTTATTTGTTCATTTTTATTTTTATTTTGAGAGATGAAATCATTTCATCTATTATTTTCAGGTCTCTACGTCATCCTGCTGTAAAATTTATTATTTCCTTCCTTGGGATTTTTTTTTTTTTTTTGGTCAGTCGTGGGGCTTGAACTCTGGGCGTGGGTGCTGTCCCTGAGCTCCTCAGCTCAAGGCAAGTGCTCTTCCACTTGAGCCACAGCACCACTTCCGATTTTCTGGTGGTTAATTGGAGATGAGTGTCTCACAGATTTTTCTGCTTCTGCTGGCTCTGAACCACAATCCTTAGATCTCAGCCTCCTGAGTAGTTAGGGGTGAGCCACCAGTGCCCAGCTTGGGATCTCTTTTGTTTTACTTTTCTGTCCATTTTCTAGATTTTTGGATTGAGTATTTAATCTACCTATTTTCATTTTTTCACTACATTGATTTTTTATAGATACATGTATTAGAAACCATGAAATTTCTTTTGGTCAGCAGTTTTAATTGTGTCTCATGTTTCTAATAATGAATATTTATTATTTATTAGAAATTCTGTAGTTTTGTAGTTTTTAATTTTCCCTTCTACTTATACTTTTTTTTTCTACTTATACTTTTAATACAAGGATCTTTTTAAAAATTTCTAGGCCGAAGGGTCTTTTTGTATTTATGTACTTTTTTATGTATTTAGGTATTTATTTTGTATTATTTACAATTTTATGGCACTGTATACAATATTTCCACCTCTTGGAGTATACTAGTGCTTTTTTGTGGCCTAAAATTTGGCCAATTTTTATGAATGCCCATGTGTACCTGAAAACCAGGAACTACGGTATAGATACAGATAAATGAAGAGAGAGAGAGAGAGAAAGAGAGAGAGAGATTCATAAGATATGTGATTTATAAATCATGTTGTCTAAATCCTCCATATTCTTACTTATCTTTTTTCCCCATGTGATTTTGTTCTGAAAGATGTGTTTAAAGTTTCCTATCAGCGTAGTTCTATATTTTTCTTTGCATATTTGTAGGTTTTAATGCATAAAAGCAGTTGTTGTGTTACTTGGCATACAGATATTCAAAAGTACTGTATCTCCATTACAAATTGTCACTTTTAGCCTTGTAAGATGTCTTCCTCATCATTTTTAACTTTCCAGCTCGAATATTACTTTCTTGATACTAAGCTTAAAACTCCTACTCCCATCTTTTTCCTGTCACACCTTCAACCATCTGTTTAATGATGGATGAATTTCTTAAATTAAGTATGACTCTTATGTGCAGTAATAGATTTGGCATTGCCTTATGAGCCAACTTGGAAATCTTCTTATTTGTAGGTTAAACTCATTTATATACATTGACAGGTCTCAAATGTTCAATCTTAATTATGTCATGTTTTATCTAATATAAAAATCTTATATTTATGATGTATTCCATAAAACATGCTTTCTTTGCCTTTTTATTATCGTGTATTAATTGAACAAAGGTATTTCATTGTGATACATATACACACGTACATATAATGTATCTGGTCACATTCACCTCCTCCATTATTCTTTCTCATCTCTCCACTTTTTTTTTAACCAGTTTCATTACGCTGCTTTCACACATGTATATATAATGTAATATGTTCCTGGCCATTCTCTAAAATCCTATCCTTCCTCCTCACAGTCCCCCTTTTTGGCAACCCTGGGGTTTGAACTCAAGGACTCACCCTTACAAGGCAGGTGCTCTACTGCTGAGTCACACCTCCAGCCTTGCTTCTGGCTGGTTACTTTTGAGACAGGTTCTGACTTCCCACCCAGGTGTAAGCTTAGACCCTGCTTTTCCCAGTTATGACTCCTGTCATTGCTGAGATGATAGCACATACCACTGCATCCAGCTTCCCTCTGTTGAGATAGTCTTAAGACTTTTCTGCCCCAGCTGTCCTGAAACTGAGACCCTTTCAGTCTCAGCCTCTCACATAGCTTGGGATATTGGCCTGAACCACTGTGCTCAGCTATGGATCTCACAAACTTTTCTGCCCAAACTGGCCTCAAACTGCAGCCTCTTAAGTAACTAAGATTACATTCATAAATATATGTCCCTGACACATAGTTTATAAAAGTCCCCATTTTTCAATCATGTTATTATATTTTAGGTCACAATTCTATGTATTTCATCTACATGAAATATGTCATTCTGTGGTGTCATATCCATGTGATATTTAATCTCTCCAAGTTTGTCTTATCTCACTCAGCATGATCTCCAGTTCCATCCATTTTCTTGCAAATTAGATTTCATCCTTTTTATGGCTGAGTACTCAATTCTGTATATACACCACATTTTCTTTATCCATTCATCTGTTTTGAGACACCTACGCTGAATCCTTAGCTTGGCTGTTGTGGATAGTGCTACAATATGCATGTATACCTATTATATGTTGACTTACATTCTTTTAGATATGTGTCCAACTGTGGTATACAAGATAATATGGTACTTCTGTTTTCAGGGGTTTTTTTAAGTCCCTACTTATTTCCATACTAACTTCAGTAATTTACATTGCCAGGATTTGTTTTTGCTTGTTTTCTTGATGATAGTCTCTGACTGAGGTAACTCTCAGTATCAGCCTGGGTGTTATAGCTTACTTCTGCATCCCAGATGTCTGGGAGGTAAAGATTGGGCAGATTATGCTTTGCTTAGGCAAGAAGTTGGTGGAACCCTACCTATTTCAATCAATAAGGTAGGTATGATAGTACATGCCTTCAATCTTAGCTTCATGACATGCTATAGATAGAAGGATTGCAAACCATAGTCAGTCCAGTTATGAATGTAAGAAGATCCTACCTGAGAATCAACTAAAGTGTGTGTGGGGGGGGAACTCTATAATATTTATTATTTACATTTCCTTTATAATCATGAATGTTGAACATTTATTCATGAGGTAATTTGCCATTTGTACTCCTTTCAAGAATTGTCTGTTTGGTTCTTTTGCTGTTTAATTTTTTTAGTTCTTTATATATTCTAGGTATTAGTCCTTTGTCTCATGAGTAACTTGCAAATATTTTCTCCCATTCTGTAGGTTGCTTTTTCATTCTAGTAACTGTTGCCTCTGTTATACAGAATCTTTTTAATTTGATGAAATGCTGCTTTTCAATTCTTGTCATAATTTCCTGAGCAATTAGAATCCTGTTCAGATTCTATCCTCAAATATGGCTCTATCTTCAAACGTTTCACCTGTGTGCTTTTTTTCAGGTGAGAGACAGAGGGATCTAGTTTCTTCTGTTCATTTCCATAACACTGTTAGAGAGTCTTTTGCTCAACTGTCTTTTGCTCAACAAGTGGTAGAGTCTCTTGTAGTTCATAGTTTAAAGTTTGTTGTTATATGTGTTGAGGGTAGGACCAATCAATAATCTGTTCTGCTTTCACCCTAGAATATTCCTTTATTTATATACTGGAAGCCACTAGTAGTAGAAGCCACTTCTAGCCACAGGAGGTCTATAGTCTTGGGGTCAAGCACGTTCCCACTTGCTGCACAAGTCACCAAACTGTGCCCTAGGGACAGCAAGTATTCAAGCTTAGGGAGTTCCTCCAGAACATCAGAACAGCAGAGCATGGGAGTCTGCAGTGACAATAAAGAACTAAGAGACTTAGGCACTCAGCCCACCAGTCTCAGTGCTTTTAGACTCAACCTAGTAGTTCACCACTCTGTGGGAAGGAAGAAGTTGGAGAGATCACAGTATCCCTGGGTCCTGTGTTCAGAACTCTCAACCCAACTGGTAGCAGACACCTGCAGCCAGCATGCAGCTCCAGGCCATGTATTCTACCAGCCAGGGACTCAGTGTATTGTGTCCCATTGATCTTCAGGTAATAGGACTTTCTCTCACCAGGAAGGACAGAACCACGTATCGTTGTGCTCTTTATTCTCAGCAGGTCCATATAAACTTTCTTGCTGACACACTGTGGCAAGATGTAACATGACCCCCTAAACTGCAATGTTTTCAAGTGCCCAGAGTACCTTTGTCTTAAATCATAGGCCCCTTTGCTCAAGACAGCATCTTTCTATAACCCTCTACATTATGGGGAACAAAAATCTTTCTTGTCTGATGCTACTCTACCGCACATGAGAAGTCAGTGTTGCACCAAAGCTATGCACTGTGTTTAAGGGTGACAGGAGGCGTGTACTGTCTTCTAGCTTACATTGTGGTGGTGTGTCAACTTCGCCTTCCTACCAGGGAGCCTAGGCTGGAACTTACAGACTGTTTCCTATTTCACCTTTCTGTTTCTCCATGTTTTTAAGTTGTCCTGTACCTATTTTTTTTGGGGGGGGGGGGGTCCGGTTGTGGGGCCTGAACTCTGGGCCTGGGCACTGTCCCTCAGCTCTTCAGCTCAAGGCTAGCGCTCTACCACTTGAGCCACAGCGCCACTTCCGGCTTTTTTCTTTTTGCTTATGTGGTGCTGAGGAATCGAACCCAGGGCCTCAGGCATGCAAGGCAAGCGCTCTACCACTGAGCCACCTTCCCAGCCCCTGTCCTGTACCTATTTAAGACTGCCCAATGTATGTAGTTTCTCTTTTGTTACTCTTGACTTTTCATTCATGGAGCCAAATTGCCCAGCTTTAGCTCATGGTGTGTGTGTGTGTGTGTGTGTGTGTGTGTGTGTGTGTGTGTGTGTGTGTGTGTGTGTGTGTGTGTGTGTGTGTGTGTGTGTGTGTGTGTGTGTGTGTGTGTGTGTGTGTGTGTGTGTGTGTGTGTGTGTGTGTGTGTGTGTGTGTGTGCGCGTCCACAGCTTCACTTTCAATTTTTTTACTAGTCAATTGGACATAAGTCTCATGGACTTTCCTTCCTAAGCTGGCTGAATCTCAGCCTCCTAAGTAGTTTAGTTAAGATTACGGACATGAGCCACCAGCTCTAGGGCTTGGCTCTTTGCTTTTTTTTTTTTTTTTCAAACATTTCTTTTGGCATTTAAGGTTTGGATCTTTTTCCATTTGCTTACTTTTATACTTACAACACTGTATTGCCATATATCCCCTGTTTCATTATTTATCCTTTTATTATCTAGTTTATCAATATTTAATAGCATTCTTTAACTTTCACATATTGGCCAGACCACAATCCATGAGCTTATTGAATTCTCTTTTCCCCTTTCTCTTTCCCTTTCCTTTTCACTTGCACTATTTCTGCTTTGTCAGGGCATAAGACATTTATTATGATAGTGTTCCATATTATGCTTCTGTCCTTTTGCCTCACCTTTACCCTCCTCCTGGATTTACACTTAAATACAGCAAGCATGCACAAATGTTGAAGTTTTCTCAATTATCTTTTAGTAAAGTCTTTAAAAGATTCTTCAGTAACATCCTAATGTACCCCAACTTGTTGCATAGTTTAAACTGTTGGTCTGTACCATAGAATTTGAAGGAGTATTGGAAGTGTACTCAGCCATAGAGCATTTACCTAACATGCTCAAGGCCCTTAGTTTTAGTTGCCAGTACCACAAAATAAAAACCTGGAAAGACAACAGAATTGGATATAATTATTATATATATATATATATATGTTATATAATTTAATAATATGCAAGAATATCTAACATATAATAATTATATAACCAATTATTGCCAAGACTTTCTAAGATACTCCTTCCATTTTATTTTGCCTTGTGTATTTGTCTTCTTGTTTGGTCTCAGGATTATACCTATTTAAGTTATGCAGTATAATGTTTGTATGTATACATGCATAGAGAAATGATTGCAACAGTCAAGCAAATGAACATATCCATTTTCTCAGATACTTATCTCTGAGTATATGTAATAGAAACACCTGAAATCTATTCTCCTAGGAAATTTCCATTCATTATAAACTTTAGTCATCATGCTGCATTTATTCTATGTAATATTAGCAACTTTGAACCTTTTGGCCAAGTCTCCCCATTTCTCTCATGTCCCCTAGGTAACTGCCACCTGTCCTCTGTGTCTGTGAATTCAGCATTTAGAATTATAATATTAGTCTAATTCTATCTTAATAAGTTATTTGGTGGTTTTCCAGAGTTCTTGATTTTTTTTCTTCCTTTTTCCCTAGAGCCTAATATTTTTACAAACATGTACCTTAAAGCTCACTGTTCTAAGACCATTTCCCAGTATTCTGTAGGTATTCGAATATTCAGACCTTTTCATTGCTTTATTTCTGAAAGATTTTTCTTCTATTATAATTCTAAATACTAGTTCTGGTCACTATGCTTGGTTTTATGCTTGTTTCTCTGCTTCCAAGTAATTTAACGTTTGTAGCATTCTCTGCCTTGCAGCTATCCTGCAGACTTGAGGTTGTTGGTTTTTTTTTTGTACTTGTGTTTGTTCTTCTTATTAATTTTCATTTTGGGGATTTAGGTGATCATTATCCTTGGCTGCCTAGAAGTAATTTGGGAAATAATTTGGGAAATTATTCACTTTTTAAAGTTCCCTAATGAGAGTCTTTATGTAAAATGCAAGGACTTGTTCTTAATTTTTATAACATGGATTTTTATTTTTTAATTCTTCATTTTCATTTGATCTTTTATATGCAAGTTAGGACAATAAAATAATGAGTCTTTTCTGTAGCAGTGGGTGAAAAGTGGTCTTGATGACTTAAGTATTAGGTTTACAGATGCAAGACTCATCTGTGTACAGTCATTCTTTTAGATGTGGTTTTAAAAGAAATCACATTTATTTCCAGCTGAGGGCACAGACTTAAATGCCTTCAGCAAACTGTCACATCAAGATATTTGTGTGTAAATAGTGTGGTATGCTGGGGCCTAACTTAATGATGCCCAACTTGAGGCCTACGTTGTAATAATGATTAGTGCAGCCCAAAGTTGGACCCTCAGGTATGGGCCACCTGAGTTCACATCCCAGAATAACCTGCAGTCAGCCCCATGACTCTTATGACTGTAGACAACTCAACCGCCTTCCCTCAGTCCTCATTCTCTCATCTCTGAAAAGCGGGAACCTCAGAGACTACTGTGATTTTAAATGAATTAATACACACGTATAAATGGTTAGAATGGTACTGGTGCTGCACTGATGACACTGCTTATACTGTGATGATGATGATGATGATGATGATGATGATGATGATGATGATGATGATACAGACAATGGCAAGGATTATCTGCCACCTGTTATACCACAGAACCCATTATCCCTGTGCCAAGCCCCATTCTCTCCTGGATCACAGATTTTGTGTGTTCTCTGGAAAAGAAGGCAGAAGCAAAAGAATAAGGTTTGCAGTTTTCTATGTTTCCACTTCCATCACACATAAATTCAAGGTTCCCAGTATCAACTCAACTCTCACTCTCCCAGCTCTCCTCTATACTTCCTCTACGAGCTCTCATGACCTTTCTCCGCTTAGCTGCTTCACACTTTTATCTGTCTTCTACAGACCCACACTCCATCACCTTATTTGCAGTGTAAACATGCAGCTAAAAAACCATAAGGATGACCAACAATCAGAGAAGCAGGGTTCAGAACTCAGAGGAACCACTTAGAAATAGAGCTACTTGATTGGGGCTGGGAAGGTGGCTCAGTGGTAGAGCACTTGCCTTGCATCCATGAGGCCCTGGGTTCGATTCCCCAGCACCACATAAGCAAAAAGAAAAAAAGCCGGAAGTGGCGCTGTGGCTCAAGTGGTAGAGCGCTAGCCTTGAGCTGAAGAGCTGAGGGACAGCACCCAGGCCCAGAGTTCAGGCCCCACAACCGGACCCAAAAAGAAAAAGAAATAGAGCCACTTGAACAAATCACCTTAAATCTCTGAAAGTTTGTTTGCCCATTGAGAAAAGGATGGTACTACCCTTAGAGAAAAGGGGATAAAATATGTTAATGCCTGTAAATCTGAACAACAGAATGATCTCAGTCTCTTATGTTGCACAGGTGATAGTATCTATCAATGAGACCTTCCACTTCCTGTTTCCGTACCCACACCTCCATCCTGTCTGCATTCTCCCTTGTCCACTCTTCCCCTCCTCTCAGTAATAAAAGAAGCTCGCTCCTGACCCCGATGAATCCCCATCCCTCCTTCCTCCTCAGTGAACTCAGTCTAGTTTTACCTCTCTCCTCTATTCTGCTGCCCTGACCTTTCTGCAGCTTGGCCTATAAGACATCGTCAACACACGCTTTCTTAGCACCTCCCAGGAGCCAGGCATTGTGCTGGATATTGTAGATAAACATGAAATGAATGTGCCATGATCTCACCCTTGGGAAATTTAGGGCCAAGAGGTCCATGTGCTCAAGCTCCAGTTAGATACTCAGGCCTCAGTAAGACCACTGCTTTTCTCCTAGGAATGCCTTGTCCTCCCCTTTGCAGCTGGTATTATTCCCTACAAAAATAGACTGATATTGTGTGTGTGTGTGTGTGTGTGTGTGTGTGTGTGTGTGTGTGTGTGTGTGCTTAAAGTTGGCCATGCAGCTGTAGAGGTTGCCAAATGGAGAATCTGCAGATAGGTTTGGGGAGGAAAGTGGGTTGGAGCCCCAGCAGAGAATTGCTGTTCAAGGTTGAAGGCTATTTTCTGGAAGAAGCTCTCTTCCTCCTGAAGTAAAATCATATCTGTGAAACCCTTCAACTCATTGGGTGAGGCCCACCCATGTTATGAAGGGTGATCGCCTTTACTCGGTCTCCTAATGTAATGTTTAAAATAACTTCACCAGAACATGGAGAGTGTGTGTGACCATATATCTGGGCGCCATAGCCTAGACCCATTGATAAAAAAAATTAGCCATGACACAGTTGTGCTGCTTGAAAAGTTACCCATTTACATTGTTCCCACATTTTCCCTTTATTAGAAGCAAAAGCCACTATAGAATTCTTTCTTCATCACTTCTCTGCTCCAGCCAGAAATTACATGCCCAGCAATAAGAGCCCTGGTACTGGGCATGATGCACTGTCCTGGGGACCCTGCTGCCTGGGAGTAGCAGGACACGATCTGGAGATGAGCAGAGAGCAAGCTCAGGACCCAGAGGGCATAAGGAACTAGTATGTGGGAAAGGGAGAAGGAACCTGGAGGTAGCAAGTGCTCCTGAGGCTTCTTGGACAGAGCTTGTGTCCTGGGAATGTAAGGCAGGAAATAAGCCAGAGCTGCAACTCAGCAAGAGATGCTTCCAGTCACTAGGGATACCAATGGTGGATGCTCTTCTGTGTTCATCTTACTTGAGCTATTGGGGAGTCTTAACATGAGGTGGGGACTGTCCCCCTGGCTTTGGTGTCCACTGCCCATGCTGCCAAGCTTTGTTGGGTTATATATGAACCTTCCTCAAGTCCTTCTGCAGACTTTTGCCTATCCATATTTAAGAAGGTGGCATCCCAAAGGTCATCCCCAGAAATTCTTCTCTAACTTCTCAAGAATGTTTTGTAACCTTTAGGGGTACAATGCCGCTCATGACCCTTTGCCAATCTGGTGAACATGATAGATCCTCATCCAAACTGGCTGCCTATACTCAATTCCATGTGTATAATGACAGTGGGTTCATAAACCCTGTGAAGCTTATCCTCACTCTCCCACCAACCTCGTTGACATTGCCAAGTCCTCCTCTCCCTGGAGACCCAGTTCTGATGTCATGTCAGGGAGAAGAGGATGAATCTTGAAGGTATGTAATAATCACAAGGCTTACCTATCTTCTCTTTTGATTACAGCAATTACCTGTGGACACCCAGGCAACCCTCTCAATGGCCTCACTCAGGGAAACCAGTTCAATCTCAACGATGTGGTCAAGTTTGTTTGCAACCCTGGGTACATATCTGAGGGGGCTGCTAGGTCCCAGTGCCTGGCCAGTGGGCAGTGGAGTGATGCACTGCCCACCTGCAGAAGTGAGTTGCCTTTCTTGTCCCCCTGCTTTTCTCACTACCTCTGACATCTGTGTTTCTGTAACCAAGGAATAAAGCCCAGTGAATTCGGTCCTGATGGTATTCTATTCAGACAAGAAATTCAGAGATGAGGATTTTTTCCAACCTCTAGATAGAGAGCTATGTAAAATTTCCACATGAGTTTCCATAGTAAAGTCAAAACTTAGTTTCATTTTTCAAGACTTGCTTATATTTCATGGAACAAATAATTTGTCATAGTTGTAAAGTCCCATTAATTTTATTTTTTCTTGGTACAGAAGTGTCTTTTCTCATATAAACAAGAAATCTAGAAGCAGTACTGTTTCTGTAGCTGCTCATTGAAATCTAGAGCAACATCTTGATGGTTCCTCATGGTTGCAAAATAGATGCTGAAGCTCCTTTGCAACTACATTAGATAGTCACCTATGCTAGTGGAAAATGTGAAAGCAGTAGAATTGGAATTAAAAAGTAAAAAAGCAGAGGTGTCTAAGAATTAAGATGAAAGGGACACAAAGGAAACCAAAGACTTAAGAGCCAGACGACACAGAAGATATTCTGGCCTCATTTGGATTACTTAGGAAGAAACTTCTAAAGCTTTTAAAGGCTTTTTATGGCAGTGAAGTCAAAGGCTTGTCAAAGGCAAAACTACTGGATAGTGCCTTATCAAAGAGGAAAGGGTATATTCCTGCTCATTCCATTCTGAATGTGAAACTCAGGTAAGAAAATGGACTTGTGCTTTGAAAGCCAACGCATTTATGGTATATTGTCATTCTGCAAAAATTTCACTCTCATTTTTTTTAATAAAACTGCTTTAGAAGCACTTGGACATTTTAAAATCAATTGTATTTCCCAGGGCATTTATGGTTCCCTAAAATATGCATAAAAGTATTTCAACCTATTTCCAAAAGAGACCAGTTGCCGTTCAAGTCAGTTCAAATGTGTCACTTTTACAGTGGACAAGCTTGCTGTGGGGGCCACTTTGGGCCAGGGACCAGGTACACCGAGCTGAGATGGTTGTACCTTCCAGGAATGCAAGTACAGCAAGAACTCACAGTCCCAACTGGCAGTCAACAAGAGCACTAAAGAGGGCAGGGCTATCCAGTCCAGCCAGCCTTTCTAAGGATAAATGAATCACCTGACCAAGTGTCTAAGGTGGACAGAAACCTGCATCTACCAGACCCCACCCCTATCCCCCAACCCCTAATCCCTGCAGACAGGACCTGCCTTGTCAACCAGCTTTGGAGATTTTGCTGGGCTGAGAATGCTTGTCTGTCAAGACTTCTGAGTTTGCATTTGAAAGCTGAGTAAAATCCTCCCATCCACATTTCTATCTCCAATCATCCCATTCCTTTGCAGTCATCAACTGTACAGATCCCGGGCACCAAGAAAACAGCATCCGACAAGTCCATGCCAGCGGCCCACACAGGTTCAGCTTCGGAACCACTGTGTCCTACCAGTGCAACCACGGCTTCTATCTCCTAGGCACCCCAGTGCTCAGCTGCCAGGGAGATGGCACCTGGGACCGACCCCGCCCACAGTGTCTCTGTGAGTAGATGCACCTGTGTGGAGTAATTGGCAGGGTGTGACATGCCACATCACTCACTGTTCATGCCTCTCTGTGGGTGTGGATGGGTGTGGGTGTACGCGCACGCACGCGCGTTCAGGTTTGTGTATAAGTGCATGCATACTGAGGAGTGCCCTTGGCATTATCCCTGGCTGCTTCTTGGTCATCCAGACCCTTTTCAAGTCCTATTGGGAAGCTGCCTCACCAATTCATGTGCTCACTTCCCGGCTAGAAGCCAATCCCTTTCCTATCTCCACTATTGCCACCAACTTCTGTAGACTTTAGAGGTCCTTACCTTTAGAAGGAAGCTATCTATCAGGGCCCCTTCTCCTCACTTAGTTGCTTCCAGGATTTTTTTTTGGGGGGGGGGTTCTCTTAGTGTACTGTAAACAGTTATTTCTTTTATTTTTCTTTCATTTTTCCCCTCTTTGGTTTACCCCCTGTTGTCACTGTTTTATTTTTCTGTACTCTTTGTATGGTATAAGTTTACATAACTTGAGGATGGGAAGGGGAAATCACAGAAACGGTAAGACAAAGGACAAATAGTGAACCAATACAACAGTGATACTCATAAGACATAATGTTGGAAATGAACTCCACAATTTGGAGGGGAGGGGAGTTAGGGGGAGGGAAAGTAGAAAACAAGGGAAAGGGTAACACTCTTTGAAAAGAAATAATACTCATTTCCTTAGTTATGTAACTGTAACCCCTCTGTACATCACTTTTACAACAAAATAGAAAAACAATATCCAAACCCCCCTCTCTTTGGGGAAATTGAAGCAGAAATGCCTAGCTCTGAGGGCACGCTGGCCTGAATGCCAGCTGTAGATTTTTCCATTTAACAAGCTATGTTGTTTGGGAGAACTTTGCTCACCTTCCAGAGCTATGGTTCCTTCTGCTATGAAAATGATGCCAGTATTTAATTCTACAAGGGATTAAATGGTAAAAATTCTGCACAAATGGCTCATTTGTTATCTGATACATAGAAGCTACTTCATAAGTAGTTAACTGCATCAATTATCGTTAGGAAAAGTTATAGGGACCACATGGAAAGAAAGTTTGGGGAAAAGCTCAGTACCAGGACATCTGATGGTACTCCCTCACATATCCTTATGAAAAGACGGTATTATTCTTCACTTGGTTGACTTGGAAATTGTACCATGAGGTGGGTAGGCACCATTTGCGGGTGAACATGTATGCTCCAATAGAAACCCAGGATTTCCCTTTTTCCCTGCCCCCATGACAAGAGTCCTCAACATGTGCAAAGTAATGGCAACTCATCCCTGTAGAGTTATTGAGATGTTTGCTGTTCCCCACAGTGGTATCCTGCGGCCATCCAGGATCTCCACCTCATTCCCAGATGTCTGGAGACAGTTTTACCGTAGGGGCCGTGGTGCGTTACAGCTGTACGGGCAAGCGGACTCTGGTGGGAAATGCCACCCGAATGTGTGGGCTGGATGGACACTGGACGGGCTCCCTCCCCCACTGCTCAGGTATGGAGCCTGGCATCAGGGAAGTCTTCTGGTGGAACTTTGGCTGGAGAGAGATGAACATGACCCATAGATGGGAAGGGATCACACCTTTGGGACTCTTATCCCATCCCTCACAGGTGGAGAGATCCCAACTGGACATCAGTCCTTGTGGTTGGAAGGAAACCAGAATAAAGCTTCTAGTGCTTTCTGATCTTTAGTATCTAAGATCAACCGTATGGCTATTCTTCTAACCACCTAGCATGAAACTGAAAGTCTCTTCTATCCCAAAGTATAATCTCCCTTCACTGAGTTCTATTAAGGAGGCTAGAAAATATTGCAAAGATGATTATTGACTAGGATAGAGAACTAAGCCAGTAAGCCTCCAAAACCCTATTGAGTGAGCTTTCATTATTTTGTGATCTCCTAAGTGATCATCCAGAATGTGGACAGTCTTCCTTGACAACATCAAAAGTCCTTAAGAGAGACTAGAAGCCAGAAGTCACTTTGAGAGCATGAGAACACAAGGAACCCTTCAGGAGAACGTGGTATCCATTCACAAAGGGACATACATTCTGCTGTTCAATCTCTGATCTGGAATAGCCTATAGAATACTTAGTGTCTTATCTCTCATATATCCATCAGAGATGATAGGCAGTTAGGAGACCAGAACCATAAATTGAGCCTTCCTGCAGATCTCTTCGGACAGAATGAAGATAAATCCTCTAATGTTAAATTAATGACCCTTAAATGCCTTAGAAAAGAAAAACACACCATCAAGAAGTAACTCTACGTATATACCAGTGGACAAAGTAGATTTAGTTCCTTTTTTCCTGAAATTTTACCTAGGTTGTCTTTTACATCATCTCCTGTTACTCCTTAAGTTCTGAATCCATTTTTTTTTGTTTTGTTGGTCATGAGGCCTGAACTCTGGGCCTGGGCACTGTCCCTCAGCTCCTCAGCTCAAGTCTAGCGCTCTACCACTTGAGCCACAGTACCACATCTGGCTTTTTCCGCTTATGGGTGCTAAGGTATCAAACCCAGGGCCTCATGCATGCAAGGCAAGCACTCTACCACTGAGCCACCTTCCCAGCTCCTGAGTCCATTTTTTGAGCCTCATTCTGTGCAATTGGAAGAACCACATAATGTATAACAAAATTGCTGGAGTCCTTGAGCCATCAGCCCCTGGACTATGATGGACATGCAGACATTTCAGGAGTTTGAACCACATGTCAGGAAGTTTATTGTCCCCATCCCCATCATCATCACCTTCATCGATGTAAAGAACTGCCATCTGCAGGCTGGGGGTGTGGCTCCCATGGTGGAGTGCTTGCCTCGCAAGTCCATGCCCTGGGTTCAATCCCCAGTACTGCTTCCCCTTAACGATGGCCCCATCTTTCTCTCCCCCAGTCCCCCACTCCCTTTTCTACCATGCATAAACCATGATTTATTTGCTTCTCTCAGGAACCAGCACAGGTGCTTGTGGTGACCCTGGGATCCCAGCCCATGGCATCCGACTGGGGGACAGCTTTGCCACGGGCAGTCTGATGCGTTTCAGCTGTGAAGCTGGCCATGTGCTCCGGGGATCATCAGAACGGACCTGCCAGGCCAGTGGCTCCTGGAGTGGCTCGCAGCCTGAGTGTGGAGGTAATGTATGTGATCATTCTGCTTCTCCCCTTTGCCCCACCCTAGTGTTCTCATCTTCCTCCCACTCCAGCCTCTCACAGAAAAACATCATCCATGCCCCCCCCACTAAACCCTTGGTTTGGTGGGGAGTGGGTACTAACATATAACTTTGATTCATTTCCATCAGTCATTCGAAGATCATATATTCCTACCTCACCCAATAAGGAAAGAAACCAGAAAGACTAAGTTTAATTCATACATTTCTCATACAGTTTCATTTAACCACTGTGTGCTAAATGCTGTAGTTTGTGCTGGGGACACATTAATGAAGAAGACAGACACCCTTCTATGGTCTGAATGAATGCTTGTGTCATACACTCTTCCCACAGTTCATTTGGTAAAACTCAATCACCAAGGTGACAAGGGATGTTATTAGGAGGTGGGACCTTTGGGAGGTGAAGAGATGATCAGAGCCCTTGTGATGGGGTTAGTGCCCTTATACAAGGGAGCTCGGTGAGGTCACTGAGCGCCCTTTCCTCGGTCATGTGAGGACCCAGCAAGGAGGTACTATCCACAAACCAGAAAGCAGAGTCTCACCAGACACCCACTCTACAGATCCCTTCATCCTGGACTTCCCAGACTCCAGAGTGTTGTTTATATGCCACCCAGTCTATGGTATTATGTTATAGCAGCCTGGACAGGCTAAAGAAGGCAACCTCTCCAATCAGAGCTTACCATCAAAGGGAAGGGACCATTAAACAAATGTTCAAAGTATCAAGGAAAGTACAAGTGCAGTATTTAAAAAACAAAACAACAGGGCTGGGAAGGTGGCTCAGTGGTAGAGTGCTTACCTTGCATGCATGAAGCCCTGGATTTGATTCCTCAGCACCACATAAGCAAAAAGAAAAAGGCTGGAAGTGGCGCTGTGGCTCAAGTAGTAGAGCTCCAGCCTTGAGCTGAAGAGCTGAGGGACAGCGTCCAGGCCCAGAGTTCAGGCCCCATGACAGGACAAAAAAAAAAAAAAAGAAAAACAAAACAACAAAAAACCTTTAAAAGTAATCTAGGCCTTCATTGATGTTTTGTGAGGCTGTACCAATAAGAGAAACTGTACTTGCCTATACACATAGTAATGTCTAGAGGGAAGGGTCTATTTTTTTTATTGTGAAAATACTGTACAGAGGGGTTACAATTACATGGGCAAGATAATGAGTACATTTCTTATCAAGCATTGTAGCCTCCTCCTTTGTTTCCCCTTCCCATCCCTTCCCATCCTCCCCCTCCCCCACCCTCCCACCCAGTCCTCCCCGCCCCCCCCCCCCACACACACCAAAGTTGTAAAGTTCGTTTTCGACATAACGACTTGTACATTTCATTGTTGCAATGGGTCCACCTGTATCCCTATTTAAACGATTTGTTTTACCCAGAAGGGTCTATTTTTAAATATCTCTCTCTCCAGAGTCAACTTTTTGCAGCCAGTCCCCAAATCTCTCTTTGAGAAGTTCAGCCTATAGAACACTCTTCCCCACCAATTACATTAACTTTCCACTTTCCTTTTTATATACATACATTGAGTATTAGGACTATATTCGTCCACCATTCCTGTTTCCATTTGTCTACACCTCTCCCACTCTCCCCTTCCCCTCCAACATATTTTATGTTTCAGCTTCCGATATTCATTTTGTTAAACTTTAATTGTTCAGAGGAGTCACATCACATACTCTAGCCAGCTATATATACATATGCCCTTATGTATATTTATATGGGAGGTTATATTTTTTGTCTAAGATTCACATATGAGAGAAAATATGTATTAAGTTGGTAATTTAATAGCCCAGAGAATGATTTCAATTGATTGAAAAAGTGTAATTTGACTGTGGCTAGAACCTAAGGACAAAAAGAACTACAAAGAATTCTTAAACTCTTTTCAGAAATCATATTGTTAGTAACAATATTGACATTACTATGCTGAAAGTATTACATATGCAATACCATAATATGCATGGATACAAACAAATACAAATTATTTACTACCATTAAGGACCAAGATTTTCAGCATCAAGGAGCTCTAATCTAAAAACCAAGAAATTAAGGGAAAACCTAATCCTAAATTTGAGTTGATAAAATCAACATAAACAATGTGTTTGCAATTTTTTTTTTTTTTTGCCAGTTGTGGGCCTGAACTCTAGGCCTGGGTGATGTCCCTCAGCTCTTCAGCTCAAGGCTAGTGCCCTACCACTTGAGCCACAGTGCCACTTCTGGCTTTTTCTGCTTATGTGGTGCTGAGGAATCAAACCCAGGGCCTCATGCATACAAGACAAGCACTCTACCACTGAGCCACCTTCCCAGCCCTGTGTTTGCAATTTAAAAGTTACTTTTCCTAGCTCTCTGCAATCTAAACCTCTATAATGAATGACTACTCAGAATGGATGACTAATAAGAACCCTTGATGCTCAGATTGTGGTCTCCAAATCTATCCTCCATTAAAGGAACCAGGTTCCTTGGAAAAATGGCTGAGTTCAGGGCTGAAGCAGGGAATAGACAAGATAAGCAGGGACTCTAGAACCCCTGCAGCAGGAAATCCACCAAAGATAACTGGAGTCATGTGGAAGGAACTCAGGAGCCAACATGAAGAGGCTCCCAAACTCACCAAAGATGGGATATAAATGATAATGAATGGCAGCATGTAAGTTAGTTTAAGTCAATGAGTTCAAGAAGTAAACTCATTGGTCACCTTTGGAACTTGCTAAGAATTCATTACCCTGTGTCTTTTTTTTTTTTTTAAGAAAGAGTCAAGCATTTTCTAGCCTTCCTGAATGAATTACATTTAGGGAAAGCAAATATATTTGATGATGAGAAATTCCCTTAACTCTAGCTAATGCAAAAAAAAATGATAGAATTAGAATATCACAATTTTCTATTAGAGAACCTAGCCAATGATCATCAATTATTGCTAAAACCATGAAGTGAGAACATAATGGGATTTTTGTAATACCAGACTAGGTGGGTGAGCCTGCCACCATTGATCAGCCTCAACCTCACAAAGCAGAAAACAAGGAGACATTCTGTGTCTCCTGACACAATGCAATAGGAAAAACACCAAAACACCTAAAGCAGCGATGCCAAAAAGTAGAACATGATGACAGGAATGACAGGGAACTGAGAAGCAAATTCCACAATATCTCACTGATACAAAATCAAGAAGATGGGGAGTTCTGCAGGACACATGCCCTGATTTCTGTAACAAATAAATTATAGCAGATGAAACCATAATCCCCGAATTCAAAGTCTTAGAGACACACCAACCAAATGCCACAGCCTTATTTGGATCTTTATTCAAACAAATCAACTACAAAAAAATGATAATTAAGAAACATTGAGCATTCTTGGAATATTTGATGACAAGAAGGAATTATGTAAAATCTTGGATGTGATCATAAAAACAGTCTTTTCCCAAATAACAAAAACACTATTATTTAGGAATTTTAAAAAAATCAGGCCAGCCATGGTGGCACCTGCCTGTAATCACAGGTACACAAGGAAGGGTAAGTAGTAGAATCACTGTTGGTCCAAGGCAAAAGCACGAGACCCTGCCTAAAAACTAAAAGCCGTAAAGACTAGGGTCATCGACTGAGTACTTGGTACAAGGAAGAGTACTTGCTTAGCAACCACAAGGCCCCAGTAGTCCCCCTAGCCTCCTCCACCAAAAAAAGGTAATAATAAAAATATTTTTAATTGTTCTGGTAAATAATGTGATCTTCGGCTTCCCAGTGATCTCTTGTGGGAACCCCGGGACTCCAAGCAATGCCCGCGTTGTGTTCAGTGACGGCCTGGTTTTCTCCAGCTCCATCGTCTATGCGTGTCGGGAAGGCTACTACGCCACAGGCCTGCTCAGCCGACACTGCTCCGTCAATGGCACCTGGACAGGCAGCGACCCAGAGTGCACAGGTGAATGCCAGGTCTTCTTGACTTAAGAATGGGATCCGTACGGATGTTGCGACTGTGGGGAAGGAGAGGCAGGAAGCACTGACCTAACTAACTGACTTTAGAATGGGCAGTGCCAATGGGGGTCAATAAGGACCCCCCCAATCTGAAGGTGTTCTTCCTTGGATGGGTGGGGGGAGCAGTATGCATGACATTGGAGTCCTGAAGAGAAATGGGGTCCAGCTGTGAGTGAAGAATACTGCATCTATTTTACCCCAGTCATCAACTGCGGTGACCCTGGGATTCCAGCCAATGGCATCCGGCTGGGCAACGACTTCAGATATAACAAAACAGTGGCATTCCAGTGTGTCCCTGGCTACACGATGGAGTCACACAGAGTGTCTGTGCTGAGCTGCACCAAGGACCGGACATGGAATGGGACCAAGCCAGTCTGCAAAGGTGCGTCTGAGGGTGGAAGGTGTAGACAGAGAGCCAAAGAAGCGACACAAATGGACATAGGCGGAGGTAACAAGGGCAAGCCCTAATGTCTTACCAGGAGTGTGCAGGAGAAGGGCTGGTCCTGAGGAGGGAGTTGGAAAGCACTAAGGTAGGGCCTGGACCTTGAACATCGAAGCCAAGAGAGGATGAGGTTGCCACACTTCAGAGGGTTCATTATAAGGTGCAAAAGAGATCAGAACCACCACAGTAAAGAGGTTCTTTTTGGTTCTTCCTACTTGGCTCAGACTCCAGGTCGAGCACGGTAGGCAGTAGGAGGCATTGCCCAGGACGGTTTCTCCAGAACTCTGACATCTGCTCTTGCCTCTCCCCTCCCCAGCTATCATGTGCAAGCCCCCTCAGCTCGTCCCCAATGGGAAAGTGGTGGGTTCTGACTTCATGTGGGGCTCAAGCGTAACTTATGCCTGCCTTGAGGGATACCAGCTGTCCTTGCCTGCGGTGCTCACCTGTGAGGGAAATGGATCCTGGACCGGAGAGCTACCTCAGTGCTTCCGTAAGTGGCTTGCAAGGGGCTTTGGGTACATCCTGTGTCATGGTTTCTTCCCTTCCTCCTCAGGGCTCTACTGCCAGAAAGCCCAGAATAAGTAGATCTCAATCCAGATTGGGGAAAAGCTTCCTCAAGACACTGGTAAAGAAAGAAGTTGAAAAGAAGATGATGATCATACCTTAATTGAACCCTGGTTATAGACACTGTCTGGGGTCTCAGTGGAAGGAGATGAAGCCAGAAATAAGAAGGGGTTTCTTGAGCTGATGGTGAACTGGCTCTAAGTACATCCAGAGCTGGAAAAGTGTCTGCTGTGTTCTGATGAGCCCAAGTCCATTCCAGGCCTGGTTTTGTACTGAGGTCCTCAGAGAAGCAGGCTGTAGGATTTGTGACCCACATGGAGAATAGATTCTGGAAGGTTGTCTCAGTGCTCCTGGTTGGACAGACAATAGGACCTATTCTTTCCTTTTTGCTGTATATTTATATTAGTCTGTAGAAAACTGCCCACACACTCCTGATACTGTTTAAATATCTCTGTAAATTGGCTCCAATTTGGGAACTTCAGCAGGGATTAGGATGACCTACTCAAAAGCAGACACAAGCAAGTGGTTCACATTAACACCTCTTAAGTCTCAGGATTGTCTGGATGCTTTTCCTCTTGAGAAATAGCTGGATTGCTTTTTTAACAAAGAATTGTGTGGGCTGGGATGTGGCTTAGTAGTTAGAAAGCATACTTAGCATGCATGAGGCACCAAGTTCTTACCCAGCACACATGCACATGGACATATACACATGAAATGAGTTGTGGTCATTGTAAAAAGAGAATTGTATGCCAGGCACAGGAGGCTCATCCTGTAATCCTAGCTACACAGGAGATTGAGATTTGAAGATTGTAGTTTGAAGCCAGCCTAGTCAGGAAAGTCCATCAGGAAAAAGATTGGAAGTAGAACTGTGGCTCAGGTAGTAGAGTGCCAGCCTTCAGTGACAAAGCTAAGGGATAGTGCCAGGCCTTAAGTTCAAGCCCCAGTACAGCACACACACAAAAAAATATTCCATATTATAAAGTACAAAGAGAAAAATAAGACTTTCCAAAGATAGCCATGGTATTGCTTTGCACTCTGCCTCCTCATGGATCATGATGCATTTTTGCATGTCTAGCCAACTATGTACATGATTTTATAAGTGACAGTAGATTGTGCTGCACGTGGTACTGCATGACAAATTTATTGACAGGCCACCAATCCTTCTCCATCAGCATGCACTGACCCATGCATCACCATTTATAATGTCTTTAAAGAATGTCCTTGTTATACGTCTCACACTTTGTTTATCCTTCTCCTATTGGGGATGAGTTTAGTTTGTCCCCACTTTGTGTTAAAAGCATCTGTGTCATAAATATCCCTGAAATGGCATTGTTCTCTCCTGTGGTTAAGTTCTCAAAGAGAATGCTCAACCAGTGGGCAGCAAGTCTGCATTTTCTGACATATGCTGCCCAATTGCCTATCAGCCTACCTGATAGCTCATGCCCATAATTCTAGCTACTCAGGAAGCTGAGATCTGAAGGATCCCAGTTCAAGCCAGTCTTCTTCCATGAAAAAAAAATCTGAGACTTTTCTGGAGACCCCATCTCCACATGGTTGGATATCAGCTGTGAGTAAGAAGGCTAATCAAGAATGTAAGGCCTGGTACAGGAAGGAAGGAAGAGAGGAAGGAAGGAAGGAAGGAAGGAGGGAGGGAGGGAGGGAGAGAGGGAGGAAGGAAGGAGGAAGGGAGAGAGGGAGGGAGGGAGGGAAGGAAGGAGGGAAGGGAGGGAGGGAGAGACGGAGGGAGGGAGGGAAGAAAGAAAGAAACAAACAAAGAAAAGAAAATGGCTCAATTTATATTCTCCCCTGAAGCTGTGAGGATGTTTCTTGGCTCACACCCTCATCAACAATAGGTTCTGCCAATTTTTTGAAATATCTATAAATCTGAAGAGTTTCAAGAGATAGCTCATTATTTAATAAATGGCCTCCATTGCTAATTAGAAAGGCTGAGCTGCTCCTTCTTGCCTTGCCAGCCTTCCTTGATATGATTATTTCTGTTCAGCTCGGCTTTAAACTGGCTTCTAATCAGTCACCTAGACTCCCAGCTTTCAGGGTACCTCAAGACCCTGCATGTACACACACACACACACACACACTTGCAATAATTGTAGTGTTATCATAGGGAGCTTTGCTTTTGGTAGTGATTTTATTTTATGCCAGTCCTGGGGCTTGAACTCAGAACCTAGGCACCCTGAGATTTCTTTTGCTCAAGGCTAGTGCTCTTCCATTTAAGCCACAGTGCCACTTCTGGCTTTTTGGTGGTTAATTGGAGATAAGAGTCTCATGGACTTTCCTGGCTGGTCTGGCTTAGAACTTCAATCTTCAGATCTCAGCTTCTGGAGTAGCTAGGATTAAAGGCGTGAGCCACCAGTGCCTGACTGGTACTGAATTTTTTATGGCACTCTGTGATGGGAACTTGACCAGAGTGTCAATGGAACTCTTTCAAAAGAAATTTCACAGCACATATCAAGAGCTGAGAACATACTCAAGCCTTTGAAGATAGTTAGCCCACTCCTAGAAAACCCCCTAAGAAAATAATACAAGTATTCCAGATGGAGTGGCACTTCCTGCACATTAGCGTTCTGTGCTACACCTGTTCTCCCAGCAACTTGGGAGGCAGAGATGGAGAGGTTAAAGGCTCCAGGATGGCCCAGGCAAAAAAAGTTGTCAAGACTCCTATCTCAGCCAACAAGCTGGTTAAAGTGATATCAGCTTATAATTCTAGCTACAAAGTAGATGAAGGTAAAAACATAGTAGCCTGAGACTGGCCTCAGACAAAATGATGAGATCCTATTTTTAAAAGAACTGAAGTAGTGTGTGTGTGACCTGTGTGTGTGGTGGCTTAAGCCTATGATCCTAGTTATTTGGGATGCAAAAGTGGATCATAGTTGTAGGCTAGCCATGGCATAAAAGTTCGTGAGATTCCTTCTCCATCATCCCAGCAGCAAAGACAAAGAACAAAGGCGGGGAGGGGCAGGAGGTTGGAAGACTGGGTTCAAGCCATGGAGCTAGACCCTTCATCCTCCCTTCATTCCCCTTCTTCCAGCTGTGTTCTGCGGAGATCCTGGTGTTCCTCCCCGTGGGAGGAGAGAGGACCGAGGCTTCTCCTACAGGTCATCTGTGTCCTACTCCTGCCATCCTCCTCTGGTGCTGGTGGGCTCTCCACGGAGGTTTTGCCAGTCTGATGGGACGTGGAGCGGCACGCAGCCCAGCTGCATAGGTGAGAGGGCACGTGGACAAAGTGTCCCAGCTGCTGGCCAGCCCGGTGGTGGGCGCAAGATGCTAGCTTTCCTTGCCTAGCTTGGGTGGTCTCATCTGCACTGGGGAATGAGGCCTCCCCTGAGCTAATGTGTTCTAGGGAATCAACAGTCAGTCAGGATCCCTGAGGCAGGACGTGATCTCAGAAGGCAGGGGAGCCGCAAGGGGGAGTGTTCTCTTTCCTAGGCCTGATTCTCAGTGTGGGAGAATATGGAGTGAGAGATCAGGGACCATAGGGTCTGCTTCTTTGTTTTGTCCCTCCAGATCCCACGCTGACCATGTGTGCGGACCCCGGCATGCCGCAGTTCGGGATACAGAACAATTCCCAGGGCTACCAGGTAATATGGTCAGCCAAGACCAGATCTCAGTGCCCATCCCCCTTCCAGTCGCCGTCAGTGTTGGGACTCAGGGTCCTTCCTGGGGGCAGCACAAAGGGAGGTCAACCTAGAAGCTACCTCTCGGAACCATGCTCCACTGGAACTCCCTGCAGAGCCAGTAAAGCTCTTCCGTCCGCCAACACCAATAAGATTGATGAGGGAGACCATGTGCTGCCTTAAACGCCGCCCAGCAGGCCCAGAGTGGGAACCACAAGGGACACAGCAGGAAGGTCAGGTCCACCAGCCGGCCATCCTGTCGGGATGCAGACACACATCTGCACCCACCTCTCAGAATGAGCCTTCTTGGGTAGCCTGGACGGGACACTCTGAACAGAGTCAAGGAAGCAGAGACACTGGAATGATCTCAGGGCAGGGAGGTGGGCTAGAGCCCCAGAAGAGATCAGCAACTAACCTGCAAGTGGCAGGCTGGAACCAGTCACATGATGTCATGACTCCTCAGTCTGCACTCGGGCTGGAGCAGGAAATGGGGAGAAGGGAAGACAGGGCAGGATGGGGCCAGCTCTGTTCTAGCAGCTGCCCTGCGGGTGACAGAGGGCAAGTGATGGGTGTGGTATAAAGGGGGCGGGAGCAGGGTGGGTTGTCCTTTTAGGAAGAGCAGTTAAGGAATAGCTTTCTAAAGATAGCATTTGAACTGTGGCCTTCACAACAAGAAAGGTCAGCACTATTTAGAGCAAGACTGCATTCCTGACTCTGCAGTAGAGCAGGGGAGGTGAGGAATGCTGAGCACTAGGCTAGGTCTGAAGACATCAGGCTCTGGCTGGTGAGGTTGTACATTCACACTCTCAAAGGCCCAGAAGTTTTACTCCTCAAACATACCCCTGAGATAGTCTAGCAGTGCCACCAAGAACAAGAACAACACTGTGGTAGAGTCACAGGTTACTATACAGCTACGCAAATGAATGAACAGGAACCACCACCATCACCATTCTTTTGAATAACGAAAGTGAGATAAAGACTAAAAACAAAAAGAAAACTTACTAACTAGTTTAGAGATGAATGGGGCATGTGTACGATAAGATTTGTTTTTATCAAGGCAAGAAAATAAGAACACAAATCTGGGCACCGGTGGCTCACGCCTGTAATCCTAGCTACTCAGGAGGCTGAGATCTGAGGATCGCGGTTCAAAGCCAGCCCGGGCAGGAGAGACCGTGAGACTCCTATCTCCAATAAACCACCACAAAACCGGAAGTGGCGCTATAGCTAAAGTGGTAGAGCACTCACCTTGAGCTGAAGAGCTGAGGGACAGCACCCAGGCCCAGAGTTCAAGCCCCACGACCGACAAAAAAAAGAAAATAAGAACACAAAATTTCAGGTGATGGTCACTCTGCAGACAGAGAGAAGCTGAGGAATGGAATGCATAGATATAGAAGCAGGGAGGAATGCATAGACATGCAGCCCTGCCCCACACTCCTGTGCTGAAGTGCTCCATTTAAGGAGCTCATTTTATTATTACTCTTGTTATCTCTATTCATATTTTTTTGCATGCCTCAGATGATCACAAAATGAATTTTTACAAAGAGGAAGGTATGGGCCAGGTCACACAGGACCCTGAGGCCAGAGGAAATAGTTCAGATTTTATTTCTAATGTCATTTGTAAGCAACTCAGTTTGATCCAGCATTCGAAATACTACTCTGGCTGCTGAGTGGAGAATTGGGGTTAAGAGAGGAAGCTCTTAGACAAGTAGGACACTGTTGTGGCTTGGGCAGAAAAGGTCTATCCTCTCCAAAACCAACTAGAAAAAAGCCAAGCTGGAGGCATGGCTCAAGTAGTAGAACACCAGCTAACCAAGCAAGCTCAGTGAGCATGAGGCCCTGAATTCAAATCCTGGTATGGGGAAACTGAAGTGATCATTTAATTTTACACAGCTTGTCACATTTTATAAAATGCTCCAGCCCACTGTCACATTTGAGTGGCACAGCGTGCCAGAGTAATTGTCACCCATACACGTGCATGCACACACACACACACACACCTTCACATGTGAGACGACGATGGTTTAGGATTTCATTCACGATGTAATCCATCCAATAAGGGCCCTGATGTAGCTCGGAAGCCATGGTTTAGGATTTCATTCACGATGTAATCCATCCAATAAGGGCCCTGATGTAGCTCGGAAGCCAAGTGCCGCCTTTGCCATCCACTGCCCCCAAAGGATCAGTAAGATTTATCTGGGCAGAGAAGACTGGCGGAGGCAATGGCATGAGTTCTGGTTGGACCATGAGACGTTGGGCCTGATGGAAGGCGATGACACCTGTCTGTCCTTCCACAGGTTGGGAGCACGGTGCTCTTCCGCTGTCAGAAAGGTTACCTGCTTCAGGGCTCCACCACCAGGACCTGCCTCCCCAACCTGACCTGGAGCGGGACGCCACCCGACTGTGTCCGTGAGTGTGGGGCTCACCCCAGACGTCACCCACATCCCCCAGCCCGAGGGCTGCAATGGCAGGCAGCTCCCACCTTCCCATCCAAAACAAAGCTGGCCTCTGTGTACCAACACCCGGAGCCTCACTGACAGTCTCCACATGAAAGTTTGTTGTTGTTGTTGTTGTTGTTAATTGAAAGCCATCCCTAGGTCTTAGCTAAGAAAACTCTATGCAGTGGCAGCAGAGTTCTAGGAAGAGTGCAGGTGTCGGCCACGATTACTCATCTTCCCTTGGATAAAGTGCCATTGGCTTAAGTTCACCAGAACTCAACAAGCCAGAAGCTACATGGGTTCCTTTCTAGGGACCTCATGCTTGCGGTTAGAAGGATGGGGTGAGGAAGGGGGACACTGGGCCTGGAAGGACCCAGAAGGGGAAGGAAGAATTCCATGTAAGAACAGGAGAAGGGAGGAAATGATCCCCCTAAGGGCTCAGCCCCCTCAGGTCCTGCAATGCCTTTCCTCTTCCCCAGCCCACCACTGCAAGCAGCCAGAGACGCCAACACATGCCAATGTTGGGGCCCTGGACTTGCCCTCCATGGGCTACACGCTCATCTACTCCTGCCAGGAGGGCTTCTCCCTGAAGGGCGGCTCAGAGCACCGCACCTGCAAAGCGGACGGCAGCTGGACAGGCAAACCGCCCATCTGCCTGGGTGAGTGAGCACATTGGGGGAGCCGCTCCAGAGCAGAGCCAGGAGGGAGGCTGGGCTTGAGCTGAAAAAAGGAAAAGCAAGAAACCAAGCTTTGCAGGGGTAGACCTGTCCTCCGATTCTCTGAGCTGCTGTGTCTCCAGGAGATCAAACCCAAGCAGTATAAAAAGACCCCAAGGTGGACCCATCTGTTTTCTCTTGCCTGGCATTAGACACGCTCTCATGGGAGTGTACTTCCTGAGAGAAGCTCAGACTGGTCTTGCAATCAATCGGGCAGGGGCATATTAGAACCTTGATAAGACATGACCATGTCCCAGACCTCCTTCCCTCTCTTTACATTCTTTCCAGCGGATATATAAGACCTGCACCTGCATACAGGACATTCTAATACACATACACACTGCGTAACATTCAAATCTGGGCGAGGGCCTGCCTCCTCGCAGTGGTCATTACCTCTCCATCTTCATCATCTGCGACTTCTCCGTTCATTGTGCCTTGATCATCCCTACCGTACCTGTCCTGGGCCCTGGGGATTTGGAGGTGCAAATCACAGCTCTGCCCTGAAAGAGCAAAGAGAGGGTTGTGAAGACAAAGGTGTTACCAGCTGGAGCAGTCATCTGGAGGAATCAAGAGATGCTCTGACTGCTGGGGAGTGAAGAGGAAGGGCATTAAAGAGCAGGAGAGGAGCCACCAAGGAAGGCTTCCTGGAGAAGGTGATGTGTAGATGAAGGATGACGCATCATGTTGGTACTAGAACAGTCATGAGTCCTCTCTTAACAGGTGCAGGCATTGTTGTAGTCCTTGGGTAACTCTCTTCATCCTCATGGTCAGACTTTGAGGAAGCAGGCATAGAGAGGTGGAGAAGGAAAAGAACTGACTAGTCTAATTTTTAGGGCCCTTGCTTTCCATCCAGCCCCTCCGAGGAAAGGCCAGAATCAGAGCTGTCATCAGAGCTCACATGAAGTGGCATTCATTATTTTACTTTCTATTTTTTTACCTTTTTTTATTGTAAAAATACTGTACAGAGGGGTTACAGTTACATGAGCAAGGTAAGGAGTACATTTCCTATTGAGCATTGTTGCCTCCTCCTTTGTTTTTCCCTACCATCCCTTCCCTCCCTCCTCCACAACTACCACCCGCCCCCAAAGTTGTAAAGTTCCTTTTCAACATAGTGTCTTGTACATCTCATTGTTACAATGGGCCAACCTGTGTCCCTATTTAAGCATTTTGTTCTTTCCCTTCCCTTCATTGTTTTACTTTCATTGTATGAGTTGTCATAAATTTTCTTTAAAGGGTTGCATTGTTTTATTTATTTTTAATGATAATTTTTAAGTTTTAATTGACACACTGGTGCATATTTATGCACATAGCACAACAGTGTAATGATCAAATCAGTATAATGAGCAATTAGCTCGTCAAACATTTAGCATTTCTTTTTGCTTTGTTTCAGGCTGTTGTTTTTGTGGTTGTTTTGTTTTGAGACAGGATCTCACCATGTAGCCCTGGCTGGCCTCATGATCCTCCTGACTCAGCCTCCCAAGTTCTGGGATCATAGGCATGTATGGTGATACCTGGCTTGCCACTTGCGGTATCTTTGTGTTTTCCATATATAGTAATAACCTAAGGATCTTTTTTTAAAGTACACTTATTCATTTTTTATATTTTATTCATTTTTATAATAGACTATTTTGGGTGTACTAGTCAGTAGCTGTTATCCATTTTGAGAACTTTTTCATCATCCAGAGAAGAAACTTGTTACCTGTTAAATAACAGCTCCTTGTTTCTCCCTTGCCTTACCTCTATTACTCTCTCTGTCTCTAGGAAGTTACATGTTCTAAGTACTTTGAGTTAGTAGAACCATACAATATTTGTCCTTTTGTGTCAAGCTTATTTTATTTGGTATAATGGTCTTGACTCATACTGAATCTTGCTCCAGCCCCAGGCCACCTGTTCCGGCTCCATGTTTTTAGCAAGTACCAGAATTCCATTCCATTTTTATGACTGAATAATATTCCAGTGTGTACATATATACCATTTTGTTTATCCCTTCAACAGTTGGTAGACATTTGGGACTTTGGTGACTAGTGCAGCTGTGACCATACATAGACACAGGGGTTTTTAGTTCTTTAGGGTTTATATAGGAGTAAAGCTATAACCCTAGGTATGTATAACAATTTAAGGAGCTCTGCCTCAATGCCTGTACCATTTTTCAGTCTTCCCAGAAATGGCTCAGGGTCCCAATTCCTCTACATCCTCACCTATCCTTGTTATTAGCCATCTTTTAGTACCTCCTCCCCAAGCAGATGTACAGTGGTACCTCATGATTTGCTCAACCTTTTTACCTAATTACTTACTTTTTTTTAAACTGACAAATATTGATACACCACACTACAGCATGATGTTTCATCTTATGTCAACATTGTAGCATGGCTAAATTGAGCTAATTAATATATCTATTGTCAACATAATTAACATTTTATAGTCAGAACACTTAAAATCTACCCTCTTAGCAAGTTTCTACTACATCTTACATTGTAGTCAGTCATGTTCACTATTATGGCCAATAAATGTGGAGCTTATTCCTCCTGCCTAACTGAAATTTTGTACCTTTCACACCACCCTGCCCAGTCCTGGCAACACCAGAGGCTGCTTCTCTGAGTCTGATTGTCTTAGAGGCCACTTTAAGTGTACTCATAAAGTAGTTGTCTTTCTGTGCCTGACTTACTTCACTAAACAGAATTTCTTCATTCTGTCAAGACAGAATTTCTGTCTTTGTAAGGACTAAATAATATTCCACTGTGGGGAAAGGGGCACAGAGAAATGATGGACAGTCGAATAAATTGATTCCATATCGTGGCTATTGTGAATGATGTTATAGTGTACACAAGAATTCAGGCAGCTCTCCAGAATACCAATTTCTATTCCTTTGTGTGTTTTTCCAGAAGTGGGATTTTTCTGGATCATGATGGTTTATATTCATTTTTAGGTTTTTCTCTTGGCTACTTCAAGATTATAGTAGCTCCTGTTAATTGTTTAATGTAGTAATGATTATATTTACTAGTATATCCTAAGACAATGTTTAACATTTCAAGGGGTGTAACTGCTGTAACTGATTTCCTTTGTAATTCTTAGTCCTTTTCTTATTTGTGAGATGGGTCTTATTTGTGAGATGGGTCCTTAATATCACTAGACCATCATCTCACTCAGGTCTACCTCCTGCTCTTATATCAGAGAGCCCATTGACCTAATGTCGATCCGTTGGCCGTTACTTTTCAAACAGTGTGAATCAGAAGCTGACTCTGTTTTCTACCTTCCATTCTCTTTCCCCAGCAGAGGTCCGGCCCAGTGGGAGACCTATCAACACTGTACGGGAGCCTCCGCTCACTCAAGCCTCAGGTAGCTATTGTTCAGATTGTGGGCTAAAGAAATTGATGGGCATTGGCTCTACTGCCAAATTAACCATGCAGATAGGATGACTGAGAGCCCAATGGGACAATCTGGAACCTTCTGTAGATGAACATCCAATAGATGTCCCCACCCAGCTCCCAAGCTAAGAAGACTTCTAAAGGGAGAGATCAGAAACCTCATCCAGAAGAGAGAGGCTGCTCCTCCCAAAAATCATCCTTGACCCTTCCTGACACAGGCCCAGCCAGTCAGTGGTCACACAAACACAGAGACCCAGGTTCTATCCACTTGGTCCCTGGAAGTGGTTACTTCTTTGAGACAGGTGTCTCAAATTTGTCCAGAGAAGGACAAATTACCCTGATAAATAAAACTATTACAGAATATCACATCATTATACACACTTACATACATTTAGCACATGTTTTAGTCAGCTTTCTATTATCATAACAAATACCTGAGATAATCATTATGAAGAGGAAAGGTCTATTTTGGCTCACAGTTCTGGATGTCAGTCCATGATTGGTTAGCCCTGATACTTCTGGGCTGGTGGCAAGGCAGCACATCATGGAGAAAGCATGTGGTGGAGGAAGCCTGTCCACCTCATAGCCAGGAAGAGAAAGAGTCTGGGGCCCACAGTCCCCTTTAATGGCATGTCCCAAACCCTAAAACCTCCAACTTCACCCAAACTCTTAAACTTTCTGCCACCTCCCAATAGTGCCATACTAGGGATGAAGCCTTTGGAAAACATTCAAACTATAGCTGTACATTTGCATGTGCATCGCACAGGAAGCAAGAGTAGATTAGGCATCTCAGACTCAATTCTGGTGCCATTTTGGTCCCTGACCACCTGTGACTTTGGGCAAACAAACTTCACCTCCAGCTTCAGTTTATTTTTTGAAAAATTGGGATCAAAATTCTTGCCTTAAAATTATTCCAGGACAAATAAGAAACTTTAATAGCTGTGAATCACCAAAGGCTTTTATGCCCTCCACAATGAGCCTCATGCAGCTCCCAGTACTCATCTTTGGAGCCCTGTGGTGACCCTAAGAGACAGGTGGAATGGTTTCACTTATAGAACAACAGGTGTGGCAGGAACAGGGAAGAAGCTGGCAAGTGACAGAGCTGGGATGGAATCCAGACTGTCTGTCTCATAGACCCACATTTCGTCTTCCTAGCACACTATTTCCCATCAGTCTCCCTCTTTCCCCTCTCTGTTTTATAAACTCTTTCTCTCCTTTCCTCTCTTCTTGTTTCTCCTCTGTCTTCCTTACAGTTCCCTTTCTCTTTTCTTTTATATATATAATTAACAAATAATAAATGTATTTATGGATTACAACGCGAAGTTATAACAGGCATATATGTGTTTCTGTGTTGCAGTATAGCTAAGTGAAGCTAATTGATAGCCATTAACCCTCTGTGTTATTTTCTTGAGACAAAATTTAAAATATGCTCTTTTAGCAATTTTGAAATATTATTCTATTATCACCCACCATCATCCTGAGGTACAATCAGTCACTATACCTTTTTCTCCTGTCGAGGAGAAACTTGTCACTCTTCACTCTTTCAGCTTGCTCCTAGAAGTAAGATTGTGTTATCTTTCTGTCCCTGGTTTATTTCACTTACCATAAGGTCATACCAATTTATCCTTCTTGAGACAAATGGAGAATATTCTGCCTTGTCTATACATCCCACATTTTTTTCTATCCATTGATCTGTTGGTGGAAACTTTGGTTGATCCCATAATTTGAGTATTGTGTGACTAGTATTGCAGTAAACAGGAACCCAGAGACATCTCATCAACATCCTGGTTTCAATTCCTTCCATGCACCTGCCCTGAGACACAAAAGGATTGAAAGAGGCACAGGGCACTCTACCACTCTACCACCAGTTAGATACTGGGAAGGGAAACTGCTTCCACGAGTGAGCTGGGAACTGACATCAAATGGCCCTGATGCACCTTCAACACACAAAGTCCCTCTCTCTCTCTCTCACATATGGTTCTCCACTTCTCTAGTTCCAGGGGATGTTTTTGCCAAAAATTCCCTATGGAAAGGAGCCTATGAGTACCAGGGGAAGAAGCAGCCAGCCATGCTCAGAGTGACTGGCTTCCAGGTGGCCAACAGCAAGGTCAATGCCACCATGATTGATCACAGTGGTGTGGAGCTGCACCTGGCTGGTAAGGAGGAGGCCATAACCATGAAAGCAGGGCAGATGATACAGGCCATGGGTACACCTCTTTGTAAGCATGAGTCTCTTGTCATCATGATGTCATAGGTCATCATGATGTTGCAAATCATGATGTCATTTGTCGTGATGTCATGTTATTTCATGTCATGGAAGACCCAGACCAGTTCATTGACCATGGGGAAGAACAGGTGTCTATTCATTGTTATTTTCATGGGGGAAAAAGACATCACCAAGGGCAAAGGGAAATACTGGATGACAAACACAAAAACTCAAATGTATGAAGAACTCTTGTATATAGAGAGACTGGACACTGCTAGCTCTAAAGCCTAACCACAAATAGGAACAGAGAGCCCTCAGCAGCCCAATACAATTCTTAAAAATGAAAAAAATAATTTTCCAGCAGCAATCAAATCAAAGTAAACGCAAAGTATCACTTTCCACTTTGCTCATCTGTTCACAGCTTTAAAAACAATAATCCTCAGGGCTGGTCCAGCTTGACCATAACAGGCAAAGTATACAATTGTAATACAGCTCTAGAAAATGGCAACTTATATCAAGTCTTGAAAATAACTGGGTCTATTCATTACATTTCTATTTTATCATCAGAAATTGATGTGGAGGGAGTCAAACATTTATGAATAAAGAATGTCCACTTTCTAGAGCTATTTAGAATTTTCCCCAAATAAAGTCATATGTCTGTGTATACATATATATGCATATATATTGTCATGTTGTATTTGCTAGATAAATATCGTGCCAATTTGGGGAAATTTTGCACATTACATTTAAAATACAACTCTAGTTTCTGAAAGAAAGAAAAAATGTACTCATAAGAAAGAAAAGGAAGTATTTACACCAAGCATTAGGAATAGTTATTTTAGTACATTTTACAATTGTACATACTTGAGGAATACAGTTGTTATTACTTAGTAGCAAATCAGAGGAGATTTTTTTCTCTGTTCATCTCTGTACTTTTCAAAGTTCAAGTATTATCGGAAAAACTGACTTCTTTAGAAAATAAGTGTTTTGGTTTGTTTTGAGTAGATGGTTAGATGAATGAATGCCTAGTGAACGTGAGAAATCACAGCCCTGGAAATGAGGTCCACTCATTCATGCGTAAAGCACTCACGCTGCTCCAGGCAGCCATAAACACACTGACATACACCTGTGTGCATGCCTGATACCTTCCTGCACCAACCAGCCTGTAAACACACTTGTGCATTAGCAATCAGATCAAAAGACACAAAACCATATTGTCCCAGATGCGTGCATGAACCAAGTCTGCCCAGCACTGCAGTTACTAACATGTCCATGCACATTCCTGCAAAGATTCTCATTCAGCACACACATAACTCTTTACGTACTTATTTACAGGTGCGTAGGAACATTCAAATGTACAGGAAACTTTCTACCAGCATTTGAAATTCTCAGGCACAGCAATTGGTGTTTGGAGATTATTTTTGCAACTCTTTCAAGAATACCCCCTCTAACTTTTTTTCCTTACTCAGGACATTACAAGAAAGAAGATTTCCATCTCTTACTCCAGGTCTACCAGATCACAGGGCCTGTGGAGATTTTTGTGAATAAGTTCAAAGATGACCACTGGGCTCTAGATGGGCATGTAAGTTCAGCAATTTTGGCATGCCCTGTCCTATCTCCACTTCCCAAACCACTGACAGGAAAGAGAAAGCAAAGGATGTGGCAACTCCCAGGATCCCATAGGAGTTTGGAGGAGGCCAGAGGGACCAGGCCTGGAAGCAGGGGATTCCTTCTCTGCTAATGAATTGACAGAGGAAAAGATAAAAAGAGCCCAAAGATTCAGAGTCAAGAGGCCCACCATGTCTGAGAGAGATGAGTATGTTCTGCTGTTAGAACTAGGAGCAGGGTTTGAAGGTCATGGCTGTGAGAGCAAATCCGAGGGTGAAGGTCATGGTTCTGTGGTGTGGGCTGGAAGAAGAAAGTGAATCCCAAATGATTACCTCAACCATCTACTCATATTTGAGGAGGGCTGTGAGGGATTTTTCACAACTTGGGATACCAGGACAGGGGGGAGGGGTTGAACCTCCTTGCATTCCCTCTGGGAAAGATACTACCTTCTAGGGCATCCTTGGGGTGGAAGCTATCCCTGGCGATGCTCCTCTGCCCATACATTCCTATCGCGTAGGTGTTGGAGTTGAACATAGTCTTGCCCACCATATCATCAGCATCCCTGACTGGGATTGCCAGAGTCGGACAAGGAAGGAAAGAAGAGAGCAAGAGGTCATGATGGGCCAGAGTAGCAGAGAGCTGAGGAGTCATGGAATTCATAGAGACAAGAGTTTCTGGAGGAACAGTGGAACTGAGCCAGATTTGCTTTATAAACCCATTAGAAGAACCAAGGGGCTTTTCCAGAGGACTGGCATGCAATTAGTTCTATGCTGTGCCCAAGGCTATCTAAGGACCCTCATACTTACCCAGATATCAGCCAGCTTCAGTTGCGGCTGAGCAGGAGCAAGTAATTCCAGCATGCCAGGGGAGTGGCCAGGTGTGAGAGGATAAGGGTCAAGGTTGGAATCTGGAGCTGGCAAGACAGACCAGGGGCAAGATGAGAAGGGAACAGTGACGCCAGAAGCAGTTTGGGTCACTGCCTAGGACAATGGGCAACCATGGGGGGCCCTTGCACACCCAGCCAGGGCCTGTGCAAGAGGATAGGTGAGCATATGGACAGAGGGCGTCCCTGGGGATGGAGCACAGGTTTGAGCATCTTCCAACCACATGCTTCAGCTGCTAATGCCATAGGACACCTTGGAGCATCATGGAGGCTCAGAGGCAGAGGGGCCAGGGAGAGTAGTATTTCCAGCTACCCTGCAAAGCCAACATCTTGGGCTGGACGACTTCTCTGAAACATGCTGAGTCTGCTTTGCACCTTGGAACCGTGTTTCTGGGTGCTCCACAATGCTCCAAGATGATTTTCAACACAGTAACAGAAGCTCACGTAGCTAAGGTCTGTGAATGAAGAGTTCTGAGCTTTACCTGGAGGAACTCATTCAGTCTACTACATAGATACCATCGTGTGTCCTGTTTGGCAAGTGAGGCTCAGGCACTTGAATGATGATTTGACTGCAGAAGAGAACATGTCTTTTCCTCAGGTTGTCAGGTTCCCTGCTCTGCTCTGTCAGTCCTGCTGTGCCCCTCACCTGGGTGTGGGTGGAGAGACAAATATGCCTGTGTGTCAGAGCAGGGGATCAGTGGGCAATACCAGCCTACCTGTGACTGTATCTGTGGTATGGTATGGTATGGCATGGCCAGCCAGAGTTCTAGATCTTTCTAAATACCCTTATTCTTGAGCTGTCTCCTCTCCCCCATCCCTGCCCCAAACAGGTCTCTTCGGAATCCTCTGGAGGCACCTTCATCTACCAAGGCTCCGTCAAGGGCCAAGGCTTCGGGCAGTTCGGCTTTCAAAGACTTGGTAACTAGCCTGTGTCCCCCCAAACGTGTGAGCTGACAGGGCGGGAGAGAAGTGGCAGAGTTCATACCTGACGGAGAAAATGCCTAGGACACCTCTGAGCTTTCACACCTATGCCTAGAGCCTCACCTTTACCAGCCTTTGAATTGACTTCCTGGCCATCGGGTACCTCCGGCATCAGTCCTGCCTGGAGGAACAGAGATCTGAGGCACCCACGCGTGGGCCCTCAGCAGAAGCTCCTCCTTAGCGCAGTCCCAGAAGGCTGCTGTTGCGCCCGTGTCAGATGAGAAACCTGGGCACCAAGAAGGCATGTCTCCTTC
This sequence comes from Dipodomys spectabilis, assembly GCF_019054845.1. Classification (NCBI taxonomy): domain Eukaryota; kingdom Metazoa; phylum Chordata; class Mammalia; order Rodentia; family Heteromyidae; genus Dipodomys; species Dipodomys spectabilis. The sequence goes on along the minus strand of NW_024870679.1, from coordinate 41,985,686 downwards.
ACTTCACTCAGGCTCTGTGACCCTGTGTGCCAGGTCATCCAAGCCAAGCACAGACTGATGCAAGGAGGAACCCTGGCCTGAGGAGCAGTGGAGGAAGAAACAGCAGTCCGAGGTCCTTGAGGAAGAGTACTGTAGGCCCTGTCAGCACCTCCAGTCCCCTTACCTCCTAGCTCTGATTCCCCACCCCACCCCACCCCAAAGCTCTATTAAGCAGAATCTACTTCCCTGTGGCTCCCTGACCTCCCAGCTCCTCCCCACAGTTACTGAAGCAAAGCAGGGCTCTTCCATCAGCAGCCCTGCAAATACAGGGATACACACTACTGTCCCTGCTGAATTGGGGCAGATCAGAAAATGAGCTTCTTGTCCCTCCCTGAAGTGGACACTCAGAGGGATAAGTGAATGGAGCTGAGGACATCTGAACTTCACAGTCAGGGGACAAAGGGTAGCTTTAGCCTACCCTAAACCCCCCCCCCCCCCCCGCAACCAGAACAACTCTACCTTGTCATCTGATATAAAGTCTCATCTGATAAAAAGGCTTCTGCCAGAAGTATAGAAATGTCTACAAAGCTACATTTTTGCAATCGTTTTGGTTTTGTGCCAGGACTAGAACTCGAATGCAGAGCCTCATACTCTCTCGGCTTTTGCACTCAAGGCTAGTGCTCTACCACTTGAGCCACATCTTCATGTCCAGCTTTTTCAGGTTAACCAATGATAAGAGTCTCAGGGACTTTTCTTCTCAGGGTCTTTGAACCTTGATCCTCAGATCTCACTCTCCTCAGCAGCTAGGGATTTTAAGTGTGAGCCACCAGCACCTGTGTTAAAGCTGCATTCTTTTAAGATCTTATTCAGAGACACGGTTTCAGGTCTACCCACAGACTGTCTTTTCTTGGACTTGACACTTTCAGATACCATCTGAGCAGTACAGAGGAATGGCAAGGGCCCCCTGGGGAGGGGAGGTGATGTCTGAGCTGTGTGTCTGTGTGCAGATGGCAGGTGGCTAGGATCTGAGCACCAGCTTCCCGGCACAGGGCCTCTGCCCTGTGGTGACATTTCCTAAGAGTGTTCGGTTGAGTAACGTGGCCAGTGGGGACTGTGCCATCAAACTGTCTCTCTATGACTTGTTTCTTTCTGGGACTTTGCAGACCTCCGGTTGTTGGAGTCAGACCACGAGTCCATCGGCCGCCACTTTGCTTCCAATAGCAGCTCCGTGGCTGCCGCCATCCTGGTGCCTTTCATTGCCCTCATCATCGCAGGCTTCGTGCTCTACCTGTACAAGCACAGGTACCAAGAAGGCCCGGCAGGGCAGGGAGGGCAGCAAGTATGTACAGGGCCCTATCCTCACCCCAACCCCACCCTCTTAACCTTCAGAAAAGAAGAAATGAGCCTCCTCTCTTCTTTGCCCTCCTCATCTCTCTTCCCTCCCTTCTTTTCCCTCCTCTCTTCTTCTCTCCCCTCCTCTAGTCATTTCCTCTCCTCTCCCTTCTTCTCTCCTCCTCTCTTCTCCACTACCTTTCTCTTCTCTCCTTTGCCTTCCTATCCTCTCCCCTCCTCTTCCCTTCGGTCCTCTCTTCTCCCATTCCCCCTTCTCCTCTTCCCCTCCCTTTTCGGACCTCTGTCATTCAGCATCTATCAGTCAAGTTCACTGTTGGTTTTTCCCAGGAGAAGACCCAAAGTCCCATTCAATGGCTACGCAGGCCATGAGAACACCAATGTGCGAGCCACGTTTGAGAACCCCATGTACGATCGCAACATCCAGCCCACAGACATCATGGCCAGCGAGGCGGAGTTCACAGTCAGCACAGTGTGTACTGCAGTATAGCCCCCAGAGCTGGCTGCCACCGCCACCGCCACCGAGAGCCCCGCCTTCAGCAGCTGGTGAGATGGGGCTGGGCGCTGGGTAGGAGGCAGGCAGGGACCTGTACATGCACACAGACCCATACACACAGCTCAGGCACAAAGAGAAGTGCTGTGCACTGAGTTGGGCACTTGCCAGATCCCCTTGTGTCCTCACCTCACCTGGGAGGTAGATACTGTTAGCATTCTCGTGGCAGATGAGAAAAGGGAAAAACTGAGCCCATAAAAATGATAACCCAGCCGGGCGCTGGTGGCTCACGCCTGTAATCCTAGCTACTCAGGAGGCTGAGATCTGAGGATCGCGGTTCAAAGCCAGCCCAGGCAGGAGAGACCATGAGACTCCTATCTCCAATAAACCACCAGAAAACCGGAAGTGGCGCTGTAGCTCAAGTGGTAGAGCGCTCGCCTTGAGCTGAAGAGCTGAGGGACAGTGCCCAGGCCCAGAGTTCAAGCCCCACGACCGACAAAAAAAACAACAACAAAAAAAAATGATAACCCAGGGGCTGGGGAGGTGGCTCAGTGGTAGAGCGCTTGCCTTGCATGCTCGAGGCCCTGGGTTCGATTCCTCAGCACCACATAAGCAAAAAGAAAAAAGCCGGAAGTGGCACTGTCGCTCAAATGGTAGAGCGCTAGCCTTGAGCTGAAGAGCTGAGGGACAGCACCCAGGCCCAGAGTTCAGGCCCCACGACTGGACCCAAAAAAAAAAAAAAAAAAAGTGATAACCCAGCTAAGAAGCAGTAGGCCCACAGTGGAGAAAAGACTACAGATAGGAACATAGATGTTCTGTGTGTGTCATCCCTGCCTACCCCACTCTCCCTCCGGGAAGACTAGAAATCTCCTCTGCAAATGGAGCTGAGTAACCTTCCCCTACATGCCTTAGTTTGGCCACTTTCCCCGGCCTCCTCCAGTCCCCAACCTCTCCTGCCTCCTCCTCTCTTCTCATGATTCTTCTGTGGTCTGTGTGTTTCCAGCTCCCCAGGGGGCAGGAAGGAGCTCCCCTGAGCACAGTGCCCAGTGCCCATCTTCGTCTGTCTCTCTGCCTGTGTCTGCCGCTGCTGGACTGGGGCCTTTGCCCGCCACCATCTGCGCCTGCCACCCTGGAGAGGACTCCCTCTGTTTCCTGGATTGGGGCAGTAAAGGAAGAGGAGGGGCTGCAGACAGGAAGAAGTTTATGGATTTAAGATAGCAGAGCAACTGGTAGATATGTATGCATGTGTGTGTATGTATGTGCATATGTGCACATGTGTGTGTGCAGGCTGTGTCCTATGGAAGAGACTTTCTAAAAAGAAAATGTGTGTGTGTATGTGTGTGTGTGTGTACGATGCCCTGTGCCCTGCTCCCCATAAACACAAAGAAGAGGTGACGCAAGGAGGGGCCCATCAGCTCTGAAACCGACCTGCCCCTATCCCATGTCCCATGGGGGCCTGTGCCATCTGCATAGGATGACTATGGACAGGAAAGGAAAACAAGCCTGCCATGGCACCCAACAAGGAATGGCCTCCTCTTCCTGAGGTTCTCCTCCGTGCCTGACACTGTTCACATGTATCATTTCTAGTCTGTAAACCACCACCAAAGCTGGATTTGTTATTATTGTTTTACAAATGGGGAAACAAGGCCCAGGAAGGTAGAGGCATGAGCCACAAAATAAGAATCGAGCTAGAATGCAGACTCAAATTTCCTTCACCCCGAAGTCCACCTGCTGCCAGAAACCTAGGTCTGGAAGAGAGACCAGAGGCTGGAGGAACAGGGTAGTCCCTCCATTGTCATTGTGGCTAGGTCTAGCAGGACACACAGGGGACCACCCAGGTCCAGTCTGAGTTCTGCTTGCTCCACCTGGGCAGCATCAAGACAGAGACCCAGCACAACCAGCCTCCTGCAATTGGTGCTGCCTCTGGGCTCCTGGAAGCTTCTGACCATAGCCAATGGCAGCTCCCAATGCAAAAGAATTGAGCAAATGAATCAACCTCTCTCTCTCTCTCTCTCTCTCTCTCTCTCTCTCTCTCTCTCTCTCTCTCTCTCTCTCTCAGTTTTGACTTGTGTTAAGTTTCATTGTGTTTGGGTTATTAGTGAATTCAATATGAGCATTGTTGAGAACCTTGGGAGCTTAAGAATGGAAATCGTCTGTCCTTGGGAAGGTCCCCATGGGCTCACTCCCTGTGCCAGCATGTCACACCAGCCTCTGATGCTCATGTGGCACATTCAGATAAGAATTCAAACTATGTGAGCACAGGGGCAGGACCACCTGGTTCTTAAAGTCAGTTCTGGTTGGCACAGTTTCAATTTCTGACTCACTGATGTCAGGACAGACTAGAGTAAATGCAGGCATCCCTTTCTAGCAGATTGTAATGGAGTTTCACAATGGCAGGAGTCCATTCCCACCTCTGTGAACCTCTGCCAGGATGCAGCATCCCCGGGGCCAAGTGGGAGAGTACCAGTCCAGACACACACTCACACTCACCCCCTTTCCATCTCTGGAAACAAAGGCAGGACGCCCTGCTGGCTCTCCCCTCGACTCTCAGACCTCTCAGCTCCTCCTGCAGCCTCACCCCTTCCCGCTCCAGTGTGAGAGACCCAAGGAGCACTGCAGCGGAGCCTCACACCCAGCACTCTGCCGTGCATAGCCCTCTCCCACCTCTGGCGTTTTCTCTCCACTTCCAGAGGCTTCTTAGAAGGGGAGCAGGGCCAGATGAGACCTTCCACTTGCCATTCATCCATCTACCCACCACCGCCATCCCCCCTCCCACAAAAAAAAAGTAAAACAAAAACAAAAAAAAATCTTTTGTACAGAGATATATTTTTATTATACAAAGTTTGTACAGTACCAAAAAAAGGAGAGAGAAAAACAGGTGTAAATTTTTTTTTCATTATTGTAGGTAAATGGTAGTGGAAGCCTTTTTTTGTAAATGTAATAAAATGTATAAATACAGTTTTCAGAACACATGAGACACTGTAAATATGTAATGTATAGACCTTCTCGGCTTGTCTGCAGTATATACATTTAATTTATCTGTCTCTGTATATGAGGGCTCCCCTGGGGTTCTGCATTATGGTACTTTCCTGAATTTGAAAGCAATTTTAAATTTTTTGAATTCAAATAAAATATAAATTTTTGCATTGGTTTTTCTTATATTTTTATGACTTCCTTCCATGGCGAGGGGTAGCTCTTGTTGAGGAAAAGGAAGAAAGACTTATTGTAGATGGAGCCAGACATGTGGAAGTGTCTTCTTTCTTTTTTGCTTGTTGTTTTTTTCTGAGATAAGGTCTTGGTATGTATCCCAGGTTGGACTGGAACTCATGATCCCCCATCCTCAGCCTCTTGACTGCTAGGCCTACACTGCACTACACACACAGCTTCGAAGTCCCTTCCTGTCTGTACCGTTTCACCACAGCTACATGATAAATGCTCAGCAAAGAGAGTAGATACACCTGATACAAAATTAACTGAAAACAGATCAAGACCTAAACAGAAAACCTGAAACTATAAACTTCTTAGAAGAAAACACAGGGAGAGGAGCTTCATGACAGTAGACTTGGCAATGATCTCCTGGACATGACACTATCAAACTTTAAAAACTCTGTGCACCATGGGCTGGGAAGGTGGCTCAGTGGTAGAGCGCTTGACTTGCATGCACAAGGCCCTGGGTTCGATTCCTCAGCACCACATAAGCAAAATTTAAAAAGCCGGAAGTGGTGCTGTGGCTCAAGTGGTAGAGCGCTAGCCGCCAGCTGAAGAGCTGAGGGACAGCACCCAGAGTTCAGGCCCCACGATGAGATCCACCCCCCCCAAAAAAAAGAATAAAAACTGTGCACCAAAGGATTCAGTTAACAAGGTGAGAGGCAAGCTATAAAGATGGGGGACACATTTGCAAATCACATATCTGATAGAGTATTAATATTCAAAATCCTAAATATATGAAATATTTAGGATGCATAAAGAGATTCTAGAAAAGACTTGAACAGTCATTTCTCCAATGGAAACATAAATGGCCAACACACACATGCAAAGCTTTCTAAAACAGAAGCTCTGAAGCAATTCTTGAACAGTGACTTCCTGTTCCTCCCTCCCCCAGCCCCTGGTAACCTCTATTCTCCATCTTACTCTCTATGCATATGACTGCTCTAGGGACCTCTTGTAAGTGGCACAGCATTTGTCTCTATGGAGCAGAATGTCCTCAGGGTTAATTTGTGTACTAGAATTATTTTCCTTTTTATGCTGAGTAATATTTCATTGTATATATGTACCACATTTTGTTTATTAACTCATCTCCTAATGGGCATTTGGCTTGTTTCCACCTTTGGGTATTGTGACTGGCAGTACTATCAACACCGTTCTACAAGCATTTTATTTATTTTTATTGATGATACAAGGACTTGAACTGGAAGCCTTAAGCTCCTGCTTGGCTTTTGCACCACTTGAGCTACTTTTTGCTAATTAATTAGAGATGGGTGTCTCATGGATGTGACTGTCCAAGCTGGCATCAAGTCTCAATCTTCAGATCTCAGCCTCCTGAGTAGCTAGGAATACAGGCATGAGCTACAAGTGCCCGGCTTACAAACATTTGTTTTTGTTGGTGGTGGTCGTGGGGCTTGAACTCTGGGCCTGGGCGCTGTACCTGCACTCTTCAGCTCAAGGCGAGCACTCTACCTCTTGAGCCACAGCACCACTTCTGGTTTTCTAGTGCTTTATTGGAGATCAGAGTCTCATGGACTTTTCTGCCCAGGCTGGCTTTGAACCGAGATCCTTAGATCTCAGCCTCCTGAGTAGCTAGGATTACAGGCGTGAGCCACCGGCGCTCAGCTACAAACATATTTTTGTACCCAACTTTCTTGATTCTTTTGGGCATACATCTAGATGTAGATTTGTTGGATCATGTGGTAAGCTGGAGCTAGAAATTGGTTGCACTCTAGTGTACTAAACACTCCTGAACTGTTCAAGTTAAGATAGTAAGTTTTTGTCATGTATTTTATCACAGTAAAACTTTCAGATACTCAAATAATGGACCCTAAGTCAGCTCAGGATAGGAACCTGGGGGTAAACAAGTTCCTTTCCCTGAAGGGTGGGTTTGGCCTAGATTTTGGAGGCCCATAAGACTCATCTCCACTCAACTACCAAAAAAGCCAGAAGTAGAACAGTAGCTCAAGTGACAGATCACTAGTCTTGAGTGAAAGAAACTTAAGAAGAATGCCCAGGCCCTGAGCCTGAGTTCAAGCCCTAGGACTGGCACAAAAAAAAAAAAAAAAATGCCAGAAGTGGAGCTGTAGCTCAAGTAGTAGGGTTCCAGCCTTGGACAGCAAAAGCTCAGGAATAGCTGACACCCTGAGTCCAAGCCCCAGGACCAGAACAAAAACAAGCACTACTATTAAGAGCTTAGGTTGAGGAGACCCTGAGACCCCAGAGTATCAGCAGCTAACGTCAGCCAGATGGGGTGACAGCAGTGGCAATGGAGAGAAATGGATGGAGTGATGATGTCATTGGGGTTTATCCCACATGTCATGGTGATTGATTCGATGGAGACGCAAGGGAGACTCAGGGATGATTTCTACATGTCTGAGTGACTGGATAGAGCAGGAAAAAGAAAGTATTGGGCCAGCTGGAAAGCAGCTTTGTGAAGAAACTCACAGAAATGTGCTGAGCCCCAGAGGAAATGCCACATAATTCATTAAGCAAACTGGAAGCTGAGGAGAGAGACTAGTGTCTCAATTCATTGGACTGATGGTGGGTAGGGTAGGGTAGGGAGGAGGAGGTAGCCATGAAGTCAGATGGTGATACACACAGACTCTGTTGTGTGCCTCACTCATCCAGGATAATGGCAAAAAGTGGGATGCAGACAATTGCCAGCTGGGAAAAGAAGTCTTGGGTGAATGCATGGGAATGTTCAGCAAGTGGCAGCTGACAAGATTGGAAGAGGATATAGAGGATCCAGATAGTGATACTGAACCAGGCCTTTCAAAGGAACCCACAGTGGAGTGATGGTTACAAATGCAGATGAACCAAACTACAGCACCTGAGTTGTGATCCAGGCTTTCTCACTAAACTAGCTCTGCTGCCTGAAGCCGGTTACTAACCTGAGCCTCTCTGGCCCCTTTGTAAAGGAGGAATGACAACACTCTCTCATTGAATTGCAGTGAGACGGAAATTGTTACTGTGCACCTCATCCTTAGAACAGCAAGCCTGCCTCTCACCCGGAGGCATTGGGTTGTAAACAACTCAATGGCCTGTATTTGAAGGAGGCCTGCCAGGGAGGAAGGGTTCCTCCACAAATGCCTAGCTTCCAGAAGGAGCTATAAAGTGATAGAGACTATAGGGAGGTTGGCTAATGGAAGGGGATGGGGGCGGGCTGACAAGGCACAGCAGGATCTTAAAAAGTTGGCTCAAGACAAAAGCAGTAGTTCGGCATTAGGAAGGATTATCAATAAAATCAGCCTTGGAGGGAAGACTTGGGAGAGGAGTTGACTCCTGATACTGGATACTTTCATCTCATCTAATTCATCTACGGGTGTCCATTTTTTGTGGACAGCAAGAGGAAGTTTGGGAGAATGTGGTGGAGTAGTAGTTCTGAAGAAACATGAATAGTGAGGGCCAAGAGGACTGAGCCAAGTCAATCAGCACTCAGGTGGGCAGTGTGGGTGGATTTTGACCCTGACCTCAGTCTTCTGATGGATATGGGTGGTCTAGGAAGGGAACCATAATCCATCTTCCCTGCCATGGGATTCCACAGAGACCAAGAGCAAATGAGCACTGAAAAGTCCTGAGTGGGAAATGAGTCTGCTGGAACTCAGCTATCTTATTAATTTTCTAGAGCGTTCTGGAAAGCTCTAACCCAGTTGCCAGAAAGCCAAGCTGAACAACTTGTTGTTCCTACCCCTGTATTCATTGGATTGTGGGTTCTGGACAAGATTTTGTGAGCCTGTTTCTTTGTAAACTTGGCACATCTTCACAGAAGTAAAGTTTGATGACAAAAACTCTGACACTGATCTGTCCTATAGAAAAAGACTATTTTTAACTTCTTCCCTGTACTTGGGTTCAGAAACTCCCTGCATCCAAACAACTCTGTGATCAGGGACATCTTGCTGAGGCTGTCAGACTGCTACTACTTGCATTTGGTTCCATGGCTTTTCCTGCACAAGTGGACTTGAATAAGACCTGAGCTTGTGAAAAGTGAGACATGGGGCCACCCTGCTGCCTGGGCCCAGCCAAAGTTGCCCAGTTACTGGGTCCACGAGAGGGTTCTATACTGATGCAGTCAACCAACGGGGGTCCCAGGGCAAGCACTGTTACACTGGCCTGTAGGCCCCTAGGGACAATGTTTTCTAATTCAAATACCCTAGAATAATGCAATGGATGTAAACAACACAAACCATAAGTGCAAGCCATATGTGCAATCTAAATTCTCGTAGCCACCTTATAAAAGTAAAAGGAAATAGATGACATTAGTTTCAATAATATATTTATTGAACCTAATAAAAAATATTTCTACATTTAGCCAATATAAAAAATATTGAAACCTTTTTGCTTTTTTTTTTCATGTAAGTCTTCAGAGTCTGGTGTGTATTTTACACATAAGAAATTCCCATACAAATTCACATTTAGAGGGTTCTACGGGCATACTCAGCTAGAGACTTCCAATTTGGACAGCACAACCCAAGAATCCTTGATCTTAGTTACCATGGAACCTTGGTGACAGAACAAGGCTGTGGGATACTGAAACAAGCAGTCCAATCCTCAGTTCTTACCTGTTCATTTCCTACTCCACTGACCTCCAACTTTGTACCACCAGGTCCCACCTTTCCTGGCGGGCTGCCTGTGTCACTCATAGGTTGCTAGATAGCTGGCCCCTATTTCCACCCTCACCCTTCCTACTTTTCCTTTTTTCTTCCTATCATGGCTGCCTCCTCGCCCTGCTTATCCCTCTTCTGCTCCTCTTCTTCCTTTTCTATTTGCTCTTCTCACCCATCTCCCTCCTTCTCCAACTCGCTCCCTTCTCTTCTCTCCTTCCTTAGGCCCCAACCTGGTCCCTTCCTCAAGCTTCCCTTGGCCCTGTAATGATCAGGTCTCTCACCCGATCTTCATCTCCAGACCTCAATACTAAACATGCCCTCCTGAACTGATGATCCTCACCACCTAACTAAGGTTCAGGTGCCCCTGACACTCAGATTCCTGGGCCAGCTCAGAACTTCTGGCTACATGAATACCCAGCTCTTTGACCTGAGAACAAACACAGCCAGTCCAGTCAACAAGGCATCTCCCTCAGGTGCGCTTTGCCCCCTGGTGTTGCACCCTCAGTCATGCTGCCTTGGCCTGCTAGCTGTCTAGAATGAACCTTTTCAGATAATGGACTTCGTGTTCCTATCTGGATTGGCCAGTCAGTCTTAGTGAACCCAAGTACTCAGAATTGTGCTTTATATACTTGTGGTGAAACTGGCTAAGAGCCAGAGTATGGACAAGGAGGAGTGTGTGGGCTCTATTCTGTTTTCCAGGAAGGTATGCCCTGTAGGTCTGGTCAGTAGTGCAGCAGTGTTAGAAAGATGTGACATTACACGTGAAAACAAGTCCTTCCAGAGTCTCATCTCTGTCCTGCGATGTGTAGTGCAGGCCACCACTATGGCCTAGCCATGGATTCTGACTCAGGAAGACACAGGTTTCCTATGGATTCTGAGCAATACCATACATACTCTCTCTTTCTCTCTACCAATTCACAATCTGAATTTATGAGGACGACCAGTTGCCTAACACCCCACTTGACAATAGTAAGAGCCAGAGTTTATTAGGAAACTTCAACCTTAAGCTACAGTTCCTGAATGTTTCCAGGAAGAAATGGGTGATAGAAAAAGAATTCCTGGGCTGGGAAGGTGGCTCAGTGGTAGAGCGCTTGCCTTGCATACATGAGCCTGGGCTTGATTCCACCACATAAGCAGAAGAAAAAAAAAGCCGGAAGTGGCACTGTGGCTCAAGTGGTAGAGTGCTAGCCTTGAGCTGAAGAGCTAAGGGACAGCGCCCAGGCCCAGAGTTCAGGCCCCATGACCGGACTCCCCCCCCCCCCAAAAAAAAGGAAAGAAAAAAAGAATTCCCATGAAGACTCTGTAGCAATTCTCTCCTTCTCAAGTACAACAGGCTCTATTTCTGGAATCAGAAGAGTAAGATTCAATCCTCTGGAAATACCCAGGTATCTCATCCATCACTTTCCTTGTATCTTCTGAGTTCCTGGGTACCTCAGATTTTTTGAGGAAATCCTGAAGACATTATCAATAGATGTATGTGAAACAGGCCAGCAATCAAGGAGACATTTGTTGTGGTAAGAGGCAATGATGCCAAAGCTGAGCATCCATCCATGTCTGAAGCACCATGATGAAGGAAGGGAAGATGCTCCAAGCACAAAGGCCTTGAAATGTTGGGTCCCTATTCCCCTGACATGCCACTCTTTCAATTACTCCCCTTCCTCCTTCCCTCTACCCTTCTGGTGTAACCAGGGAATGCCAGAGAAATTTTTTTTTTAATTCCTTTTGGGAGGGAGAGGGAGGAAATAGTTTGATGTAAGTTGTTCATCAGGCTTCCCCATCAAATAGAATCTGACTAGCTTTAGGAAACGCACATAATACTATAGGAAAAGAAAATAATAAAAGATGGAAAAGCAAAAGGTGAAGTCTGATCAATGAAGTGAGGAGCACACATTGCAAACCAAAGAGACTCTTCTGTTTCAGAATTAGACCCTAAGTTCTAGAGCCTCCTGGAGGCCAGGATTCAACCCATTTTGAATTCAATCATCAAGAGGATACCAAATTCTATCACAAATGCCAAGGTTCCATTAAAAAAATAAGCTGGCCAAGGCCAATGTTCCTGCAGATGAGCAAGTATATTCTGTTTCCCTATATAGAGATACATTTCTGGGCAACTTCAGGAGCAGGGTTCTCCAGATGTGGTCATGATTGAACCCCAGCCCTAGCGCATGCTGGTCACAGAAGGAGCCTCTTGTCCTGCCCCAGGTGCTTGGCAAAGAAGCTTCGTTCATCACTGCCTCCAGAGGGCGCCCTTGAGCCACTTTCGGCTGGTTTTGGCTGCCTTTATGTAGGAGTTACTCATTTCTCCAAACCACGGAATATGGCCAAGCCAAATTCTATGTGGAAAGAAGAGAAAGAAGGTCCCTTTCCACTTGTGTCACTTTTGTCACCTGCCACCAAAGTAGGGTTTACTGAGCCCTAGTAGCTCTCAAGACTTCAGTGACAACAGTAATCAGCCCCAGGTCTGCAGCTTCTCTTCTGCTTGGGCTCAGTTGAACCCATAAGGCCACCCCAGGACCAGACATAAGAGACTCTTGCCTTCCCAGTCTCCACTGCTGTGGCCCTCATCCTCTAGGGGGCGCAATTATGGGGGTATTTCCCTACAATGAGAATGTGAAACTTTAGAAATAAGTATCCTGTAATGATAGTCATGAGCCAAATCTACATGCAAGGAGAATTGCTAATACTTCCCTGAGTTGAAAATCAGTGTCAATTTGTTCAGTATGTTTGGGCAAAATTATTTCATTAGCTTCTGCCCTTCACAGTTCTGAGGCTCTTCTGAGGCTCTTGGCTTAATCAAATGGCTCTTAAAGACATTGTCAGCTTTTAGAGAAGATAACCTATTGTATGCTAGAGTACCTGAGCCTCTTTTGTACTCTGCCACCTCCTTCTAGCAGATAGGAGACTCTGACAGAGATCAGATGAAAGATCAAGTGACTGAGGAAAAGGATGGGAAGAGGTTATTCACCAGGGTGCTGGGGTAAGAAAGGAGCAAGCCTTTGCCCTACCTTTAAAGCACTGTACATCTGGAGATTAGACTCTAGATTTGCTGAAACTCAGGGAGGAAAAAAAAAAAAAAAGATGAAAACATGCTAGCACCAATGCTGGGAATGTGAGGAGACAACAGAGCCAGGAGCAAGAATGTGAGGAGACAACAGAGCCAGGAGCAAGAGGAAAACCAATGGCCTGTGCCCCGCTGAAGACCCCTGTGCTACAGGCAGCCCTGACACCCTGGGGCAGTTTGGAGTGGGGACTTCTGAATGGATGGGGTTATGGGATGGTCAGTGGGAGCAGAGGACCAACATTGAAATAAGGGGATACATCACGTGATTCATTTTGACTTTAGCTACTGCTTCCAGTCAGACAGAGACAGCTTAGGTAGCTGGGGTACTCAAGTCAATCAGAATTGTTCTGGGTGTCAAACGATGACACCCCCTGAAAGAATGCTTCTTCCCAAGAGTCAAGTAAACAGAGGGGACTACCTGGGCCCAAGCTTCTACCCGACCCATGCTGCCCTTGCTTTCATGGCTGAACCTCCAGTTAAGAGTTGTGGGAAGGCAGTGACAAATCATGGGCATGGCAAATTCACTGCAAACAGAAGACACTGGCACAGTCCCAAGGTCAGGGAACGGGTGAGTCAAGTGGGAAGAGGGCTACCATGTCACTTCCACACACACAGCTCAGCCTGGCTTCCACAGCAAAGATGTCAGAAAACCCTCCAGGTGTCAGCAAGGAGGTCAATGGCCCCAGAGGGCAGTAAGAGTGAGGACAGTCCAGAGCACTTTTAAGCAGCACCTGCTTCCCTGTTCTGGCACTTCTCAAGTTCTGTTGTAGGCCCGATGCCTCATTTGACGTTAAACATAATCCCTTTGTCAGGAGTTTAACTGCCCTGCACACACAGCTAACTCCAAGGCCTCTCCTCTCCTCTGACCTCAAGCCCAGTATATAAGTGTACTGTGGTCAGGAATACCATTAGACAAACTTAAGTCTTTTGCCCTTCTGTGACATTCTCATCTCCTCCTCATGTCCCCAATTTTGAACAATTTGTGTTCCTCCCAGTCTCCCAAGGCTTTCCTCTGTGGTCCTCAAATCTACTTCTGAAACCCCACAGATGCGCCCCTTCCTCTTCAGTGTAACCCCTGCTCTAGTTCAGGCCCTGGCCTTCTAACTGGAACCATGCCATAGTGTCCTAACAGTTGCATAGCTGGTAACTGAAGCTTTTCTAGGTTCCAATCAGCTGCTAGATTCTGATACTTGAACCTGTCTCCCTGGGCCTGGCATTCAAGCTTTCCCTATATATAATCTTACCCAAGTACCTCTCCACTCTCAGCTCCCAACACTCCCTACCTCCCCCAATTCTACACTCCAATAGTGGTAAAAATAATAATAATTTACAGTCCTTACAGTCCCACATCTGTACCCTGAATTCATGCTACATCATACTACAGCACCTTTCTCTGGAACTCCCTTCTCTCTTTGGGACCTCTCTTTCCAGCTCTCATAGTTCTCTTATATCATCATCTTATTGTAGTTGCCGAGATCTGTTCATTTCAATACAGGACTTATCCCTCAACCCCAGCCATTCAGAATAACATAAGCAAGAAAAAGTAAACTAGCTGTGACCCCAAGTGGGCTGGTTCTGGGGAAGGAAGGTTCTGGAGCAGGGAGAGGGGTTAAGAACTGACCTTGTTCCATGGGAGTACAAAAGCCTCCACTCCACCTACTTCCTCACATGTGCACACCAAGTTCCAATCACATCCATTAGCTGATAGATACTTCCTATGGTCAGAAATAATCAGAACATGAATAAGGCCCCAATGCCACAGATAGATCATGGCAAGGGGAATTTGCTTTAAAATTCCATGGAAATCAAAGACCTTGGGCAACATTTTTGTGTGTGTGCTAGTCCTGGGGCTTGAATTTAGGGCCTGGGTGCTGTCATTGAGCTTTTTAATCAAAGCTAGTGTTCTACCACTTGAGCCACAGCTCCACTTCCCACCTTTTTGGAAATTAAGAGTCTCCTAGACTTTCCTACCCAGGCTGGTTATGAAGCATGATCCTCAGATCTCAGCCTCCTTAGTGGATAAGATCATAGGCATGAGCCACCAGTGCACATCTTTTGGCCTACATTTTGTTGATGTTGTTGTTGTTTGTCAGTTGTGGGGCTTGAACTATGGGCCTGGGCGCTGTCCCTCAGCTCTTTAGCTCAAGGCAAGCGCTCTACCACTTGAGCTACAGTACCACTTCCAGTTTTCTAGTGTTTTATTGGAGATAAGTCTCATGGAGTTTCCTGCCCAGGCTGGCTTTGAACTGCGATCCTCAGATCTCAGCCTCCTGAGTAGCAGGGATTACAGGCCTGAGCCACCAATGCCTGGCTTTGGCCTACATTTTTACAAACCCTTCTAAGGAACAACTCTGGAGGCCAAAATGGTAGAGATGAGAAAATCACCCAGGTGAACTTGTCCAACTTGGCCTATGTGAAAAGCTGGTTCAAATGGTCTAACTGGGTAAGACTAAGTAAAGAGAACTCATGATAAAATGCTACCGTGAAGCTGGAACGTGGAACTTCTCAATAGAGAACCATATACCAACTTCCTCTACCTCAGTCTTGTCATCAGGATTAGGAACAAATAGAAGCCAGGGAGGCCAGGGATGATTAAACAGTGGAGGGGACGCCACTAGCTCTACCAGGCTTAAGTCTGGTCAGCCAAGTATAACAAGAAGCAGAAACCACTTCTGAGAAGAGATTTAAAATATCACTTTGGTTGTGTTTTCCCCAATCCTAGCCAACCCATCTCTCACTCCTATTACTATTAAGACGAAATATCATACTCATCACTTTGATAATAGCTTGGCCTTGCTCAAAGCACTTCACCAATTCTAAACAGCCCAGGTCTTCATCTTTAGAGCATCTCAATTTCCATATTTGTTCAAGGGAGAATTCATGAACTAATCACTAGGCCACTGGCTCTAGGTTCTCAGCTCTTCCCCCTCTCACTAGGGAGTCTCATATTTTCCTGAGGATATGCCCTGAGAGCAAACTACCCCACAAGAAAACTCCATAGACAGGGCAGAGACCAAGTAACAGTTTGGGACAGTTTGGAATCATTGGTCAAGGTCACTGATTTAATCCCCTAAGTCACCAGTCTGGCTCAAATACTGATAAAGCTCACACATGACAGCAAATACAAGGACAGCCTAAGGCTGTTGTGGAGGTCTTTATCGTAGAAAAACAAATTACACTTGAGAAAAGTGCCTTCTGGATCCTTACTTAGTATTTGTAATTCAATTCCAAATTACCTAGCAATTACCAAGACTACTACTTCCCTGGGTATAAAACTGAAAAACTGGAAGATTTCTTTCTGGTATATGGTTTAAAATCTTAGGAAGTGTGAACTCAGAGGGATTGCTCTTTTGTTGGGAGTGGAGGGGTCCTCCTATGATGTTTTCCCTCCTGTATGGATTCTCCGGTGAGCGCTAAAGTGGGAGCTGTTGTTGAAATCTTTGCCACACTCCATGCACTTGTAGGGTTTCTCCCCTGTGTGGATTCTCTGGTGAATAATAAGACTAGAGCTCTGGTTAAAGCACTTCCCACACTCTCTGCACTTGTATGGCTTCTCTCCTGTGTGAATCCTCTGGTGAGTGATGAGGTTGGAGCGGTCCCGGAAGAACTTCCCACACTCGAGGCATTTGTAGGGCTTCTCCCCTGTGTGGACTCGGCGGTGCGTGACGAGCTTGGAACGCTCACTGAAGCACTTCCCACAGTCCGTACACTTATATGGCTTCTCCCCAGTGTGGGTTCGCTGATGGTTGGCCAGGGTGGAGCTCTTACTGAAGCTTTTCCCACATTCAGCACACTCAAATGGTTTCTCTCCAGTGTGGATTCTTTGGTGGCTGAGGAGAGCAGAGCTCTTTGAGAAACATCTCCCACATTCAAAGCACCGATACAGTTTATCCCCTGAGTTGGTACTGTGGGGTCTGGGAGAGCTCAAGTTCACACCAACTCTCTGAAGTTGCTCAGATATCTTCCCTGCAGAATTCTGCCATGGAACACTAAAAGATGGACTTTGTTCAAAGCCCTCCCCACCAGACTCACTATACTGGTTGGGACTTCCTCCCAAGTGTATCCTCTGATGTTTCAGGAGGTTGGAACTCTGGTTAAAGCTTTTCCAACATTTGCCGCATTTATAGGGCTTTTCTCCTGTATGGATTCTGTGGTGGGTGATAAGATTGGAGTGGTCACTGAAGCTTTTCCCACATTCAAGGCATACGTAAGGCTTTTCTCCAGTGTGGATTCTTTGATGGGTATTGAGGTTAGAGCGGTCACTAAAGCTTTTCCCACACTGCAGGCATTTGTAGGGCTTCTCATCAGTGTAAGTCTGCTGGTGGGCAAGAAAGTGGGAACTCCGGCTGAAGCTTTTCATACGACTATAAGGTTTCTCCACGAGGTACAGGCCTTGGTGGTCAATGAGTTTTTCTAAGTCCTCTTCAGAAGAACAGTCGTCCCACTGTTCCTGGGGAGGCTCTTTCCACTCCCCTGCACCTTCATGCTCATTTTCACTGTCTTCCTCCCAACCAGCTTGACACACAGCTTCAGTATTGCATTTTGCTAAGGCTCCAGGCAAATCCTCAAAAATGTCCTGCTCTGAAATCTGATCTTCATCCTTCAACTCAAACCCTGAAAGAATAGACAGAATACAGTTTTGTTCATGCATTAATTAGCCCTGATGTATCTATCTGTATTTTGTGTCATGTGAATTTGACTAATGTGAACTTGTTATCTTATACCTCACATCTTATAAATGTGACTTACTTGAAATTTATCAAGTTTCAGGGAATATAACCTGCACAGCTCAGCCACACAGTCTGGAACATGATGCCCTCAACCAAAAACCCCACAAGGTCCAGACCAAGCAGCTGGCTATTCAGTCTCCCTGGCTAATTACCCTATCTCAGTGTTCAATAATAAACCCCTCCTTCCTTCTTCTAGTAATTCACTAGACCTTGTGTCATACAAGACTGAGTAAGGGGGGGCCGGAGCTCCACTGGGCGGCTCCGCGAAGGCCATGGAGGCCATGGCGGCTCGGCAAGGCCCCGCGCCAGGCTGGGCGGGCGGCCCCTCGGACCCCGAGGACTGGAGGACCAGCTCACGGAGGGCGGCGCAGGCCTGGTAACTTCCAAGATTTAAAGTTAATTGATTGCTGGTAGTTGTGAACAAATACAACTTTTGTCCCAGGTGTGTGCCATTTTGAAGACAGGTTTTTATCCTTGAGGATAAAAGGAAACCCCTTGGAAAACCTGTTTTACATAGCAAAAATTTGATTCCCCATATGAAGTAAAAAAGGCCTAAGCAGCAAGACATTGGTGGGAACATTTATCAAGCCACCCAACTCAGATTAAAGAGTCAAATGGATCCTTCCACTGAGAAATCAAGATGGCAGTCCAGTATGGGAAACTGAGGACAATGGATTTAATACAAGTATGTTGTGACATGTACAACCAAGCAGGGTTCTTTAACATGGATTCCATGAGACTGAAGATACAGGTTTCTAACCCACCTCATACAGACATATATGTCATTAAAATTAGAAGAAAGATGACATCTAAACCAGAGGCTAGTTTGTATTCCTGAAACTTTTTTGCAATTTGATTTAAATATGACCTCATGGAATGTTAACATCAATAAAACTTCTAACACTTGAATCAAAAAAAAAAGACTGAGTAAGTTCTATAATTGTCCACATATGTAATCCATACTAAGTAAAAATAATCAGAGAGCTAGAGATTATGTGAGAAAGCCCACACCTTTCTCCTGTTCAATCCCATTCTTAAGGTCACCTATATTTACATGTCTGTGGATCTGTGGACTCCCAAGGGCTCTAGGCTTACCTGTATCTGGAGTTTTAGGGCATGGGGTTGAAGGTTTGATGACATCTCCATCTGCCAACTCACCCCAGGCCTTCTGGTCATCAGTCTTAATATCCTTCTGCCCAGACCCAGGGACCCTGACAATCTCCATAGCCCTGATGGAAGTCCGAGCTCTCATTAATAAATCCAGCTCTTTGTAGAAGGGACAGGTCCCTGGTGGTTGACTGCTCTTGGCTTTCCGGTAGCTTCGAAGGAGGTTTTTGAATCGGTAACGACATTGCTCCAGTGTCCGCAAGAAGCCTAATGCACATAGTCGTTCTGCAATGGCCCGGTACACCTGACTGTTTTGGTGACAAGTGCGAAGCTTTTCAGAGAATGGAGACTCACTAAGAATTGCCAGAAAAGCCTTGGTCTCCTCATAGCCCCAGTGCACACCTGCTGTCAGGAGGGAAGAATTCACAAGTGTGAGATTTTAGCTGTGTCTGAGTTATTAAGGACTGGCGTTACCTGCCCTTTTAAGTATCTAGAACACAAGCAACTCAGAAACTGTCCAGATACTTAGGAACACAAACTTCATTCTCAGGAGTCTGCTAGGAAAGTCAGCGAGAGCATCCTACAACACCTGTTCTAAAAGGTCCTATTAACACTTTGAATATTCCGAAGGGGAACACTTAGGTGGTCATAGTCTATCAAGTGTACCAACTGAGGGGCTGGGAAGGTGGCTCAGTGGTAGAGCGCTTGCCTTGCATGCCTGAGGCCCTGGGTTCGATTCCTCAGCACCACATAAGCAAAAAGAAAAAAGCCAGAAGTGGCACTGTGGCTCAAGTGGTAGAGTGCTCGCCTTGAGCTGAAGAGCTGATGGACAGTGCCCAGGCCCAGAGTTCAGACCCCACAATCGGACCCCAAAAAAAAAAGAAAAGAAAAGAAAAGTGTACCAACTGAACCCACTCACTTGGCTTCAACTGGTTGGCAATTGGAATCCATGAGATTCTCCCTATATCACATATTATCTATCTCTTTTGTTACTTCTCCCTTTAATAAAACTGAGAAACCTATGCAACAGAGGTCCAACTGATGATGCTCCCCCCCCACACACACACACATACACACTTGGTTCCAATCCTAGGACTTGAATTCAGGGCTTGGGTGCTGTCCTGAGCTTCTTTTGCTCAAGGCCTGTGCTCTACCACTTGAGCCACAGTAGCACTCCTGGCTTTTATTAAAGATTAAGAGTCTCAAAGACTTTCCTGCCCACAAACTCCAATTCCCTGATCTCAGCCTCCTAAGTAGCTAGGATTACAGGAGTGAACCACCAGCATCCAGCTCCCTCTCCTCTCCTGTGAAGGAATGAAAAGGAGATCTAATCTCCTGGTACTTATTTTGTTGGGCTTTGACTTAGTCTTTCTAAAGAATTATACTATTTGACCTCCCCATAGAGTCTATTATACTTTAGTTAATTCATCTATAACCTCCTGCATACCATCCAATGTGTTTACATATAGATTTACAGGTATATCCAAGCTACTATAAATCAGGGAAAACATGCAACATTTGTTTCTCTGGGTCTAACTTATTTCACTTACTGTAATTTTTCCCAAGTTTTTCCATTTCCTTACGAGTGGCACAATATCATTCTTTATAATGGACAAGTACAATAAAGGGGGGCACAGGGGAGAGGGGAAGATGAATGAGGGAGAAGGAGAGGATAGGCAGTCAAGAATTCATTGTATATACCACAAAGTTTTGGAGGGTGACATAGATCAAGATGCATTATATACATAAAATGCTTTGTTAAGTGCCAAAAAATTCAATATATAGCCTACAAAACTAAGAAAAGTGAGGAAAGGGATGGGTTGGGGGGAATGGGTGAGAATGTTGATCAATGGATGACATTGGTCAATATGCATTCTATTCATAAACTGCTTTGTTAAATGGCAGCTCCTTTGTACAACTACTTGAAAAGTTATTTTTAAAGGAAAGAAAGAGAAGGAGGTCTAAGCTCAGTTCCTATGTAGGTAAGTGATGCAGCCCAGGCAGGCGGCACTGAGGAAGGAAGCCATGTGAAATTGGCAGGAACCCCTGTGTATCTTTCAATCAAATGCTTCACTGTCTCATCTTTACTGGGACATGGACTGTCAAGTTGACACTTAGTTTCTGCTGTCTATTTGGAATTTCACTTGATGTCTCTCCACATCAAATTTATCATCTGTGAAATCACAGGCACATAGGCTCATGTATACTAAGAGAAACGTTCCCATGGGAGCTAAAAGTTCACTCTTGTAACACCTACTATCATTCCCATATGAACTGGAGTGCGCTGAGAACTACTGGGGTCTTGCCATACAAGTCTGTCTTACAAGTGTTTGCTTCTGTAATTAAGAAGACTTGGGCAAGGAGATTTCATCATGGGGGAACAAAGTGAGGGTTTGAGGATGCCTAAGGAACTTAGCATCTTAATCTAGTGGTATCAATCCAGACCTCTAGTCTGTGTTTAACCTCAGGAACCACAGGCTGGCTAGTAAACAGGGTTAGAATCGGCATCTGCTTAATCCCCGTGTTCTTACCAATACGACTGTGGAGCAGAGCTGGACCCCCTGCAATCCTGGACCCCTGGGCAGACTCCTCGGTGGCTAGGCCAGAACTATCACAATCTTCTATTGTTTCTTCGGTCTCCCAGCCCCCTTCCTCCTGCTCATCCAGTTCAGCATCACTGTCCCCCAGCCTGGGAAGTGTCACAACCACTCCTGAGCTATCTGTGGCTCTGATGGCTGTCCGAGCCCTCACCAAGGCCTCCAGCTCCTCATAAAAGGGGCAGGTCCCTGGTGGGTGGCTGCTCTTGGCTTTCCGATAATTCCGCAGGAGGTTTTTGACCCTGTAACGACACTGCTCCAGTGTCCGCAGGAAACCCCGTGCCCTCAGCCGCTCTGCAATGGCTCGGTATACCTGGCGGTTCTGGTGACAAGTCCGGAGCTTTTCAGAGAAAGGAGATTCACTCAAAATTGCCAGGAAAGTCTTGGTCTCCTCATAGCCCCAGTGAACGCCGGACACCTTTATGTCGTCCACATCGCCTTGGTATTGCTCCTCCCAGGCCTTTGAGTCCCTCCAGGCCAATGCCTGAGCTGATTTTATTTGCTCACTATGTAAGCTGTAATCTGCAGAGTTCCTTTTCCCAGAATTCATCAGGCTTAGACTCCAGAACTCTTGTCCTTGCTCTGACTGGGAGTTGACACTTGGTTTTGAAACTAGAGCTCCTACACAAAAAGAAGAGAAATGACTAAATAGAAGTGTTTTGTTGAACATTGTCCAAAATGTTCTAAAGCTTACATCCTTTCACTTAGAGAGTCTGATGAAAGAGTCTCCTTGGAGAGAAGTAACAGGATCATCCTACCAGAACAGGTAAGTGACTGCTTTGGTCATTTACTTTTGTAGTTGTTATGTTGTTGTTTGTTATATGCCAAAGAATGACTATGAATGACTCACAGACAGAAGCATGACATAAATCAGCCCAATCAGACTGAATTCCAGTAGGTGTGTGCATGTGTGTATGTGTGTGCATGTATCTCTCTTGCCAGGAAACTTATGACCTCTATTGACACTGCCATCTTTTTTTTGACCATAATTCAAGCAAGCTTTCACATGTGGCCAAGTGCTAGATTGATGGCAGCGGTACTTATCAGCAACATCCAAGCACATGATAAGTAAAAACATATGATGTTAGGCACCAGCGACTCATGCTTGCAACCCCAGCTACTCAGAAGGCTGAGATCTGAGGATGGTCATTTGAAGCTAGCCTGGGCAGGAAAGTTTGTGAGATTCTTATCTCCAATTAACCACCAAAAAGCTGGAAAAGGAGCTGTGGTTCAAGTGCTAGAGTACTAGCCTTGATGAAAAAAAGCTAAGGTATAGCACCTAGTCCCTGAGTTTAAGCCATAGTACCCATATTTTAAAAAAAGAAAGAAAAAGAAAAAAAAAAAAGAATCCTACTGTCAAGGAAGTACAACAAATCAAGAAACTTCTATATCTTACCTTACCAAGGGTCAGGCCTGTCAGAGGTATCTTCTACTTCACCGCACTCATGTCTAACTCCCCTCCCAGTAACCCCAGCTTCCTAGGCAGAGGGCTCACTAGTGCTTGGCTTCCCATGCAGGTGTGCTACAGAAAAAGGAGTCTGCACTGGTCACATGGGCGTCAAGTACGTCAAGGCCTATGATACTTTACAGTTTTATACACCGGGCTCATCGGGCTTCATTCACTTGAGTCTGCCCCAGAGAGGCAGATCTCTTTTGATAGAGAAAGACTGGATTTCTGAGA
Source organism: Dipodomys spectabilis (assembly GCF_019054845.1). NCBI lineage: Eukaryota > Metazoa > Chordata > Mammalia > Rodentia > Heteromyidae > Dipodomys > Dipodomys spectabilis. The sequence continues at coordinate 41,962,877 of NW_024870679.1, read as the reverse complement.
CAGCAGGCTAGGCCCAGCTCCTGGCTCAGAGTAATGTACTGAGGAGAGGAAGTCAAGGAGCCACAAGAGGGCCAGCTCTGGACAGCCATGCTTCCAACCCTAATCTGGGAATACTGACTCTGCAGGAACAATGTTAGTTTGAAGGAGCAAGTTGTGTCTTCTCTTTGAAATTCCAGAGACTGCAGAGCTATAAATCTTAAAGGAGTGGCACACAACTCTTTGGGAACTGAGTGTACCAGAATCAGGCCATCTTGGGCCCTGGGGAAGGGCATGCTTTCCTTACCCAGATGCACGCTGTTCTCACAGTCATTTGTTGGAGGGTCCTGACAGAGCAACTTGTCAGCATGATTGACGGGGTCCAAGGCTTCCTGTGACATGTGCAAGAGAAGGACTTTAAATATTATGGATCCTTGAAACAGGTTGGGAGTCCTATCAGGCCCCAAGAGAGATCTGTGTAAGACTATCACACAGTGTCAAGACCACAGAAAGGTCCCACAGGCTGGGCTGGGGCCATAGCTAACACCCTGGGTTTTACACTCTTTTGCTGGGAAGAGCCTAGGGGAAGAGGAAGACACTGGAAGGCAAGGACACAGTAGGAGTAATGACAGGCCAGATGCTGGTGTCTCACGCCTAGCTACACAAGAGGCTAAGATCTAGGATGGTAGTACAAGGCCAGTGAGATTGCCAGGAAAATCCATGAGACCTATCTCTAACATAACCACCAAAAAGCCAGGCTGGAAATACAGCTTAAGTGGTAGAGTGCCAAGCATGCAAGTAATCTGAGCAATTGTAAGACCCTGGATTCAAGCTCTGGTATGAGAAAGAAAAAAAAAATGATAGGAGGGAAAGAACAAATTGCAGCTCACCTGTGACTCAGCTATCACCTCCCAGTCTTCAATGCTTCCTATCTTTGAGACAATTGGAAGTCGAGTAGTAAGGACAGCTAGAAGAAGAAAAAAGAAAAAAAGAAAAACTCTCAACTCCAAGGTCTGACTCTAAAAACCACTTTCTTCTAAAATCTACCTTTTTTTAAAAACAATGCTTGGATCCCACTGAGTTACTGCCATGGCCAGCACAGACCTCTTCTTCCACATTCCTTCTAGAACATGGAGTTCCTATTCCCTACTCACCCCATTCCCAATCTCCAGCTGCAGTGAGCTCGCTGGCACTATCAAAAGCTTCCTCCTCTTTCACTTTCTTACTTTGTCAGTAAGTGTGTCCTTCAGATATTATCCCTTGCTTTGAATTCTGCGTATCCTTCCTTTCCTGTGTGTGTTAGCATTATCCTCACCTTTAGTCCTCAGCTCCATCCAGACCTGAGCTCCTCCCTGCCTTGGAGTTCCTGCCCTACAGCTGGCCACTCCCTCTCTCCGCCCAGACCCACCCACGCACTCATTTACCTTACTTCCTCCCTCACTTCCCCACCCACCGGCGACTTAGAAGTGGGCCTACGCCATGTGCTCCCTTTCCCGGGGAGATATGGCCCCTCTAATAAACCTTATGTCTCCCCTGTGGTCCTCTGGAAGGGTCCTGAGGATCCTCACAGTGTGCTCTTCCTTACCTCCAACTCTCTCTCTCTGGCTTCATCTCTATGTTGCCAGATTTTTGGTACTCACCACTCTCTTTCAAGGGCTGAGGCGCCATCTTGGCAGGTAGATCTTTGGGAATGCCTGAGCATGTACTTTCCATCCACTGCTTCCGGGACTGTGTCTCAGGCCACTCATCTGCAGGCTGCAGCTGCAAACTCTGAGATTCTTGCATTGCCTTTAAAGACCCGCTCTCCTCTGCACACAACTCCAATTCCTGCACACAGAGGATCAAAATTCCCAAAGGTCAGTTCAACAATGGTCCTTCCACTTCAGTAACACAGAATGTTATTTTGCCTATGAGTATGATCCAGGAGTTAAAAGGCTCTTTAAGACTCAAAGACAGCTTCAAGTATAATGACAAAGTTACCAGACTAAGAATATAGACCAGCATTTTTCTACCAAAAGATCATTGCTTTGTTCAGCTCTGGGAAGTTATACAAGTGTTTCAAAACAGTTGCCACTATCTGGGAGCTGGGAGCTCATGCCTATAATCCTAGCTATTCTGGAGGCTGAGAACTGAAGATCACAAATTGAAGCCAGTTGAGACATTAAAGTCTGTGAGATTTTTGTATCTCCAATTAACCAGTAAAAAGCCAGAAGTAGATATGTAACTTAAGTGGTGGAGTGCCAGTCTTATGTGAAAAAGCCAAGCCAAATGAGAGCATGAGGCCCTGAGTTAGGCTCTCCCTCTACCAAAAAATGCTGCTACTATTCAACACATTTCTGACTCATAAAAAGATAAATTATGTAAAGTTTTGTGACAGTGGAAAATAATTTATAAGCATAAAAATAAGTTGTTTGCCTCTCAGGTAATTATAACTTAGAGGTACTGTGTGACCAGCTGCGGTGACTGTCTTTATTCTCAACCTCAGCCCCTTCAGCCACCACCATCCCTATAGAAACACCCTGAGTCCACAGACAGTAACTGATGACAAAGAAAAAGGGATCTAAAAGATAATACAGCAAAAATTTCTGGTTTCCCAATGCAGATGCTCCACTATAGATGAGTGGATCAAAAAATGTGGTACCTATATACAATAGAATTTTACACAATCATTAGAAAGAATAAAATAATGTCATTTTCAGGGAAATGGATGGAACTTGAACAAATCATGTTAAGTGAGGCAAGCCTAGACCACAGAGATAAACAGCACATGTTCTCCCTGATATGCAGAAGTTAGATCTAAAACACACTGGGACATGACCAGTTACACAGAACTCCAGCTACTCACATACAGTGAGACCAAAAGAGAGAGAGAATAGGAGAGAATCACAAAGGTGCAATACCCAAGCGCCTCTTCAGATGTATATAAAATAATACGCATACTGAAATGAACTCCAAAGATATGAAAAAAGGACTTTTTTCTTAATTTGTTTTTTCAGTTGTGGATGACTCTGTATTCTTGACCTTATAAGGTGTATTCACATGCACAACTGGGGGAGGATTGAGGGAGGGCACAGAATCAGGGAAAATGGTGAGAAAGTGCAGCAGTGCAGCACACTGGCTGCACAGGCCATCAAGGAAGGTGAACTATGCAATCTGTGGGTGGAAAGGGGAGGGAGGAGGTAGATGAGAAGGAGGGAACAGATGACACTGTGCAATAGAAAATGTACTTACTACCTGACTATGTAAAGGTAACCACTGTTTATCACCTTTAAAACAAGAATAATTTAGCAATCTGGTTTCAACCCAGCAGGTAAGGAGCTTACAAGTTGCCACTCTAGCTCAACAAGTACTAAGGTGAACAAACTCAAAAATCAACAGCTCTTCATGCATCCATCAGGGCAGGAAGCTCACATGGCATACAGTTTACCAGAGCAGAAACATCTTTAAGAACTAGTGCTGGGGTTTAAAAAAAAAACAAAAACACTCAACTGTAATTGACAAGTTGCTGAAGGCTCAGTGTAGACAACTCTGAGGATTAAAAGCTCTAAGAGGAAGGGGGAGTACTGTCCAAAAGGAAATGTACTCATTACCTGACTTGTGCAACTCCTCTGAACATCACCTTTATAATAACCATTTTGAAAAACAATAACAAAAAAAAAAAAAGCTGGAAGAGCAGAAGGCAGGCACACTTAGTGAGGCTTTATTTTGTTATTTCTTTTTGTGTTGGTCCTCAGGGCCTGGATGTTGTCCCTGAGCTTTGGTGCTCATGGCTTAGCACTCTACCACTTGAGCCATAGGTCCACTTACAGCATTTTGCTGGTTAATTGGAAATAAGAGTCTCATAGACTTTCCTGCCCAAGCTGGCTTCAAGCCATGATCCTCAGATCTCAGCCTCCTGAGTAGCTAAGATTACAGATGTGTGCCACCAGCACCCAGCTTACTTTGTGAGTTTTATACACAGGAGTGGTACCAGGTTCTCAAGTGTACATCACAGAAAAATCCCTTTGTGCATCCCAAAGGCTAAGGGGGAACACACCAGCACACTCTGCTGTATTAACAAAGCCTGCTGTTAAGTAGGCCTGCCCTCAGGAGAGTTATTTTACCAGCGTTTCACTTAACTTGCAGAAATGAGGTTCCAACTCCAGTTCTTTCCACTCTTAGACTCGAGGATAGGAAATGCCCAACTGAAGCCTTTTAAGGCCTCTTGTCTCATCTAAGGGCCAGGAAGTTTTCAAAAAATTATCAGACCAGGTATTTTTATACTATCAGTGGTCTAAATACACCATTTAAAAGAGATCATTTGGGGCTGGGAAGGTGGCTCAGTAGTAGAGCACTTGCCTTGCATGCATGAGGCCCTGGGTTCGATTCCCCAGCACCACATAAGCAAAAAGGAAAAAAGCCGGAAGTGGCTCTGTGGCTCAAGTGGTAGAGCGCTAGCCTTGAGCTGAAGAGCTGAGGGACAGCGCCCAGGCCCAGAGTTCAGGCCCCACAACCTGAACTAACTAAATAAATAAATAAAAAATAACGGGGCTGGGAAGGTGGCTCAGTGGAAGAGCACTTGCCTTGCATGCTCGAAGCCCTCAGCACCACATAAGAAAAAAAGCCGGAAAGACTTAAAGAGAAGCTTCTCTGAAGAAGAAAGAAGGATGGCCAATAGACACATGAAGAAATGTTCAACATCCCTAGCCATAAAAGAAATGCAAATCAAAACAACATTGAGATATCACCTCACTCAAGTTAGAACAGCAAAAATCAAGAACTCTAACAACAACAGATGCTGGAGGGGATGTGGACAGAAAGGAACCTTACTTCATTGTTGGTGGGAATGTAAACTTGTTCAACCACTTTGGAAAGCAGTATGGAGGTTCCTCAAAAGAATCCACATAGAGCTCCCCAACGACCCAGCAATCCCACTTTTGGGCATTTACCCAAATGATCACAAACAAGGCCACACTAAAGCTACCAGCACAACTATGTTTATTGCAGCATTATTTACCATAGCTAAGACATGGAACCAACCCAGATGCCCCTCAGTAGATGAATGGATCAAGAAGATGTGGTATATATACACAATGGAATTCTATGCCTCCATCAGAAAGAATGACATTTCCCCATTTGTTAGGAAATGGAAAGGCTTGGAAAAAATTATATTAAGTGAAGTAAGCCAGGCCCAAAGAAACATAGGTCCCATGGTTTCCCTTATTTGCAATATCTAGTATAGGTATGAGTCAAGCGGAAAAAGTCAGATAATGTGATGTTAGGAAAACAAAACCTCAAATATGTATTTTAATGTTTTTGTTTCTTTCATGCATGTGTTTCTAACGCATTTATAAGATTATTTCTTTGTTGCTTTGTATGTCCCTCCCCCACAGTGTAACCCCCGCTTTCACTATATTTGATGTCAGTATAACATGTGGAGGAGATGGGGACAAACAAGTCGTTTAAGGATTCAGGTGGACCTGTTGCAACAATGAGAAGTACAAAATGTCATGTCAAAACCAGCTTTACAATGTTGGTGGGGGGGGGGGGGAGGGGGGGTATGATTGGTTGGGAGGGAGTGGGGAGGCTGGGAAGGGAGGTGAAGGGTAAACAAAGGAGGAGGCTGCAATGCTTGGTAAGAAATGTATGCATTATCCTGCCCATGTAATTGTAACCCCTCTGTACAGTATGTTCTCAAATAAAATAAAATAAAATTTAAAAAAAAAAAAAAGAAAGAAAAAAAGCCGGAAGTGGCGCTGTGCCTCAAGTGGTAGAGTGCTAGCCTTGAGCTGAAGAGCTGAGGGACAGTGCCCAGGCCCAGAGTTCAGGCCCCACGATGGGACCCAAAAATAAATAAATAAATAAGATCATTGCAGTTGAGTCAAAAGAAAAGACCCAACTACATTTCATCTGCAAGAAGTCCACTTTAAATATAGATTAATATCAAATATAGATTAAAAAGTAAAAGGAGGAGAAAAGATAAACCAAGCTAACATTATTCAAAAGAAAGTAAAGGTGGTGGTACAGCCTGTAATTCCAACTATTTAGGAAGTGGAGATAAGAGGATCTCAGCCAGTCCAGGTCCAAAAAGATAAAAATATTAAAAGTAGTTCATGCCTGTAATTCCAGTTACTAAGAAAGTAGAAGTAAAAAGATTATGGATTTAGGCCAGCCTTGGCAAAGTAGAAGACTCTATCTGAAAAATAACTAAAGCAAAAGGACTAAGGATGTAGCTCAAGTGGTAGAGTGCTTGCTTACTTACCAAGCAAGGCCCTGAATTCCTCAGGAGAGAGAGAGGGAGAAGGAAGGAGAGGGAGGGAGAGAAGCTACATAAATTTCAGACATAGACTTCAGAATAAGAAAAATCATCAGGGATAAAGAGTGGCATAAAATGGTAAAAAAAAAAAAAAAAAAAGTATAAAATGATACAAGGGTCAATACTCCAAGAAGGCAAAATAATCCTCAATATATGTAAGTATTACATGTACTCTTAATCCTTAATGTGCCTAACAATAGAGCACCAGGATAAATGGGGCAAGAACTGAGAGGAATGTAAGAAAAAAAAAAACAACAGACCATTCCACTGTTATAGTCAGAGACTTCGCTCCCTCTCTTAGAAGTAGACAGAACTAACAGACATAAAACTAGCAAAGGCACAGTTGAACTAAACAGTACTGTGAGAGGAATCAGATCTAATTGAAACCTATAAAGTACTTTCTCTAACAACAGCAGAATATACATTCTTTTTAGCTCCCGTTTGTCAAGATAGACTAATTTTGGGCCATAAACTATACTTTAATGGATTTAAAATAAGAAAATTATATGATGTGTACTCTTGGATCACGAGGGAATTAAACTATAAATCAGTAACAAAAAGCTAGCTGGAAAACGCCAACATACTTGAAAATTAAACAACAGATGGACTAAAGAAGATATCTCGAGAAATTTAAAAGTATTTTCAGTAAGTGAAAATGAAAATACAACTTAATGGAACATGTGAAGGCACTGCTTAGAGGAAATCTTATAGCATTTAATATGGATGTGAGACAAGAAGAAAGATCTAACATCAATAATCTAAGCTTCCACCTGAAAAGACGAGAAAAAATAAGAGTAAATTAAACCCAACGGAAGAAAAAAAAAAGAAACAAAAAAAAAACTGGAGCAGAAATCAATGAAACTGAAACCAAGAACTCAATAGAGAAAAATCTACAAAAACAAAAGCTTGTTTCTTTGAGAGGATCAGTAACACACATAAGCCTCTAGTCAGAGTAAGAAAATAAAGACAGAAGACAAATTACTCATATCAGAAATGAAAGCAAGGCCAGCCCTACAAATCCCATGGACATTAAAGGACAATAAAAGAATATGAGAAAGTCTTTGCTGACACATTTGATAACTAGGATGAAAAAAATACAACTCCTTGAAATTCACTATCTGCCAAAGCTCACATAAGAAACAAACAATGTCAATAAACCTGTATTTTCTATATGAAATACTAAATCTATAATAACCTTCCAAACCAGAAACAAGCATGGACAGGTTCACTGGTGAATTCTACCAAATTTTTAAGGCAGAAATTATACTACTTCTCTATATTCACTTCTAGAAGACAGGTGAGGAAATATTTCCATAATTATTCTAAGAGGCAGCATTAACCTCATACCAAAATCAAAGACCATAAAAGAAAAACAGAGATTAAGCTAGGTGTAAAAACAACAAAATATTAATTAGCAGAGCAAATTCAATAACTGTAAATATATATATATATATACCATAGCCAATAGGATTTACTCCATGTGTGAAAGGCTGGCTCAATGTTGAATATCAATTAATATTTTAACATTGACAGGCTGAAAAAGTAAAGTTATACGTTTATATCAATGGAAACAGAAAATCATTTGACAAAATTCCACATGATAAAAACACTCAACAAACTAGGAATAGTAAGGAACATCCTTAATTTGACAAGACCATCTACAAAAAACAAAACGGCTATAGCTACCACCCTATTTAATGCAGGAAGCTCAAAGCTTTTGCTTGGTTAGAAACAAAGAAAGGATGTCCTTTCTCACTGTTCATTTCAACAGCATAATGGAAGACCTGGCTAATTTAATCAAAGAGGAAAAAGAAATAATGGGTATGCAGATTGGATGGAAGAAAATAATTCTTTGCAGATGAAATGTTACCTATGGAGAAATCTGAAAGAATCAACAAAAACAAAAACAAAAAAAACCTCCTGAAACAAGAGATTGGAGTAAGGTTGCAAGACATAAAGAAGTCAATCGTGTTCCTGTACATCAGTGATGAAGAAGTGGAATCAAAAGTACAGTAAATTGAAAGCACAGTGCCATTTACCCTATCGGAAAATGAAATACTTCCAGACATCAGTGGCTCATGCCTATAATCCTAGCTACTTAGGAGGCTGAGATCTGAGGATTGCAGTTTGAAGCCACCCCAGGCAGGAAAGTCCATGAGACTCATATTTCCAATAAACTACTCTAAAAAAGCTGGAAGTGGTACTATGGCTCAAGTGGTAGAGCCAAAAAGACACTCAGGGGTGGGCTGGGAAGGTACCTCAGTGGTAGAGCACTTGCCTTGCATGCATGAGGCCCTGGGTTGGATTCCTCAGCACCACATAAGCAGAAAAAAAAGCCAGAAGTGGCGCTATGGCTCAAGTGGGAGAGCGCTAGCCTTGAGCTGAAGAGCTAAGGGACAGCGCCCAGGCCCAGAGTTCAGGCCCCACAACCGGACCCCCTCCCCCCAAAAAAGACACTCAGGAATAATGCCCAGACTCAGAGTTCAAGCCCCAGGACTAGCAAAAATAAAATAAAATAAAATTCTTAAGTATAACTCTAACAAAATATATTTGAGCACTATAGGAAGAAAACTAAAACTATGATGAAAGATATAAAGGACTAAACAAAAGAAGAAATATTCCATGTATCCCTCATCAACCTAGCAACCAAAAAGGTAGGTACTGTTATCACTGATGTTTTTCCAGTGGGTCAACAGAGGTAAGTAATCCATATTTATATAGCTAAGTGGTAAAGCTGAGAAAAGGGAAGTGTGGTATTAGGTATTTAACATTCACAGTTTTGCTCATTTGCAAAGAGACATTTGATATAATGTAATCTTGCTATGACACAGAGAATTTTAAATTCTGCTTCAAAGCTGCTGTATATAAGCAGTTTCTTTAGCAGGTTATAGTTTGACCCATAACCTTCAACCTGCTACTCTTCATTTGTTATAGTCACAAATTCTTAAGACATCATACCTAATCCTGTTTTGTTGAGGAAAATAATAGGCTTGAAAATGTATGGGCTACAAATGGGAGGGGCTTTCCGTACCTGTAGTCCCCATCAAAATCCTAGCACATTATTTTGCGAATATTGACAAACTGATTCTAAAGTTTATATGGAGAGGCAAAGGACCCAGTATAACTAACACAGTCCTGAAGGAGAACAAATACCAAGGACTGTGTATGTCTTCAAAAATTACAATAAAGCTACAGTGACCAAGGTAATGCAAAATTGGTGAAAGAATAAACTGAAGTCAGAGGGAAAAGAACAGGGCCCCAGAAATAGACACACATAAATATAGTGAACTGGACTATAACAGAACAACAAAGCAAGATAGTGAAGCAATAGTAATATGGTCCAAAATGGGCATCAACTGCAAAAAGCAAACAAGTCTAGATGCACACTTAGGCCTTTCACAAAAATTAATTCAAATTGAACTAAAGACCTAAATAACAAAGGGCAAAACTATAAAAACTGTTTGGACATAATGGAAGGGAACACTTAGAAGGTCTTAAGTATGGTAACTGGCTGTTTGCCCAAAGGAATAATCTACCAAAAAAAAGTATTAAGCTGTCTTTTAAGATTAAAAATTGTTCTATGAAATATTCTGTCTAGAGAACAAGATGAAGAAAACATTTTCAAAAGATTCAACTGATCAAAAACTACTATATAAAACAAAGAATTTTTTAAATTGAATTTCAAAAATTTTAAATGACCAAAACCTTGGACACTTCACCAAAGAAACTGTAAAGATGATAAACAAACATGTGAGACATGTTCCATATCATTTATTATAAGAAATTTCAAATTAGAGGTTGGAGATATGGTTCAGGTAGTAGAGTGCCAGCCAGTAAAAGCATCAGATACTGAGTTCAAATAATGTCTCAGAGAAAATAAACTTCATATTAAAATGAGATACTTAGAGATACTTCTAAGAGAATGGTCAAAATGCAAAGCCCAACACAAAACGCTAGCAAGGACGTAGAACAGGAACTGTAATTCATTGCTGGTGAAAACACAATGGCATGGCCATTTTGGAAGTTGATTTGGCAGCTTCTTTACTGAAGTGAACTGCAAATGTGAGTCTATACAAAAGCCTCAGAATGGTGTTATATGTAACTACCAAAACTACAAAAACACAACCAACATGTCCTCCAATAAGTGAGTGGATAAGTAAACTGTAGCCTATCCAGACAACAAAATACTATTCAACAACAAGAAAACAAAAACAAATGAACTAACAAGTTATGAAATATCACAGAGAAACCTTAAGATGTATTATCAAGTAAAAGAAGCCAATTAAAAAAAAATGCTACGAATGGTGTGATTCCAACTATGTGACACTCTAGAAAAGAAAAAACTATGAAGACAGAAGATGTATCAGCAGCCCCAGGGGTTAGAGAGGGAAAATGATAGGTAGGTAGAATACACAGAATTTTAGGGTAGTCAAAACTATTCTGTAAAGCACTATAATGGTAGTATATATAATTTCCAATTTGCCAAAACCCACAGAATATACAATACCCAGAGTAAACACTAGTATAAACTATAGACTTGTGATGATCGTGATATGTCAGTGTATGTTCACTGATGGTACAAAATGTAACATGGGAGTGGGGGACACTGTTAATGATAGGGCTTGGAGAAAGGCCAGAGACTAATGAGAACTCTATCTTTTGTTCGAGTTTGCTATGAACCTAATGCTATTCTAAAAAATAAAGTCCATTTTATTTATTTATTTATTTATTTAGTCTATCATGAGGCTTGAACTCTAGGCCTGGGCACTGTCCCTCAGCTCTTCAGCTGAGGGCAAGCACTCTACCACTTGAGCCACAACATCCCTTCCAGTTTTCTGATGGTTTTATTGGAGATTAGAATATCACAGAGTTTTCTGCCTGGGCTGGCTCTGAACCACAGTCCTCAGATCTCAGCCTCCTGAGTAGCTAGGATTACAGGCATAAGCCACCTGTGCCCGGTTTAAAGTCCATTTAAAAAAAAAAAAAAAAAACTTATCTGTGTTCTTGTTGAAGAGTGGGATTTTGTAAAAAGTGATGATAATTTTTTTAAAAGCTAAAAAACAAATAGCAGAACTGAAAGATTATTTGGGGGAAATTTTCTCAGAGGCCACTTAACCTTAAACATAGGTACATTTGCTAGGTGGTGGTTTTTCACTCTGAGGAGTGTAATATATTTCACTCCCTTGCCAACATTTGGAAACATTTTATCTGCAGAGATGATAATATGGACAGGTGCCTTGCAACTCAAGACCACAAGCTATGATATACATGTCTGAAGAAAGGCAAGCTCCATTCTTACAAATCTATTTGTTTCAAAATTTATGAACATTCAGGAGAAAGTAATTTTAAATTTTAATTTAAAAAACTCATAGAAAAGTAGAGAAGATTCTGTTACCTTTTTTTTTTTCCTCCATTTTAGAAACAGTTCAACTTTTGATACACTTACAAGAGGCCTAATTTGATAACCTTTTTCTAGTCCAACCCTCTCACTTTAGAGAAGAATCAGAAGAACTTAATTAAGTCAAGGCTCATCCTATTGGTCTCAAGTTCTGCCTCTTCCAGCTCTGAAGTCCTAAGACTTCCAATTGTTTCTTCACTGCTATAGACTAATAGCTAATTTCTTCAAAAAGAAATAATATGGAGCTTGGGAAGTATATTATAAAAAGGCACATTCCCTCAGACTCAGTTCTCCTACTTTAATTATTATCTGTAAAGGAAAGCATAGACCTTAACCTTTTCTTGTCATAAATTCACATCTGTGTAGAAGTTTACAATGTAAGTGTACAGAAAGCCCCTGCCACTTGCAGGCCATACATTTTCAAATCTATTATGTTCCTCAGCAAAACAGGATTAGGTATGATGTCATAAGAATTTGTGACTATAACAAATAGAGAAAGGCAGGGTTATGTTTAGTTGAAGGTTATGGATCAAACCATAGCCTGCTAAAGGAACTGCCGACATACACCAGCTTTGAGGCAGGATTTAAAATTCTCCATGTCATAGCAAGATTATATTATATCAAATGTCTCTAGGGTTCCTTGCAAATGATCGAAACTGTGACTGTTAAATACATAATACCACACTTCCTTTTTCTCAGCTCTACCATCTAGCTATATAAATATGGACAAGTTACTTACCTCTGTTTGTTGACCCACTAGAAAAACATCAGTGACAACATTAACTACCTTTTGGTTGCTGAGTTGATTAGATGAGGGATATAAATATTTAAAACCTAAGAACAAGGCTAGATGCTTGGCTCAACTGGTAGAGCACCTGCGTAGCAAGTGTAAGGCTCTGAATTCAAACTCCAGCATCATCAAAAAAGCGGGGGGAAAGCTCTAGAACAGTGTCTAAAACAAACACACAATGATCACTCACAAAATGTTAGTTTATACTACACCTGGGCTTCATGAACTCAGCAGTATTGTTTCCATGGTTTGCAGAAAGGCATCTATATCTGCAGTGGAAAAGACAATGACTTTGGAACCTAAGGCTTAGGATTTAGACTATGGTCCATCAAATGAGTTATCTCTGTGAGCTATTTGACTTTTAGGGCTTTAGTCTATGAAATAAGAATGAAAATATTGTTTATTTCTACATTCATTTCTGCCACAAACATCCAAAGAGACTGACTGTGTTAAAGATAAAGCATAACACATCAATCACATTGAGTAAGGTACTAGGAGGCAGTTTATGTTAGTGGTTAGATGGCAGGCTCTACTGTCAAACTAACAAAACAAACTAACTCAAATCCTGGCTCTTCCATCTGGGAGTTGTGTGTGACCTTGAGCAAACTGACTATCTGTTCTTTGCCTGTTTCCTCATTGGTAAAATTAATAGTAACTACTCTTATGAAAAAATGCTAACAGGATTAAATAAGCAAACACAAGTAAAACAATTGGAACAGTACCTGCTAGAGAGCAGTGCTAAGTCAACATTGTTTGTTCAGTAAACACTGTTAGCAATATTGTGATTTAGGGCAATTATTAGCCTAATCATAGCCCTGCTACCTTGCCCAGATGGTGTTTTGGAGAACAAACTATTTGCCTCACCCACTGTCCGGCAGCTTCAGCCTCTCGGTGCCAATCCTCCACCAGGGCCACCGCTTCCTCCCCACTCCCAGGATGGTGTGCCTGCACCCAGGTCTGCATATCCCTGGGTAAGATGGCCAGGAACTGCTCCAGCACCAGCAGCTCCAGGATTTGTTCTTTGAGGCGAATCTCAGGCCTCAGCCAATGACAGCAGAGTGCCCAGAGCTGGCTGAAGGCTTCATGGGGTCCGGCTGCATCTCTATATTGAAACTGCCTGAAGCGCTGGCGGGAGACCTCAGGACCAGGACCAAGGCCAGGGTTTTGGCCCCTCTCTTGGGATTTAGATTCTGATCCCCAGGAGTCCTCCTCCAGTTTCACAATCAAAAGGTCTTCAGGCCCTGGAGGGGGAGGGGTCTGGACCTCAGATTCCAGGGCCACAGCCATCTTCAGCTGTGCTGTCCTCATCTGGTAACCTCCTTCATCAATGATGTGTTCTTCAAAGGGGTCCTGGGGGAGGGACTATGAAGGCAAAAATACAATGGACAGAGTAAGCAAGAGGATCCATGAGTACTACTTTCCTCACTTCCTCCAAACCTTCCACCACTTTTGCAAAGCACAGAGTGCTGAGAGATGCTCCTTTCCTATAGACAGGAAGTTAGACCAGGATCTGGAAGCAAAGCCAGCAGCCAGGTCCCTTGGGTGGACAGCACAGAGTTACATGCTTGAGTCTATGCCTAACCTTAGACTAGAACCCTGGGCCAGAACATGGAAGCAACTTCCTGTTTATGTTTCAGTCACCAGACCATGTGTTACCTCCTTGAGATACCCTGTGCCCACGCTTTCCCTGCTCACCAAAAAAATGCCTCCCAGATCTTCTGTTCCCAAAGTGGCTGGAACACACCTCTTGAGATATGAGTTCTCCCACATTATTGAAATTATCTGTTCCTATATCCTACAGCCCCATTAGGCTATATTAATAGGACCATCCATTCTGTATAGCTAGTATCTGATGCAGTGTCCAATAAATAGCAGGCTCGTTAAAAAGTTTTGTAATTTTTTTATTCAAACCATAAATCGGACATGGCAAAAACCTGATGACCTATCTATTGGGCATGGTCTACGTTTATTAAAGAACTGTTCATGATTTTTAAACTACCACGTTTCTGAGGCACTAGTCCAAACACATTTCTGTCTCTGTTTTGCACAAGGGTTAATTTATTAGTCATTCACTCACATTGTACTGGGAGCTAAATATCCAACAATAGCTAGGCCAGAAAGTCCCTGTCTTCATGAAAGCTACCATCTAGTGAGAGACAATAATAAGCAGAGACTTTTGGGGTCCTTCATAGAAGATATCACAACCATCAGGCAAGCAGCGATACCATCAGGCCCAAAGCCAAGAGTCTCCAATAATTGGTATTTTCTTCTGGGAAGACAAGAAAATCCCTAAAGTGAGTCTCAAATAGAAAACAGAAAACTGAAAGGACCATATATTAAAATTTTCCCACTCCTTTCTTAGACAACTATGGATAACAGTCTATTGTGGAGAGGAGGTCAACATAGTGAGCCCAGACCTAGACAAGGCAATCCTCAGTCCTGAAACTATCAGGAATATCTAGGCTTCACTAGGACTAGAAAGAATGGCCATTGAGTGTCAAGTGATCTACATTCATATTCTCACCAAATGGTGGCAATTCTCACCAGGCAAGCCAATGGTGTGTTATTAGGGCTTAGTTGCATTCCACTTACCTACAACCTCCACTATATTCCAAGACCAGGAAGAGAGAAATAACATAATTGAAACAGTGCATCCAATCCAATCACCACATCTGTTACAGCATGATCATGTGAAGACGATACCCATGATTGTGCCACTCCCTACTCTGGTCTTAGTTCCCGTAAGCCTTGCTTTCTGTTGAGGATTTCCAAGCACTGATTTTTGTCTAGTGTAACTTTTCATTTTCTGTGCTGATGTTAGAATGTATCTAATAAAGTATGACCCCATTGTATTCTCAATTAATAACATTGTATGCCTCAGTTCTACAAAGAAGATTCTTCTAAGGTTACACAACCAGCAAGTGGTAGAGTTAGCTAGGAGATAGGCCCAGATTCAAATCCTCCCATTGCTGTTGGTTTCTCTCTCTTTTTTTTTTTTTGCTAGTCCTGGGGCTTGTACTCACGGCCTGGGCTCTGTCTTTGAGCTTCTTTTGCTCAAGGCTAGTACTCTACCACTGCAGTGCCACTTCCAGGATTTTCTGTTTATGTGGTACTGAGGAATCGAACCCAGGGTTTCATGTGTGCTAGGCAAGTACTCTACCACTAAGCCACATTTGCAGCCCACATTGGTCTTTTAAACCATTCCTTTCCCACACACTTTCCTGTGTATATGGTAGTCATTCAGACAGCTGAAAACATGAAAATCACTTTAAAAATAAGGAGCTAAGAAGCACCTTGGGTCCTGGGGTATTGAGTATAAATGGGAAGATGAGGAGGTTGCCTTCTCATGAACTGTAATGGGAAGCAGAAGATTCTCCTCAGGACTAGGAGAAAGGCCAAGACTGGTCTGCGACTTCCAAGCAGAATCAGGGAGCTCTCAATGGCTGTCAGTCCCCCTTGGCTGATGTCTTAAAGCAAAATGATCTCATTTAAGGTGATAAACCTTAGGGACATCAAATAGGTTTCATTTAGAGCATCAATTCCAATCAATTGAAGGTGACTGCCTAGAACAGAGTAGCATGCTTAGTAATATGGCTCCCAAGTTGTCTATTATGGATAAAACAGAAGTGGCAGCATACATTCCAGGTATTTGCCACCTCCTGTCTTGCCATTACCATCTGCACTGAATCAGCCTCAGCTTCTACTAGGTTCAAACAACATCATAGCCTGATACTCCAGACCCTTCATGAATACCCTTCCCAGCCCGATTCTCACATACCCCTATGCTTCGCTGTCAAGTATGTTTCTTCCAGCAGACAGCCAAAAAGACAGAAGACTAAAGTTCATGCCCCTGGAAATCCATGGCAATCTGGTATAATAACAAAGTTTGCCCTGATCATCTCTATTCACACTTTCACCAAGTATCTATTGACAGAGTAACAGTTATGTTGGTTCTTGAAGAAAGAGTGGATCTCTTGACAAAGAATGGGGAGATGGGTGTTCTAAGCAGAAAGAACAACATAAACATACATAATGGTAGAAAACCAAATGGCCTTCCCAACAAATGGGGAAAACCCTTGACAGCCCTGCTGAGAGATAGGACAATCAGGCTGTGAAGGGAGTTTATGAAGGGTCTGGAGTATCAGGCTATGATGTTTAAACTTAATCTAACACGTGATGAGAGCAGGAGATGTGGAGGGATTAAATAGATCATACTGGCAACAATGTATCTGACCACTGTGGAGGCAGAAGCAAAAAGATGAACATTTCTGTGAAAGTTTTCACACAATGGGGGCAGATTCAAGACGTATTAGAGAGGGCAAACGGAGCGACGATCCGTGAGTGTTAAAGAATGAATACAAAAGGATCAGGTGATGTAAGTGGGCAAGGTGGATGGCGATGCCACTCACTTCCATCAGGAATACGGAAAGAAGTGCGGGTTTAGGGCAGAGCATGACAGTCCAGCCTGGCAGGTTCTAATAGCAGTACCAACCAGCAGAGGGGATAACATGTTAAATGGTCTAGGCGGGCAGATAGAAAATGAAATGCGATTTTTACGATCGGGCCCTCTTTTCTTCACGTGCCAAGGCCCCCAAACGTCCTACCTTCCCCTGGTATTCTCTCCAGACACCCCCCCCCCCAACACACACACACACACACACACACACACACATACCCGAGGTGACTCCCCACTTCCAAAACCTGCCTTTGCCTCCTCACGCACACACAGGCTTTTCTAAGGTCCCTTCTCAGTCCCTGGGCCTCACACTCCCTCCTCGTCCCCGACCCCTTCATGACCCTGCCCATCCCCTGACGCCCCTCACCCTCCACCCCACTGAAATTGCTTTTCTCCTCTCACATTCCCCAGCCCCCCTGTGACAGACTCTACCACCGCCTAAGCCTCCAACCCCTGCCTGAGTCTCGGATGCCCCCGCCCCACCACCCGGACTCACCCACCGAGACACCCACTTCACAACCGGGCGGAAGTGCTCCGGGGCTCACGCGGGGGATGCTGGGACGCTGAGTCCCGACGAAGCCACCCCGGGAATCTAGGTTCTTAGACCACAACTCCCAGAAGGCACCGCGCGAGAGCTGGTGAGTGGCTCCCTCTTCTGCCGTCTTTCAAATGTCATCAGCCAATAGGCATGTGTTCTTTTCATGAACTCTAGCACCGGAACAAATCGGAACAGGTTCAATGCCTGGGGGGCGGGACCTGATGCGATTCTGACCATTTCTATTGGCTCAGTGGTAATGACATCCTCAAGGTGGGCGGGCACCAGAGCAAAATGGGTGGGATTCATTGAAGACCCTCTCCACCCCCACCTCCAGCGCCCCAAGACAGCAAAGCAGAAATAATAAATAATAAGGGAAAAGCGGAGGAAACCAGATAATCAGTAGAGAATTGGAGAATCTGAGGTTCAGTTTCCAGCTTGGGATGAATTCTGAACCTTGCCTGTTAATCTGTAAAATGAGATCTACAGGAAAGCACTTTGTCACCGGTTTATGTTAGAAAGTACAGCTAATAATGTCCGGAGAATATTATCCATTATTATGTAAATTCGTTTGTATAGTGCTTGGCATTTTGTGGGTGTTAATGTTAATCATTATTATAGACTATACCTGTAATGATATAATATGTAGTGCCTTTGTTCCATTGTGAATCTTTTGAGGTGTGAGCAATCATCTATGGAGTTAAAAATGTGGCTTCTGTAGTCAGATATGGATCCAAATCCCCACCCAGCTGCTTTTCTGTGTGGCCTTGAATAAGAACCTCATTGCTTTTCTTTTCTTTTCTTTTTTTTAACCTGCAAAAGCAGGTATAACAGAAACCACATGGCAGTAAAGGATTAAATGACATGATGTGGGAAAAATATGGTCCCTGGAGCTGAGCTGCTTGTGTCTAAAACTTCTCATTTTCAAGCTCACTAGCTAAAAAAATTAGTGAGTGGCACAAAGATATGAAACCTTGGACAAATTCCTAAACCTCTTCATGTTTCAATTTCCTCATCTAGAAAGTGGGGATGAAAATTAAAAAAAAAAAAAAATCTTACGACAGGGTTGCTGAGAGAAATAAATGGGAGAAAGTAAATCAAGAGCATGGCATGTGTCTGACCCACAAAGTTCAACTATGATTCTTATTAATGGTTATGAGAATTTGGACACATTGAAATTATCTAGCAGAAGATGGTAGTGGCTAGTGTTAAAAAAAATAGGAGAATTCTATATCTTAGTTTAAATAATCTAGTTCAAATTCCTTCTCTGTGAACTATGCTTATTTAAAAGTAATGTGTTAGGGCTGGGACTGTGGCTTAGCAGTAGATGCTTGCCTAGCATGCATGAAGCTCTGGGTTCGATTCTCAGTACCACATAAAAGAAAAAGCCGGAAGTGGCACTCTGGCTCAAGTGGTAGAGTGCTAACCTTGAGCATAGAGAGGCTCAAGGACAGTGCCCAGGACTGGCAGAAGAGAAGAAGAAGAAGAAGAAGAAGAAGAAGAAGAAGAAGAAGAAGGAGAAGAAGGAGAAGAAGGAGAAGAAGGAGAAGAAGGAGAAGAAGGAGAAGAAGGAGAAGAAGAAAAGAAGAAGAAGAAGAAGAAGAAGAAGAAATATGTCATGTAATTTTACTCAGTAGAGGTACATATAATGGCAATCTGTGAGTACTCATTATTAAAGCCTCACAACAGCCCTACATGTTTGGTATTGCTGTCCCCAATTTACAAAGAAGAAATAGGAGCTTATAGAGATAAGTGACCAGCTCAAGATCATATAGGCAATACATACCAGGGCTGGAACTTGAACCCTTGGGCAAATTTCTAAGACATTGTGTGAAAAAGATGGTAGGCAGAAGGTGGGAAGGACTTTGTGGGTAGACTGTGCCACAATATGATGTACTGGGTATGTGAGAGACACCAAGAGAATGTCAGATCTGAAGGTGGAAATGCAGCTTTGCAGGTCTGGGAAGGACTCTTGATTCAGCTGCTCTGAAGAGGAGGAACTGAAATGATGATGATCTATACCAAAAGGAAAGACACTATTAGAACACAAGAGGGCGCCCCTTACCCTAAATCCAGCGTCGAATTGCTCTGTGGTTCCTCTTAGCTTTTGTCTAATTCTAGACTCGCACTTTACAAAGATGAAAACTAAGGAAGTCCCCAAGAGGCCAAGTGCCCTGTTCAATATCACACAGAAATAAACAACAGAGCCTGAACTATACCTATATTCTCTCTGGTTTTGCACCCATCAGAACTTGCAAGTATTTGGTACCTTTGGTTCTCAGAACTCTCTTTCAACTGGGCTCCAATTATGCAAGATGAATCAACACTGGTTGCTGCCTCCAGGGCCTGATCTCCAAATTTTTCCAATCAGACACTCCTATGGGTAAAACATTTGGAAGTACATCCTTCCAGCCTATACACATTGACATAAATGATTTACATGTAATAATTGCTAACCCTCATTGAATATTTATAATGCATTATTAGCTCCTACTCTCAGTGCTTCAACCATATTAACTCATTTGAGCCTCATGAAATCCTCTGAGAATGTGTGTAATGCTATCACATCTTTTAGAACACCAAGAGGAAAATGAGGTACAGAGAAGTTCAGTAGCATCCCAAAGTCACATGGCTAAAAAGCAAGCAGTTTAGCTTCTAAATAAGGTGAGTTGGAAGAAAGGAAGGAAAGAAGGAAGGAAGGAAGGAAGAAAGGAGAGAGAGAAAAAGGAAGAAGGAAGGAAGAGCAATCAAGCCAAGCATTTGATGAAATTAGAAAATTCTGGAGGATTTAGAGATCCTGAGATCTTATCACATACCACATGGCCACCTGCTACCTCCCAAGTTTTCTCATTCAGCCTCCAGAGCCTCCCAAAGCCTGGCTGGTTCACAAATTCAGCTGTTGTTGTCCCAAGTGGGCCACTGCCTTTACAGGCAGCTCTGCTATGGCAGTGACCATCATAAACAGGACATCCAGCCCCTGCAGTTGCTGGCCCATCCCTGTAACTGCCTCTATTTTCATGTGGTCCATATACAGAGTTCCTAGTTGGAGGTATTAACAAGCACAAGGATTAGCCATCTTTAGCTGTCTGTTGAATCCCAGATTCAACATGTCCAGATCCAAGCATCCCCAAAGGAGGAGTCATACACCAGATCTGGAAAGATGTGAGCCAGCTAATTCACATCCTGGAGACACCTATACTCAACAATCAGCTGTGGTAAACAGGAGGTAATTGGACACCCAAGTTGCCATTCAACCATGGGCCCAAGAACTTAAGTTGCTTTGGAGAATCTCAAAGGCATTGGGAGATCAGAAGAAGTGGTACTTCGAAGAAGTTATGAAGTTATCTAGGTCCCAAAGAGCTCCTCACAGGAATAGAGTTAAATGCAGATTCAGCCTCAGGTAGTTGAGCCCAGAGAAGTTAAAGAATGCATCCTGGGGCAGAACAGAAATTGAAGGCAGAGATCTTCCACAGTCTTAGATACAGCTTCCAAGACCTTTATCAGGTTGGCCACTAATTGGAGCCAATCAGCTTGTGGTCAGAAGAACAGGAGCAAACCAAACAACATTAAGGGTCTAATAAAAGCAGAATAAGAGCCTCTCTCAGCTGCCATCTCTTTTCCAGAGAGGAACTCAGACCTGCTCATCCCTGCTCACTCATGCATGCACATACACAGTACTCACAGCCATGACAGGATTTACATCCATCAGTGTACCCAGGAGGGCCTGGAGAAGGGTCAGAGGGCCACAGTGCTTCGAACTGTAGAACTGCCAAGAGATTGAATGGGACAGCTGGACCCAACTAGGAGATGCTTTCCACTGAGGTTCCAAGGATCAGAGAAAGGAAGATGTACACTAGTGATAATCTGGTTGGGAGAATCCAGGCACAAGATGTGGGGCCGTTCAACAAGGATTTTCACTCTGCCATTACTGTGGGCAGTTATTTCACTTCTGTGAGCTTCAAAATGCTCATGTGTAGAAGGAGCACACTGAGCTCTGTTTTTTTTTTTTAATTTATTGTGAAAACACTATACAGAGGGGTTACAATTACATGGGCAAGATAATGAGTACATTTCTTTTTTTTTTATTGTAAAGATACTATACAGAGGGTTACAGTTACATGAGTGAGGTAATGAGTACACTTGCTCTTGAACATTGTTACCCCCTCCATTGTTTTCCCCCTACCATCCCTTCCCTCCCTACCTTCCCCGAGGTTCTTTTTTTTTTATTTATTGTGATTAAGTGATTGCATAATTTCCGGAATTTCACAGTATTGTGGAATAATGATACTCATTTAAAGTCACAAGTTCATTCTAACTTTCCTGGAGCAAATTGTCTATCACAGTCTGTAACATATAATGGTGTTCACATGTTATACACCATACATGTGATCAGCAGCATGGGGATATTTAGTAGTGGTTCGACCAGATGAGTGGGAGTTCTTTGTTTCTTAAGTCCTGTTAGTTTTGTCGTATCACCTAACATTTTGGATTTATGAGCTCTGTTTTAAAAGATTGCTTCAGAGTGGAATTCTCATCACTTCCTTTACTACTTCCTTCTCTGGTTCCTAATAGAAAAGAGTTCTTGCTTTTTAAAGCTTACAGATGTTTTGTAAGCAAAACAATGCACCAAAACAATGCCATTGTATGCAGCTTGTAATATTCCACATAGAAAATTCCAGAAAGCCTCAGCTTCCACTTTAACCATGAGGGCTGGGAGTGGAGACAGCTCCATTCATGCCATATGGGCTAGAGCAAGAAAGGAAAATCTCTACAGCCTTGACCTTGACATGAACTACCAGGATAGAGCTGGGACCCAAGGGAGAAAAAGAAAGGCACTTTATGATTATCTTAATGCAGTAACCCATTCAATACAAGTCAACATCTGTTCATGATTTTGAAAAAAAACAATAAACACAGAGGAGAAAATTGCTTGACTTTAAAAGGACTATCTATCCCAGATCTACAGCAAATATAATTCTAAATGCATTCAATTGAAAGCCAGGAATGAGAAAACTATTATTTCTGCTCAGTATCATAATGCAGACCATCATGGAGATGGGGATTGGGATTCGTGTACTGCCTGAGAAGTTGAAGCAGCAGGGAGCTCTGGCTGTAGAGGATATGCTGGTGATGGCCCCAACCTCTTTGGCCAAGTAACCCCCTTCTCCTGTGGTTACAGTGGAGATGGAGATCTAATTGTTTGCTTGATTTCCCCAGGCTCCTGAATGATAGTTTACTTCTAAAAGGGCTGAGACCAGCAGGCAGAAAGCCAGCTGAATTCCCTCCGTCCTCTTCGTCCAATGAAAAAAAAAACAGTGGTGTTTCCTATCTCACACTCTCTGATTCACTCTGGGGACATGGATCAGTGTAGACGTTTGATGCCTCTGGGTGTACAAACTGGGGTTGGGAAACAGCTTTGGATTGAGCAGGAATTATCCAGATCATCAGGCAACAAAGGTCTGGAGCCAGCAGCAGCTTTGAGTATGTAAAGAAGGGAATTTTGTAGACCAAATACAGCCCTGATGTTGGCAATATTCTCTTTTTTTTTTTTTTTTTTTTTTTGTCGGTCATGGAGCCTGAACTCTGGGCCTAGGCACTGCCCCTCAGCTCTTCAGCTCAAGGCTAGCTCTACCATTTGAGCCACAGCACGACTTCTGGCCTTTTCTGCTTATGTGGTGCTGAGGAATCAAACCCAGGGCCTCATGCATGCAAGGCAAGCACTCTACCACTGAGCCACCTTCCCAGCCCCGGAGATATTCTCTTAACCCAGACCAGTTTTCAATCTGCAAAGTGGGATATGAGAGTAACTCTATTAGACTCCAGATAGAATCAACCCCCTCCCCTAGTCTGATGGGTTCAGGTATTAGAAGAACCAAGGAAGAGACTTCTTCAATTTTTACTGTATTTTAGTACTTTTTTAAACTTTTATTCTAATTTGGAGCTTTCATTTTATTACATTTTTTAGTGCCAGTGTTAGTTGCTTAAACTCAGAGTCAGAGTCCTCTCCCTTGCTTAGCTTTTTGGCTCAAGGTTGATGCTCTACTACTTGAGCCATAGCTCTACCCCCCAGATTTTGAATGGTTAATTAGAGATGAGTCTGGCAGAGTTTTCTGTCCTAGATAGGGTCGAACCTTGATCCTCAGATCTTGGCCTCCTGAGAGGCTCCCCTGGTAGGTGGGTGTTATCCCTCTGAACTTCTTTCTTATTCCTACTTGGTAAGCCCAAGGTAAGCCTACTTGGAGGCCCACCTGCCTCCTGTGGTGAAATGCTGTCCTTGGAGTTAACCACCCTAGCATCCTGTCATCCCTGCTAAATTGAGGGAGCTCAATTCCTACCATCATCCTCAGCTTCACTTCTCAAGCTCTCAGTTCTTTCACTAATGCCTTCACAAAGTGATTGTTTTCAGAGTCCATTCTGGGACTACATTTAGCAGGTAGGAGACACATTGTACACAGAAACATACTCAATATTCCAACCTCCTGCTGGGAAGGTGGCTCAGTGGTAGAGTGCTTGCCTTGCATGCATGAGGCCCTGGGTTTGATTCCTTAGCACCACAAAAGCAGACAAAGCTAGAAGTGGCGCTGTGGCTCAAGTGGTAGAGTGCTAGCCTTGAGCTGAATTGCGCCCAGGCCGGGAGTTCAGGCCCAACATCCAACAAAAATAAAAACAAAACAAAACAAAATATTTCAACCTCCCTTCTATTTTACAGCAAGGAATTCATAGCATCTTATCTTTGTTCAGTATATTGTGTTTAGTCCAACAGTCAACTAACTAAACAAACAGAACTCTCTAGTTACTCAAAAAAGCCTATTGAAACAAGAATAAACACATATATCAAGAAATCCAGTGCAATCTAACATCATCTTATTCCCTCCTTAGACATTTCATTCTAGGTGATTAGAAGTCTGATTGTTTCACCAATGTCATGTGTTTGTACACATTCACATGTACGTGTGTGTGTGTGTGTGTGTGTGTGTGTATGTGTGTGTGTTGATTCGACGGCATGAACTAAGGGCTTTGTGCTCTTGCTTGGCTGGTACTCTATCACTTGTGTAACACCTCTATTTCTGGCTTTTTGCTGGTTAATTGGAGACAGTTTCTGGGATTTGTCTAATTGGGCTAGCTTCAAACCATGATCTTTAGATCTCAACTGGAATAATAGGTCTGAGTAGCTGGAATTACAGATGTGAGCCACCATTATCTTCATAACTTGTCACAGTCCTATTGCTTAAATCTGGATTTTTCACTGCTTTTGGTGCTAGTGGGCCCAAAGTCCCAGTTCTCAGACTCATAACCTCTTTTCATGAGGAACTTGTTGTCAACAACTATTCTTTGAACAAATTTCGACATCAGTTGGGGATTAATTATGTGTGTGAATCTACCTCTAGTGGATTACTCAGAACAGGATCCTATGAAAAAGGGATTTTGGTTAGTACATGGAGCCCTTAGGGAAATTGAGAAACAGACCTAGTGGCCACACTGCAGAATTGGTCCAGTGGGAACAGCATTCTGAGTTTATCCTACCTGGCCAGGCTCCTAGATTTTAAACACAGGAGCTACTGCCAGGTATAGCTGGCTATTTTCTACTTTCTCTGTTCCTTTACCAAAGAGAGATTCTGCTTCCTCCCTAATTTGTGAGTGTGTGTGTGCGCGCGCGCGTGGGCGCACACTCATGCGCATGCACGCGAGTGTGTGTACGCACATACTCTAGTACTTGGACTTGAACTCAGGGCCTGGGAACTGTCCCTGGGCTTTTGTGCTCAAGACTAGCACTCTACCACTTGAGCCACAGCTCCAGCTCTTTGTGGTGAATTAGAAATAAGAGTCTTACGAACTTTCCTGCCTCATATCGAGTAGCTAGGATTACAGGTGTGAAGCACTGGTGCCTGGCTTCTCTCTTACATTTTAAAATCATACTTTACAATTCAAAGTTCACCTTATGGGTTGATACTAGTCCACAGGTCTGCACTACAACCCAAGAGATATTGAGAGGGTAAGTCTTTGTCATTTTCATTTCTCTGGAGAGAAACACACTCCTTTCCTATGGGGAAGTAAAGCCTCTCCCTCTGAAAGGAAACATAGAAGAACACGAATGCTAGAGAACCAAAGATATGGTAAATATCCATTACCTGTATGAAACTTCAGGTTTATGATGCATACCTAGAACTGTGTGGTTCTTATACACTTCTGATATTTTCTTCCATTTAAAGGAACTCCCATGAGCACAGTGGGGCTGATTTTCACCTCCTTTGGAAGGAAGTAGGGCCTATATTAATGATGAGTTGGAGGGAGATGATGGGAATGTGTGGTGCTGACTTCCTCTTTCCTTTCCTATAGGGAGTACACATTTCAATCCACTCCTCTGGGTTCCAGGTTTTGTAAGGACAAACCCCACATGGAGAAATCTGCATATATCCCATTTACTGTCTTTAACTGGATAGATAAAACTAATTTTGGAAGTTACTATCAAGAAGCCTACACATGTCAGCAGCTCCAAGACAGTTCCAATGTGAACTTTTGATATGTTTTTCCATCCTTAGTCAAGGATGGTAAAGGAGCTTCCTCAATGCCCACCCCCAACATTTATTAGTGATATACAGGTAAATATAGCAGTCTGTATCTTTGGGGAGTTCCTAATCTAGTGAGAGGGGAGACATACAGATTATTAGAATACAGCGTGATGCTGAGCTCTTTGTTTGGCTGATCCCCTCCCTGACATGATGTAAAGCATTTAGTAACGAATGCAAACTGAAACTATAACCCTTCTGTACATCATCTTTAGAATAGAAATTAAAAAATTTAAAAACCAAAGAGTGAGCTACAAATAGAAGCAATAACAACAACAACAACAAAAGAATACTTGTCAACTTTACCTTTTGATTTTTACTTATTTGACTTTTACTTATTGAAGATGCAATTTTCAGTCAAACAGAAAGGAAGAAAATATTAGAACTGCCTCCATTTCCCTAGGTTATGGTAGACAGGAAATGAACTTGCTTTACCCTAATTTCCCAAATGAGGGGAGGGCATGAGGGAGAAGGGGATTTTTGATAGAAAGTTCTTTGGGATTCCTGCCCACATCTCTTTCCTTTCTCGTCATCTTTCATAGATTGCAGAGAGTTATAAACTGATCCAGAGAGGCCCTCTGAGTTACTTGGGCCCACATTTTTCTGTGTTCATCAGATTTTAGTCATTGTGACAGAAATGAGACACAGATGCAGGGCAGGGAGAAGAGAGGAGAGAAAGAAGAGGCAAGGGACAAGATACAGCCCCCAAAAGTACAGCTCCCAAAGACACACTCCCTTTAGCTAGGTCTTACCTCTTATGTTCCCATCACCTCCCAATAGCCAATCAAACTGTGAGCCCATCACTGATGAAGTCAGAGCCTTCATAATTCAATCACTTCCCCAAAAACCCCACCTCCAAACATCACAGCATTGGAAACCAAGGAGTCTTTAGGGGACATTCAAGTCCAAATCATAGCACTTTTCAGACCTTCTATCTGTTCAAAGTCATGTGTTTTTGCCCATTTTGTGTTTGAGAAAAACCTCTCTCTCTCTCCCTCTCCTCCATTTCTCTCTTTCTCTCTCTCTCATTGTTTAATTTCTACCGTAGAACTCATGGTATTTTTTCATACTTATTTTTAAAAATTGTCTGCTTTCTACCACTAGAATTAAATTCTACAGTCTTAGAGGTTTTATGGTTTTGTTCAGTGTGCATATGCAAAGTATATGTACTATTTTGCTAACCATGAGTTAATGCTAAAAAAAAAAAACCAACTGATGGGTTTGCATATTGGTCTCCATTTCAGGAACTTATTGCTTGAGACAAAACAATTCTCCTAGGCCTTTGGGAGGTTTTGCTTTCTCACCCTATTTGCTTAGTAGATAAGATGACTACACAAAACAAACCAAAACACTTTGAAGTACTGCCAATAATGAACAGACAGACCATCACTTGGTAATATTATAAAAATACAATAGAACTTAAGGCCAAATCATTACATGAGATTAAAAAGGGTCATGGAAGGAAAATTTGATAGAAGAGCAGTTTTAGTTTTCATTTGTTTATCTCATGGATGATAGCTTGCTGTGTACACTGTACACGGTGGCTTGAAATAATCACTGAACAAAAGATAGAAAATCCTTTAGATTGTAGAGCTTAATTATAATGGGAAAAATAAAGTAAAATCAGGAATTCTAGGGAAGAAATTAAACAATAGTGGAAATGGAAAAGAACAAAGTTAAGAAGAGAGATTCAGTTTTGTTTTGTTTTGTCAGTCATGGGGCTTGAACAGTTTTGTTTTGTTTTGTCAGTCACGGGGCTTGAACTCAGGTCATAGGTGCTATTTTCGCTCAAGACTAGCACTCTACCACTTTGAACCACAGTGCCACTTCCAGTTTTCTGGTGTTTAACTGGAGATAAGTGTCTCACAGACTTTCCTGCCCTTCCCCTCTCCGGCCCCCCCCCCCCCCCCGCCCCCAGCCAGCAGGCTTCCAACTGCAATCATCTGAGTAGCTAGGATTACAGGCATGTGCCACCAGTGCCCAGCTGAGATTCAGTTTTAAATAAGGAGTAGGCTTGACCCATTTGATAAAAAGTCAGGAAGCCAAGGTGGCTGAAGAAGCTTAGCCAAGGGAATAGTAGAAGATAGGGTTGATGTAGGGGCAACAGAAAGTTCCAGATAGAGCCAGGCGCAAGGGGCTCACGCCTATAATCCTAGCTACTCAGGAGGCTGAGATCTGAGGATCTGGGTTCAAAGCCAGCCCGGGCAGGAAAAGTCCGTGAGACTCTTATCTCTAATAAACCACTAGAAAACCAGAAGTGGTGCTGTGGCTCAAGCAGTAGAGTGCTCTCCTTGAGTTGAAGAGCTGAGGGACAGCGCCCAAGCCCAGAGATCAAGCTCCACGACCGACAAAAAAAAAAAAAGTTCCAGATAGTACTGATAAATTGTTGTTAGGACTTTGATGGGTATTTTTGTGCAGATATGCCACTACTGGGACTTGAACTCAGGGCCTCTCACTCTATTCATCGCTGGGGCTCTTCCAGTCAAGCCAAACCTTCACTTCTGGCTTTCTGCTGACTAATTGAAGACAAGAGTTTTGTCTACTGAATTTGAAGCAAGATTCTCAGGTTTCATCCTCTTGAGTAGCAAGGATTATAGGTATGAGCTATTGGTGTCCAGTTTAGGACTTTGAATAAGAAGAGGGGTTGTTGTAGGGGTTTGAGCAGAAAATGGCAACCTTATTTATATTATAAACAACCTTTTAGGCTATTCTCAAAGAGTGCTGGAAGGGATGAGTATCAAAGAGAGTGGAGTGATAAGCAAGAAACTATTGCAACAATTCAGGAGAATGTTGGCTAGAGCCATGATGACAGTCTTGGGTTTGAGTTAAGACATGGTTAGATTCTAGATGAATTTTGAAGGTAAAAGATGATGTCAAGACTGTGGGACAAGTTTAGAAGAATTTAAGAGTTTTCTTTTGAGGTGTTAAGCTTAAAATGACTAATATATAGCCAAGTGGTAGTTCAATCATGTAAAGTATTAGACCATTTACTTAGGTGTATGTGTATGTGCATATATGTATGCATTCCTTGTGTGGTATTATGCATATATACACATAGGTATATTGTGTTTAGACCTACTTCTATCCTTTAGTAGCCATGTGACCTTGGCAAGTCACCTAACTTCTTTGGAATGTAGAAATAATCAGGCCTATTTCCTGGGGTGGGGGGTTTAAAATCATGCCTAGAATTTGCTTGACACTCTGCCTAACAAAACACACTTTTTCCCAGGCTGGGAATGTGGCTTAGGGTAGAGTACATGCCTTGGGTTCAATTCCTCAGTACCACATAAGCAGAAAAAGCTGGAAGTGGTGCTGTGGCTCAAATGGTAGAGTGTTAGCCTTGAGCAAAAGAAGCTCAGGGATGGGGGGCAGAAAATAAAAAGAAGAAGAAGAAGAAGCAGCTCAGGGGCAGTGTCCAAGCCCTGAGTTCAAGTACTAGGACTGGCAAAAGAAATGCTTTCTAATTCCTCTCCTTTGTCATGTGAGCAGATCTCAAAGACCTGCTATTAAGAAGAATGAAAGAGAAGTAGTACCATAAGACTTCCAAAGCTGAGTTAGCCAAATCTCCATCTGGCTTTCATTCTGAGGATACCCACCCTGGGAGCCAAGCCACTGTGCTGTGGAAAGGTCCAGGGCACAAGGAGGGCATCTGTAGGTTCCAGCGACCTGGCTAAGGCCTCAACCTCCACTACCAGACTTGCAAGCTTCAGAGCCTTCAGATAATTCCAGCTGTCCCAGCTAATGCTGAACGGAGCTGAGATGAGCTGTTCTTGCCAGGCCCTATCCAAATTGTAAGTTTGTGAGTAAAATGAATGTCATTTGGGGTTGGTGTGATGGCTGGGACTCTATTTGGGGGGAGACAGAGGTTTATGATGCATTTGCACCCAGAAAATCCATTTATAAAAATAGATTCTTTATCAACAGACATCCTCAGCTATTTGTCAGTGACTCTGACCAGAAGTCTTCCTGAAGCTGGGCATGATGGTGCACATCTATAACAACAACACTTGAGGAAGCTGAGGCAGGAGGATTGGGAGTTCTGGGCCAGCCTGGACTGTATAGTGAGACCTTGTCTCAAAAAAAGTAAAAGATCATCCAGGAGAGCATGTCATCTCCAGGGCGTCACCCACCCAGACACCTTGAAGTAATCCTAATCTGACCTCTCAAACCCAGTCTTCCACCAGGTCCTCATGTTCATCCCCTATGAGGCATGCTATATCCAACTCTATCTCGGCTTTTGCTTATATTAGTCCTTCTGTATGAGCTACCTTTCCTCCCTTGGACTCCAGGAGTCTGGATTTCCAATTGCCTCCTTTCCAATATTCATGGGCTTCCTTCTTCCCTACCTAAGGCAAAATTCAAGACCTTCCTGTGTAAAGAACTTCTTCCCACTTCCTTAAACCTGGAGGTCTCGACCACATCCCACAATCATGCAGAACACAGTAATTTTGAGCTGTGAAATCCCAGAAGATGAGAAAGGAAGGCAGAGAGAAGGTGGCCACGCCAAGCTGATGACCTCAGCTGCTGATGCAGAGTAAAGAGAGAAGAATCTTGATGAATCTGTACACATGATTTGGAGTATTGCATCAACTCTTAGCCCTACCTCCCCACTGAGTTTTACTGGTTCTCAAAGCATATCTAACTTATGTTTGAAACACACACACACACACACACACACACACACACACACATCTGTTCCCACAGTGGCCCTGCCATTTCCCTGCTATTTTGCTGACCCCATGGTCTCTCTGTCTTCCTCCTCCAACCTCTGAAGAGCTTCATCCCTCCTTCCAAGACAAATTGCATATAGCTCCTCCTGCCTGGCACAGCTGTTGCTTGCAGATGCCCAAAGCCACACTGCCAGGGCTCAGAACAAATATGGCATGGCCTGCTCAGCTGCAGCTTCCTGAAGCACTGTTCTATCAGATGCACCCCCAGCCCAGCATCTCCCTGAGCCCCCTCATTGATGTGCAATGGATGGAGGCGGGATGGGACAGATGGACTGCGCATTTGTTTGTTAGGAGTGTTGTAACAAAGCACTGCCTAAAGCAGTAGCTAGACAACAGAAGTCATTGGCTCCATTTTGGAGATATGAGATCAGGATGTGGTCAAGAATGTTCCATTTGAGGTTTATGAGGGGGAGTGAGCCTCTGTCCTTGGCTTATGCATGGATTTCCTCTCAGAAATTCTTCACATTATCTTCTACAATGTGGGCTATCTGTGATTAAATTCTCCCTTTTTATAAGAATACCAGTCAGAAAGCCAGAAACCAGTGGTTCACACCTATAATCCTAGCTAAGCAGGAGGTAAGCTCCAAGGATCACCATTCAAAGCCAGCCTGGGAAGGAAGGTTTGTGAGACTCTTATCTGATTTAAACACACACACACACACACAGGAAGTGGATCTATGGCTCCAGTGGTAGAACATTATCCTTAATCACAAAAGCTCAGGGACAGTGCCCAGACCCTAAGTTCAAGCCCCACAATCAACAACAAAAAAACAACAAAAATACCCCAGAATACCAGTCATGCCATATCTTGTACATCTGTCTTGACGTCACACCAGAAAGATGACATCACACTCAACATTGGCTCCCTGGGATTAAGTCTCACATGCACTACTTGTCCCTAATCTGTCTCTTGCGGGGACTTGTGCCTGCCACCATCTTGATCAAAACCTAGGCCTTGATCCTGGGCTTTGCCTTTTATTCCAAAGAGGACAAAGAAACAAACCTCTTTCCACTGTGTTCTGCTTCCTTGAAAGGGAACCACAGCAAGGTGCCTGAGTATCATTCAAAGAATGTTTTTTTTCCCCTTTTCAACAAATAAAAGAAGTGTGGTAATTCACACCTGTAATACACTAGGCAAACCATGCCTGTGGGAGGACTATGGCTTAAGGCAGGCAAAAATGTGAGTCCCTGTCTGAAAAGTAACTTAAGTTGGAGGTATGGCTCAAATGGTAAAGCACCTACCTGCTTTGTTTATACCTTAAATGCTGATCTCAGACATAGTTCCTATTCCTTTCTCAGGAGCTTCCTCTTCAGCAACCGTATAAATCAGAGTGAAGACATTTCTCCTTAGTGATAAGTTCTTCAACTCTCAGAGGTAAGGCTGTCAGCATCACAGACAGAACTCAGACATTTAGGTACAATTACTGAATACATCTGTGGTATGTGCATGAGCGTGCACGCACACAGAGTAGAATCACATATATGCTTCTTCCATTTGATCCCACAAAGCTATTTTTTTTTTCACTCTGCTCAGGGCACCAGGTGAATGACCTCTTAGCCAACAGGAACTCTGGCAGGAAGAAAGGGGATGCTGGTAAGGCCTGAATTCCTGACTCCCTAACTCTGAGGCTGCCATGGTCTTCTACATCTCTCAGTGAAGGTCTCAGCTCTTGTCTGTCGTCCTTTCCACAAAGGCCTCTCTGACTTGAGGCAATTGCTCTTTCCTCTCAGACTTTTAGAGTTGGAGATACCCTAGGATCAAAACTATCTCCTGTGGTTTCCCTAATCCCTACTCACACCTTTGCAAAGATCTTTCATTCATCCTTTCCCAAATTGCCCATTATGAGCCCATCAACTGAGTTCTGATGGGATCCTGGGTCCCTAAAAAGTATAATTCAGATATCCCTTTGGACTTCACTGGCTTACGACTATAAATGAACTATAATTTCAATATAGATATTGACATTTCAACCCTGCACCAACTGTGAACACTTGTTGCATCATGGGTCCTAGGAACCTATGACAGAGCCTGGCATACATGGCAGGTCAACAATGTTAGTCCTCTTCCTGGATAAGGTTCTCCAGTGGCTCTGAAATGACCTCCAAATAAAGCCGTATGCTCAATGCAACCTTGCATTGGTTCTCTGTTACTATATCTCTACCTTCAGCCATATCAAATCACTTTCAGGTCACCAAATAAGCTACTTCTCTCATGCTTGCAGGCTTTGCAAACACGCTTCATCTATGTGACTGTGGTCAAGAAAAAGTAGGAAGCAAGGGTGAGGATGGTGGAGATGGCAAGAATACTACTTTGCGTGTGCTTTGCATATATTTTCACATGATTTGCTTACATTGGCATGCGTTTTACACATGTTGTTTCAGACGTCATAATAGTGATATAAGTAAAGTCTGCTCTTTCTATCTTACGGTTGAGAAAGCCAAGGCTTCTGAAATTAAGTAACTTGCTTCAGATCACTCCGGTAGGAAGTGGCAAAGTAAGGATTTGAATCCAAATCTATTTCACTAAAAAAGAAAGAAAGAAAGAAAAAGAAACAACAACAACCAAAGGGGAAAATACCCAAAAACAACAGTCTATCTAAGCCCTGCTATCTCTTTGCTAGTTTTTAGAATTCAGCCTCTAGAGATATCCAGACTCATTTAAATGTAAGACTCTACTATCTCCTAAGTGGACAGCCATGAACCAGTCACTCAACCTCACTTAAGCCTCAGTTTCCTCATCTGCAAAATGAGTTAGAGCCAACCTAGGAAGGTTGCTGTGAGATTAAAATGAAATCATGGGCTAGGCACTGATGGCTCATGCCTGTAATACTAGCTACTGAGGAGGATGAGATCTGAGAATCATGGTTCAAAGTCAGCCTGGGCAGAAAAGGCCCTGAAACACTCCCACTCCTACCCCTCCACCCCACTCACCCCACCCAGTTCTGGAGCTTGCACTCAGGGCCCGGGCACTGTCCCTGAGCTGCTTTCGTTCCAGCCTTTTCTGTTTATGTGGTACTGAGGAATCAAACTTAGTGCTTCATGAATGCTAGGCAGGCACTCTACCACTAAGCCACATTCCCAATCCAGCACTGAGAGACTCTTATCACCAATTAACCCTCAAAATCCAGAAGTGATGCTGTGGCTAAAAGTGGTAAAGCACTAACCTTGAACAAAAGAACTCAGGGACGGCACCCAGTCCCTGAGTTCAAAAGCCCCATGACTGATTGAAAAAAAAAAATTGAAATCATGGGTATAAAGGGTTTGACATGTGCCTAGCTTGTGTATGGTATGAAAGTAAATGTTCTTCATTTGCTGTCATTACTTCTACCTTCTGCACATAGTTGTCTCTCTCCTACCCTGTCCACAAGAGCTCTGTGTCTTGTCATAGACACAGTTTAAGAGCTGCTTCTCTACAGATCTCTAGGGGCCAGGCCTACACGAGTCTGTGGAACAGGCAGAGGAATAGCCTATGATTGATCCCAGTTAGAGCTGGGCAGGTCCTGTCTTCTTTGGCTGAGGCCTCAGGAAGAGGATGCTGCCTGATTTATGTCCCCATTGCACCAGGGCTGACCTGGAGGCCTCTACGTGTTCTAGCATCAGACAAGGCCATAAAATAAAACTGGTGCTGCATGTTTGTTCTTTTAGAGCCAAGCTCTACACTATGCATCCATCTTAGGTCAGTGCCCTGCAGGATGCTCCCCGGGAAATGGTGTATGTGACTGCCCTGTGTGGTCAGTCTGCTGGGAATTCAGGATCCCTGGCCCAACAGCCATGGACAATAAATAGAAGGAACATTGTGGTCTCATGTGCTTTGGTAATTTCAGTGGCCATCTAATTGCAAATATGCCCCAATCTACCTCCTTCCAGCCTTGGTCTCAGCTGTCTACTGGCTTGCTGGACACTTTCTCCTACATTCTCCACAGTTGTAAAACTGAACTCATCTTCAGCCTTTGATGTTCCTTCTCCTCTTGGCTCTACAGAGATCTAAGAAATCTGCCTTCTCATGGTGGGACACAGCGTCTTCGAATCCTTCCTTTGCAAGTTTACCATCTCTTCATGTCACTGCATGTCTTCTGAAATCAACTGGAAACTCCTGAAATCCAGGGACCATCGTTACTAGAGTTAAGTGGTGTCCACTTACCTGACTTACACATTTCTATCAGGATAAAAGACATGTAACAGGACCCAGGGTTGATAATGGAGCTGGTCTTAAGAAGAGAAATGCAATCTGGACCATTAGTGTTCTGAGAATCTGAGCACTGGCTTTTATTTTCTCTCTGCAGATTGACTAGCTCTTTCCTTTTCCTTATCTACATGGTGGAAAGTGTCCACTGGTGACAGTTCTTGCATTTAGATCACCTCTATTTAAGAAACAGACAGAGTAGGCAGAAAGCTTTCAGGGGCATGGAGACAGGATATGATTGGCTCAGCTTGGGTCAGGTGTCCATCTTAACCCATCTTTTGTGGTGTGAAGTAAAGGACAGACCACAGATATATTGTTCTCTCAGCTCTGGCAGTGCAGGAGGAAGGTGAGGCCATTCCTAAAATTATATTCCAATTTCTCACATGAACCAGTTCCAGAGGCAGAATAACCACTTGGCCAGGTTTGGTCACAGCAATGATCCCCTTCCTTTCTTTCTTCCTTTCTTTCTTTTTTTTCTTTTTGTCAGTCATGGGGCTTGAACTCTGGGCTTGGGCACTATCCCTCAGCTCTTCAACTCAAGGTGAGCCTCTACTGCTTGAGCCACAGCTTAACTTCTGGTTTTCTAGTGGTTTACTGGAGATAAGAGTCTCATGGACTTTCCTGCCCGGGCTGGCTTTGAACCATGATCCTCAGATCTCAGCCTCCTGAGTAGCTAGGATTATAAGCGTGAGCCACCAACACCCGGCTCTGATCCCATTTCTTTGGTACTAATTTCCCCTGTTGGTTAAACTTTCATTGCTGTGATAAATACCTGAGAGAAATAACTTAAAGAAGGAAAGACTTATTTTTAGCTCACAGTTTTGGAGATTTTAGTCCTTGAGCCCTTGGGTCCGTTGATTCTGGGTATAAGGTGGGACTATGACAGCAGGATCATGTGGTGGGAACAGGTAGCTACTCATCTCAAAGCAGACAGGAAACAGGAAGAAAGGGGCCAGAGACTCTCAAAGACATAAACCTCCCAAATAAATTCCAGCTAGGTGGGCCAGTAGGTCCCCACCTCCTCAAGTTTCTACTACCAGCTAGGAACCAACTCCCACACATATGATCCTCTGGGGGACATTTCACATTCAAACTACAACAGTATTATAAATCTTTTCATGTACTATGTCATTAATCTTTATATCAAATCAGTACACTGGGTACTATTATTCGTGTGTGTGTGTGTGTGTGTGTGTGTGTGTGTGTGTGTGTGTGTGTGTGAATGCGCCAATTGTGGGACTTGAACTCAGGGCCTAGGCACTGTTCCTGGCTTCTTTTGCTCAAGTTAGAGCTCTGCAACTTAAGCAACAGCTTCATTTTTGGCTTTTTTTTTTGTAGTTTATTGGAGATAAGAGTCTCACAGACTTTCCTGTCTGGGCTGGCTTGAACTGTGAGCCTCAGATCTCAGCCCCTGAGTATCTAGGATTACAGGCATGAGCCTACCCCACATCGGGCATCTATTCACTTTTATAGGTAAGATTCAGAGACAAAGGAAGGTTAAGAAATTCACCCAGAGCCACATGCCAGTGATTCATGCCTATAATCTTAGCTACTCAGGAAGCTGAGATCTGAGGATTATGGTTCAAAGCCAGCCTAAGCAGGAAAGTCTACGACACTCTTATCTCCAATTAACTACTAAAAAGCTAGAAGTAAAGCTGTGGCTCAATTAGTAGAACATTAGCCTTGAGTGAAAAGGGGTAGTGCTCAGGCACTGAGTTCAAAGTGCAAGTACAAAAAGAAATTTGAGGGCTGGGAAGGTGACTCAGTGTAGAGTGCTTGCCTTGCATGCATGAAGCTCTGGGTTCGATTCCTCAGCACCACATAAGCAGAAAAACCAGAAGTGGCACTGTGGCTCAAGTGGTAGAGCACTAGCCTTAAGCTGAAGGGCTGAGGGACAGTGCCCAGGCCCAGAGTTCAGGCCTCACGACCCTCAAAAAAAAAAATTTAAAAAGGAAGGAAGGAAGGAGGGGATAAAAGGGGAAAAAGGGGAAGGGAAGGGAAGAGAACCAAACTCACTGAGCTGACAGTACAACCATTATAAGTTTAAGCAGTCTCGCTCAGTCACTGTATCACACTACTTCTCAAGATGTCGGAAGTCACCCTCAAACTAATGGAATCAGAATCCCTAGGGAAAGGCCTAGGGAATCATCACTTTCACAATTGCATAAGTGATTCTGATGCACAGGCAGAAATTAGGCCTAAAACAGCCAATCTAAAACTCAGCAGCAAAGCCTGGGGCCATGTGGTTAGAACAAGGCTGTTTCCCAGGATTTTAAAGTTTATCTAATTATATGAACATAAGGCCTGCTGAATAATGTTCACTGATTGTAACCTTTTCACAAGGGAGAAACGCAAATCAAGATCTATTACAAAAAGAAGCCACCTCTGGGGATCTTCAGGCCAAAGACCTGCTCAGGGGACTTGCAGATGAGACATCTTCTCAATGGACTCCAGCTTGCAGGCCCCCATCCTGGGGAGAGTCAGGACTGATGGTACCTGCCCTAGTTCCTGGACTTTGATCTCCCATCTGACCTCCTTCTCACCCCTGCTCTGTTCTGACACCTCCTGCTGGGTTGACCTCATCTCTGACCCCAGTCTGCCCCAGTTTTCAGCCTCACTGCTCTAGGCTGATATCTCACATCCCATCATGACAGCTTGAGACAGGACAATATTTGTATCAGCCAACCATATTAGGCTCAAATGCCATCTCTTCTAATGATGCAATGGCAAATGGAATATTCATTTCAACAGAAATGTGTGTGACTCAGAATGGAATTCCAGTATCTTAAACCAACTCAACACTCCCCAGTCACAAAATATAGACACAATAAGACTGAAATAGCCATTGGCACCGACTGGAGCTCATGCTTCCATCTTGGGGAGAAAAAAAAAAGGTTTGTGAGGACAAGCTCTATGATGGCTTTTGTATTAACATTGGAGGCGAAAAAAAAAAAAAACATTATCTCTATCCTCAAAGAATTTTCTAATATTTCATTCTGCTGCTATATCCAGAAATAAATTTTCTAAGATTAATTGTACAGAAAAGAAGAAAAGCTACCACATTGAAGGGATATTTCTAGCTTTTTTCCAAGGCTCCAATGTCTTTCAAATGGAAATGTGGGGAAGCTTGGAGAAGTTGGTGCTGCCTCTGAACAGTTTTTAAAAGCCTGCACCAGAATTTCAGGCCCAAGATGACTGCAGCCTTCTTAGCAAAGGGCTAAGGATTGGGGTTCATGACAGTCTGTTCAGCTCATGGCTATCCTCTCAATTGATGTGTGTGCTCTTAGACAACGCAGACCAACTCTATGGTCCAGAGTGTCTTCAGAACATGTCTTTTCTCTCTGAATGCCCAGTACCTCAAAGAGTGCTTAACCAATGTTTGTGGAGTAGATGAAGCGCTCTCTAAAGTCCTTCTCAATTCTGGTATTGTAAGTCTGTAATCTTGGGACTTGTTGAGGGAATATTGAAGTAGCCAAGAAGAAAGAGGTTAGTTCCCTTCCTGAGGGACCCTTTGTCTCATTCCATCTTGTTAGTATCATCTGTCACCTTCTCTTTCCTTCTTCCTTTCCTTCTTTCCTTCCTTCCTTTCTTCCTTTCTTCCTTCTTTCCTTCCTTCCTTCCCTCTCTCCTCTCTACTTTATCCCAAATATATTACTGTTGAATTGTATTTCCCAAAGAGACATATTCAACTTTTAGTTCCCAGTTACCTATAACCGTGATCTTATGTGAAAATAAGTTATTTGTAAACAAGGTCTTTGTCAACACGCTAATATGAGGTTGTACTGTGTTTATCTGGGCATTAATCCAATAATCAATGTCCTTATGAGAAGGAGATATGGACACAAATACACAAGAGAACACCATGAGAAAACAAAGGCAGATTGGAGTGATGTACCCACAAAGGGTTGTTAGGAATTGCTAGCCATCACCACAGGCTAGAAGACACATAGGACAGGTTCTCTCTCTGTGTGTCCAAGATTTCAGAAGCCATGATGTTCAGACTTCTGGCCTCCTAAATTGTAATAGAATGTATCTATTATTTGAAGGTACCTAGCTTGTGGCATCTTGTGGCAGCACTAGGAAATGAATGTGCTTATCCAAAGCCATTATTTGGAAATCACTACACTGATGCCTATTAGCAGAGCCCTAGAGAGCTCCAGTGGCCTTGATATCTCTTCAATTGTACTCTGAAGATGATTCATTGTGTCTATTGTGGGTTGCTGAAATCTAAAAGTCTGACTCACCCAGGGAGAAAGGAAGGAAGCTTTATACAATATAATTTAGCAGGAGAATGCTAGGAGATGAAGAGGAGGGCTGTCAGCTGTTATCCTTCCAACTAGGGACGGGCCAAGAAATAAAGAGATTTCATCATTATAAGAAGATGTCAGAGTCACTTGTTTTCAGTCATTTAATAAATATATATGGAACACCTACTTTGCGAGGCACTGGTGGGGAAAGTGTATACATGGATGGAGGAAGAATGCTAAAGAAATATTCCTTGAGTTCTGAGAGCCATGCTGGAGTTGGAGGCATAATGGTTAGCAGCATGGAGTTGGGAGTCCAATAGTCCTGACTGAAATCCTAGCTCTGCCACTGATTTCCACTGAGATCTTGGACAAGGTTCTTTATCTCCCTGGGCCTTTCTTAGACTTAGCGTGAGGGTTGAGTAAGATCATTATTGAAGAGCAAAGTTGTGTCCTAGAAGTAGCTCAGTAGAAGTGAAAGCTGACTTAGCTGAAAGACTTCTGCCCATCTCAGGCTCCCCCCACCCACTTGAATACTCACAAAGGTGGAGAACAGGAGAACAAGTTAGTCTCGTTTTACAAATAATGGAACTGTAGCTCAGAAATGCAAAATACCTAGGCCAAGTTCACACACAGGGTCCCAAGTACCTGGTCTTCCTTTTATGGATAATGTCCATCTCCAAGTCAGAGAGCGCTGAAGGGGAGCATAAGTCTGCCACAGGACCTAAGGTATTCCACTTTTGCGGCAGATACCTCTGTAGAAAGTACATTTACTGGACTTTATCTTTTTTTTTTAAATTATCAAACGCATTGCTAAGTACTATAGGGAATGCTAAGCAATTTGTATTTGTAACTCATTCGATCCTAACAAGAGCATTTAAGATGGGTACGATTTGTCCAATTTTATAGATATGCAACTTAAGGCATAGAGAGATTAGGGAACTCCCCTAGTGTCACACAGAGGATTGAGTAATGGGATCAAGATTCACATCTGGTTCTTGGGCCCCAAAGATAAATGTTTTTAACTACTACTCCATTCTGTCATACCTTGGGGTGAGGAGACATCAGAGTATCTCCGTTGTGAAAGGCAGTGGTAGACTAACACATCCAATGATAAGCAGCTTGTTGGTGCTATTGCTGTCATAAGACTATGTGTAATCTGACCCTTTGGAGTGAATGGCAGGATGGGGGCTGTATAGCTCTGAAACTCTGAGTCAACAGCCTCTCATTCCTGGCCTACTTCCTGAAAGCTCTTTGCATCTCAGCTTTGGAAGTCTTTGAGTACAAAAAGCTCATTTCCTGCAGTCAGAAAAGACGGGACAAGTTCCTGAAGACAGCTCATCTCCCTCATTAAGACACTCATAAAAATGTTGCACACAGGCTGACTTATGGGTCCACTGTTTGTCAAGATCCTCCTCTACAAGGAGCCACTCCGGTAATTTGGTGCTAGGAGATGTGCAAAAGAAACCAGCTCCTTTGAGTCCTGGAATTATTTATGGTTCCAAGAAGAGAGAATGTCATTCGGAAAGTTAACAAGCCTTCACCAGCACAACAGACTGTTTAATGTGCGACAGGGGATGAAGAAAGCTTCAGAGTTCCAACACCAGCTAGGAAGACTTGAGAAATCCCATACACATGAGCTGTTTTGAGGAAAGCTCTAAGAACAGAATGACAACAGCCAACAAATATGGGGCCTTATCTTGCACCAGGCCTCCTGTTCTAAATGCTTTGTGTTGGGGG
Organism: Dipodomys spectabilis; assembly: GCF_019054845.1. NCBI lineage: Eukaryota > Metazoa > Chordata > Mammalia > Rodentia > Heteromyidae > Dipodomys > Dipodomys spectabilis. Next base: position 41,921,963 of record NW_024870679.1, on the reverse strand, counting down.
CAGTAGTGAAGTTTGAGCTCAGCGCCTTGATCTTGCTAGGCAGGTGCTCTGCCACTTAGGCTATGCTCTCAGTCCTGTGCCTAATATTTTTGTGTTTGTATGTGTGCCTTAATTCATTTAATGCCCACAATATTCCCGTTTTTACAAATGAAGAAACTGAGGCCCAGAGAGGTTCTATAACTTGCTCTGGGGCACACACAACATCTAATGAGTGGGAAAATCAGGATTTTAATGTAAGTTTGCCTCTACATTTGTGCTCATAAGCACTAAATTTGGATAGAATTCAGTTTTAAGTCCATCTAGTAAGATAAAATGTACTTACTTTCAAAATGACCTGTGATGATCCCTTAAAGTACCTCAGAAGTAGTGTAGTATATGTGGGAGAACCACTGAGCTAAACACATGTATATGCAGATATTCGCACTTTTTAAACTACTCTGATTTGATAGGTAAACTGTCAAATCTGGCAGGGGAATTCTAGAGTGCCTCTGCCAAGCTGACTGTTCTCTTTTAATATTTTCCCCTACCGCCAATAAATGTCATGTTCTATGATATATTTGCTGTAGAATCAAGAGGTAACTTTCTTGAAAGTTCTACTAGACAAAAGGTTCTAATGCCCAATTCTAAACTAAGTGAACCTGGGCAGTGAAACTCTATATTAACCTTGGAGCCAGGAAGACCTGAATTTAAACCCTAAATCTGTTTACTTATTGGTGTGTAATTTGCCAAAGCCTCAGTGTCTCGATTTGTAAAATGGTCAGAGCAAATTCCAGTATGTTCAGAACATTGAATTTAAACACTTCGGAAGTAGTGAGGTACTATTAGTAAATATAAATTACAGTAATTAAACACAGCTCTTTGTAACTTCTTGATCTAAGGCGGGTCACATCCCTCTCTGAGCCTCATTTCTTCTCATTGGTAATGAGAGTACATAGTGTTCTGGAGGCTAACTTCAAAAGTCATTGTAAGTAAAAGAAAAGCATGGCAGATTATGTGTTAGGATTGTCTCAACTTCTGGTATACCTGGGATTGTGAGAAGGTGTTGGAGGACCCCTGCTGGAGAAAATAATTCAAGAGACTTTAGGGCTGAAGTCCAGAAATGGGCTTAAATCTTCACTTTTTCCCTTCTGTGCTGTTGTGTGACTTTGAGGGAATGATCTAACCTGAGCCACCACTTTCCCCACTATCAAGTGATGCTATTAGTTACAGATGTCATAGTCTATAGAAAGAATCATAGTCTATAGAAAGTGTTAGGAACATAATTTTGTTGTCCTCGATGAGTGTGTGTGTGCTGAATCTGAACCTTCCAGGCTGAGTCAAATTCAGCCCCTCTGGTGTCACCACACGAAGCTCAGGTAGGGGAGATGCTCCTGGGGGAGCCAATGGGCTTCAGTGCCTCCCCTCACCCCGTACCCCGCCCGGCTAGACGTTGCCATGGCTACAGGTTCAGACCCGGAGCAGTATGGGGGCGTGTTCATCTCAACCCCCGCCTTCCAAGAATGACCATTGGCTGAAGCGGACACGTGACGCGCCCCCGCTATGCTAATATATGGTAATCGCCCCCACGCCCCTCCTCCCCGGGCCGCGTCCGAGTAGCCGGCAGGGTGTGCGGCGCGGAGCCGAGGGGGCGGGCTGAGGGGCGGCCCTCGGGAGAAAGCGGCCAGGTGGAGGAGGAGCAGCGCGGAAACGACCGCAGGTAACGGCGGGCGGACGGGCGGGCGCGTGCGCGCTGGGGCCGGCTCGCGGCAGACCGACGGCGGCGCGCGCGCGCGGCGCGGGGGGCGGGGGGGGGGCACACCCGGCGCCGCTCTGCCGGCTTAACCCTTTGGGCACCTAGCTGTCACGGCGCGGCCCGGCGAGGCGGCTGGCGTCAGGCCGGGCCGCGCGAAGGCCGGGGCATTGCGGTGGGCACGGGCAGGCGGGCGAAGACCCAGCCACTAGGAAGAGTGACGGCGAGCTTTGAGGCCGGGACTTGCCGGCGGCTGCGGGAGACGGGCTGAAGACCCTGCCGTCGCCAGCTTTGCTTTCGGTGGGGGAGGCGCGGAGCACCCCCTCCTCCCACCCTCGTCCGGGGCTTGGAGAGCCCCGCCGCCGCCGCTCAGCCCCGGGGCCAGACGCGGCCTGCGTCTCCCCCGCTGTCCTGTCCCGCGGAGTGCGGGGAGCCTAGGGCCTAAGCACGGCGCCCCCTCCTCAGCCGCGGCCTGACAGCCCCGGCCGCAGCCACTTGTGACCCTGCGTCCGGCCTGGGGAGGGGGTTGGGGTGCGGGGCGAAGGCTAGAGTGGCGCAGCGAGGGGGTGGGGCGGAGGACACGCCGCCGAGCAAACGGTGGTTGTTGGTGCTGGAAGGACGAGCCCCTAAAGGGAAAGCAGACCCCCAGGTTTGAGAGAGACAGGGATGGCCAAGGAAGCCACGGGCCCCTGGTTTTGTGTGCTGGGCGACGATGACCTTACACCCGTGAGAAAAGGTCACTGCTGGACACCTGGATCGGATCTGTCATGTACAGAGGAGGCGCCTGTTTAACGTGAGTTTCTAACAGATTTCTTACACGGCAAGATTTAAATCCATCTTCCTCCGCCATGTTCCCTCCCAGGTCTGCTACCCAAGAGTTCGCTTTTAATTAGTACCCTCCACCCCCCTTCCCCCACTCCGCTAAAACTAGGGCCGGCTTTAGACTCGCAATGTAATTTAGCCTTTCGCTAACAATGGTTAGGATAGGAGATGAGTCATTAATATTAAGCTTGCCCTGAGAGGTTTAGTGTGTAGGGAAAAGGTTTCTATCACCAGTGGGAATGAGAAGCCAACGTGTTCCAGTTTGAGCCATAGGCTTTCCTTCTTAGGTCTAAAGCTATTCCTTCAAAATCAAGAGGACATGAAAAGTGTCAAGAACCAAATGGGATTTTTTTTTTTTTTTTTGCAAATGAAGTGCAGATTATGCTTCCACGTCGTTTATCATGGCAACAGCAACCTCTTGGGGTATGCCAGATGCTATGTCTTGAGGACGCATAAAATGAATAAGAGAAAATTAGTCCTTGTCCTCAAGGAAGTCGTGGGAGAGATGAAATTGTTGGTGTAAGTGGTAACAGCCTAATGGATATATATATATATATATATATATATATATAAAGAGATTTGGAAACACAGAAGAGGGAACAGTTCATTGTCTAGAAGAACAGTGCAGGCTATCCAGATAACACATTTAAACAAGGTATTGAAGGGCGAGTAGGAGTGTGCCTTGCAAGGAAGGTTGGAAGGTCAGGATCACCAAAGCAGAAGGATCAGTGAATTCAGACATTTAAAAAGAATAATATCTCTAGGAAATAGCTTTTTATTACCACCATGGCTTTTCCCCCCTTATTTTGTAATATAGGTTTCCAAAGTTACCTATATTTCTATGACAATTTCAAGTAGTATTTTCCTTCTGATTGTTTTTCTCTACTATATTTTACACTTTCCACTTTTTCTTATCTTTGTTGCCCTCTTTTTCTTGTAAGAGTCCCATAACCAGAATTACAAAAGGTTAGTTTTCAGGTAGAGACCTGAAAAGTGGCCACAATATATTAGTACTGCTGCATCCTAGGAAGGCAGATTTAAACCATAGAAAAATGGAAAGTGCAGGTCAGAGCTAGGAACAATGCTGAAGGGAAATGAGCAACAAGATGAGAAATGGAAGGATCTGATTAAGAGGATTGGACTGTGGGGTAGATCAGGGGAAGCAGTTTGAGAGAGAGCATGGATAGAAATAGAAGGATAGAAACCACTCTTATGTGATGCTAGCTGTATAGGACAGCAGTGAGCCTGACAACCTCCAAAACCTGTGTAGGGAAGGACAACACCATCTCCTCTATAGAAAACTTCCAGTGCCTCCTCCTTTTGGTTCTCTCTCCCATCTAAAAATCTTATCCTCTTGATTCTAATTTCCACCCATGATTTGCTTTTGTAAGGTTCCTTCTTACTGAGGTCTTACGTAGAGAAAACTCTTATTTTGCTGCCTTAGCATCTATCTCCAAAACTATAAATAGTTCATTTTAGCTCATAGGCAGTCAAATAGCCAGCCTATTTTTACTCCCTGGTCATATGGAAGGCAGCTATATATGCCACTATATTACTACCAATTCAATTTCCTGGTCATTGATAATAGCACAAGGATGGGCCCATAAGTGGAAAGATAGGTCTCATCCCAGAATTCATCTAATGTTTAAATCAGACTTTTCAGCTTTATAAAGAAGCGAAATGTTAAATATCTTGAGGAAATCCTGGAATTTTTCAGTGTATATACCTTGTAAGTGTTGGGGAGTGTGTACACATGTGTTTGTGTGAGGGGAGGGAGAGGTATTGGTCAAAAGAGGGAAATTAAAGTGTGTCAGATGGAGAAGGTAATAATGAAAGCTGTAAGGTTAGGTAAGTTCCCTAGTATCCAGTTTTTTTTTTCCTCAGTGTTTTATACTTTTAATTAAAAAGATCTTTTGCCTCATTGGTTGGGTTTGTTCAGATTTTTTAGGATAGGTACTCATAGCTATAAATTTCTCTTAGAACTGCCTTTGCTGTTCTAAGATAAGGTTCTGATAAGTTCTGTTTTTATTTTCATTTGATTGTATGAATTTTAAAATTTCCTCCCTAATTTCTTAAGTTACAGACTAATAATTCAACAGTTTATTGTTCAATCTCCATGTATTTATGCAGTTTGTATTGTTATTCTTGCTATTGATTTTTAATTCTATTCTGATCTGGTAAGCCACAAGAAATAATTTCCCTTTTTGTTGTTATTTGTTAATACTTTATGACCTAAAATGTGATCTATGTGGGGAAAAGTTCCATAGGCTCTGAGAAAAATGTGTACTCTGCAGATGTCAGATGTGATATGCTATAGGTATTTAGTAAATCCATTTGATCTCTAGCGTAGTTTAAATCTGAAGTTTGTTGATTTTTGTTTTGTTTTGTTTTGTCGGTCATGGGGCTTGAACTCTGGGCATGGGCGCTGTCCCTCAGCTCTTCAGCTCAAGGCTAGTGCTCTGCCACTTGAGCCACAGTGCTACTTCCAGTTTTCTGAGTGGTTTATTGAAGAAAAGAGTCTCTTGGAGTTTCCTTCCTGGGCTGGCTTTGAACCGTAATCCTCAGATCTCAGCCTCCTGAGTAGCTAGGATTAAAGGCGTGAGCCACAAGTGCCTGGCTGAAGTTTGTTGATTTTTTTTTTTTTTTTTTGTATAAATGATAATCAATAAGAATAGGTATTGGGGCTGGGAAGGTGGCTCAGTTGTAGAGTGCTTGCCTTGCATGCATGAGGCCCTGAGTTCAATTCCCCAGCACCACATAAGCAAAAAGAAAAAAAGCCAGAAGTGGCGCTGTGGCTCAAGTGGTAGAGCTCTAGCCTTGAGCTGAATCGCTGAGGGACAGTGCCTAAGCCCAGAGTTCAGGCCCTACGACCGGACGCCAAAAAAAAAAAAAAAGGGTATTAAAAGCTATCCACCATTTTGTATCTGGATTCATCTGTCCCTTTATATATAGTAGTGTTTATTTCATGAATTTGAGTACATCAACATTCTGTACACATACTTGCAATCACCCTATCTTCTTGATGGATTGTTCTCTTTATGAATATATAGTGACCTTTTTTGTCTTTTCTGCTTAATATTGATTCGAACTCTAGTTTGTTTGATAAGCATTTAGCTACTTCTGCTTGCTTTCAGATGCCATTTGCTTGCAATACTGTGTTCCTTTCTTTCACTATAAATATCTTCCTGTCTTTGCCAATGAGTTGAGTTTCTTGTAGACAGTACCAGCTGGGTCTTGTTGTTTTTTTAAATCCCTTCAGCCATTGGGCACCTTTTAATTGAAGAGTTAAGACCATTTACACAGTGTAATTATGGAGAGGAATGAACTAACTTCTCCTTTCTTTATCTAAGAGGTTTCCTAAGTTAATAATATTTGGTTCTTTCTCACTTTTTAGTTGTCCATCAGTTCTTTTAGTGAGATTTCCCAAGCTCTCCTGCTTGTTTCTATTTTTCTTCATCTTCTGTAGGTGTATTTCTTTAAGTATTTTCTTTATTGTTATCTTAGTGGTCATGAATTGTTTCAGTTAATGCTTATCATAGAAGGCCTTTATTTCTCATTTGATTTAAAAAAATAATTTGATTAGAAAGATAGTGTGTCTTAGCAGCTATTTGTTTCAGAGCTTGAAATGCATCAGTCCATGCTCTCCTGACCTTTTAGGGTATAAGGTAAGAAGTCTGCTGCTCTGCTAATAGGATTGCCTTAGTAAGTAACTTGGCCCTTATCTCCTGCAGTTTTCAGTAGTCTTTCTTTGTTAGGACATTTGGCATTTTAACTATTTTATGGTATAGAGAGAGGTTCTTTGCTGGTCATATATAGTTGAGCTTTTAAATACCTCATGTACTTGGATGCCTATTTCCCCCCTTAATTTGGTGAAATTTCTTCTATAATTTCATTAAATATGTTTTCTATGCCTTTAGTCTATATCTCAGTGCCCTCTTTGACACAAAAGATTTCTAGGTTTTGTCTCTTAATCATGTTTCAGAGGTCTTGGGTTTGTGGTCATAATGGCTTTTCTTTTTCTTTATTGCCTTCTGAATGTCAATTTATTAGCATGTCTTCAGTCTCTGATATGCTTTCTTCTACTTGGTCTGGTCTATTGGTACTTTGCATTGAATTTTTAATTTGATTTTCATTTCCAAGGTTTCCATTTGATTTTGTTTTTATTTTCAGAATCTCTGTTTACTGAGTTTCTCATCCAAATTATTGAATTTTTTTTAATCTAATTTGACTTCACCCTCTTGGAGGTCATTGATCAGTTTGTAAACTGAATGTTTTCTTTGGCATTTCAACCATTTCAATATCTTTTGAGAATCAAGAACTTTTGGAAGATTAGTGTTGCTTCTGTGTTGTTGGTTTTTTATAATCCTTATGTTTCTAAGTTACAATTTAGACATCTGTTAGGATAGCTCTCTCTTCAAGTTTTAGGGGGGGCATGGTTTCTGGTACACTAAGTAGGGACTAGTACACAGTTGTCAGCTTCAGGGTTACATTTTTTTTTTGGTCGGTCGTGGGGTTTGAACTCAACATTTACATTTTCTTTGTGACCCAAGAGCCATTGCTGACCCCAACAAACTTTTCAGCCTGCTGTCCGGGAAGGCTCCCATTCACTCCAGAGCACCCTCTGGTTTGTGCATCTGAGAGTAGTAAACATCCAACCTTTGGGGTGTTGCTTGAGTATGTTAGAGTCTGGGAGAAGCAAAAATCACTGCAATCTTCATTGGATGGGCAGAATGAAGGCAATCTGACACTGTCTGCTTGTCTCTGTGTTTTAAGATCATTCCCAGTAAGGTAATAGACTAAAGAAATAAAATGATCCACCAGACCTGGGCTTAGAGTTGCAGTCCTTCCCAGGAGCAAAACATATGCAGCAGGGAGGCAAATCCAGAGACTGACTTAGGCTCAGAGTTCTGAGTCTTCACAGTAATCACAGGCAAAGGATCCTCCTCCTGATACCGTAGCTTGTGGCCATTGATCACCCAGCCCTTTATAACACAAACTCCCTGCTGATTAAACTTCCCAACAGCCCATGTCCAGTCCTCCCCATTTCTACAACTGCATACTGTGGCTGTCTCCCAAATACACACTTTGGCAGAATATCTCCAGGCTCTGGAATATCTCCCCTGATCTGGAATATTATAAACCAGAGTGATGTCACACTTTTACCCCAACAGCTTTGAACTACAGGGCCCTGTCTACCATAATTATATGGATTGCCTATATATTCTTCTCTTACTTCTGTAGCTTATGCTATTTATTCCTTATCTACCACATGGATCATCAAAAATTTTATTTCTAAAAAAGTGTTTCCCCTCCTTCCTGGCTTTATAATCACTTGGAACTGACATCAAATTAATTTTTTTCTTGTTTTTATTTCTATAGTTATTGCTCTTTTCCAAACCAATTTTTTTGCCCCCCTTTTTTTTATCTCTCTCCCCTCTTCTATCTAAGCAATAATTCAACTAAATGCTAAGCAAGTCCCACACCAGCCAACATAGATTCCCATGTGGAGGAAATCAGACAACTCTGGGCTTATGTTGCCTTTGCCTATTACCTAGGTTCTTCTCATTTAGTGTGATTGTTCTTTTTTTTTTTTTTTTTTTTTTTTTTATTTTTTTATTTTTTTTTAATTTAATTTTATTTTATTTGAGAACATACTGTACAGAGGGGTTACAATTACATGGGCAGGATAATGCATACATTTCTTACCAAGCATTGCAGCCTCCTCCTTTGTTTACCCTTCACCTCTCTTCCCAGCCTCCCCCATCCCCCCCACCCAATCATACCCCCCCTCCCCTCCCCCACCGACATTGTAACGCTGGTTTTGACATGACATTTTGTACTTCTCATTGTTGCAACAGGTCCACCTGAATCCTTTTTTTTTTTTTTTTTTTTTTTTTTTTTTTTAAAGTTTGATCATTTATTGAAGGGCCAGTTCCCCTTTCTTTTTTTTTTTTTTTTCTTTATTTTCCCCCCTCCCTCCCACCCAATCATACCCCCCCTCCCCCCCAGTGTGATTGTTCTTATTTCCTAATCCAAATGTGGTCAGAATAAACCTAGCAATACATGTCATTAAAGATACTAAGAGACTTCTGGTGCGGTCTGAAACAAACTTGGACAGCTAAGTACTCTCCACAATGTCTTTTGGATGGTGGTAGGTTCTCCATAGGCACTGTTGTAGTTGTATATTGATGTATAACAAATGCCTCCAGAATTAGTCTTAAATATTTCTCTGTTTTTAAAACTCAGTTCCAGCATCACCTCTCAGAATCATTTCCCAGCTTGTTTTAATTAATATCCTAACATATCTTTGCACTTAGCACCTAGTTGTAATTTCTAGGATGATGTACTTTTCAGACCCATAACTTCAATTTCTACTATGCTTTGAATATATTAGATCTTCGATAAATGGTTTTGAATGCACTTAAGAATAATTCTTACTTTTATATACTTTAACTTTTTTCTTCAGAAAAGTTAGGTATACTACATTGTTTCTAGGTATACTGCACTGTGCCTATGTTAAATACAGCTCTTCATCTCTCCATTGATAGGCTCATATATTATAGTTCCTGGAGATAAAAATGTAAAGTATTTCTTATGTCAAAAACTATTTGTTATACTCATTACCTTACATATGTAAGTGTCTATACATCACTTTGACAAAAAAATAAAATAAGTAAATAAATAAAAATATGCAAAAAGGAAAGAAAACTATTTGAAGTTAAACTATTTAAAGCCTTAAATTTGACAATACCTTTCCCTGTAAGCCTAGCCATATAGGAAGCAGATATTGAGAAGATCACAGACCATGGCCAGTCCCAGCAAAATTTTGCCATAACCCCATCTCAACCAATAAAAGCTGGTAAGCATAAATAGGAACATCAAGCCAGGAACTGTTGTCTCACTCTAGTAATCCTAACTACTTAGGAGGCTAAGATCAAGGATCGTGGTTCAGTTCTATCCTGGGCAGAAAAGTCTACTAGACTCTTACCTTAGAAAAAAACTGAAGTGGCGCTGGGAAGGTGGCTCAGTGGTAGAGTGCTTGCCTTGAATGCATGAGGCCCTGGGTTGGATTCCTCAGCACCACATAAGCAGAAAAAGCCAGAAGGGGGGCTGAGGCTCAAGTGGTAGAGCGCTGGTCTATCCTGAAGAGCTGGGGGACAGTGTCCAGGCCCAGAGTTCAGGCCTCACAACCAACAAAAAAAAAAAAGAAAAAAGAAAAAAACGAAGTGGCTCTATGGCTCAAGTGGTAGAGTGCTAGCTTTAAGAAAAAAAAGCCCTGATTTCAAGCCTCAGGACTATCACACAAAAAAAGGAAAATCATAGTCCAGTCTGAGCCAGACATAAAATGTAAGACCATATTTAATCCATAACTACTAAAGCCCAGCTTTAGTAATAATGCCTGACTAGCAAGTACAAGGTCTTGAGTTTAAACTGATGTAACACCAAAACAAAAACAAAATGGAAAAGAAAAGAAAACACCAACAAAAAACTACTTGACAACTCACCTACTCTACTGAGGACTTCTTAACCTCTGTAATTCCTTTAGTCTGAAGTAAATTATGGCCCTAAAAGTCATAGGGTGTTAAAGTCAATATTGGTTCATTATTCATATATTTGACTTTACATTTTATGAAGTCAGGGTCTGTGTCTAGCTAACTTAATGCTATAGCCCCAATACTATGAACTAATAGCTGCTTAAATAATACAGGTGAATAAATTAATGAAACCCCACTATTGATAACTCATGCCCCATATGGTTATCTAGGTCCTGACTTCTGATCACTTAGAGCCTTAAGTTTGATTTCAACATTTCAGATGGCCTGGATTTTCCATCTTGGTTCTTGACTCCTCTTGCCCAGGGCTTTTTCAAAGCTTCCTTGTTTGCCTAGAACTAAAGTACCAATTTGTCTCTTTGTCATCCTAATGAGTAACATATTCCCTTAGGAAAATATTCTTTTGTCTACACCCAGAAATATCTACCCATCTATATTAAATCTGTTCTTAAATATTTGAACTAAAGAGAATTATATTTAAATTTTTAAATAAAGTGAATTTTAGACAAAAACCAGAGTCTACAATTTTTGTGACTATATTAGACTGATTGACTTGTAAGCTTCAGCAATTCAATATACATTAATTTTTATACCAACCTGTGAATCAAAGGAAAGGAGGGAATTGAGTGTATAAATATGGTTGCCAGGGCAACTTCTCCTGACAGAAGAGAGAACCTCACAGGAATTTATACAGGCCCCAAGAAGCAATGTAACCTGATCTTCCTCTGCTCTTTCTGCTGAGGAAAGAAGATGTGAAAACACAGACACAGATAAAGGAGGCTTGAACATCTCAAAAGACTTGAGTATACTATTCAGAGCAAATGATGGCTATCCTAAGCAGAGTTCCTTTTGAGGAACCATCTATAAATTCCAAGCCTTTGCGATTCCATCTCTGTATTACCTGAATTTAACAATTATTTATTAGCACTTTCTAAATGGTTCATTGCCCCAAAAGGAAGATGATTATGTAAGAGCTTGGTAACAGCTTGGAGATAATTGTATTATGCATAGCAGACATCCCATGAATTTTACCCAGATTGCCTTTTTGAGTAAAGAGTGATATGGACTTAAATATTTGTTTTTAAATGTTGTTTCTGAAGAAAAACCATAGCACAACTGTGTTTTATGATATGTTTCTATTTTTTATTATCATTCTTGAGAAAAATCTAGCCAATTGATCCATCAGCCATACATATCCCAAGGTAGATGTTCATCTAATAACAGTGTATTTTTCTGTAGATAAAGAACCAGTAAAGGGTAGATTTACCACCCTGATAGCTAAAATCACAAGCACTATTCTTATTTTCATTATAAATCATGGTTCAAGGTCCTAGAATCTTGGATAAGAAATGTGATTGAAATACTGAACACTATCCCAGATCTGAAGACTGCCTTCCAGTGTCTCCTTTCCTTTTCTTCTTCTTTTTGCTTTGTGCTTGTTACAAATAAAGCTTGCATTCTCCCCTCCCCCTCTGCGATCTCCATTCTAGTCAACTTTCTCTCTGTGCTCCCATCTTATTCTGTACACTGAGGATAATCATAGGTCCTTCCACAAATAATTATAGAAATAAAAAAAGTGGGAGAGAGCAGGAAAGGGGTGACATTGTCCAAAAAGAAATGCACTCATTGCTTGACTTATGTAACTGCAACCCCTTTGCATATCACCTTTATAGTAACAATTTTAAGAGAATTATAGAAATAGATGGGTTAACTCAGTAAGGTACATAGTAAGCCATGTCTGAGTTTTACCTTTAATTATTTCCTGAGATCTCCCGGATAGTAGAGTTAATTCTGTTTGAAAGTAGAGAATGTGGAGATGAGTAGAGGGTGTAATAACTTCCCTAAAGTTGTACAGTAGTAAGTTTGGGCTCAGATTGTTCTCATCTTTAGTGCAGCACTGACATTTTCCATTCTATTTAGCAAAAGAAAAAGAATAAGAGGGGGATACTTGGCTTTTGGAGCACTTTGAAATAGAAATTACTTCTCTGACGCACCTGAAAGTGAATTTTTTTTTTTTTGGGGGGGGGGGGGGGGTCCGGTCGTGGGCCTGAACTCTGGGCCTAGGCGCTGTCCCTCAGCTCTTCAGCTGAAGGCTAGCGCTCTACCACTTGAGCCACAGCACTACTTCCGGCTTTTTTTTTCTGCTTATGTGGCGCTGAGGAATTGAACCCAGGGCTTCATGCATGCAAGGCAAGCGCTATACCACTGAGCCACCTTTCCAGCCCCTGAAAATGAATTTTTTGAAATTTTTTCTCAAAGCCAAATGTGAGAAATGGTTGGGGAAGTAGAATATGAAATCGTAGGTGTTGTTTGTGTCAGATTTATAGTACATAGATCCCCAAATCTTGTCTCTGATCATGATGATCCTTGGAGGGCAATATCATAGCTGCCAACTGTGACAGAACCTAATTACAAGGAAAAACTAACCACATCTCTCACTGACTTTTAGCATCTGCCTGTGTCTTTTTTCATCTGAGTATTTAAACTTTGTTTTTTTTCAATTTCACAATATTCATTTATCCAATAATCATTTTCAAAATTTCTTTACCTGTTCAAGTTGCAGAATAAAGAAAAATAGCCAGAACCTAATCCTAGTACTCTAGAATTAAGAAAGACAGACATGAAAACTATTATATTGCTATAAGTAGTACTCTAATAGGAATATGACCAACGGATCTTGAAAGCTTAGAGGAAGGACCCCTTAACTCTGCTTAGAAATGTTAGGAATATTTTTCTGGAGAGAGTGACATTTGAGATACCAATTAAGTATAAGGAGGGCCTCCTCAGGTAAACAGAAAACAGTGTATGTGGGGGTGCAGGGGGAGGCTGGGAAGGGATGTGAAGGGTAAACAAAGGAGTAGGCTGCAATGCTTGATAAGAAATGTACTCATTATCTTGCCCATGTAATTTTAACCCCTCTGTACAGTATGTTCACAAAAAATTAAGAAAAATGGGGAAAAAAAAGAAAATTAAATTAACCGTAAAAAAAAAAGAAAAGAAAACAGTATATGCACAGGTAGGGTGTCTAAGGGAAAGAGTACATATGGCAAGCCCAAACAACCCAACATAGCAATATAATACTAAGTAGGTTAATCACAGAACAAGGTATCAATTCCCAAAAGGCTTAGTTTACCATACTAAGAAATTTGGACTTCTATGGTAGAGGTCATTGAGCTGTTCAAGCTCTTCAAATTTAACATGATCAGATTTGCTTTTAGGAAGATCAGCAATGTGGAGGATAGTATGGATAAGAGTTGGACCAGAGACAGAATCATGCAGTTGTACCCATGTAGGTCCTTGTCTCTAATATAGAAATGAATTTCAGGATGAGACACAAGAGACAGGCAGAATTGTATTTAGCAATCAAGGAGAAAGTGAAAGATATATTTCAGAGACAGGGTGGACATAAAGAGGAACACAGTAAGTAGCTTTTTAACATTAGAGATATTAATACTAGGCAAAGTAGGGCAGGGAGTTTTGCTTAAACATTCCTTTAGATAAAAGTTCCCTTGTTCTGGGAACATTTCAGTCATTCTAGTTGTGACAAAATTTTGACATTATCCTGCCCAGAGACATCAGATCTTGATTAATTTTACTAAATTTGGGTTGCTGTTACATAGACGGTTTTTTTTTTTCTACAAGCATGTCTGCAAACAAAGGAGTATTTTATTGAACATTTTTTTCTCAAGATAAGTATTTTTTTTCAATATATACTTGCTTAGTAACTGGGGTATATTAATCATCTCGGCAAGGTCAAAATGTGTTTTTCTTCTGTATGCTACAACTTAGTAGGGGAGTAGATGAATAAAAGAAAAATTCAAGCGCGTGCTCCTGATCAAGTTATCTATTAGTACAATGCTTATTTCTGGCTTCTAGCTACTGGCTCCCATGTCTTCTGGTCCCTAATCTATCTTGCCTCAGTGGAATGATTGTCTAGCCCTAGTTTAAACACTAGCATGGAAGAAAAACAAAACAAAAAAATTCTCACGTAAGACATGGCTTTGAGCTGGTTGCTGGTAGCTAACATCTGGTACTCAGGAGGCTGACAACTGAGGATCACAGTTAAAAACCAGCCCAGATAGAAAAGACCATTAGACTCTAATTTCCAATTAACTACCAAAATTCTGGAAGTAGAGGTATAGAGATATAACTCAAGTGTTTGAGTACCAGCCTTGAACGAAAAAGTCAAACAATAATGTGATGCTCTGAATTCAAACTCCAGAACAACCTCCCTCAAAAACATGGCTTTTGAATAGCTAAAAAGTAGATTTGTATTTAAAGAAACAGTAAATCTAGATAAATTAGAACAGGACTTAAGAAATTGACGTCTTTCCCATATGGCTATATGTCATATGATTAAAGACTAATTCACTGTTAAAGAATTGTAGGAGATTGAAGACAAATTTCAGAATAAGGCTGACAGATGCAGTTGTGTTTACTTTTTTTGGGGGGGGGGGAGGGGTCCGGTCGTGGGGCCTGAACTCTGGGCCTGGGCGCTGTCCCTCAGCTCTTCAGCTCAAGGCTAGCGCTCTACCACTTGAGCCACAGCACCACGTCCGGCTTTTTTCTTTTTGCTTATGTGGTGCTGAGGAATCGAACCCAGGGCCTCATGCATGCAAGGCAAGCGCTCTACCACTGAGCCACCTTCCCAGCCCCTGCAGTTGTGTTTACTAAAGATCCTGGCTGCTCAAAGTTGTAACCAGTTACTGAGTCCAAGCTGTAAACCTATTAACTGTCTGACAGTCTACTTAAATTCTTTGTTAGGGATCTTCAGTGTTGAGATGTTTGCTTTTGATGCCTCATCCCAGTTTTCAAACAAGAAGTAAAGCACTCAGAAACATTGAGATAAAGATGGAAACTAAAACAAGAAGATCAGACGCATTAAATGCCAGGGGAGTTTAACTGTAGCAATCTCACTTAACTATTGACAATTTGACACCAGAATTAACATTTCTTTCCATGTTCTTGCTGACTACACTGAAAGTAAGTGAGACTAATTGTAATAACCTCTTTTTAAGCCAAGATATATGGGACAGCAAATTAAACTCAATTATTAACCTTTTGTGTATAAATAGTATATGATATGTGATTTGTGGTGTGTATCTGTGTGTTTGTGAGAGAGCAAGAGATATACAAGTACATACGTAAGTGTGTATGTCATATGTTAGATATTTCTTTTTTTTGGTCATAGGGCCTGAACTCTGGGCCTGGGCGCTGTCCCCCAGCTCTTCAGCTCAAGGCTAGCACTCTACCACTTGAGCCACAGCGCCACTTCCGGCTTTTTTTTTTCTGCTTATGTGGTGCTGAGGAATTGAACGCAGGGCCTCATGCATGCAAGGCAAACACTCTACCACTGAACTACCTTCCCAGCCCCAGATATTTCAATTTTTATATCAACTCAGTAAATTCAGTTTTTAGGTGTATATATTAGATATTTAATGGAAAAGCTGAGATCCAGATACTAAGTGATAAATTCAAGTTTTTCTGCTACACTATACTACCTCTTAAAATGCCACACAGCACTAACCTCAGTGGCACCATAATTCAGCTGTCAGCAGACCATTAGTACAACTTTGGGTCGCTCACTTTGCAGTCATGCTCTCTGGGCCACAAGAGGCATTCATCGTTTCCTTCATTAGAAAAATAGCTTCATAAACTATGTACTGCAGTGGGTCAAAACAACAATAAAACAGTGAAAACAGATTTATAGGCCAATTTAACTGAAAAAGTTAAATTAGCTATTAAATTAAAAGTTAATTTAACTGTTGCATACCCAACATGCCATATCACCCACCCCCTGCAATCTCACCACCATTGGCTGTTAGTTTCGTGATGGTTGCCATTCTGACTGGGTTGAGTTGGAATCTCAGTTTTTCATTTACATTTCCCTTGTGGCTAAGGATGTTGAACTTTGCTTCCTGTACTTACTGGCTATTTATACTTCTCTTTTGAGAACTGCCTGTGCATTTCATTTGCAGATTTGTTAATTGAACTATTTGATCTTTAAGCATTTAAGTTTTGTAGCTCTTCAAATACTCTGCATCTATCCAGAGTATTTAAATCTGATGAATAACTGGCAAATGTTTTCTATCATTCTGTGGATTTTCTCCTTATTCCTGTGATTATTTTTATTTTCTTTGCTATGCAGAAGCTTTTTTTTTTTTTTGGTCTGTTTTGGGGCCTGAACTCGGCCTGGGCACTGTCTCTCAGCTCTTCAGCTCAAAGTTAGCGCTCTACCACTTGAGCCACAGCACCACTTCGAGCTTTTTCTGCTATGTGGTACTTGGTTCTCAGGAATTGAACCCAGAGTCTCAGCATACAAGGTAAACACTCTACTGAGCTACCTTCCCAACCCCGCTATGCAGAAGCTTTTAAATTAGATATAGTCCCATTTCTTAATTCGTATTATTTCTTGAGGAATTATAGCCCTTTTCAGGAAGTTGCTTCCCATGCCTATACCATCAAGCATTTTGCCTGTTTTTATTTGTTTTTGGCTTTTTGCCAGTCCTAGGGCTTGAACTGAGGGCCTGGGCACTGTCCCTGAGTTTTATTTGCTCAAGGCTAGCACTCCACCACTTGAGCCACAGCACTACTTCTTGGCTTTTTGTTTATGTGGTACTGAGGAATGAAACCCAGGGCTTCATGCATGCTAGGCAAGCACTCTATCACTAGGCCACATTTCCAGCCCCTTGCCTGTTTTTGTTTTTGTAGTAGTTCCAAAATTTCAGACCTTCTAGTAAGATCTTTGGTCATTTTGATTGATTTTTAAAAAATTTTATTGTTGGGCTGGAATGTTGCTCAGTGACAAAGCACTTGCCTAGCAAGTGCAATGTCCTGGGTTCAATCCCCAGTACCAAAAAAAGAGACAAAAATTTATTTTTTTATTAAGTTTTGTACAGAGGAGTTCCAATTTCATAATTCTGGTGATAAATACATTTCTCTTTTGGACAATGTCACCCTTTTCTTTACCGTCCCCCAATTTCTCCCTCCCATCCCTGCCCACAAATTGCATAGTTCTTTTTTGATTGATATCTATACTTTGAGAGAGATCGATATAGTTTTAGTCTTCTACATGTGAATGTCAAGTTTTTCTAACATCACTTGTTGAAGATGCTATCTTTCCTCCAGTATGTGTTTTTGGCTTCTTTGTCAAAGTCAGAAGGCTATAGAGCTCTGTGGGTTTATTTCCAGAACATCCAGTATATTCCATTGTTCTCCATGTCTGTTTTGTGCCAGTAACTTTCTAGTTTTGTTACTATGGTTCTGTAATATAATGTGAAATCATATATTATGATACTCTCAATATTGCACTTTTTTGCTCAGGATTTCTCTGACTATTCTGGGTAATTTGTGCTTCCATATAAATCTTAGGCTTTTTTTTCTATTACTGTAAAGTATAAGGTATATTAAATAGGTAGGTTTCATTAGGTAGCCGATGAAGAGAACACCATGTGCTATTCAGGCAGGAAAATAAGTTTATTACCAAACTGCTGCCCCCGCCATGCATGGTGGAGAGGCATGCCTGAAAAAAGAAGGGGTCACCCACCCCTGGGCCAGGGACAGGAAGAGGTGTGGCCAGGTAGGGGAAAGGTATGGCCACACTGGATTGGGATGTGACCTCAGGGTCTGGGACCCTCCTAAGGTCAGATGGGAAGCATGTGACCTGAGGTGGCCCAGGATGTGACCTAGCAGGAGGGGAAGGTGACTGCTTCCAGGCCTGCCAGTTACCTAGGTAACAGATACTGGGTGGAAACGTAGCCAAGAGGTGTCTTGTGCAGATGTTACATAAAGAATGGTATTGGAATTTTGGTAAGGATAGCCATTTTCACAATATTAACTCTGCCAGTATATAAGCATTGGAGGTATTTCTATCTTTCGGTGTCCACAGTTTTATAATTTCATTGTATATGTCTTTCATTTTCTTAGATTTATTTCAGATACTGAATTTTTAAGAATATTGTGACTGAGATTGTTTTTCTGATTTCTTTTTCAGCTCATTTACTATTGGTGTGTAGAAAGGCTACTGATTTTTTATGTTAATTTTGTATTCTCCTATTTTGCCAAAAGTACTTATCAGTTCTGTGAATTTTTTGGTGGAGTCTTTAGGGGTAGAATTAAATCATCCACAAGTAGAGATCATTAAATCATCCACAAGTAGAGATCATTTTTTTCTTCCTTTCTTTTGTAACCCTTTTATTTTCTTCTCTTCCCTTATTGTTCTGGTAAAAAAGAAAATTCAAGCACTATACTAAATAAGAGTAGTGAAAGTAAACACTCTAGTCTCATTCCTAATGTTAGAGGAAATGATTTCAGATTTTAGTTTAGTAAAAACTGAACTGTTTAGTATGATGTTGGCTATAGGTTTTGTTATATATAGTCTTTATTATGTTAAAGTATATTCCCTTATATTTCTTGTTTCTTTGAGAGCATTTATCATAAAAGGATTTTGAGTTTTGTCGGAGGCTTTTTCTAATTGTTGGATACAATCATCTAGGTTGTCTGTTCTTTTCTTCTAGGGCTTGAAACATATCATTCCTTGAGAATATAATAAATTCATTATATATAACTTTAGTTTCCACTTCCACTCTCCCTCTTTCTCCTCCTCCTCCATTTCCTCCCCTTCCTCTTCCTCCACCCCCACTACCACCACCTACTTCATGTTCATGATTCATAGGTTTGGTCTTTAAATAGTATACCAGAGGTGTTTCATGTTACATTTGTACATCTTTATTTTTTCTTTATCTGAATGTTCTAGCACATCTATCTACCTTATTTACAAAGCCCTGATCCAGTCTACTACAGAGGCTTTCAACTATGTTTTTTATTTGATTTACTGAGCTTTTCACTTTCGGAATTTTATTTTTTTCTATTGAAATTATAGTGTTTATTGAATTCTTCTTGTCCTATGTTGTTTTCTTTGTTTCATTCAGTTCTTGTGTTTTCTTGGTATTCTTTCAGACATTTATTTTTGTTATCTTCAATTTCATTGTCTTTCTATAATCATTTTTAAAATTCTTTATCTGAGATTTTATACACTTTGCTCTACTGTTAATGTTCATTAGTATAGAATTGTTAGGTGCTGAAAGAGTTGTGCTGCCTACTTTTTTTTTTTCATATTTCTTGTGCTTTTTGTATTGAGACTTACACAGCTGAGGCCAAACCATTGATTGGAAGTTTTAATTAACTACAGTCTTTGAGTTGAAGTTCTCTCAATGTTTCAGTAGGATGGTGTAGTGACAGGATTGTGATGCTATTTCACACCATATGCTGGTGGTATAGTTCAGTTTGCGATACAAGTATTCTTCCAAGGAAATAGGCCTGATTCTCTAGTACTGCTCAGTTCAGGGTAAACTATCTGGAGTCTCTTGTAGAAGAATCAGTTACCCATTTCTGGACTTTTTTTTACTATAATAACTTCCCTTATTGGGTACTGGAGACCACTGTTCATGCTAGAAAATTCACAGCCTACATAGCCATACAACCTCCAATTCATGATCCCAGGGGCAGCAAACATCCAAACCTGCAGTTGTCCCACAAATACTTTCTGGACTCTGGGGAGGCAGAGCACTGATTTCTGCCCTGTCATAACAACAACTGAGGGAGTGAAGCACTCTGCCTGCTGGTCTCAGTACTTTCAGACCCCTCTCCATAGGAGAATAAACTGTGGAAATCACATGGTTTGGAGGGCCTGGACTCAGGGTCCTCTCATCTGGCAGTAAGCCCTGGCCAGGATGCAATTCCTAGAGGCATTTAGATACAGTCTATCAGTTATCCTCCCAGTAGGAGGAATAGGCTGTTAAAATCATGTGATTTGGAAGGCCTGCGTACAAGTTTTTCTGTCCTACCTAACAGCAAACACACATTGGGGTGCAATCCCCACAAGAGGACTTGACCAACAGTTACTTCCCTGAGTGAGGAAGAAGGCTGTGGAAAGCAACAGGGTATTCTAGGCTCAGAGTTTTCAGACCATCCTGGCAGAAGAGATGGGTCTTGGTACTTAGCTAAGTACTACACCAGCCAAGGCATTAGTGTTTACTTTTTCCATAATCCTTGGGCAATGGGACTCATTGCCTCTGGTCTTGATGTGCTTCACTGCCTGACCTTCCTGCTGTTTAATCCTTTCCGAAGGACCACACTGGACCTTCTCCCCCTCCACAACTTCCTCGTGTCATCATCTCCCCCCCCCCCCCCCCCCCCCCGACACTGTGGCAGGGTTTTCCTGAGTCTTGCTTACTTCATGTTTCCATGTTCCAGAGCAGCTTAGTCTCAATAAGCTCCCTCACAAGGTGAAGGCTTGCTGTCTGAGAGAAGAGTAAACAAAATGTCCTTTTTGCCAAGGCTAGCCTATCACCTTAGAGCAGTCAGCCTTACCAAATAGGGCACTGGGTTTAAGGCTTGCTGGGAGTGTGGGATTGTCCTGCAATTAGAATTGCCAGCCCCACCACTAGAGCCATCTGGCTTACCTTTTGGTTTTTGTCTTCACCTCTGGCCACCCCCATCTCAGGGAGCTGGTGATAGAACTAGGGACTGTTTAAATTTTCTCTTTGCCTTCCTTTTTCTCAGTGGTTTTAGCTATCTTGATAACTGTTTCATGATTCTAATGCTCTTCTTCTCTTTCTGCCTTCAAAATGTAGTCTCTCTCTTGTTTACCTGAGTTTTCTCATTCACAAGGTCAAAATAGAGGATGTTTCTAATCTATCATTCTGCCCCACCCTTAAGCTGCCTTCTTTATTAATACAGTGATTTATATTGATCTTTTTTTCTTCCTTCCTTCCTTCCTTTTTGGTTAGAGTTAGGTTAGGGGTTGAATCTAGGAACTTATGCACAAGTACTCTACAACTCAACTACATCCTCAAGCCCTTGGTTATTTGGTGACAGAGTCTCACTACAAAGTGAATTCAGGCTTTGAACTTGCTATATAGTCCAGACTGGCCTGCAGTTCACAATCCTCCTTCTCCTAAAACCAATACCTAAATTCTGAGATTACAAGTGTGTGCCACTATACCTGGTTAATATTTCAAATTGTTTTCTATATATAACTAAAAGGAAATAGATATATTTAAATATATTTTTCTGTGTATTTCTTGAGAATTGGCAGGACCTTAAGATAGTACAAAATCTCAACTTATTCTGTAATTGTTTCTCAATTACAAAAACAATATAGTGACATAATAATCAACAATGATATACCTTCTGGGAGTGAAACAAATGACATATTGAGACTTCCTATTTAAATATTTTTTTAGTGAAATACCAGGAGGATATAGTTTTTACAATAGTTTTATGATTGCTCTCCTATAATTCACAGAAAAGTAATCTTAATTCTTTTAAGACCTTCCTTTTTAAGGAAATGAGAATACTGAGTAGTGAAGCTGGATAGGTACTATATAATTGTTGAAATATAATTCACTCCATATTTATAGAAATTTTGGAGTAGTAATCGTAATAGGCAGAAATTCCTGGGTAATAAAAAAGGCCCAGTTCTTTATCAGAGAATAAATAAAACAAGGCTGTTATCATTGTTGTCTTGATTTATCACACTTGCCACTCAGCTATGATCATAATACAATTGATGTACATTCTCTCTTTTTTTTTTTGCCGGTTGTGGGGCCTGAACTCTGGGCCTGGGTGCTGTCCCTCAGCCCTTCAGCTCAAGGCTAGCGCTCTACCACTTGAGCCACAGCACCACTTCCGGCCTTTTCTGCTTATGTGGTGCTGAGGAATCGAACCCAGGACCTCATGTATGCAAGGCAAGCACTCTACCACTGAGCCACCTTCCCAGCCCCTGATGTTTATTCTCTTTCATGAGTGTTATTTTTGTTATTTGTTACTTGGTATTACCAGTCTTTTTTATTATTGTGGCTTGTATTTTTGTAAAGAAGGAATTTTAAAATCAGTATTTAAGTATATAAAGAATAATTTATCCCCCTATTGGCAGTTTCAGCCCTACAAATGGAACACTCAGGGGGACATGAGCTGATTGAGTCTTCCATTAGGCTTATTTGTTTAGCCCTTGATCCCTAAAGACTTCGTAGTCTGCCATTGCCTTAACAAACTCTTTGTGCAAACAGAATTGAATCAAGTAGAGAGTAAGTGTGACTAGAAAGCAGCCTTGGAATCTCACTATGCTTCTCCTGTGTGAAGCTGCACTGCCCACCCTTCTCTGCACACACAGCTTATGGGGGTCAAATCAAAGTAGATGCTCTCATCAGCTCTTTTACAGGATTGGCCTTTTCAGCTTCCAGAAGCAGCATGACCTTCTCCATTCAGCTGCCTTCTTAGCCCATTCTTTAGCTCCATCTCTTACGTTCCCATGGAGTGAGGCTTGGGCTCCTTCTGCACATTCACAAAGACAATCTTTTCTAAGAGCAGATCAGCAAAACCTGCTGAGAAAGGAGATGAGGAGTCGTGCCAAGCAGAGGGGAAGAGTAAACCATATTCAAAATGACTTCAGTGCCGTAATCTCACAGGGATTTATACAAATTGTGCTGGTATGTTTTTCCTGGAAATTCCAGCTCATTCCAGGCATGTATTTGTTTCTTAATGGAGTGGGGGAAGGTTTGATTCTTTCTACACGACAGGCCATTCAACAGCAGAGGCAATTAAGCCTCTTTGGCCAGCGTTATACAAAATGACTATACAACACACTTTCCAGTCTATACTTCATGTATAATGACTTGGAGTCCTTGTAGCAATAGTTTTCCCTTGGGGCATTCTTTTGAAATGTTTTTCTTTAGTTTAGGTGAGAGAAATAATATAAGGCCATAAGGACAGTTTAAAATGGAGACTTTTGGAGGAGGCAACAATGCTTGATAAGAAATGTACTCATTACTTTGCTCATGTAATGTAACCCCTCTGTATGGTATTTCAACAATTAAAAAACACTAATTAAAATAATAATAAATAAAATGGAGACTTTTTTTTAAATCCAGAAAATCACTGGCATCCAGCACTACTTGGGTAAATATCTAGTTCTCAGGAATCCATTCAGTTCAGTAAATATATATTGTGAGCCACCTATGCAGTCATGAGTGAATGCTGTTTATAATGGGTGGCCAAATCTCTGTATGGACCAAATGGGACAGAGATCTGCTAATCAGTGGTAAATTTATGGATTGGACCCCAGGAGGACTTTGTGAAGTAGTTGATGCCATATATTAGATGTAAGGAAACCACTTTATTTTTTAGACTCAGGAAGAGGGAGGGATTGAAAGCATAGCACAGTTGGTAGAGCACTAGCCAATGAGCAAAAGCATCACGTACCAAATTTGAGTCCCAGTCTCAGACCAAAAAAGAATAGAAGACTTGGGGAAGAAATGGGCAAAGCCAAATAAAACTTACTATAGCACCCCAAAGTAACAGTGTTAGCATTTTTTTAAATACTTCTAGGCTTGTAAGTTTATGAGTATTTATTTGCTTTTTGTTTTCTTGAGAACTATGTAGCCCAGGCTGGCCTTGAACTCTGTAGCTCAGACTGGCCCTTAAACTCTGGATCCTTTTGCCTTAGCTTTCTAAGAGCTGAGATTAGGGACCATAAGCTGCCACATTGGGCTATAAGAACTTACATAATTTTTACCAAAAAATCTTGACTTACACTTTTTCATAAGCTACTCTTCTCACCTTACAGTAGACATTTTGTATCATTAAATATTATAATACATTATTTCAAGAAAGTATAACTGCTAATCCTCTACCGATTGGACTTTTTTTTTTTTTGGCAATACTAGCAAAACTCAGCACTAGCACTTAGTAGGCAGGTACTGTATTAATTGATCAAACTTCTAGCTATTTTTTGTGTTGGCCTGAACCAACCTGGACAGTGATCCTCCTATTTGTGTTTCTTTTTGTCACTGCGATGACAGGTATGCCTAGCTCTTGTGCTTCCCCTGTAGATTAGGATGACAAGTATGCATCACCATACCCTAGTCATTGGTTAAGATGGTGTCTCATTAATTTTTTTGCCATCACTAGCCTGAATTGTCCCCAATCTCTGCCACAAGTAGTTAGAATTAAAAGTTGGAGCCATCATTCTTGTCTGGGACTTAATTTTTTTTTTTTTCTTGTCGGTCGTGGGGCTTGAACTCTGGGCCTGGGCGCTGTCCCTCAGCTCTTCAGCTCAAGGCGAGTGCTCTACCACTTGAGCTACAGCTCCACTTCCGGTTTTCTGGTGGTTTATTGGAGATAGGAGTCTCATGGTCTCTCCTGCCCGGGCTGGCTTTGAACCGTGATTCTCAGATCTCAGCCTCCTGAGTAGCTAGGATTATAGGCATGAGCCACAAGCGCCCGGCTGGGACTTAATTTTTTAAATCTTAAGATATCTGAAGTTTTCTGAACATTTGGGGCTTTTTTTTATGTGGCCATAATTGAGCAGTATCAAACTTTGTATTTTTATTTTGCTCCTTTTTTAACCTTACACTCTGATTAAGTGTCAGACTTGATATAGTGTTTATTGGTTTCAGTAACCAGCTTACTCTGTACGAAAAGTGGGATCGATTCCACAAAATTACAAAATACTCTTAGTAATATCCAACAGAAACAATAGATCAAGAGTCCTACAAAATTTCAGATATTGCAGTCATGAGGCAGACTATAAAATGACAGTACTAACTACGTTGAAGATACTTTTTAAGAGCTTGAAAATATTTGTAAGAACATGATTCTACAAAGTGTTCCAACTGATTTCTAAAATTGCTAAACCAGAGCTGGTGTGGTGGTACATACCTATAATCCAGCACTTGGGAGACTGAGGCATGAGGATCAGTTTAGGCCAGCCTAGGCTACATAGTGAGACACTTTTAATTGACCCCCAAAAGAGCTAAACAGAAATTCCAAAACTAAAAAATACAGCAGCCAAAAGGAACAACAACTAGAAAGCATATTTATGGGCACATCATCTATAACTGAGAATAGAATGTGAAAATGGGCCTGAAGGAGTTATTGTGAATGTAGCAGAACAGATAAAATGATAGAATATAGTTCATGCCTGTAATCTTAGATACTTGGAAGGGTAAGAGCAGGAAGATTATAGTTTGAAGCCAGCTTAAACAAGTCTATAAGAAGCTGGGCATGGTGGTATATACCTGTCATCCAGCTATGGTGGAAAAAGAAAACTGGGAGAATCAGTCTTTGTACATACTTGCATAAGAAGCTTAAAAATGACCATATACAACAATAGCTGGAGGCATGGCTCCATAGTATAGGACCTGCCTAGAAACACGAGGCCTGATTTCAGACCCCAATAATGTCAAGATCCCAAAAAGATAGCATATATACAAAATAGGGAAATAGACATGAAAGTAGAGTGCTAAAACCCAATATACTTTCAATGAAAGTCCCAGAAAGTGAGGAAAAAATACTTGTTTTCAAAGTGATAATGGCTTACTATTTTCCCTAAGTGATATAAAACACCAATTCACAGATTCAAGAAGCCTTATGAATCCCAAGTGGTAAATGAAAAGAAATCCATCATTAAATGATCGTGCAAATGCAGATAACCAAAATCAAGTCTTTAAAAATGACATTCCTGACATGTTGAAAATGAACTAGACAATTTGTGGGTAAGGATGAGAGGGAAAAACTGCAAGAGAGTGAGGGAAGAGTATACTCTTTACCTGACTTGTGTAACTGTGACTCCTCTATGCATCACCTTTATAATAACAGTTTTTTAAAATGGCAATACTATCCCAACTACTCAAGAGGCTGAGGCACCAGGATCACAAGTCCAAGGTCAGTTTGGGTAACTTAGTAAAACACTGTCTCAAAATAAAATGGAAAGAAGAGGAGGAGAACAAGGATGAGGACGAAGAAGAGGAAAGAAGGAGATAGAGAAAAGGGCAAGGCACATGCAGTGCTTGTCTAAGCATGCTTGCCAGCTTCAATCGCCAGTACCACCAAAAAGCAAAATCATCATCGTCCTTCATCATCATTGCCATTGTCAAGAAACTTCTTCAAAGAAGCGGCAGTAAACTTAGGGCTAACTTCTTGACAACAACCATGGAAGTGAGACTACCAAGGCTTTCATATTTATTAGATTGTTATATAAGACCTCCTGCCAGTGATTGAATGGAGCCAAAAATCTAGCCAAAATTGCCAGAATCTGTACCTGTCTCTGAGTATTTCTGTCCAGAAAAAAGATACCCTTTTCTAATTTCCATTTGCCAAGCCATAGGCTATTAAAACAAGCCTCTGTTCATGGAAGGTACTCCATTTTAATTTGTATACATTATCAAAAAAGCTAGTAGTGCTCTGCAGTAACATCAAAGTGTCTCAGTTTTGACTTCATGCATTCTTTCTCTTGTTCCCATAAGTGGACATAGGTAGAAGGATATTTGATCTCAGATGGGTATTGCAGAAGGAAAATTGAAGGCCCTTAGTGACAAAAGCAGAGAGTTTGCTGGTATTACATTACATGTAATGGATTAGATAAAATAATTCTATTGCTTTCTTATACAGAATAAACACCTAAAATGATTTCCAACTAGAGGGATGAATTTTGCCCCAAGGGATATTTAACAGTCTTTGGAGTTATTTTTTGGTTATTGAAAGTACGTTGAGATCTATTGTAAACTGAAATGCATGAGACTGCCCCAACACAAAGAATTAATTTATCCCTAATGTTAATAATGACAAGATTGAGAAACTGACATAACTAAGTAAAAACATTGACAATAAATAGTAAGGAAGATATTCCATGAAAATGTATATCAAAAGCCAGCCAATATTGCTACATTAACAACAGACAACATTACATTGAGTCAGAAAGCACTTCTTCAAATAATATATATATATATAAAATAAAATTGCTTCAAGTACAAAAAGTAAAAATGTTAGCATTCCAGGAAAAAGACAAATTCACTAACAGAGTTTTATGTTTGCATATGTCCTTCAGCATTAGATATAACCAACTGTCAAAAAAAAGAAAGCCACACATTGTGGTACACACCTATAATCCCAGAACCTTGGGCTCTGAAGCAGGAAGATTTAGAGTTCAAGACCAGCTTTGGGCTACATAGAAAGACCCTATTCTAAAATAGAAACAAAACAATATTTAAAATTTGAATAATATATCAATATTTTATTACATATCAACAGATATATAAATAACAAATTTCACTAATAAGCATTATAGAAAACTATAACAACTATAGAATATATGTACTATTTTGAAGCATACATGAAACATTTATAAAAACTGACCATATACTGGATCATTGTTCTAATCTTAACAAATTTCACAGAATTAAATTTACAAATAAAAGCCAGATACGTGTCTCATGCTACTCAAGATGGAGAGGAGAAAGATTACTAGTTTGAGCCAGCCCAGGCAAAGTTAGTGAGACTATCTCAAAAAGCAAATACAGGTCTAGGTGTGTATCTGAAAATATTACCTAATAGCAAAGTGTCCTTTTAAAAAGATATTCTAAATTGCATTCCTAACCAGCAGGTTGAGAAGTATATTATCCACTTAATATCAACCTTAGATATTATGATTTCTAAATATTTGCAATCTTAGAGATGTTATTTTGATTTGCTTCTCTTAGACTAAACATCTTTTATATGTTTATTGTTTGTATTTTTTTACAAATGATGATGGACTGCTTGTGCTTACCCTTTGCCTTGACATAAATTTTTTAGAAACAGTTGCTATGAAATACGGTAATATATACTGGATTAGTTATGTTCACTTGATATTATTTTACAAATATTTTAGATTTCTTCTTCCCCTCAATGTCTCCTGCACATTTCCACCTAAGATGTCCTGAGATCAGTCTGTGACTTCTGCTCTTTTGCTCTCTCCTATCCTATGTTCCTTTATTAACACCGGGTTCTTTGCAAATTTGGCAACTGGTACAGGTGCTTTGCTATAGATGTTTCCAAGATGGGTGGGGTTGGGAGAGATGGGAGAGAATTATAAAAGGGGTGACATTGATTAAGACATATTGTACTAATAACGGACATGTTGAATTGAACCCCCTCCATACAACTACTTAAAGATAGTTTTAGAAATTAAGATAAGAACAAAAGAGTGAACTGAGGCACAGTCATGGGACATAAACCACCCATTGGGTCATGTGAAGTCTGAAAAACCAGAACAGTTGACTGGAAGCAAAGCAGACCCCTGGTGTATCTATCTCCAAAGCTGGCCATGCTTAGACAAATTAAACAACAGCAAATAAAAAGACCTGCCTATATGTGTGTTATCTGCCAGGGAAACTTACAGCCAGTAACAGCTTTTTGGTAGCCATCTATCTACCTACAGTTGTGACTCCTTGAATTTTCTAGACAGGGACAGTGGTGAGGACAAAGTAACTAACACAGCCCTTCATAGCCCTTGTGAGCTCAGTGCCCACAGTAATAAGAATCACTTCTCCTTTTGTGGGAACCTGCTCTGGGATTGCTCCAGAGGTTCCTCGCGTACTTCCTCACTCCTCAGAGATCTCCTCAAAAGTGTGGTGTGGCACCCTCTCTCAGGTTGCACTGGCAGTACAGAACACGGCCCCATGCTACTTTGCTGCTGTCTGTGGTAGCATTACTCCTGTCTTGGGTGTATTTCCATTGTGCTTATATTGATGTCTACTCCCACCTTCCAAGCAGCTCTAGGGAAGCTGTCTGGGGCAGCTACACTTGCCTGAAGAAGCTTCATAGTTAAAATCTGGGCAAGAAGCTGCCTATTACCTGTACTCTCTGCTGTGAGACAGTCCTAGGAGTGTGTGCCCCCTATCCCTGTGTGGGATAGATGGGTGGGGCAAATACCATTGGAATGTGAATTCCAGAGACCAGGAATGCCTCCATCCCCTGCAGCCCCAAGGACCAGACACCATTACCACATGATAGACAAGTATCACCACCTTCTGAGTGGCCCATTGTCCAGACAGAGGAGAAGCACCCTTTCCATGAGGTTTTCCCGTTATTTGCTTTGTGCCAAGAACATTGTGATATTAAGACATGGGTATTTTTTTAAGAGATAATTTAGAAAATAAAGAGAACAAGAAACAAGAAAATTGTGCATTTGGGAATATATTCTCCCAGCTAAGCTACACATTAAATAGCATGTACTTAACAAAAATAGGATTATGTTGTCACACTGTTTATAACATGCTTACTACCCTTCTATTTTTACTGGTTATTCCAAATCTAATAAAAGCCAGAAGAGGCTGGGAGCTGATGCCTCACACCTGTAATTCTAGCCACTCAGGAGGCTGAGATCCGATGATTGCAGTTCAAAGCCAGCCCAGGCAGACAAATCTGTGAGACTCTTATCTCCAGTTAACAAGTAAAATGCTGGAAGGAGAGGAGTGGCTCAAGTGGTAGAGTGTTGGTATGAGCAAAAGTGAAAGACTCTGTGAGTGTATGTGTGTGCCAGTACTGAGGGACACTGCCACTAGACAAAAGCCCAATCCCTCCATTCACTGTGATTTGGATGGGTAGAGGCATGATCTAAATTGTACTTATGCTTCTCAATATAATTAAAATTTTTATAGCAGTTTACATGCTAATGAGGAAACAGTTTACTGTGCTGAGGCCTGACCAAAACGTAACTGAGCCTTAGAATCTCCCCATAGCACTTCCAGGGTTCAGGCTTCCAGAGTGGGGAGAAACAGGCAGTCATGAGTAGAGCAAGTGATGGGCTGTCAAGGCCAGATGGACGATCATTCCCAATTGCCATCTATGGCACTCTTGTTAAAAATCATTTTCAACTAACTCGTATATATTTTACATGCACAGAAAACAAAATGTAAAAGATAAGAAAGAAACAGTGAAAAGTCCCCATTCCTCCCACCCTGTCTCCTAACTGCCAATTTCCTCACTTCCAATCATCATCTCTGTGGACATCATGATGGCAGTGTCTTGTGTGACCTTGTGAGAAGTATCCTGAGTTCAAAGGGCAGGAGGTCATAGAGGTTATCAAAGGATTTCCTCCATCACATCAGTAACCTCTGCTGAAATCCTTTGAGTAAGCAGGTCTCCTAATCTCCACCAGTATCCCCAAGGAAACTGAGTCTCTGAAGGCATGATCAAAGCTATACCATTGAGACCACCCAAAAAAAAGAAAGCTGAACATCCATGTTGCTGGAGAAATAGCCACAGGAGGATCACCCTGAATCTGGACTAGTGCTGAAGTCAGGACATCAAAAGCTTCATGTTGACACTGACATACCTAATGATAGACAAGTTACTTGGCCTTCCTGAGCCTTGGCTTTTGACTAAGTAATCACCAAAATCCCTTCTTCCATTCAATTTCTTCCTTCAATTAAGATAATCACTCCAGAATGCCTCTCCAGCTTCCATGTGTGTGAGTCCCTGGGACAGTGGGTCTGGGTGGGGACAAGGTTCTGCTCCTAGAGATTCCATCCTGCTGCTCACAAGGCCTCCACGGCAATAGCACAGACTGAGACTCCTCCTGGAAACTAAACACCTGGGAGCTTGATACAATGTCTACTTCAGCCATGCAGCTCTCTGGAGGTCCATGGCGCTCAGCCTCCTCACATTCCTGTTTGGCCTCTCAAGTTCCAAGTGATAATGGTGCTGGAAATGTAAATTCAGTGAGCTCTGTTGTATGCCAGGCCCTGTGTTAAGTGCTCAGCGCGCGCGCGCACACACACACACACACACACACACACATACACATACCACACACACACACACCATAGCCTACAGATGAAGGAACTACAACTTAGAGAATTCATGCACTTCAAGTTACAAAGCTGTAAGATACCAGACTCCAACACAGTCCTTCTCATCCTAACACTAAACCAGAGCATAAGAACTCTCTCTCCTCCAGCCTTAGAAATAAACTCCTCAGTGAGTGCTATAGCAGGCGCTCTTGGGTCTAAGGAAGAAGGAAGGAGGACTTCTTCAGCTCAAGTATCTCCAAGGAATGCATCTCAGCTGGCATAGCCCCCTCTGTCTCAAATTTTCTGAGTAATTTACTGGATTCTGGCTGCAGCCATATCCATTAGGGAATAGGAGGGCTTCCTCTATGAGCCTCCTTTCCCTTCACAAGAGGGTTCTTTGGCCAAGAACAGCACTTAGATGGTGTCACGGGAAGGCCATGGGCCTTAACAGGCCACATCTATTTTCATTTACCTTCTGAAGGGAGATTAGGAAGAAAATTCAATTTTCCCTAATGCTTTCCCCCTCAAATGGCTAATTTATATGCTAATTAGCAAGATAGGGATCGATGAAACTCGTAATCAATATGCTGTCCAAGACACTAGTAATGAAATTCATTTAGAGATGGGCTGCGGATGGAACTGAAGCAGTTATGCAGAATAAATGGGCAGCACAGGGCGGGGCCCTGGGCTCCATACTGCCTATGACTGTACTTCTTCCCTAGTCTCCTTCACTCCTCATCCCACAGAGCACTGCACACCAGCTTCTGCCTCTCCTGCCTTGTCCCTGTGGATTTGTGGGAAATTGCAGTCTAAGAAGACCCAGGGTATAGCCCTGGAGGAAAACTGGGCTGAACAATGGCAAATATGTACTTTACTCATACCTGCTGAGGGGGGCCTAATGGTTCGTTGTTATTTTTTTAAATCAGAGAAATTATTGCCCAGCTTTTTCAATAGTGTCCTGAGTTTTTAATGTACCAACCATAAGGCCACGTGTCAGATGCCTGTATCCTTTGTAAGTCCAGTGTGAAGTGGACCAGCCAAACTAGGAAGTGTTGTTTCAACTTGCATACTAATTGCAGGACTTCAGATGGGTGATAATAATGGCAGTCATCTATGGAGCTTTAGAAGCATAATGGTATTCACCAAGATGGTTGAAAGTTGTCTTTTACCCCCAATGAGTGCTTATTAGGATCACCTAAGGAGACCTCATAAGTGTGTGTGTGTGTATGTGTGTGTGTGTGTGTGTGTGTGTAGCTTGAACTCTGGGCCTGGGCACACCGTCCCTCAGCCCTTCAGCTCAAGGCTAGTTCTCTGCCACTCGAGCCACAGGGCCACTTGTGGCTTTTTCTGCTTATGTGGTGCTAAGGAATTGAACCCAGGGCCTCATGTATGCAAGGCAAGCACTCTACCACTGAACCATCTTCCCAGAGCGAGACCTCATAATTTTTATGAAGATATTTAAACATACCAAGACATTGGAAGACTTATGCCACAGATATTACATGTGTCTGTAAAGACAGATTTTATAACTAACATCTTACCAGACTTACCTGATCATGTAGCTATCCAACTGCCCATCGTTCCACCACTCACCAGTAAGTTGTAGATATCAGTGTACCTCATCACTAAATAGCAGCATGAGTATCATTATTAGAGTTCAGTATCTATTTTTTTCCTGAGGTGTAGTATTTGTGTTTAATGAGATACACAGTGAATGTTTTGATTTTCTAAGAAATTGAATGTGTATCATAGAGAGTAAAGAGTAAAATGGCAGTGCTAGAGCCTGGTAGTTAGGGACAGTGAGACAGATATGGATGGCTTAATAAGTACAAAAATTGGACTGGGAGACTAGGATGACACCTGTCATCCTAGCTACTTGGCAGGTGGAGTTTGGGAGGATCCTATTTGTCAGTGTTTATCTATTTTAAAAATCTTTAATTAAACAAAAAGATTACAGTTACATAAGTCAAGCAAAGAGTACATTTCCTTTTGGACAATGTTACCCCCCTTCCCGCCCATTCCACTCACAAGTTATATAATTCATTTTCAATGTGGTATCCAGTGAGAACTATTGTTGTATTTGTTTACCCTTTGTCCCTCCATTTCTGTTTTTATTTAACTGCTTTATTTAAATTTTATTTTACTTTTTGAATTAACATACATTTGTAGTATGATGAGGTTTCATTGTGATATTTACATATTGAAAAAATATATCCCTTCCACCATATTCCCATTCCCTCCCTTCCTTCTTTCCTTCTAAATTATACTATGCTCATTGTTATCTTTATATGCGTGGTTATGTGTATACATATGCATATACATGTGTATATATATGTATAGATATACATATATATGTATATCTATATATATATAAAATGATCCTTTTCACCCTTTGATATCCCCTCCTTGGTCACCTCTCCATGATCATCTCCTGGATAGTCCTCCTATTTGTGTTCTATTACCATTACCACCACCACCACTACCAACACCATCATCATCATCATCATCATCATTTTATGTCTGTACTCCATAAATGAGTGAAAACTTACAATACTTTGCTTTTTGAGTTTGGCTTATCTTTCCCAACATAGTAATCTCCAGTTCCATCCATTTTCCTAAATATAACATAATTTCATATTCTTTATGGTATATATGTATCATCTCTTTTTTCCCATTCACTTGGCTGATTCTATCATTTGGCTATTGTGAACAAAACTACAATAAGCAGGGAGATATTGATTTGTTGTCCTTCAGATATATGCCCAAGAGTGATAGGTACAGCAAGGTTATAAGGTAGGTCCATTTTTGTTGTTTTGCGAAGCTCCCACACATATTTCCATAGCAGTTACACTAGTTTACAGTCTCACTAGCAGTATATGAGGGTTCCTTTTCCATTGTACCTTCACCAGCATGTGTTGTTTTCTTGGTGACTGCCATTCTGACTGGGATGAAATGTTTTGATTTGCATTTCTTTTATGGATAATAATGTTGAGCATTTCTTCACGTATCTATTAGCCATTTATATTTCTTTTTCTGACAACTGTCAGATCACAGTTTGAGGCCAGTCCAGACAAAAAAGTTACTGAGACTTCCTTCTCAACGAATAAAGTGGGCATGATAGTGCAAACCCAGGTTTAAGCTACAAAGGACACTGGAGATAGGATAGTAGTGGTCTGAGGCCAGTCCTAGGAAAAAACACAAGATTTATCAGAAAAATGAGTAAACTTTAAATGACCAGGTGTGGCTCAAGTGGTAGAGCATCTGACTAGTAAGCATGAAGTTCTTGAGCTCAAATCCAAGGACCTCAAAAGAAGTATAAAAACATAGATAGTATTAAGTTCTAGTATTTTGTAGCTTAGTAGGGTGACTATAGTTAATCACTTATAGCATTATTTCAAAATAACTAAAAGAGGAATTTTTAAAATATTCCAACACTATTTGAAGATAATTACCCTGATTTAATCATTAAACATGTGTCAAATATCACACTGTCACAGGGCACTGGATGGCTCATGACTAACCTAGCTACTCGAGATCTGAGAATGGCAGTTCACTGCCACCTGGACAGACAAATCCCCAAGACTTATCTCCAATTAACCAGCAAAATGCTGGAACTGCAGGAGTGGCTGCAATAGTAGAGTGCCAGCTATGAGTAAAAAGCCAAATGAGAGTATGAAGCCCTGAATTCAAGCCCAAGTACCAGCATACATACACACCCACACACCCATACACCCACAGAGTCCCATAAATACATGCAATTATTAATTAAATTTTCTTTAAAAAATGAATCGCCAGCCCCTTTTCAAAAGTAGTGGGCTGGGAAGGTGGTTCAGTGGTAGAGTGCTTGCCTTGCATGCATAAGGCCCTGGGTTCGATTCCTCAGCACCACATACACAGAAAAAGCCAGAAGTGGCACTGTGGCTCAAGTGGTAGAGTGCTAGCCTTGAGCTGAAGAGCTGAAGTGCCCAGGCCCAGAGTTCAAGCCCCACAACCAACCAAAGAGGGTAGGGGGAGGAAAAATTTCAGGTGGTGGAGAGTGGGGTCCAGGAATGTACTTCTGACTTGCTTACCTGCTGACTCTAGTATAGAGCTCAGCTGAGTACCACTGAGGACCAACATTTAACTCCACTGTTCAGGTTAACTTTGGAAAGTAGTTTTCTGTTGCTCGTACTTTTTCCCCCTTAGTTTTGCCTTTATAATGTCTTGGGAGCAAGGCAACTGTGGCTCACACCTATAATCCTAGCTTCTCAGAAGGCTGAGATCTGAGGATTGCAGTTCAAAGCCTGCCTGGGCTGGCTTTATTTTTCTTTTATTTTTTGTTATAGCAATGATGTACAGAGGAGTTACAGTTACATAAGTCAGGTAATTAGTACATTTCTTTTTGGACAATGTCCTGTGAGACTTTTATCTCCAGTTAACTTCCCAAAACCAGGTAGTGGAGTTGTGGTTCAAGTGGTAGAGCACTAGCCTTGAGCACAAAAGCTCAGGTCCTGAGTTCAAGACCCAGAACTGGCACCAAAAAGATGATGATGATGATGATGATGACGATGATGATGATGTGGTGTCGAAATTCTAGTGGTACAAGGCTTTAGATAAGTAAAAAGCTTGTGTTTCAATCCTAGTTTGACACTTTGTATGAGTTTGAACAAGCTACTTAGCGGATTCCTCCCTGTAAAATTGGGTTTCTCTTGTGTTTACCCAAGTTATAAAGCAAAAGTACCTGACTCAAGAGTTTCACCAGAAATTCACTAGAAGACTAGGGTGGGAATAGGGTTTATCCAATCCTCATCCCCAGACCAATGAGATTCTCCAGTTCTGCTTTCTGAACAAAGGCAGATTGACAGCCCCTTTCTTTAGTTCCAAATATGGCTCTGCATGGTGAGGCTGTGATGTCAGAGTTTGGAGAGCTGTCACCATCTTCATATAATGACTAGAGTATAATTATGTAGAGATTTTTGCATTGGTTTTCCATTTCACAGGGTGACTTGGGCTACACTAACTACTCACTGCCCCATATAACCAATTGCACACCTTTTCAAGACAGCTGGTTAGAGCTGGGCAGAGCTGGTGTTAGAGAGGACTGGAGAGAGCTCCCCAGCACTGAGACACTGCCTTATCCTGCAGCCCTGAGCACCCATCCAACAATAGCGAGGAAATCACCTCACTGCAGTGTGATTCCAATCCTGTCATCTGAAGCCTCCCACTCCCCCTGACCTCCAGGGCTCAGACTTGGAGGCAGTCTTGTGTGCCCCCTTCCTATGATCCCTGAGCCTCACAGAGTTGGTGTTTGTGGCTCCCACTAGACAGTGTTGTATATTAAACAGTACTTGTTAGAAGGAAAAAGAAGTCTCTTCTGAGTAGTATGGCCTCTCTTATTGTTCAACCATTTAAAATGAAGATTTGCCAATTAGCACCAGGAAGAATGCAGTTGTACATATAGGTTTTCCCCTGTGAGACAGGCCATAGTCGGCTCTAAAATCAGGGGTGAAGTGCCAGGCATTAGCTCTTTTCTCAATAAGAAGGCTGAGGAAGATTCTCCTCCATGCCCTGGCAAAGACATAACTGGCAACACTCTGTCTGACCGGGAAGGTAGCAGTGTTTTCAGAGTATCAGAGGTTGCTCTGGGCCCAGCATATTAGCACAGAGATCCAGGGTACAGACAGTTGTTCATAAACCTCACTCCAAGTTTTTCACCTCTCTGAGTGTCTCTGGAACCTGCATGCTTTATAAGAGGGTACTGGGCAGAGCAACCAGAGAATGAGATCAGATGTCATGCTCTTGAAAGCATGCGCCTGGCTTCAATGGTCCCCTTTTGGGTTGGTTGTATTCTGTAATGTGTCCCCTGAGAAGACAGACTAAGCAGCCTGTGTTACCCTGCAATTTCTCCAAACTATTTGCATGAAATACTGCAGACAAAAAGCCCAGTCCCTGATTGGCTGTTGCTAGGTAACAACATAATCATTAGGAAATTAGGCTGTCCTCTTTTTTTCCAACCCAGTGTATGTGTGTGATTGCAGCGTTGTACAGGAAGAGAGAGGGAGTGGAACAAAGAGAGATAAATGGGATGGTCTTGAAGGCGGGGACATCACAGCCACAAACCTGCATCCCACGGTAGGACAATCTGCTTTGGGTTGGGCTTTTACTCAGTCAAGCCAATATTGATACATTTTCCTCTTTTTTTTTTTTTTTTTGTAAGAACAACAAAAGCTAGCAGGGGCCTATAGGCAACAGGAAAAGAAGCTACAGAAGCAACCTTGACATTGGAAGTGGTTTTTAGAAGCAAACGGTAGTGTTTAATTTGTGGGATGTGAGAGTGAAAAAGGAAGTGTGTCTGGAGAATGTGTGTAGGCAAGTAAGAAGCCATTAGCGTGGCTGGTGGGGTGCCTGCACAGAAGGGAAGGAGAGAAAGTGCATGTGGCAGAAAAGCATCATGCTATAAATGTGGATGGAAGCCCCACTAGCTGAAGTTTAGGACTCAGTTTTAACTCCACCAGTGTATAGGCATGTGGTCTTCCAGTTATTGAGCTAGGCAGTCCTCAGCCTGCCCCTTCTGCCTGGTTGGACTTTGCAGGTAGATGACGTGTGTGTGCATGTGTGCATATATGTACACACACAGCCAAAACACCTAATTCATTTTCAAGATTATGTCCAAGGATAACAGCATGTAGAACCCTGACAAGTGTACAGCCACACTTGGATGCTTCCAGTGGGTGATAAATGGCCATAAAAACCCTGAGCCCTTTCCTTTCCCTGCATGCTAGCCCCAAGTGACTATCCTGCCTCCCACTGTTCTTGTCCTCCTTTCAGGTTTAAGGTCCCTAGCAATGACCTGTCCCTTACATTAGACCTCTGTTGCCATCCTGCATTGGCTTGCTACAACCCCAAGCAAGCTAATTGCCTTTTGTCACTCATTGTCTGCTAGATTAATGACTCCTGTGTGCCAGGTTGCCCACAGCCACCTCTGAGCTTTTCTTTCCTTCTACTCTCTCCTCTGAGTTCCACATCTGAGTTTTTTAGGAGCTATTAAATTTACATGCTAAAATAGAAGCACTGCCTTTTTTTTGCCTGATGAGGATAGATAATCCCAGGCATAATGCAGAGGGGAGCATTTTGTAGGAGTAAAAATATGCAAATATATGAGGAGCAAGACAGTATGAGTGCCAATAACCCAGATTCAGAAGAGAAGATCCCCCAAACACATACCCACAAAGACTTGCTGCTCCAGTGGGTGAGACTAACAAGATTCAACTGCCCTAGAGAGGAGAGAAGTCACCTCTAGTTTAAAGGAACTCACAGCCCCTTTCTAAGTGCAGGTACCAGTGGAACGAGCCTGGCACTCTGCAAACCCTCTTGTCTCCACCAGTGACTCAGTTCTGTATTCTTCATCACAGCTTCTTTAATACATTAAAACAAAGAACAATCTCAGTTTTGGTCACTGGGCAAGTAATACCAGAAATCTTTATGTAGGACTCAGCAATCTTTCAACAAACTCTCCAAGATATACAATAAAGTTTGAGAAACACTGTGAGACTATGCATTTTTTTGCTCTAGTCCTGGGACTTGAATTCAGGGCCTGGGCATCTGCTGTCCCTGACCTTTTTTGCTCAAGGCTAGCACTATACCAGTTGAGCCCCAACTCTACATCCACTTTTTGATATTGGAGATAAGAATTTCACAGACTCTCCTGCCTAGGTTAGATCCTCAGATTTCAGCCTTCTGAGTAGCTAGGGTTACAGGCATGAGCCACCAGCACCTATGCATTTTTTTAAAAAACTCTCAGGTGATATTGACCACTCCCAAAATCTCTCCTCTGAGAATAAACATATAACAGAAATGACCTCTGTCCTCCTAGAATTTTCCCTCCCCATTTCCCAAGTCCTGATCAAGCCATCTTTAAAGACATGCCCCAACTGAACTTTAGCTGACTCAAGTGAAAGTTATCAGCTTACAATTCATTATGCTTGTTGGGCTGGAAAACTAGGCCCAGACCTTAATGTTAGAACAAGCTAAGAACCATATTGACGATTTAAAATGGGGGAGAGGGAAGGAACAATAAGAATATATGTCAGAGACTGTAGTCTGCAAAGCCTAAATTATAAAATGCTTGACCCTGTCCAGAAAAAAAAATAGTTTCTACTCTCATTATATTTATTATGTACTCCTCTGATTCCTCCTTAAGCACAGAGTCTGTATCTGAATCATTTTTTAATTTCATGCAGTACCAAGCACATAACTATAATTCAGTAGATACAGAAAGGATGGAAGCTAATAAGTGGTTGGGAGAGCTAGCAGGATGAATGACAAGTGTTCTGGGGACCCGAAGGTCAGGTTTCCTACCTTGCCCCACCCAAGAGACAAGAACAGTAGTTTCCTCCACTTTACACAGAAGATGAACATCAAGAGGCTCATACTAATGAAACTTTTTTCTTTAAACACTAAAGTGATTTTTAAGCAGTTAGCTGTCCTGCAACTTAAAAAACAGGGATAGTATTTATAACATTCATAAAGGGAAGAATTAAAACTTAAATTTTCAAGTAGATTAGTGATGCACAGTAGAAGATTTTCAAGGAGTCAAACTGTACCAGCTTTTGAAGAACAGGTGTGTGAATTACATCTGCCATGCAGTGGCCCAGCTCTGCTTAGACAGCTTGCCAGCACAGAGTGGCCTCTTTTTTATTTATTTATTTATTTATATTGTGAGAATACTGTACAGAGGAGTTACGATTACATGGGCAAGATAACGAGTACATTTCTTATCAAGCATTGTTGCCTCCTTGTTGTTTCCCCTTCCCAAGTGGCCACTTTAGGAAGCTGCCCATCCTACTTCTTCACAGTACCACCCATATGTTAGTGAGTACTTCTTTTTGTGAAGTTCAAATCTGTGTCCTCATAATATCCACCTGTGGTTCTCATTCTACCTATTTGGTTACCTACATTCATAAATGTGAGAAACAAGTAGGGTAGAGTTGAGTTACACTTGACTGAAAACAATGGAGTATTGAAAGGGACCTGCCCAGTTTGATGAGGACTAGGGAAAATGTCCCTTTCCAATCATAAAGAATAGTTTAGAAACATTAGATGCTAAAAGTCAGTAGGTATGCTAAAAGAGGAAAGTCAAACTAGAGTATGAAATGGAAGCAAAGGGCTAGTTGTCACAGTAGATCAGAGGCTAACCATAGACAGGCAATATGTTTCTGCTAGAAAGGAATGTTAATTGCAATTAAAGGGTGGTATTTGGGACAAATGAGAAGGAGGCCAAAAACTGGGCCTCTGGAATTGCTTTGTGATTCCACAGTTTTGAACTGGCTGCTTTGTCAAGTATAGGACAGAAGCAGAAAAGGAAAAAGTGTTATAGGCATGACTGACTCCTCTAACTAGTGGGCTAGACCAAAGCATAGAGGTCTTTAAGTAGTGGAGAAAGGAGGCTCAAAGTTCAAGCTACGTACATGTCCGTAGTATATGTTCTGTCATCCAAATACTATGATAGCTGATAAATCAATCTTTGCATGAAAAAGTAGCCCAAGAAGAATGTTTGCTGAAATTTACTTGACTCTAGATTTCTAAAGCACTTGTACTACACAGAGCTTGTAACTGTGAGGGGAATGTAAGCTGGCAATAGTACTTACTAACTGCCTTCCAGTCTCCCACTCTCTACCCTACCTCTGCTCTTCCCAACACATGTACATGCGCAGGTCCCCATGTGTGAGACCTCCTCACATACACATGTGCCCAGTAGCTTATTGTCTACTCTGTTTTTCACTTCTTCCGATTTCATTGGAGACAAAGGTTCTTCTTTTTTTCTTTTCTTTAAAAATAATATATCTAGGATTTGAGAATGGAGATTTTTGGCAGCTGATAGAAAGCTTATGTCCATGCCAGGATCAAGAGTGTATTTAGTCATTTTCAAGGATCAGAAGCCCACATGTTTGAGTGTTCCTTCTCTATATGGTACCACCGAAGATGGTGACAATTTGGACACTAATAGTATATCCAGACTAGTCTGGTGGACACTGCTTAGTAGCTTGATTATCTTGATCAGTTTACTTTATCTCTCAGAACCTGTATTTTCATCCATACTTATTGCTCTGAAGCAATGCTAACAGTCAGAGAGGTTGCTTTTAATTGTGCTGTGTGTGGTGCTTGGGGTTTTGTTTGCCTGTTCTCTTTCTCCACTGTTTTACAGTTTCCTTAAGGTGCACACAGATGCATGCTTTGTATTGATTTAGTATGGAGAGATTTTTTTTTTTTTTTGGTCCGGTCGTGGGGCCTGAACTCTGGGCCTGGGTGCTGTCCCTCAGCTCTTCAGCTCAAGGCTAGCGCTCTACCTCTTGAGCCACAGCGCCACTTCCAGCTTTTTTCTTTTTGCTTATGTGGTGCTGAGGAATCGAACCCAAGGCCTCAGGCATGCAAGGCAAGCACTCTACCACTGAGCCACCTTCCCAGCCCCGGAGAGATTTTTATAATGTTTTTTTTTTTTATAGCTTTAGCTACTAAGATTTCTATGTATAAATCCCAAAAAGAGGGGAAGAAGAAAGAATTGGTTGAGATCAGATTAAAAAGAATTTATTCTGTCATTAGAAACAAGAAAGATTTTTCTAATTTGAGGTTGTTGAAATATAGTTTCTCTTTAAGAGAAAATAATTTTCTGCACTAACCTACCAGTCTGTGCCTGAGCTGTGCTGGATGTTTTAATATATCATTTCACCTACTCTTTTTTAAAATTTTTAAATGTTTTTATTGTTATTATAAAGGTGATATACAGATGGGATACAGTTTCATAAATCAGATAGTGACTATCTTTTTGGACAATGTCACCCCTTCTTCACCTACTCTTTAGAACAAATCAATGAAATTTACTACTGTTCTGTCTATTTTATGGAGGAGGAAAATGAGCTGGTCAAAGGTTAAGTACTTTGACCAATGTAGCACTCGCATATGCTATGCCCTAATGATACTCAGTTGTTTTCATTGCACTTACCTTTACCAAATGTTTTCTCATACCTATCTATTTTGGTTCATTTTTGCAGAAGTTCTGTGAAGTAGGAGGTGGGATATTATCATCTCTGTCAGTACAGAGGAGTGATTGGGTCTAGAACCCAAGCTACCTAGCCAGGAACTCCAGCATGTGTCATTCACAGTAACCAAGTACCTATTACCCATTACCTATCACTTTATCACTGCTTTCATTTTTTCTCTCACCTTTTTTCTAAATTTATATGTGCTGGTCCTATACACTGAACATAGAAATCTGGACTCACAAACTTGAATATCAACTCTCTATTAAGAGTTTCAGTGTACATGGTTGTTCTAGTGGCATTACTGTAACCATAGCCAAGATCTGTAATCAGCCCAGATGCCTCTCAATGGAAGAATGGATCAAGAAAATGTGGTATATATACACAATGGGGTTTTACTCATCCATTAGAAAGAATGATATTGTACCATTCATAAGGAAATAGAAAAAATTGTAATAGATGAGTTAAGTCAGACCCAGAGAAACAAAGGTAGCTAAAATTTGCCTATAATTCTATAAGTAAACAGGTTGGGTGGTTTGCATGTGGTTTCAAATGTATTAACTGAAATGAGAGACTCTAGAGAGAACTCAAATAATGTAATTCCTTAGAAAGACAAACTCAAAACCCAACAAAATGGGCAACAGAAAATGGGTACTTGCAAGGGGTGGAGGGCCAAGCTGTTGCTGGCCAGGCACTAT
Organism: Dipodomys spectabilis; assembly: GCF_019054845.1. Classification (NCBI taxonomy): domain Eukaryota; kingdom Metazoa; phylum Chordata; class Mammalia; order Rodentia; family Heteromyidae; genus Dipodomys; species Dipodomys spectabilis. The sequence continues at coordinate 41,879,531 of NW_024870679.1, read as the reverse complement.
GTTAGGGATAAATATCTATTTAGTGGTCTGAAAATAGTTGTTACTGCCTAGTGAGGACAATCAGCTGTCCTGCTGCAATATAAAAAACAAGAAGGCACTAAATCCAGGCTGGAGTACAGAAAGGAAAATTCTGGGAAAGTAGATATGACTGAAGGGCACAGGATGAGCAGGCTCTGGCCAGGGAGATGGGAAAGGGACACCGAAAGGGGCCTAGGCAGAGGGAAGGGTCAGGGAATAGGCATGATGCCTAGTATGACTGATGCTAGGCCTCATGCACGTAGGCACCATAGTACATGATGGGGGTCTGAGAACTGCCCGTACCCCTCCTTGCCACATGCAGGTATTTGGGGTTGTCAACAAGGAAGAAATTCTGGTACTTGTCCCTCCCTGACGTCTAGTCTCCTCTTTTCAGAAACTTTATAATAACTGTCTTACATGTGACTGCTGTTCTTGATCTCCCATGGGGTTGATAACATCCCTCTTCTAGCAAAAGCTTTCAGACTTCATGTGCATTGGAATTCCCCATGTGTCTGGTAAAGACAAAGGTCACCGAACCCCATTTCAGAATTTCTGCTTCATTTGGTCTGAAGTGGAATCTGAAAATGGGCATTTTTGAAGAGTTTCCAGAAGACCCCATTTTGAGGGCCCCTGCCTAGAAGCATGCTAAGCTGTTATGTTAACAAGGCTGTGTTTTATATATTTACACTTTTGCTTTCTAGTTTCATTTGCCCTTTTTAAGCTAGTGAGATTTAGTAGTCAGCAGTATAATTTAGTATATCCTAGAGCTGCCATAACCAAGTACCACACACTAGGTGATTTAGAACAACAGACATACGTTGTCTCACTGCTTTGGAAACTTGAACTTTGAAACCAAGGTGTCAAACTGGGCTGAGCCCCTCCTGAAATTCTTCCCTAACTGCTGCTATCTTCTCGTGGCTCTGAGGGTCTTTGGTGTGGTGGTAGAGCTGTAATCTTTGCCTGTGTCTTCACACAGCTATCTTCCCCCCGAATATCTCTGTCTCTTCACATGGCCTTTCACAAAGCCACATTAGAATTGGAAGAGAGTCTATAGGAGATTCAAAATGTGTATCATTCTGCCATAGAATAACACACTGATGCATGAGTCAAGACAAACACCCTCATGCCTCAAATCCTTCTGTTTCTTTCCCATATTCTTCAACAAACAAGCATCAGCTTGGAATATAAGTACTTGATATAACCTGCTTTTTGTAAGTTATGAAGAAAGCAATATTGTTTCAGAAAACTATTCTATGGATTTTATGTTGTGGTGCTTTGTAATGAAATCTTCCTCCTGTGATTGCTAGGACTTATATGATCTGCTCTAACTACACATCTTTCACCTGTGTCTTTGTTGACCTTTGTTTATTTACTCCAGTTTCTAGAAACACTTAAGCAGTAGAGGGATAGGGAATGGGATATTTTGAGAAGGTTGAATCTGAGTACATTTAGCCTGTACTGGTATGTCTATCTCCTCCGACTGCTACTGCTACCCAACTGCTGTCCTGAGATAGTTTAACTAATGTGAACAAGTACTCACTCAGACAGTAACCTATGGTGAGAAGAGGTCTTCACTGATGCTCCGTTGGTCCAGGGAGTTAAACCGTCTTCTCTAACCACCTTCTATCTCAGAGAGAAAGGCAGCCAAAAAGCAACCCCTTCATCCTGTGTTTTCAAACTCTATACACAAGTCCAGGATGGCCTAATATCCGCAGAAGCCATTGTAGGGCTGACTAGACCTCTCATTTCCTGTTAGGCCCTGATTCCATTAGAAAACCCTCACTCTGACTTACCCCAGGGCTATAGGGTAGGTTTGGAGAACTCTGTTTTCAGTATCATTACCCTTGCTTGCCTGGAACTCTGTCACAGCTGTAATCCACAGCAAATGGATTTCCCTGACCCTGGGGACAAAGGCCTAGTGTTTTCTAGACTTGGCGGCTCCTGCAAGGACAGAGCATCAGCATTTCTCCAGCTGCTGATCTTAGGCCTGTGGGCAGCAGAGACCGGTAATATAATCACTCTCCAAGCCAGTTACAGTCAGCACATCAGTCAAAGTGGTCCCTTGTGGTTGGGAGGGGAAAACTGGCTGAAATAGAAATCACAGTCAGGCAAAGCCTGGCCTCATACAAAACCACACAGTGAGTTGGACCCCAGAGAAAACCAGACTTCTAGTTCTGGCTGTTGGCCATTATTGGCTGGCTATGGTTCACAGTAGGAGTGTGCAGTGGGAATGGGTGGCCTTGGAGAAAAAATGAGGTGCTCCTTAGAAGGAAGAGAAGGAAGCATACAAGAAGAAAGCAAAAGGGAATTGAAGAGGCAGGTAAAGTGCAAGGTTAAGAATTCAGAGTTCCTAGCAGGGTGCTGGTGGCTCACACCTGTAATCCTAGCTACTCAGGAAGCTGAGATCATGGTTCAAAGCCAGCCCAGGCAGCAAAGTCCATGAGTCTCTTATCTCCAATAAACCACCAGAAAAAAAAAATGGGGGCTGGGAAGGTGGCTCAGTGGTAGAGCACTTGCCTTGCATACATGAGGCCCTGGGTTCAATTCCTCAGTACCACATAAGCAGAAGAAAAAAAAAGCTGGAAGTGGTGCTGTGGCTCAAGTGGTAGAGCGCTAGCCTTGAACTGAAGAGCTAAGGGACAGCGCCCAGGCCCAGCATTCAGGCCCCACGACCGGACCCTCCCCCCCCCACAAAAATGGAAGTGGTGCTGTGGCTCAAGTAGTAGGGCTTGTCTTGAGCTGAAGAGCTCAGGGACAACACCCAGGCCCAGAGTTCAAGCCCCATGACTGACAAAAAGACAAAAAAAAAAAAAAAATTCAGAGTTGATAATGTGGTATGCCAGCAGGCAAGATATGAGGAGGGTCCACTGACACCTCGGTAGCTGTCCCCGAGACTCCAGGTAGCCTCCTTTACTTCCCACCAGTCTCAGCTTTGAGATAGGAGGAAGTAGAAGTGGGGAAAACCAAAAACTTCCCTGAAGTTCCCTATGGAAGAAGTTCAGAAGCTACTATAAGTGATCAACTCTTCCATATTTAAGTCAGTTCCAGACTCAACTTTACTTCCACTAAAAGCCCAACAAGATCTGGTAACTGGCATTTGGTTTTCCAGACAAGATCCCACTCTCTGAAGCTGAAGGCTTTCTAGGGATGCCTCCATGGTACTGGAAAAGAGTCAAAAGAGAGCCATGTCACCATGACTAAATCACTCCCAAACTGGGCTTGCTATTTGTTTTTACTAGTCCTAGGACTTGAACTTCAGGGCCTCAAGCTCTTACTCTGCTTTTTCCACTCATAGCTGGCACTCTACCACTTGAGCCACTCCTCTAATCCTTCATGTTGTTGATTAATTGGGGACAGAGTCTCTTGGTCTTTTCTTCCCAGATTGGACTCAACCATGATCCTCAGATTTCACCTTCCTGAATAGTTAGGATTACAGATGTGAGCCAGTGTTGCCTAGCTGGGCCTCAGTTTTTGCACAGGAAAAACAAGAGATATTTTATTTCTTTATTTTTTTTATTGTATTATAGTACTAAGGATTGAATTTAGAACCTTACTTTTGCTAGGCAAGCACTCTATCACTTTAGCCACAGCTCCTTTCCGTGGTTAATTTCAGGGTATCCCCTACTTATGCTTCCTTCACTACTTTTTGTCTCTCTAGCAGAAGGAGCAGGTCATAGGCTTTAAAATCAGGCAGACCTGATTTCAAATCTCTCTTGGTAAACCCAAGCTGGCCTTCATGGCAAATGTGTGTCCAAGCCTTAGTCTGCAAGTGATCCCATGAAGGCTGTTTAGAAAGCTGGTGCATACAAATATAGTCATGCCTTGGTATCTGCAGGACATTGATTCCAGAACTCCCCCCAGACACCACTATTTAAGATCAAATCCCTTATATAAAATAGTATGGTACTTCTATATGACCTACACATACTCAATATATTTTAAATCATCTCTAGGTTAGTTATACTACCCACTGCAATGCAAATTCTATGTAAGTGGTTGCTACTCTCTCTCTCTCTCTTTATATAGATAGATAGATAGATAGATAGATAGATAGATAGATAGATAGATAGATAGATTTTTTTTTTTTTTTTGCCAGTCCTGGTGCTTGAACTCTGGGCTGGAGCACTGTCCCTGAGCTTTTTTTGCTCAAAGCTAGTGCTCTACCACTTGAGCCACAGCACCACTTCTGGCTTTTTCTGCTTATGGGATGCTGAGGAATTGAACCCAGGGACTCATACGTGCAAGGCAAGCGCTCTACCACTGAGCCACCTTCCCAGCCCCCACTTTACCACTTTGAGCCACAGTGCCACTCGCAGATTTCTGGTGGTTAATAAGAGTCTCATGGACTTTTCTGCCCAGGCTTGGCTTTTAACTGTGGTCCTCAGAACTCAGCCTCCTGAATAGGATTGCAGGTGTGAGCCACCAGTGCCTGGTTAACTCTGTATTCTTTAGACACAAACAAAAAAACATCCATGTATGGAAGTGATGATGTGGCTCAAGCAGTAGAGCCCTTGCCTCGAGCTGAAGAGCACAGGGACAGCGCCCAAGCCCAAAGTTCAAGCCCCATGACCAAAAAAAAAAAAAACATGTACATTCAATACAGACAAAATTTTTTTCCTTGTATTTCCATTCAAGGCTTGTTTAATTCATGGATGCAGAACTCTAGGATATGGATGTACATTGTCCAATAAGCATTCTCTAAACATTTCTCTCCTCCCTCTTCCCTGCTAGCATCCATCTGCTCTCCTGCCACCTGAGTGCCCTGACTCTGCCACCCTGTAGGCCATGGAGAATGAGCTGCCAGTCCCGCACACGACCAGCAGTGCCAGTGTCACTAGTGGAGCCAGTGGGTCTGGCAGTAACAATGGCTGTAGCAATAGCAGCAGTGGTAGCAGTGGCCGCCCCACTGGACCCCAGATTTCTGTGTACAGTGGGATTCCTGACCGGCAAACTGTGCAGGTAAGGTACAAATTGAGGCAGAACTTTATTGCTTTATCACCTACACAGAGTTCCAAGAGGAAGTGTTAGCATGGTCTAGAGGAATGACCCTTAAGGAGAGAATGGGTCAGTGGCATGTGTGCATATAGTTAGAGGAGAGGAAATACTGCAAGATGGGTCCATTCAAGGAAGTTGGAGGAACAGAGAATAAATACATAGATAACCAGGAGAAAAATAACCGAAAAACAATAAAAGCTCCTTTTCTCCATGATGGTGTGAATCCAAGAATGTTATTTTGAGAGAACATATGTTTGAACATGCAAAAGGCCAGGAAAGAAAGCCAATGACTGGTTGCTGCTCTGCTGCACCCCAAATTCATTATCTCAATAATAACTGCCTAAGGAATAAGTCTAAATTTTTTCAAAGATAGAGGGCCAAAAAATAAAGCTCAAGGTCTTTTGTCTTTGAAGCATTTTCCTTTTCCCCTAAGATTTGCTAAATGTCATGCTAAATGCCTTCTGGGTGATTCCATACTGTTCCAAAATGCAGTCAGGATTGTGCACTTCCATTTGCTTAATACCTAGCTCTGTAGCATTTTGCCTTCTGATCATCTCCAGTTAGCCTCAGAATTGTCTGAGGCTATTCAGGTAAAGAAAAAAATTGAACCTAAACACTCCAGGAACCTCAAGTAGATAATGTTTATTGTGATTCACAATATCTGGTTGAGGTTCTGGGTCATTTGAGCAGATAAGAAGCCACAACTGAGAAATGTTTACTGTAAGTCACTTTGCCTTGTAGTTTGTATATACTAGAAGAGTGACTTCATCCTGAATTGGCCCTCGGCCCAAATATGAGGATAAGGGAGAAGCCACAGCAGACATTGTGAAGCCTGAAAAATCTAGTTAATGAAGACAACCTTGAGATACTGTCTTTGCTCCCAGTTATAGTCACACTTAATCAAACCACTTTTCCTGCTCTCAACCTTGCCTTGCCCTGCCCACAGCTTCTTCCCTTGGCCCTTTCACACAGGATATTTTAGCTTGGTGCCAGCATCTGGCAGGAAACATGCTTGCTCCTACTACCCACAAAACTGCAGGCAAAGGGGGCTGGAGGACTCTGCCCTCGTTGTCCTCTGTACTCTAGTGGAACCACTGGGGCTCCGCTTGATTCCATTCATTGACACCCCTGATGAGGAGGTGTCACAGAGTCTTGCTGCTGCTGGGGATGTCACTTTCAAGAGTCTAAGGAAAATAAGCTTAGGTGAGGCAGCAATGGTGAAAAAGAATAGAGTTCATATAAACAGGATCAGAAAGGGTGAGAATGAGGGATACTTACACAAGCACTGGGAGACACTAGGACTACAGAAGATCTATAACCTTAGCCTGCTTTCATAGAAACCCAAGTCTGAGCCCAGAGCTTTCACCAGGAGCTGCCTAAAAATCACACTAAGTTGGGGATATCTTGACCAGAGGCTCAATTGTGAGACAGGGCCCAAGACCAGGAGCAGTCTTGGGCCAGAGACAAGTTGGCTGGAGTCTGGCCAGGGCCAGGGCCAGTATAGGACATTAGCTGGGAAGAAAGGGCAGGAGAAGAAAGATCTGTCTCTAAGCCTCATGAGAAAGCAGGTGTCTCAGGGCTATGGGAGGCACTCACTGTCCTTTGATTCTGGTTGATGGGGGATTTGAAAACAAAAGCCTTTTATTATTTCCTAGAGACTGCTGTTCAACTAGAGGTGGGGAATATCTGGCCCATGGGCCAAACAAGGCCTGAAAAATCATTTGATATATGACAGGACAGACATGTTCACTTCTTGTCAGCTGCCCGCAGCCATCTGTCTATATTGATAATTTTTGATAGCTCAAGTGATGTTATATTCAAATGGCACTTGTCTGGAAGAAGGTTGTCCACCTCTGAAAACAATAAAGCTAAAGAGAGAGAGAGAGAAAGAGAGAGAGAGAGAAAAAAAAATCTCTGCAAAGAAGAAGCAAAGAAAAGAAAAGGCTAGGGAAAGAAAGAAGGAATCAAAGGAAAATGTGCCAGTCCGGGGTCACAGGCATACGCAGCAAGACAAAGACAACATGAGAGACTGATAAGAACTCTCTGGGAGTTCTGGGCAGATCCTGGAGAGTGGCACCAAGTCGCCTTTTGAAGCCCTACCTTCTAGAGAGGCAGCTGCCTTCACATGAGTCTGAATTTGGCTGGCTTCTGCTGAATATGGAACAGGCTGGCTTGGATCTTCTTCTCAGCTCCTTTCTTCAGTCTGACTTCTGAACTTTGTCCTCATTTGAGGTAGTGGAGGTGGGGGTGCTACCCAAGCCTGTCCTAGGAACTCTGCCTCCCTGAGAGTAGGTCAGGATGGTGGGGTGCTGACAACTGATTAGAAGCAAACATGTCAGGGAGGAGCCAAAGGCAGAGGTAAGACAGACAACATAGGCAGCTTGTACACAGCTCTCTCTTCTGCTCCTGGAGAGAGGGAGATGGGTTATGGTGGGGTTTTTCTCCCAACCATTTGGTGAGCTGATGTCAACAAGGCATGACCACAGGGGCATGCTATGCAGCCACTTGATGCCCAGATACACTGTTGTCCTTCTCAGGTGATCCAGCAAGCCCTACACAGGCAGCCCAGCACAGCAGCTCAGTACCTGCAGCAGATGTATGCCGCCCAGCAGCAGCATCTCATGTTACAGACAGCAGCCCTGCAGCAGCAGCACCTTAGCAGTGCACAACTCCAGAGCCTGGCAGCTGTACAGCAGGTAAGCCATGGGAAGACCCTGGCTCCGAGGCTCCTTTCAAGGAATCAGGACAAGTGAGCAGAAGGGCAGGAAGCAGGCCCTGCCCCCAGGCTTCCCACCAGAGCTCCTTCCATAGAAGCATGGCTTGTCAGCACATCCATTACTCCAAGATGACACTGCTAGTGAGTGGCTAGAGCAGCTGTAGCCCTCACCAGCTGGCCCACATCCCATGCTGTAGGGCAGGAACAGCTACCCCCAAGGAGATGCTCACAAATAAAGGCATGCCAGCTCACTTGTCCACCTGCCCAGTTTACCTCTGTTCTATGAGAACATATTAATTTATACATTCATTCACTTGTCTCCTTGAAAGATCACAAGTAAACAGGAACTAAAATAGACAATGTTTTTAAAGGTCTATGATAAGCCCTATGAAAAAAGAACAAATTGCTATGACTGAGGGACAAGGAGGACAGCCCTACACTCGGTGGACAGGGAATCACTGTCTTCTAGGGTCACATTAAAGCTAATTCTTTAAGGCTAAGAAGCTTTCCAAGGGGAGAGGGACAGACTGGATATGCCAGACTGTGTGCACAACTCTCAGCATGGTACCATGGGCCATTGGGTAAGGTGGAGAGATGGGGAGAACTGGGGAATGCTGGGCAGTAGCGATGGCAAGCAGTCACAGTGCTTGGTGTTGGTGCTCATCTGCTCAGCAACTTTCTGGGTAGGTATCATTATCTCTGCTTGTAAGAAGGGAGTCTGGGCCCTTGCTCAAGGCCATGTGGAGGCAGGCAAGTCTGGGCTTCAAAACTGATTTCCTGACCACTGTCCAATACTTCCAGGAAGATAAGGACTCAAAAATGACTAAGGACAGAGGAGGCTGCAACACTAATGATAAGAGTTTGTTCTTTTTCAGGCAAGCCTGGTGGCCAACAGACAAGGGAGCACTTCTGGCAGCAGTGTGTCTGCACAGGCTCCAGTCCAGTCATCTTCGGTGAGTACTGGGTGTGAGTGACAGGCAAAGGCCACAGCTCTGCCTCCCCTCCCAAGAAGCTTTTGACTTCCTGGACCCCAATGTGGAGCATCCTTATCCATACAGGACCATGTATGCAGTATGTTGTTCTTGCCAGGAAAAAGCAATGTGAATCTCTTTCTAAGCCTTACATTAGCACCCTGTCATCTTTCCAAGGTTAAGGTGCTCTTGCTAGCTGGGGTCTTTCAACATCAGGTCCTCCCTGCAGTTTGGCACCTAGGCTTGAGATGGGGCAGTGCTCAAGGCAACTCCTAGGCCCAAGAACCAGGATACTGCATAAACCAAGGAACAGAAGACAGTGAGGGCAAGAAATGGATGAGGAGCAGTCATGGTGGTGCATACCTGTAATCTAGACTAAAGCAGAAGGGTCAGGAGTGCAAGAATAGCCTGAGCTACATAGTGAGTTCTAGACCAGCCTGGGCTACAAAGGTTTAAAAAAAAAGGCATGAGGACACCATTCGCCAAGAGCCTCCCATTTCCTTTTACTCATTTCTCCTGTATCAGATCAATCTGGCAGCCTCTCCAGCAGCAGCTCAGCTCATCAACCGGGCTCAGAGCGTCAACTCAGCCACAGCCTCTGGTCTTGCCCAACAAGCTGTGCTCTTGGGCAACACATCTTCTCCAGCTCTAACTGCAAGCCAAGCACAAATGTATCTCAGGGCACAGATGGTGAGTACCCACAATCTGGGCTGTGACTCCTGGACTAGAGGACACAAGCAGATAAGGTGGAAGACCAATATTAGCGATAGGAAGGAAGGACTGAGGGCCAGGAGAAACTGCAAGTGGGAGAATAAAACAAGGTGGGCCTGGAAGGCTGAGGGAGAGCATGACATGATTTCCAGGACTACAAGAAGGATGGAGTGCCGGGCGCTGGTGGCTCACGCCTGTAATCCTAGCTACTCAGGAGGCTGAGATCTGAGGATCGTGGTTCAAAGCCAGCCCGGGCAGGAGATACCGTGAGACTCCTATCTCCAGTAAACCACCAGAAAACCGGAAGTAGCGCTGTAGCTCAAGTGGTAGAGCGCTCGCCTTGAGCTGAAGAGCTGAGGGACAGCGCCCAGGCCCAGAGTTCAAGCCCCACGACCGACAAAAAAAAAAAAAAAAAAAAAAAGGATGGAGCTTTAATCTGAGACTGAGAAAGCCACCAAGCATGCTTCCCTTCCCTGTCTTCCTAAAGTGAAACAGAATTGTTTCCTCATAAGAAACAATTTCTCAGAATTAAGGACAGTACCTGAGCCGTGCCCAAAAGTTCTCATATACTCACACTGTAAGATAATGAGCAGACAGACACCAGGTACTGCACAGAAATGGGATTTTCCTCCTGGATACTTTCCCTGAAGGTCCATGGAAGGACTAGCCACCTCCAGCTCAGGGGCCAAAGGTGCACTGCCACCTCTGGGGATAGAGCTTCAGAGCCCGCTGCTTGCTGCTGCTTCCACTGCCATTCCCACTGGGCCCCCTTCTTCCTAGATCCTGGTAAGCTTCTTTGATCAGAACAGACACTGGTCACAGACAGGCTACGACCAGCGTGCTTGAGTCTCTACTGTGTATCTGATCCTAAGGGATCCAGAAGACCTTAGGAGCCTAACAAGCATCTAATATTCAGATGTCTTGGGACATTAGCAGCAGTCTCCAGGAGGCTAGGTGGGCTCCAACCAGAGTCAAATATCATATGTAATGCACTGAGGTGACTTCTCCTTCTGCTGCTCAACACACCATCTCAAAAGAGTACAGTCCTGCCCCTTCCTTTGCTCTGGTGGCTGGAACTTGGTGCTTGGAGCTTTTCTGATCTTGTTCCCACACTTTTGTTACCAGCTCTGAGCTCATCATTTAAGACACATCCATTGTCAGAGAATGCTTCCTGGACACAACATAAAACAGACTTCTGTTTCCCAACCTTGCCTCCACTTTACTGATCCCATGTCTCCCTCTGTGCCCCCAGTGGGGTCCTCATGCCTGTCTGCTGCCCCACAAAAGGAGGATTCACATGCACAGAGGAACAAGCCTCTGTGTATTAGCTGTAGGGAAGGCACAGGTGCTATCCACATGGACGCAGAACTAGACTCATGTGGAGTCTAAGATGCCAGCAGAGTCTGGGCCATTTGCCTCCTCTGCTACTGTAGCCTCTTGGTGCCTTGAATCAAAATTTGGCCAGAAAGTGGCCACCAGCACCTCTGATTTAATCCTTTTGGAGAGAAAGTCTTGTTCCAACCCAGCCCAGTGGTCAGGACTAGAAAATGATCTTCCAGTATCGGCCCAAGGACCCCAGCATATTTAGGAGATTAGTGACTTGAGTGTATGTTGGAAACAGACTCCTGTAGGATGAGCCCCTCATAGAAGGTCCAGAGCCCCAGAGCAGCTTTTTTCCCCCACCTCTGTGTCCTGCCACTGCCCAGCTTGGGTCAGTGAGCTGTAAGCCTCCTGACACTCCACCCAATCCCCGGGCCTCCTACCCTTTCTTGCCTCCTGTTCCACTTGCCTAGCCACCCTTATGTCTATTCCCTGGCTCAACTGTTCTGCCCTGTGGCTGAGCCCACATTGGGCAGGTAAAAGGCGCCTCGTTTCCTGTGATTCCAGGCCCAGCCAGGTAACCTGGTGCAGGTAGCTAGGAGCCTAGGCGGCACTGTTCCTTTGTCCCCTCAGCTCATCTTCACGCCCACGGCCACCGTCGCTACCGTGCAGCCTGAGCTCGGCACTGGCTCCCCCGCCCGGCCCCCTACCCCTGCCCAGGTGAGGACCCCATGCTGGTGGGAGGGAAGGGGGGTGGGCAGCACTGTAGATGGGTGGGGTGCTGGGAATGGGTAGTCCTGAAGGAGCTCTAGGTCTGTGCAAATGCTGAGCTCTTGTAGGGAAGCAGGTGAGCTGGACAGCCCAATGATTCCAAGCACTCTTTCATGCCCATCCAGACAGCCTCAGCCACTTTTGACTTCATGTTGGTCCCTCAAATAGAGTAAAGGAGTCCAAGGGCATTATATTGAGGCCTTCAGACCTTACACTGCTCCACTCCATCCCCAAGTAACTTGCTTTGTTGTTGCTTTGCCATTAGATTATCCCTTGGGTTACATTTGTCAACACAGTTAAGAGTGGGGAAGTGGGCACTGGAGAACGAGGATGAGTACTAAGCTCTTGCCTTCAGTAGCACATAGCTGCTATTATAGCTGTGAGAATCCTGTGGTTGCTGAGAAGAGACTTTTTCACTCTCATCTCCCACACCATCTCCACAACAGAGACCTAGGAGGTTAGAGGCGGGGAGGGGGAGGGAGGGATGACCAGTTTGCACAGCACCTGTATGTCCAGCAGAGGGCGCCAGGGACCATGCTGAGTAAGCACGTCTGTCTTAGCCTTGTGCTGGGGACAAGCTAATCCTTTACCTGATGGCCTTGCTAGGCAGTTAACTTTCACTTTTCCATGGCCTTATCCAGCATAGGAAGCTCCATGCTTCACTGTGCCTGGAAATTACCTGCGTGTTATATATCCAATCCTGATAGTTTAGAGGTGGAATAGAAGGAGGATTCATGGAAAGGAGAGCCTACCCTCCTTTGCCCCAGCCTGGGTAGCAGTCGCTTCTCAGAATTCAGTTCCTTCTGCTGGTAGATCTGATTGCTAGTGACCTTTTTTGTCTTCTTTAGAAACTGTATCTGCTCCTGATTCCTCACTCAACCCCTAACTCACTCTCTTTCTCTCTTTCCAATTTTACAACCCACTATCCTGTTTGGCCATTCCTGGATCTATCCCTAACTCTTCCTGTCTTAGTTGTGTGTTGACATTACTCCTATCTCATTCTCTGGACTCCCATAGACCCCTCTTTTCCAGGTACAGAATCTGACCCTCCGAACACAGCAGACACCAGCTGCAGCAGCCTCGGGCCCTACCCCTACTCAGCCTGTCCTGCCCAACTTGGCCCTGAAACCCACCCCTGGCAGTAGCCAGCCTCTGCCTGCCCCTTCACAGGGCAGAAACACTGCTCAGGCTTCCCCTACAGGTGCTAAACCTGGCATAACTGACAGTGTGATGGAGCCTCTCAAGAAAGGAGATGGCAACAGCAGCCTGCCAGAGAGTATGGACAGCAGGACTGGGCTCAGCCGGACAGTTCCTGCTGTAGCTACCCACCCCCTCATTGCACCAGGTAAGGACTCCAAGAAGTACCAGCCACATCTCTTCCTCTACTAATTGAGTGTGTGTGTGAGAGAGAGAGACAGAGACAGAGAGAGGGAGGGAGAGGGAGTAAGAGGGAGGGAGGGAGAGGGAGTAAGAGGGAGGGAGGGGGAGGGAAAGAGAGAGAGAGAGTACTGGAGCTTGAACTCAAGAGTCTTGTGTTCTCACTTGCCTTTTTTGCTCCAAGCTCACTCCCTACCACTTGAGCCATACCCCCACTTTTTTCAAATTAATTGAAGATAAGAGTCTGGAAGATTTATGTTCCTAGGCTGGCTCCAACCCGCAATTCTCAAATCTCAGCCTCATGAGTAGGTAGGATTATAGGCTTGAGCCAACAGAGCCTGGCTCCCTCTCCCAATCTTGAGGTGCTTACTAGCTCCTGATTCTGCTTCATTCTTCTAATGTAACCTTACAAGATGAAGTCACATGGATAGAAATCAGTGAGTCCTTCTTTATAATGGGCTCAGTGTTGAATTTGAGTACATGATTATAGCTCTTAATTCCAAGTGAACAGGCATTGTAGGATAGACTGTTTTGAAACTTCCTAGTAGGCGTCAAAAGGGACAGGAATTAGCCAGGAACGTGTGACAACCACTAGGGAGTTGGGAAGTGACCCATTTATTTTTCCTCATCCAGCAGAAACTTGTTGACTAATGTTTGCTAGTGGTGTTGCCACTTCTGAGTGTACAGATGGCAGTGAGATCAAGAAGGACAATCTGGGTGAGGGGACAGGAGCAGTACAGCATAGTCTTCTCAGAGCTTTGAGCACTATGAGCACAGAGCCATCTGATCTTGGAGTGAAGAGCTGCAGAAGTCTGCCAGTGAAGGCAACAACTTGAGGATTTTTTTTAAAGAACAAATTCAGCTGATTACTTACGGGGTAAATTCTACAAAGAGGATGATTCAGTATTCCCTGGCTAGACTTGTTCCTCCCTGCTAAACTTTTCCCAGAACTACCTATTACAGGCAATCTTTAATGGAAAAGTTTGCCAAGAGCCCTAGAAGCCAGCCTTACCAGTCCATAGAACAAGACAAAGTTCTGTTATTCCAGAGAAACAAGTATAGTGGTAGACCATATGGTTTGGCATTAAAAAGAGAATTACTCTGCTCACATTCCTAAGCAAATCACTGGCCCTCTGTCCTCATCCAGACCATTTTACAGTTCAGTATAACTGTGTGTGTGTGTGTGTGTGTGTGTGTGTGTGTGTGTGTGTGTGTGTGTGTGTGTGTGTGTGTGTGTGTGTGTTTCCTAGAAAACATACTATATGCTTGTCACCAGACTTAAACCAAAATGGTTGGGGATAGAGGTGTAGCTCAATGGTAAAATACTTGCCTAGCATACAAGAGGCTCTGGGTTCAATCCCCAGTATGAGGATAAAAAAAAAGAAACGGAAAAAACGGTCAAAATATAATTTTTGGGGGGGTCTGGTTATGGGGCCTGAATGCTGGGCCTGGGCGCTGTCCCTCAGCTCTTCAGCTCAAGGCTAGTGCTCTACCACTTGAGTCACAGCGCCACTTCTCGCTTTTTTTTTATGCTTATGTGGTGCTGAGGAATCAAACCCAGGGCCTCATTCATGCAAGGCAAGCGCTCTACCACTGAGCCACCTTCCCAGCCCTATAATTTCTTACTTAAAAGAGTATATGGGCAAAAGGAGGGAGCCAGATATACAAACAAATCCATTGAATTTTGTAATATTATTGTAGGTACAATGGGCACATATGGCTAACTCTTCCACACAGGATAATTCTCTCTCAGAGAAAGTGGCATCTGAGTCTTTTTTAAAATGGAGTTACACTGTGAAGCCCAGGCTAACCTTGGACTTGTGATCCTTCTCCTGACTTCCTCTCCCAAGGGATGGGATTACAGTAGTATACCACTTCACAGTTTTGCAGTTGAATCAGCGCATGAGCAATGACCCAGCAGACAAATAGGAAAGGGCAGAAGGCAAAGTGTGAAAAGGCAATAGAAAGCACAGATTGAGCATGTGGTACTGAATTGGAGGAAAACAAAGCTAAAGCCATTTATTCACCTTTTTGAGATGTCAGACACCACTGGGATAAAGGGTCAGTAGCTGCCTTCCAGTGGTCACTGCTGAGCTGGGGTTGGAAATATTCCTCACTGTCTGGCATTGGTTTCTACAGGGACGGGGCCAGCCTCTGCCTTTTATGGACAAAGAAGCTGAGGCTCAGAAGAGTAAAACTGTGGAATCACACAGTATGTTTAGAGCAACTTGAGACAGAGCTAGGACCTCTCAACCACATTCCCTCTATGTTCCCAAACCACAAACCCTAGAACAATATTCAAGACTTCCTAAGAACCCCATTGCTGCTCAGGCCAAAACTCAGCTTCTTTGTAAACCTAAGCCAGCCCCCTAAATCCTACAGAAGGCTCAAAAGAAAGATGTTCCTGGGTTCCTCCTGAGGCTGCTAGGCATCTCTGGGGTCTCAAGAAAATTTAACAGTGAAAAGGGACCAGCACTTAGTCTATCATATATCAGAGAATACAACAGACATTTTACACACACCTCTTCTCTAAACCTTTAAAAGAGGCCTATAAAGTGGGTGTGTCTTATCCATTCTACCAATGGGAAAACCAAGGTTCAGGGAGGTTCCCCAAGAACTCACTACACAACTCACTCAAGGTCACCCAGGTGCAGAACAGGGACTCAGCTCTACCCCTGGCACAGTGAGCTCCTGCATCTTTTATCATCAAGGTATGGGTAGCTCTCTTACAAGGACAAGGGGCTCTGCTGCCTTTCTTGTTTCCAACCCATAGTTCAAAGAGCCTGGTGCTTCTAAGGCTGTTTGGGTTTCTAGAGCCAGATGGTGAGTTCTCTGCTCTTAAGCCTCAGGTTTGAGGTCCGGGGGCAAAGGTGTGGCTTGTGACTAGCAGTATTATAGCCATAATCCAGTGCAGAGACCATTAGCCCCACAGAACTTTCTATGGAGCAGCTGTAAGCTAAGTAGGACAAAGACCCTCTCCCCTAGAGACACAGATCAGTGGGCCTTGCATTGTTCCTGCCTCCCACCGTTGGTCCTATTCTTCCTTTCTCTCCCACCCCTTCCTCTCTGAAAGCCCTGACTCCCACCCCACAATTGGAAGGCAACTGGAGGAAGCATAGGAGCAGCAGATCCTCTCAGTGCCTCTGAACAAAGAGACTGAAATAATTCTTGCAGCTTGATGGGGGGGGGGGGGGGGAGAAGCAGCCTGAAGCAGCACCTATCCTGGGCTACACAGTTCCCCAGGCAAGGGTGACTTCTGGCCTTCTGCCCAGCGAGCCCACGGTGTATGAACCGTGGGAGGGAGGGGAGCCTGAGAGAGCAGAAAAGCAAAAGCAAGCTTGTTCATGGAAGGGAGGGAGGAAGGAAAGGAGAGAGAGAGAAAGACAGGGGAGAGGGAGGGGAGAGAGAGAGAGGGAGGGGGGGAGAGAGAGAGAGAGAGAGAGAGAGAGAGATCTCCTAGCAGCAGTAAAGAGGCTAGAGCTCTGGTTTCATTTGTCATAGGTTTATTTGTTTTTCTGGGTTGGTTTTTTTTGTTTTATTTTGTTTTTGTTTTTTTTAAAGCTGGCTTGCTGACTGCCTCCAGGGAAAGTAGACAGGGGAGACTTCTGGGGTGCTAAGGGAAGTATGGCAGAGAGAAATTTGACATCCTGGGGGTATTTCCTCCCAAAGAGGCAAACCCTCTAGTCCCAGCTGGGACCGCTCCCACTGACAGCTGTTTGGGGGCAAAGCCCCTCCCCCATGGCAAGCTCCCTGCTGTTCCTGCTCCTGTCACCTTGGCAACCGGTTTCTTTAGGCTCTGCAAATAGAAAAGGTCCCTTATGCCCTGAAAGGGGGTGGGATGGGGGAGGGGAGCCAAGGGAGAGTGCCCAAGAGGGTTGTGCTGTGGAAGAGAAGGCAAAAGGTCTGGCCTTGCACTTCTTGAGGACAGGAGGACTGGATCACGGAGGGCAGAAGAAGGGCAGGCAGCAAGGGTCCTAGGGCCTGGCCTCTAGGGAAGCTGAGTCCCAAGGGAGCTGGGTCACGGCTCCAACTAGGAGGCTTGGTTCTTGAAGTCCTCCTTCTAGACGATAAACTCCAGGCTTTGGGTGACACTCAGACCCACAGGTGAGGAGAAAGTTGCTGACTGGGAGGGGGATGCTGTGATAAGACAGAGTTGTCAGGGTCATGGAAAATCCTGGCCCCTTTCTCCCTATCAGTTGTGCCTGCAGATGCCAGGCCTTTGTTTGGCATCCTCAGCTCGCCTCAGGTCTCAGCTAAAGGGAGAATCTCTGTTGGGCAGGCCTGCCACATAGCTGCTTTGTTTTACCACAGAGGGTGTTGTATGTGTGTGATAGTCTGGACAATGTGATGCTTGCTGGTTCTGAGAGTCTTGGTCCCTTATTGCCCTCCCAAAGCAGCCTCCAAACTGTGGGGTAGACACACTTTTACTTAAGAGAATCCACTAAACAATAAAGCATACAGGTGTGGGTCTGTTATCTAGCTGGGAAGCAAAACCTTGTCAATGCTGATGCTAAAATCATGAAACAAGCCAGAAAGTCATTTCAACTAGCCACTATAGCACAAAATTTAAATTACAAAGAATATCTTCTATTCAGGGGGAAAAAATAACAAGAACATATAAATTACCAGTGTACAAGGTTTACAGTTTGCTTAGCATCCTTCACTGCCTCTGTGTGTATGTGTTTGTATACAAGTATACATGTATGTGTGTATATCTGTGTGTCTTTGTGTGTAAGAAAGAGAAAGCTGGCTATGACATACAAAGGTCCCTTATTGAGCATTCCATCTTTCTGGAAGTTTTTGGCCTTAGGTTTCATTATACTTCTGGCTGCTGCCAGCCAATAGTAATAATTACCAGTTAATGACCAACCTAACTACTTTACCTACATATCTCATTCAATCCTAACAATGATTATTTCAGTCCATGAATAAAAAAGATAGAGTTCACAATGAATAACTAGCTGTTGTCCCCAAATAGTATTTTATTCTATCTCTTTAACTACTCATTTCAGCTCAACAAATGGTTTTTAGCACCTATTCTGTACCACTTAGTATTCTGTGCCACCCATGCTATTCACCATGGAGGTTATAAAGATGAATAACAAAACTGGGCTCCAGTGGCTCAGGTCTATAATCCTAGCTACTTGAGAAGATAAGATTTGAGGATCATGTATTGAAACCAGCCTGGACAGACAAATCCAAGTGACTCTTATTTCCAATTAACCAGCAAAAAGCTGGAACTGGAAGCATGGCTCAAATGGTATAGTCAGTGGGAAGTGAAAGGTCAAGCAAGAGGGCAAGGCCCCGTGTTCAAGCCCCAGTATTGGCACAAAAATAAATTAATTTACAAAAATGTGAACAAGAGCTGAAATTCAACGAGGGGTAGAAATTGGAGTTCTGATTTGAAAATTAGCCCATCTCAAGAGTGTCACAGGAGGATTATGTCAGCCTGTATTAGGAAGCATCTGAGCTCAGTGGCCATGTACTCATGTGACCATCTGTATGTCTTGTAGGACCTGTTCCTACTGTCCTTTCCCTTACCCCAACTGCCACTGGCCATGGATCTCCTGTGTGCTGTGTACCTGTGTTCCACCCTAACAGAAAGCTTGCCTGTTCCCACCTCTCAGGCACCTACTACCTGTCTGCCTACCAATGGCCTCTCAGTAGGTGTCCATCCCCCTTCTCTACCCCTCCCTATAGATTTGCAGCTTCTAGAAGGTATTTCTACTTGAATATCATCCTGCCTGTGTACAAACCTTCCTCGTTTGCAGAACTTATGAACAACATTTAAAAAAAACGAAAAACGATGTCCTTTCTTCTACCTTTCCCAGGTTCTGATCTCTGTCTGCAGCTGCAAGTCCTCCTGGAGCCTGGTTCACAGGCTCAGAGGCTTTTATTGGAGAGGAAGTAGTGTGGTAGCAGGAAAAGCAGGACTTCAGTGTAAGACCTAGTTTGGGACCCCAGTTTCATCACTTGCTGTTTAATACCCAGGATCTAGTTACTTAATCTCAATAAACCTCAGTTTCGTCATCTGTAAGACAGTTTCCCATTTGCCATAGCCCATAAACATGAATGAGAGGCCTGCAGAAGAGGTCAGTAGAGAAATCTCACAAAAGATGTTCAATCTCTTTCCCTCTTCATCTTCTTCCCTCCTATCACCACCCATCTTCTCAAAGGTTGGTCACCAGGTTCTGATGACCTGTACTCTACTGATTTCTTGCTTTGCTCAAGGATGACTGACAGGCTGACAGTGTATTTCCTCACTGGCCAAAAAAGGCCCAGTTGATGACTGCTGATGGGCTGACTTTCTGACTAGTGAACCTTCAAGATCCCTCTTACACTCCCATGACATCTCCCAGATTGCTATGGCTTCCTCAGGCAGACCCATTGCTAGAGCAAGCATATAAGCTCTAGTCTCTTCTCCCACTTCACCTCTATGTGACTGACTTGATCTGTACCTTTTATCTCCAGCATTCTGCCATCCCACACCCTTTTCATTATTTCTTTGATATTACTGCCAAAGTTCTCAGTAATCCTCAACGAATAATTGTGGACTTCTTATATCCATTTATGCTTGCTGATCTGTTAGTCCCTCAGCCATTAGCATTTGGTAAATGCACCATGCCTGATCCATCAAATGAAGTCAATTTCCTCTCAACTTTATGCATTTGTGGAAGTCATTTGGAAATGACTCAGTTCTTGGTTGTAAAAAGGGGATACAGTTCAACTGCCTCATAGGCTTATTGTTAAAACATAAACAAAAATTACAAGAATTATTTGAGACGTTCAAAGCATAAAAATAGTAGGCAGTATTTAAGAATAGCTACTGTTTGCTGAGGATCTGCTAGGTGGCGAGCTTTGAGCAAATACTAGTCTGTCTGTCTGTCTCTCTCTCTCTCCCCCTGTCTCTCCATCTCTCCCCCTCTCCATCTCTCTCTTTCTCTGTCTCTCTGTGTCTCTCACTATCTCTCTATCTCTTTATTGGGGTTTGAACTTAAGGCCTCAAACTTGTTAGGCATGTGCTCTATCACTGAGTCACATCCTCCACCTGTTTTGTATCTGGTGATGCCTGAACTGATCTTAGCCTATTTTAGGCTTCCCATAGCCAGGATGGCAGGCACATGCCACTATAAGCCCAGCTGTTGGTCAAGAAAGGGTCTCATGAACTTTTCTGCCTGGGTTGGCTTCAAAACATGATTCTCCTTATCTCAACTTTCCATGTAACTAGAATTACAGGTGTGAGCCACCTTCATGTATCTACCAGTTTCTTTTTTTAATGTCCAAAACTTCTTAGCCAGGAACCCTGCATATAGGGAATTTGCCTGCCAAGTAAGTCCAAAGATGCTGAGGTTTATGTGGCTCACCATTGAGTGCCTCTGCAGTTGGTATGCCTGTTTTCCTAACTTGGCTCCCTCTTAAAAGGAAACTCCTCTTAGCTCTCCATCCCCTCTCAGATTATTGCTGTCCCTAAGCCTAGTGTGGGGGTTGCATGAAGTCTATCTAAAACAGTGTCTGTCTTTGTCCATGAGTGAGTGGTGTTCTGACCTTTGAAGTCAACTTCAACCTCAGTTGTTCCTGAAGTCCCATCACACAAGGTATTTGGGAAAATGAATAGCACCTGGAACATGTTGCTACAACTTACATGCACCTTAAAAGTGTATCCTCTTCTGACTCAATGCCTGCAGACACACTGGACATGCTTTGCATGTCCTTGAGTGTAGCATAGGATTTATGCCTCTAAGCCTTCCCATATGCCATTACCTTAGTCACCTTCCTAAGTCTGAGTCATGTTAAACCTCCTCTGGGAAACCCTCTCTGCCCTCCTTCCAAAGCAAAATCCTCTTTCCTCTCAATGTCCTGTTGCTTATCTCCTGTCACAACATTTACCAAATTGTGCTGAGAGCCTCTGTCTGCCATCTGTCTCATCTGTCTCTTTTTACTAGACTGTAATCTATTCTAGGGACTGTGTTTTGGCCAGTACCAAGTGGGTAGTATGTACTTAGTACATGCTTGCTAAGTGAATGAATGACTGGAAGTATATGTTCATTTAGCTTTCTAAATCCTGAAAAGTAGTAGTTAGTAAAAGAGATATGCATCTCCCACATCCCTCTTACTCTGGTAACTCCAAACTTTAGTCAGTTAAACTGGATTCCTAGAAAAATAAGGATAAGCCAGGCACCGGTGGCTCATAATGCACAGACAGAGACCTGAAGGATTGCAATTCAAAGCCAGCCCAGAGGAAAAAAAAATGAGACTCCATCTCCAGTTAGCCAGCCAGAAACCAAGCTAGAGGTGTGGCTCAAGTATTAAAGTACCAACAAGCAAGCTAAGAATGTGATGCCTGGAGTTCAAGTCATGGTATAAAAAAAAAAACAGAGAAAGAAAACCAAAGCATAAGCAAATCTATATGAATGGGATATTTAGGCCTCTCACAAGCTCTGGTTCAGGCATTTCAGTATTTGTGCAGAGTAAGTTGTTTACTGCATATCGGAAGCCTTGAGATCAATAGAGACCTTTTATTGATAAATCATTGCAGTGGATGGATTGGGAGGCAGTGCCAGTGATTCCTCATAGTCAACCCTCCTTCCTGGGAAGCCTTAATTCTCTAGCTTCTATCAACAAACTAATTTGGAAGCAGTGTTTTGGCTTTTCCAATTCTAGGAAGGCTATTCAAGATCTGAGCACCAGCCAGGAAATTGAACATTAGCTAGTCTCCTTTGAGTAAGATCCTGATCTGCAGAGACCCTGGCCTGACCCTCCTCTGTTCCAAAGAAGAAAGGGCTGATTGGGCCTTCCAAAGTTGTGGTTGAGTCTCACAAAAATAACCCCCCTAGTGTTTCTTAGAAACTGTAAACTTTCCAGTGTGAGGAGAGTGAAGCCACTAGTCCTTGGGTAAAAATAAGAAGGAAAGTCCAAATAGATTTCTATGTGTCAATACTTCAAAAATTGATGTACTCTGTCTTAGCTGTAGGAGGGAGAGGTGTGACCTCTTCTGGTACCATTGCTTCAGTGGGAAATGTCCTCCTTCACTGCCCCCAGTAAAGAATTACATCATTGGTGAGGGACAGTTTTCAAGATTATGGGGGGAGGGTAAAATTTGGATATTTTTGTTCATTTTTTGATGGGGTATGGGTGTATCATACTCAGTTTGTGTCCTAAAATAACTTGTAAAAAAACCCTGGAGTATTATATGGGTATGAGTATACGTGTAAGTACATTTGTGTATCTGGCAATTAAACCATTATCTTCTGAAAAGAAAAACTAATGAAAGCACATCTTGTCAATTAAATACTAATAAGACATGTCTATGACTCAAAATACATGGAATACATGGTCAATTTGAAAAGATAGACATATGCATGTAAATGTACTTTTTATTTTATTTTTTGGCCATGTGACTTGAACTCTGGGCCTGGGTACTGTCCCTGAGCTCTTCAGTTCAAGGCAAGTACTCTACCACTTGAGCCACAGCACCACTTCAGATTTTCTGGTGGTTAATTAGAGATAAGAGTCTCACGGACTTTCCTGACCAGGCTGGCTTTGAACCACGATCCTCAGATCTCAACCTCCTGAGTAGCTAGGATTACAGGCATGCATCACTGGCACTGGCTACATAAATGTATTTCTGTTTCACCAGAGGCCTGTGGCTCACACCTATAATCTTAGCTACCCAGAAGGCTGAGATAGGATTGTTCAAGCCAGTCTAGAAGACAAATCTGAGACTCTTATCGTGAACTAACCAGCAAAAAGACAGAACTAGAACTAGCTCAAGTGGTAGAACACCAACTATGAACAAAAAAAAGCAGAGTTTTATAAACAGAGAGAGAACACGAAGTCCTGAGTTCAAACTCAGTACAACATATATATATCTATATATATATATATCTATATATATATATAAATGTTTTTATTTCATTTAAAACATTTCTAACTGTAAGGTGTGCCATCATTTTTTCTTGCCAGTACCAGTGTTGAAGTTCTGTGCCTCATGCTCTTGCTCAGCTTTCTTGCTCATAGTTAGTGCTTTGAGTTACTTTTTACTGATTAACTGGAGAGGCTATCTTGTGGACTTTTCTGTTTGGGCTGGCTTTGAACCATGACCTTCCAGGTCTCAGCCTCCTGCGTATCCATTGGTGCCCAGCCCAACTATATCATTACTTTATTACGTCAAAGAAAAGGCACTGCTCATCAAGCTGGCATCATCTATAACATGCAACTCAATTCCAAAGATGCTAAAGCAGGGGTATAGATAGTAGCCACTGTTTAAGAATCGATTAATAAATGAAATGTTTCTAATGGAGCAATGCTATAACACAAATGAAACAGATGAGACAACAGGAACTCTAGGGAAACACCCAAAGCTAAGGATTAAGCTTGGCCCTGAGGAACGTGGTCTGCCCAATGACCCTTAAACTAGGGTCACTGAAGCAGAAGAAAACATTGAGCCAAGTGGAAGCAATGAAACCAAAACCCAAAAGGCACAAAGTGACATTCAGTTTTATGAGGTAATGAGTAGACTGATCCACTAGGGTGACGGAAGCTTAGAACAGGAAGGATGGAGCATAGAACCAGAGTGATCTGAGAATTACACCCATCACCCATGGACATCCTATAAATAAGAGTTCCACCATGCTGTCATTCAACAATGCTTATTTGAGCATAACTCTAAGGTACTCTGAAGGATGCAAATAAATCACATAAAATGTGCCTACTAAAAAGAGATGCATCATTTACTAAAATAACTAAGAGATAAGTGACATCCTCATCCCCATTTTAAAGATGATAACAATGGGGTATAAAGAGATTAAGTAACTTACTTAGTTTCATACAACTGGTAAGCAGCAGAGTTAGGATTCAAATCCAAGCATTTCACTCTGGAGCTCTCACTGACTGCTGGGTACACTGCTTTTCTGAGGGCCATGGAAAGCAGAGATACCTTAGTGACAGAAAGGAAGAGTCCTGGTAGCTTGAGTCAAGGGTGACTTGATCTGTGACATTCTAATAGACATCTGTGAAAAAGCAGAAACTCCGTATAAAGGACAGTAAAGACTATGTGGTTAAAGAAATCATAAAAACTAGAAGACTAATTTATAGTTAAGGAAATTTTGAATTTCTATTAGAGGCTTTGGACAACTGGATCTGTGCACTAAGAAGAGCATTCCACAGTATTCATAGAATAGATTATAGCAGGAGGAACTGGGTCAGGAAGACCAGTTAGAAAGTTGTTGTAACACTCAAAAGTGAAACAAATGGATGCCTTTTTTTCTTTTGGTAGTACTGGAGTTTGAACTCAGGGGCTGGCACTTGAACAAAAGGATTTTTTTTTTTTTTTTTTTTGTCGGTCATGGGGCTTGAACTCTGGGCTTGGACGCTGTCCCTGAGCTCTTCAGCTAAAGGTGAGTGCTCTACCACTTGAGCCACAGCGCCACTTCCAGTTTTTGAGTGGTTTATTGGAGATAAGAGTCTCACAGACTTTCCTGCCCAGGCTGGCTTTGAACCGAGATCCTCAGATCTCAGCCTCCTGAGTAGTTAGGATTATAGACGTGAGCCACCGGCACCCGGCTACAAAAGGATTTTTGATCCAGGATAATGCTGGAGTTAAACCATAGCTTTTACTTTTTATTAACCTAAAAAAGTTGGTGGCCACTCCTCCCAAACACAAGAACTTATTTAAACCCTTATTTTCAGCTTGGATGTATAGTGGTTTCATTTGTCCCTAGTTTTTCATGAGCAGCACAGGTTGGGGGATAGAAAGAGATAGAAGGAGAAGTACAGGAATAGAGGACCAGGAGGTCAGTAGTTTCCTTTTTAGATCTTTCTGGTGTATTTGCATTGCCTCACTGTAGTAAATCAGTGAGAAAATTAGCTTATCAGGAAAAAAGGGTTCGTTTGGGCTCAAAACGCTGGACCAAAAGGTTGGCCTTGTTGCTCTAGAGAAACAGCACATCATGGTAGAAGCACTTGGCAGAACAAGAAGAAAATGGCTTACCTCATGTTCAGGAAACAAAAGGACCTGAAGTCATCCCACTAGGTTCTACCTCCTAAAAGTTTCACCATCTCTCCAAAACTCCACCCTGGAGGAGAAGCCTTCAACACATTAACTTTTGGAGGACACTCAAGATCCAAACTATTAGCATTTGGTAAAAGAAATATGTGTTACCACTAACTGTAATTTATTTTGAGACCGGATCTCAAATGCAGCCCAGGCTATCCTCAAATTCACTATTCTCTTGCTTTAGCCTCCTAAATGCTGGAATTACAAGTGTCTGTTATTACGTCCTTGCCCTTACTGTGTTCTTTATGCACTATAGATTTACACCATTTTTTCCTCTGTAGGCTTCTTTTTCCTACTTTAAATCCTAGAGTTTAGAGCTATTTTTCTAGTATAGAAAAATATCATACAGCTGTATAGCTAAGACACATCATACAGCCCAGACTTCTTAATTCTGCTGAAAACACTCTGAAGCTCTGAGAAGGAAGAATACTTTGTCTTGAGCCACATGGTCAGCAGGTAGTAGGGCATGGCCATTGATCCTCTTAACTTCCTAGATGACCTTCAGCTCTCAGCACAGATGGACAGTCCTTGGACACTGCATTTCCAGTAACGATGCCTCTCATTTACATATTGTCTTGGCAGCTGGAGCCTCACAGGTCCTGCATTATGTCTATAACATCTCTCAGATACCTTATCAACAGGTGTCTTAAATTGTCTAATTTTAAGTTTGCCTGATGAACAAATCTTTATTGACTGCTCTGAGCTATCTGATGTGAAATTAGGAGATAGAGCTTAGAATGGCATCTGGGTCCATTTATAGTCACCAATACCTGCTGGCCACTCCCAAGGAAACCCTACCATTACCTTAAACCCAACCTATTCCCTTTAAGACCCTATCAAAGACCAAGTTTCCCAGCTCTATCATTCAGTGTCATCCAAACTAAAACCCGACAGGCCTTCTTTATTCTGATTACAGCAGTTAGCTCAAAGGACCATTTTGCTTTTCCTTTCTAGTGTTTTTTTTTTTTTTCCTGTTCTTTCCATTGCTGTTTGGATCCTGACTGGAATCTTGTGTTGGACTGTGATGAGACAGTTGGAAACTTGCAGTGAATAGATGTAAACTTTAAGAAAGAATGTACCTCTCCTAACTTACTTTAAAATCTTTGTACCTGTGGCATCACAGGCATCTTTAAAATAACAACAATAAAGTAAATAAAATAATAATAATTTATCACTATTAAGCTAAATTGGGTGAAAATTAACAGAACTGAAAATGAGTTGATTTATGGCATGGAAATCATATCTCTATAACAATGTTAAAAATGAATAAAATTGATAATGGTGTAGTATATACAGCAACCCCAAGACCATAACCATTCCAAATTCATCTGCTGCTTTCCAAAGTCCTCTGATACATCATCATTGCAGTGAGACAGTTCAATAGTGTGGCATACAAATAAATTTCCAAATTGTGAGACATTAATGACCCAACAAAAATAACTCAGGTTGCTGAAAAAAAAAGAAAAAAGAAAAAAAAGTTAGCTTGAGACCCAGAATTGCTTTTATCCTTCTTTGGTAGTAAAAGAAAAAAAAAATCCATGACTTCCAGCTTAGGGCCTCTGTGGTTGTTTTTTTTTAATGCCACTGCCTTTTGCCATGGCTCTCCAGCTGTGGTAGACTCTTTAGAGGGTGGCATCAGAACAGGACAGGTTTCATTGAGCTTTCCTCAGCCTGAGCTGACCTGTACATCACTAGACATGTATGTAGTAAGGACTACATACAAGTCATGAATAGATTCTTAAGGGATTCCTAAAAAATATATGTAAAAAGCCTTACCTCAAAGGTCAACCTGGTTAGAATGGAAGAAAAGGTAGCAATACACGGGATCAAAGAAATTCCAGATCAGAACTGGACATTAGGTTAAGCCCTAAGTAAAGATATATGAAATCTAACCACAAGAGATTCCTGATCTGGAAGGTAAGATACGTAGGAAACAGCATACCCTGCCACAAGAAACATTTTGACAGAGGTAAGCCAAGATCCCTTGTGAACCTAAACCAAGACTGAAATAATTTATAGTAAAAGCTAGAAATGATAGAGCATGACTGTGCCCCAGCTACGACATTGTCATTTTTCTCATTTTATTCTCAGGTGGCTTTTTTTTCTTTTTAATTTCATCCTTACACCAACTTTCTGAGTAGAAGTTATTATTTCCAGTTTTTAGATTTTAGAAAGCTGAGAGAAGTGAAATAAATGATCTCAGGTCCCATTTTTTTTGCAAGTAGTAGTCCAGCAATGATCTGCCTCTTGCTGGCATTGAGAACTACTGTGTCCATTGATTCTTCCTGTAAGAGGTCTCTCCTGAGCAGAGCCAAAAGTATGTATCAGGACTGTTCATGCAAAGCTGGGAAAGGGCAGTTGGGGGAAGTGCAGATTTTTGCAGGCAGGGAGAACAGCCAGTAAATAAAATGAGAGAAAGAGAACATGGCATTCTTAGAATCCAGTGTTTCTCAGGACAACTGGAATGGTCAAACCTTCCTAGAGTAGGTGAATTTTGGGCTTTGAGGGGACAGACTGAAGAGCCCAACATCTGGCATAGGAGGAGAGAAGGAGAAAGGGTGCTGAGCCCTGGCACTCACCTTGCCAGGCCCCAGGTGAAGGCTGGAAGACAAAAAAGGAGACCTGACTTTGGGAAGTGGCTTATATTTGGGTGTGGGAGGGACATGGCAGATGAGGTGCCTATGCCTTCTAACCTGGGTTTTCCCCCTGCAGCTTATGCCCAACTGCAGCCACACCAGCTCCTCCCACAGCCGTCAGCAAAGCACCTGCAGCCCCACTTCGTGATCCAGCCACAGGCACAGCAGCCACAGCAGCAGCTGCTGCAGCCTCAACCATCTCGACCTGTGCCCCAAGCCCAGCCCCAGCTTGCCTCAGTTCCCCCAAGCCTGGCCCCACAGCCCAGCTCAGAAGCCCATGCCATGCCACTAGGCCCATCTACACCTACCCTGCCACTCCAGTGTCCCACTACCCATCTGCACAAGCCTGGCAGCAGTCAGCAATGCCACCTTTCCACACCAGATGCTGGATCTCAGAATGGACATCCTGAGGGCATGTCCCATACCTCTCAATGCAGGCTCCATCACACCTCAGCTGTCATTTTACAACTACAGCCTGCTTCACCAGTGGTGAGTAAGCTAACCCCCATGGACAGGGAGCAATGGGAGGCACAACTCAGGCAGTCATGCATCCACAATCTAGGTGTGTTTCTTTCTCAGTGGGATAAGCATTGAAGTCATCACCAGGTATCCCAAGGGAGACAGGATAGGGCTCTGCCTAACTTAGTGACCAGTGAATCATAAAGTTCTTGCTTTCTTTCCACATCCCACAGAAACTATGGTAGTGCCCTTGAATGCAGAAGCGATGTATAACAAGCCCAATCTCTCGGTTCTGTTCCTTGCAGCCCCACCAGTCTGGCCCTGATGACTGGAAAGAAGCGGAAACAGGGGAGAAGAGTATACCTGAGGCTCGGTCAGGCCCATCCCCACACCAGCAAGCCATTGTTACTACCATATCTGGTGGCATGCCTGTACCCAAGAGCCCCAGCATTCAGCGGTCCCCAGCTCACGGTATGAAGCTATGCAGCATAGCAGGGCCCTTGGGGGGAGGGGAGGAGTTGGCTTCCTTTCCATCCCCTGACACAGTTCACTCAGTAGGGTAAATACACCAAGATATTAAGGAAGCGTGGGGTATCGGAAAGCAGGAAGGAAAGAAGAAAGGGAGGGAGGGAGGGAGGGAAGTAGGGAAGGAAGGAAATAAGCTAAAGAAAGGGGACATGGAAGAGAGAATAGTAAAGGGGTAGAGAAAGCAGAGCTGAAATTTCTTGAGCCGCTCTCTGAGTCTACATGGCATTGCAATAGAATATATATGCAAATGTGTGTGCCAAGTGGAGAGCAGCCCCAATACCCAGTTGTGGTGCTTTTGACTTCACTATGAGGGGGAGTTCTTGAAATTGGAAATATGGAAAGTAAAGTTCCATATCTCAGAGGCCTCGGAGGAGCCAGAAGGGGACTCAGAATTAGCTCAGCTCACAGAAAGCATCTCTGAGGGAACTGTGAGCTCCCATCTGTCTATCTGTGAGATACAAGTGAACTTCTCCATGGCTTAGGTTTCTCCAGACTGCTGGACCACTCCACCCTGGTGGGAGAGTCACAGCAGTACCTCCGTTCTCTACAGTGATCCATTTGCTTCCCTTCCCATCCATGCCAGTCTGCACAGCAATCTTGGCCCAAATCTCAGTGACATTCTGTGCCACAGGCCACCAACAGTTCAGGAAGGCAGTTTTTCAGTCATGATAGAAATGTGTGCTGCCACTGGGGATGGGTGAGGGAAGAGAAAGGAATTTGGAAATTGAAGGAGAAATGAGTCAAGGTAGAGCTAAAATGTTATGTGGTCCTTTAAGGGAAGGGGAATGAATTCAGGTAAAGAAGGCTAGACAAAT
Organism: Dipodomys spectabilis; assembly: GCF_019054845.1. Taxonomy (NCBI): domain Eukaryota; kingdom Metazoa; phylum Chordata; class Mammalia; order Rodentia; family Heteromyidae; genus Dipodomys; species Dipodomys spectabilis. Next base: position 41,850,159 of record NW_024870679.1, on the reverse strand, counting down.
GTAAAGATAGGAAGGAGGTCATTCATTTGTCTTTGTATTATTACAATGATAAAAGGCTCATTAGGGGCTGGGGTGTGGGAAACTGCTTGTCTGGCATGTATGAGGCCCTGGGTTCAATCCCCAGCACTGCAAGAGAGAGGACAAAGAAAAGCAGATCAGTCCATTGTGAAATTGGCCATCAGAAAGTTGCTCTACTAATTAAGGAAACCTGTTATTATTTTACAATGTGGCCACCACTGGTCATGATTCTGTCTTGTGACCTGTAACAGAGTCTGTTCCATACATATTCTGTAGACAGTTGTCTTGTCTCTAGCGTCTCTTTCCCATGAACAGGAGGGGGAGGGGAGACAGTGACAGAGACAGAGACAGACAGACTGGCGGCCACCTTCTAGGCTAAAGATCTGAAACTTTCTTCATTTTTTTTTCAGTGTGGCACATGAAGAGCTACATTCCCATCATTTTGACCAGGCTTGTCTATATACATTCTACCTTTTCATTAATTCTCCTAAGGTGTGATCCTTCAAATTAATCACATTAATTCAAAATATAAAAAGCCATTACTGTTTATAAGCCTGCTAATATGCAGGACTGTTTCCTAGATCCACAGGGACTGGTTGGAAGGAACTGAAAATTTGTTGAACACTATTATGTGTGGAGTACTATTCTATATCCTTACTCATAATCCCTTGATAGATAAGTAGTATCCCTGTCATTCATAGAGGGAACAAAAAGTCTGGAGAGGGTCCAGGTCACACAGCTATGAAAGAGACCCCTCATGTAGCCACTTCTGCTCCTATACCTCAACACACCTCCTCCCTCAACACATCTCTGTACCTATGACCCTACATAATTCTTCTATCCCATGGGAATGGTGCTGTGGGTTCCCAGAGCACTATGTCAACTTAATTCCAAACGATTGGGTTTAGTTTTAGTGTGGACATTTCCTTTTACATGGACTGCTACCTTGTTACATCTCCTCATTCTCAAACTTGTACAATTTATATTTTGATGAAAATATACTTACTTATATGTGCTAAATATTATCTTACGAATTTAGCCTCTGGTTTCAGCCTAAAAAGAACTGGTTAATAGCTAACATTCATCAAACTTTGTCAGGTTTTACATGTATTTCCTCATTTAATCCTGACAATAACCATCTGAAGTAGGAATTTTTGGATGATCATTTTAAAGATGAGAAAACTAAGGCACAGAGACAATAAGGAGTGAGACAGGAATTTCTTACGTCTGTTACCATATCTGTTACTCATTGTACTAACTCCTCTACTCAATTTGGCACCCCCCACCACCACATACCTTATATAGTATGTTTTCCTCAACATTATTTCTTTAAGTACTATTTTCCAACCTCACCCAAGTGAACTGTCATTCACCTTCCATTTCCCTTCTTGTCCAGAAAGCTATCAAAAATCTTTCTGCAGTCTAGGCAAGGTGGTAAACATATAGCAAACACCCTGCTCTTGAAGTCCTATCTCTGAGAGGTGTCTTTGCAGTGGAAATAATTGCTAGCCACTGGAGACTTAACTGGCCATGTGTTCTGTATATGTTTTGAATGCCAATCTATGCAAAGCACTCTGGGATGGGAGCTAATTATAGAGAGAAATAAGGTCTGTTCCTACCTTCAAGGAGATTAAAGTCTTCTGGGCAAGCATGCAGGAAACTAAAGAAAAGCTACAATGTGATGAATGTTATAGATGGAACTTAAATAAGTGCTTTTCAAGTTAGGAAAAGGAAATGTCATTGTCAAGTGGAGATTATCGTAATAGATTTCTAGTAGGAAGTGGCACAAAGCCCCAGGGCTACATCTATCGTCTTGCAAGATAATAATGATTTTAGTGATCAAGAGAGTCCTGTTTTGGGATAGGTGAAAATTCTATGAGATTCAAGTTTTGGTGCAAAGAGTAAAGTTCATTCATGGACACATTGCTTTCATACTCTAGCAGCTGGGGCAAATATCATGTGGCCTGTAAAATCTAAGATGGTTTCTCTGATCTCCTACAGAAAAAGTTGACTAACCGCTTGAGTCTGACAGTCAAGGCTAGGCAGGACATGGGCATGCAAAGCTGGGGACCCAGCATTCCAGGCAGGGCAGTGGGTAGCTGCAAGTGCAGGCAGGTTGAGAAGTGGAGAGAACGCCAATATTCTATTCCTGTTTATAAAACAGATCATAAGTGTAAGAAATGCAGAGGCAGAGAGGAAAGGAAATGTGAATATTAACGAAAAGAGGATTTGAAAACTTGGAAAATACCAAAGAGGGAGGGGGCAGTTAGTTAAACGTTTGGGAAATAGTTAATAAAGGTAAGGCTTAGAAACACAAAAGGTTGAAGCTGGTCCTTGGAAACAGTGAGAGGAAACCGGAGAATGAATGCTAAGAAGAGCAAGAAATGGGGAGATGCTGGAGAAAGAGGTAATGGGGAGATGCTGAGAGGTCAGGAATAGGAATTCCCAGTGGTCTGCAAAGTGGCTCCTGGAGGAGAGAATTGTGCCACATAACATGGCATCTTTGTACGCCACACCTCCCAGCGCGTTTACTGAATGAAGGTGTTCTGTTAGAACAACTCAGGTTAAATCTGTGTGTTGGGCGGGGCGGGGGGGTGGGGGAGACGACGAACATTTATTGGGCTCCCACTGAGCGCCAGGCACTGCAGGCAATTTGTAGGTCAGTTAACCCTCACATTAAAGCTAACGGGTAGGGATTACGCTCTTTATGGAGGTGGGACGGGTCCCTTCGGTCATTACTTTCACCTCTCTGATCCTCTGTTCCCAGTGGGGAGGATAATGACCACTGAGAGGGCTACTGTGAGCCATACCAAGCAAGAGGGTGCCCTGACACTTACTGACCCTCAATTACTGGAGGTCATCATTACGAGGCTAGCTTCGGAGCCTCCAGCTAGCGCGGCCGGAGTCACCGAACCCCGCCGGTGGAAAAGGTGCGGGCGAGGCCAGCCCCGCTCCGGCCGGCGATTGCCTGGAGAGCCGGAGCCCCGCACCCCCGCGGGGCGGGGCTCCGGCGCACAAAGGAAGCGCGCGGCCCGCGTCCGTCGCCCGCTCCGCCCAGCCGCCGGCCCGGCCCCGCCCTCGCCCCGCCCCGGCGGAGGCGGCCCGGGAGCCGTCCCGGACGCGCCGCATTGTCTCCGCGGCGCTGCAGCCCTCGAGCGCCTGCCGCGCACGCAGCCCGGCCTCCGCCCGCGCCCCCGCCCGGCCTCGCGCCCCCGCCCGGGCCAGCGTCCCCATCGCCCTTTGTCGAGGCCGGCCAGGCCGCTGCGATCGGATGCGCCGCGGCAGCCCCGGGCCCCGGCTCGGAGGCTCCCGGCCGAGAGGAGGCGGCCCGCCCGGGCCCCCGCGCGAGGCGGCGCCGGGCCGAGGGGCTGCGTAGGCCCCGCCCGGCCAGGCCCAGCCGGGCCCTGGACAGGTCAGTGCCGGGGCGGGGGAGGGGTTCTCGCCGGAGGGCTGGGGCCGCGCAGGAAACCGGGCGCCGCCCTCGAGGCCGCGCGCGGCGGCCTAGTCGGCTACCAGGCGGTGCCAGCCGCGGCTCTCGCCCTCTGGGCGCCGGGGAGGTGCCCGGGAGCCGCCGCCATCTCCTGGAAGCCGCCGCGCCTCCGTGCGCCCTCTTCCCCGCACGCCCCCGCCCCGCGCGTCGCCGCACGGTCGCCCGCGAGCGCGGCCTCCGGGCCGGCGGCGTCTGCTGCACTTTACGCGGAGCAGACATTCCCCATGTCCTCGCTGGAGAGTTTTGTTCTTGATCTAGTTCAGCCTCCAGAGGTTTTTATTGGCTGGAAAGAGACAAGCCGTTCTGAGCTCGTCCCCTTCCGTTTCTAGAAGACCGTTTTCCCTCTCTCCCTCCTTGCCAAATGTGGGTATGCTGCATTGTTATTTAAGTCGGACTCCACACCTAGCGAGATCATTGCCCTAGGCCTGAATTCGAACCGGTGGTGAAGCTACAGGTCTGAATTCCCAAACCCCTGTCTCCCACCCACGTTGTCGGATGCTAGTCGTTGCCGCTGAGACCCTCCATCCACCCTACCCCCACCTTTGCTGCCTGCATAGATTTCTGACCAACTTTCTTTCCCAACCTACAAAGTTTACCTTCTTGTGCTATCTACAGAGCACTCTTCTTTTTCCTCCTTTACTAATCAGTGACAGCTTTCCCTCTCTGATTTTTCCCAGCCTTGATCCTTAATCCCCTCTATTAGCATATTGTGCCCAGCAGATTCCTTGTGAAATGAATTACCAACCTAAATCCACCATATGTCCCAAAGTTTCCTAGGACAACCTCAACTTAAGTGATTCCAGCCCACTGTCTTTAACAGCCCAAGTGTCTCAGTTTGGAGTTTAAAAAAATAATGTCACTTTCACTGGACCATACTCCTCTGTCCTGGCCTTTTCCAGCCCTTTGAACCTGGAGCATACTGAGTAATCCAATTATCATTCACCTGGGATTTTCCTTCCCCTCCTGAGTCAACCCAAATGTTGGAATTGCCAGGATTTCTAGGTCAGCGTGCAAAGACAGGCCAAGGAAGCAAGGAAATTCCTACTCTTTTCTGTATTTCTGCACACCCTGCTCCTCCCTCTTCTCCCCTCTCTCCTTTGCACCTGACAGTAGATCTGTGCGCGGCTGTGCCTGTTGATTAGGATTTAGGTTTGGGTTACAGTAGATGTTGAACTTCACATTATTTTGATGCTAGAATTATATTACTTATTTTTGTTGGTCATGGGGCTTGAACTCAGGGCCTGGATGCTGTCTCAGAGCTCTTTTTTGCTCAAGGCTAGTTTTCTACTACTTTGAGCCACGGTGCCACTTCTAGTTTTCTGGTGGTTAATTGGAGATCCTGTGGGGGCTGGTTTTGAATTGTAAACCTCAGATCTCAGCCTCCTGAGTAGCTAGGATTACCAATGTGAGCCAGCAGCAATTGGCTTAGAATTGTTGTCTTGAATGCCCAGCAAAGCAACATTTTCATTAGAGAGAAAGAGAGAGAGAGAGAGTGTGTGTGTGTGTAGTGGGGCTTGAACTCTGGACTTGGGCGCTATCCCTCAGCTCTTCAGCTCAAGGCGAGTGCTCTACTGCTTGAGCCACAGCACCACTTCTGGTTTTCTAGTGGTTTTTGGAGATATGAGTCTCATGGACTTTCCTGTCCCGGCTGGCTTTGAACTGGGATCCTCAGATTTCAGCCTCCTGAGTAACTAGGATTACAGGTGTGAGCCACCAGCGCCCAGCTAAGATTTTAATTTTTCATTTCAGTTTCATTCAGCACACCTTCATTATCTACTGCTTTAGGTAAAGCACCTACCCTAGACCCAGTGAGAATTTCATAGGGGTGTGTGTGTGCGCGTGCGTTCGCTCTTCGAACTGGGATCCTCAGATCGAACTGGGATCCTCAGATCTCAGCCTCCTGAGTAGGCTTACAGACAAGCATGAGCTACTGGCACCTGGCCATAAAAGTAATTTTAACACATACCCCCAATATCTGGATTGTTTGGGAATATACACACTTGAATCAGCTGATAAACTGGTTTTGCACTATTAATATATGCACCTAAATTTCAGCTCCTGCAAGATAGCACAAGGGCAGCTTGTTCCACAGAGGGGTCTGGTAGATGGGGAGTGGTGGTCTTTAGGCATCTGCCTTTCTAGGAACTATCATTATGAAATCTGCTTCTGCCCCTGCCCAGTCAGGATCTGTTTCCAGGTTTGTCTGTACTTCCTGGGAAGAAAACTTAAGCCCTCTTCCTTCTGTGGCAATAAGAGTTCTTTGGTCATTGCCTCTGCATTCTCTGTACTCTTCTTTGGAGGGACAGCAGAAGTTACTCTTCTCCAGCCTGTCTTTGACTTTCTAGTCTATGCTGTCTGACCCTGAGGTTTCTTTCCTGCTTGCCAGACCTTCCCCCAGGTCTGACCCTGTGCCTGTTAACTTGCCCTGGCTTAGCCCCAGAATCCACTCTTTTTCAGACCACATCCTTTTTCCTGTCTTACTCATTTCCTGTCTCAGATGCTTCAGATCCTTTAGTCCTGATCTTTCAGAGGGAGGAGAATAAATTAATGAAGAGGAGTCAATGGAAAGACCATCTTATAAGACTTCTTGTTTCTAAGCCTTGCATACTCTTCCATAGGTTATCTTTTTAAGGAAACATACACACAAAGGAAAAATAATGACTGTCTCTGAATTAGTAATGTCTGTGTGCTCAAGAGTTTCTCTCACCTCTGTATTTTTCTGTTATGAATGTACAGAGGTCTCTGTCCTCCCTTGGGCCTCCTGCTAGATATTCAGTACCCATTTGTCCATTAAAGCTCACCAGTTATCATGGATTAGTAAGCTAAAATGAAATGAATCTTTAAAATTAGGGAATAGGATGGTGGTTCCTGTTCTTGTCCTACTGTTTTAGAAAGAAATCACCAAGGGCTTTTTCCCTCTTCAAGTGGGTGCAAATTATGTTAACATTCTCCTACTGTCCGGTATTTCAACTCCAGACATTTGGTCATACTCATGAAAAAACAAAATCTGAAGATAAACCTACTAGAGGTGAGAACAGGAATAAGTGATTTTCCTAAGTTATGATTCCTGCTTTCATTTCCTTGGCTTTGTGCCATTTTGCAGTTGAAAGATGAAAATAATTGTTTTTCCATGGTTAGGAAGCTCTTGTGTACAGTGTCTGAGCCTGTCACTCCCATCTCTCCTTTGGGCCCCTGATGCCATGGAAAAGCAAAGTGAGGAATGCTGCCATACTTAGTCAACTCCCATGAGGCCATATATCAGTGGCTCTCAGGGACATAGACTCAAAGCTGAACTACCTTTGAGGTAGAAGTCTGAACATGTTTAGATTTTTGTTTGAAATATTTGTGTGACATGGTTTAAACTTTACCATGAGTCGACATTTGAAAAAACTCTTGAGTATGTTTTCTCAATTTTTAATGTGCTATTTAGGATAACTTGATTACTTATTTACAAATCATATAGGTTTCATATTAAGCATTGGCATTTATATTTTCCATTTTTAATTACTAGCTACATCAGAACACTGAATTGATATTTATAAAGATATTCAGATTTTAAAAATATTCAGAGGCAATCCATCCTTAATTCTACTATATATCATGGATATTTGGGAAATGGCTAGGAAAATAATAAATATCCATTTGCCTATGCCAGCCAGTGTCCTTAGAAATCTGGAATATTTTCCTCTTTAGTAATGAAAGTAGGGTATAACTGACACACTCAAGAAATGGGCTGTTTTATAGTTGAAAAAGAGTAAGAATGGAGGAGTTTAGCAGGAAACATGGCAATTTCAATAATAAACTCTTTAACTATGGGATTCATTGTAACGCCATCTAGGCCAGCGTAGTAGTTAATTATTCTTCCCCTTTCCAAGTTATTTATAGATAGTAGAAAAAGACGTGCTTCTCTATCCTTTCAATTTCCAAATAGAATTTAGTTTAGATTGCCCCCCCCAAAAAAGAACATTCTTTCTACATCTGTTAAAGAAATGATTGCCGTAATCACAGATTGCCAGTGTTCTGAGATGAATCCAGATGTTGAGGAGAGTCCTAGTTTGGTTTTTTACTTTCTTTTAAGTCAAGCAAATGTTTGTTTCCAGGATGATTTCTTAGCTGTGAAATTTATTTTCATTTCTATTAAGAAGAGTTGACTATTAGATGCCATGCCATCACCAAGTTCTCTGCAGTAAATTAAGGGACCCAGGCTGATGCCTTGTATTTGGACCTGTTGGCAAGAAAATCAAAGTTCATGACTACTGAGAGTTATTTTTAAAAACTCCTGCTGCATGGCTATTATATTTTAAATACTGTGTAATTATTTCTAGTTACTGATATCTTTAGTGTATTTGAAGACATCCATATATGGCCCAAAATCACACAGTTATATTAAGGCACTGGAAACAACCAAAACAAGTGACACGTTCAATTAAAATAAAATGGGGTGGGGAAGCATCATGGCTCAAGTGTTGGAATGCTTACCTAATCTACACCCCAGTACCCCCAAAAAGAAAAGAAGAATGATAAAATGTTGGGTTATAGCTTAATGACAGACCAATTGCCTAGCATATACCACAGCTATGGGCAAAACAATTACTTCAAAAAAAACCTAATTAAGTCAATCTACTTTTCCAGGCCTTCAGTAATCTATGTTAATCTGTTCTGTCAGTTGACTGGTGGCAAATGGGGTGACTGAAAGCTTAGACAATGATCACAAGAAGAAAGGGGTAACAAAATAGAAGGATTGATTTACAAGGTGAGTATTATATGGATCATATGTAATCAGGACAGCTGAGACTTGGTGCCTTTCTTCCATCTCAAACCCCCTTCCCCCATACACACACACACCATTTGCCTAATAAATATTGGTGATCCTATAGTTGGTAATAAAAAACAAATAGGTCATCTTGTTGGGGAACATGGATGCCTTTCCTTGGTATCAGCCTGCAAATAATTAGGGCATTTATAAATATTTCTGGATTTCTTTTTGTAAATGCAGAAATTCATCTTCCATGAATTTATCTTTAGCCTTGTAAATGGATTTCATTTTGCAAGCTAAATTGCCAGCTGATTCTTTCCTTGATACTAAGTAGTCTCCTTTTATTTGTCTCTGTTATCCCTTATCTCGTTTGGTGACACCAAAAGCTTTGCATAGAAAGGTAATCTGGTGATTATCTGCTCCTTTGGGTCAGTACCTGTGGCTGAGGTCCAGAAGCATTTCTGTTATGTTGCAGTCTTTGTTAAAGTCCTGACTCCTGATCTCAAGAATGCAAGGACAGGACACGCTGAGTAGACCAACACCTTAGGAAATGTAGGCAATGCCTCCATTTGGGCTCTGGCTATGAAAAGGCCAGCCTCAATAAGAATGATGTAAGGGCTGCTTCCACTGTGTTGTACTCCATGATCTTATGTAATCATTTCACTACATCCAATAAGGCACATACTACATAGGTAAAAGAGATTGAGGACCAGAGTAACTTTACTACCATGGCAAGCTAGGATTTAAGCCTTGGGTTTTTCTGATCCCAGAGCCTTAACACTGCTTCAAGTATTCAGGACCAGCATTGCACATAGATAAATTAATACTAACGGTAACCTTGCCAGACACATAGATCTTAGGGATAAAGAAACTGAAACTGAGCAAGTACTGAGTGATTGAAGCCCACAGGTCATCATGGATGGAGCCAGAACATGACCCATATCTGCCCTAGAGTTCATGTTCTTCCCACATTGCCATTCTTCCTTTCAGCTCCTGAGAATCTGGTATCTCTGAAGAGCTTCTCCCTGTTGCTGGTTGAAATTGGCATCTGCTCGTACAAAACTACTTGGGAGCCCTGGGCTTGGCATTAGATACTGGCATCCACTGCCAGTGCTTAAGCAGAACTCTTGTGCCTCTACCTTGAGATCCTGCATCCTGGTACACTGACCTGTTTAAAGTCACCCTCTGGTCCTGCAGGGCCGCTGCCACTGCCTTTGACCTCCATTCCATTTTGGGTACTTAGCCTGTGGGCTGGAAACATTAGAGCCTCTTGGAAAGCTCCACTGTTCCTGTTGTCCTCCACGAAGCGGCACAGGGGAAGGCAGCTGGCTGTTCACTCCATTGATTACTTCCCGCTACTCAGGGTGGCAGCTTGGAAGTCATTCAGCTGTTTATAATTCAGCTTATGTACACTTGAGCTGGGGATTGTGGGTGAGTCAGAAGGGCCCTCTCTTTGCCTATGTCCTGTGAAACAGCATGAAATCAGCTGTATGGTAATGGCTGCCAGCAAGAGAGGAGCCAGCCTCCTTAATAGGCACCTTAGCCAGAAGTACTCAGCCCTGATGCTTAAGACTCCAGAAGCATGCTTCTCCAGCCCTGCTAACTCAGACTCAACGTAGTCATTCTGCAGTGACAGTAAGAGCACCTAGCTCAATGGCCCTTTGGATCTGCCAAGAAGAAAGCTGGGTGTGGATCCACGGCCTTACCGCATGCCCGAAAAGCTTACCACTGTGCTGGGCAGAGTGCCTCCAAGGGTCTTCCTGTGACTGTCTTCTTCTTTCTCTCTGGAGAGGTTCTTAGAGCAGCTGTAGCTGTTGGTAGTGCTGAGAAAGGTACTCGGAGTCTAGTTGTGGTCCCTGTGTGATGGCTACAGCCTGTGTCGCCCAGGCAGAGAGGTCTTGCAAGCCTAATAGCTCTGTCCTTAGAATTGAAAAGGTTATAAACGTTTGGTATTGGTTCTTGGCTTCCTTCTGGTCCTCACAGGACCGAAAAGAAGGGCATATGTAGCCCTATTGAAGGCACATGTGCTATTTCTTTTTAGATGTCTTGAAATACTGAATCTAGGTTGTAGGTTCTGATTAACTATTCTCATGAATGCTTTTCTTGATAGTTCAGGAATCCTATTAGGAAATCAGTCTTCCAAGTTATAGTCTTTCCTAACCTGAATGCTCTAGACTACATATGGCTTCACCATGTCCCAGAATGCAGTTTAAGTCAGTCTTCTAAGTTATAGCCTCTCCTAACCTGAATGCTCCAGCTCCAGACTACACATGGCTTCACCATGTCCCAGAATGTAGTTTCCCTTTTCTGCCAGCTTTGCCTCGTGGAGTTCCATGACCACTCAAAGCACAGCCCACACCTACTGCTCCACTTGGGCAGGGAAATATAAAGCCTGACTGCCTTTGTGACCTTTGAATCACTCAACCCTGAACCCAAATTGCCTCCTCCCTAGAAATGAAGAGTTTAGATTTGGGCCTTTCTGGCTGTAATCCCAGGTGATCTGGTGCCCTGTCATCCAAAAATGCCTGCCCCCGGAGGATTGGTTCACTACTGGGTGTAAAGGACTACATGCTACACTTGCATTTTTAAAAAAGGTTGTTATCCAGCTGAATCTCTGTAATTGATGGACTCTGAGGTCTGTTATGGGGTTCCATCCTCCCCCCTCTTCCCATGCACTTTCCTGCCTTCTCTGGGGAGTGGGAGGAGTATCGATAAATTGGTGCTTTTGAAATATAAAGGGCTTCCCTCTCTTTCAGATATGACTAAAGGGTTTGCAAAAGGCAATGCCTAGATACTTCCCTTCAGCTCACTGTACTCTGGGGCAGCCAGCTGCTAGGACCAGGTATACTTTAAATTGGCTATCATCTCCTGGATGTGGTTCATGGGCATCACTTAGCAGCTCCACGCAGGATCTCTAGAACAGGTTCTTTAGGTGCCCTGCTGTCCCTGCTGTGGCCACCTTGTCACTCACTGGGCCTATAAGCTGAGGCACAGCCAACCACAGCACCAGGAGCCTGGAGCAGTTCCTCTTTTATAGGTGATTATGTTGAACAGAAAAAAAATAATCCATGCTATCACCTTGTTCCTTAATTTTTTTGAACTAGTTTTGTCTTGTAGCCAAGCAAGAGTAGTTAGATATCTTTTAAATGAAAACACTCCCTTCTCACATATATAGAAGGTTGGCCATTGACCTAGGGTGGAAGTAGAAGTGTATGGCTGTTACTTGTGTCATTTGTTTCCTCCACAAGTACAATACTGCAAATACAGTACCTAGCCACAGTCCCCAATAACAGATGGTGTATGTCTGAGCTTGTAAAGAACATCAGAACTGGTTCCATAGTGTTCAGCTATTACATAGCTGGACCAGCTTGAGCGATGTTTTCTGCTGGCTGGAATCTCAGCCTCTCTGGAGGCCTATCAAGAGTCCTGAGGGCAGGCTATTTTTCTAGGCATCTCCCTGCTTCTGCCTATAGAGTCCATCCTGCCTTGCCAAGTTCCAATATCTGGCCTAAATACTCCTGATACTGAGGAAACCTTTATTGTGACAGGAAGAAGTGGGCCAAAGAATAGCTATTATTTATAGTTAGGTCCCCAGAATTGCCACTCATCTAGAAAGACAAGCCTCTTTCAAGTCATCCATTGTAGCTTCAGAAAGCAACTCTCAAATCTGTCTGCCAAGTTGTTTCTTTTGATGCTTGAGAAACCTGAACTCTTAATGTTAATGTTGAAGATTTATAACTGTGGATTCTTTGTATTCTGATTTAATCCAGATGAAGTATCTGTCATATCTTGGACACTGGGTCAGCCCCTAAGGCATAAAGGTGACTGAGTATATTACAGTCCTCTGCTCTGCTTAGCAGAGGTAGCCAACCCCAAGGCAGACAATTGCAGATGGGAGCATAGAGAGGACACTGTGTGGTACTTACTTTATCCTGGAGGCTGTGTCTGCCAGAACCCATGAGTAAAGGCCAGAATTGGGGAGCAATCTAAAGTTTGAACATGTGTTTTGTGAACACTCCCCAGCAGAAACCGTTTTGTTCTGACCCAAATACTTGGCCCTTTGTGGTCAACTTCAATTAAAGGCAAGTTAATGCTCCTGAATGGAGCATGGCTTACCTTCCTCTTTAGCCCTTCCAGCTAAGCATGTTCTTCCCCCACTGTTCAGGTACCCAACTGTGTGAGACATTTGAGACCTGTGGGAATCACGGCCCCCCCCCCCGCCCCCCTCCCCCGCCCCGCGGCCCCATTCTCCCCCCCCCCCTTGCCCCCCCCCTCTAAATCTGGGGAGAATGGTCTGGAGAATTAAGTAAGGAATGGAATTCCAAACATAGAGTATTTCTTTGTCTTCTTTCCTCTGGCCTCAGGGCCTGCAGGGCAGGTTTCTGCAAGTTTCACTGTTTAAGCTGCTTTCCCCCAAGCTGGCAGAAAAGCAGTCTGGGAGAATGGGAGAGCAGATAAAATTAATCTCAATGTGCTGAACTTGGCAGGGGGTGAGACTGTTTGGTTATTCCAGAAATAGCCAAACTCCTTTGTTAATAAAGCAGATGATGAGCTCTTGGCCTTCAAGATAACTGCAAGGCAAAACAGCAACCAGCCTTCATTATTCACAAAACACTCTCCCTCCTGCCCCTTGGATTCCTTCTGTAATCTGCCCCAGGATTATTATGGAGTGAAGCTTCTAATGTTAGGAGGAAAAGTTTTATTAGTTTGTCCTCTGTCTTAAATTCTTTTCTTTTTAAAACTCATTCCAAAAAGTCTTTGCTTCACAGAGGTGAACATTGGATTTGTAGCCTTAGTGCTGGTATCTACTTTTTTTTTTAACATGTTTTTGGTTGTAGGGCTTAACTCTGGGCCTGGTTACTGTCCCTCGGCTCAAAGCCAGCACTTTACCACTTGAGCCACAGCGCCACTTCTGGTTTTCTGGTTTTAATTGGAGATAAGAATCTCATGGAAGCCGGGCGCTGGTGGCTCACGCCTGTAATCCTAGCTACTCAGGAGGCTGAGATGTGAGGATCGAGGTTCAAAGCCATCCCGGGCAGGAGAGACCGTGAGACTCCTATCTCCAATAAACCACCACAAAACCGGAAGTGGCGCTGTAGCTCAAGTGGTAGAGGGGGCTCGCCTATGAGCTGAGGGACAGCGCCCAGGCCCAGAGTTCAAGCCCCACGACCGACCAAAAAAAAAAAAAAAAGAATCTCATGGACTTTCCTGCTCAGGCTGGCTTTGAACCTTTATCCTCAGATCTCAGCCTCCTGATTAGCTAGGATTACAAGCATGGGCCACTGGTGCCTGGCGATATTGAAAGACTCCAATCTCAACACATAGGCCCCTTGTCTTACAGGGTGCATTAAGAGGCACAGATCTGGGCTGGGAAGGTGGCTCAGTGGTAGAGCGCTTGCCTTGCATGCCTGAGGCCCTGGGTTCGATTCCTCAGCACCACATAGGCAAAAAGAAAAAAGCCGGAAGTGGCGCTTTGGCTCAAGTGGTAGAGTGCTAGCCTTGAGCTGAGGGACAGCGCCCAGGCCCAGAGTTCAGGGCCCATGACCGGACCCAAAAAAAAAAAAAGAGGCACAGATCTGAGAGGTGGGGAGAAGCATGAGGTATGAGAGGCCTAAAGGGGACAAGATCATCAGAAACTGCTTGATAAGTGCCAGTGAAAGGCAAGGTGATCCTAGAATTCGGAGGAGGATGTATTAATTCCATTTTAGTTCTGTTAATACTGGAGGCATTATACACCAAACTAGGAGAGTTACTCATTTTCCTCTACCTGTGTGATTCTTTAACAAAACTACTGGGGATTGGCATATGCCTGTTACCCAGGTACTAGAGAGGTTTTAGTCAGTAAGAGTGAGACGAGGCAATTTAGCAACAACTTTCCTCAAAATTATAAATAATAATAAAACAAAATGAGCCAGGTGCTGGTGACTCATCTCCAATCCTGATTACTCAGAAAGCAACCAAGTGCTGAGCCTGATTCCCAGCTAGCCACCAAAAAGCTGGAAGTGGAGCTATGGCTCATGTGGTAGGAGTGCCATCTTTGAGGGAAAAAAATATAGTAAAAAACAGACCTAGGGACTGGAAATGTGGCTTAGTGCTGGGCTTGCCTAGCATGCATGAAGCCCTGGGTTTGATTCCTCAGTACCACATAAGCAGAAAAGCTGGAAGTAGTGCTATGGCTCAAGTGGTAGAGTGCTATCCTTGAACACAAAGAGGGTCACGGACAGAGTCTAGGCCCTGAGTTCAAGCCCAGGACTGGCAAAGAGAAAAAGATCTAGGATGACAGTGAACTTGCACAGTTCTCAGTAAGTAGTTGAGTCATGAGTGGCCCCATTTCTGACTCCAGGAGCATTTCTTGAACATTTCTTAGGAGGGTTAGCACTGCCTGCACTGCTGCTCATAGCAACACAGTAACGTAGGCATTAATATCCTCATTTTACAGCCCGTGAGATAGATAAGCTTGGAAAGAGACCAGGACATGCCATAATTCTCTCTGTGATAGCAATCTCTAATCCAGGTTTTGGCCCTAGTCTCTCTGATCTTAAGACAGAATGAATGGGATGAAATTAACAGAGACAGACTGGGGCTTATAAGGAATGATTGTACTATACAAGGTAACAACAAAGTACTTCATTCCCACATCACTAGAGACATTCAAGCAAATGCTAGAAAATCATTCAAGAATGTTCAGTGGTAAGAGTGAAGTGAACTATTAGAAAAAGGCAGAGGAAAACATATAAATGAAGGCTTTTACATATTTATAAACAGAAAAACTTTTTTAGAAAAACTAATTGACACTTAACCCTTCTGGCTACTCATATATTAGAAAGAATTTTCTCAGTCTTTGCTATTCAGACAGATTTAGTCCAAAAGAGGGATTTCTGGGGGGGGATGGGAGGGTCAGTCATGGGGCTCAAACTTAGGGCCTAGGAACTAGCTCTAGGCTAGTGCTCTAGCCCTTTGAGTCACAGCACCACTTCCGGTTTTCTGGTGGTTAACTGGAGATGAGTCTCATGGACTTTCCTGCCCTGGCTGGCTTTGAACCACGATCCTCAGATCTCAGCCTAGGATTACAGGTGTGAGCCACAGGCACCCAGTGAATACTTATTTGTATGTTATACAGAAAATCCAAAGCTATTTGTTTTTTTTCAAATAAATATACAGATGTTTAAGTAAGAATTTCTAACTTGCTGATGTGCCTTTATGTCAAAATATTTTTACAAATCATCTTTATTCACACCTGCAGAGTTATGTCTGCTCAGCTCTGAAGTTGATATGTGGTTGAATTCAGAAGGTATGAATGTTCCAGACTCTTGGGTTGCCAATGCTTTCTCATTTAAAAAGTAGGCCAAAGCAGGCACTTGTAATCCTAACCACTTAGAAGGCTAAGATCTGAGGATTGCAGTTCAGAGCAGCCCAGGCAGGAAAATCTGTTAGACTCTTATCTCCAATTAACTACCAAAACACCAGAAATAGTGCTGTGGCTCAAAATGGTAGAGCACCAGCCTTGAGCACAAAAGCTCAGGGATAGTGCCCAAGCCCTGAGTTAAAGCCCCTGGACTAGCATACTCAAAACAAAGATTAGTCTGGGTTTTTATCCCCAGGATTAGTAGTTTAAAAATGAATTGGACAGAACAAAGGCAGGCCACGTGACCCACTTATTATCCTGCTGATAATTAGGCACTGTGAATTCTTGAGTGGTGGTTTTTGTCAGGTTTCTTGTTTATTATTTTGTGTGTGGTTCTGGGGGTTTACTCAGGGCCTTGTGCTTGCTAGGCTGAATCAACTCTGAATCAGCTGCCCCTCCCACCCTGTTTTACACAGGTTATTTTTAAGATAGGGTCTTGCATTCCATATGGACACTTTTTTTGTTGACCAGTTTATCCTGGCACCATGATCCTCCAGTCTTAGCCTCCCATGTAGCTTGGTATGACAGACACACTTCTGTGCCCTGATATGGGTAAAGAAGTGGCCTTTTTTTTTTGGGGGGGGGGTCTAGTCGTGGGCCTGAACTCTGGGCCTGGGCGCTGTCCCTCAGCTCTTCAGCTCAAGGCTAGCACTCTACCACTTGAGGCACAGCGCCACTTCCGGCTTTTTTCTTTTTGCTTATGTGGTGCTGAGGAATCAAACCCAGGACCTCAAGCATGCAAGGCAAGCGCTCTACCACTGAGCCACCTTCCCAGCCCAAGAACTGGCCTCTTAAGTTGTTCTGCCAGGACTGGCCTCAAACTGCAATCCTTCCATTCTCAGCCTTCCAAGTAGCTAGAATTATAGGCGTGAGTCACCAGTGTCCAGCCCTTTGGTATTTTGGATTCCTAACCATGAAGTAAGAACATCTTCATAAAAAATTTTGTTGAAACATTACTTAAATAACAAATACACTGAAATCATTTTTACACTGTCATACACCACCACTGGGTTATGTTTAATATTAATAGGCTGGTTGCAATAAAGAAATGGCTTTTTCTTTTTACTTTTTTTGGGGGGAGGGGGGCTAGTCCTGGGACTTGGACTCAGGGCCTTAGCACTGTCCCTAATGCTTCTTTTTGCTCAAGGCTAGTACTCTACCACTTGAGCCACAGCACCACTTGTGGCTTTTTCTGTTTATGTGGTGCTGAGGAATTGAACCCAGGGATTTGTGTATGCTAGGCAAGTACTTTACCACTAAGCCACATTCTCAGCCCAACTTTCTCTTTTTAAAGAACTCCAAGCTTGAAGTAACTTCACTCTCTGGGTGCTTGGTGGTGGTAATAAACAGCCCTGGAAGGCAAGTGGGGAGAGTTAACGAAAGTGAGGCAAGGAGACCTTGTACCTCTAAGGCAATGAGGCACCTCCTGTGAGGTGCTTTTGGGTGGGAAGGAGAAATGGCCCCTTGTCATACTTGGAGCACTGCTGCATCTTGGATAGGAAAGAAGCAGGCCTAAGGAGAATTATTTAGGAATTTTGTCCACAGAGAGATGGAGGGTCTGCTGAGGGTTGGCTTTGGTATGAAACCTGGGCACTGAGCAAGAGGTTTGATGGAAGGTACAGGGCCAGTAAAGACAGCACAGATAGTCACAGCACTGCCTAGCAACTTCCATGGAAGAGGAGAATGAATGTGTATTTCAGTGTTGTGACCTCAAATGACCATCTGTATAATCCAGATCATATGGTGTTCCCTGGCATTTTGACCCCTAATTTCCCTTGGTATCTAATTTATGGGGTCAGTGCTTTGACATTTCAATGTGCTCTTAAAATCCAGCCCTCCAAGGAAAATTGTACAAGTTCACTTAACTCCACAGTCCCATTATACCTTAGGCTCTGTATATAGTTGGGCTTCTCATCCTGATTTTATATGTCACCTTCATACTATTTTGCAACCAAAGTGCATGTTGTATCATTTGCCCAAATCAATATTGCTCAAGGTCTTGCCTCCTCTAAGCCAAGGTTCTTGTCTCTAGCTTGTTCATAGCACATGGAGGAAATTTAGAAACATTGTTAGCTGATTAGCACTATCATTCCACAACTGATTGCACTCACATGTGGTGCCTGTCCACTGGAACTGTACCTTTGAAGGAGGTCATCAAGAGAGGGACTGCTTGTGGTATGGTGTTCTTGCTGTTCTCTCCAGGCCTCACCTCTGTTCTGATCTCCACTGCTTTGTTTCCTACTCTCCCCTGTGCAGAGACAGGGCAGGGCATTGTTCATGCACTGACCGACCTCAGCAGCCCCGGCATGACCTCAGGGAACGGAAACTCTGCCTCCAGCATCACCGGCACTGCCCCCCAGAATGGTGAGAATAAACCACCACAGGCCATTGTGAAACCCCAAATCCTGACGCATGTTATCGAAGGGTTTGTGATCCAGGAGGGGGCGGAGCCTTTCCCGGTACGGACTACTTCTTTTCCCCTCTCTTTTTTTTTAAAAGTATATTTTGGATGTATATTAGAATATTTTTACATATCCATGTAAATTTTCTGAAAATGTGAAGTTTGCTCTTTTCTTTGCTAATCCTCCAAAGAGTGTTGGAACCTTTTCTTTCTAGGATTAAGGGTATCCAAAGTCCTCAGTGACCAGGAATAATTGGCAAGACCCATTAGGTAGAGGGGAGTTACTTCACTTTGGGGTATTTAGTGAGAGACTGTAGATCTTGGAAATAATAGACCTCATCAGTTTTGGTGTCAAAACCTTGAATGGCAAAATGGTGGCCAGTTAGAGCAAAAGGAACCTGCTTAGCACAGGGTTCTCAAGATGTTATCAGAAACAAAGATAGGGGAGCCTGTTCCTTGGGCACAGCCTTGAAAGGAGGATGAATAAGATCGAAGGGCATTCAGAAAGCATAGTCAGAGGTCTCCAGTGCAATAGAACCAAAAGAAGCCAAGATGATTTTATTAGAGCACCCAGAGCTGGTTCTATGCAGTATGTTGCTAGGGCAGGCGGTTTGTTCTGTAGGTATGCAGAGCCTAGAGCCAGTACACACTAGCCTCATACAAGAATTATCTAACTGTTAGAGACGCCATCTTCCTGGATGCCATCTGCTTTTGCTCATTCTTTGGATCCATAGGTGGTTTGCGTAGACAGCAGAGAACTGGACTGACTTAAAATGGTTGAACTGCCTTCTCAAATGCCAAAAGACCAAATGGGTCCTTGTCCTCTTCTTGACCAAGGCCAGTGATAAAGAAATCCACAGAAACACCTTAGCTGTAAGAAACTAGGTCCTCCCTGGCCTGAAGAAACAATGGGAACTAGCTGGTGTCTTAGGCAGATGTGACTGAACGCCACACTGGCATCTCCCTAGAGTTAGATACGCCTTGTGAGCTGGCCCTAGGCCACCCAAAGGGGAGGACCAAAGAAGTGAACAAGCCAGCCTGAGGTCTGGCAGCCATGGGGTATAGCTCTTTCTTGTGCTCCCTGTGGCTGCATGTACCTCTGACTTCAGTAGGGCAGTGGTAAAGTGGAGAATAAGAATTCAGAAAAGGGGTGCTGAGTCTCTTTCATAAATACACTCAAATGTACAGACTTAGCCCTGCTCCTACCTAGTGAGCTCTGGGCCTGTTACTTGATCTGATACTGTAAGAAACCTCATCTCTGTCCTGGAAGAATAGATACTCTCCTGACCATCCTGGCCATCCACTGGTTCTGGACCAAAGCCATTCCTGTACTTTGGTGCCTACTGTTTCTTGCCTATGAGCTAGACAATAGGATCAGGCCTTGAGGGGGGGAACTGTGGCTGATGACATGGGGGGAGGGGATGGTGCTTCAGGAGGGATCTGGCATCTGCCTGGCTGCTTTTTAACCTGTAATTGTGATGAGGCTGCACAGCAAGGATGTGTTCTAGCTTAACCCTCCTGGCTTCCATGTCACCTGTCCTCTAGGTGGGACGCTCGTCCCTGCTGGTGGGGAATCTCAAGAAGAAGTATGCCCAGGGGTTCTTGGCTGAGAAGCTTCCGCAGCAGGACCATACCACCACCACTGACTCTGAGATGGAGGAGCCCTACCTGCAAGGTAGGTACCTGAGCCAGGGATCTCAGGCCTTTTGAGTTGACAGGAAGGGAAGGCCTATACTCCCCCTTTCTCACTGTCCATGGAGGACTCTGAGCAAGGATTCCTGTCCACCGAGCATTGCCACAGTCCATTTATCCCTAGAGAATAGGGAACCGTTTATCCCCTGCTTCTCCAGCCCTGCTCCAGCCCAACACTATCTTAAGAATTGTACTTCCTATGACACACATTGGCAAGTCCCAGGAGCAGATGTGAGGACAGCAGCAGGCAGGCTTGCCCTCCTCAGAAGCCTGCACTTGGAATGGGTGGCCCTGAAGTGTAGCAGTGGCCAAGCATGGACTATACTTGGCACACGTGAGCTGCTGCTTCACTCATGCTCATGAAGGAGGGTGCTTACTCTGCACACCTGTATGGTGCCTTAGGCTCACAGCACTCGGAAGAAGAGCTGTCTAGTTTACCATGTGTCCTTGCAAACTTTCCAACCAGGAATCACAGCCCTTCTAAAGCAAGTGGTGAAAGCACTTTAGTATGTGTCAGACAGACTAGACCTACTGTGTGTCACACCCATGGGAACATGAGGGAGAGTCAGGCGGAGTACAGAGGCCTGTGTTGGAGCTGTCACAGTCCTTCAGGAATTCCTCCCCCTCCACACTTACCATTTCTACTACTTTTCAGAATCCAAAGAGGAGGGTACTCCCCTCAAACTCAAGTGTGAGCTCTGTGGCCGGGTGGACTTTGCCTATAAGTTCAAGCGCTCCAAGCGCTTCTGTTCCATGGCTTGTGCAAAGAGGTGAGTGGCCTCAGCCCTGCTGCCATGTGCAGCACTTCATTTCTCCTCAGCATTTCACCTTGGAATCTTGCTTTTACACCTGTCCTCCCCCCAATAACTGTCCACCTTGGAGGCCATAAATGCAGCTCATCCAGGTGCCTATTTCCTTGACCCGCCTGGTGTAGCGTTCCATCCCTAACATACCAAGCCTAAGAAACCATATACCTGGAGGGAGTGGTGATATCAGAGAGGAGCAGCCTGGAGGAAGGAAGCAGCCCTTTAGCTGGGTGGCCTCCTGGGTCCTAGTGGTACCTGTTCTTCACCTGCTACCTCCTTAGGGAAAGCACTGCATCAGAGACTTTTGCCCAGAACGCTGACACTAGGTACAGTGTCCCTGTGATAACCTATCTTTAGGGACTGATGGGCATAATAAAAACCACTATGGTTTATTGAGAACGTGCTGCATGTCTGGTATTATGCTAGTCAGTTGGTATCTATGGCCTCATCTAC
Organism: Dipodomys spectabilis; assembly: GCF_019054845.1. Lineage (NCBI taxonomy): Eukaryota > Metazoa > Chordata > Mammalia > Rodentia > Heteromyidae > Dipodomys > Dipodomys spectabilis. The sequence goes on along the minus strand of NW_024870679.1, from coordinate 41,829,138 downwards.
AAAATAACTGTAGGGCAGCTGTCTCAATTGTATTTTTACTGTTGTCTGCTTTGTAGAGGTTGGAAAATTAAGACACAGTTATTCTGAATGTCATACAGCTAGTGAGTTACAGATTTTGGAATTTAGACTTTTCTGAACCTAAAGCCCTATGTAATCTCTGTGTCAAAGTAGAAGTGGCTGAGCTTAAAGTTCAAAGCCCCAAAGGTAATGTCTGTGTCTCAGGCAGTGGTACCCTGCCTGCTGTGCTGGAGTTCTTGTCCTCAGCCCTCAGCCCCTGAGGCTATGCTAGAGGTAGTCGGGGCCCTTTACACAAGCTTCACCTGGCTTGTCCTGCTGGACAGTGGACAGACATTTCCTGGCACAGGTAGTTATAGTAGAGTGTGTCTAACATGCTACAAGTGGTTGTGTAATACATCAGTGACAGTTCCTCGTGTCACTGTGACACCGTCCTTACATGGTGGCCCAGAGTCTCCAACTAGCAGTACATGATGGAGTCAGGATTCAAACCAATGAATAGTCTCAATTTTGCCTAACAGCTTGGCTGTTCTTATTCTGACTAGCACCCAGGAGCCCTGAGGTAGCTCTGACTTCCTGCTTCCTTGTTCTGACAGGTACAATGTGGGATGCACCAAACGAGTGGGACTTTTCCACTCAGACCGGAGCAAGCTGCAGAAGTCAGGAGCCACAACCCATAACCGCCGTCGGGCTAGCAAGGCCAGTCTGCCACCACTTACCAAGGATACCAAGAAGCAGGTGAGAGGTCCACTTCCCACAGATGCCTACCATCCTCCTTTCTGACCTGACCCTGACACCCTGTTCCCTTCCCACAGCTCATTACTGCACGCTTCACACTGTCTTCCATCCCACATTGGGTCTCATAGGTGAAGCCTTCCTGTGCCTCTTAGTAGATCCCTTACAAAGTACCTTGCCCAGAACCATCCCCATCATGCAGTTGAGCTCTACCCTTGACTTCTGGGCCCAGGAGATTGGACCTCCCCTGCAGGCCCTCTGAAAACAAGCTGTTTAGGTCACCCCATCACACATGGAGGGCTGGGTGAGATGACAGCTTCCACATTTTGCCACATGGACACTGGAGCACTGAATTTTTGGAACTTCCCACCAGCAATCTGGGCATTTGTCCATTCAGTAGTTTTCAGTCCCAGTTCCATGCTGGGAACTCTAGTGTGGCTAAAGCTCCAAGGACACAGTCTTAAAGGAACTCATAGTCCTGTGTGACCTTTCTTAACCTTATGCTCAATTTTGCTTACGATGGTGGTTTTTGTCTTAAAGCATCTAATGAAAAGCCTTGGTCCAAAGTGAACATGCGTAAAAAGTTCCAGATGCTCCAGGTGTTCATGCTGTTCCAAGAAGTTCATAGACCCAGAGAGCCCAGATTTAAAAGGTCACATTTAAAAGAAAAGGTAGACATTGATATCACTTCAGGACAGTGCAAAGCATGGGGGCAGTACCGGGGATGATTCAGGTTCAGCGATGGAGCAGCAGAAAGGTACTGTTTGATGCAGGAATCCAGGATGCCATGGTGGACTCAGAAGAAAAGGAAGACTGTTTCACTGCCTTTGCCCCTCAGAGCTGCCAGTGGTGGCTTGTTCCCCTTCTGAGGAAAGCTGTTTCTTTCTGCTCCCAGTCAACAGGCACTGTACCCCTTTCAGTTACTACTGCCTTGCAGCTGACACACAGCCAGGAAGACTCCAGCCGTTGCTCAGATAACTCAAGCTATGAGGAACCATTGTCACCCATCTCAGCCAGTTCGTCCACCTCACGCCGCCGACAAGGGCAGCGGGATCTGGAGCTCCCTGACATGCACATGCGGGACCTGGTAGGCATGGGGCACCACTTCCTCCCGAGTGAGCCTACTAAGTGGAACGTGGAAGATGTCTATGAATTCATTCGTTCTCTGCCAGGTAAAGGCCTGTCTGGGTCAGCACAGAATGGGAGGGAAGGACTGATGGAAGTAGTTCAAGATAATAACTCAGTTTCTAGAACTAGGAGGCAGAAATTAAGTACACAAGGCTTCTGCCCCTGAGAGCTTATATTCTAGCCCAGAAAAAACCTGAGTAATATTCCATAGCTATAATGTAAAATAGATACTGACAGGGTAAATGATTTGTGCAAAATGCAGACCCTCTCTGGGGGCAAGAGGAGTGTCAGGTGGGAGCATAAGACATAAAAATTAAAAAAATTTTCAAGTCATACTGACCAAAGAGCTGCCCATGGGAGCAGCTGGAGCAGGGGCAGAAGTCACAGAATACCAGTGCAGCTGTGTAGCCCTTAGGACAGAGGTCAAGTACATCACACCTGGAAGGGCAGATCTTACAGCACTCCAAGATGTTCCCAAAGAGGACTTAAAAGACTCTTCTTTCTGCTACTCTCATCCATCCACTGCCCAAGTCAGGCATTGATGGCAGCCACAAGCCTGTAACTCAAGAGTGGAGGATGCTATAGAGGTTGGGAGCAGACTTCAAGCCACATAGAACTGGGTTTAAATCCCTGCGTTGAAACTTAACAAAGTATATGTGTTGTCTACATCATCCAGATTTGTCATAGTGTGGTTACTTTAGATAGATAAGGACTTTGGAAGGGGCAGTTATGCCTCAAGGTCTGTTTTTGAGCTGAATAGTATATGAGCCTTACCTGAAGACTCCTCGGAGCCCTTGGCTCAACCATCTTCTCTCTTTTTTTTCCCCAGGGCCTCACACTTGCTAGGCAGGTACACTACCACTTGAGCCATGGCCCCCAGTACGTCTTGGTTTTTTAGATTCTTCCCAGGATCAGCCTTAGACTACAACTGTCCTACCTATGCCTCCCTTATAGCTGAGAGCCCAGGCATGCCCCTACCACACCCAGATTGTTGGTTAAGATGAGGGTCTCACTTTTTGCCTGGGCTAGCCTCCAACCATGATCCTCCCAGGTAACTGGGATTACACTATGCTTAGCTGTCGTGAAGCCTTAATAAAACACCTAAGATCCACCCCTTCATTTTACATGTATACTGAGTTTTCTTGACTGTTTCATAATTTCAGCAGTGTTTGCCATCTGGAGAGACCAGGAGCTCCAGAACCAGCAAATACTGGCTCCCTGTGCTAAACAGCTTTGCCTTATTTTCCTCCTCCCTTTTTTACTATGAACAGCAATTCCATCACTATGCCTACCAAAAAATCTCTGTAGCTAGTGCTCTTCTGTTCATTAGGTGCATGTTATCACCAACGGTGTTGTCAAATTCTCTATGTCATAACAATATCAAATTGAATTTGTTTCTTCAGACCTCCGTTAGTAGTTTCCTCTCTCCCCTTAACCTCCCAGTAGTATACTCCATGGCCATCACACGTCTTCTCAGGGTCTCAAGACACCTTAGATATTCAGGCACTCCAGCTGCTACCCTGCCAGTTCCAAGGCCACAGCCATATAGTTAGAGGTTTTAATCTTCTCCAAAGTACCAAAATTGTGTTGGTCATCTGTCACTGTGATATAAATTACTCCAAAACATAGTGGCTTGAGGGGCTGGGATAGTGGGCTCAGTGGTATAGTGGTATAGTGCTTGCTTTGTTTGCATGAGGTCCTGGGTTCGATTCCTCAGCACCACATAAGCAGAAAAAGCCAGAAGTAGTGCTGTGGCTCAAGTGGTAGAGCGCTGGCCTTGAGCTGAAGAGCTCAGGGACAGCACCCAGGCCCAGAGTTCAGGCCCCATGACCGATGACCGATCCCCGCCCACTCCCCCCCCCCAAAAAAACATATATATATACATAGTGGCTTGAAAAATATTCACCTAGCAGTGCTGCAGGCTAGAAGTATGCAGAAGGCTCAGCTACGCAGCTCTGGCTGGGGCTCCTAGGTCTCGTAGGGTGTCAACCAGGACTGCAGTCTTCTGAAGGATTAGAGCTGCTTCCAAGCACTCACATGGCAATTGGGGCTGGTTTCTGGTAAAAGGCCACAGCTGCCCTCCACCAGGACCTCTCCTAAGAGCTGCTTGAGCTTTCTGACCTGGTGGTTTGCTTCCTTCGAAATAAGCTGCCTAAGCAGGATGCCAGTAGCTCACACCTGGAATCCTAGCTACTCAGGAGGCTAAGATCTGAGGATGTTGGTTCAAAGCCAATCCCAGAGCAGGAACATACATGAGACCCTTATCTCCAGTTAATCATCAAACAGCTAGGAGTGGAGCTGTGGATCAAGTGAGTGCTAGCTTAGAGTAAAAAAAAAGCCCAAGACCCTGAATTCAAGCCCCAAGACAGGCACAGGAAGAAAAAAAAAAAAAGGCAAGTTTTCCTGCCTTCCCTGATTGAGCATAGAAATCACCTGTGGTCACTTGAGGAGCTTCTAACTGGTGAGCTTTGTGCGGAGGTCTGGACAAAGGCATGCATAAGGAGGTAGGGATCCTGGCTCCCTCCACAGTCACTTAGCCTCTCAAGCTTCAAGATAAGAGAGTAATACTGTCCTCAAGATACAATTCTGAGTGTTAGACCAGAAATATTCCCCAAGTGGAGAGACTGCTGTGAGTGAATCCTTGGCTCTCACTAGTGCTGTCTTTGGTGTTCCTTCCTCCTCAGGCTGTCAGGAAATTGCTGAGGAATTCCGTGCCCAGGAGATTGATGGGCAAGCTCTGCTTCTGCTCAAGGAGGACCACCTGATGAGCGCCATGAACATCAAGCTGGGGCCTGCTCTGAAGATCTATGCCCGCATCAGCATGCTTAAGGACTCCTAGGGCTGGTGGGGCAGCAGGGTTCTGGCCCAGAACTCCTCCTCCCCACTAAGCAGAGCCAGACAGACATTCCTGAGGGGCCCGGAGGTGGGGCCAGCCAGAGGGAGGGGGCTCTCCCTAGGGGCATAGCTGGTGAGGTGGTCTGGGTGCCTCCTCAATGGCTCTCAGGGGCCTTTCTTTTCTGTGGGAGGGGTAGAGAGGTAGGTGGCACAGAAGATGGGGCTTTATGCTTGTAAATATTGATAGCACTGGCTTCCTCCAAAGTCCCAATACTCTAGCCCAGCTCTCTTCCCCTCCCTCCGTCCCCCGTTTTCCAGGGGGTTATGGTCAGGGCTTCCCAACCTGTGTTGGGTTACTTCCAAGGGCAGCCAGCAGGCCTGGAAAGGCCTCACAGCCCTTGCCTTCCTTCCTCCTGCTTTCTCCAGGCCTGGTTAGCCTTCCGTTGCCAGCTTCTCCCACTTCAGCCTGTCTCTGCAGCAGGGGGCTCCCCCACCCGCTGCCCCTCTGCAGGTGGAGAGAGAGAAGCTGGACCCAGTTTGGCCATGCCTGCCGGCACAGACGCCTTAACGCTGTGTGTATGTATGACTGTGTGACTGTATGGGACCTGGACTGGCAGACGTGAGCTGCCCTCTGGCACCTCCAGGTGTTTTGTAGCAAACAGCCACTTAGTGCTTTGTCCTGGACTCCTCTCAGCCTGAGGATGGGGAATAGAAACGAAGGGCAGCCTCGAAAAGGGCAAGATCAGAAAGGTGGAGATTGGATGGCCAGGAGGTCTCAGAAAGCCCTCCTCACATGGTGACACTTCCCAAGTGCCCTGCTGTCTCCAACAGCACTGAGAAGCTGTGGTGAACACCACAGTAATCTGGCTATCCACCCTGGCAGTCCCAAGATAGGGCCAGAGCTCTGAAGGGAGGGAACAGCTTGGAGGCACTGGGTGGGGAGGCACCCTTGAACCCCTGCTCCCACACTTCTTTGCTTGTAACAAACTTCCTACAGCAGGTACAGCTAACTGAGAGGCAGGGCAGAGGGCAAGGGCCTGCCTCTGACTTGCCCTGTCCTTACCACTCCTGGGGAAAGTCCAACTCTCCCCAGCTCATTCTATTCCTCACCCACGCCCCCAGGCAGGGTTGGAAATGAAGGACTTTTTTAAGCTTTTGTTTGTTTTTTAAAAATAAAATCTGTAAAACCTTGCTCTTTGGTGCCTTTCTCCTGTACACATGGCTGCTTCCGCGCAAATGGTTGTTTGCTCACAAGGAAGAGGGATGGGCCAGGGTGGAGGGGAGGGAGGGAGGCTGTCTTAACCATAGCCCAGCCCCTTGGTTCCTGAGCTAGCTGGTCCAGACCGAGATGCTCCTACCCTCCAGCAATGCTTTTGGACACAGCTGACATCCCGAAGAGCCCTTGAGACAGCTTGCACTTTGCAAATGTTTCCTATGATTAGGACAGAGAAGACAGCTAAGGCTTGCATGGAAGAGGATTATTCCAGACCCAGGCAGTATGAGCAAGGTCAGAATGCAGTGCGACAGTGCCAATGATTGTGTTAGCTGGCCTGGTCAGGGGAGGTATGAGCAGCCAGCAGTGGCGGGGCTGGCTGGCCCTGTCTTTGAGCCAGTCCGGTGCCGTGTTATGGGAGGTTGGAGTATACTCTTCACCTACATACCACAGGTGGAAGAGAGCTGCTACCCTGTATTTAACCCTGACCAGATTATTCCTTAAGGGTCCTGTTAAGAATGTGGGTTTTGAGGCCCAGCCCCCACCCTCCTGATTGATTCAACCTCTAAAGGAGGATTAGGCACTGTAGTTTTTAAGAATAGCCAGGACCAATGGCTCACTTCTATAATCCTAGCTACTCAGGAGGCTGAGATCTGAGGATGACAGTTCAAAGCCAAACCAGGCAGGAAAGTCCATGAGACTCCTATTTCCAATAAACTCAGAAAAAGGCAGAAGTGACTCAAGTGGGAGAGCAGTAGCCTTGAGCAAAAGAATTTCTTCTCAGTGATGGCACCAAGTCCAGAGTTCAAGTCCCGGGACTGACCAAAAAGAAAAAAAAATGTAGCCACCAACTGGAGGAGGAAAAATATGGTGGGACTAGAACCTGGTGGTGCAAAAGGCAGGGAATGCCAGGAAGTAGGACCCCCTCCCGCACCCCCAGAGGACCGAGCACAGTCCTGGAGCTCACACATGTGCACGGTAAGGAGGAAGGGAGGGAGTTGCCCACCTACCTCTTCCCTTTGGGCTCAGGAACACAGGCCCTTCCTGTACATGGGCACTTACTAGCCTGAGCATTCCAGACCTCTCATTTTTCCTTTCCTAGGAAAAATTAAAATCTGGCCCCACCTGAGTTTGCTTTTCCATGGTGAATCTGAGGTATGTGGTCAGATGGGTATTGCAGTTCTTCACTCAAGACAAGGCTCCAGCCTGATGTAGGTTTGACAGGTGTTCATTGGAATATGTTGTATACATACTCAAATTATAGGCATATGTATCTACAAAACACCTACACTTCATGTGTTTATCAAAAGCATGTGAGAATTATTCTGACTTTCGATTCTCTGTTCCTACTTTTATAGTCTTGGTCACCAGGCTCTTGGACCTCTAATGGGACACAACTTTTAAAAACACCACCAGGGGCTGGGAAGGTGGCTCAGTGGTAGAGCGCTTGCCTTGCATGCATGAGGCCCTGGGTTCGATTCCTCAGCACCACATAAGCAAAAAGAAAAAAGCCGGAAGTGGCGCTGTGGCTCAAGTGGTAGAGCGCTAGCCTTGAGCTGAAGAGCTGAGGGTCAGCGCTCAGGCCCAGAGTTCAGGCCCCACAACCGGACCCCCCCCCCCAAAAAAAAAAAAAAACACCAGTCCTGACCTTATCTGACACCCCCCTGGGTGATGGGTACATATACTCCACTTTACTGATCAGGTAAAGGGCACCAACAGAAGTGAATTGCCCAAGGTCATTGGGCCCAGTGCCATTGGCTTTAAAGGGAGCTGTCGTAAAACTATGCCTCCTGGGACCAGAGCAGCCTGCTGCGCCCCTGCCCACTCAGGAACTGGACACTGCAGGAGCTCCTGGATCATAGGGAAAGAAGTCAGTACAAATAGTTCAGTTCCTAACAACCTGGACTGGCCTTGTGAAATCCACCCTTTTCTAGGAGATCAGCCCCCTGTGGCTTTTTGTACAGAAAGCATCCAGGAGCTAATTTCTTCTGTTCAGCCACACCACTGAGTAGGTCCCTCCCAGGGTGAACCATCCCTGATTGTATCTGTGGGTGTGGTTCCTGCGGCTGAGGGTCTGGGAGGAGCCATTTGTCCCAGCAGCTGTTCCCAGGAGCAGGTCATTTCCTCCCTGGCTCTGAGTTGGGGAAGTTCAAGACAGAGTGTCTAGCTGGCTTCTCCCTATGGCTATCAAGGAGAGACTCAGGTAAGAGGGGACCCCACCAGGTGGGAGGTGGAAGTAGAAAGGGATCCAGAGGGATCAGCTGAGTCACAAATCCTGCCTGGGAGAAGGAGGTTCCAAGAAGATACACGTGGGCTACATGGTCAGGGCAAGGTGCTGTCCCAGGAGGCTGTGAGGGGGGTGAATTGCCTCCGAGCTCCTCTCCTTCCGTCCTTCACATAGGCAGACAGCAGCCACCAGAGGTGCTCACCACTAACAGCTCCCTGTCCCTACTGGGACTGACTGTCCAGCTTAGGAACCGAGTGCCTCCTAGCCCATCTGAAAATGGAGAGGGGGAGCAGGGGTTGGGAGGGGCTTGAATATCCACCTTCAGATGGAGCTGGGGACGAACAGGTCCTCTGGCAGATACCTGACCAAGGAATGTAGAGTGGGTTACGCAGGCACCTCTGTGGGCAATCACTCCAGACGGGGTCGTGGTGGGGTGAGAAACAAGAGTTGCTGGTAGGTCCTGCCCCACCCCAGCACCCCTTCTAGCCCAGCCAGCTGATTTCACCTGTATACTCAGGGTCAGTTCTTCCCGGTTATAGCCTGTGCCTCCAGGAGGTAAGCCTGAGATATGCATGAGATAAAGCTGCGCTAGCCACACCTGCTTGATGGGGGAGGGACTAGCTAAGATGGTGGGGACAGCTGCTCAGGGCACGGAGAGGCCTTTCCCTATCCCTGTAGCATGGCAGTCTTGCCAGCTTCTGGTACTACCGCCAGGACCCACCCAGGAGTCTGGGAGCCAGAACAGCACAGCTACAAGGGGGTTGGGGTGCGTTGGGGGTGAAAACACAAGGCCACCTGGAGGGGCCATGGGTCCTTGGGAGAGCAGCTGTGGTTTGGACTAGGCCTGGTCCTGTGGAGCCCCAATGCCACCCTTGAGGTCCCACTCCACAGTCAGCCCCACCACCGACCAGCCGTGTAAGCCACAGCAAGTACTTCAGCCTTTCTGAGCCGCCCCTCTCGGTTCCCAAGGTAAGAACCCTAGCCTCCACCACCTGCAGTATGGTCAGATTTTATCAAGACTGTAGCCGAGTGTTTGCTCCATGTCCACTGTTAATAAGTACAGACTTGCTCAACAAAGGTGTACTGGTTTGGGAAAGAAAGTGAAGACAAAGCATCCATCCGTGGCTTCATTCACTTCTGAATGGATGATTGATACCCCCAATGAGGGGGCAGGCTCTGGGATTTGGCGCCAAGACTACAAACTAATAAACTCCTGGAAAGGAACAGCTTGTAGTTTGGCAAGAGCTAGAGGGAAGGTTTGTTGAGGTAACAAAGGAGCATACTGGGTGGGAGTGGGGGGCCAGGAGTTGAAAATTAAGGAATGACTGGCAGGTGATGGAAATAGCCTGGAGAAAGATGGAGAGACACTAAATTGCAGGAAGCTTAGGAAACTTCAGAGTGGGAGGAGGGTGAATGATGGGGGGGGGGAGGCGACAAGGAATTTTACAGGAAGGCAGGGATGTCACAGAAAGCATGGGGGGGAGGGTAGATGTGAATGTAGAGGATTGGCCATGGAAGTGGGAAATGCTGTGTGTTTGTATAGTGTGTGAATGTGTGTGGGATGTACATGTGTAGCACATGGGTATGGTTGTGTGTATGGTGTGTATGGTATGTGGTGCGTGTGGTGTGTGTATGTGTTTTGCATGGCTGGCAGGCATATGTGTGTGGGTTGTGGTGTACATGTGCATATATGTGGTGTGTGTCTGGTGTGTGGGGTGCATGTGGTTTGTGTGTGTGTGGTATGTATGTGTTTCGTGTGCATGTGTGTGTCTGGTGTGTGTTGGGTATGTGTATGTGTGGTATATATGGTGTGAGTGTGTCGTGTGGGGGGGGGGGTGGGGGGGTGTCCAGCACCTGGGCTGTAAGGAGGAAAATCACAGGATGACACCAGAAGGGAGTTTCCTTGAAATAAGGGAGAAAGCAGCCACGGAGAGGTGTTTGAAGTCACTGGCAGGTAAACCTGTCTCAAAGACTCTTCAGTTACAGTTAAGTGTTTATGCAGGACCCCTTTTCACATTCCCAGTAATGCCTGCTGCTGGTACTCTGACCTTGAACTCATCTTTCACCCTCCTGGCCACCAAGTGCAGGCTCTGTTGTCCAGTCTGATTGCTTTCGAATAGTGTTTTGTTTTCTTTAGTAAATAAAAATGACTCCACTGATCCTTAAGATAAAATCTGAGGCGCCCAGGCCTGGAGTGCGTATCCTGTGGCCTGGTCTTGTTGGTCCCCGCAGCCTGGGCTCTCAGCATTCCCCACCTGTGCTCTACCTCTGCTCCAGCAGGACTGCAGCTGCACCTTCATACCAATTTCATGGGATATATATTGGGTTCTTGATTACATTCTCCCTCCCTTCTCCTCTTGTCTACCTTTCCTCTTGACCCCATCCCACCCCTTTCAAGTGTCCATTTCCTGGCATCTTATTTTACTGAACTTTGATTTTGCCTTTCTAAGGAATTACACTATTTGAGTTCTCCCTTGAATCTACCATATTTCAGTTAATATGTTTATTATATACACTTGCATACACCCAACATATTATAAGTTTATAAGCTATCTCTAGTTTCCACACATAGGGGAAAACATGTATCTTTTGTCTCTCTGGACCTGACTTCACGCTTATTTTTTTAAATTATTAAGGTGTTGTACAAAGGAGTTACTGCTTCATAAGTCAGGTATTTAAAATTTTTTTATTGTTATTATAAAGATGATAGAGGGCTTATAGTTTATACTTTTTTTTTTTCTTTTTTGCCAGTCCTGGGGCTTGAACTCTGGGCCTGACACTGGTCCCTGAGCTGCTGCTGCTTTTTTTTTGTCGGTCATGGGGCTTGAACTTTGGACCTGGGCACTGTCCCTCAGCTCTTCAGCTCAAGGCGAGTGCTCTACTACTTGAGCCATAGCGCTACTTACAGTTTTCTGGTGGTTAATTTTTTTTTTTTTTTTTGGTCGGCCGTGGGGCTTGAACTCTGGGCCTGGGCGCTGTCCCTCAGCTCTTCAGCTCAAGGCAAGCGCTCTACCACTTGAGCTACAGCGCCACTTCCAGTTTTCTGGTGGTTTATTGGAGATAGGAGTCTCACGGTCTCTCCTGCCCGGGCTGGCTCTGAACCGTGATCCTCAGATCTCAGCCTCCTGAGTAGCTAGGACTACAGGCGTGAGCCACCAGCACCCAGTTTGGTGGTTAATTTAAGATAAGAGTCTCACAGACTTTCCTGCTTGGGCTGGCTTTGAACCTCGATCCTTAGATCTCAGCCTCCTGAGTAGCTAGGATTATAGGCGTGAGGCACCAACACCTGGCTGTCCCTGAGCTTTTGCTCAAGGCTGGCACTCTACCACTTAAGCCACAGCAGCACTTCCAGCTTTTTCTGTGTATGCAGTACTGAGGAATTGAACCCAGTACTTCATGCATGCTAGGCAAGCACTCTACCACTAAGCCACATTCCCAGCCCTTATACCTCTTTTTAAGAGTAGGGCTTTCTAGGCACTGGTGGCTCATGCTTGTAATCCTGGCTACTCAGGAGGCTGAGATCAGAGGATTGTGATTCAAAGCCAGCCTGGGCAGGAAAGTCTGTGAGCCTCTTATCTCTTTGTTTTTTGGTCAGCTGTGAGGCTTGAACTCAGGGCCATAGCACAGTCCTTGAGCCTCTTTGTGCTCAAGGCCAGCATTCTACCACTTGAGTCACAGCACCCCTTCTTATTTTTGAGTGGTTAACTGGATATATCTCACAGGCACTTTTCTGCACAGCCTAGCTTCGAACTAGGATCCTCAGATCTCAGCCTCCTGAGCAGCTAGGATTACAGGTGTGAACCACCAGTGTCCAAGCAGGAAAGTCCGTGAAACTCTTTATCTCTAACTACCAGAAGACTGGAAGTGGAGCTGTGGCTCAAAGTGATAGAATGCTAGTAGCCTTGAGCACAAAAGCTCTGGGACAATGCCCAGGCCCCGAGTTCAAACCCTACAACCAACAAAATAAAATACTCATTTTATAAGCAAAACCTGCTACCTTGTTCTAATTTGGATGTCTTTGGTTACGGGTGACAATGGGTGAGGATTTTTCCATACTTTTGCCTACTAAACGAGCTCCTCCCTTGAGGATTTACCTGTTGGTGCAATGCAGACACTGTTAAAGAAGGCTGCCATGTTTTTTGTGAGATGGCTCTGCAGGCTGAGTCGGGGGAGTTCCTGGAGTCCAGGAGAGAAATGAGCAATCCTGGGTCACCATGGAGGCCGCTGCAGGAAGAACAGGAAGGGCAGAGGCAAGGAAGCCAACCCAACACAATCTGGGGACTGACCATGTTTGGTTGCAGGAAAGAAGGGCCTGGCTGAATGCAGGTTCTGGCTTAGTCAACTGAATAAGTGCTGGGAACGTTGGGAGGGGGGAGGAGTAGGAGATACACATGTTTGCCGGAGCCTGCCGGCAATGAAAGGGAATCCTGAATTAGGGGGCGAGGATGCAGAAAAATAAAGACATAAGACAAAGGATGGGTCGGGAGGTCTGCAGCTCAAGACTGTAGCACCATTTATTTTTAACTTTCCCTAATATATACTATTAGAAGTCAAGAGGTAACATAACGTTATAATAGTCCAGAAAAACAAGGAAAATTTTAGTAAAAACAGAGTGCAGTAAAAACAAGACAAGGTCAACTGGTAGAAAGTAAAACAAACTCTGTAGACATAGCAAAGCAATCCTGGGCACCTGGTGTTTGTAAGCCAGTTCCTTGTACTTGTCTTCAAGTGAGCACCAGGGTCAAGATGACCTTTAAACTTTACTGTCAACTCCCAACATCTCCCCTGTCTGTTTAAAGAAGCAAACCTGCCTGTCTTAGCCTGCCTGTCTTAGGTTGGGTGGATTACCTTGTCTGCCTTACCCGTCATTGGGAACTTCTTCAGAGCAAAGCTGAAGGCCCTGTCTTAGATTGGTCAGACTGGCACCCCCTCTTACCCGTCTCTGGCTACAGTTCCTCTCAGGGGGAATTTATTTATATGGAGCTTGATCTTATGTAGCTGGCTGGCTAAACTCATAAGAGAGTTTTGCAGTGCATGTATAATACAAGGAAGGCATAGAAAAACCATCAGCAAAAGCATTCCCAGGCCAAGCAATGACATTAACAGTCCTTTAACATAAGTCAGGGAAGGGATATAGCATTGAAATTGCTTAAACAGTTTTTTAGCAGTTTTTGCCACTTTAGAGTCCAGAGGTAGGGCTTGTGTAGTATTATGAGCAAGCTGATTAAGATAATGGGCAGTTTGTACATTTTGTGTTAGTGCCACAGCAGCAGCAGCAGGGTCTCTCAGTGGCTCCAAGGGACTCTTACACCTTGTGCTGGGCTGTAAATTTCTACACAGACTGGTTAAGGATACAAGTAATACATAGGCTTGGCAGGCTGTGGCCCCACTAGTTTTTAAGACTATTTAGACAATAGCCCAGGACAAATTACCAAGATGACAACCTTTTTAACTAGATAGTTCTTTTAATAAGGCTGATTTTCTAGGCAGATATAGAGGGCTCAGGCCTGTACTACTATTTTCATGCCTTTTTCTTCTGCCACATTTTTTTTTTTTTATGACTCTGGTCCTTTGTTCTAAAAAGAGGATGATGGGCGAAGATTCATCTTCTGTAACTTCTTCAAGCTGACTCAGGGGTGTTGATCCTACCTAGCCAGGAACCTATAACTTTAGTCTATTTTACAAAGAGGTTACAAGGATTAGATGTCATTAAGAACAATATTTTAACTTCTGACAAATGCACAGACTTTTTCTCCGGCTACAGCAGTGTAGCTTGTTTAGCACTCTGGTTTGTAAAAGCATCTTTAGGAATGTGACCTCTAGTGACCCTAACAATGTCTAAGTCACCTGTATAGGCCTTTAGACAGATGTTAATAGAAACATACTCTCAAGGTTTACAAACCTTTTTTCTTGAGCAGATAAATTTTATGTAGCTGGAGTTAGCTCAGAAGTTACTGCCAATTAGGGCTTTTGGCACATACAGGGGTTAGGATTTAAACCATCCCCCACATTTTGTAACTTTAGCTTTTTAGTACTATCACAGATTACTAACAAGTGTCTGTCCCTACAAGGTAGATAGTCATGGACATTAGGCATGCTTACAAACTATCTTCTCATGACCTCCTGGCTCAGACCAATTTTTGAAGGGCCAAGCACAAATGACTCTAGGATCTGACATTTCTGCCATCCAAGCAGTGGCTTTACTGCCTCTGGATGCTCCTCCATTGCTCTTGTCCCAGGAATGTCTTCTCTACACTGGGATAATTGCCTCATTGGCATTTCCCTTAGCTGGTCGCTGGACTTGAACATGGGGCCTGAGTGCTGTCCCTCAGCTTTACAGCTCAAGGCTAGCACTCTGTCACTTTGAGTCCCAAAGCAACTCTGCTAGCGCTTTTAGCACTCTGCTGGCTGAGTAGAGGTGACAGTCTCACAGAGACCTTTTTTTTTGCCTGGGCTGGCTTTGAACCAATTTGTAGATCAATGAGTCTTATAAAAGGCCACTTTACTCCAATAAAAGCAACAAGGTGGTCAACATAGAAGTAGCTTTTAAGCATGCTCTTACCTGAAACTTATTAAGAGCCAAAGTTACATCTGACAAATTTATAAGAATCCTCTGTGCTTTGCTCTTGGCTTGCTGGAAACTTAAAAAACCTCTAAGAACAAACTGGAATAGCAATTAAGCAATTAATTTGGTAATCCTAATTTTTCCACTTTGAGGCAAATGTTAAGAATAATTTTACTTTTAATCTTTATATCCAGAAATCCATTCCTAATTTTTTAAGCCTCCTATAAATCTTTTATTATTTTATATTTTAGTTTTTAGTTACATTTAAAAAGAAATCCCTTAAAATCTTGAGGACAAGTGCCACTCATTGTCTCTTGGCTGCTTGTTTTAAAACAGATACACATTAAAACTTTTAAACTCAAATGACAATTTTTTCTTACTGTAAGAATTACAATCACCATCACTGTACCAAGAAGCTAAACTTAACACCTTTATGACTTTTAAAAACATATCCTAATTGTAGAACATCATTGAAAGCAAGTCACATTATACAAAAGCTTTTTTTAACCCTCTTTTTAAGTCCTAGGGCCAGTTTTAACAATACTAATCAGATCATCACATCACTAATTTTTACCATCATTTTTCTAGTATTTATCTATAGAGAAAAAGGACAGAACAAAGCTGGGCCACTTGGCCCCTCCTGTAGAATGGGCACGCACCTAATCTCACTCTTTAGGGTTAGATGAACTGCGTTTGTGCCAGCTTGTCCTCTTTCACCGTGCGTGGACTCCTCCCATGGCCCGTCCCACCATGTATGGTATGACCAGCTGAACTGCACTTTTGCCTGTTCACCCCTTACCTCTAAAGATAGATCTTTTTTTGGCTTTTAAGTTTTTTCCTTTTCTTATTTCTTGGTTCTTGAATGAAGATACACAGTTTTAGACAGACAGAACAGGTAATGTCTTTGACGGTGTTAAACAAACTTTTATATTTAAACTTCTAATATTTATCCCCAAATTTTAGCCAAGGGAACTAAATTCCAAACAGCAATGCATTTTTGTTAAGCCAGATAACTTGATTACAGTGTAAACAGCCTTATGCATTTTAAAATACCAGATTTTTTAATTTTTTAAGTTAAAGAATCCTTAAAAGGTCTTTAAAATTTTTGGTAATGTCCAAACCTCATAACCTTTTGAATTTTAAACTTAAACTCACCCAATTGTTACAGCATGCTGATAATTCTTATCTTAAACATGTTCACAAACACATACAAAACACACACAGATCTTAAAGCGCGCAAAAATCAAAATCAGTTGTACGTACATTTAAAACTGGTACCAATTCTAAAACAGAACTAGACAAGACAACAACCAAAGGCTGAGTTGGGGGCTAATGGGCCCCCAGTTTAGCCCTACCTCAGAAAACACACCGAAGTAAACAAGACAAACAAGTGGCCACAAAAACAAAATCAGGTCTCAGTGAATGGGGTGACATCTCACCACCATTCACAAGTGGGACTCAAGTCCACTTACCAGGGGACTTGAACTCCCTCTACTCACCTCCAGAGGATTTTTCTTTTAGATTCCTGCAAACGTTGACCCAGGGGCCTTCTAAGGTGGAGGAGAACTTCCAGTCATCTTGGGGCAAGGGAAAGAAGTCCCTATAGGCCGTCCCCTCAGACTGACAGGTTTTCCCCCATGCTCAGACTCCCTGGGCCAAGGCCCGAGGCTAATATCTTGTTGGTGTCACTTGCAGGTGGTCAGTAGCAGTTTTATCCGGCTGTGAGTTCTCCCTGCTGACCCTTTTAAGTTATTGTTAGATGCTCCAGGTTTCTTACCCCCTACCACCCCCCCCCCCACTTTTGGATCCAGAGAGGGTGGAGGAGGTGGCAGTGAAGGGTAGAAAGGGGGGTCAGTTTAAAATGTAAGTAAAAAAGGAGGAGCTAGAGAGAAGCAGATATTGAGGGGGGTTAGCCAGTCTCCTCCGGGCTCTCGAATCAGGATGAATCTGAGAGGAGAAACATTCCAAGAATTCCAGAATACATACACACAAACATTGAGACAAAACACATTTACAGCGCGCGCGTTGTAGACTGTCAGACAGAAAGTGCCAGACTATAGACGGGCCCAAATGTCCGCAGTAGTGGATAGTTTACCCTGATGGGAATCCGGGGGACGTCTCCCACCGACCCAGTTGGCTGACTTATAGCGCGTCCGCCAAGACTCTTGCCAACCCCAATACAGAACCTGCAGGCTACACAGATACCAGACAATTACAAAGCAGCAATGTTTTAACTTACCAGCCATTTGCATCATAGTGTACTTGAATCCTTTTTTCCTTTTTTTTTTTTTTTTTTGGCTAAGTTTTTAAACTAATGGTTCCTTCCTCCGAGAACCAGGGGTATACTTCCTCAACAAAGTGAAAGAAACATTCTAACTGACTCTGTCTAGCTCTCACTCCTTGAGCATGAAGCATACCCTTGAGAGCCTGCACATATAGCGTGCGGCTGTTACCTTGCTCCATAATTTTTTACTCCCGACTATACTCTCTCCCGCTCTCTATTTTTTGGATGTCCTCTTACCTTAGCGAGGTCCTCTGCTTTGATCCCAGGTTTTCAGGTCCCTGTTCGGGCGCCACTTGCCGGAGAATGCCTGCAACGAAAGGGAATCCTGAATTAGGGGGCGAGGATGCAGAAAAATAAAGACATAAGACAAAGGATGGGGTCGGGAGGTCTGCAGCTCAAGACTGCAGCACTGTTATTTTATTTATTTTTTAGCACCGTTTATTTTTAACTTTCCCTAATATATACTATTAGACGTCAAGAGGTAACATAAGGTTACAATAGTCCAGAAAAACAAGGAAAATTTTAGTAAAAACAGAATGCAGTAAAAACAAGACAAGATCAACTGGTAGAAAGTAAAACAAACTCTGCAGACATAGCAAAGCAATCCTGGGCACCTGATGTTTTTAAGTAAGCCAGTTCCTTGTACTTGCCTTCAAATGAGCACCAGGGTCAAGATGACCGTTAAACTATACTGTCAGTTCCCAACACATGTTCACACCAGACTCCAAGGTGGTCCTCAGAGATTGTCCTAGACATGTATGGTGCACAGCAGTTGAGTGACAATAAAGAAAGGCTAAAGTAGGAGTGTCTGATGCCTTCTTCAGAGACCTAGAGATGCAGTCTGGAAGATTATAGTGTTCAACGTCTTGCTTAGCTACGTTTACCCAAGTCCAGGGCAGCCCTCTGCAGATGGGATTTGGTAAGATGGTGGGTAACAAACAAGGCCACCTTACAGGGGAGGAGACTGGCATGCAGCAGACCTTGCCCAAGTGCAGAGAACTAGTAAGTGGTGGAGCTGGTATTCAAACCTGGGGACCAGGTCCCAGTGTTTGTGCTCCTTACCTTGGGTCTCCAGAAAATTTTCAGGATTTGATTCCTTCCTGGAAGAGCAACTAATGGGCAAATTCCAGTATCCACCTCCTCTAGCCAGGACTGAGCTGTGGGGAAGGAAGTTCAATCCAGGCTGGACTGGGTTGGAAAAGATGTGATCTTTGACCATAGTCAGTCCAAGAACTCAGCTCTACATCCTAGACAGCTCTCTTTACTTCTAGCCGCCAAGCCATAAATTCCTGTGTCCAGGGAAGAAGACGCTCCTGACCAATATCAGTCTTCTCCCCACCCAGACTAAGTGCCCCAACCCCAAATAATATTCCTATCATCCAAGCCTGCCCAGGCCATGCCTGCAAAACTGCTAGCCCAAGGAAAGGGTGAATCAGGGCTCCTCACAACCCTGGTGAGGTAGAATAGGCTCTCCAACCCAAGGCATATGAGGTGACTAGGCAAAAGGATGGGAGATTCACTTCTTCTTTTCTCTCTCTTTTTGTCAGTCATGGGGCTTGAACTCTAGGCCTGGGCACTGTCCCTGAGCTCTTCAGCTCAAGGCAAGTGCTCTACCACTTGAGCCACAGTGCCACTTCTAGTTTTTTGGTGGTTAATTGGGAGTTAGGAGTCTCACGGACCTTCCTGTCCAGGCTGGCTTTGAACCCTGATTCTCAGATTTCAGCTTCCTGAGTAGCTAGGATTACAGGTGTGAGCCACCGGTGCCTAGCTGAGATTCGCCTTCTTATTTCTTCTTTTTCCTTCCTCCTCGTCATCCTCCTCACCCTCTTCTTTTTCTTTTTCCTCCCTCCTCCACAGTTGTATAGTTCATTTTTAACATAGTGTCTAGTGTCACTGCTGCATTTGTTCACCCTTTGTCCCTCCATTTCTGTGCTCCCCCTTAACTCTCCCCAAACCAGATAAACTTACATATAAGTCAAAAATACAGAAATCAAAAAACAGTGACAAAGGAGGAACCCCTGCCCCTGGCAAAAAAAAAAAAAAAAAACCCTCAAAAAAGCAATATATAAAAAACCCTCATTTCCATTTTTTGGAGTTCATTCAATAAATATCATTTTATATGATCATATGCACATAGCTATTGAGCCTTTGTGATCCTTTCCTAAGAATATTCTCCTCTGGTCTCTGTGAATGTCTAGAGTCCTGTATAATTTATCATGTCCAAGTGTATTTTTTTTTCTTCCTTCTTCCTTCTCCTTTCTTCTTATCCTCCTTCCTTTTTCTTCTCTCTCTTCCCTTTCTTCCTCTTCTCCTTCCTCCTCCTCCTCCTTCACCTTCTCCTCCTTCCTTCTTTCTTCCTCTTCCTTCTTCCCTCTTCTTCCTCCCCTCCTCTTCCTTCACCTTCTCCTCCTCTACCCCTTCCTCCTCCTCCTCTTATTCATCCTGTGTTGCTAGAGATTAAAGCTCAGCAGGCACACACTCTACCACTTGAGTCATACTGCAATCTTTTTGCTTGTAGTTTGATTTTCAGATAAAATCTCAAGCTTTCCCCAGCCGGTCCTTGGGACTCAATCATCATACCTCCACCTCTCAAGTAGCTGCTGGGGTTATAGGCATGAACTACCATACCCAACCCAGGAGGGAGGTTCTCTAAGTAATGAGATGAGGCTTGAGATCTATATAGCTCAGTGGTAGAGAGCTTACTTAGTATTTGTGAGTCCCAGCATTTTGTAGTCCAGCACTTACAAAAAAAAAGCTTTTCAGCTCAGATGGAATATATTACCTCAAAAATGAGTAAACCTACAAGGTACAAAACAAAATGTCCACTGTGCTATCTGTAGGGAAATAGAGGAAGAGTGAGTGCTGCCTACTGAATTTGGGTGCGTTTGCCTATACCAAGACCTCCTTTGGAAGGATGTGGAAGAAACGTAACCCTGGCCACCTCCATGCAGAGGACCAGGATGGACTCTTGACACATCCCTTTGCCTGTTGACAAATCCATACTCAAACATCAATCAATAAAAGGAAGCATTAAAAATCAGTGATTTCCCCTGTGTATGCAAGTATATAAATGAGTTGTTGATGGCCTTTCCCCCCAGGGCAAGGAAGAGACTCTTCTGGCGGCTGATGTTACCTGCAGGTCTCATAGGCCTGTTCCTGTATGGGTTGCCTGTGGTCAGGTATAACCCTTTTCCTCCAGCACCTGAAGTGGGACCACCAGGCCCAGGGATAGAGGGTGGAGGTTGGCTCACCATGGGCAAGGATCCCTGTGGGCTTATGCTCCTGAGCAGGTGACATGCCCCTTTCTGCTCCCCTGCCCCCCAGGTATCTGGAAACCTTCATCCCTATGGGTGTCTGCCCTTCAGCCATAATGCCCCTGCTGAAAGACAACTTCACAGGTGTCCTGCGTCCCTGGTAAGGAGCTACCATCCCTCTCAGAATGGCCACAAACCTACCTATGCCCAGGCCCTGCCTTCCTCTTATCCCCACCTAAGTGCTCCACTTGCCAACCCAAGAGGCCCCATTGATCACAATCCTCTGTCTGGATGGGTTCTGACCTAGAGGCTTTTAAGGGCCCAGCCTGGGGAGATGACTGTGCATATATCAAGCAGGTAGGTGAATGCAATTGTGCTTCCCATTCCTGCCCTGTCCAGGGCTCGGCCTGAAGTTCTGACCTGTACCTCCTGGGGCGCTCCCATTATTTGGGATGGCACCTTTGACCCAGATGTAGCCCAGCAAGAGGCTAGAAGGCAGAACCTCACCATTGGGCTGACTGTCTTTGCTATAGGCAGGTAAGGCCTGGCAAGGGAAGCAGTGCTGTCCAGATAGGGAGTGGGATGGGGGTGTATGTGTATAAGAATGTCTTGAGCCTGGCTCCTCTGCAAGGGAGTTCTAAAGTACAACTAGGAGCTACACCCAGAGATCTTCTCCCCTCGTCTCCTCCCTGGAAAGCAACACACAGAACCCACCCACCACACATGGCCAGGTGCTCAGAACTGTGTCCTAGAAGGACCCTGTCTAGGAGCTAGAGCTGGTCTACATGGAGACACTGGGTCTGTGGTGAGGAAATGATGGAGTCTTTCAGGTGAGTGGGGAGAAGTCGAAAGGAGAGCAACAGAGGGAGCAAGGTACCTGATGGAGATCAATGGCTCAATTGCAGAATCACAGCCTGATGGAGGAGAGGAGTAGAGAAGAGGGGTGACAGAGGGGTGACTGAGGAGTGGCAAGGTCACCAGATAAGAGGGCTTGGAGAATCAGCTTTGGGGGAGTGCAGGAATCAGAGGTGGAAGAACCAGGGACTCACACTGGGGCCTCACAGTATAGTCTGGAACTGGAATGCAGATGATAAACAAGTCGGGAGTAGTCACAGAAGCAGGTGAGTGAGGAGGGTGTGGGGTAGAATCACTGCAGGTAGAGGTCAGGGAAAGAACAGGGGCCCAGGTAGTGGACAGACCCCTGCAAGTATGGTGGGTGAACCATGATAGATGGGAGGGGGTCTAAGACCAGTGTACACCTTTCAGAAATGATAAAAAAAAAATAGATGCTTCCTGACTGAGGGTGGCAACTAAGCCCTCAGGCCCATGAGACACAAGAGAGGTCAAGTCCAGGGAAATAAGGGGAACATTTGTGGTGCTGGGACAGGCTACTGTGGAAGATGTGAGTTACTCTTTCAGGAACTGACAGCATAAATAAAAGTTAAGAATTCTGTTACCAGGTACTCCAGACAGCTAGCTGCTCTGGGATCCTCCTCTGACTCTGTCTACTACACTAGAAGGGGGAGAAAGCCTGTGTGGCCACTGAGACAAGATGGTAAACAGGACCTAGGGGTGACCCATGGAGCAGGTGAGCAGAACTGCTGTACTATTTAGGACCTGGGCCTCTCCATTACGGAGGCTGAGCAGAGTGCCCTGGCACACTAATCCTAGGGCCAGAGTATGAAGGAACTGAAATTCTAGGGTCCCAAAGTCCTAGTTCCTGGGATTTTGAGACTTCCAAGATGTCTGATTCAAGTTTCCAAAACATTTCTACCAAGGATAAAACCAGTGCAAGTGAAAGCTCAGGTTCCAGTGTCAAGCTAGGCTCATATCCCTGCTCTACCATGTACCAATTGTGTACACTTATACAAGTTACTAGGAGTATTTTATTTATTGTGGTATCAGAGATGGAACTCAGGAACTCATGCATACTAAGCAAGCACTCTACCACTAGAGCCAACCCCCTCACCTTGAACTCTTGAAAAGAATAATGCTCATTGACTCAGAAGTGTCTTCCACTTGATAAATACTTAAAAATATATTTGGTAGTATTACTATTACTTTAAACTCTAGTATCTCAAGTTATCTAGGGATACTACCTGTACAGTATTACAAGTACTCCTGCTGTCAGGAATGTCCACAGTCAGTGACTTAAGACAACAGATTGTTCTTGTAGCTCGTGATTTATGAGCAGAGGATTCAGACAGGGGCTCACTTGGGGCAAAGTTCTTCACTGCTACCAAATGTTTGATTCTCCACTGGGACACTAGCAGCTGAAGACAAGTAGGACCCCGCCCTTCATGTGGGCTCTCTATGAAGCTGCTTGGGCTTCCTCCCATCATGGCAGCATCAAGAGCTGAACCCTTTGACACAAACAGTGCAAAAGAAGTAGACACAAGTGAGGGAAGGGGTAGGGTGGGAGGAATGGGTGATACTGTTAAAGGGGCCTACACTGATTGAGATGCACTGTATTCAGGAACTGCTTTGTTTATGAATGCAACTTTATACAACTGCTTAAAAGATTAAAAGAGGTAGATGCTGCCAATCCCCTGAGGTCAACCCATCCTCACACCCTTGGTACTAGTCAGGAGAAAACCAGTCAACGAAGAAACAGAGCAGCACCCCCACCCCTTCAGAGCAAACAACTTGGGGCCTTCCCGTTAAGGGGAGGCCACCCCCAAGGTTGAGAAATTCCAGGAATGGGTCTGAAGTTGCCAGAATTGGTGTGGGCAGGACTGGGACGCCTCCCCCGCCCCCCACGGTGGACATGGTAAGAGTGTGGGGGGGGAAGGGGGACAGGAGGGAGCAAGGTGGCCAGTCCAGGATGACTGTGGTGACCCCCCCCACACCTCCCCATCCCATAGGTACTTGGAGAAGTACCTGGCGCGCTTCCTGGAATCAGCCGAGCAGCACTTCATGGTGGGCCAGCGCGTGGTGTACTACGTGTTTACTGAGCGACCGGAAGCCGTGCCCCACGTGACACTGGGCACGGGCCGTTGGCTGCGTGTGGAACACGTGACGCGGGAGCCGCGCTGGCAGGACGTGTCCATGGCGCGCATGCGCACGCTGCACGAGGCTCTGGGCGGGCGCCTGGGCCGCGAGGCGCACTTCGTGTTCTGCATGGATGTGGACCAGCACTTCAGCAGCGCCTTCGGGCCCGAGACACTGGCCGACCTGGTGGCGCAGCTGCACGCCTGGCACTACCGCTGGCCGCGCTGGTTCCTGCCCTACGAGCGCGACACGCGGTCGGAGGCGGCACTGTCGTCGGAGCAGGGCGACTTCTACTACCACGCGGCCGTGTTCGGGGGCAGCGTGGCGGCGCTGCGCGGGCTGACGGCGCACTGCGCGCGGAGCCAGCTGCGCGACCGCGCGCGCGGCCTGGAGGCGCGCTGGCACGACGAGAGCCACCTCAACAAGTTCTTCTGGCTGCACAAACCCGCCAAGGTGCTGTCGCCCGAGTTCTGCTGGGCCCCCGCCATCGGATGGCGGTCTGAGATCCGCCACCCGCGCCTCCTCTGGGCTCCCAAGGAGTACAGCGTTGTGCGGGACTAGCGCGCAGGCCCCGGCCCCGGCCGCTAGGGCCTGTGGAGGGGGATGACAGGAGGAAGAGACCCTGAAGCCACTTGAATTCCCTTTCAGAAACCACGTGGTGCTTTGGTTGGCAGAGACAAAGTGGGGGGGGGGGGAGCGGGGGGGGGGGGGTTGGAGGGGCGCTGGATCCCTCCCGTGTGCCCTTCCACACTTTCAGTTGTGAGTACAGGCCACCGTAGCAGGGCCTAGGCCAGGCAGTCCATGGACATTTCACCTCTGACTTTATGGAATTCAGTAGGAGGGGATGTTTTAACCCCCACCCACTTCTTTTTTAAATACAGGGATACTGAGGCATTAAGAAGGAGGACCATCACGGACCTGACCCAGGGATGTAATGAAGTCCTAGCGATAGATACTAGTAGCTGGAGAGCCAGCACTAACCCCTCTGAATGTGAGCCACCAAGGGAAGAACACAGCTGGTCAATACTGGGGCTTGAACTCAGGACCTGGGCACTCTCCTTTAACTTTTTTTGTTCAAGTCTAGCACTCGACCACTTGATCCGCAGCTTCACTTCTAGCTTTTGGGTGGTTAATTGGAGATAATAGTTTCATGGAAGCCAGACATGGGTGGTTCACACCTGTAATCCTAGCTACTCAAGAGACTGAGATCTGAGGACCATGGTCCAAAGCCAGCCCAGGCAGGAGAGTTCCCTTGAGACTCCTACCTCCAATTCACCACCAGAAAACCAGAAGTGGTGCTGTGGCTCAGAGTGAGGGAAGTAGAATGCTGTCCTTGAGCAGAAAAGCTCAGGGACAGCACCTAGGCCCTGAGTTCATGCCCCACGACCAAAAATTAAAATATTAAAAAAAATAAGTTTCATGAACTTTTCTGCCCTAGATGACATCAAACCATGATTCTCAGATCTCAGCTTCAGCGAGAATTGTAGGTGTGAACCACCCATGCCAAGCTCAGGTTTTTGAGTTTCTCTTCCTCTTTACTTTGCAATATTCTCCAACTCTAATAACCCCTGGACCACTGCAGAGCTGACCACAAGCTAATATGATCTGAATGTAAATCCACTCCTAAGCTGTGTGAGATGGAGTTCCTCACTGGGGCTGGTGACAGCCAGCTTCTTTCAGGAGTGCCAGGATGTTCTAGAAATATACCTCCCCCCCCCTTCTCTGTTTGACCCTTTTCTTGCAAGTTCATATGTACATGGGATTCTCCAAAGAACAATGGTTTGTAGATTGACAGGGGAATGAATGGCACAGGCAGATGTTTCCTGGGCTTTGGGCAGCCATGTGCTACCTATGGACATCTTCCCAAGAAGGGAGAGAGGTCCCAGGAAGCTGCAGGGTTGATTGGGGTGGGAAGCCTTTTGGGAATAGTCCCTTCCTATGGAGCACAGAGGCCTAAAGAAGGGACAGAGGCCATAGGGCCATCTGAATCTGAGGCAGATCTGCAAGGTAGGAAAACCTTTCTGCAGGTACTTTCCATGGCCATGACCCCTGTCCTTAGCACCTGCCCAGAGGGACAGGGTGTTCAACAGTCCTTAAGGGAACCTGTGAGAATCAGATTCAGTCCCCTGAGTCCCACTGGTACATGCAAAATCTCCTGTCCAGGTGTTCCCTTCTGCCATGCTAGCTGACTTGCTGCCCCAGAAATTCCTGCATAGCTTCAGTTGTCTTGGAGTACATCCACATTGGGTAAACTAATGATAGCAGAGATGATGCGTGTATTTTGGGGATACTCATGCTGTGTGTACATTTGACTTGTATTAATTCACATCCACCTTTAAACTGGCTACTGTTATTTTACATAAGAAGGAATCAGAAGCCGGCCACCCAGTGGCTCACACCTGTAATCCTAGCTACTCAGGAGGCTGAGATCTGAGGATTGCAGTTCAAAGCCAGCCTAGGCAGGAAACTCTGTGAAACTCTTATCTCCAATAAACACCAGAAAACCGTAAGTGGCACTGTGGCTCAAGTGGTACTACGCTAGCTTTGAGCTGAAGAGCTGAGGAAGAGCACTCAGACCCAGAGTTCAAGCCCCATACTGACAAAAGAAAAAGAAGAATCAGGCACAAAGAGGTTAAGTAACTACTCTGATATTATACTAGCAACTTAAAGTCAGAACAAATAGGAAAATAAACTTGACCAAAAGATGTAAACTGTAAGTCAGGAACTGAGGTTATCTAGTCTCCATCTGTTTCTGCCTTTTTCTGCCTCTTTTGTTCTCCTGCCTGTGTAAGTCTGGCTCAAAACAGCCACCCTTTCCCACAACTAATTGGTAAATCTATAAGAGTCTACCAGTTCAAGTGCTCACTGTCTGCTAACTTGCTCCTGATTCACAGAGTGGAGAAATCTAAGGAGACAGCTTTATCTCCTTAGAGATACAGAAATAGTAACTGCTTCTTCAGCGAGTGAGGAAAGGAGGGAGGGAGGGAAGGAAAGGGAAAGGAAATATCTGACTGATAACATTTGCCATTTTCATAAGCCAGGATTGCCGTTACTTACCACTGGCTGCATCTACGGAGTCACAGAGTCAGGTGTCCATCTCTGGCCAATCAATTGGAACTGGAATAGAGTCATGTGATACAAATATGGTTGCCAGACTCCATTCCTTTCTGGTATAGCAGGTACCAAAGATCAGCTTCAGAGAAACAGAAAAGGCCTGTGAAGTTGCTAAAGACATGCTGGTTATGTGCTTGTCACTGTTAGAACCAGGTTAAATTAAACAAATAGAGTATTAATTAGACCAAGGAAAAATGAACTTTTTTAACTGGAACAAACAAGTCCCAGGTAACCTGAGAAACATAAGAACAGACCTTAGGAATGGAACAAACTAAGGCCTGGCATTTACTAAAATTTGAAAATGAGTAAGAATAGGATCAAACTTGAAAGGCAGGATCTCCCTGTAGAGAAAAACTCCAGGACAGTCATTAAAAGGAAAAATTCCAAAGATAAACACTTGAAGTAATTGTGAATTAAATACCAGGTTGCTGGAATTCAGTAGGTAACAGTGAAACTCAGAAACAGCCAGAAAACCTGGAAGGTGGTTTGATTTTGGAGTGTGATAAGAAATTTTGTATGTGGTTTTTGCTTTGAGGACTTATTACTCTGCTTATAGAGAGCGTAATTGCTATTTCACTAACTTGCTTCTTTGATGGGAAGATTTGGGATAAGGACTTTGCCTTGTGACTTACGGCCATGGTTATTGGAATGACTGGAATTATAATTGCCAGTTTGTACCCACTAACTGCTAGCTCTGCTTCTGTAACTTGCTTCTTTGCTAATTGTGAAACTACCGCTGGCCACCTGCAAGTGGCACCCCTCCCCCATGGAGCTTGCCTTCAAATACCCTGAGCTATTTGACTTTATTGCTGTTCTTCATTGTCTTCGCATAGTGAGGGGCAGCCGCTGTGGCAATTGACTGAGTGTTGGGGTGTTGAGGAAATCAGGGTACTATAATACACTTCCATTCCCCCACTGTAATGGTAACACACTGTGATGGTTTGAATAGAAAGTGGCCTCTAGCTGGTGGGTCCAATCATTGAGAGGAGACCAGACCATGAAAACTCTGAGTCCATCCATAAGCTAATCCACTGATGGGTTCATACTTTGGTGGCATTATTGGGAATTAGAGGGAAGTGGGGCCTAGTGGAAGAAGAAGGTCATGGGGGATGTGCTGTTGAAGGGGTAACTTGACCTCAGCTCTTCCCTCTCTTTGTTGCCCAAATGTGGTGAGTTGAGCAACTTTGTTCCTCTATAACCTTCCCTCTATGATGTTCTGCCTCACCACAGGGCTAGAAGCAATGGAGCCAACCAACCATTGGACCATAACCTCTAAAAGTGTGAGCCCCAAATGAACCTTTTCTTCTTTAAGCTGTCTCTTTTTGGTATTTGTCATAGAGGTGAAAGTCTAGCACAGAAAATTGGTACCAGAAGTAAGGTTGTGACTGTGACCACTGATCAAGTAGTTCCAAAACCTTTGGAATTAGTTTGTGGCTGGAATTTGGGAAAGGTAAGGAGGACTTTGATTGGGTGCATCTATGTATATATGGAAATAAAGACAGTGAAAACTTCCTTTTTACTACTAATATATGCTAACAAAAATGAGGAAAAATAATAAACCAAATGTTTCACACTCTGATTAGGAAATGTGCCCTGAGAGCATCTGAAGAATCAACATTACAGGCTTAAAGGTGTGAAGGTACATATTTCCTTAAAAGATTGCTTTAAGAAGAAAGCTACAAGCTGGACACTGGTGGCTCACGCCTGTAATCCTAGCTACTTAGGAGACTGAGATCTGAGGATCGAGATTCAAAGCTGGCCTGGGCAATAAAGTCTGTGTGACTTATCTCCAGTAATGGTAACACACTGTGATGGTTTGAATAGAAAGTGGCCTCTAACTGGTGGGTCCAATCATTGAGAGGAGACCAGACCATGAAAACTCTGATTCCATCCATAAGTTAATCCACTCAGAAAAAGCTTAAAGTGCCCCGTGGCTCAAGTGGTAGAATGCTAGCCTTGAGCACAGAGAAGCTCAGGGACAGAGCCCAAGCCCTGAGTACAAGTCCCAGGAGAAGGAGGGGTGAGGGGAAGGGGAGGGAAAAAGGGAGAGGGCGGAGAGAACTACAGGGTACTCTGCTCACAGAGATCTAGGGAAGTTCAGCCATCCACTCACTCAGAGGCCATAGTAGCCCTGTTCAAGGAGGCTTGGCAACTGCTCCAGCTGGAACAGACCTTATTATCACCCACATGATGCTAGTTTTGAAGGCATTCAGAGCACACGAGTCATGGGACTATGGAGGCTCCCACCCAGATTTCAAAGCAATGTCTGGGAGACAATCTCCTGGTATAGCACTGGGAGAGGCTGTGATAGTGAAGCTGCAGGCAAGAGGCAGTAGAGACCCTAAAAAGTTAAGAGATGCCAAGAACCACGACACTTCTACCAAGGAAAGCTGTGTAGGGCATAAAACCAGTCCAAGAGAGGAGACGTGGCTTGCAGGGTAAGGTTACAGATGAAGTGCTGCTCAAGCGCTTCAGACCTTCCTGGGAGTCAGAACGTGCAGCAGCTGCTATGGGTACAGGACTTAATGTGTGCCATCCTGAGGTTTAGTCTAGCTTTGATGTGATCCTCTCTCGCTGTTTAGTCTCCTGTCCTCCCTTTGGGAATGGGAATGTTTACACTCTATGCCACTGGGCCTCGCCGCCCACCCCCCCTCATTGAGACTCTGAGCATGAACATTTGAATAACATTGGAACCACTGAGGCTTTGGGGACTCAAGAGCTAAATTTGAATGCATTTTCCATCTTTAGATAGACTGGAGCCAGAGTGGAATGAGGGCCAGTGTGGTTTGAACATGAAATGTTACCTACTGGCTTGTGTTGAAGGTTAGTTCCCCAGTTGGTGGTTGTTTGGGAGCTGGTGGAAATGTAACAATGTTGAGCCTAGCTGGACAAAGTAGGTCACTGGAGGCGGGCTTTGAAGGGCATACCCTGTCTTCTATCTGTCATGAGGTAAGCAGCCTCCACCATATACTCACCACCTTGACATCCAGGCTCACCTCAGGCCCAGGTGTGACAAGACCAAGGGACCATGGATTGAACCTTCCAAAATTGTGAACCCAAACCATGATTAAATAGTTTCTTTTAAACAATTCCTCTCAGGTATTGTTACAACAAAAAAGTGTGACATACCCTCTGGTTACATTAGGGAGGCATGCTTCAGATGAGGGCTTTGCTCTATTGTTCTAGTATGCAGAACTAGGAAGACCCCATGAGTCTTTTGCTAAAGGACTAGATGGCTGCTGGAAACCTCGGAGCTGAGGCCAGAGATAACCCCACAGGTGTCTGAAATGCTGACTCACAACAGCGCCAAATGGAGAGATAAGAGTCACATCTTTTGACTCCTCTCAAAAGGAGCTCCACCACTGTCCCATTGCATAACTCAATAAACTCTCATTAAATTAGACTTCCCTATCAGTTGCAGGGAAGCCTTGACACACAAATACTTTGAGGGCTCGAAGTCCCCAGCGATAAACTGCACAGTGAGTTGTGGCTGGGCTAGTTCCGTCCTCCACATTGTGTTTACACAGGCCCATGCCCTGGATAAACTGGGGAGGGAGGAAGAACTAACTCCTGCATTACCTCCTTGGACAACTGGTACATTGACACCGCCCAACACACACAGAGTGCAATTTCTTGAGCTCCATCTTCTACACTAGAAGAGCTTCTACAAATCAAGTACTACCAACAGCCCCCTAGAGGATGGGGTGCTCCTGAGGAAAGGGGAAGTGAGACTCACTGGTGGACTCAGCATAACTACAAAGGCTTCGGGAGATGAAGACCTGGTAAGTGCATGGTCCTGAGCAAAAAGTCTTAGCTTGCTACCTCCTTCCACAGGGCCTTGAGGCATTCTGCAAAGGACTTGGCCCACAGCAAGCGACCATCTCTTTTTCCTTCTCAAGGGAAAGGTGCCCCACCCCACTCTTGCCACACAGCACACCACACACCACCACCGCCACCCAGGTGCAGGTACAGTTTATTCTTCACAACAGAGAATACAAAGAGCAGAGGGTTGTAATCCTTGTTTCTTGTCCCCTAGTCTTCTTCCCCCACATTTGAGTTTTGTCTGGCTCCCCCACTCCCATTTTTAAATAGAATGCAAACATCTCTCCTGAAGTGTCTGAAGGGCACCTGGCCTTGCCTCCCTGCCACCAAGATGCAAACCGAGTAGCCAGCAAATGGTTTTCTCTTTTTTAATAAGGTATCTAGTTCTAAATACGGTGGCCTGGAGGTCCCATAGAAAAAAAGCAAAGGGGTGTTAACAGTATTATAACAGCATATTTACAGGGTAGTAACATGCGGACAAAAAGCTACAATACTGAATATCAGACGACGCAAGTCAAACAAAGGGACAGGGGTGGGGGTGGCAGAGGAGAGACCCCCCCCTTAGGAAAAGAAACCCCAGGAAACGTTAAACTGGTAAATCAATGGCGAGTTAAGGCTTAAAAAGTGTATAAAAATAACAGGGTTAATATTCAAAACGGAACTCCAGATACAGAATATATAGATGAGTTTCTGTCTAGCTTTCTTTTTTTTTTTTTTTCCCGGGGGGATATGGAGGGGCTTCTCCGGGCTCTGTACATGGTTTCTATATACACGGACACGCATGGCTTTCAGATTTGGGTGTGTCTGTGGGGGGCACGGGGCAGGGTCTGCTCCTGGGCTGGAACCCTCTCCAAGGACCCCTTCCCTGCTGAGGGGCTTGGGCCTGGGCTGGGATCCCCTTCCCACGCCCCCTTCCCTGGGCCCTGTCCCCATCTGGAGGAAATTCTGGAAGGGGGTCAAGTCCCAAGCTCCAGTTCCTCCCCATGCCCCTGCCCACAGTCTGGGGTGGCGGGAGAGGTAGCCGATTGGTTTCCTGGCCAGCACCGAGGTAGACTGGGGTGATCTTCAGGGCAGTAGGGGAGGGGCCAGGTCTTAACCAGGCCACCTACCCCATTTCCCTGGGCCCGCCACCTACCCATCACTGCACCCTTTGGTCCTGCAGATCTCCTGGCCCCTCTCCTCTCCTCTCTCCACCTCCTGAAGCCTGGGCAGCCCTGGCAGCAGCCATATCTTCTGCTCCGTGAAGCCCAGGCATAGCTTCGGAAGATTCAAACTGGGGACCCAGGGCTGAAGGGCTCACTCCAGCCACCTCCTGCCCCCTCCCACCTGGGTGGTCCCCTTTATAGTCCAGAACCCCAGGCCTGAGCCTTCTCTCTAGACCTGAGGCCATGGCCAGAGAAGGATCCACGCTGCCCTCTGGTTCTCTGCATCCATCTGTCCGATTCATTTAATTTCTAGGTCTTAGCAGCACCAACGTCCTGGCCAATAAATATCTTTTTTTTTTTTTTTTTGTTATTAAAAAAAAAAAACCTTAAAAAAAAAAAAAACAGTGAAGCAAGTGAAGGGTGGGGAAACAAAAAGAAACCAACAGACAGGTTCAAAGTGCTCTGAGATCCTCTTTGGATGCCACCAAAACAGTCCAGAGTCTTGCAGTTGGCCTGGCTGCCCGGGAGCTGGACCACGCAGGAATTCTGCAGACCAAGCCTTCGGCGGGTTGGGAAGGTCGCAAGAGAGCTGGGCAGTTCCTAGTGGGCCCCTGTGGAAGTCAGGGCCTGATGCTGCCTGGGTCTGTGTCTGCCAGTGGGCCGGGCAGTGCCGGACTGGGCGGTGCCACCAGTGGCTCAGATGAGGGAGATTCGCACCGGGATACCGGGGGACTCCGTCCTCTGGGGTGAATGATGGCTCACCAAGTGCTCCACCACCGTGTGTTTGGACATGTGCTTCATCAGGTAGGTCTCCTGCGGGGGAGGGGGAGGGAAGGGGAGACACAGAGCCTGTCATCATTGTGAACTTCAGTTCCCAGAGCGGCCCCTAGAGGGCATCTTTACTGGTAGGCCAGCTGGTGGTGGCAGCTCAGCACTCCAGCCAGGGTGAGTGCTGGTGGCTTTCTTGAAGCCTGAGCATGCAGAGTGCTGGCTGGGGAATTAATGGGCACCAAGTTTCCCTCAGCAGGCAGGGCAGCCCTTTAGCCAAGTGCTCTGGGAGTTGAGGTATACTGGCTGACTTGTCTGCCTGCTAGGAGAGCAGAGCTCTCTGTACCTGGCTCAAGTTCCCAGTGAGGGTAAGGCTTGAGCACTGTCCCTGCGTACTTCTGCTCAAGACAAGCACTCTACCACTTGAGCCACAGTGCCACTTCATTTTTTTTGGTGGTTAATTGGAGGTAAGAGTCTCACGGACTTTCCTGCCTGGGCTGGCTTTGAACCGCGATCCTCAGGTCTCAGCCTCCTGAGTAGCTAGGATTACAGGTGTGAGTCAGTGCCCAGCTTCTTTTTACTTTTTGTGTCAGTACTAGGACTTGAATTCACACTCTTGCTTGTCTTCTTCACTCAAGTCTGGCATTCTACCACTTAAGGCACACTTGTATTCCCAGATTTTCCTGGCTAATTGGAGATAAAAGTTTCACAGACTGTCCTGTCCAGGCTGGCTTCGAACACTGATCTTCAAATCTCAGCCTCCTGAGTAGCTACGATTATAAATGTGAGCCACCAGTGCCCATTTAGTTCTGCCATTTCTTAGTAGTGGGACCTTCATCAGTCATCTCAACTCCCTCAACCTGTTTCCTTCTGTTACTAGGGATGGGGAAGGGTTGCTATGGTGATGTGGATAAAGCCCTGAGCATGCAGTGAGGGCTGAGGAGACCTCTCCTTCCCCAGTCCCTATATTTTATCCCAGGTGGTAGAGGAAATTCTGGCCTTTGCCCTCCCTTCCTTGATCCTAGCAGAGCCTTCCATTCCCCAAAGGCAGCACTCTTAGTGGGCAAGGAGGTGACTCCTGCTAAGCTGCCCTCCACTGGCCTTGCCCAGGAACGAAGGGGTGCTCAGGGTCTCTGGAGGCCATTCCTGAGCCTCATACTTGATATGCTCCCAGTTGGCAGAGGAAGCCCCCACATGTGACAGAGTGCTATATATGATGCCAGCAGTACTTAGCAGCAGTTTCCAAGCATATGATAAAGACACATAGTGCCAGGCACCAGTGGCTCACAGCTGTAATACTAGCTATTCAGGAAGCTGAGACCTCAGGATCTTGGTTTGAAGCCAGCTCAGGCAGCAAAGTCTGTGAGACTCTTATCTCCAATTAACTACCAACAAAAGCTAGAAGTGGAGCAGTGTCTCAAGTAATAGAGTACCAGCCTTGAGCAAAAAAGGTTAGGGACAGCACCCAGTCCCTGGGAGTTCAAGCCCCAGTACTAGCACACACACATAAAAGAAAGTATAGATCTTGATAAAGAAATGATACTGTAACAAAATATGGCATTCAGAAGTAGCACTGTGGCTCAAGTGGTAGAACGTTCACCTTGAGCTCAAGAGTTCAAGAGCCCAGAGTTCAAGCCCGACGACCGACACAAAACAAAAATAAAAACAAAATATAGCATTCAAGAGACAAATGACAATATCTGTGCTGACTGGTCATTTGATGGTAATAGACTCTGGTTAAATATTTTAATTAATTTAAATTATTAATAATTATTTTAAAATAATTAATTAAAATAATTAATAATTATAAAGATATTCTCTATGTGTTTTTTAAAAAGAAAGAAAAGAAAAACAAAGAGCCAGGGGCTTGTGGCTCATGCCTGTAATCCTAGCTACTCAGGGGGCTGAGTCTGAGAATCATGGTTTAAAGCCAGCCTGGGCAGGAAAGTCCGTGAGACTCTGATCTCCAATTAACCACCAGAAAACTGTAAGTAGCACTGTGGCTCAAAGTGGTAGACCACTAGCCTTGAGCAGAAGAGCTCAGGGACAGCGCCCAATCCCCATGACCACCAAAAAAAAAAAGAAAAAAAAAAGAAAAGCAAAGAGTTCATTAAAGACAACATTTTTACAAATGAAATATTGGTAAGTCCGGGTTTTACTTCAAACAATAGACATCCAGACAAGAAGGGCTGGTTGATGGTGAAGCTGGCGTACAGGGTTGAGGCAGGACCAAGTAGGGATTCCCACCCCCTTGGGGCTTTCCCCACAACTTGGGGCTCTCGCCTTGCAGGTGTATCTTCTGTCTCTCCTGCCCCTCAAACTCTAGGGAAGGGTGTCACACACTTAGCACTATAGAAATGACAGCCCTGGCTAGCATGAGTCAAGCATGGTGGGTGACCCTGCTGTGACCCACACTCCTCTCCCACTAGCAAGAAACCTTTCAACAATCTCCTGACATCACCTCCCCCTGGCTTCCTTTTCCACCTGGAAACACACCCAGCCTCCCTAACAGGGCCCCTGGGCTCACACATCTAATTTGCTCTCGGTTCCTGCTACATACCGTGTTTGTTCGTTCCACCTCAGGGTTTTGCATTCACTGCTCTTGCATGACAGATCCCTGTCCCGCTTTCTCCTCAAACTGCCCTGCTCTGGTTAGAGTCTAGAATGGTTTTCAGAGACATGTGCTGAAAGGTAGGCCCCTATATGCCATGCCATGGAACCTTCAGAGGCCCTGTTGAGTGAAGTTGGGCCACTAAGGGGTAAATAAGCCTTTGAAGGAGACACTGGGACCCCCAGCTTCTGCTTCCTTTCTTTGTTTCTAGACACCATGAGGTGAGCAGCTCGCTCTACCTCCTGTACCCAGCTACCATGTACTCCTTACCACCAGTCCCAAAGCAACAGGGTCAATGGAGAAAAAAAATTTCTAAAACTGTCATCCAAAATAAACCTTTCCTCTTTTTTTTTTTTAACTGTATTTTTTTTTTTGGTCTTGTCTTTTTTTAGTACTGGGGATTGAACCCAGGATGTTGCACTTGCTAGGCAAGTGCTTTGCCACTGAGCTACATCCCAGCCCCTTTTCCTCTTTTAAGTTGATTATCCCAAGTATCTTCTCATAGTAAAAAAAGTTGACTACCACATGTCTCTTTCTTGGGTGGTCTTATCTAGACGCTCCCCAATTCCACTTTGTCTTTCCTGCTGTTTCTAAAAACATTTTTTCCCTATTAGAGCGTGAAGCTCAGAGTTTTGCTGCCTCAGGGATATCTGGAAATATTTAGAGACATTCTGGTTGTCACAGGATGGGGAGAAGGATGCTGCTTGGCACCTAGTGGCTAAAGGCCGTGGATGGTACTTATCATCCTAACACAAGATGGCACCCTATGACAAAAAGGAGTAAGTCGCTGCACAGCCACAGCCTAGCCAGCACCTCTGCCCCACCCATCATGCGCATTAATCAATGTGACCCGTGAGAAAACTGAAATACAGGAAGCTCTGCTGGCTATATGAGGACCTATTAACCAGAATATTCCAAGAAACCAGAGGCATACACACAGATAACTCACCTGTGTGCACAAATGCCCTCATTTTGAAATTTTTCCTACCTGGGGACAAGGGCTAGAGTATGATCTATCATCCCTGGTGCAGTTCCAGCTTTCCCTGAGAGGAGGGTGGGGGGGGTCTCTGGGCCATGTCACTGTGCCCCCTTGTGGCCACGATAGAAACTACAGCTTCCCTACAGCAGGAAGACCCTCCTCCTCTCTTGCTTGCAGTCTCCTACTGCTTTGAGGACTGACTGCAGGGCCTCAGGAGTCCAGGCTAAGGTGAGCAGGAGCTTGGGAGCTTGGCTTGGGCCAGCCAAACAGGGAAGCGGTGAGCAGAAGCCTTGGCTCTGCCACCCCTGTGATCAAGGGGAATCATTTCCCTCTCAGGGCCTCAGTTTCTCTCTTAGAAAGCAGGGAGTCAGGGGATCTGGCTGCATACTCACCGAGGTGTATGCCCGCCCACACATGCTGCAGCAGTAGGCCTTGGCGTGCTTGATGGCATGGGCTGAGAGGTGGATCTGCAGGGAAGCTGAGTCTGAGTAGGCCCGGTAGCAGTTGGGACACTTGTAGGGCTTGTCCTTGTTGTGCTGGCGCTGGTGAGACTGTGGAGGGCACAGCGGGGGGCTGTGAGGCACGGGGCTCCCTCAGCCATACCCCTTTCTTGTGCTCCCAAGTGTGGGGGGCAGGGAGGCAGGCAGGTACTCACCTGGAGGTTGGAGAGCTGAGTGAAAGCCTTTTCGCAGCCAGGATGTGGGCACTTGTAGGGTCTGTCTCCTGTGTGGATTCTGCAATGGCAGCCCAGTGAGGAGGTTCCTGACACACACTCCTCCAAGTGCTCCAAGCCCCAGGCCCTTGGTGCCCCAATTCTTCCCATCCCCATTCTACCCAGAGCCCCCAGCAGGCTGAGAGTGAGCTCCAAGCAAGAGCTCCTCAAAGGCCACTCCCTCCTTCTCTGGCTTCCTCTGGCAATTTGAACAGAGCCTTCCTTTTCCCCACCATTGCACCCAACTCCCACCAGAGCCCACTCAAACACCCATGCCTAGGCCTGACCACAGGGCTTGCAGGAGTGTACTCTGCCCCTGCCCTCTAAAACCCCACCAGGCAGGCCCCTCATCTCCTCCCACAGGAGATGGCTCCCCTGACCTGGCTGACTCCTATTTCCCATCTCTGGATGTCAGGCCCTGTGCATGATGGGAATGTGATTATCCCAGGGACTATCCCAGGCAGGACAGTGTGGTCCTCAGGCTCATCCCCTCTGTGGTCTTGCTGGGAGCAACCCTTGTGCCCCCATTCCTGGGTTCTCATCCTGGATCCACAATATGTGAGTGGCTCTGGGCAAATCAACAAGCCTTAATTTCCTCATCTGAAAAACTGGGTCTCTTACCAGAATTGTGAAGACTGCACTGGAAAATACACCTAAGGGGCTAAACCTGGTGTTCACACAGTCAGCATCAGCATCAATAAACATTTACCAGTGTTGTTCATTCTGTCAGCATTTATTCCATCAGGTACCTCTGTGCTAGGCACTGTGCTAAGTACTTGGAATTCATCAGTGAACGAAACAGACAAAAACTACTGCCTGATAAAATAAACCATCGTCATGAAGTAAGAAAGGAAGCCACAAGTAGAAGGCAGAAGTGTGGGAAGGGAGACCGTGAGTGCCAGGAGTATGATGGCAGACCTCATGGAGAAGGTGACATAGTAGCAACAACCGAAAGGCAGATGACAGTTTGTGCTTGTCTAGTAGCTCAGGATGGAGTGATGAAGTCTCTATGTGGCACCTATCAGTGGATGACCCTTCCTGTATGCCATATTGGACCTTTGGGGCTAGTCCCCAACCTGTCCCGAGTCACCAGTCCTGGCAAATCTGGAGTATGGAGTGGTCAACAAAATGCCAGCTGGGCCTAAATCATTTGCCTAGGATGCTGATGAGCATCCAGAATTGACCAATCATGTCCTCTTTTCTACCTATGCCCAGCATCTCACCTAGACCAGGTTTGCTCTATCCACCAACTAATAATAATTCACTCAAGAAACTAAGGCTTCTCAGCTAGGCCCAATGCCTTATACAGGGACCCAGGTATTCCAGCTGTCAAAGAGCATGAAGCATTGGCTGCTATGATAAACATGGACAGTCAGATTCCTCAGTGTGTTGTCCTAGGCCTTCATCAGATGTGCTGGTCTTACCTCCTTGCTCTTGAGCACCCCACCTGGCCTGTCAGACAGCACTATCTGCAACCACATCTAGGGATTCTCCCCCACAGTCTGCTTTGACTGCACCCTACTCCTCTGCCTGCCTGCCTGACATCAGCTCATCCTTCCTGGTCATCAAAGATCAAGGGCTGAAGAGCTTCCCCTGTGCTAACTGGCCCCTCTCACATCCCCAGGCCCCCAAGGCATCCCAAGCCCTCTTCACAGTACTGCTCCCAGAAGCCATCTGGCCCACCATTCTCTTCTAGACAATGACTCTACACCCAAGGCAGGGGCAGGGGCAATGCCCAGGACTGGTCCACAACATACTGATGCCTTCCACCTGAAGCCAAGCCAGTCCTCACAT
Source organism: Dipodomys spectabilis (assembly GCF_019054845.1). Classification (NCBI taxonomy): domain Eukaryota; kingdom Metazoa; phylum Chordata; class Mammalia; order Rodentia; family Heteromyidae; genus Dipodomys; species Dipodomys spectabilis. The sequence continues at coordinate 41,790,946 of NW_024870679.1, read as the reverse complement.
CCCCTATCTACCTGCATGCATCTGGGGCTCACGTGTATGGGACATCCTCCCAGGGCCCTGCTTGAAGTCTACAATGAAGAGCCTGAAGGTGCCATGACCCAGCTCCTGCTGATGCAGGCTTCCCTTCCATTTCAGCCCATTCTTGCCCTCTCCAGAATGTGGGGTTCATACAGTTGGAAGCAGGCAGCAGGAGGACTGAGGGTCCACAGAACACATGCTTTTGTCTGAAACCGTATAACACCCTCCCAGATATCTCCTCTCTCTATACACAGGTGCTTCCTCTGCCTGGAGCCCAGCCTTCCTGGCCTCCCATCAGCAAATCTGGCATCCTGAGCCCTCCTCCCCTCTAGCCCTTTCTCTAGGCTAGAGACCACCAGAAACATTGAATACCTGGCTGAGCTGGCCATTCTCAGTACAAAATCCCCTTCCCTAGACAGCCCTCCCTGATCCTGCCAGGCTGGGTGAGACCCCTGCAGACTCTACCCCTCCCGCATTGTGCCCAGCAGGCTCACTAATGGTACTTATTCTGTCAGTCTCTGGTCACTGTTGACTTCACTCTCTCCATGAGAGCAAGATGTCCTTTGATCTCATTCATGGCTATTTCCCAGGTCCTGGCTCAGGCTTAGCCCAGTCAGGCCTCAATAAATAACTTCAGACTACATGAAGGAAAGTGAGTTTGCCCCAGTCACTGACGACAGAAATAAGCTCTACATAACCAACTTCTGGTGCTAAGACGGTATTTCATGAACATTTGTGGACTGAGTGGTTGGCTGACAGTTCTGTAAAGATCTCACCTTCCTGGGGACCATCTTGTCTACAGAACTGGCCTTCCAGCCTCCTCTCATCCACCTGGCCTCCTCTAAAGGTTCTCTGACTCAGTGTCCCCCTGACTTCAGCCACAGCAGCAGCTCAGGGGTGGGCCTCCGCTAGGCAACCACTACTGTCACTCAGAAGAGTCCCAACCCCCTTTCCATTCCGCTCCTGGTTTCTAAAGGTTACTCCTGGGTCAGCGCTCGTCCAGCCAGGCATCTTGCTGTCCTGGCCCAAGCACGTCTCTTGAGCCTTTGCTCATGCTGTTCCCACTGCCAGAAGTACCTCCTCCTTCTGACTCTCTGCTTCATCCTTCTCTTCTCATGGGCTGTACACTTCCATCCTCCCCTCGCTGTGGGATCCCTCTGGGTCAGGACTTGGCTGGCTCAGAAAGGGCTTCAAGGAGTCCTTGGATGAATGAAGGGGCAGGCTGCTTGTCCCCAGTGGCCACAACTGCTCTCCTCTTTAGTCTTTGAACTTCAAATGGGACTTGTGCTTTCAGTTCTCCCACCAGAATCTACTTCTCACTACAGGACCATCCAGCCCTGACTCCATTCAGCCCTGGCTCCCACATCTGTGGTGACAGGAAGCTCTCGCAGGTCCAAGGTGGTCCTTGTGCTCTTCCAGCACAGGGAAGCTGAACAGAACTGGTGTCCCTGGACTGCTCTTTGCACTATGGCCCAAGCTTGCCCCCATCCTGGGAGCCCCAACGACTCTCTCTACATTCTTGTCTAGCACCTCCACCCCACTGAGCTGCTCCTACCACGTACATTCCCACCCACCTCCTTACTGCAGCTCCTGTGTACCGTCCTTGGATCCCGATTCTGTCACCTCCCAGTTGGTAACCTTGGCTAAGTAACCTTGCCTTTCTCATCTCTAAAATAGGGATAATAATCAAGCCTATAAGAAGTGTAAGGATTAAATGACTTTACCTCAGGGCATTCATAAAGTATTTTCCAGTTAGTTTGTAATACCTTAACTTATATTTAATATAGATTATTTCTGCATAATTAACAAAGAGAGGATGTATTCAGTGTTTAAATGAAATAATGGACTCATTAAATCCAATAACTTATTATTCATATTATTAAATGTATGACAATAACTATTATAGTAGTACCCTTTTATTTCTCGAGTGTTCACACACTACTAAATGTCCTCAGCTACCTTGTGCTCTGTAACAAAAACAATGCAGATTTAGTGACAATTCTTGAGGTGACTCTTCCCTAAGTTATCTCTCAATTTCAATATTTCTTAGGAAGAAACACAAACTCATGCTGTGTATGGACTTACAGGCGCCCTGTACATTCAAGCACCGTTGGGATAATCAGGCTCAGAAGAGCTTTTTAAGAAGGATTGACTGCCATCATTTTTATCGCCATTACTGTCATCAGAATTGAAGAGAAGTCTGCAGCATTCCCTGCTGTTGTCATCACACACACAGACACACAGACACAGACACACACAGACACACACACACACACACACACACACACACACACACACACACACACACACACACACACACACACACACACACACACACACACACACACACACACACACACACACACACACACACACACACACACACACACACCATAAAGAGCCAGCAAAAGAAAACCAAAGCACCCCAAATAAACAAACCAACAAATGTAGCATCACCCAGTCTGGCACTCAGTTCCACAAATAGATTAAAAAAAAAAAAACACCTCTGAGTCCTTTCTTTTAATTTACTGTCTCCTGAAGCAACTTCATACCTGGCATCCTGAATCATGGAATCTGTAGAAATGGGACCACTGTATGCATGTGCTGACTGTGTGAGACAATTGCCACTTTCCCACATGAGCGGCAATAGAAAATGTTTTTATTTTTCTCTCTAAATCATGTGGTGTTTAGACTTGGCAGACCCCTACTTTTCCTCCACACATGCCTTCCTTTCATGACTGAGATTCTCCCAAGATGTACTGGGTTTTCCCAAGATGCACTGCGTTCCCCCTTGCCACTCAACAGTGTTCACAGGCACTCAGCTACCGTCTCTAAGCTGTGGACCTGGCTCACTCTCTCCTTAGCTCTTGACCAGGGCTGGTTCTGCCTTGGACATGGCCATTTTTGCATCCCCCTCATTAATGGTAGTACCACTGGAAGGATGGATTTGATTAATTATAGAATCTAATTGTCCCTTGTCTGGTTCTCTGCCAAGGAGCAGAAAACCAGAACTAGTCTCTATCAAACATCAGAGGAGAGTAGCCCAGAATTGTGTTGCTTTCTTAGGCTTGGATTTGTTGGCTTTGTGTGTGTGTCCAAATGATTCCAGGTCTAGGGGGCATTTGGGGCACCCATGTTCTTGCCACTGAGTTAGGACACATTGCCCTAATTATATGTGTCAGAGCCTCAGGAATCATAAATTCTCTTCCAGATGTTGATAGAAGCCTCTTATATTGTTTGTTTTGCTTCCTGCCATTACATAAAAGAGGGGAGGGAGGAGAGAGAGGGAGGGAAGGAAAGAGAGAGAAGGGGAGAAGGGAGAGAAGGGGAGAAAGGGAGAGAACGGGAGAAAGGGGGAAAGGGAGAGAAGGAGAAAGTAGGAGAAGGAAAAAGGGAGAGGGAGAAGGAGAAGAAGAGGGAGCCCTAGGGGGAAGGGGAGAGGAGAGAGAGGAGAAGGGGAAGGGGAGGAGAGAAGGGGAGAAGGGGTGGAGGAGAAGGGGGAAGGAGAGAGACAGAGACAGAGACAGAGAGAGAGAGAGAGCGCATGCATGCATGAACTTATGCCCTGAGGAATGGAGAAGAAATCTCTGGGTCTAGGAACATTCTGGCAGAATACTTTCCTTCAGGAGATTACAGATTTTTTAATGGTATTTTTAAAGTCTGCTACTGAAAAACACCAAGAGAATCCTTAATCATTATGATTACTTGGCATTGTGTCTATTTCTAACCAGATTAATTCTCCTGTTTTGCCTTTCTGCCAGCTGTGTGCAGTATCTTTCTCAAATCCAACCCTAGATAGAACAAGACAATTACCAAGTTGTCTTTTATAGGCAAGCGCTCACAAACTTCCCAGATGCTCAATGGACCACACCCAAGATATGAGCCCTTGCTTCAGAAAATGAGGGATGCTCAGGGTAGTTGGGCTGTTTTCTTATCTCCCTAACTTCAATTATACCAACGTTAAAGTAACCACTGCCCTGTAAAGCTTGTATTTAAAAAAGGTGACAAATTGAGCCAGGTAGCTCACACCTGTAATTTTAACTATTCTGGAGGCTAGGAGCTGAGGATCACACCAGTTTGGAGCTAGCCCAGGCAGAAAAATCCTGGAGACCTTTATCTCTAATTAACCATCAAAAGGCCAGAAGTGGAGCTGTGGCTCAAGTGGTAGAGTGCCAGCCTTGAGGAAAAAAGCTAAAGGACAGCGCCCAGGTCCTGAATTCAAGCCCCAGTACTGGCACACACACAAAATATGACAAACTGCTTAGACTTTGGTGGCTCACACCTGTAATCCTAGCTACTCAGGAGATCTGAGGATTGTGGTTCAAAACCAACCTCAAAGCAAAAACAGTTATAAAACTCTTATCTCTACTAAACTAAAAAGGCAGAAGCAGAATTGCTGTTCAAGCCTTGAACAAAAGAGGCTCAGGGATAGCACCCAGGCCCTGAACTCAAGCCCAAGGACCAGTGCGCACACACGCATGCGCGCACGCACACACACACACACACACACACACACACACACACAGCACAAATCAAAAAAGAACAGTTTAGTCTCCAAGGATTAATTCTATACACACATAAGTGTGTGTTTAAATATATGTATTTTACTGAAGCCTATTTTGTGCATTTTGAAGCTAAACACAAAAATACTATTTTAATGTACAGACCCTAAAAAATAAGTAGCTGAAAAAACCCTCTTTAAAAATATTGTCTCCAGGGCTGGGAATGTGGCTTAGTGGTAGAGTGCTTGCCTAGCATGTATGAAGCCCTGGGTTCCATTCCTCAGTACCACATAAACAGAAAAAGCCAGAAGTGGCGCTGTGGCTCAAGTGGTAGAGGGCTAGCCTTGGCTCATGCCTGTAATCCTAGCTACTTAGGAGGCTAAGATCTGAGCATTGCACTTCAAAGCTAGGAGGGGCAGGAAAGTCCTTGAGGCTCAAGTGGTAGAGTATTAGGTTGAGCACAAAAGCTCAGGGACAGCACCTGAATTCAACCAGGACCAGGACAAAGAATATAAATACAGTCTCCAGTTGAGATACTGCTCAGCTATACAAGGCCTTGGGTTCAATCCTCAGCAAAAACAACAAAATTTATCTCTAGATTTAAATTGCCCTGATCAATTATCTATTAGTTTTATGGGATAAATTAAAGGACTGCAGACCAGCTAATACCCTAGCTGCCTATAATATGATATGCCTGTATTCTGAGAGATTGATCATGTATTAAACCTGGATAGTGGGCTCTTTTCCCCTCTATTCTGATGCTGTTGATGATTATAATAAATTGGCCACAGTCATTCAGTTTTATTTACCAGTCTCTCCCGACCTCACATTTGCCTTAGGGCCTTTACTTTGATCTGGAGGTAAAACAGTAAGCCTTCAGAAAGGACAAGACAAGGACAGCCTCAGAGAGGGCTGGGCACTACAGGAGACTAATGGGCTCAAGCTAAGAGACTGACATCACAGCCCAGCTAGACCAGACACCACTAGAGGCCACGGCAAGATTGCAGAAGCAGACAACTAAGCAAAGGCTGGCTCCATGGGTCAGAGCAGCAGGAATTATCACCCAGGATTGGACGAAAGTTTCTTCACTACAGTTGCTGTTTCATTGTCCAAAGGGCATATGAGAAAACCCTTTTATCATTTGGTCTGTCTCTAATCCTCAGTTTATAGGAGGCTATAGTTAACAAAAAGAAAAATATATATATTCCTTCAACAGCATCATATGCCAAATAGCCCTTCAAAATTCATAGGAGGGTGGGGGAAAGGAGCTATGAATATTTAACATATGTTGGGTGTTGATGGCTCAAGCCTATAATCCTAGATACTCCAACTCTAGAGGGTGAGATCTAAAGATTATGGTCCAAAGCCAGCCCAGATGGGAAAGTACATGAGACTTCTATCTCTAACTGATCACCAAAAAGCTTGAAGTGGAGGTGTGGCTTAAGTGGCAAAGCACTAACCTTGAGCAAAAAAGCACAAATATACATTAATAAATTATAGAAATTTAAAAATAAACTATATATATGGTCTTATCTAAAAATAACAGAATAATTACTAAATAAAAACATACACAGTACCTTCCATGAGGCCCTTTGCATATCCATTCATTAGTTTTATAAACAGACTCAATAAGAATCTGCCCTTCCTAATAGGATATAATTGGGCAAATCAAATTTGCAACCATGACTGTGCCAGAAATGACACATTTAAAGACAAATCTTATTCAATTAAGCACAACAAGCCTGATAAGATGGTACTTCATATGTGAGAACGAGGCTTCCCACACCTCCAGCCAACAATGGGACCTGTTCCAGGCTTGTGGAATTGCAGCCTTGAAGGTGATGTTTAAAAAATCAATTTTTGCTTTTCTGGGAGTATTGACAAACCAGAGGATTTTTTTTTCTTTTTGCTTATGTGGTGCTGAGGAATCGAACCCAGGGCCTCATGCATGCAAGGCAAGCGCTTTACCACTGAGTCACCTTCCCAGCCCCCTAGAGGATTCTTCAGAAAGAGGGACCTACCTGTACTGAAGCACCACTTGGCAGAAGTAAAAAAAAAAATTACACACACACACACACACACACACACACACACACACACACACACACACAGTTAAAGTTTTATTTCAAGGCTTTAAAGAGTCTCCTGATAGACTCTGTGTCATATCATGTGCTGTAATTCTCAATCCACATTGTGTATATATGTATGCATATTACACTGACCAAACTAAAAATAAACAAAAGTAATGTCGAAATAAAAAAATTGCTGACAAAAAGTTGTGAGGTCAAAGACCTGCCTTAGAAAGCCAGAAATAAGAAAGGAGACAGACAGCGCCTGCCCTGTGGCCATTCTGCTGGTTTCTTCTAAACCTACCTATTATTAGGCCCAAAGTCAGAGAAACAGCAAGGTAAGCCAATCTGCACCCTAGGATAAAGGATGCAAAGGCAATGGAATGAATGAAAACTAACAACCACAACAACATGGAGTCCTTCTATAGAGTGTCCAGCCCTCAAAAGTCCTGTCAATAAGTTCCCAACTCCACAGCAACACTTTCCCTCCTTGACTCTGAACCTGTAGGCAAGGGCAAACAGGTGACCCTGCTGTCAGGGATGATAACCGTGAGAGCAGACTGCCCTCCAACTGCAATCTTAGAAACCTTTGGTTTGCTTCTATAAATACTTACAGTATTTTCATTTGTATAGTCTTCTGATGTCTATACTCTCTTGCACAAGATTTTCTTCCCATAAAGTATTTCTTTCTTTGAGTCTTCTTTCCACACACTCAGCCAGACCTAAGCCCCACAGGATGGGAGTTTTGTCTGTTTTGTTCCTGGTTGTTTCCTGCCTAGAATATTGTCTGGCAAAGTCTGGGGACTCTGTAAACATTTGTTAAACAGATGATCCTCTGCTCAGGACAGAGCTCCACTTATCCCACGAATTTTTAACAAATGCCAACACACGGTAGGAGCACAGCGGCTCATGCATGTAATCCTAACTGTGGGAGGCAGAGATGGAGAGGAACATAGTTTGAGGCTAGTCAAGGCAAAAAGCTAGCAAGACCCCCATCTCAATACATAAGCTAGTCATGGTGGAATGCAACTGTAATTCCAACCATGGAAAAGGCATAGGTAGGAAGATTGCAATGTGAGGCAAAAACAAGAAACTCCTACTAGGATTTTTTTTAAAGGGCTGGGGGTGTGACTAAAATGGTTTATCAAATGCCTAGTAAACGGGAGGTTCTGAGTCTAAACTTCAGTGTTGTCAACAACAACAAGAGATCCCAATACGTTGGAGAAAGTGGAAAACACACAGGAAGTACATGACAGACCGTCCCATCATTGCTGTGATGGGGACCCACAGGGCCCGTGGGCACACAGAGGCAAGGCCCCACACCCAGTTGCAAGGACCAGAAGCTGGCTGGAGAAACAGGCTGCCTCAGGTGAAGGACACGGCAGTTATAAAGGCCAGGAGCAGAGGAGGCTGGGAGTGGTGAGAGCTACACTCAATGAGTTTGGCAAGGCCTGGATCAAACACAGCCTTGAGGAAATTCCCCCGACAAATGTATTCTTGATGGTGGGGCAACAGGTACCTAGAGGTCTCTGCCCCCCCTTGCTCTATGCACCAGGCCACAGAGGCTGGGCTCCAGGGTAAGCACCTACCTGGTGTGCTGCTGGAGGTGGGAAAGCTGTCGGAAGGACTTATCACAGTAGGAGCAGTGGTAGGGTTTGACGCCCAGGTGGATGCGCAGGTGCTGGGCCAGGTAGGAAGCGTTGGCAAAAGACTTGGAGCAGTGCGGGCACTTGTGGGGCTTGGCCTCTGTGTGCGACTTGGAGTGGATTTGCATCTCAGACTTGGTGAAAAAGGTCAGCGGACACACCTTACACCTGTGCGACAAGAGGCAGGGTTGTGCCCGAGAGGAAAACCCCCAGCCTCTAGTGTGTACCTTGGGGGAAGGTCTTCCGTATCAGGGATACCCTGGACACAGGTCAGATCTTGCTGGCAAAGGAACCCAAGTGGCTCTGGGGACAGCCAGCCAAGGCACCCTGTGCGCTGACAGCTTGGGGAGATACCTGAAGCTCCCTGCTCCTCAATCTTAGGAAGGCAGACTCCAAGGTTCCAGGGAAGCTGGTGCCCAGCCACACCATGGTGCCAAGAGAAGAGGCTCTCATGATCAATAATCCCCACCTGGCTGCACATGACAATCCCTGTGCAGTTTCAACAAATACAGATGCCTGATATCCTTGGGCCTGCACCTCCAACAAGTTAGCTCAGAATGCATGGACCTGGCATGTTTTAAAAACTCTCCAGATACTAACCCACTGTTTATAGGTGGGAGGAAACAGAGTGAATGCTAAACCACTGCCCACCTCTTCCACATGGCCTGAAGTGGGGGTGGGACTCCATCCTACGCCTCTGGACTATAGCCCTCACTCTCAGGCCCCGGATTCCCTTTCCAGCCCTGGAAAGCCTCTACCCCAGTCTGCCCAGACGCCATCCCAAGGAGACTCCCACCTGTATGTCTTGCCCTCCTTGGCGGTCTCTCCTGAGGCCAGGATGGGGTAGGGGACAACAAGGACAGGGGGACCCCCCGGGTTCTCCGCCTTGATCTTTTTGCGGCCGCGTTCAGACTTCGGGGGGCCAAGCAAGCCGTGGCCCTGGATTGTCTTGATGGAGTCCAGGAGGGGGGGGCTGGTGATCCCTGAGATGAGGGTGGGGGATGAGGCGATGAGGCGGCTCTGGCTGGTGGTGGTGGGTGTGGACGGGGTGCTGGTACCCGTGCCGGTGCCTGTGCCATTGCCGGTGCTCGACTCGGATGTACTCACAGCCGGGGTCCGGGAGGAGAGTCCCAGACCTGGGAAGACACAGATTGGGGATTAGGAGAGGGAAGCTACAGTGGCTGGTTCAGCACAGAGGTCCAGCTGTGTGACTCAGGTCAAGTTTGCCTCTCTGAACTTCTTCTCAGTCACAAATTATTACTCAAGGGTAACTGAAGGAGCTTGTGTATGTATAAACTGTCGTAAGTAACTTAGACTAAACTGAATTCATAAAAGAAGCACTTCGTGGACTGTTACTATAGTTCAGTAGTAGAATACTTGCCCAGCATACATAGGCTCTGGGTTCCATCCTCAGAACCTCAAAAAAAAAGGCACTTTTGGAAATAATTCCAACTGCAGAAAAAGTCTGAGGTACAAAAATGCTCACTACTGCTTTTTAAAAAAAAATTGTAACAGCAAAAATGGGAATATTCAGGAAAAAAACCAGAAATACTCAACATTGCTAAAGCATTTATTCAGTAAATAGTGAACAACCTCTTCTACTGAGGATACATTATCTTTGGATTTTAAAACCTGTATATGTATGTGCCATGAAAATATTAGATAGTGTACCAAAATGTAATGTGCATGGTAATTAAAAACAAACAAACAAAAACCCTTTTTGATTTCACTGTACTTTCTGATTCCCTAACAATAAAATGTTCTTTTTGTGTGTGCCAATACATAAACTCAGAATGCTTCATAGAGCTTTACCACTTGAATCACACCTCTACTTCCAGCCTTTGTGCTGGTTAATTGGAGATAAAAAGTCTCACAGACTTTCTTGCTTGGGCTGGCTTCAAACTATGATCCTCAGATCTCAGCCTCCTAATTAGCTAGGATTATAGGTGCAAGCCACTAGCATCAGTTGGTGAACTCGCTTTTCTGTAATGAAAGTTATTCTTTTAAAAAATGGACTAGAAATATAAAATTTAGTAGCTAAGTATATTTATTTCTAAATCCAAGTTTGAATATATCCCTCCCCTACTTAAAATTCTTCCATGGCTCTCTCCTGACCCAAGATAAAGTCCAAACTGATCAGTATATATCTATCATGTACTTCAAGTTACTTTTTTGAGTACTTTTTTTTTTTTTTGAGGTCCCGTCGTGGGGCCTGAACACTGGGCCTGGGCGCTGACCCTCAGCTTGACTTCAGCTCAAGGCTAGCGCTCTACCACTTGAGCCACAGCGCCACTTCTGGCTTTTTTCTTATGTGGTGCTGAGGAATCAAACCCAGGGCCTCATGCATGCAAGGCAAGCGCTCTACCCCGAGCCACCTTCCCAGCCCCAAGTTACTTTTTTGAAAAACAAAGAAAACAAAAATCTGTGCATTGACAAACTGGTGTAGTGGCTCAAGTGGCCAAGGGCTTTGAAGGTCTATTCAATCACTGTAACAGTAAGCAAAAAATATCTATGCTTTGGAAAAGCTGGAGCAAGTGTGTTCTGGTTCACTTACTGGTGTCACACACAGTTGGCTTTAGTGTTCATTTGAGCAGCCTTTGGGGAGGGCCATTAATTAATTAATTAATTCATTAACTTATTTATTTATTTTGCCAGTCAGTTGTGGAGCTTGAATTCAGGGTCTGGGCATTGTCCCTGAGCTGCTTTTGCTCAAAGCTAGTACTCTACCACTGGAGCTCAGTGCTACTTTCAGGTTTTTCTGAGTAGTTTACTGGAGATAAGAGTCTCACAGAATTTCCTGCCCTGGCTGGGTTCGAACCTCAATCATCAGATCTCAGCCTTCTGACTAGCTAGGATCATAGGTGTAAGCCACCAGCACTTGGTGAGGGCCACTAATAGTTTAAGCATATAATTAACTCAACTTCTCAAAACTAATCATAAAGAAACACTGGCAGATAGGCACAAGGACTGTGTGCAGAAGCCTACCCTAAGATGTGGGGCCTCCTCCTGCTAGACAGCAACAGAGCCAACATATGAGATGGCTGGGACACAGGGACAGACAGCAAGTGCCTACAGGTACTACTGGCTAAACAAAGTAAACCACAGGCTTCATGGGCACATCTATTTCAGAGGGGGGGGAGGAGAGAGAGGGGGGAGGGGGGAAAAGAGAGAGAGAGAGAGTGTCTGTGTGTATGTGTGTGCACAAACATGTATATACACTCAGGGACCAATCAGAAGGACACATCAATGTACTAACTGCAGCTCTCTCTAGGGAGGACAGGTTTTCATGCTTTGTTTATCTGCTTCTATATTATTTGAATCTTTCACCTGGTAAATTCATCCGGTTTTTACATCTGTGATTAAAGGACAAAAATAAAAGAAATTATAGAGAAAATATCTTAAAATTCTTAACAATACAGGGCTATTTTGTTCTCCTTTAAGTTTGTCTACAATTTCTAAATTTTCTCTAATAGCTACATTACTACCTTTATAATAAAATTGGAAGGCTGTGATTCTGACAGAATGGCAAGTAGGAAATGAGGAAGCTAGCTCATAGAAAAAGCCCTCCCTGACACACAAGCTCAGCAAAACCACACACACACACACACACACACACACACACACACACACACACACGCACACACACACACACACACACATTAAAACCAAAAGAAAATGTAGAAAAGGAAAGAAATAAATCAAAGGGTTCTCTAAGATTCTAGGTAAGGGGTTGGAGAGGAATGATTTTTTTTTCCCCCTTAGCTCTTTGTTCCCCCCTTCAAATTTCCCTTAATATGCTTATATTGCTTTTTTAATATTACTTTTATAATGAAAAAAATAAATTTAATAAAATCATAATAACAGGAGATGTGCAGAGTACAGCTGGGGCCACGGGAGGCTCACCAGCTCCACAGTTCTTAGGCGGCTCTGAGAAGGAAACAGAGGGAGAGAGGAACTTGGCTGGTAGGGGTGAGCGCTGCCTCACTTCCTCCTGAGGAAGCCTGTGCCCCATACCCTAAAGAGGGCATCAGGGACTCCAGCTTTTGACCCTTCCTGAGGCATTCCCTGAGAACCAACCTCAACCTACCCAAGATCCAATTCCCCCTTCCCATGAACCTACACTCCAGCGATCACTTCCCAGTGGCAGTGCTGCCTGAGTATCTCCATCCCTCTATCCTGCCCAGTACCAGGCCCTGTCCACTCTTCTTTCTTACTGTATCTCAGCTATGTCCACATCTCTGTGTCCCCGGCCCACAGTGTGGCCTAACCCCACACACTTTCCTAAAGGTTTCTGCATTTCTATGCTCGTTCCTAACAACTATATGTACCTTGCAGCCAGACTGATTTCTAAAGCCAACAGTTCACTCCCCTACTTAAAATCCTTCTATGGCTCTCTCCTGACCTATGGTCAAGTCCAAACTGATTGGTGTGTGTCACAGAGCCCTTTGTTATCTGGTGCCTGCTGCCTCTCAGACTTGGCAGGACTGGGTACACAGAAACGACATTAAGACTTGGACTTGGAGAAGGGTGCTGGTGGCTCACACCTGTAATCCAAGCTACTCAGCAGAGGATTACAGTTCAAAGCCAGCCTACCTAGAAAAGTCCATGAGACTCTTATCTCCAATTAACTAGCAAAAATCTGGATGTGGAGGTATGACTCAAGTGGTATAGTTCCAGCACTGAGTGAAAAAAGCCAAATGAGAGTACAAGGCCTTGAGTTCAAGCTCCAGTACTGGCACAAAAGAAAAAAAAAAAAAGATTCAGACAGCTGCCCTTGCTTCTTGCTAGACAAGAAACCTTGTTTTCACACACATAGCTTTTACCTTCCTCAGCCTCGGTTTCCTTTCTGTTGCATGGTGACATTAGAATGGAACATATAAAACCACACTATTGTTATTATAAACCAAACCTGGTCTGCTGTTCAACTTACACCTCACTTCCCAGAGCTGAACATGTCCTGATAATACGTCCTGTTAACTGCCTCTCTCACCCCTCATGCGTTATCCCCCCAACCTGAACAGCCTGTCACTTGCGTTCTGCACAATTCCCCCTCACAGCTGCTATTCCCCGGCCTGGCCCACTTCCCTGGTTTCTCCTCAGTCTTTCTTTGTATTTTGTCACCTCCAAGGAGGGCTTCTCTTAACCCTTAAATCTGGTCAAGTTTCTTCACGGGATTCCCAGATTCTTAATGTTGACTTGGCTTTCCTATTAAATAGCCCTACCCCAACCCTTGTGGACAATGACCTGCCCTCCTCCTGTCCACTGGAGTTAGGGAGTCCTTCCAGTCCAAGGTCTATGGCTAGTCACATGTGACCCTCCATTCCAACCTCTTCTATAACCCTAGTCCTGCCAGCTCTACCCTCCCCAAGTCCCCACCTGGACTATTCCCTTCCCCATACCCTTTGCTCAGTCTTCCCCAGCGCCATCCATTTCTAAGGCCACACCTGTTCTGGCTCTGTCCTTTCTTTGCCTAAGCCACAAGTTGGACCATGCAGCCCCACCCACTTTTAGGCCCCACCCACTCAGCTCTACCCAGCCTACAGACCCTGCCCATTCAGTCTCACCTACAGTTAGGCTCTGCCCACTCTCCCCACCCACTCTAGGCTCCGCCCATTGTGCCAAGCAGCCCCAGCCACCTACCTGTGACAGTGCTAGTGGCTGGCCGCGCATGTAGTGCCACGTCGGGCTGTGGTACTGACTGCGGGTGCAGCCCAGGCACCTGCTGCAGCTTGGGCAGTGACATAACAGCCTGGCTGCTCTCAGCAGGCGCTGGTGGCACTAGCAAAGGCTGCTGGGATGAGGCTGACGTGGGTGGCAGGTGGGGTGGCCGGATCTTCTCTGCCATCAGCTGTTCCTTAATCTTGTTAATCAGAACCAGGTTGTCCAGCTGTGGAAAGGAGAGTCACAGGCTGGCTGAAGGGGCTGGAGCCTCATGGAAGCCTGTCTGAAATGCCTCATCCCTCATCATGTAAGTAACCCCAAAACCCCAGGCAAAGGGAAGCAGCTCCAATGGGCAGGGGCGAGAGCTGGAAGGGCAGCGCAAGTCTTACCTGGCTGGGCATGGTGGGAGGAGGGGGCCAGAAGTAGGGGTTGTTAAAGCGAGGCTCAGCCATCCTGCAGGGAGAGAGTCACTGTCACAGGAAGTTGCCATTAGCTATGCTCAAGTCAGGGCCAGTATCTGGGATTCCCCTGCCCTATGGAACCCTCAGCCCCGCAGCACAACAGGCCCCACTAGGCCCAAGGAGCCACATCTTCATGCTGAAATGTCTGGAATTCAGTCTGTTCCTCAGTGGGCCCTAGAAGATCCAGACCAGAATGCCCCCAGCACTACCCCCTCCATCATGGCACTGGCAGACTAATCTCCCAGAAGGACTTGGCTACAGAGCCAACATCATGGGCACATGGATTCCAGGGTCCATCCCCCCACAACCCAAAGAAAAATGGGGTGGGGGTGGTGGGCCTGGAGCTGCTTTGCAAATGTCCACAGAGTAGGTCCCAATCCCTGCCCTTCTGCTCCCAACCCCACTCCCTTGAGTAAAGATATTCTTATCAGAGAGACACAGCCTTTCTGGACAGTTTAGGAGGACAATGAATCCTGCCTTCAACTCAAGTCATACTGCTAGAATGTTCAGGAAACTAACATAGTATGCATCCAAAACCTGTGCTGAGGAGGGTTAGGGAGGCCCAAGGCTAGGGCATTTTGGAGTTCTTTAGTAGAAGTGTAACTACTGACTGATGGTCCTCACCACTGGTAAGATCCATGGCAGACCCCTCTACAGTCAGGGCAGGACCAGGAATGGACCTTTGGCACTATCTCAGTCCTCCAAAGGTTTGAGTCTTCTGTGACTCTAACATAAATCAAGAAGTGACTTATAAGGTTAGTGCCCTCTACTGAGTTTCTCTTAACTCTCTTACAGAAACTACTTATCTATCTGATATGGTTACTAATATGAAACTGTTGATTTGCGAAGAAAGACCAAAAATGGTCTCATTTCCTGTTCTTAGGAGCCTGAGAAGTCTCTAGTAGGGCTTCAGGCATAGGGTCTTTCAATAAAGACACAATCTAATCTGACTGCAAATCATCACTTGTGATTCTTTCCTTGAGAAGTGAAGAGAGGGGACAGAGGTGACCTGTCCAATACCAGAGCACCGGGGTGCCAGGGTCAAGATTAAAACCAGATTTGCCCAAGCTGATTCCTCTGGAGAGCTTGCTCTATAGTCCTTGGTAGCGCAGCACCTACCCACATGCAAATAAAACAGCTCAGTGCCTAAATGTAAAAGTCCTTAATCCTCTGCCAGCCTGGAGCCACTCTGGTCTGACCCTGGCTAAACTGGAGGTCCAAGGATTTTCCATGGGGCAGCCAGGCAACCCTGACCCTCTGTCAGCCTCCTACTCTAACCATCCAGACACCAGGATGCCAGGATGCCCTTCCAGCTACCCATCCAGAGTCAATCCCTGCCTCCTACCCCACCACTGCCCCTTTATCGCCTCAAGAATCTCAAGAATCATTTCCTGCCTGCAGTTCTCCCTGACTGCTCCAAACCCCGGGGACTTCCTTTCTCCTTTCCTAAAAAAAAACCCTCAAAACAGGAATAACAGCAGGGAGGCTCCAAGTTACCAAGTGCCTACCTTGTGTCAACAAGCACAATGACACTGAAGGGGAGGTACTCATTTTGCAGCTGAGAAAACTACCGTTCTGAGAGAAGTGACTTGCTCAAGGTCACCCAACTGGTGACAGGTAGGCAGACAGCTGAGACTTCACCATGATCTGCCTGACTCAAAGTCTAGTGCATCAGTCCCTTAGCTGTTCAACACAGGACAAAACATCTTGATAAGCCCAGCCTCTGGATGGCATGGTCGTGACCCCATGGATGGGTACAAGGAAGGGCTGGGGGGGACAGAGGACTGAGGAGATGATCCAGTCTGGGAGTTGGATATACTTGTCGAATTCACCTGTGTATCCCCAGCATGCAGGCCCAGAGGTTACGATGCAAACTGAATGACAAAATGAAGGAGTAAGAATTCAAATTATTTTGAAGACAATCCCACACACAGCCCCACATACTATCTAGATGCTCAGTGTACACAGCTCTTCAGAATTCCAGCAGAGTGGCAGGAAGGGGAGAGGTTTTACTGCCTTCCACAGAAGGCCAAGCTAGGTCAGCAGGACAGAAGCACCTTACTCTAGGCTACATGGAGGGGAAACAGGAAGCTAGCTGCACTGTGCTGCTGCAGTGACATCAACTCTCTAAGCTCAGTTTCCATGTTGTGTAAGATGAAGTGAATGGACTTCCCTTCCTTTCCCTATTCCTGTTCTGGCCAGATTCTCTGCCTGCTGTACCAGGCTGCTCCTCAGACAGGTTTGGGGAAATTGTCCTCTCCTCATCCTCTCCATGTTAAGTTCAAGGTTCCTAGAACTGGATAGTCAGGGCTGAGCATCCTCTGCCACTTATCAAGGACCTGGACAGGCAGGGACCGCCCCTTACCCCAAAAGCTGGGAATCCAAGCCCAGAACCAGGGTGGTAAATTGCTCTGCTCACTCAGTCATCTGCATAGCCCTTGTCTGATTTCTGGGTATTTTAATGACTCAATCAATGTTCCTGGCTGTGATGTCCAACTACCATTGTGTGCCAGATTCAGGAAGCGGTGGGCTGGGGAAGGTATTCCTTGTACCCACCTGACCCATGCACAAGAGGATGCACCCTGCAGAGAAGTGAGGGGAAAGTGTTCAGGGATGGGCTACTCAGACCTGTTATTGAGAAGGGAACGAAGCTAGAGGGAGGTCTGGTCAGATGTACACTGAGGACAGATGTTCGGGCAGAAGAGAGGAGGTAGGAAAGCACATGGCCAGCATGGGGCAATGAACTGCCACCCACCAACAGGGAAAGAGCTGGAGAGTGGTAGGTGGCAAGGGAAAGGGAGGTTTTTAGACAAGGGGTCGGGGGAATCCAGGCAAGAAAGACTCCCAGGAGTGTGCAGCCCAGGGGAGCCCTGAAGCAGAGGGCACCCAGGGTTAGGGAAGCCACAGTGAGTAGGGCTGGGGTTGGAGCATCCTTGTTTTTTTTTGGGGGGGGGTCCGGTCCTGGGGCCTGAACTCTGGGCCTGGGCGCTGTCCCTCAGCTCTTCAGCTCAAGGCGAGCGCTCTACCACTTGAGCTACAGCGCCACTTCCGGCTTTTTTTTCTTTTTGCTTATGTGGTGCTGGGGAATCGAACCCAGGGCCTCATGTATGCAAGGCAAACGCTCTACCACTGAGCCACCTTCCCAGCCCCATAGAGCATCCTTGTTTGATGGGCTGAAAAGACAGGCTGGCAGTCAGGCAGGGCAGGTGGAGGAGGTGAGGCCATGAGCCCCGGGCCTGGACCAGACTCCTGCAGTGGGGCTAGCAAGCCATCATTTTGTCTCTCATTCTAAAAGGAGAAAAAAGTTGGATGGATGGATGGATGAATGATACATTTCTAGAGCTGCTTGAAAAATAGTTTCCTGATAGCAGCCAGTCTGTCTGCCCACCCATCCATCCATCCATCCACCCAGACTTCTATCCTTCCATCCCGGACACACTCTCTGGGCCAAACCAGGGACCAGTGCTAGTGAGCCTGAGGAAAGCACCCTTCCTTCCTAAGTGAGCAGAAGCAACAATTCGTGGGCTTCTGCAAGGAGCTCCCACTATGAGCCCCACTATCCACCACCCACCACCAGCCACCTCCCCTGACCAGAGCTGAGGGACCACCTTCCCTATGTCCTCCTTGCCTGCTCTGCCCCCTGGACCCTTACGTGCATGGGACTCCTCCGCACGGGAGGGAGTCTCTCCTTTCCCCAGGCAGCTCAGCTCCTGGGCAGCCAAGCCTGGGCCTCCACCTCCCACCCAAGCCCTGCCCTGGGGTTCAGGCCCAGCTCTCCAACTACCCCCTGCCCCTCCCTCTGGCTGCTTCACAGCTGTTCAGCTTCAGCAGACCTGTTCTGGCCACAGCTTTCATCTCTGGGGTGCCTCTTCTTGTCACCCCTACCTCTGAACAGGACAGCTCATCTGCCTAGCTGTTCCTGTCATAGACTCATGACCCACAGAGACCCACAGCACGTCCCCCTCCCCTCACCCCTACCCATCCCCAGATATCCACAAGAGCCATTTCTAGAATTTCTCTAATCTACCTACTCTTCTCTACCAGTTCTAGTCGTGGCACTTCATCTCACCAGAGAGCAGTCTGCTGTGTTTGGAACTCAACACACCCTGCATTCAAATCCTGGTTACAAGTCACCAGCTGTGTGATCTTGGGCAGGTCACTTGCCGTGCCCCCCAAGTTAGGGATTAGCAGTCAGAATGTGGGCCAGGGCCTTCCTGGAAAGAGCATGCTCCTGCTTGGGTCTTAAGGAGTAAGGGGAAGTTAGGCAGGCATAGACAAATGGAGACATTCTGGCAGAGCCAATGGCTTGGGCAAAGGCCACAGGTGAGAAACATGGGTGTGAGGGGAGCCCACTGGGAGATAGGAGATGAGGCTGGGGAGGCAGCCAGGCCAGGCTCAGAGGCAGATTGATCCCTGAGACCTGGTGGGAGTCTGGACCTGGAGCAGGAGGTAACCAGTGGAATGTGTGGCTTGGAAAGACCCCTTTTCTGTGTGCTCTCTGTGCTGTGTGCAGAATGCTCTGGAGAGGCAACGCGGGAGACAACGGGGGATCCTGTGCAGATGGCCCGCAGAAGGGAGGTGAGAGGCAGGGGCCTGGTAACTTGGTAGAGCTGAAGGCCCAAGATGTGTGCAGGCTGTCCCCACAGGGTGCTGGGAAGTTTCTGGACACCGACTTGGACAAACACAGTCACAGAGACATGCAGACAGACAGCACCAAACCCCACATAGGACAAACACAGACCTAGGGCCACAGCATGGCCCAGTAGGGACCCAACTGCCATGAGCAGGAAGTGTCAGGAGGCTGAGCACCTCTCCATAGGGCACACCTGAGGGTGGCCAGGAGGGGCACTCGGATGCTTTAATCCCCCAAAGAACAAACCCCTCATTGACAGATCGCAACCTGGAATGCCAGGCTCCTTACCTAGAGGGTCCTTTCCCACTTGGTGAACTTCTACTCATCCTTCAAGACCCAGCTCAAGTGTTCCCTCTTCTACGGAGCCTTCCCTGAACCCCCAGTCAGTCACTTCCTCTGTGTTCCCAACAGCACCTTGTATATGGGAATAACAACAACAATAACAATAAAATGTCGGCTATGTGCTGAGTACATTAGGATCCCAGTTACTGAATCTTCCCAATGGCCCTGTGATGTACACTTAACAGAGGAGACAACTCAGAAAGGTCAACCAACATGCCCAAAGTCACACAGCTATTACGTGAGGGAGTCACAATGCCACTCAGATCCAGCCCAGCAGTGCACTCCAGTGTGGTCTGTTTCCATGGCACCTTGGTATCTCTCCCCACCAGACTGTGAGCTCTCCCCATGTAGAGCTGGTGCTCATTCACCAGGGATAACATCTGGCATATATGGTGGTCATCTACAATGGGCTGGGAACTGTGACAAGAATATTTACAGCAATGACTTTAGTGCTACGATAGACTCAATGTACAAATGGGAGAGGAAACTGAGGTCCAAAGAGGTTAAACAATTTGCTCAAGGTCTGGAAAGGCAGCCTCTGAAGTCAGCTTGGCCAACACCAAACGAGCGTGCACTGAGGGAAGAGGCACTGCCAGGTACCAGGCCCTGCCAACACGGGGAGGTTCAGAAGCACACAAAAAGGGCAGGCAGCTGGGCCACAGTGGGTTACAAGGAGCTGTACCCACCCAAGGAGCTGCTACCACACAGGAGGAGGAGTTAAGCAACTAGGCCCCTCCCCTCCCCAAACCCCAGCCCATCCCACAGACATTAAATAAAGTCAGGATCTGCCCAGGCCCAGTGGTCACATGGGACCCAACTCCCAACAAAGCAAGCGAGAGAGAGAGAGAGAGAGAGAGAGAGAGAGAGAGAGAGAGAGAGAGAGAGAGAGAGAGAGAGAGAGAGAGAGAGAGAGAGAGCAGGACCCAAGCCATCGGGACACTGTGATTACAAGAGGCAAAAATAAAAACCTGCGTCAGAAAGGCAAAGCTGCGGGGAACCACACCCAGGGGAAGGAGGGATGGGAGTGGAGGCTAGCAAGGGCTGGTTTGGGTTTTGTCTTTGTTTCTCTGATTTCCAAAATTCTTAGTAATGTCATCCGTCGCTTTTATAAGGAAAACAATAAATTTATTCTTGAAATTTGAAAGAAAATGGTTGGTAGCCCAAGGGGGCACAGCTGCAGGGTCTGGAAGCAGAAACATGGGCAGTCTGGGTCAGCCATCGGCTGACAGTGGGCATCCACCGGCCACTGCATGCCAGGCCCCACACAGCCCCACCTTCCAAGCACACATGACCAGGGTGGGCAGTGGGTGTGAGGAAAGGCGATCTGTACTTTGAACTTGATTACATTTCCACAGGCTCGGAGGAAAGAGGGTCTTCAGCTCCTCCTCCAAGGATCTCTACATCCCCACCCCATTCTTCTACTGTAGTGACTATTCTACAGTATAAATCAGATCACCCTCCCCTATCTGGAACCTCCCGTGGCTCCCTAATGTACTCCAGGCCCAGTCTGGATTCCAGCCAGAGCAGACTCTGGTATCCTCTTCGGTCACTGCTTGTCCTATCTTACTTCTGCCCAGCCCTGCCTTCTAGTACTCAACTTGCTTTCCTTTTTCCTCACCTTCAAGTAGTCTGTGTCCCCTCCCTGGGGCCTTCTGTCCTCTCCAGTTCACTGGATAATTTCAACTCCTACTTCCAGCCTGACTTTACAGAGCACTTCTTCCAGGAAGCTTCCTTTTTCTTTGGGCTTTCACTTTTCCATCATCAGAGCACTGCACACCCTCTTTTCTGTCTCATCCATCTTTGCTGCTGGCATGTGCTCTCGGTTGGGGAGGAAGGAAAGGATTGTGGCTGAGTTCTTTACCTTTTAAGCCCTACACCGTATCTGGCTGGTGTTTGAACGAATGAACCAATGAATGAATGCAGGCATGCATGCATGCTAAGGTGAGAGGAATGGGAAGTGTTGGCATGGATAGAAGACCCTCCCACACACACACTTCCAAATCACCTCCATCCTCTTTGGCATTATGGTTGCTCCTGCCATCAGTTGTTCTTTATTTCCTACTTGATCCAAGGGTCTGTATGTGTTCTGTAAGGCCTTGGAAACATCTTCCCCCCCTTCCCCCAAGGACTGAACAGTTAGCAAGCACAGACAATGGTTCTGCTTCCCTAGCAGTGAAAATTAGAGTCTCACTCGTCAAAAGAGCAAAAAGAAATAAAAGGATAACACCCAATCCTAGCAAGAGTATGGTGAAATTAGCATGCTCACAGATTATGGCTTAAGAGTGTAAATTGGAACAATCATTCTGGAAAAAAATCTGGCCATAATGTGTCAAGAGCTCTACAAATGTTCACAGACTTTCTGGCTACTGATCACATTCTCGGTCATCCATCCCTAGGAAATAACCCAAAGATAAAGTTACATGCACCAAACTGTTTGCTTCAGGATTTTTTTAAATGATAGCAAAAATCTGGAATAGCCAAAATTGCCAACAGGGAGATGGCTCTATAAATCATGCTCATCAGTGACTGTCTACAGATAACTGCTAGTGCCTCTGGCACTGCCGAGACTCATTTAATACTCATTCAACCTATCAGAAGCCCAGCACAGAGACATTAGGGAACTTGCCCCAAGTCAAGCTGCGAGTATAGGATTCAAATCCAGACCACTGTGCTGCAGAGTCCAGGCATCTGTAAGTCCAGCTACTCAGGATGCTGAGACCTGGAAGATCCCAGTTCAAAGCCAGCCCAGGAAAAACAGTCTGCAAAGAATCCATCTCTAATTAACCAATAGAGCACTCGCTGTGAGCGGAAAAAGCAGAGTGAGTGAGACCTTGAGTTTAAAACCCCTATAAGAACACACATACACAAAAGCACCTTGCATGCTCGGTGTGGTGATTTATGCTTGTAATCAATCTTAGCACTTGGGAGGCTGTGGCCGGAGGACTGGGAATTTGAGGCCAAGCTGGGCTACACAGTAAGACACGCTCAAAAAATTCCCTACAGTCATGTAGAAATACAATAGTTGGAGAAGAAGATTGAAAAGAAAGAAACAGATAGCCAGGAACTAGTGGCTACATGAGCCACTTGCTATTCAGGATGCTGAGATCCAGAGGACTATAGTTCAAAGCCAGCAAGATGCCAGGCTGGCAATATGTGGCTGAAGTGGTAGAGTGCTAGTAGAGGAGCAAGCCAAGTAAGTGAGTGCTTAGTTAGCCTTGAACTCAAACCTGGTCCCTGCAAAAATTAGAGGAATAAGTAGACCAATGATATCTACATAAAAACTGGATGCCAAGAGAAAGGAGAGTTAGAAAATACCCATATCTAACAGTGGGGTGTTTCACTTACCATCTTGCTATTTCATGACTTTTCTGCAGGGTGTCTGTCTACAGGACTGTTTCAAGGAACATTTTAAATAAAACTAAAGCTCCATCAGGCTTTGGCAAAACAACACGCCCAGCCCCTCAAATCCTGTACATTCAGCAGGGAAGGGTCTAAGGGAAAGACAAGACTTGCTGAAAGTCTCAAGCCCCAACCCCAGCCACGACAGCAGTCAGGAAAGGACTTCTTTCCCATCCTATTCAAAATCTTCTCCCTGTCTCTGGGCTGCAGTACAAACCCCTCAGCAGGACACCTGAGATTTTCATCGGGAAGACCCTGCTGGCCACGTGCACAGATATCCACTGTACCCGTCCTCCAGCCACACTGTAGGCCACTGTACGCTGTACCACTTGCAGGCATCCCAAACAGTATGCCAGTTGGAGCCACCCATCTAGGGGTCACACCACCCTGCCACTGAATCTCAGCTCCAGTGTCACCCTATTGGCTGAATGGCCAGTTCCTCAAGTAAGCCAGGAGTCTGCAAGGGTAAGGCTTGGGTTTAGCTCTTAGTTATGTTCCCCAAGGCCCCACTCAACCCCACAGCCCAGCCTGCTTAGAGATCACATGCTAACTTTTCACCAGCAGGAGCTAGGTTCCTATTATACCCTCCCTGTTATACCCTCCCACATCCCTGCATTCTCCCTACCTAAACATCGCACCTCTAAGTATTCTGTCTCCCATCAGCTGAAACCCACAAGGACAGGGCCACCACTTCAGCCTAAGCCAAGCACTGAGCACATGGGAGGGGCTCTAGTTCTCAAAAACCTGTAGAAAGCAGCAATGGGAGGAAGTCTTTCCATCCAGGAGAGTGAAAAGGTGGGGGAGCATTCCCGGCAAAGGGGCAGTGTATACAACTTGCTTTCTGGGAGAGCAAGTAGAAGGAACTGTATGTGCAAATACCAGAGGCAGGAAAATGTACACCAGTGGGTTTGGTCTGGGGTGGGTATAGTGCAGGAATGTATAGGGGAGGCAGGGGCTGGTGGCTGGAGCAGTTGATACGGACAGGGCCAGAGTTAAGGCCTCATGCTTAGATGAAAGTAAGGTGGGGGTGGGAGCCATGGACAAAGTTTGTGACAGACAGGTCCTTGTGGGACCAAGAGGATAGCCTGTAGAGGACATGTAGGAGGTGGTAGGAGGTGGTGAGGTTTCCTACCATTCAGATTCCTCGAACCCTTGTGCTTAAAGTCACCACCCACAGCCCCTCTTCCCTCCCCATGAACACACTCCATTCAACCTAGAGTTCCAGCTGCTGCCCCCACCCCATCCATCCCCAAGACCCTAGCCAGGCCAGCCTTGGAAACTGGCTCCTGGGAACTTCCTGTGAGGCACAAGGCTCCCGAGGGTCCTGGATCCAATTAGGCCGGGTTTCCGCAGCCCTGCGGGGCTGGGAAGGGCTGTTTTCATTGCGATGGTGAAGCCGATCCCGGGAGGGTGCTATCCACTGCTGTCTGGGCCTGGATCATGAGAACTTCTGTTCTTCCTCTCCCTGGCCCTTCCTTGGCCCTCCGACTCTCCAGCCCTTCACATTCTGGGAGCCCCCTCTCCCTGGTTCCTACCTCCAGCCACCTAGAGACAGCCAGCAGTAAGTGGACTTTCTCTAGGCTGAGAGAAAATGCCCTAGAGACTATGAGCCCAGACCCCTCTCCACCGCCAGCTCCTCTGGGGACCCCTAGCTCCCATGCCAGCAGGGAACTCCTGCTGGCAAAGGACAAAGATAGGGATGGCAGGTGGCCAAGTACTTCCTCCCTGCCAGGCACCTCAGATGCTTGGTGGGCACTTCTCAGACCCCTGCCCAGGCAGATGCATGTGCATCTGGAAAGATTGCACAGATACAGAAGCTGCCTCGAACATACATGGACAGCTAAATGACTTCTGATAGAGCCCACACCCAGGACACCTAAGGAGCCTTCACCCCAAGTTCCTTCCCCATTATGGTCTCCACCCAATTCCAAAGGCTCCCCTCCCTGTTTCTATAGTAACCTCTTCCTTGTTTGGGGTCAGGAATGAAGCTCAGAGCGGTTCTGATTTTCCCAAGGTCACGCATTGGTGAGGGCCAAGAGAGCAGAACCTTCTGGCAAGTCCACTTCCTCTCTGAGCCTCAGTTCCCTCATCTAAGAAATAAAGGGGCTCGGTTAGAATCCCAGCCTGAGTCCCTAGGCCCTCACAGTTGTGATGTGGTATGTTAGAAAGCATGGATTGTGAAGCCCAGGCCTGGGCCTCATTGTTCTCATCTGTAAACTGGGATGGCCCCGGTACAGGGTTGCAGTACAGATCACAATGAGTGATGAGAGGCTTTAGGACAGTACCTGCCCAGAAGGAATCCTTGAGTGCCAGCCTTGGCGGGTTCTCTACTAAGATGTCTGGGTACCATCCCCAATCATCTGCAAAAGGGGAGTAGAAGTCTACTCAACCTACTGCGTTCTAGAGCTGCACAGCTCTGAGGAGCTCTCTGGACCCCTGTGGGCTGTTCTGTCAAGGATGGAGCTCCAGCTCCCATATAATCTTAAAACCAAAAAGCTGACTTCTGAGCTGGGGCTCTGGCCTACGCTCCAGGAGCCTTCAGGACAGATCCCAGGGGCCCTGGGTAGGAACCTCCTCTGACGTAGTCTCTCAAAGACCCCTGCATGCCGCAGTAACTGCAGGGTAGGTAAGGTGGACTCAGGCCTGAGTAGAGGCCAACAGGTAGAGCAGGCCATCAGCAGAGCAAGGCAGCCATGGGAGGGCTGGCTGGGCAGAGTTGAGCCAGGAGGGCTGGGTAGCCACAGGGGAGCAGGCCAGAGAAGATCTGCCACAAGCTCGGCCCTCTTCTACACGCCCCATCACTCACCCCCCCCCCCCCCCCACCTTCTCAATGTTCCTGCATCTCCCACCTCAGGTCAGAAACACCCTTCACCCAGGAAATGGTCTCAGGTCTCAGCTCAAAGGTCACTTCCTCTCAGCAGTCCTCCCTCCTCCCCATCACTGTAGTCTATCTAAGCAGTGATAGAGAAGCCCTTCCAAAAAGTATTTCCTCTCCAGAGCTCACCAAAACAAAACCTGCAATGGCAGAGCCATGTACCTATGGTTATGTTTTGTATAGAATCTGTCTCCCTAGCCTAGGGGAGGACTACATCCGTTTTTTTCACACTGTCCCCTGCAGGGGCCCAGGACCTGGGATATAAGATGTGCACAGCAAATCTCACTCAACTGAACGCAGATGAGAAATGGAGAAGTACTTGCCACACCCATCTCTTTAAGCAGGTTCCGGCAGGGAGCACAAATATGTGAGGGCAAGGGGGTGCCCAAAGGATTCTGTACAAGGCCCAGGATAAGAGGCTGCATTCTCACCAAGCAAACAAGCATACCTGTACCATGTGCCTACACATAAAAGCAAGTGTGCAGAAGTGTGTGATCGTACATAAAAGCATGTGTGCACAAGTGTGTGATCGTGTGAGTGGCGGGGTGTGTACCCATTCCTTTGTGGGGTGTGTGTGTGTGTGTGTGTATGTGTGTGTGTGTAGGGTATATGGACCCACACTCCAGCAGACAGGCTTCCAATCTGCCTGGCTCCTGGAAGCCCAGGTCAAGTCAGTCATGGAGTTACAATAGCTGACTGTGTGCTCAAGCCTATCAGGATGTTCACAACCCAGTCCCCTATCCCTCCACAGAAACCCAGAACCTAGAATAGCCAGACTGTCCTCTCAGGAATCTAACACCTTTATCCAAAGCTCAGAAAAGAATCCAGATGGTGGGGATTACCCTGAGGTCATCCTTGGGAGTGGGGCAGATAAAATGCAAGACCTCTCTAGCCACATCCTTCAGCCTGTCCCTCACACCTTCCTTATCCACTACAAACACCTACCCAGTCTGCAACACACAGCTCCTCCTAAGCTCCAGAAAGCCATCCCAACTACCATGGCCCCAACCCACCTCCACCATAGCCAGTTTGCTAAATGTCACTCAAGGGCCGGGGCTGCCTCAGTGCCCAGAAATGCTGTCATATGGTAGAGGCAGAACAACTTGTTGACACCCAGGGAGTGAAAGCCCACCAGGTAAGGCCTTGGGAAGCCTTCCCCGCATTTCCTTAATGGGTAAAAAGAAGTTTGACCAAATGACCTGAATCAACCTCTTAACAGTGCATGGATTTAGATTTCCAAGATTATATAGACAAACATCATCAGATACAGACCTTACATGTGCCTTCTCTCCTCAGGTACAGCGAAAGCCCATCCAAACAGCCCAGAGAAGTGCCAGCATGGTACTACAAAACCACCAGAAGTTCAGGAGATACCAAGTGTTCCAGCAGTCTTTGTGCAAGGTCCATTCACATGTTCAACATAGTACTCTTTGGATAACTGATACAGGTAGCTGCTACCTCAGATGGGAGAAAGAAGCTATGGACGTCATAAAAACCACAAGGCCAAGGCACTGGGAAATCAGAACACTAACATCACCCCCCAAGTGTTGCTCACTGGAATGCTGCAACAGTTGACACTTCGTAAAGAAGAAAATCTTTCTCCCCACATCAACTATCTGACCATAGGCAGCTGGGTGTGTAGGGAGGAAGGGGTTTTATGAGAGGGAAAGTTCTAGAAGAGATCACAGGTCCCTCTCTCAGGATGCGCAAAGGGGTTCCTGCACTGTGCAGGGATCCTAGTGAGACCCACAGTACTACTGGATTCCAGTCCTAGCAATGGCCCTGCCAATTAGTCTCCAGAGAGCTCCAGGGCTCAGTTTCCTCACCTGTAAAATTGGGGTCATAACAATGAAGGTAAGATACTTCCATACTGATAAAGGCTTATAGGACATGGTCTGACACAAATGAGCTCCCTGTGTCACTAAATAAGGCAGTAAGAGTCTACTTGGTAAGATCCTAAATCAAAGATCGGATGATGCCAAAGC
Source organism: Dipodomys spectabilis (assembly GCF_019054845.1). Lineage (NCBI taxonomy): Eukaryota > Metazoa > Chordata > Mammalia > Rodentia > Heteromyidae > Dipodomys > Dipodomys spectabilis. The sequence goes on along the minus strand of NW_024870679.1, from coordinate 41,763,355 downwards.
TTGAGATGTCAAAGGTTCTGAGCTAAGAAGCTGCTAAGGTTCTGAGATGGGGAGAGATTCTTAGATTCCAAGGTTTAATTATCTCATTATTTCCTAACAACAATCCTGAGCCTCCCAGGGGAAGATAACAGACCTCAATATAACTTCATTTCCCAAGCACTGCCAAGCCACCAAGGCTGCTGCCACACCTGGACCACCTCCCCTCGCCCCCTCCCACCCCCAGCCCCCTCCCTACTTCCCAGCCTGGCCTCACCTCTGCTGAAGGATCAGCCATACCTTGCTCAAAGCTGGCATAACCTCAATGTCCTAATGGGGTAGCCAGGCAGAAGTACACATAACCCAAAAAACGAGGTGTCAGATACTAAGAGCCCCAAAAGCAATCCGAAAGGCTTATGTGATGGAGGGTGACAGCAAAAAGCTATTATAGAGCAAATGGTCAGGGAAGCCCCTCTGAGGAGGTAACATTGGGATGGGGTGAGTAAATTTCAGAAACAACATTCCAAGTGAAGGAATGTGCAAAGGCCCTGTCAACAAGGCTTTGGTAAATTCAAGGTAGAGAAAGAAGCCAGAGAGCCAAAGGTAGAGACTGAGGAGCAGGGCAGAAGTGCTGAGGCTGAAGAGTAGGCAGGGCTTTCACAGACCACAAAGGGCCTTGAAGATCAAGAATGAATTTTGGATTTTTTTTCTTCTAAATGTCAAAAAAAAAAAAAAAGGCAGGCCTGGCAAGGTAATCAACAATCCTTAGAATTCATTGTGTATATGGATAGAGCTCCTACCATATGCTTCATAAAGGCTTGGATGATATCAGATACATCAGTCTACAACCCATGAGAAATTCAGGAATAAGGAAAAGAAGGCTCAGAAGAGGCAAGAGAGTGTTCAAAACAAGTGTCACAAATGGGTCTTGATCTCAGGATGCAAGTCTATCACTATTACAGTCTATGGAACTCCTATTCTCCAAGAGCCCTTCCTTGGAGTCTCTGATAGGCACTCACTGAATGCCAGCTGCCCTGACTGGTGAGCCTGAGGCCTCAGCTCTTATTGTTGGCTCTAGAGACTTTACAGGACTACACTTGCATCTCACTTCTGTCCAACATGGGCTGGGTGGTTGGTTGGATGGATGGATTGATGGACAGATGGATGGTTAGATGGATGGATGGGGTGGATGGATGGACAGAAAAACAGACCACTGAAATAACTGATCAATGAATTAATGAATGGGCAACAAAGGAATATATAAATAATATAGAAACAAATGAATGGGTAATCTAGCCAAAAACAATGAATGATGGAGAAAGGCAGGGCAATGAAGGGTGTGCCCAGGGAAGGGTCAGGGCCAGGGTAACTTCAGACCCAGGCTGTACTTCACCATATACCAGCTTCCTCTCTCCAGCTGGGATTAGCTTACCTCCATTCCCCAAAACTACAGGTGGCCTGTTCTTCAGCGCCTGGCCTGAAACCTATGTCATGGCCAAGTGTGGTCATTATCCCCCAGTCCTAGCAGCTAGTGTTTCTCCCCCAAACCTAGGGAAGCCTGGGTGCTTCCCTGTCCGTGACTCCCTAGAGGACACAGGAGACCACGGCTCCAGGCCTAGCTGGGAGGAGAATCACTGGGTGACTTCCAGCTAGTGGCTTGCCCTCTCTGAATGACCTCCTAGGGCTTTTCCATCTCTCACATTCTTTGGGGTGGGAGATGGGCCTCTGGATTTTTACACAGTCACTGAGGTCAGCAGAAGAATTTGAAAGAAAGACAAAAAACCAGAAGTGAGCAGAGTCCTGCCCACAAGCACCAAGGCCCACCTAGGAAAAGCCCACACAAGGAGTCGAACTGCCAAAAGCTACACCCTCCTCTGCCACTGCCTGCCCTCTCCAAGCCTCTGTTTTCTTTAATTTTAAATTTTATAATGACGGCTCAACTGTCCCCACCTTAACATTTCACTCCAAGTCCATTTTGAGGGGAGCCTGACATGGCAACAACCATGAACCACACAGGGCAAACTGTGAAGTCTGCTTCCCCAAAGAAGGAGAGTAAGAGCAAAGGTCAGAGGGAGTGAGGGGGACATACTGTCCCATCTCAATCCAGTTCTGTCCAAAACGAGCCTTCTAGCCATGGGCACCTGAAATATGGTCCTGCTCTCAGCAATCCTCCTATGGTAACAGAACTCTGGGCAAGTTATTTCTCTTTGTTCCTCAGTTTCTCCCACTGAAATCCAGACGTCTTGGTACCCTCTGATCCAGGCGTGCCCTTGCTCTGCAGCTCAGAAAGCCTAAACCCCAGCTTTCAACCTTTAATAGTCCTCAGGATGCTCACAGAGCCCAAGGGAGTCAGGACACAGATCACCTGTGTCCTGAGGGGCTCCCCTCCAGGAAATGGGGGAGAAGGTGGCTACATGGGCTCAGAGCAGAGTGCAGGACAGACAGACTTTCCCAACAAGGGAAAGGCCTGGCCCAACCCCACATCTCCTTAGATAGCACAGGCCACCCCGGATTTTGTGGGTCTGGCTTTTAGATCCTCTGCAGCCCATAGAGCCAGCAGGTCCTGACCTGTCCAGCCTCAGGACAGGAACTCAACCCAAGTCCAAACTGCCTCCAACTCAGGGGCCTCTGGGGTGTCAGGGCAAGGGTGGCAAAAAGGGGTAGGCTGGAATGCAGGGGAGAGAGGCCCACGGCCTGAGGGGCCTGACAAACCAACCACCCCTTCCAGATGCCACCTCCGAGGGCCAAGAGTACCACAGGTAGAATGGGGTTCCTTTGCCAAACACTCCACTTGCCCCAAGTGTGTGTGTGTGTGGGGGGGGGAATCTCACACACACACACACACACACACACACACACACACACACCTCAACCCACTAAGGGCAAGATTCCTGCCTACCAAGGGTCCTGACCACCCATGAAGGAAGGAGCAAGGCCCACCCCTGGTTCCTGAAGGTTCCACAGATGCTCCAAGGCAGGGTGGTGTGAAGGCAGGATTCTTTCTTCAAGCCTGGAAACCCTGAATCCTTTCCGAGTCTCCAGTGCCAGCCTTCCTCCCCCAAATCTGGAAATATAGTCCCTTGAAATGCCATTTCTACAGAGTCCCTTTCCAAAAGACTCTCCGTTCCCCCCAAAACTCCCATCCCCAAGCCCTCGGCAATCCGTCCCCCACCCTCCCCTGCGCGGCACTGAGGAACCCGGCAGTTAACTTTTCCCCCCCCAAACCCTTGCAAAGGCGGCGGGCTGGGGTGGGGAGGGATGGGGGCGGGTGAAGCGAGCCCCCAAGATCCTTTCGCGGGCATCTCACCGCCTTCCAAAAAAAAAAAAAAAAAAGCTTAAAAAAAACTTTCCGAGTTAACTTTACATCCCCATCCCTCCCCCGAAATCGGCCGCCCCCCCCGCGCTTTTTTTTTCTTTAAAGTGCAATTGCATTGTGTCTCACCTCCCCGAAATGGCTCGAAGCTCTCGCCAAAGAAAAGGAAAAAAAGCCAACCCTTCGGGTGCCCCCTCTGCTTCCAGCCGCCTCTCCCACATTCTCAGACAGTTTTATTAAAATTTTCAGACAAAAGAAAAACAAAAATGGCAGCCTGGCTTATTTTTAAAACAGGACAGGGACGCCATATTCTGCAGATCTGCAAAAAAACGGAGAAATCCGGCCCTGGCCGCTCCACCGGGCCGGCTGCGAAGTGCGCGAACCGCGCCGTTTGCAATCCGTTTATTTGCATTAAGCCCCATGAATCATTGTTTACCGGAGAATTGCAGCAGGTTTGAATAGCCCGGCTTAAGAAAACACACGCACACACACACACACACACGCACTCGCACACCCGCCGCACACACCCGCCGGAGACACACTTCCGAGTCGGCCCGCCCGCCCTCCCGCGCGCCCCCGCCCCGGCCCCGGCCCCGGGCTCCAGACACCGGCGGCCCCCGGGGCCCTCGGAGCGCCCCGGCCCGCGCTGACAGCGCCCGCGTCCGGCCTGGCCCCCGCCCGCAACTCGGCGCAACTTTCCCGCGGGCGGGCGCCGCTCTTCCCTCCCCGCGCGCCCCGGGCCCGCACGGACCTGGCTGTGCTGGCGGCGCTCCGGGACGTGGCCGCAGCCCCGCGCCCGGCGGCCCGAGCAGGGCCGGGCTTGGGGCTCCGGACTCCGGGGCTCCGGCTCGGTGCGGAGCCGCGCGCAAACCTTCCGGGTCGCCTGCTGTTCACTTCTGGGTTCTGCAAGCGCCGAGGCGGCGGCGGCGGCGGCGGGAGGCGGCGGCGGCGGCGGCGGCGGCGGCGGTGGGAGGCCGGGTCTGCAGCGCCGCGCGGCCCCCCGTGCGCTCGGCGAAGCCCCCGCGCCGGGCTCCTGGGGGTGGGGTGGGGGGATGGGGGGCCGCGTCGGGCCCCCCCCGCCTCTCCGCTGCACAGCCCGCCCGGCCCCCGGGGCTCCGGCGAGTGGGCAGCGCCGGGCGCTGGCGACTGTGGGCGCGCGGGGAGGGGAGGGGAGGGAGGGGAAGGGGCGGCGGGCGGGGCGGGCGCACGCTGGGGGCCCCCGCTCGGGCCCCGGGGCCTCGTCTCGCGCTCGCCGCCGCCGCCTGGCAAAGTTGCGCGGCGCCCCCCTCCCCGCGCCGCCCCGCACCGCCCCGCGCCGGAGGCTGAGCCACAAAGGAACTCCTCGCCAGCCCCCCTCCTCGGCTCGCCCGAGCCGCGTGGGGAGGGCACCGGAGCCCGGCCCTAGGACAGCCCCTTCCCCAGCGCGGGGGTTCCCGGGGCCCCGGCGGCCGCGGCCATTGTCCCGCCCAGGCTCCGCCGCCTCCACTCCCGGGTGATGGCGGGTAGGGCCTGGCGCTTCACCACCCTGACCCCGCGCGCTGCGAGACTGCCCTGGGGAGGGGGGGTCCACTCTGAAGACCGAGGCTGGAGAGGGACCCCTCACACCTGATAACAAACGAGCGTGCTCAACATCCAAGCTGAGGGGTTTTTTTCCCTTTAAAGACAAGGGCACAGGGGTGGGAGTAGAAGTTTGCCTAGGCCAGGCCACCACTTCCTGGCTCTAGGCCCGAACCCCAACGGACGGGGCGGCTTGAGGCTGGCAGCGGCTCCTCTCGAAGTCTATCAGAGGTGGCACCGGCTGTCCCTCAGCTCTAGACCTCAGAGCCATCTGGGTGACTCCTCCTCCCGCCTCACCCTCCCCAGCCAATCAGTCACCAAGTCCTTCTGATTCGGCCTCCTGGGCTGTGTCAGTTTGCAAACTTCACTTCTACCTGAGGACGCTGTGGCACCCGACTCCTTTCGCAAGGCAGGGATTTCTTGGCACCCTCCGTGGCCCATCCGGCCTCTAGACTAGGACGAATCAAGGCTGGCCCTGCCCTCGGGGAGCACCCAATCCCCAGGGAAAGATCGGTGTATTAAATAATCCTTTCTCCTCCACACACCAGGTCTCTATTCGGCAAACATTTACTGAGGACCTACTAAACTACTCGACTATGCTTCTGGCTAGCTTGACTTCCAGCACAGCCTTGAACAAGTTGCACAAAGTCTGTCTCTCTCCTCAGGGAGCTGCAAACGCTGGGGAAAACTGGAGGATGTGACCCATAAAGGCTGTTTGCCCTTCAGCCCCAAGCACAGCATCTGGCACAAAGCAGAGGCACAATAAGAACATGGGGCATGAGTTGTTTGAAATTATAAGGCATTGTATGGACCCAGAAGAGGCCACTCTTTTCCCCAGAGAAACAGGAGTGGTCTTCTGAAAAATCTCTCTGGGATGAGCCAGGGGAAGAAGAAAAGAGGGCCTTCTTGTCTCTCAGAAATAAGAGTGGCAAAAGTACCAATCCATTGTTAAGACGTTCCAAGAGATAGAGCACAAATAAATGGAGAAGAGACAAATCTTCTTGCAGAAGATTTCCAAATAACTTGTGTAGATACTCAGGGAGGGGACCTTAGACCTTACTTCTTACGTGTGTTCTGGGTAGTAGTGACTTCTAAAGAGCATAGTGTTTCTTCAAAGAAAGGGAGAGAGTAACTGTAATGGAAAACCCAGACAACTATCACCTCAGTCAAGTGACCAAAGCGAAGTCAACAGACATGAGTCAAGTTGACAGTGCATACACTTCAAATTGTGTGATAAAAGTGACACCAATAACCTGTAACCCTAGACTTGCCATGAGAAAAAATGTCAAACTCCACTAATGGGATGTCTGGCAAAATACCTGCCTAGGATCTCTCGAAACCATCATGATCAGTAACTATGAGAAACTATCACAGCACAAAGGAGCCCGAAGAGTCATGACAACTAAATAATCTACTATCCAGCTGGGCTTCAATGGCTCATGCCTGTGATCCTAGCTGAGATCTGAGGATCTCAGATGTGAGATCTGAGGATTGCCAATTTGAAGCCAACCCAGGCAAGAAAATCAGAAATGGAACTGTGGTTCAAGTGGTAGAGCACTAGCCTTGAGCAAAAAAGCTCAGGGACAGCACCCAGACCCTGAGTTCAAACCCCAGGATTAACACCAAAAAAAGTTGGTGGTGGTTGTTTTTTTTTTTTTTTTTTTTTTGGTAAATAAATAAAGTACTGTCCAAGTTGAGATACTACAACAGAAAAAAGTAATATTAAGAAAATAAATGTTAGTTAATAGTTATGTGTCAGTCAAAGCATCCATCAATAATCGTAATACTAACACACAGTACGCTGACAGTAGTAGTGTTAACTGTGGAAGCTGTAAAATAGTGAAACTGGTGAGAGTACATACAGGGGAGCCATCTACTGTATTTTCTCAATTTTTCTTTAAGTCTAAAAATAGCCTGAGAAAAATCCATAACATAGAAAATCCTGTAAAAATGTACTAACCATGGAATTAATGAGAGGTCCAATGACATAGTGCTCAACACACAGCTAATAGTCTTGGGGCCTCAGCAGGTATATCACCATCCTTATCTTCCAGCACTTAAGAGTTTAGGACACAAAACAGAGGAGACAGAATCCTGTCAGGCCTTGACAACTGAGCTGGAGCTTTTGGAAAAGACTTGTTAGGGAAAAACTTGTTGTCTCCCTCACCAGACTCCTCTCTAGCCATCTAGAAAGCTATGCAGGAGCCAGCTGAAGTGAGCCACCATCTCAGATCTTACCATCTCCCTTCTGTAAGGGAACCTGCAACAGCCTCCCTTGCTCAGTGTGTGCGTGTGCACACGCACACACACACCAGTACTGAGACTTAAACTCAGGGTTTCACACTGTCACTTGGCTTTTTTGCTCAAGGTTGGTACTCTACCACTTGAGCCACAGCTCCACTTCTGGCTTTCTGCTTGGTTAATTGGAGGTAAGAATCTCATGAACTTTTCTGCCCCAGCTGGCTTTGAACCATGATCCTCATCTCTAAGCCTCCTGAGTAGGTACAGTTATAGCTGTGAAGGGCCAATTCCTAGCTTTTCTGACCACCTTCAACTCATCCTGTAGGTCTTAACTTGGACAAAAGCCTTCCCAGACCTTCCAAGATACTGTGAAATGGTATGGTAGAAGGTGCAGGAAGCAATGGTGAGTCACAGCTCTCAGCCACCTGCATCCACACTCCTCTCCTCCAAATTCAGCCATGCCAGGTGCTTCCCTGTCCATGAACACACCATGCACCACCATGCCTCCCAATCTCTGCTCAGGCTCCTCCCTTATCCTGAGAGTCTCCATCCTTTTTCTCCCATCTCTTCTGTCTGTCTGACTGGCCAACACCTCTTCCTCACAGCTCACTCAGATATTACCTCCTCTGTGGAACAATTCTAGATCCTTTGCATTGACAGAGATGCTCTCCTCTGGTTCCCCAGATGTCTATGGCCCTGTGGCCACATTACTGACGAATACTTGTCATGGTGATCAGAATGAAGGTTCACTGAGATAAAATGGCAGCAAACCCACACTTGCCCTCTCCATTTCTGCAGATCTTCCTTACTCCCCTCTAGGAAGCACTCCATATCTGACTGCCTTCCCAGTTCTCTAACTAGATTTTCTTTTACAATCTAGCTCCTAATTACATTCTAATTATTGTGCATATAACTCAGAGCAGAGTAAGTTTTTGTATAGAGCCTGCTACTAACTGGTCCAACACTGCAATAATAACTCCAGGCTTCAGGGGTATTCATCACCTCCACGTTACTACCCAGAAGAGAGTGGTGAGGTCATTTTCACCCAGGCCTTGCAACTAAATTCATGTGACTATGAAGCCCAGTCTCTCCGTTCTCTCCTTTCCACTTTCCTGGGGAGTGAGGCAGAGAGGGAAAAACGTCTACTGCTTTCTTTACAGTCACTTTGGCCCCCTGGGAAGCAGAGATGTCCAGGAAACTTTGCTAAACTGTCATTGTTCATGAGCTTCACAGGAGATAGAGGTCTACGTTGCTCTATATGATAAAATGTTAGGCAAGGATTGTGGCCTACGAGTCACTATATAGTTTGCCCCTTGCCCATCTTTATCTAAAATTGTTTCACTCTTGGTCTCAGTCTCCAGCCATACAAGTGTTCTGCAAGCTAATGAAAGGCTTGTTTCCTTCAGCCCCAGGGCCTTTGCGATCAGCTATGTTCTCCAAATGTACCCCATACACCTGATCACACCCATACTCTCTGCCCTTTCACTTGAGGAGTTCTGTCCTTAGCCACATCCTGAGAGTGGTCTTCCACCACCTTTCGGATGCTATTGAAACTTCTCTGCTTTTTGCACAATTACCCCAGCTGCACTCTGCATTCAGACATCTAAGAGTTTAACTTGACTTCAGATGATAACTTCAATACATTTGCACTGGTTCATTTAATAAATAAGTAATATAGAGCAACTTTTTGAAGGCAAAGAAAATAAACAAGCCAAAATATGTGAGCATTATTTTGAAATATGAAGTGACTGGAAAAAGGGGAAACCCTGAAGAGCCATGGTCAAGAGACAAGGGTCTTAAAGAGCAAGGACATCAAGCTGGATGTCAGTGGCTCACACATGTGGTCCTAGCTACTCAGGAGGCTGAAATCTGATGATCCTCTTTTTTTGGGGGGGGGAATCCGGTCATGGGGCCTGAACTCTGGGCTTGGGCACTGTCCCTCAGCTCTTCAGCCCAAGGCTAGCACTCTACCACTTGAGCCACAGCGCCACTTCCGGCTTTTTTCTTTTTGCTTATGTGGTGCTGAGGAATCGAACCCAGGGCCTCAGGCATGCAAGGCAAGCACTCCACTACTGAGCCACCTTCCCAGCCCTGATGATCCTCTTTTAAAGCCATCCCAGAGAGACAAATCTAAGAGACCCTTATCCCCAATTAACAGAAATACTCATCATTCCATTTTCTGACCTTCATCTTGCTATGATGCAACCTCCATCTACTTCCCTGGACTTTAGTAAAATGAGCTGCATGCTATGTTAGGCTGGTACTGAGCGGCTTGGACAGAGCAGAGAGAGAAGAAGAACAGGTGTGCTGAGGCCACAAAGTTGGACCAGAAGTGACTGAGACTTTGTATGTCATTGAAATTTGAGTTAATCTTGAGGATGCCATTGGATATCCACAGTATGTGATATGGGAATGTCCAGGCAACTGTTATCCAATGTGAAAGGGCTCAGAGCCCAGGTGCTAATGCAGGAAGAATTCAGCCTCAATCTTAGCTACATCTGTAATAGGCAGAAACAACCCAGAAGCCAGCCTAATTCAGCAGCATCCAGGTTTACAATTTAGCTTAGTGTTTTCTTGGCCAGTGGGTATAGCCTCTGCTTTAGTTACCTCTTGTGTCTCTACCGTCAGTAATGAGCTGGGGAATAGTGGTGAGGCAGGTAGCAGGGGAAAGGGCAAGAGGGTGGAGAAAAACCAGCAGCAAGTAAGAACCTCAACCAGGCAGGGCAGGATGTGTAGCTGCAGGTCCTGTCTCTGTTAAATCTCTAAGCAAGCCAGGGCAGGCCATGTTGCACCTCTGGCACTCAAATTTCTTCATCTAAGAAATGGACCAATAGGCCAGGTGTGGTGACACACCTGCAATCCTTGCTAGTCTGGAGGTAGAAATAAAAGGATTGTAAATTCAAGGGCAGCTCAGGCAAATAGGCTGGGGATGTATTTCAGTGGCAGCACTTCTACCCAGCATGCATGAGTCCCAGAATTCAATCCCCAATGTTGGGAAGAAAGACACAAACAAAAACTGCTGACCATATTGGGGACAAGCTGTGAAGCAAGAGGTTTGGGCACTTTGCGGTCAGGCACATTCAGGATCCAAATCTTAGGTTCTCCCTAGATTTGAGGCCTCTGTGGAGCTCAGTGTTCTCGTTGAACAGGAGTCGGTAATCCTTACTTCTTGGGGATTAGAAGAACTATACAACACCATTTGCCAAATCTTTGGTGTAAAATAGGTGCCTGATGGGCTTAATGCAGTCAGGATCTCCCTGCAGAGAAGGGAGGTGGCAGAACAGAACCCAGACCCTCTTTGCTAGGGGACCCTAAGGAGTTCTTGGGTGTAGAGGGGGTATGCTATCCAACATATCACCTTTAGAAGGTGAGGCTGAAGGCAGAATCCACTTGCATCCCTTTCCTCAGCTGGGCCGAATTTTCTTTAGGCACAACGGATCTGCACCTAGCTACCTTTTATGGCGAGCCTGGGGCTGCCAGAGGAAAAGGGCAGAAGTGCCATAATGAAAGGGCAGACAATTACTTTCCCTTATAATTACCATTTGCGGTAATTAAATGATAATCGCCTTTTGTAGCCCTGAGAGCTCAAAGCAGCCCACTTCATCACATCTGGTCCCCTTCTCTCCTGCCAGGAATAGAATACCCACAGGGATAGGATGGGGAAATTGAGGTCCAGAGGAAAAAGGCCAGTCACCTTAAATCACATGCAAATCAGGGTGCAGTTAGAGAAGAGCCCTTAGAAGACATGTTTCACACTAGTAGACCGCTGAGGTCCTGTGTTCAAGGTTCCAGCTTCACTACTTACTCTTCTCTTCAGGCCTCAGTCTCTCCATTCATAAAATGAGATGGAATCAACATTTGAATGTTCTAGACTTTATTCTATTCATACTTAACCACTGGCAGTAATCATTGTACACTTTAGGACACAAAATTCTATCTTAGGCTAATAAGTACGCAGAAAAGGGGGATTTCTTCCATGAAAAGAGTTGAACAAAGCTGCATAAACAGCAGACAGACGATAGTTGGGACCTGGAAAGTACCCCAAAGGCCCATGTGTAAAGAATTGGCCTCCATCCAACCTGACACTTTTGGGAGCCAGTAGAAAGTTAAAGACGTGGAGCCTAGTGGAAAGCTTTCCGATTATTGGAGGGTGTGGTCGGGAAGAGAATATCAGCACCCAAACCTACCGCCCCCCCCCCCTTTCTCTTTTTCTCCACATCCTGTCCATACAGTAAAAAAGCTTTTGCTCTGCCACACACTTCCACCATGATGAGCTGTCTCACCACAGGCTCAAAAGCAAGGGCCAATCTAACCATGAATTGAAACCCACAGATCTGTTGGTTGACTTATCTCACATACCAACAGTTACCCCAGCCAGCAGTTCAGAGCCTCAGCCACCTGAGCACAGCTACTCTTATTCGCCCATGTGAGTCAGGTAATTTCTCTTGATCTAATCATCTGTGGCCAATAAGGCAGTATCTACAATGTCCTCTGGCCATTTCCAGGGAACAGGAAGAGAAGAGGTCAGGCCCAAAGAAATAGGGGTCTCTAAAACAAAGGCCTTGTACATTGCCTTCAGAACCATGAGGGAAAGCACCATTAACACCAAAGTGACACACCAAACATCAGGAAGGCAGAAATACCCAGGCTTGTCCAGGAAGAACAGGGGGCAGAGCATCCAAGACAGGCTTGACTCCAGACCCTAGTGCTCTGAGCTGGGCACTCCCTATTGTGGAAGGACCCAGTCTGTATGCTACTATACTGTGGAGACTCTAGGCTTTGCCACAGCCTGAGACCCACATGTCACAAGTAGACATTGGTGCAGTGGGCCAGGCCCCTCTCCTCTGTCAGCAGTAACATCTTTCCTTCCTTGGAAATGACTCTAGTCTGTACTAGCAGGTCATATAACCCAGGACAGACCAATCACAATTCTTTTGCTGATTTTCCCTTGGGAATTGCCCACAATCATGTCTCCCAAAGAAGCCACCTGAGAGAACAGAGGTGGAAGAGCAGTTCCCTGCCTGGTCCCAGCCAGAGTTCACCCTAACCACAGATTAGATTGGTTGTGGTTAGGTTTGGCCAATCGAATTTCCCCTTGGGCAGGTATATTCATTTCTTAAGGCTATCATAATGAATGACCACAAACTTGATGACTTTAAAAATAGGGATTTACGGGCTGGGAAGGTGGCTCAGTGGTAGAGCGCTTGCCTTGCATGCCTGAGGCCCTGGGTTTTATTCCTCAGTACCACATAAGCAAAAAGAAAAAAGCCACAAGCAGTGCTGTGGCTCAAGTGGTAGAATGCTAGCCTTGAGCTGAAGAGCTGAGGGACAGCACCCAGGCCCAGAGTTCAGGCCCCACGACCGGACCCCCCCCCCCAAAAAAAAATTAAAAAAATAAAAATAGGGATTTATTTTCTCACAGCTCTGGAGGCCAGAAGTCCACATTCATACTCACAGATCTGAGCTGCCTCCTGTACCCTTTCCTTCCTTGCCTCTAGTTCTGGTTTTCTTCAATATCATGTGACCTCCTTCTTCCTCTTAGGGATAATTGTCATTGGATTTAAGATTCACTTAAGAAGTATTGAATGATTTAATCTCAAGATTCTTAACTTCATTACATATACAAAGATCCTTTCACAAAATAAGTGTGTATATACAAGTTCTCGGAGGTGAGGCAAGAACATACATTGTATGGGGTGAATAGCACCTATCCCACTGTAGCAAGCCTGTGTGCGTCATTATCAAAATGACCTCAGAGGCTCAGTGTCACACACCACTGGGTCCAGTGTGTGCCTGGAAGTCACTGGGGGAGATACATTTGTTTTCATTTTGAAATACTTTAAATTTTATAGAAAAGTGGAAAGAACCGCATAAGGAGCTCACAATTATCTTTTACTCGGGTTCCTATTTGGCTGCATTCACTTGGGCCCTACCTAAATATGTATTTTTCATACACACACATACAAATTCATCCCACTGAAGATTTCAGAGAATATTGTCTAAGAACAGCCATGATTTCTTTTTTTTTTTTTTTGTCAGTCTTGGGGCTTGATCTCTGGGTCTGGGCACTGTCCCTGAGCTGCTTTTGCTCAAGGCTAGCCCTCTACCACTTGAGCCACAGTACCACTACTGGCTTTTTCTGAGGAATCAAACCCAGGGCTTTGTGCATGCTAGGCAAGCACTCTACCACTAAGCCACATTCCCAGCCCAACAGTGAGTTGTTTTTAATTTTTTTTTTTTTTTTTTTTGTCAGTCATGGGCCTGAACTCTGGGCCTGGGCGCTGTCCCTCAGCTCTTCAGCTTAAGGTTAGTGCTCTACCTCTTGAGCCACAGCACCACTTCCAGCTTTTTTCTGCTTATGTGGTACTGAGGAATCAAACCCAGGGCCTCATGCATGCAAGGCAAGCACTTTATCACTGAGCCATCTTCCCAGCCCTACTACAGTGATTTCTTTTTTTTTGGGGGGGGGGGGGGGTCCGGTCATAGGACCTGAACTCTGGGCCTGGGCACTGTCCTTCAGCTCTTCAGCTCAAGGCTAGTGCTCTACCACTTGAGCCACAGCACCACTTCCTGTTTTTTTTTTTTCTTTTTGCTTATGTGGTGCTAAGGAATCGAACCCAGGGCCTCAGGCATGCAAGGCAAGCACTCTACCACTGAGCCACCTTCCCAGCCCAACAGTGATTTCTTAAGAAACAAAAATATAAGCTGGGAGCAGGTGGCTTACGCCTGAGATTTGAGGATCACAGTTCGAAGCCAGCCCAAGCAGGAAAAACAGTGAGATTCTTATCTCTGGGTAATCAGCAAAGAGCCAGAAGTATACCACTTGGCTCAAGTGGTAGAGACCAAGGATGGAATTCCGCCCTTGTGCTCAAGTCCCAGGACCCCCTTCCCCCCACCATACATATACACAAAAGAAACAAAAATTACTAAAAAAACAGGCAATTGAACACCATTCTGATTCTCTTGCCTAATCCATTGTCTAATCAACATACTGAAATTTTGTTAATCATTTATAACTCTATTTTCTAGTCCAGGACCCAATCCAGAGTGTCACGTTACACTGAATTGTCATCTATGTTGTCTCCTTTCATCTGAAACAATTCTTAAGCCTTTCTCTTTCTTTCCTGACCTCAACATTTCTGAAAATTCTATAGGCCAGTTATTTTGTAAAATGTCTTTCAGTTTCTGTTTGTTGTTTCCTCATGATCAGAATTAGATTATATATTTCTGATGGGATACAGTCAGTGGGATGCCACTGAAGGTTGTTTGTCTTAGTGGTTTGTCTAGGCATCTCAAACAGATACTTTCCTTTTCTTTTTTTTCCCCCGCAGTACTGGAGTTTAAACTTAGGGTCTGGAGCTTCCTAGGCAGGTGTTCTATTGTTAAGCCAGCTTCAAGACCCCCTCCCTTTTTTTTGCACTAGTTCTTTTTGAGATAGGGTCTCACTACCTGCCCAGACTCATACATGATCCACCTATTTTAAACTTCACATCATAGTTGGGATGATAGGTACACAACACTACACCAAGTTATCTGTTAAGAAGAGGTCTCATGAACTTTTCTGTCTGGGCTAGCCTTGAACCACAACTTTCCCCCTCCCAGCCTATCAAGTAATTAAGATTACAAGAAGGAGCCACCAGTGTCCAGCTTTTTTTTTTTTTTCCCCGTTGCTCATGTTGCTTGAACTCAGGGCCTGGACACTGTCCCTGTGCTTTTTCACTCAAGGCTAGAGCTCTATCAGTTGACCCATAGCTCCACTTCCAGTTTTCTGCTGGCTAATTGGAGTCGCATAGACTTTCCTGCCTGGTCTGGCTTCAAACTGTGATCCTCAGATCTCAGCCTCTTGAGTAGTTAGGATTACAGGTGTGAGTCACCCTCACTGGTGGCTTTGTTACTTTTGAATTGACATAGTTTCAAATTTTACAGTAAAAAAAAAATTCTTCTAAAGCTTAGTCACTACCCATCACTTGGGAGACTGAGGTAGGAGGATTTGTAAGTTCAAAACCAGTCGGTGCTAAAGAGCCTCAAAATACATAAATAAATGAATAAATAACTAAATGAATAAATAATTAGAAAATATATTTACAAAAGTATATCAACTCCTGCTGTATGTGGTTAAAAGGATCTTCCTTTTAAAAAAAAAACAACTCCTGTTTTTCTCTTTTACAGAATCAAACAAAATGGCTGAACATTGCCTTATTTGCTCTATTGTCTTTGACAAGTATCCAATCCTTGATAAAGATGATCATGACATTGAGACATTTCCCCTTTGTTTCTTCTGGAAACACCACACTAACATTTTCTGTTGTTTCCACAGCTCTTTTCTTTGATATTTGATTATCTTTTGCTATGTAAATATTCATTTCCTTACCCACTGTTGTTGCAGTGTTAATGAACTTCATAATTTCCACATATCAACCTACAAGGGGCAATTTGAAAGCTGGATATTTTTACTGTACAGCAAGCAGAGTTGGTTCTGGCTAATCCTGAATATTTTTGTGTCTGATTGACCTCTCCTGAAGCTTGACACTTAAAAAAAAAAGAAAGAAAGAAAAAGATGACTCAGTGGGGGGAAAATTGTCATGTACAGTCGAGAGCAAAATCTGAACAGATCGCCTTCCAGATCACACAGCACTTCAAACGCTGAGGTTAACTTTGCAAACGCCATCCTTACTACATGCACAGCTTCGTGTGGAGACATCATTTTGTCTGCAAAAGTCTTTTCACTTTTAGACCTTTATTCTGCAGCATTTCCCATCAGTGAAGTGAGACTGAAAAGAATGAGTACATTTGTCTCAAGTTCTCCAAAGTGTCATACATGGGGGAAAAACTCTAGGCAGTCATACAAAATGTCAGAAACTAACAGGGGTTGAGTTTTGGGCCGTTGTTCTGCTGTGCTTGTTATTTTAAGTCTCCTTGTTCACTAGACACCGGAGTCTAACATGAAGGGGTTGGAGACACAGACTGCCACAGTGTTATCTTGACTGATAAAACTCTGATGAAGCCAGGCACAGATGGCTCATACCTGTAATTCTAGCTATTCAGGAGGTGGAGAGCTGAGGATCAAGGCTCAAAGGCCGCCTGGGCAGGAAAGTCCTTGAGACTCTTATCTCCAATTAAGTACCCAATAAAGCAGGAAGTAGAGCTGTGGCTCATGTGGTAGAGTGCCAGCCTTGAATGAAGTCCTTGAGACTCTTATCTCCAATTAAGTACCCAATAAAGCAGGAAGTAGAGCTGTGGCTCATGTGGTAGAGTACCAGCCTTGAATGAAGAAGCTAAGGGACAGTGCCTAGGACCTAAGTTCAAGTCCCAGTACCAACAAGCAACACACACACACACACACGACCAAACAGATGAAGTTACTCTGAAAACACATTTGCACAGTTTATATGTGCCACCATCTACTTGTAGGAATTCTCCAGATAAACTTGCATTTTAAACCCACTACTTATCCTTTTAAAATTAGACTTTGCTAGTTAAGTGCTGGTGCCTCATGCCTGTAATCCTAACTACTCAGGGGGCTGAGATCTAAGGATCGTGATTCAAAGCTAGCCTACGCAGGTAAATCTGAGAGATTCCAGTTAACTACTAAAAAGGCAGAAGCAGAGGTGTAGCTTAATTGGTAGAGCATCAACCTTGAACAAAAAAGGCTAATCAAGAGCATGAGTCCCTGAGTTCAAACCCCAGTACTAGCACTAGTCTTTTCTCTATGTATATGCATAACTAGTAGCCAAGGTAAGAAACAGAGGTGGGAAAGACCCCTTGTTGTACTGAGGTGCATGCTGCACTCAGCCTCTCCTTATATAGGGTTGGCTGGTCTGCTTCTAGTAACAACTACAATAGAAGTAATTCATCCTTATTATATGCCAGATGTTTTGTTGAGTTCTTAATAGACATTAATACTTTTCAAACTCAACCTACAGGGAAAGGTGTCATAAAACCATTTGGAGGGGGTGATTTATTTTGAGACAGTCTTCTATGCAGGCTATGTGACCTCAAACTTTTATTTAGTTACTGTGACTTGAACTCAGAGCTTCATGCTTGCTCAGATAGCTGGTGCTCTACCACTTGAGCTAGGCCTCCAGCTGAGCTTTTTGCTTTTTTTGGGGGGGGGGGGTCCGATTGTGGGGCATGAACTCTGGGCCTGGGCGATATCCTTCAGCTCTTCAGCTCAAGGCTAGCGCTCTACCACTTGAGCCACAGCGCCACTTCTGGCTTTTTTCTTTTGGCTTATGTGGTGCTGAGGAATCGAACTCAGGGCCTCATGCATGCAAGGCAAGCACTCTACCACTGAGCCACCTTCCCAGCCCCTTTTTGCTGTGTTTTTTTTTTTTTTTTTAGTTAGAGTCTAGCAAACCCTTCTATTCAAGCTGGCTTCAAACCAACATCTTGTGGATCTCAGCCTTCTGAGTACCTAGGATTCTGGTGTGAGTTACTAACACCCAACTGGCCTCAATTCTTGATTTTCCTGCCTCATCTTCCCCAATGCTGGGATGACAGGTGTGCACCACACACAGCTCAATGTTGGGTTTTTTTTAGATAAACAAAATAAGACTCTTCTAGAACAAAATATCAGAGTTAATCTTGCATTGTACAGGGAAATATTGTTTTTGTGAATTTGTGTTTTGCATTTATGTCTGAACTGGATCATGATATAAAATACCTTTCTTACTGTGGGTTTCAGTTTTTGTCCTAATTCATGACCCCCTCCTGGCAAACTAGGGAAGGAAGTATTGAAGCATTAGTTTAAGCTCCATCCTACAGACAGGGGAGGGGAAGCCCTCTCAAAGTGACATCACTAACTAGGCTGCACAGTTAGGAAGTGATACAGCATTTGTGTCCCCACAGTCTTACCTTCAGATCTACTTGATCTCTTTCTAATGCATCAGTGACTTCCTTTGGTCTTAACTGCTTCAAGTTGGATGTCTACGTCACGCAAACCCAAGAATCTCCAAACGTTAAAAGAAGAAGGACATTTGGACAGGGCTGACAACGATTCACTGCTTTACTGAGCTTTGGTCAGAATCTTGAATCTTCTTGTCAGTCTAGCTGCACATTTTCTCACAGGTCCAGTTTCACAGAACCTTGCTGTCAATTTAGTATGAACTTTCTATCCTTGATATCTGCTCATCTTTGATATCAGATTTGCTCTCCATCATCCACCATATCTCAGGTGATGTCTGACCATCTTGGTCCTGTTCAACAAAAATCCTTTCACATCCATTTAGCTAGGAACTCCCTTCTTCCTGATGTGTTCTCTTCACCATTTTCTATCCACTGGTCCCACCCTGCTCCTTGACTTTAAAATCCTACTTGCCCTTGCTATATTTGGAACTAAGTGCAATCTCTTTTCCTCTTTGCAGTTCCTATTGCAGTGGTCCATACCTACTTGTGATGGTCCTGAATGTTGTCTGCCTCATCATCCTTTAATTCAATGACACTCTTATTACTGAATCTCCATTTCTTTCCCTTCTTTCCTTCCTTCCTTCCTTCCTTCCCTCCTTTTATTTTTAATTTATTTTTGGCTGTGCTGGTAACAGGGCTTGAATTCAGGACACTGTGCATTCACTTGGCTTTCTTACTCATGGCTGGTGCACTACCACTTGAGCCTCACCTCCAAGCCAGCGTTTTGCTGGTTAATTGGAAATGGAATCTCTGTGGATGTTTCTGCCTGGGGCTAGCTTTGAACCTTCATCCTCCAGGTCTCAGCCTTCTGAGTACCTAGGATTATAGACATGAGTCTATAATCCAGCAAACTTTGTTTCTTCAACAAGGCCCTAAATGTGGAGAGGGGAGGTAGGGTCTAGACTAGGCTAGGCTCACTCAGGAGTGTGCTGGAGATTTTCCAAAGGAAGCCACACCTTTCCAGGTCTTTGTCTCTTCTTCCTGGAAAATGAAGGTAGCAATGATGCTTCTCTTGTAGATGACTCAGGAGAGTATCAAGGCCTGAGTACCTTGCAGAGGGGTGGGCTAGGGCAGACATAGCACTTGCTAAGGTAAAGAGGAAACATTGAGCAGAGTAAAAAGAAACCTGCTCAGTGGGATTGAGGATAAGAAGACAGGCCAGGATAGGTATCATGGCACCTCAAAGACCAGACCTGGAGTGTGACTGGCTTCCATTAACCATAGAGAATTTATGGTAGGTTCCAAAACAGTGAAATTCCCCCATGTCCAAAGGTACCCACAAGGCTTATCATCATGAAAATGGAGTCAAAACTGTGACCCAAGACTGGGGTGGGAGAGTGAGGAAGCCCAATGTCTGACCTTAGCAGAGGCCCCCAGTGTTCCCAGGGCTGCACAGCAGGCTCGGTACTGAGCAGGAAGCCAGGAGCTGCTCAGAGGGCAGGCAGCTGTGAGGCCTCCTCTGGGAAACCACGCTTTGATCTTCCTGGCAGCCAGGAGTCCTGCTTCCTGTATCCCAGAATGCCTGCTCCGGAAGGGACCTCAGAGGTCATGAAGTCCAGCACCATTGGACAGATGGGCCCCATGGAACCTTGGGAGGCACAGGCTGTGGTCAAGGTCACACAGGGAGCCAGTGGACAAGTCAGAACCAGAATCAGGGATACAGTACGGCTTTCTGTGGACCCCACATTCCTCCTGCTCCCTCTCACTCAGCCGGGTAGCTGCAGGGCCAGCTCCTCCCACCTCTCTGCAGTGGGGGGTCAGCTTCCTGCCAAAGCTGAGTGAGTTCAAAGGCCCTTGAATGGTGGGGAATCTGGACAGTGCAAGCTGAGGAGGGGGTCTTGAAATCACAAAAGCTACTTTATCCTTTGAGATTTTAAGTGGACAGAAGCCAATTTCCTAACATTCTTTCTTCTGATGTAGCCCTTGGCAAAAATTATGACAGGGAGGGGGTGGGGTGGGAGGAAACTTCAAGTATTTGAGCTCCTACTATATGCTGGGCTCTGTGCCAGGTGAATCTTTCCTAGACATAACAATCATTCGTGGGAGGTATTGGTTTCCTTATTTTATAATTTAGGAAATGGAGGTACAGGGAGGTGAAGCAACTTGCTCCTGGTCATACAGCTAGGATTTGACTTCAAGATTGTCTGACTCAAGAGCCTAAACAATTGTGGATTTTGGGTGCCCTCAGAGCCCATGGAATTTTACACTGGGTACTCTTGTATTTCATTACCCTAGGCTATCACCAAACATTGGCCAAATGTGTGGTAGGGGCCAAACACTTTGAATTTAGAAATAATACAGCTATAGTTCTAAGTATTTTTATATGCAGGATCCAATCTAATCCTCCTCACAATTGGGCAAGGGGGGAATTATTGACTATCCTCATTTTATATGAGGTGAGAGTAAGGCACAGAGAAGTAAGAGGACACATTGAGGTCCCCTAACCAGGAAATGATAGAGCTGGGGTCAAACTCTGACACCAGAGTACATGTTCTAGACCACTACTCCACAACAGATTCTAAGGCCTCGGAAAGCTCATGGTCTGATGTGAAAACAGACCTGCCTCCAGGTAATTATATAAAATGTGGGAAGTGACAGATGTGGGAAGTATTGGTCATTGTGCGCATGTGCATAAAGGATCGCCAAAGTCAGGGAAGGCTTTTTGAAAGGAGGCACTTTGGCTTAGATATGGCTTGTCTCCCCCAAAAGGCCCACATGTTGAAGACTTGGCCCCAGCTGGCACTAATGCTATTGACAGGTAATTAGATGATGAAGACTCTAACATCATCAATGTGTTTATCCAATGGATTAATGAGTACATTAAAACTGAATGGACTATCAGACGGTGAGACCTAGTTGGAGGAAGTACTTTGCTCAGGACATGGCTTTAAGGGTGTATCTTGTGCCCAACCCCTTCTGCTCTCTCTCTCTCTGCTTCCTAGCCACCATAAGGTGAGCAGCTTCTCTCCACCGTGCCCTTTGGCCATGGAGTTTATGTTTGCCATAGGCCTCCTGCCGTAGAGCCAGCTATCCATGGATTGAAATCATTAGCCAAAGTAAGTTATTCCTCTTTGAAATTGTTTCTCTCCTGTAGTTGTCACCATGCTGAATGAAAAGCTGATGGTGATGGTACCATTAATGCCTAAGAAGTAATTAGGGAACCAGAAGAGTGGCTCACTGGTAAAGGACTAGTCCTCCCTCTCCCCCCATTCCCCCCCCCCCCCCCCGCCCCGGGCTCCCATATGCATAAGCATAAGCCCTGAGTTCCATCCTCACCACTGGAAAATGAATAGTGAATGGTACTTGGTCCAGCAGAAAGGAAACAAGATTGCCCTGAGGGTAGTGGGCACTCTGTGCAAAGGGCACACCAAGGGTTTATACATAGGTTTATATGCTCCTGTCTGGAGTATGGCAGAGGTGAGGAGTATAGGATGGAGAGATTGGAAACAGAAGACAGTAGAAAGGATTATGAATCCTAGAGGGCACTGGGTGCCAGATTGAATAGTTTCAGTTTTATGTACAGGAAGGGAGCCTGCGGGTATATCTCCTGAAAAGCCACTTAGCCTGCCTATACCTCAGCTTCCTTCTCAGTACACTGAGTATTAAAAAGGACCTGTTTTGCATACGTATAGAGCAGAAGGAATAAGGCAATGCTTTTTTGGTAGGAACTTCATAAATGTTAGTTTCCAGCCTCCACCTCCCTCCATCCTTGAAATGAGGCAAACAAAACACAGAAATGCAGCTGAACAACTAGATAAGTTCAACAGGAGTCACAGCTCCCAGTGTGACAGTCAGGAGGCTTTGAGCAAGAATGACCAAAAACCCTAACTAAAGGTGATTTCAGTCAGAAGGAATTTGTTTTCTCATACCATAGTAAGGGAGAGAAATTGAAGGTGAGGGGTGCTGGATATTCAGTGACTCAATAATGTCTTCAAAGAAGCCAGCCTTCTTCACATGCTGGCAGTGACTTGCCTCCTGCTCACAAGACAGATTCAACAGTGTTTTCATTACTTGCAGACATGACACTATGCAGGGAAGAAGGCATCCTAAACCTGTGCATCTTTACAAGGAACTAGACTTTACTGGATGCCTCCTTATCAGACTTATCCTGAAGTCTCATCCATTGGCCAGGACCGAATCACGTATCTTTCACAGCTAACATTTGGCAAGAAGAATATTGCCATGAATGACTTACACGAATTGTGATCTGTGCCCCAGTATTGAAAAAGGGGCCCATCCTTTGAGTGTGTAGCCTCTAAGAGGCAAGACCAAAAAAAAAAAAAACAAAAAACCCAAAAAAACCTACCAGGCCTTTCCTTGGGAAAGAAATTTATACAGTGTTCATACATACTGGAAGTGTTCATACACATGTCACTCATTCTGATCTGTAAATTAGTACAACCATTATGGAAAACAGTATGGGGCTGTCTCAAAAAAAAACTAGCAATAGAACTACGACACAGCCCAGCAATTCCTCTAATGGGTATATCTCCAAAATAATTAAAATCAGAATGTTGCAGAGACTCCTGCACTCAAATGCTTACTGAAATACTATTTACAACAGCCAAGATAGGGGATCAGCCTGTCTTTCCATGGACAGACAAACAAATATATAAAGAAGATTCTTTTCATTCAGCCATGAAAAGAATAAAATTCTGTCATTTGCAGTAATGCGGATCAAAGTAGAAGGCATTGTGTTATGCGAATTAAGTCAGGCCCCAAAAGACAACTGTCACGTGTTCTCATTTATGAATGGAAATTCAAAGAAGGGACTAAAATAGTAGTTACCAGAACTTGGGAGGGTTTCGGAGGAGGAATGGGTGGAGAGAGGATGGTCAGTGGGTACCAGGATGCACTTTTGGCCAAAGGAATAACCTTTGATGATCTGCAGCACCATAGGATAAATATGACTGACAACAATTCATTGAGGATTTCAAAATCCCTAGTAAGAAAGATTTTGAATGTTGCCAGCACAAAGAAATGAGAAATGTCCAGTAGGATAGACATGCCAATCTTTCTGATATTATCATTACACATTGTATATGTGAATTAAAATGTCACAGTGTGTCACATAATTATGGACAATGACACTGTGTTATTTTTTTTACTCATAAAAAAGGCCTTTCCTGGAACTGGGAAGGTGACTCAGTGGTAGAATGCTTGCTTTGAATGCATGAGGCCCTGGGTTCAATTCCTCAGCACCACATAAGCAGAAAAGGCTGGAAGTAGTGCTGTGGCTCAAGAGGTAGAGCGCTAACCTTGAGCTGAAGAGCTGAGGGACAGTGCCCAGGCCCAGAGTTCAGGGCCCACAAAAAAAAAGGCCTTTCCTGCACAGAAGAAGGAGAGGTAGGAGTGTGTGGGTCATCAACAATTTTTTTTATTGTGAAAATACTGTACAGAGGAGTTACAATTACATGGGCAAGATAATGAGCACATTTCTTATCAAGCATTGTAGCCTCCTCCTTTGTTTCCCCTTCCCATCCCTTCCCATCCTCCCCCAGCCCCCCACATCCAATCCTCCCCAGTCCCCCCCCCCCCCCCCGCACGAAAGTTGTAAAGTTCATTTTCGACATAACGACTTGTACATCTCATTGTTGCAATGGGTCCACCTGTATCCCTTTTAAACGATTTGTTTTTCCCATTCCCCTCCACAAATTATACCGACATCAAATACAGTGAAAGCAGGGGTTATACTGTGGGGGAGGGACATACAAAGCAACAAAGAAATAATCTTATAAATGTGTTAGAAACACATGTGAAAGAAAAAAAAACATTTGAATAGATATCTTAGGGTTCATTTCCCTAACATCACCTTATCTGACCTTTTCTGCTTGACTCAGACATATACCAGATATTGCAAATAAGGGAAACCATGGGACCTATGTTTCTTTGGGCCTGGCTTACTTCACTTAATATAATTTTTTCCAAGCCTTTCCATTTCCCAACAAATGGGGCAATGTCATTCTTTCTGATGGAGGCATAGAATTCCATTGTGTATATATACCACATTTTTTGATCCATTCAGGTCATCAACATTTATCTGGGGGCTGGGAAGGTGGCTCAGTGGTAGAGCACTTGGCTTGCATGCCTGAAGCCCTGGGTTCGATTCCTCAGCACCACATAAGCAAAAAGAAAAAAAAAGCCGGAAGTGGCGCTGTGGCTCAAGTGGTAGAGCGCTAGCCTTGAGCTGAAGAGCTGAGGGACAAGGCCTAGGCCCAGAGTTCAGGCCCCACGACTGGACCCAAATAAAAAAAAATAAAAAATAAAAACATTTATCTGGGCATCTAAGCAAGCAGCCCAACAGATAATATTGGGCTGGAGGAAGCAAAGGTGACTCAAGGTTTTACCTTCTGGGGCCTCAGGCACTGACTTGCTTCTATAGCCCCTGAGTTTGGACAGCAAAGTCCAACATCCCAAGGCTTAAAAGCTGTATTCAGTGGGACAGAGGGACCTGGGTGGGGTCCTGATGCCCCTAGGTCCTGCTCAGAGTCTCAAAAGAAAGCTAGTATTCACTTATTCAATCCATACACTTTGTGGCAGGAACATGCTGATAAGCAAAACTCCACCTTCATCTTGCCACACAGAGCTTGCCATGGAGTTGGGGAGACAACCATTCAGTTACACAAGGTGATACAGAAGGACCGTCATGGTCAGCTGTAGACTGGCAAGTATGGGGCACTGTGGGAGGAGACATCAGGGGATGGCTCAGACAGGAAAGTGGAAGACTTCCAGGATTTAGGGAGTGTCATTTGGTGTCCAGACCCTTATTGGCTCGGTGATTTTGCAGAGGTGATTTGTGGGACATCTCCATGTTTTGGTCTTTGTCCGAAATTTAATCATCAAGATTGTTAGGAAAATTAAATAGATGATGTGGATACTCAGCCATTTTGGAGTAGCTGTAGTAGTCAGAAACCTCATGTGATCAGCAATCCACAGGGATAACACAGTGGTTACAGCCAGGTCAAGCCAGAACATGTGCTGAGTTCAGCTCTACCTCTTTCTGAGGGTCACTGAGCAACTTCCCCCGCATCCTGCAGCTTAATCCCCCCAGCTGAATAGTGGAGCCCATAGTAACTGAAGGTTCTTGTAAAGGTTAAATAGATCGTCTGTATAAAGAGCCCAATGAATAGTGGTCTCAATAAATGTTAGTGAAAGTTATTATTATTACTACTGTTCTTTTGAAGTTAATTATAAAACTTGATGCAAAAATGTGGTTGGGTTGAGATATTCAGTGTAGTTATTGCAAAGTCATTTTTTCTTGTGGATCTATTAATAATAAAGGTATTTGTCATAGCAACGTATGCACAGCATTAAAACCTGAGCGCTGATGAGTATCCCTGAACTTGGATTATATCTAGATTCTATCCTCCCCCCTCCACACACACACAAAAAAAGAAATGCTGTCTTCCTCTTTCTGTCACTACCAGCATCATCAGTAACACACCTTGAGAAGCAGCCATTGTTGAGATAAACAAAGCAAAACCCAGCCAGCTGCCACACGGCAGGCAGGCAGACAGCTGCAGTTTCCTGGATCCCTCCAGCCCCCATCCATGGATAACCAATCACAAGCCTCAGTATGCAAATGGGCTTCTCTAATTGACCCACCAAGCTCTATGCAGATCAGTTATGAAAACAGGCTGGGAGAAGAATGTCTGCACATGAAACTCTTAGAACTGGGCTCAAGCTGATTGTGTTTAGTGACAACCAACTATAATTATTAGAGTTATGTTTCCTCCATTGACTGCTATAAGCTGGAGAGAGCCAGGTTAGCTTTGCTGTCCCTTCCATTTGGAAAACCATGTAAACTTCTTTAAGTTACTGTGTTATTACTGGGTCTATTTCAGAGGACAGCTGGTAGGTTTACCTGAGTTCATCCACAGAATATTCTTGAAATGGTGCCTGGTATAGCATAAGTGCTCAGAAACCAACAACAGTGAACACTTACTGAGCAACTTCCAAGTTCATGTTCAGATTTAATCCTCCCTGCTTGCTATTAGGTGGGTAAGAATAGCATTCCCATTTTACAAGTGAAGACACTGAGGCACTGAAGAATAAACAGGGATGATCGTGTGACTCAGCAGTAGGGCATTTTCTTAGCTTGCATGAAGCCCTGGGTTTCATTCTCAGCACTACAGAAAGGAAGGAAGAAAGAAAGAATGCAAGGAAGGAAGGAAGGGAGGGAGGGAGGGAGGGAAGGAGGGAAGGAGGGACGGAGGGAGGGAGGGAAGGAGGGAAGGAGGGAGGGAAGGGATAGAAAAGAAAGGAAGAAAGAAAGGAAGAAAGGAAAGAAAGAAAAAAGAAAAAGAAAATAACCTGCTTAAGGTTGCACAATAAATGGAACCATGAGCTGTTCCTGTTACATGTCAAACTAGGGCATGAATCTGATGATTGAGTAAAGGCACAACTATATGTAGAAACATGACAGCTAAGGGGCAGGAGTGGATCAAGTGTTAGAGTGCTTGCCTAGCATGCCTGAGGCTCTGGGTTCCATCCCCAGTATCACAAGGAACAAGAAATGAGACATTTCATAGTCTGAATCATGATTACTTATTTCTAACTTATTGTATTTCTTGGTGGGACTTGAACTCAGGGCCTGGACATTGTCTCTTAGCTCAAAGTTACAACTCTACTACTTTGAGCCACAGCTCTCTTTCCAGTTTTCTGATGGTTAATTGGAGATAAGAGTCTCATGGACTTTCTTGCCTGGGTGGGCAATGAACCACAATCCTCAGAGCACAGCCTCCAGAGTAGTTAGGATTATAGGTATGAACCACCAGCACCCATACCCCCACCCCTTTATTTTTTTCATTAACTTGTGTCTTGCGTTGGCAATATGTGTTGGGAAAAATAAAATTAAAGCTGTTTTGGTTTTTGGTGGTAGTGGGGTTTTAACTCAGGGCCTTACGCTTCCTAGTCAAGCACTCTACTAGTTGAGCCACACCTTTAACCAGTTGTACTTTTTAGGTTTTCAAACAGAGTCTTGCCTTTAGGCAGGCCTGGACAGTGATCCTCTTGTTTATGCTACTTCCATACCTGTTGTAACAAACTATAGAAATGATTCCCTCAAAGTATAGTCTTGTCCATACCTGTTGTAGATACACACCACTATGCCAAGCTGGATTGAGTCGAAGGGGTCTCCTGAAACTTTTTTCTTTAGGCTGACCTCAAACCATGATCCTCCCATTGCTACTCCCCTAGTCACTAGGATTACAGGCATAAAACATTAAGCCCAGTAAAACTAAAGCTTTAAATGGCTGTGGCAGAAGCATGGGTGGACAGGGAGAAAAGGAGGCAAGAGAAACAACTATACTCAGACAGTAGGCAAACTCCTGTAATCCTAGCTACTCAGGAAACTGATGTTTGAGGATCTTGGTTTGAAGCCAGCCTGGACAGAAAAGTCTGTGAAACTCTTATCCCCAGTTAACCAGCAAACAATCTGAAAGTCAAGATGTGACTCAAGCGGTAGAGACCCAGCTTTAATCAAAAAAGACAAGAGTACAAGAACCTGAGTCCCAGCTCCAGTACTGACACAAAGAAAGGCAAAAATTTAAATAATGATTATGCACAATTGTCTAGGGAAGAAGGGAGGTCTGAGAGGGAATATTGACTAGGGTATGAATGGTTACATGGCTGATGAAATAAAAATGACAAGCACAGCTGCCTGGGATCTGTTCACTCCACAGGTAACTACTATAGTGTCTTCTGGTACTCCGAATCTTGTTCTTGAAACCAGGGCTGTACAAGCAAGGCAAGTCCATCCACGAGCTCACAGAGCTTCTGTAAAACGGGAAGAAGACAAAGATGAGTGTTACAGGAAAGGGAAACGGAGGGAAGGGCTGGAGTTTAAGGGAAAGCTGTCTTAGTATGGTCTATCTTCATCCACGTGGAGAAAGTGAGGAAAAGTGCCCTATAGCATTGAGACAAACCATTCCTGTGGAGGGAACAGCAGTGACAAAGGCTGTGTTGGTAAGAGCATCTTCTCAGAGGAGCACAGAGGGCCATGTGACTGGAAAGAAGGTGGAACAGCAGGTGGAGGGGTGAACCTGCCCCTATCAGGACTCGGACTTTATCTGAGAGAGACAGAAATCCAGCGATAGCTTCCACCTTGGCCTTCATCCTGAAAAGCTCACCGAAGATGCCATGTGAGACCTAGACAAAGGCAGAAGGGGGGGGGGGAGGATTGCAGTAATCCTGGGGAGATGACAAGGCTTTCTGAGAGGTAGAATCAGGCTAAGCAGTGATTGGATTCTCCAAGTACTTACAACAAAGCCTGACTCATGGATGTATGGTCCACAAAAGAAGTCCAGGGAAAGTCAAGGTCGGGGTCCATACAGGGAGAATGGGAAACCCAAGTGGTTTTTCCCTAACAGAAGGAAGATGTTCCAGAGCCAGGTTTGTGGAGGGCAAACCAGAGATGGCTATTGGCTATGTTGAGTCTGAGGTCCCTTTCAGCCATCCATGGAGACAGGTAAAGTTGGAGGGGGATTCAAAGGAAAGATGAGGACCAGAAGCATCAAAACACAAGTGACATCGAAAGGCCATGTTAACAAAGAAGGTCTAGAAGTGAGCTGAGGTGAGCTTCCAAAGGAAAAGAGGGGCCTGGGCTACAGGCTTGGACTGCTGGGCAGGATGGTATTCCATCTGCAGACATAGCAGGAAGAGTGGGGATTGAGGGGAAGGTGGTGTGTGTGTGTGTGTGTGTGTGTGTGTGTGAATGTATTGACAAGTACCATATGGGTTCAGACATCAGAGAGGGACAAGGAGTGGCCTGGAACCTGTACAAGACCAAAACAGAATGGGAGGAGGAAAATCAAGTGTTTGTATAGAATAAATGCAAATTCATACACGCTAGAACCCTTTTCTCAAGTCCTGGAGTTAGGGCAAATAAGTTATCAGTGCAGGTGTTCCAAGAACTACTGCAGGAATTTGAACCCACAGCAGAAATCTTCAACTATCTGTGATGTGAAGGAAATGCCCTCAGAGAAGAACTGAATAGGAAAAAGCAAGATCCAGCTCTCCCCAGGATGAGTAATATCTGCTTCTCCAAAGCACCCAAGGAATCCCCAGATCTGGGAAGAGATTAGGTGGGCCTGACTTCCTTCACTCAACACGTTTCCAAGGTTAATTCATGTTAGAGCATGTATCTGTATTCATCCTTTTCTTGAATAAATAACATTTCATTGTGTGGCTCCACCACATTTTGATTACCCTTTCATTAGTTGATGGACATTTTTATTTTTTACAAAAAGTATTTTGACTCATGAATGATTCTGGCTACATACTAATGTACTAGCACTAAAGTACTAATTTTTTTTTTTTGTTGTTATTTGTCCATCATGGGGCTTGAACTCAGGGCCTAGGCTCTGTCCCTGAGCTCTTTTTGTTCAAGGCTTAGCATTCTACCACTTTGAGCCACATCTCTACTTCTGGTTTTTTGAGTGGTTAATTGGAGATAAGAGTCTCATGGGGACTTTTCTGCCCAGGTTGGCTTCAAACCATGATTCTCAGATCTCAGCCTCCTGAGTAGCTAGGATTATAAGCGTGAACCAGCCCCAGTATTCAGGTACTAGTTTTATGACCAAGTTTTAAAACCTTCATTGATTCATAGGTGAGTGTTATAATTTAGATGTGAAATGTCCCCTCACCGGTTCACGTATTGAATGCTTGGTTCTGATCTGATGGTGCTATTTTGGAAGGTGGTGGAAACTTTAGGAGGTAGAGTAGGAGGAAGTAGGTCACTGGAGATGGGACTTGGAGAGCTATCCCTAGACAGGATTTGGATATGTTTTAACTCTCTCATCTTCATCAAGCTACCCAGTATCTCTGAGCTTCAGCAGCAAAATAAGATGACAAAAATATCTCTGGCTAGCTAGGGATTAGTGAGTTCAAGGATATGAAATGACTTTTTTTTTTTTGTCAGTGGTGGAGCTTGAACTCTGGGCCTGGGCACTGTCCCTGAGCTCTTCAGCTCAAGGCTAGCACTCTACCACTTAAGCTACAGCACCCACTTCTGGCTTTTTCTGTGTATGTGGTGCTGAAGAATTGAACCCAGGGCCTCATTCATGCAAGGCAAGCACTTTACCACTGAGCCACCTTCCCAGCCCTGACTTTTTAAATTGTAAACTAAGAGATGTTTTATATGAGATCCTCAGATTGCCCATCTATGGAACCATGATTTCAGTCAGGTGTCAGCCTTCTGTTGATGTTGGCTACTGTTCAATTAGACAGAAGGAGGTCTGAAACAAAGCAGCACAGATAGTGGATGAGGGGGTGGGGAGGGTGGGGGACTCTTTAGCAAGAATATAATCTTGTTGACTATGACACAACATGGATATAGCAACAACTTTGTGTAATTCTTAAGCCAATACTAGAGAAGTCTGGCCTCTGGATGACTTCTATGCAAGATTAAATGTCTTTATTCTTTTAGTTATTTGTAGTTGGGTGCCCTGAAAGTTGCAATTGACAACATACACACTCAAACACAGATTGATATCTATCTACTTACTTATCTTTTATCCATCTATTCTTTCTGTCTATCTGTATGTCTCTCTATCCATCCAGCCAATCTACTCTATCTATCTATCTATCTATACTGGGGCTTGAACTCAGGACTTATTTTGCTTTTTCCACTCAAGGCTGACATATTCTACCATATGAACTGCACTTCTATTTCTGCCTTTTTGCAGATTAATTGGAGATAAGAGTCATGAATATTTTCTGTGCTGGCTGGCTTTGAACCATGATCCTTAGAGTTCAGCTTCCTGAGTAGTTAACATTATAGACATGAACCACTAGTACCTGGCTAATTTTAAATAGATTTTTAAATTAAACAATGATATTTATCAGTTTACACTTAAGCCACAGGTGACCAGCCAAAGCAGTATAAAGAACTAAAGTTTGTAGTATTTCAGAAGGTAATGATACATATAGAAGAGAGAATGTGAGACAGAATATGTCACAGTACTTCTCTCTGAAATGGTGACATTTGAGAAAAGACTCGAAAATGATGAGGACATGATAGATAAACATAGGTATCTGAGAGAATAATAAGTCATAGGGGAAAGAGCCTATAATGGGAACAGTTCTAGAACATGTATGGAACAAAGAAGCCAATATGACCAAAACTGAATGAAGGGGAGAACTGAAGAAAATATAGTCATAATAGGAATGGATGTAGAACTTTAGGTTGAAATTCTCATGTTTTCTGAGATTATTACTTATTCCATTGTCTTCTTTTTTCCATGGTTTCAGTGGAAAAGTCTGTTGACAGTCCTATTGTAGCTAATTTGAAGATAGTATGACTTTTTTCCTTCTTGCTTCCTTTAACATTTTTCTCTATTGTCTTCGGTTTTCAGACATTTTCAGATGTTGATTTTTGCTTTTATATGTAAAATTTCTTTGTGTTTTTTTATTGTATGGAGTTCATAATTTGTCATACATCTTACGATTCCTTGTCTTTCTTCACTTCTGGAAACTCTCAACCATTATCTCGTTAATTATTTTCCTGTTTTCTCTTTCCTTTCACTCCTAGAGTCCAATTACATATAAGTTAAACATTTCCATTGTGTTTCATGTAAATGTACAGAAAGAGAAGGACTTGTGATCTGTTTAGGTAGGAATTACAAGACTTGTTGCTAGGTTAGATGTGGAGATGATGGGTAGAAAACAGGGCTTGAGCAATAGAATGGTTGTTGGAACTATTTAATAAGCTCTAGGAGAATAGAAAAGGTGTACATTTTAGGGATAAAAGGCACAAGTTTTATTTTGAAGCCATTGCCTGCCACATGAGTCACATTAATTTGAAGTCTCTTGGCTGCAAATGTCAAACTGGCCCAGGCAAAAATGAAAAGTTGTTGGCTGATACTTTGGAAATAAAGGCTCCAGGGCAGCTGAATCCAGGTGCTAGTACTGTTAACAACACACATGCACATGTACATTATGTGCATGTATGCACACACACGTGTTACACACACACACACTATCTTGCTATCTTTTTCTGTCTCCTCCTTCCTTTATTCTCCTCCTCCTTTTCCTTTGTCTTCTTTCTTCTCTTCGTTTGCTGGAGAAGTTTAATCTTGGAATCATTTCAGTTTATACTCACACTCAGACAGAGGAAACTATCTACAGTAGAAGAAGAAGCAGCTGCCTATCCACTGTGTTCTACTGGCTCCACTCATGCAGCATCTATAATTGGGATCTGAAATGTCCACCAAAAGCCCATGTGGTGAAGACCTCATCCCTAGCTTGAGACTATTGGGAGGGTGTAGAAACTTTAAGAGGTAAGACTGTGGGAGGCCTTTAGGTCATTGGAAGAATGCCCTTGAAGGAGATTGTAGGAACATAGTCTTTTCTTCTACTTTTTTTTTTTTTTTTTTTTTTGCTTCCCAGCCATGAGGTACGTGGTTTCTTCTGCCATGAGCTCCCACTATAATATGCTACCCTACCACAGGCTCAAAGCAGAGGGGCCTAAAACCTCTAATACTGTAATGCCAAAACAAACCTTTTCTCATTATAAAGCTGATAAATTCAGGCATTTGTTATAGTAATGGTTAGATCTTCTGTCTGTTCATCCCTCTAGGAATAGGCTGGTACCTCTTAAGGCCAAGGGCATGTAGCTTAGTCTCTCTGAAACCCCAGCCTAAAGTAATGAAAGATGAATTAGCTTTGGAGTCTGCCAGTGTGTACCTGGCTCTGACATTCAGTAGCTACTTGGCCTTGGACAAGTCATTTAACCCTGCTAAGACTTACATCTCTACATCTATAAGCTAGTGGTTAAAAATAAAAATTGGAGGGATTGTGAAAATTGAAACTGATTCTAATGAGAAATGCCTGGTAGTTGTCACGCTGTCGTTTTTTTTGTTCCAGTCGTGGGGCCTGAACTCTGGGTCTGGGCGCTGTCCCTCAGCTCTTCAGCTCAAGGCTAGCGCTCTACCACTTGAGCCACAGCGCCACTTCCAGCTTTTTTTCCTTTTTGCTTATGTGGTGGGGCCTCATGCATGCGAGGCAAGCGCTCTACCACTGAGCCACCTTCTCAGCCCCAGTCACGCTGTGTTTTGATCATTGAGACATGGCTAAGGCTGTACCAACCCTGTGGACTGATCTAGACCAGCGATGGAGAGGTAGAAGCTGGGTGGAACCTAACAGTTTGCATAGGGGTATTTGGTGTTCCTGTGCTGTTTCCTTGGCCAGCTCCACCCTAAACCTGGCTTTGGCCCAAGCCTGCCTGGTGGGGGCCCTCCCCAGGCTCCCCACCCACAGCCAGGACAGGCCTCAGCCTGCAGCCCTACTCCTCTGCCTGGGGCTGGGGTTTGCTAAAGCCACGTACATTCCTGTGGGATTGATAAGATTCTGAAAGCCCCACCCATCACTGACTGTCTATCTGGAGCTAGAGAAGAGAGGAACATCCCTCTTTCCCTTGACCACAGGTCAATTGCCAATACCACCTCCCTCTATACCCCCATAGTACTACTTTTAGGAACCCCAAAGAGCCACTGACACCCTCCTTCTGTTGACTGTTCCCTATCAGTCTGAGGGCCCCTCACTATGTACTGCACCAAATGTCAACCCATTTCATTCTTTTCTTCCCCATGACACACAGATTAAAAGAACTTTGAAGCCAGGCACCCATGGTTCACGCCTGTAATCCTAGCTACTCAGGAAGCTGAGATCTGAGGATTTCAGTTCAAAGCCAGCCCAGGCAGGAAAGTCCATGAGACTCTTATCTCCAATAAACCACTCAGAAAACCTGAAGTGGTGCTTTGGCTCAAGAGGTAGAGTGCTCACCTTGAGCTGACAAACTGAGGGGCAGTGCCCAGGCCCAGAGTTCAAGCCCCACAACAAACAACAGCAAAAAAAAGAACTTGGCCTGGATTGTATGCCATCAGGAAAGCTGTGGGTTGAGAGATCTAATGGTGGTTAAGGTGTCCAGCACCTTCTGTGCTTCTTCGCCTTCATAGTCTCTGGGTGTTTGGGACCCTAGGCTAGAAATGATGGGGGCTTCTGGACAGAAAGGGACATGGAGAGCCAGACCAAAGAGTCTTTGTCTAGGTCACAGTCAGACCCTAGATGCCACAGACCAAGCCAGGCCTCCCATATGACTTGGGCTTACCCTGGTTGGTTCTGAGAATACCTCTCTGCCCACACAGGTACCTTCTCATGAGGGCAGTCCAATGATGACTTGGGTGGAGGAGATGGACGTGGGCATGTGCCAAGATGGGAGTTCTTAGCCCCTGGTATCAAAGAAAAGGCTGTGTCCTGGCTTCTCACTGTGACCTGAGGCAAGGTGCATAACCTCTCAGTTTTTGTGTCCTTATCTATCAATTGGAGCCTGATCATGAATGAAGATTCAATGAAACAATGCTTCTGCACAGATTAACAGGAGGCCAAGCCTATAGGAATCAGTGGCTATTATTGCCATTACCATCAACAGAAGCCAAGGGTCCTGCCTTGGTCCTGGGACCAAGCTGGAGATTAAGAGAAACAGAAACAACTCCCTCCTTTCCCCCATTGTGGAACCCTAGGACCTCACCCTCTTCCCTGCTGGCCCTCCTCTCCCCAAAGCCCACATCTCAGGGCCTGAACTGGACCTTTCCTGCTTCTCCTACTACTGACTGGGTAATTCAACTTCCTCCAGGCCATAGTTGTGTCCATCAGAAAGCCATTTTCCCATTTTCTCCTCCTGAGCAATGTAGAGCTCCTCAGGCCCTACCTTGCTCTGAGCCAGAAAAATAGTTCCCCTTTGTTCTCCTCTGCAAATTTGGAGGAACAATGGAATAGGAGAGTAGAGAAGAAGGAAGAGATCATCTCCTCCCTAGCCTGAATAGTCTAGAGCCTTATGATCCCTGGACCAAATGGATCCAGGCTTTATAGGACCAAGGATGGAGAAAGAGCAGGTAAGGTCCTGACTTCTACTGCAGGGAGCACTTTGAAAGGCCCTCTGGAACCTCAAACAGTACAGTGCAGGTACAACTCATATCCTCCAAGACAAAACTGAACCTTTCTGCTGTCTCCTGGGTCCCTCAGAGCTAATCAGTATCTGGTACCAGCCTTTCCAGCCTGCGGACAGAATCTCTGCCACCAACACTCTCCCAACCCTAAGGTTGGATGGGTCCTCACTGACCTTCTCCCCTACATTGTCCTGTCCTAGAACTCAGAATGAATGCAACCTGGTGGACCTGAGCAGGGGAAGGAGCCCACTCACCACCCACCATAATAGGAACAGTGCCTCCTTCTGCTCAGCAAATGAGGGAGTGGGGCAGAGACTGCGAGTGGTCTGGCAGGAACAAGCACAGGTACACACTCACTGAGTACCTTCCTAGGCTAGCAGGCAACATTCCTGGGCTCACCTTTCCTTACTGTACTATGGGCCCACTTTACAAATGAGGAAACTCTGACTTTACAGCCTGATTCTCTTCTCTATTCTGAGCAGTGCTCTCTAGAGACTGGTGAGTAGGTTGTGGAGTAAACAATGTAGGGGGTTCTTGAGACTTCCTGAAAAATACTGTGTAAGGTTCTTATCTCGTGTGTGCATGGGGAGAGGGATGTGCACATATGTGTGTTCAGCACCTGAGTAGGTGAGTGTATCCATAGTGACAGTGAATCTTGCTCACTGCTGCCCTCCACTGACCAGAGGCAGAAACTGGCTTCAGTCTCTTCACAAGAAATAGCATTGCTTAACTCCAGTGACCCTGAGAAACCAGATAGTCTAAAGTTAAATCCTCAACATACAAAGAGCTCTTAAAAAGCAATAAGAAACAAGGGTGGGAATGTGATTTAGTGGTAGAGTGTTTGCCTAGCAAGCATGAAGCCCTGGGTTCAATTCCTCAGCACCACATAAACAGAAAAAGCTAGAAGTGGTACTATGGCTCAAGTGGTGGAATACTAGCCTTGAGCAAAAAAAAGCTCAGGGACAGTGCCCAGGCCATGAGTTCAAGTCCCAGGACTGGCCAAAAAAAAAGAAAAAGAAAAAAGAAACAAAGTTTGGCCATTATAAATAAATCAGAAACGGTTTTGATATACAAATCTTTATAAAGACAAAAAGGTTTGGGTATATAAATCTTTATAAAAACATGTGCTTTTATTTCTTGTGGGTATTGAGGAGTGGGATATCTATGGTAGGTA
Organism: Dipodomys spectabilis; assembly: GCF_019054845.1. NCBI lineage: Eukaryota > Metazoa > Chordata > Mammalia > Rodentia > Heteromyidae > Dipodomys > Dipodomys spectabilis. The sequence continues at coordinate 41,727,243 of NW_024870679.1, read as the reverse complement.
TATGTTTAGTGTTTTATGACATTACTTGACAATTTTTCCAAAATGTACATTTGACATGCCCACCAGCAAAACGAGAAAAATTAAGTTATCCTCATCCTCACCAGCACTTAATAGTGGTCTAAGACACATTATTTCACTGTGGTTTTATTTTAATTTGCATCTTACTGAAGACTAATGATGCCAAACTTTTTTTTTTTTTTTTTTACAGCCCTAGAATTTGAACTCATGGTCTCACACTTGCTAGGCAGGTCTTTCTCTATCACTTGAGCAGGCCCTTCAAAAATCTTTCTATAGGCTAATTTACCATTCATGGACATTGTTTGTGTGTGTGCTAGTCCTGGGACTTGAACTCTAGGCCTTGGAGCTATCCCTGGGCTTTTCTTGCTCAAGGCTAGTGTTCTATGACTTGATTCACAGCTCGATGTCCAGATTATGGTGGTTAATTGGAGATAAGAGTCTTAGGGACTTTCCTGCCTAGGCTGGCTTCAAACTGTGATCCTCAGATTTCAACTTCCTGAGTAGGATAAGAAGCATGAGCCACCAGTGCCTGCCCATCCATATATATTTTTCATCAAATGAATTGCACATTTTTTAAAAATTCTATTTTCATTGTCTTTAAGAAGTTGTGCAAAGGAGTAGCCATTCAACAAAGCAAATGTATACATATTTTGGCTCTTTGGTGGGAGTTGTATGATTTCTTATCATTGGGTTTTAGAGTTCTTTTGAACTATTCATTTCAAATTGTTTACTGTCCTGAGTAACATGAAATCCTGTGCCCTTTCACCCTGGATTATCCCTTTATGCAGTGTATCTACACTGTATGTGGACCTTCTGCTACCTGTCACCTGTAGCCATCTTGGACGCTTGTGCTCAAGTAACTTGTTTCACTTAACAATGGCTCCACAGCTCAAGTTTTTCTCACAATATATTGTTATAATTGTTCCATGTTTTCATTGTTCCGTGTTATCATTTTTGTTGTTCATCTCTTAGCGTGCTTTATGTATAGGTTATAACAGATATGTATGTAAAAGAAGACAGTAAGAATAGTGTCCAGGGCCATTGATGGTTTCAGACATCTGAGAGTTTCATAAGGAGGACTTACTGATATTTTAAGGATACAAGATCTTTACCAAGATTTTCTACTTCAGGCACTGGTGGCGCACGCCTGTAATCCTAGCTACTCAAGGAGGCTGAGATTTGAGGATCTCAGTTTGAAGCTAGCCAAACCTTTGAAAATACAAATATTTGTATTTTTCTCACTCTGGTAGCTTATATTTTCATTTTATAGCAATATCTATCAAAAATAGTTTTCATGAAACTTTTAACAAGATTCAGTTTATCCATTTTTTAATTGTGCCTTATACCCAATTTTTTTTCTTTCTTGATATATCCAAGAAATCTTTACCTAACCCAAGGCCTATATGATTTTTTTTCTAGGAGTTTTATATGTTCACATTTCCATTTAAGTTTATGATCCATTTTGATTTGTAGCTCAAGCTTTGTTTGGGTTTTGGCTTTGTCTGTGGATATCTATTTGCTCCAATACTATTTGTTGAAAAGATGATCCTTTTTCATCTGAATTGCCTTCACATCTTTGTCAACAAGCAATTGGCCTAATCAGTGCAGATCTGTTTGTGGACTCTCAATTTTTTGGATGTATTTCCCTACCTTGATGTCAATACCATGGGGCTTTGATCTCTGTAAGATTTGTTAACATTTGAAGTCTAGTAGCATAAGTTCTTCCACTTTCTCCTTTTTCAAAGAAAAAAAATTGTTTTTGCTGTTCTGAGTACTCTATACATTTTTAGAGTTTTCTTGTTCATTTTCACACTCAAATTCAGAAATCCTGCTAAGGTTTTCATTGGATTATGTTGATTATGTTGATGAATTTTGGGAGCATGGATGCCTTAGCAACACTGAGTCCTTAAGGACTTATTTTTGTTTTATGAGGATCTTCTGGTGTCGTCCAAATGTGAGAGCACACCTGTAATGGTGTACTTCACCATACCTGGCTACACATGAATCCTCTAGTCTAAATCATAGCATATTGTCTCGTTTAGCTTTTCTTTTTTTTTTTTGGGTCCGGTCGTGGGGCCTGAACTCTGGGCCTGGGCACTGTCCCTCAGCTCTTTAGCTCAAGGCTAGCGTTCTACCACTTGAGCCACACCGCCACTTCCGGCTTTTATTCTTTTTGCTTATGTGGTGCTGATGAATTGAACCCAGGGCCTCAGGCATGCAAGGCAAGCGCTCTACCACTGAGCTACCTTCCCAGCCCCCTCATTTGGCTCTTCTTCAAAGTCTCCTCAATGGGCTGGGAAAGTGGCTCAGTGGTAGAGCGCTTGCCTTGAATGCATGAGGCTCTGGGTTCGATTCCTCAGCACCACATAAGCAAAAAGAAAAAAGCCAGAAGTAGTGCTGTGGCTCAAGTGGTAGAGCGCTAGCCTTGAGCTGAAGAGCTGAGGGACAGTGCCCAGGCCCAGAGTTCAGGCCCCACAACCGGACCAAAAAAAAAAAAACAAAGTCTCCTCAATGTTTTGTTCAATGTGGTGTTCAGTATCTAAGTCTTTCTTGTTTTTTGTCAGATTCAACTCTAAGTATTTCTCATACTTCTATGATATTGTTAAGTGATGTGTTATATTTCAATTTCTGACTGCTGCTAGCATACAGATGTACAGTAGATTCATGCATATTAATTTTTTATCTTGAAGCCTTACTAATTATTAGTTCTAGTGGCACCAGGAAGAATCCCCAGAACAACGTGGAATAAAAGGAGCAGCTATGGACATCCTTGCCTTGATTCTGGTCTTAAGGGAAAGCATTTAGTCTCTTGCCAAGAGGAATAATGTAAGCTGTAGGGTTATCCATAGTTACTCTTCCAAACTGAAGAAGATACTGATAAATGAGAAGACAGCATGTGTTTATGGACTAGACATCATAGTTCATGGATTAGAATAATTAACACTGCTAAAATGTCCATACTACTCAAAGTAATACATGAGTGCAACACAATTTCTATCAAAATCTCAATGACATTCTTCACGAAAACATGAAAAGCAGTTTTAAAAATTATATGGAAGCCTGGTGCTGGTGACTCACGCCTGTAATCCTAGCTACTCAGGAGGCTGAGATCTAAGGATCGCAGTTCAAAGCCAGCCTGAGCAAGAAACTTCTTGAGACTCTTATCTCCAATAACCTCTCAGAAAACTGGAAGTGGCGCTGTGGCTCAAGTAGTAGAGCACTTGCTGAAGAGCTGAGGGACAGCGCCCAGGCCCAGAGTTCAAGCTCCACGACCGACAATATATATGGAAGCTGGGTACCAGTGGCTCACATCTGTAATCCTAGCTACTCAGGAGGCTGAGATATGAGGATAGTTTGGAGCCATCCTGGGCAGGAAAGTCCATGAGACTTATCTCCAATTAATGAGCAAAAAGCTGAAAGTACAGGTATGGCTCAAGTGACAGAGCACCAGCTTTGAGTAAAAAAGCCAGGCAAGAATGCAAGGCCCTAAGTTCAAGCCCCAGTACTGATGAAGAAAAGAGGAGGAGGAGGAAGATGAGGAGAAAGAAGCACAGTAACAGAAGAAATGCCTCTTCAATTAAACAGTACTGGGGCAATTGGATTTCCACGCACAAAAGAATAAACTTGGATCCTTATTTTATACTATGACAAAACCAAAATCAAACAGCAACAACAACAACAACAAACTTCAACTCAAAGTAAGAGGTAAATATAAGACCTGAAACTCTGAAACTCCTAAAAGTTCCTTGACCTTGAAGTTGACAAGAGTCTTTCAGATTTTTACCCCAAAAGCTCAGATTATAAAAGCAAACATAAACACATGAAACTAAGTTAAACTAAAAAGCTTCTGCACACAAAGGAACAATATAAAAAGGCAGCCTATGGATTATCAATATCCCAAATATATCAAGGACCCATACAACAACCACTTGATTTTAAAATAGAAAAAGGGTTTGCCCAGGCATTTCTTTAAAAAAAAAAAAAAAAAGCCAAAAATGGCCAACTGGTATATAAAAATGATGTCTTATGTCAATAATCATCAGGAAAACGCAAATCAAAACCCACAGCGAGATATCAGCTCACACCGTGAGGGTAACTATTATAAAAAAAAAACACACAAGCCAGAACAAACGTTGGTTAAGAATGAAGAAAAGAGAATCCTTGTACATTATTGGGTGGTGTGTGTATAAATGTAAATTAGTACGGCTGTGGAAGAAAGCAGCGTTTTGTTTCCTACAGAAACAAAAAATAGAACATAGCCAGGTGCCAGTGGCTCACGCCTATAATCGTAGCTACTCAGGAGGCTGAGATCTGAGGATCGCGGTTCAAAGCCAGTCCAGGCAGGAACATCCATGGGACTCTTATCTCCAATAAACCACCAGAAACCTGGAAGTGGCGTTTCGGTTCAAGTGGTAGAGTGCTAGCCTTGAGCTGAAGAACTCGGGGATAGTGACCAGGCCCAGAGTTCAAGAACCATGACTGACCAAAAAAAAAGAACGCATGTGTGCTCGCGCACGCACGCGCGCACACACACACACACACACACACACACACACACACATTCATTTGTATGTGACCCAGCAAACCTCTTTCTGGGGGAATTATAGCCTAGTAATTAGATTTCAAAAGCCATTAAATGATCAACTCATAAAAGATCTCTGCCTTCCCATGTTGGGGCATAGCCGGGAAGGGAACAGTGTGACCCTAGACCCTCTTCTTTCTCTCTTGCTTTGTTTGTGGCTCTGGTATGAATGGATTTGCTCTACCACATCCTACCATGATGCTTTCTGCCTGACCATAGGCCCCAAAGCAATTATCAATGGACTATGGACTGAAACCTCTGAAGTCATGAGCCAAAATAAATCCAGCTTATTTATTTGTTTGTTTGTTTGTTTATGTCATGGGGCTTCAACTCTGGGCCTGGGCGCTGTCTCTCAGCTCTTCAGCTCAAGGCTAGCACTCTACCACTTGAGCCACACAGCACCATTTCCAGTTTTCTGAGTAGTTTATTGGAGATAAGAGTCTTACAGATGTTCCTGCACTGGCTGGCTTTGAACTGCGATCCTCAGATCTCAGTCTCCTAAGTAGTTAGGATTATAGGTGTGAGCCACCCACACAGCTCTTTTTTTCTTTTTTCTTTTTTTTTTTAATGCCAGTACTGGGGCTTGAACTCAGGGCCTGGATAGTTTCTCTTAGCTTTTTCCCTTAAGGACACTATCTATCACATGAGCCACAGCTCTACTTCTGGGTTTTTTTTGTTTTGTTTTGTTTTGTTTTGCTGGTTAACAGGAGATAAGAGTCTTCCAGGCTTTCCTGCCTAGGCTGGGTTTGATCTTTGATGCTTAGATTTCAGTCTCCTAGTAACTAGTATTACAGGCATGAACCACCAATGCCAGGCTAAATTGAGTCTCTTTTAAGCTAATTTTCTCCTCCCAGTGATTGCAATGTGACTAACTCACTTATAAACAGTATTCTCCAACTTCTTTGTGTTTGAAATAGCTCAGTATGTTGAGGTGTCATGTAGGTCACAATAATGACATCAACCTGAAAGGAACTCAACAAGGCAAGATTTTACTTCTGTAGAAGGGTGTGCCATCAGCCAAAAATCTGACAAGCAAGCACACAGAGCAGGCAGGCTGCTCCCTTTTCATCTCTCACCCAGTAGTTCCCGCCCTTCTTCTCACATTGGCTGAGCTCAGGACGTGCAAAAGGACGTAGCTTAATTAAAGATGTAATTAAAATTCAAGGGGCTTCTAATGGGAGGTTCTAAAGTGCAGCAGAGAAAAGGATGTAACTAAAAGTAATTAACAAGGGCCAAGCCCCCTGGCCAAAGTAGGACCTTTTCAGAAAAATAATTCTCACAACATTAACAGAAAGGAAGCAAAATACTTTGATAGGAAAAAAAATGTTTTTCTCAGATTTACTCATCTGGTGATCTTATTTTTAATTTAGATGCTAGACATTGTGAATTTCACATTTTGTTGGGTGTGGGCTAATTTTCCTATTCCTATAAATATTCTTTAGCTTTGTTCTAAATGTGGTTAAATTACGCAAAAATAACTCGATCCTTTCAGGTCTAGCTTTTAACATCTTTGCTAGCACAGCAATCAGCTTAGAGTTCATTTTCCCAGTTGCTTAAATAAACTGAATACTTTCCCCAGGGTACCAAGAAATAGGTTCCCCCCCCCCCATTGTGATTGGTTCTTAGCTGTAGGTAAAAAATCTTGAGTTTTTTTCCTTTAAACTTTTGGGGGATTCCTTCCCCAGACCTGGGATCTTTCCTGTTGGTCAACACGCAGCACTGTGAAGCAGTCTCTAGTCTGGCTCTCTGTGCTGCAGGCTATAGCTTCCTTGGACTTGCAACCCTGCCTCCTCATCTCAGGAAGCCATCTGGGGTCTGCTGTGGCCTGGGAACCTTCCCTGGGTAGCAAGCAGGTACAATTGTAGAGCCCATCTTGCTTGTTTCTCATCGCACTAACCTTTGCTGTATAATGACCAATGCCTCAAGAGTCATTATTTCATATATTTTGACCAGTTAAGTTTGTCCATGTGACTGTTACTATTATTGCTCTAGATTATATGGTTATTCTTATCCCATCTTGCCCAGAAGATAATTCCTATCCTTATGAATTTAGTTTCTTCTCCCTTTCCTTCTCTTCCTCCTCCTCCTTCACCTCTTTCTCCTTCATCTTCTTATTTGGTGACACTGGGTATGAACTCAGGCCTATCACTTGCTAGGCAGGCACTGTACCGCTTGAGCCCATTGTTTCAATATATTTTTTTTCTTTTTGTCGGTCGTGGGGGCTGAACTCTGGGCCTGGGTGCTGTCCCTCAGCTCTTCAGCTCAAGGCTAGCGTCCTACCACTTGAGACACAGTGACACCTCTGGGTTTTTTCTGCTTATGTGGTGCTGAGGAATCGAACCCAGGGCCACAGGCATGCAAGGCAAGCACTCTACCACTGAGCCACCTTCCCAGCCCCCAATAATTATTTTTCAAATAAGGTTTCGCTTTTTGGGGGAGAAGGAAGCAGGGTTCGGTCTTGGATCCCAATTCTTTTACCTCAGTTTCCCAGAGCTGAGTCACTTTCTACCGTGCCTGACCTGTGAGTTTAATTTCTTCTTGTTAAAGTTCATCATTTCTACATTATTTGAGCAAGAGGAAGGTGGAAAAGAATAACATTTAAGTGTACAGTGAACATAAATTTTTAGTAAAAATAAAAAACTAGCAAACGCTGAATCTCTGTATATCTGAAATTTTTATTTAACTTCACACTGGACGCTGGATAGCTAAATGCAAGATTGTAATGTTTTTAATCTCCTTAAGCTATTAGAACAATGGTGTTTATTGTTGCTGCTAAAAAAGTCAACTTAAACAGAATATCATTTTAGGGTGGTAATGCTTCCTTTTGGTAGGTTTTCAGATTTTATTCGTTATCTTAACTATTCTGTAACTCCTCAACCACATATCTAGGGATGGAATTTTTATCTAACTCAGAACTCAGTGTCCCTTTTCATTTTAGGGGCCCACTTTTCTTCACTTACAGAAAATTCTTTACCACTTTTTTTTAGTGTTGCCCTTTCTTATCTTCTCCTCCCAAAGCTGCCAGTCCAAATACTAATCCAATACAAATGTCGGAATTCCTCATTTTTTCCTCTGTGAGGCTTTGTTTATCTTTCATATTTTCCATTCCTCTATAATATTAACTAGTATTTACTGAACACTTACTTTGTGCCAAGAATTATAAACTCACTTAATCCTCAGAGCAACATCCTGAGGTAGTATATCCCCACTGAGACACACAGAGAGATTGAAAAACACACCTAAGACCTTGGTACCGTGACTTACAGGATTGAGACTGTGCCTCAGCTTTGGATCTGCAGAGCCCAGACTCTGCATTTATACTGTCCTCCATAATGTCCCCTTTAGATTTCCTTCTGTGCTGCATTCTGAGCATTACTTCCAATCAACTTGTGTTTGGTAATTCTCTTTACAGTTGGGTCTAATCTACCCTTCAAAACATATATGAGATAATCTTTTTGCTCTGTTCTGTTTTGCAGTGTAGGAATTAAACCAAAGGCCTTGTATGTTCTACTGAGTTTTTGTTGTTGCTGTTGGTTTTTGTTGTTGTTGGTTATGGGGCTTGAACTCAGGGCCTGGGCTCTGTCCCTGAGCTCTTTCGTTCAAGGCTAGTGCTCTACCAATTTGAGCCACAGCACCACTTTCATTTTTTGAGGGGTTAATTGAAGATAAGAGTCTCAAGGGGACTTTTCTGCCCAGGGCTGGCTTTGAACTGCAATCCGCAAATCTCAGCCTCCTGAGTAGCTAGGATTACAGGCGTGAGCCACTGGCACCTGGCTCTATTGAGTTTTTAATACTTAATTTTTCTATTTGGTGCTTTTTTTTTAATAACCTCTTTTTGCCTTATGTTTGCATTCCTAATTTTCCCTCTAAAACATACTTGAATAAAGTCTTTCAGAATTGTTCTATAGTCCTACCTTTAGGCATTTGTACCCCCCGCTTCAATCTCTTTTTTAAGAAAAAGAACTTGTCATTCAGCCATGAGGCATACAGCCAGGTGGCAACCTCAAGATGTTTGAGCTATCTGGATCTGCCCCTGTTGTTGTGGAGGGACTATACTCTTCCTCCACAGTCTCTAAGCAATATCAGGGCATACAGGAGTGCTACTGTCATTGCTTTTCAACATGAGGATCTTCTAATGGGAAACTTTGGTCCTGTAGTTCTCCAAGACTCTGTCAGATCTGCATTCCCATCTTAGGCTCTCTTTGCCCTGCATGGCTTCCTCCTCTTCCTTAGCTTCTGTGGTTATTACTCCTCAACAAACCCCTTGCACCCCCAACTCCACCTCTGCATTCACTTTCTGGAGGACTCAGGAAACATGACACACAACTTGTTCAAGTTGTTTCATCTTCTGCCTTTCTTTCCTAGCAGCTCTTCCTGCTCATACTTTGTAAAGTTGGCGCTGTAAGATAATCTGCACTAAGAGCTGTTTTTAGGGCAAAAGAAAATTCACATGCCCTACACTGTGGAGGAGTACCATGAACAGTTTCACAAGAAGTTCCATGACTTTAATCAGTTCCAAGACAAATTTTGTGTCTATTTTTTGGCTAAGGTTCCCCTAGCCACCACTTCTACCATGCTATAGTGATATACACCCACCCTGGCTCAATTGCAAGCTGTGATTATAACTATTCCCAGCTTGCTCTTCCCTACCTACAGCTTTATAGTTAAACATATATATATATATATATATATATATATATATATATATATATATAGTTAAACATGCATACACATATATCATTTATATATATTATATATTTATATATATGTATATATAGTGCTGGTACTAGAGCTTGAATTCAGGGCCTAGGTGCTATCCTTTAGCTTTTTTGCTCTAGGTTAGTATTCTGTCACCTGAGCCACAACACCACTTATGGTTTTCTGGTGGTTAATTGGAGATGAGTCTCACAGACTTTTCTGCCCAGGCTGGCTTTGACCCAAACCTCCTCAGTAGCTAGGATTACAGGTGTGAGCCACTGGTGCCCAGCAAGCTTATATATTTCGACATGTATTACTATGTTCTGTACAGCATTTCTAAATGTTTAGAGTAAGAGAAGAAAGGGGCTTCTGTTCCTCTTATAATACTTTCCTAAACTCAGGAGCCCACTCTAAATCTGTATAATGTATGTATGCACATATGATTTAAACATTTCATAATGTATGCTTATATAAAAGCATCACATGGACCCTATTAACATGTAAATTTTTAATGTTTTGTGCACTAGTTGAAAATTTAATTTGTGAATAGCATATATATATTATATATATATGTATATATAATATATATATATACATATATATATATATATAATTTGGGGAGGCAGAACTAGAGTTTGAATGCGAAGCCTCACGTTCACTGGGCTAGTGCTCTACTACTTGAGTCATACTTTCAATCTAGCCCAGTTGGCTAATTGGAGATGTAGTCTTACAAAATTTTCTGTCCCTAATGGCCTCAAACCACAATTGTCTGGATCTCAGGCTCCTGAATAGCCACTTACCTACCTACCTACCTACCTACACACACACACACACACACACACACACACACACACACACACACACACACTAACTGCATTTGTTTCCTTTATTGTCATCTATTTTTTTAACTTTTCATTCTGAAATGCTTGTAGACTCACAGGAAGTTTTAGAGAAATTATGTTACTCTGTTACCATGGTTTGCCCTAATCAGGAACTTGTTCTTTAAGAAAGTGATTGGGTGGTACAGACATAGATGTAAGTTGTTGCAGACATTATCAAATTCCCAACCAATATCTCTTAGGTCTTCCTGACACTTGGTAGTGTCTACCTTTAACCAATGGCTCTCAGCTTCCTCATTTCTCAGATAGGTTATTTCTGAAGAACATTATGCACATTGTCCCAAACTTTCCTGGCTTTAATAACCAATCTTGTAACTGGGTTATAGTACACTCTTCCTTTTCTCTATTAGTGTATATTAATTGTGCCAAGTCGTTTTATTGTGGCATTTCTGTACCTGCATGTAATGTCCTTGGATCAAATTCATCCCAGTTGCACACTCTTATTGGCTGTGATCCTTTCCTTCTTCAGTTCCTGCTTCCTTTCCAGTGTAACTGACACTCTCTGAGTAAGCTACTTTCACTAAGATTCAGCTTCTGGTCTCCTAAGACAGCTTATACTAGAAATGGTCTTGAAAAGAAGATCATTAAGATGGATTCTAGAATTATATAACTTGCCAGACAGTGGCAGCTAGATCCTCTTGCTGGTAGTCCATACCATGTTGTAGGAGCCCCATTATAAGGATTTTTGCTTGTAATGAACTGGGAGTGGGGAGTGCTCAGATACAACTGTGGTTTATGTGTCTCTCCAGCATCTGTGGGATGTGGAAGCAATGGCAATTAAGAACTGGTAGAGTTTGTTCATTGTGCTAAAGGAAGGGAAATTATAGGGCCAACCCAGCCAATTACTAAACTAGGAATGGCCTAAAAGAAAACCCATATGATGACATTTTTTTCTCTTGCAGCTGGAGGGCAGAGAGGGCTGAAAATCAGGTCCATGACCTAATGATAAGGGTGACAGAAACATCTCACTCCCTTTGCTACGGAGCACTAGGCTTCCTCTCCCTTTTGCTAGAGGCAGTGCAGAGGTTTCATTGAAGCAGATACTTTACAAGATGATACTTGTCTTCCTCAAGACCTGTTTGGACCTCCTCTGTGGCTGTAGGCCAGTCACTGGGGCCAAGACTCAGGATGATACCACTGAAGAAACACTACCTCCACTTGGACAAAGAAGATTTCTTTCTTTTTCTTTCCTTTTCTTTCTTCCTTTCCTTTCCTTTTCTTTCTTTTCTTTCCTTTCCTTCTTTCTTTCTTTCTTTCTTTCTTTCTTTCTTCCTTTCTTTCTTTCTTTCTTTCGTTCTTTCTTTCTTTCTTTCTATTTTTGCTAAAAGAACTGCAGAACCTGGTTAATAAGAACCAATTGAGTCAGGCACCAGCGGCTCACGCCTGTAATCCTAGCTACTCAGGAGGCTGAGATCTGAGGATCGAGGTTCAAAGCCAACCCAGGCAGGAAAGTTCATGAGACTCTTATCTCCAATAAACCACCAGAAAACCGGAAGTGTGCTGTGGCTCAAGCGGTAGAGCACTTGCCTTGAGCTGAAGAGATGAGGGACAGCACTCAGGCCCAGAGTTCAAGCCCCATGACCGACAAAAAAATAAAATAAAATAAAAAGAACCAATAGAAAGCTGAAGGACCTGTCTGGGAATGGTATTGATGGTGATGGGTGGGACAGGAATAGAACATAAGGATGCAAAGGAGAAGAGTTTATTGAGGCACTGTCCCGAACCTCTGCATTTACCATCCTAGCAAGAATACCTAGAGTGGGGAAGATTTGGGGCAACTTGGGAGGAATGATGATTAGAATCTATTAGAGATAGAAACCACAGCACTAGCAGAGCACCAGTAGCTCATGCCTATAATCCTAGGTACTCAGGAGGCTGAGATCTGAGGATTGTGGTTCAAACTCAGCCCAAGCAGGATACTTCATGAGATTTTTATCTCCAATAACCACCAAAGAACTGAAAGTGGAGCGGTGGCTCAAGTGGTAAAGCACCATCCTTGAGTATAAAAGCTAAGGATAGCTCCCAGGCCCGAATCCAAGTCCTACTACTGGAACAAAAAAAAAAATACAAAAAAAGAAATCACAACACTATTTTAAGTGAAGAATCTAATATAAGTTACTGTTAAATAGATATTGAGCTTCGAAAGGTAAAGAGTGCTAAGTTATCACACAGGAAGCAAGGATTGGAGCAGGTACCATGTCAGGCTGGTGAAACAAGCTAAGAGGGCCACATGATTAAATTTAGAAGCTTAGAGAGGAGTTCCAAGAAGCTGAAACTCAAGTCTCCGAGGAAGGATGCCAGCATGTTGGGAACTGGTGCAGCAAAGTGTTGGGAAAACTGCAAACTGGGTTCAGCTACTGCCAAGGGAAGGCACTGCTGATGCCAGAGGGAAGATGTGTTGCTAGAGCGACGCTCACAGGAACAGGAAGCCAATAGGAAGAAACACGTCCTTCCGGATGCAGTCCTTGTTGGCTCCCTCTGTACTCCTCAATGGCAAGGCAGGGCAGGAAGCAACTGCAAATGATGAATGTGATTTTCTAGGTCTCAGCTCCAGCAGTACACAATACAGTCATAAAGGGCTAGAGGTGGGCTAAGAAGCAATTGCTTCACTGCCAGAAAGACCCATTCAAATAAATGTTGAAAGAATGCATGAACTGCCACACTAAAGGAAGCCATTGAAAGGGTCAGAGAGATAGACCTGCTAGAAGAAATTCATTGCCTACAATAAGAGGAAGCAGTAGCTGTGTATGCCCCATTACTACTGGAGAAAGGCCGAGCACTAGCATTATTGAGCAGCAGAACAGTGGCCATCTCTTCCAAGCTAGGTGAACAGTAGGGGAGGTTGCTATGAAACCAGGCTCCTTGGTGTCTATTAATGCTAGCAATGGGATTCCAAAACCAAAGAGGCCAGGTAGCAACACTTAACCATCAAAAGCAAGGTAGATGGAATTACCATAATGGACAGCAAAGTCAGAAAGCCCACTTGGGCTTTACCTAAGGATGTTCTAAGGGTGAGATCAACGGACAACCTACAAGAATATTGTTGATCCCTATAACCAAAATGGACCAAAAGCAGGCGATCTGAAGGCTGATGAAGCCATCACAATTTCCCTTGAATCCTCAGTTCCAGAGCCCATTGTTTGAAAGAAAGACTGGGTTCCTCTGGGAAAGAGTCCCACAGGCCACGTGTTCAGTATGTACAGAATCAGTTCTCCCGGACTTTCCCCTTGTCTTAGTCAAGCCTTTGCAGAGACTCCCAAGACTCTGGAGTAAAGGCATTCCCGTGTAGCAGAAACCATTCATCATTAAAACCAATGACTGACATTAGTTCTAATAGAAACTGAGCAGCTGGATATTGCAGATGAGCTGACCATGTGACCAACACTTCATAGATTATATTGTGTCCTTTCAGATCCACTGAGCCACACAGTCAGGCAGGTGCAAGAGCAACCCATTGTAGGCTAGACATGGAACGTTCAGGATTTAGGCCTAAGCAGAACCAGAGGGTTTGAAAACTACACAATCAGGCCCATCCCCCATGTGGTCAGTTCTGCTTACATCATAGTCTCTTCCTCAGCTAACACCTGTTAACTCGGGGAGAATTTCTTGTGACCAGCTATCAGAAGAGCAAAATACTTGGGCATGGCTCATAGACAGGTTGGCATAATAGGTTAGTGGATGGTAAAAATACATTAACTTACTACACTACAGCCTCATGCAGGGCATCCAAAGGAGAGACTTTTCCAGGAGGCAGAACCTTAAACAGTATATTGAATCATCAATGTGGTACAGAAAGAGAAGTAGTGTAAGGTCAAGAATGGCTGGGTAATGGTGTATGGTTTGGCCAGTTGCTTAGAGGATTGCAGTTAAGGAAGACTAAGGAACAAGTATGGAGACTGATCTCTGAGAGGAGACATAAAATGTATAGAATGGTGTCCCAATTTACTGTCTACCATAGAGTGCCCCAGGTAGAGCAGGCATTGAACAACCAGGTAGACAGGATAACTGACTCAATGTGAATGAGTTTACCTCTCTTTTCAGCTACTTCCAAGCATGGAGGATTGACCCATGAACTAAGTAAACATGGTGACAAGGATGGAATTCATGTGGAGGTGCCAGCTGTAAGCTGGAAAAGTTGAGCAAGAGCACGAGGCTCTGAGTTCAAGCCCCAGTACTAGCACATACATGCAAACACACACACACACACATTCTAAACAGCACAAACTCCCTTTCATCAAGGCTAACCTAGATATTACTACCACTAAGTGTTCAATCTGTCTGAGCAGAGCCTGAAGCCTAGCTCTTGAGTTGGTAGCAGCCCTCAAGAGGCGCAGTCAGTCACCCATATAGGTTGATTGCATTGGTCTCAAGTGCTCTGGCTCTTCTAGGTTTTCATGGGTTGACACAGAATGGACTTCTCTGATCACAGTGCCCTGGCTAACACTGCTACATGATCATTCCCACATTTACCACGCAACTCTCCATAACTCAGCCATGAAGGAAATGGATACAAGACTATTGTTCAAGTGTCCTAGTATAAACCATATCTACCAGAAGCTTCCATTGTGAGAACATGCTGAAAGAACCATTTGAAGATGAGGTTAAGGCATCAACTGGAAGAGACAGGGCTGAGAAGCTGTCCTTAATATATTTATGATGCTTGATCCCATTGCACTATGTATGTGCTGAATCCCTGATAGGCAGAATATCTAGGTCTGGGAACTAAGAAGTCACTTGACTTTTATCTTTCTTTCTTTCTTCCTTCCTTCCTTTCCTTTCCTTCCTTTCCTTCCTTCATTCCTTCCTTCCTTTCCTCCTCTTCTCCCCCTCCCCCTCCTCCCCTAACTTCCCCCTCCCCTCCTCCTCCTCCTCCTCCTCCTCCTCCTCCTCCTCCTCCTCCTCCTTCTTCTTCTTTGCTAGTCCTGGGCCTGGGCTCTGTCCCTGAGCTGCTTTTGCTCAAAGCTAGTGCTCTACCACTTGAGCCACAGCACCACTTCTGGCTTTTTCTGAATATTTCATTGGAGATAAGAGTTTCATGGGCTTTTCGGCCCAGGCTGGCTTTGAGCCATGATCCTCAGAGCTCAGCCTCATAAATAGCTAGGATTATAGGCATACGCTACTGGTACCTGGTACATCTTACCTTTGTTAAAATATCTATTATTTATTCATCTGGGTGCTCTCCTTTAGCTTCCTCACCTACCACTTGGGTCACAGCTCTACTTCCAGCTTTCTGGTGGTTAACTGAAGATAAGAGCTTCATGGACTTTTCCACCCAGGCTGACCTCAAACTACAATCCTCGGATTTCAGTCCTGAGAAGCTAAAATTACAGGCCTCCTCTCACCTTTATTCTTAGTGACTCACTTGGTAAAATGCTCCTTCCTATCTCCAAAGCTTTAGGCTCTGTTAGACTAAAGATTCTACTTCCCAGAGGACAGGGAAAAATACATGTAGCAGACGATCTAGTAATGTTTTTATGAAACCTAAAATTATATCTGCCTCTGAGCAATTTGGGGCTCCTCATGCTAGTAAACCAGCAGGCAAAGAAAGGAATCCCTGGGCTGGGAAGGTGGCTCAGTGTAGAGCGCTTGCCTTGCATGAGGCCCTGGGTTCGATTCCTCAGCATCACATAAGCAGGAAAAAAAGCCGGAAGTGGCGCTGTGGCTCAAGTGGTAAAGCACTTCAGCCTTGAGCTGAAGAGCTGAGGGACAGCACCCAGGCCCAGAGTTCAGGCCCACGACTGGACCCCCCCGCAAAAAAAAGAAAGAAAGAAAGATAGGAATCCCTACAATAGCAGGTTAGGTAACTTCCGCTGCCCTAGGTGAGGGATGTCATACGTGGATGGTAGAGGAGGAAGATGATGAGATGATGAGTTAGTCTAAGAACTAACTACAGCAGTGGGGGCTGACACTTGTTCTACATGCAGAACCTTCCCAGTGTCTGTTTCCCCTTCTCTTCAACACACCCATCTCCAGTTTCTTTTACTTATTTGTTTATTGGTGCCATTACAAGTGCTTGAACTTAGGACCTGGGTGCTATTCCTTTTTTCACTCAAGGCTAATATTCTGTCACTTAAGCTGCAGCTCCTCTTCCAACTTTTCGTTAGCTAATTGGAGATAAGTCTCACAGATACTTTCCTGTATGCACTTTTCTGCCTAGTCTGGCTTCAAACTATGATCCTCAGATCATAGTTCTGAATAGCTAGGATTATGGCTGTGAACCACCAGCACCCAGCTCTTCTATTAATTGTGACTAGCCACCACCTTAGAAACTGACTGTGAGTGTCAGTATATCTGAGCAAGTGTAAGCGGGAACTGTGACAAATCCTGTCATTGAGCTGCCCTTGTCCTTGAAACACATCATTGTGCTCCCAAGACTCCCAACCAGGGCTGGGAAGGTGGCTCAGTGGTAGAGCGCTTGCCTTGCATGCCTGAGGCCCTGCGTTCGATTCCCCAGCACCACATAAGCAAAAAGAAAAAAAGCCAGGAGTGGTGCTGTGGCTCAAGTGGTAGAGCGCTAGCCTTGAGCTGAAGAGCTGAGGGACAGCGCCTAGGCCCAGAGTTCAGACCCCACGACTGGACCCCAAAAAAAACAAAAACAAAAAAACCCCAAAAAACCAAGACTCTCAACGACCAGCCTCCATCTGCATCATGGCTGAAGAGATCTTCCCAGAACTAAAGAGAGGTGAACATACACATGACAGTTCTCAAGTACGGAAGAATTGAATACCACTAGGAAGCTGCCTCAGCACTCCAGGATGGTGAATAAATATCCCAGCTCCTGTGCCCTTGTCCTGGGGTAATTCTGAGGTCAGTCGTGGGCATTACCCAGGGTTCCCTTGCAGGGTAAACGTTCAGTTGGCCTCTATGATACAAATGCCCCCTTCCCTGCATCACTTACTTCCCTGTTGAAGTTATTTTCATGCACTTCTCAAAGAAACTCCTCCTTGGAGTCCTTGTCTCTGTCAGCTCATGGGAGAACCCACGCTAAAAAGACTTGTGCTCCGAGGACTGTATCTTAAGAAACGGCAGTTTAGAGAGCAAAGTCATTTCTATTTTTAAAAGTCTCTCCCTCAAGCTGTGGCTCATGCCTGCAATCCTAGCTACTCAAGAGGCTGAGATCTGAGTATAGAGGTTCAGCTCAAGTGGTAGAATATTATCATTGAATGAAAAAGCTAAAGGAGAGTCCAGGCCTAATACCAGCACAAAATCTCCCTCCCTCTTTTTCTCTCTCTCCCTCCCCCATTCCCTTCCTGTCCATTCTCCCATATGTGTGTATGCCTCAATATGTGTGATAAAGGTCTATAAAGATAAGTAGAAATGTTAATAATAGTTCTTCCTCCCCTCCTCTCTTCCCCCATTCTCCATATGTGTGTATGTCTAAATTATGTGTGATGAAGGTCTGTAAGGATAAAAATACAGACACTAAAAACAATTAATTCTGGTTGGTGGAATCACAAATATTTCAAATTTCCTCTTAGTTTTTCCCTCTAGTTTGTTTTGATAAACAGTAGCCACTATGCGTGAGAAGCTATTTTTAATTAGCAATTAGGAGATTAATAATGAGTTTGGTGGGCCGGTGAGCTGACACATGGCAGAGGATGTGTCGCTACATGGAGGGTAGCAAGGAACGGGTGGTAGCTAAAGATGGGGGACTAGAAAGTGTCATTTTTAGAGGATCTTGAGCATGTTTATAGGGGAAGGAAAAGCTGCCAAATAGTAACAAAGGAGACAAGAATATAGAGCTGCTAGCAGGGATAATTGAAGGAGTCAGGTCCCAGAGGTGGGAATTAGACCAGGGCCCAGAAGGAGGAACTCATTTCGAACAGAAGGCCAGCTTCGTTCTCTGAAGGGGACAGGAGGGAGGATGAATGAAGAGAGAAGTGCATCTACTTCATGCATTTGTTTATTTTACACTCTGCCTCATTTCAGGAGGATCTGCAGGGTTTCCATAGATACACTGATAGCTTGAAGGGGATTGGAAGCCGAGAAGTCCCTAGAGACACTCTACTTCCTTTTCTGTATAGGAGGCAAGGTCTCCCACTGAGAAACAGCAGGTGTCTCCCTGAGTTAGAGGAGTCCATCCCAAGGTTTAGGATGATGGAGAGGGAATGAGAGAGGGAGCCCTCCAGAAGCATTTCTAAAGGCTCCAGGACTGAGATGATAGCTAAGATTTGATCCAGGTACTAGCCTCACAACCATGGATACTTTTTCTGATGCTTGGGGTAAAAAAGTCAATGGCACTGTGGCTGTAGATAGAGGAAATGGGGAGAAAAACATCCAGTCTAGGAAGCTGTTGTGAGGATTTGATAAAATAATGACATAAAGACTTGACTCAATGCCTGCCATATAATAGCTGCGCAGACACTGTTCATCTTCCTGCTCTTCTCTCTTCAAGTTAGCCTGAGCTGATGTTTCCCAGATGCTGGTATCTGGTATTGGTAAATGCTGGTACAGACAACCACCTTAAATAGAATAGATTCTCATGATTCATGATGGTTATGATCTATAAAGTCCCTGCAAAAACTGAATTAACAAGTACTGAGTCATTACCTCAAGAGGAAATAGAGTCAAGTTCCTGCAAGTCTAGGGTCATATTTTTAGCAACTGATCAATGCATATCTTTGTTTTATTTGTGTTTCTGTTAATTAGCATATAACAGTCATTCTTCCAGCTCCTCAGAAGCCCCAAGGATTACCAAAACCCAAATCCTCTAATGTAAAACACCACAACTATCTTCCTATAGATTTTAAATCATTTCTAGATGACTTAAGATATCCAATAAATGTAAATGCTATGTAAAGAGTTGCACCATATTTTAGGAGGAAATGACAAGAACAAGTGTTCATGTTCATTCAGTACAGATGCGATTTCTTTTCAAATATTTTCAATCTGTAGTTGATGGAATCTATATATTCAGAACGTATGGTTAAGTAGGCCATATGTTGAACATTAAACTATAGCTAAAAATACTGTTGCTCATGTCTGAAGCTTACCAAATATATATGTGTATATCTATCTATCTATAGATATACACATACATACATAATACATACATACATATATAATACATACATATATTTCTCCCAAAGGCATATTACAGCCTTCTTGCATTTAGGTTCTAGGCATTAGCATTAGGGCACTAGGCTTGGGACCATTTTAAATAGCAAACTCACCAAAAGAGAGAAAGGGCACCTACAAAAAAATAGAGAAATGTGGCAATGAGTAGGTCACACAAAAGATGCTTGTTTATAAATGAGAGCTGAAACAAGCAAGCCAAGCCTCTCCTTGCTCCACTGCAGCTGGGAAGAGACTTAGGGACAACTCTATTTTCACCTCTGCCCACAAGTACTTCCACAAACAGCTGCCAAAGCGCCACAGATGTTGATTTGAAAGTTCCAAATAAAATTTAAGACTAGTTGAATTTGTGGCTTTAGCTCACGGCTCAGAAGCCAATCCCTGCAAAAAAGCATAGTTGGAGTTTGTAAAACCTCAAGCCACAAATCATGAAAAATCAACTATTGATTTTTCTGAATTTTTCTGATTACAAAATTAATATAATAAGTGAGTAACCTGAGGAAATGGATGAGGTTAGGAGAGATTGGGAGAACAATGGAAGGGATGGAATGATCCAGATGCATTGTACTCAGAAACTGACATGTTGAATTGATAGCCCTTTGTAGAACACCTGAGTGATCATGTTTAAATAAATGACAACTGACAAATAAAATGAAAAGAACAAAAATATAATAAGCAGAGATACATTAAGTAAAAGTTAAAGTTCTTTCATAATTCCAACCCACAGATGAACATGATTCAAATTTCTATATGATTCTGAAGAATCTTTATTACACAAATAACACCTTGTTTGTAAATTATGCCCAGGTCTGTGTGTGTCCATGTATATTTGGGTCTTCCTATTTTCCTTTTTTCTTTCATTCAACAATTCCTAAAAAAAAATCCTGATGTTATTTCTTGCGTATGAGTGGAAGCCGGTGGCTTGCACCACAGTCAGAATTTTAAGTCTTAGTTCAGACCATTGATTCCCATTCATGTCAGTGGGATGCGACTCCACATTCAGAAACCCAGTATTTTTTTTCCTTTTCTTTTCTCTGTCAGCCCTTTTGAAGCTGAGTTCCCTGACGTATCTGTGTTCCAATTCAAGGGGAGAGGAAATGGAGCATGGAAGAGCAAAAGTCCACTGCCTTAGGCCTATTTCTATTTCTGATCTCTTGGAAAGAGTTAGCTAGTCACAAAGCCATACTCTGTTGTAAGAGAAGCTAGGAAGTTCAGTCTCTAGCAATCTCTTCCAATAGAATAGGAGGAAGAATCTCAGTGGACCATAGAAATTTCCAGACCATCTCCATTCCTTGAGGCTCAGTTAATTTGAAATAATATTTAATAGTTAAGACTGCTATGGGCCAGGTGCTGGTGGCTCACGCCTGTAATCCTAGCTACTCAAGAGACTGAGATCTGAGGATCTCAGTTCAAAGCCAGCCCGGGCAGGAAAGTCCATGAGACTCTTATCTCCAATAAACCACTAGAAAACCGGAAGTGGTGCTGTGGCTCAAGCTGTACAGCGCTCGCCTTGAGCTGAAGAGCTGAGGGACAGCACCCAGGCCCAGAGTTGAAGCCCCTCAACCGACAAGAAAAAAAAAAGACTGCCTTGGGACTCAGACCCAATAATATATGTGACAACACCCTCTACTGTCCTGATATCAAGAATCTCTCCTTGTTCACCCTTCTAGACTGCAAGTTATTTAATAGTAAGGGGCATAGTTTGTTCCACTCACTCACTCAAGGCCTGTCTAGAGTCAATATCAGCAGATACATGTGGACTAAGGAAGTCACCGTTTTGCCCATCATCATGTATTTCATCGTTTCACTTCAAATGCTTCAATACTTTAGACTATGCCCTGTTTAAAAGTGAAAAAAGGAGATGTTTGTCAACAAATCAGTTGGGGTTCTTGGATTGTCAAGTGACAGTCTGCTACTATTAAATTTGCCTGAACAATAAGATGGACCATCTCACATATCCAAAAGGCCAGGATCTACATCAGAGAAATAGCTCTTCCTCCCTAGAACTCTCCTCTCTCCCCCCGCCCCCCAACAGCTCCCAGGCAGTCTGCATCCTTAGACTGGGGGCAAGATGGTTTCTAAAATTCCATGCACAAGGAGACCATTTCCAGAAGTCTTCTCTCCACCTAATAAGCTTTTCAAGACAGACATGCCCAAACCATCACTGGCAGGAACGATACAACCATTATAATCAACTTGGGCCAAACAGAACTCACTTCTAGATCTGGGATAGGGTCCGTCTTCCCTTGGTCAGAGGGATAAAGGGACCCCCTGTACAAAATCACAACTCTGGGTGCAAGATAAAAGTTGAAGAACAGCTGCTACCTGAGCAACCAACTTGCTTCTAGCAATGGTAGGGACACGAATCAGGTGAGGGTGTCTTGGGGGACATATGTACCACAGAGGCTTAAACTTACAGCGTTCTTAAAAATTGCACCTCAGTAAAATTTAAGTCTGGTAAATACATTGCTGGAGAAGGAAGAAACTGGAGACCCTTTTCAGTGTCTCCTCTCCCTTATCCTCATATCCAATCCCTCACTAAATTTCATAGGGTCTTCTGTGCCCAATGGAAAGAAGGTAAGAGATTTCTAAGCAGACAGGGGTGTGTGTGTGTGTGTGTGTGTGTGTGTGTGTGTGTGTGTGTGTGTGTGTGTGTGTGTGTGTGTGTGTGTGTGTGTGTGTGTGTGTGTGTGTGTGTGTGTGTGTGTGTGAAAAGCCATAGAAGTGTGGAGGGAAAGAGCACCTTGGATAAAGGGTGAGTCATTCTGTACTTGGGGGTGGGGTGAGGAAGGGGATTTTGAGCTCTTGTATTTAATCCTTTAGCCTTCTCTCTTCTTCTGTCTCACCTCCAACAGGCTCAATGACAAAGTGACCTCCCTGACCAGTCTTTCTTCCTCCTGCAACCCATGCTCTTGCTGCTATTACTCAACTCAAGACAGACATGGCCAAACCATCACTGGCAGGATCAACTTGGGCCAAACAGAACTCACTTCTAGATCTGGGATAAGGTGGTGATAAGAATGAAAGGTTAAAGTTTGAGGCACTGACCACCACGTGTTGCTTGTTTCTGTCTAGCAAAGCAACATGTGGTGATAATCAAAACACCTGGTTGATTGTGTGCCTTTATAAGACCTGCAAATCCTTAGCTTGGGGCTTTCCTCCTAGGCTGCGCTGTGTCGGAGTGTAGGACGAGGCCAGAGCTGCAGCCCGTTTAAATAAAACAGCTGTAGAGTCTGACTCTCAGTGGTCTTCTTTGGGGGGGGGGGGTTCCTGCGACCTTGGCATAACAGTTGGAGATGCGTGTTAAACCTTCAACAGAGTGAAGGCAGGGACCGGACCCTGGCTCAAGGCTCTGTGCATGTGTAGTGTTGGGCATCCAGCAGATATACAGTTGAGTAATAGCATGAAAATCCAGCCAAATCGTATTTCCTTTTATGAAAGCCCAAAACCTTCAAGGAAATCTTTACTAAAACCTTCTATGCCCTCCATTCTACCCAAGCTTCTTCCCTATCCCACCCCAACGGTACAGAACGGCAGGCATTTTAATCAAGGTGCCCTTCTCTTTCACATCTTTGGCTTTCCGGGTGCGCGCGCGCGCGCACACACACACAATACACATCTGCTTAGAAATCCCTTACCTCCTCTCCATCTGCTACAGAAAATAAAACCTTCCATTACTCTTTCTCCCTCTCTCCTGTCCTAGTCCCCCTTACAGCACCCCCCCCCCCCCCACGCACACACAAATGCAGCACTGCAGAATCGTTTCTCGAGTGGAGGGAACTCCTTGGAGTCAGACACCAGTGAGGACTCTCTCCCATCTTCCCCACTCCCCAAGTACTCCTTAAGAAAGTGAAGGGGAAATAGGACCCTAACGCTTAGGAGTGTGCGGGCCTTGGATTTGCTCTAAGCAAAGAACCTTTACAATCTATGCAAAAAATATATATATATATATCCTCTGTGCAGGTTACGAGTTCTTGATTGTTTTAAGACAGAACATTGTTTCTCCCACGTCTTCAAGCTGAGGATCCAGAAGGACGCTCCTTATTCTTTGTCCTCTCACATTAGCTGCCTCCTCCTCCCCTCCCCCTGCCGCGGGGACCCGGAGCAAGACCTGGATGCGCCTGCAGCGGCTGAAGAACAGCTGGGAGCCGGAGGAGAGCGGAGAGGCGGGGTCTGGTCTGCAGGCCCCGCCTCTCCCCCCACCTCCCGCCTCGGGGGCGGAGTCTCCCCGGTGCCGCCCACGGGGGGCGGGGAGGGACCCGAGGCGGCCAGCAGCTCGGCTCGGCTGGTTCCGGGTTGAGAGGCTGCGCTGGACCGAAGCGGTGGCCGCTGAGCCGGCGTGGGTAAGGGGCCGCGCCAGGCCGGGATCTGTGGCGGGGATCAGGCAGCTGAGCGCGCCCGCACCCTTCTCCTTTGCCCGTCACAGCCGCGGTGCAACTCGCTGTGGCTTCCTCCTCCCCCAGAATTTCCCATCTTCAGCTCTTCCCCCTCCCCCAACTGCCCCCGCCGGGAGATTGCAGCCCCCCTATGTCCTCCGCCCCCTTCCCGGGTCTCCTGCTCCCAGCACCCCTCCCTGCGGACTGTCCCACTCTCTGAAGCCTTCTCGCCGGGAGCATCAGCCCTCGGACACCCTCGGCCTCTCCCCTCCCGCACCCATCGCTCTGGGGCACCCGCTACTACGAAACCGCCCTCCCGGGCTCGCATCTCTGGGAGTCTCCACCCCGCACCCCGTCCGTGTATCGTCTTCTCCCCAGGCTGCACCTCATTCCCTCTCTGGTAGCTGCTGCTGCCCGTGTCGCCACGGGCCTGGGCCCCGCTCAGCTCCCCGGGTGCCGCCCCCGGCCGCGCCGCGCTCGGCCCGCCGCTCCCCGGCCGATCGGGTCCCCCAGCCCGCCGCCCCCGGCACCATGGCGTGCAGCCTCAAGGACGAGCTGCTGTGCTCCATCTGCCTGAGCATCTACCAGGACCCGGTGAGCCTGGGCTGCGAGCACTACTTCTGCCGCCGCTGCATCACGGAGCACTGGGTGCGGCAGGAGGCTCAGGGCGCCCGCGACTGCCCCGAGTGCCGGCGCACGTTCGCCGAGCCCGCGCTCGCGCCCAGCCTGAAGCTGGCCAACATCGTGGAGCGCTACAGCGCCTTCCCGCTGGACGCCATCCTCAGCGCGCGCCGCGCCGCGCGGCCCTGCCAGGCGCACGACAAGGTCAAGCTCTTCTGCCTCACCGACCGCGCGCTGCTCTGCTTCTTCTGCGACGAGCCCGCGCTGCACGAGCAGCACCAGGTTACCGGCATAGACGATGCCTTCGAGGAGCTGCAGGTGCGGGGACCGGGCCGGGGGCGGGGCTGCACCGGGGGCGGGGCTCCGGCACGATCGTCCAGGGGCGGAGCCGCCAGCAGGGTCGGGGACCTATCAGACTTAATGTGAGGAGAGGCGTGGTCGTGTTGACTGGGGGCGTGGTTTTGCCGACGGGGGCGTGGCCTCAGGCGGTGATGGAAGCCGGGCCCTGCCAGGGCCGTGATCGTGGAGACTGATGATATCGGAGCTAGATCAGTTTACTGGTTGAGGTCGGGTTAGGGACATCAGAGCTGGGCAAGGGCAGAGCCACTGTCAGTTTAGGTTACAAGGAGCTTAGTGGTGTAGCCAGGTTTGGGGGCGCGGTGGGAAGGGGCGGGACTTGGTCAGGTGTGCCTCAGGACGTAGAGGGAAGTCAGGTGTGATTGTGTTAGGCAGGTAAGAGTTAAGTGCTTAAGAGAAGGGTTAGAGTTAGGATCAGCCAACTGCTAATAATGCTGGTCTGGGTACCAAAGGTTAGCCCCAAGATGTATGAAGGATTAAGACTGGGGTGGAGTCGTCCATCTATAGCAAGACCCATTTGGATTTAAATCAGAGGAGAGGCTGTTGAAAGTGCATACGTTTCAAGCCTTGAAGAATAAGGCCCAATGGTGATTTGAGAAGGTGGAGGTTGAATATCTAGGAGTCTCCGGGGGCTTTTCATTCTGCAGTGAATGAATTCTAGTGCACTGTCCTGGGGTCCTAGACCTGCTTCGGGCGCTGTCTATAACTCAGTGGAGCCACATGTCAGGTAAACCTTGATACTTGTCATAGTCAGGACCATACCTTCTTACCTGGACTTTCCTGAAGCCAATCTGGCTTGAGCCTGTTATTCTGGATGCCTAAATTGTTGGTAAGAACTGGGACAACATTTGTTCCTATTCTCTCTTCTCCCACGAGAGCTCATTTGTCCTCCCGTAGTGTCCCTTCCCCCACCCCCGACACCTGCCCCACCTGTCTCACCTGATATGGAGGCTTGCTTTGGTATATCCTTTGGAATTGGCTAGGTGGTTGTAGAGAAACCTGCCTCCCCCCTGGGGAGGATATATTCCTGAGTAGGGTTCAAGCCCTCCTCATTCCCATCTGCCTCTGCATCCTAGTGGCTTGTGGGGAAGCAGGACTCATTAGCTCTCGATGCACTGGGAATGAGGCTGCATCTGTCCTCACACTCCACCTCTCCTGGCAGCTGGCAACTGCTGGAGCTTAAGCTGTAGCCTCAGTCCTGGAAAATGACAGACTCAGAGCTGGCAAGACCTTGGAGATCATCTGGTACAACATTTACTTGACAGATGGGGAAACGGCAGGAGGGAGGAAGGAGAGGCCCAGAGCCTTGAAGCCAGAGGAAGCCAAATACTGAGCTGGAGTCTCCATATATCTTACCTCGGAGTTGGCCTAGAGCTTTTACATGTCTTTTACATTCTAGAGGCAGCAAAATGGGAAGACTGAGAACTCTGGCTTTGAACTCGGAAAGCTCTATCCTGGCTATGCTATTTACTGGCTGTTTGACCTTAGAAAAATGACTTGCTGTCTCTGAGCCTCAGGATCTTTATTGATATCATTAACTCTTAATGGGGTTAGGATTAAATAAGAACTGAATTTAAGCACATTGGTGATTCAGTAAATGATAGCTATCACATGTTACATCATACTCTGCACTAATGACATTGGGACCAGGTAATTCTTTGTTCTGCAGGGTTCCCTGTACATTATAGGAAGATCAGTAGCATCCTTGGCCTCTACCCATTTAGTACCAGTAGCAACACCCTTCCTCCAAGTTACAACCAACCAGAGAAATATCTCCAAATATCAACAGATGTCTTCTGAGGTCAAAGTTGCTCCTGGTCAAGAACCTATACTAGTAAAAGCCCACTGGACTTCCAGATTCAGCTCAGTGTTCCTTCTCTGTGCAGCTCTTGTCTTCCTTCCTCTGCCATGCACACTTGCTCTGAACTGCAGATTCTAGGGGGTCTGATCTTGATATGCCACATGTCCTTGGTCAAGTGATGGTTTTGGTTTTTTGTTTTTATGTTTTGGTCAATAATGGGGCTTGAACTCTGGGCCCAGGCATTGTACTAAGCTCTTCAGCTCAAGACTCGTGCTCTACCACTTGAGCCATAGCACCACTTCAGTTTTTTTTCTGGTGGTTTATTGGAGATAAGAGTCTCACAGACTTTTCTGCCTAGGCTGGCTTTGAACCATGATCCTCAGATCTCAGCCTCCTGAGTAGGTAGGATTACAGGCGTGAGCCACCAGCACCAGTGATCTTTGCCAGTAATCACTAAGATCACTAAGCCAGTGGTCTTTGCTAAGCCTCTCGTTGTCATTTCTAACACTAGGCAAAACAACCTTCCTGGTCATAGGTCAAATATGTCTGGAATTGTGCCTGGTTTAAAAAATAGTTATTTCAGAAGTGGAGGTGTGTCTCAAGTGGTAGAGTACCATTCATGAGTGTAAAAGCCAAGCGAGAATGTGAGGCCCTGAGTTCAAGCTCACACACACACACACACACACACACACACACACACACACACACACACACACACAATTTGCATAGGGAGTGGAGAAATATAATGGAAAAGTTAAAATTCCCCAATACTCCCACTATTGCTATAATTACTGTATGTTTATGTAGGAGTAATATGTAACATGTGTGTATTAGTATCTTCCTCCCTGTTTCTATTGCTACTGAATCCACAGAGCAAAGGGGAGGGAGAGGCTCTATCTCCAAAGGGTTTGGGGTTTCTCAACCCATGCCTGGGGCTGCAGTGAGACATTTGCTTGCATTGTCTTGTTGGACCTTCACTGCACCTGCTGGGTAGGTTTGCTGTTATGTCTTCCTTTTGTAGGTGAGGAGACAAGCTCAGGAGCTATGAGATTTGTTTGGCCTTTTTTGCTGGCGAATGACAGGGCCTAGACTTGAGGCCAGTCTGTTGAGCCATATAAAGCCTCTGGACAGTCCTCAAGGAATTGGGAGTGGGGATTTTGTCTCCTACCACCCTGTCTTTGTCTCGAGAACACTCAGCACAATATCAGACCAGGAACACAGCCTGTTAGTACCAGCTGACACCCCAAGGGCAGGTGGCTGGGATGTCATCTTGGTCAGACGTGGCATCCGGTTCTCTGGCCATCTCAAGTTCCTGACCCCTGGAGAGGGGATCTGATTCGACTCTGCCACCCCCTCCAGGTCTCATGTAACCACTGGAGCCTTTCCCAAGGCCTCTTTGATGCCAATAAAGGCAGCAAGGAACAGCCCTTGGATGGGAGCTCTGACAAGTTGGACATAATGATCCAGAAAGCCCAAGGCAGCCCACAAGGAAAGAGTAGAGTTGGGAGTGGTGGGATTCAAATCTTGGCTCTGGATTCTTCCAGGCATGTGGAAGGCTCAGCCTTGTCCTCTCTCATTTCCCCAATCAGAGAAATGAGAGCCAGAAAAGACTGTGCATTTGCTATGTAGAGAGGGAAAGACAGCTGCTGTCTCTCCCAAGAGATGACAAGTGTGAAGGCACTCACGGGTAGGTCAGGGAGCCAGCGGGATTCTCTGAATCCTGGGAAGTGACTGTCACTTTTGTCAGGATAGGACGAAGTCTATGAACACACAGCAGTCTTATGGGGTGAGGAGGGCTGACTCTTGGCATCTCTGCCTCCCTCTTTGCAGCTCTCTTGGTAGTCAGGCAGGAATGTCCAGTTTGGCCAGGCTGATTGTAGGCTATGGAATAGAAACTGGGGATTGAAGTTAGGGACTTTGAGATGATTATTTTCTAGGAATAAAATGATCTGGTGACAATAGCCCAATAATAGCTCTAAAATGTAAGCTATGGAGGCACTTAATTACATGGCAGGTACTATGTGACAAGCATTTTTTAATCTTTGGAACAGCCTCTATCCTCTGGGATGGATAAGGATTAGCACCATTCACTCAGATGATGACCTGAGGCTCACTGATCTCACTCTTAAGTAGGCAGAAGAGCTGGGACCCACTGGTTCTGTCTGGGAAGCCCCTCCTCCTCATCAGCACGCTAACATCTCAGGGCATCAGAAAAGGCATGAGTCATCTGGTTGACCCTCTACATATATTATAAATGAGGAGATTGACTCACCAAGCTACGCACCCACACAGTCCAAGTTGATTTCACAGCATTATCACTTGCTCCTGACCCCCAGCTGTTACCTGACACCTGACCCCCAGCTGTTACCTGACAAGACACTGATGATGGGTGCGGAAGATTTTGACAAGGGCTCTGACTTGGATTCAGAAGTTCACTTAAGAGGGCTGGGAAGATGGCTAGAGGTAGAGTGCTTGCCTTGCATGCATGAGGCCCTGGATTCAACTCTTTAGCACCACATAAACAGAAAAAGCCAGAAGTGGCACTGTGACTCAAGTGGTAGAGTGCTCGCCTTGAGCTGAAGAGCTGAGGGACAGTGCCCAGGCCCACAGTTCAAGCCCCACGACTGACAAAAAAGAAAGAAAGAAAAGAAATTCACTTAAGAATTCTTTCCACCTTGAGTGCAAGCCCTACTGAGATCTGAGGATCACACTGTTCAAAGCCAGATCAGGCAAGAAAACCCATGAGACTCTTATTTCCACTTAACTACAGAAAGCTGGCAGTAGAACTGTGCTCAAACGTTGTAAAGCGCTAGCCTTGAGCATAAAGGCTCAGGGACAGTGCCCAGGTCTGGCCCTCCAAAAATAAATGCAGATAGTGGGAGGCCTTGGGCAAGGGGGCAGCTGGTATCACTAGTAGCAGGGATTGCACAGTCCAAAGGGATCCAGAGGCACAGTGGGAGATGAGGTGATAGAAAAAGTCTACATCACATGTGTGGATTTCTGACATCACAGCCCAAGGGCCCCTCTCATCATTTGATAGTTAAGAGCTAAAGAAATGATGGCTTAAGATCGCAAAGCCAGAATTCAAACCCAGGTATTCTGACTCCAGAGCTCATGCTATCTCCATCGGAATAAGAAAAGTCCCTAAAGCCAGAGCTGAAATATCTTCCTCGGCAGCTTTGTCCCTCTGGGCCAGAAAGAGAGTTAACTAAGAGTAGGCCAATCTGAGCCTTGGCCTTGGGAACATTTGAGTCCTGGCTTCTGGTCAGTGCCCAGTCCCAGTCTCTTCAAACTGATGGGAATGGCCTTGCAACTGACAAATTTGTGTAACTGGGCTGGGAATATGGCTTAGTGGTAGAGTGTTTGCCTAGCATGCATGAAGCCCTGAGTTCAATTCTTCAGTGCCTCATAAACGGAAAAAGCCAGAAATGGTGCTGTGGCTCAAGTAGGAGAGCACTAACCTTGAACACAGAGAGGTTCAGAGACAGAGTCCAGGCCTAGAGTTCAAGCGCCAGAACTGGCAAAAACAACAACAAAAACAACAAAAAACTGTGAAACTGTATGTTCATTGTGACTTACAGTCCTCTCTCTATCCTCACCCAGCTCTGATGGGACCAGCTCTTCCCAGCTGGGACTTGGGGCCTCTGCCACCTCTACCTCAGCCCAGTTCATCCCAGCTGGCCTTTCCAGCTACTTACTCTATTCACCTGGCTCATACCTGGCTTGGGCAGTCCCAGCCTCTCCACTTCCTGCCCAATCAGTCTTCCCCACCTGAAATGGCCTGGCCTATGCTGGAGACTGAAGGAGCCCTGACACCTGCTCATCCTCCATGTGTTCCCAGTTCACAGGCTTGGTTTGAATATACTTATGATAGAGTGACAATGACTTAGGTAGATTGAACTCACTGTGTACAGCATGCGGGGTCAGAGAGGAAGTCATCTGATGGTCACAGTCCTTTGGAGCCAGTGCTGTTGCAACTTACTTATGTGGGGAAACTGAGGTCAAGGGTGAATGTCACAAGCATGACCCACTGATGACAGCTATATCAGTTTCTAGGTAGACTGCTCTCCATGAGAATTGTTTTCTCTCAATATCCGAGTTTCTGCCTCTTCAACAAACTCATCAAATCCCAGGGTGACCAGCACAAAGCCTGATACCCAGTAAGTGCTC
Organism: Dipodomys spectabilis; assembly: GCF_019054845.1. Taxonomy (NCBI): domain Eukaryota; kingdom Metazoa; phylum Chordata; class Mammalia; order Rodentia; family Heteromyidae; genus Dipodomys; species Dipodomys spectabilis. Next base: position 41,696,646 of record NW_024870679.1, on the reverse strand, counting down.
AGAAACCACTGCTGTGTTGAGTTCATTGACAGAGAGGCTGGGTAGTTTTAGGGTTACTCAGAGTCTTGCCTCCATCTCTTTCTGTGTGGCCTCAGGCAGGCAAGCTGCCTAACTTCTCTGATCCTTAATTCCTCCATCCATGAGATGGACCTTGCTCTTTGTTGTCAGAACTAGGTGATGAGAGGCCTATGAAATTCAAACCCACAAACCAGGTCCATCTCCTCCCAGCCCCTCTGATCCTGAGCCTCTGCCATGCTGTGGTTACAGAGTCCTGCCTCTTGGTTAGCTCTGTCACTTATGAGTTGATCAACAGGTTCCTGTTTCCTGTCCAACCTCACTGCTGGGAGTCGACTTTCCGGTTTGTTCTACACTGGTGAACTGGGTGGCTATAGGCCAATGACTCCCTTTCCTTGGACTTCTGTTTCCTGTCCTGGCAATTGGAGGATTAGGATTAGAACAGATGGTCCCTCCTATTCTTCCTGCTCTTGCAATTGAGGAGGCAGGGAGGGGCCCCTTGGACACATATGAAGTGTTGGAAGAGCCTCATACACATCAGGACTGCCCATCTTCCAGGCATCTGTGTGTGCCAGTGTCTGTGTCCTGGGAGGCTAAAAACTTCCTGTGTCCTATCTCAACTCTGAAATGAAGTAGTATACCTTTTGCAGGCAAGAGACTAGACACAGAGAGGCTGGGTGACATCCCAGGGACACAGTAGGTGGCAGAGCTAGCCAAGTCCTCACCCAAATCTGTATGACCTAGCCTAGAAGGAGATCTGTGGGTGGAGGGTGATGCAGAACACAGATTGCCTCCTACGCTCTGTCCTGTGAGAGTGGCTTGCTGGGCTGCTACTCCTGTTTTCCTATCTTATCTGATTGCATAGACTGGCTCCCCCCCCCCCCCCCCCCGCCCCTTGCAGAGGGGAGCTTGGACCCAGCCCTGCCTGCAAAGGCAGGTTCATTCTACCAAAGCAGGAGGTCAGGCTGTACCTGGCCCTGTCCTAGGTACTGAGAGTGTGAAAATCTCTCAGACCTGGTCTCCACCCTTATAAACTCAGGTCCTATTAGGAGAGATTAACAGGTAATCTTGAATTAAAATGTAAATAGCCCACAGCCGTGCAAAGTGGGCCTTTCCACACAGGGGTATCTGAGGCAGCACTGGGAGTGGAGGAAATGGGGTCTCAGCAGAGAGGACTTTTAGTCTAGGTCTTAATATAGGTGAGTCCCACAGTAGAGAGAAAATAGGCATGTGAGCATGTGAGCAGAGCGCATGCAAAGGCCAGAGAGAACACTACAAGACACTTGGTGCTATCCAATAGAACGTTCTGGAACACTAGAAAGTTCTACATCTGCACTGACTGGTAATAGTAGCTGCTAGTCCCTGGTGACTATTGAGCACTTAAAATTAGGTCACTACTACTGAGGAACTGATCTTCATTTTAAGTCATTGCAATTTAAATAGCTGAATGGGTTCTTGGCAGCCATAATTGGACCTAGCAAAAGTTGGGGCAGGTGGTAGAAGAACTTGAATTGCCACCCTAAGGCCTTGTACCCTTCTCCCAGACAGTGGAAAGTCTGCAGAAAGACACCAGAGTTGGGGAGAAGCCTTTACACATTTGTTACTCCAGCTGCTATGTCAGGGGCTTAGAGCAGCAGGGAAAAGGCAAAGGCAGGAAGGAGGCTGTACCACAGTCCAGAAAAGAAGGTATGAAAACTGAAAGAGGGGCCATTGTGTAGAGAAGAGATCACATTCCAAACAAGATTGCTGATTGAGCTGACTTGGGGCAGGATGTGTGAAGGGTGAGTCCCTGCTTCTGGCTTGGATGGTGTTAGTAGGGTACCTACCCTTCACAGAGGTGGATAGCATGTTTCCTCAGTGAGGAGGAACAGGTCTGGGGGTTTGCTAACACTGTCCATTCACTTTCCTGTGTCTGTGTTCATGCCTTTCTCCTCAACTCATGCACACAACATGGCATTGTGGGTAGGGGTTTGTCCCTTATCCCTGTTCCCATCTCTGACACAGCACTGTGCAGGCCCAAGGAGACCTCAGCACATTTTATGGAATGAGTGAAGGGAGGTCCTGGAGGAAGGGAACAGGCCAGTCCTCTCATTCACTTAGTCCAACATTAGGCAGAAATTTGTCAGGTCTCTTGGGTGCTAGAGCAGTGTGAGGCACAGTAGCATCCAGAACTGTTTCTCAGAAATACTGACAAACTATCTGGTTGGCTGGGCCCTATATGAACTCATCAGAACCCCAAATGGGGATTGTAGCACTTGGCCTGCCTTAGATATCTCCTCTCTGTCAGATGGAGTACCAAGCTGGACAGACTCAAGGCTGTCTGAGTGCAGTCATTCTGTACTCAGCCAAGAGAAAGGGATACATTAGAAATGACCTGACAAGTAGCTGGATTCCATGTGGAAATCTTTCTCTGTCATAGAAAACAAGTCCATAGGAGAAGATCCAGGCTGTAGTGTTGCTGTATTTGCTGCACCAGCTCCTGAGAGCTGCTTGTATACATCTCTTCCTGACTCTGCACCCAGTGACCTCACACTTGACAAATTGAGATTGCTTTGGCAGGAGCAATGACACCCATAGAAATCGGCAAACACTATCCTGCCTGCCTCCCTCTCCCTCCCTCTTTCTTTCCCTCCCTCTTCCTTTTCCACTTCCTCTCCATTTCTTTCTCTCCCTCCCTACCTCTCTCCTTTTCTCTTTCTCCTTCTTTCCTTCCTCTTCTCCCTATTCCCCTCCTCCTCCTCCTGCTCCTCTTCTTCTTCCTCCTCTTCTTCGTTCTCCTCCTTCACCATTTCTCCTCCTTTTTTTTTTAACCCAAAGAGCTAGATTTCTACATGTCATTGAGCATATCAGTGGCTTAGCTGCTCCACAGTTCTCAGTTCCTTCCTCTAATCTTCTGGCTTGTGACTTCCATATTTACATTTGCCTCATGACCTAAGATGGCTGCTAGAGTTCCAGCCATGATGTCAGTTTCTTGGCCTGTGTGCCTTCCTTCCCCACAACAGAGTGACATAGCCTAGCTTAGAGTTTCAGAGGGTCTAAGTAATGAACACAGACTGAGGGCTGAGAGCAGTGCCTGTTCCAGGTGCGTGCTTAGGGAATGTGAGGGATGAGTCTAGCTATGAGCTATGGTGTATCATGGGTGGATCAGGGTTCTAAATGGGAACCAGTGACTAACTAGGGGCAGAGTTGGGTAGTGTGTGTGCAGAGGTTGTGTGGAGTTGGAGAGGCCAAAAGCCAGAGAGGAGACTGTTGCAAACGTCCAGATGAAAGTGAGGACGGATCCTAGAAATATTTACGAAATGGGCTGAACAGAACCTGGTGGTTGAACTGCAAGGAGAAGGGGTGATATGGATAGGAGAGGGCAGGATAAGGCTTCCCGGATGAGCAGGGCTGGGCTCTCCATCACCGTGGATTCCCAGGTCAGGTGTGGCCTGTCCCCTGTGCTGACCTGTATGTGTTTTCAGAGGGAGCTGAAGGAACAGCTTCAGGCCCTACAGGACAGCGAACGGGAGCACACCGAGGCACTGCAGCTGCTCAAGCGACAGCTGGCTGAGACCAAGGTGAGCTGAGCCTGGCGGGGCGGGGCTTCTGGGGGCAGAGCTATCTGGGAAGGGAGGGGCGTGGCCACGGCTCCACCTGGAGACCTGACTTCCCTGAGTGCCATACCTGGCATGGGAGATCTTAAATGAAAATAAAGAGGAAGACCCACCTCAGGTTGAAAGAAGGCGAGGATTTGAGTTTTGATGTCTGGATGTAGGATGAGTCTGTTTCTTCCAGTTTTGGATGGGAGATGGGATGGGGCCAGGGACCGTTGGAAACCTGAAGGGCTTTTGCTCCCCCTTATTAAGCACAGCGTCGCCCAAAGAGCCAACCATGAGCTTCTTCTGTCCAAGCCAAATCATCTCCCAGCCCTCTTATGTTTAGGCCATAGAGATACAGACTTGGAAAAACAGGGCAAGACCCTGCAGTATCTTGGCTACAGTGGTGGGGGTGGGGAGCTTTTTCTTTAATACTGTGGATTCTAATCTGGGCACTAATTGTGTGACTTCAGATATACTGCATAATTTTCTGGACCCTTAGTCTTCCTTCTGTGCAGTGGAGATGGACGCAATCCAGGGCTGGATGGAGCCTGGAGGGTGGGAGTCTCACTTATAACAGAGGAATTACACATAGTGTGGAGCATGGAGAGCAATTGGCTGGCTCTGTTCTTAAGCAGCTGGAGCAGAGCTGGGGACCTTCAGCCCCCAGAGGTCAGCCTAGGCCCTGGAGAAACCATTGGAAACCCAGATCTGTATCCCAGCATGATCACCAACCCACTGTGAGGTCTCAGAGAGGTCATCCCACACATTTCTTCAGAGAACATTCCAGAGAGCCTTCAGGCAGGACCCTCAATGGGCAACCAATGAGAAACAGGCAGAGGACTATAGCTTTATTGTGGCTCACAGCCTCAGTTTCCCTGTGTAGTTGGTGACTTTGCACCTCTCTGGAGATGAGGAATAACCTCTGAATGAGCAAAGATCTGCAGATCTTTCTCCACCCCACCCCACCCCTAGCAACATTTGCTTCCCTTTCCCACCCCCACATTTTTGTTTTTCTCCAGTGACCTCCTCCTGCCCTGCTTTCCTGTCCATCTGTCTGCCTCTGGGGGGTCTTGTGGGGCTCCCTCCTCCTCCCATTTCCCCCAGCTCTGCTTCCTGTCTGGACCAGTGTATTTATACAAGAAATGCTGATGGAGGTTTTGAGGCCATATTTCACCTGGGGCCTCACTGGTTTTCCTGTGGCGCCTGCCCTCCAGTGGTGGGGCCTGGGGGCCTGTCTGGACTCCCTCCTCTGGCTCTTATGTTTTCCTTGGTCGGCCCAGAAGGTGTCATGTTCTTGGCAGTGTTTTTTCTAAAAAAGCCACTCCAAACTCCATATGTTGCAGGGATGTGGTGGGCCTGGCTGCTGGCTGTTTTTTTCAGCCAAGGCACCAAAAAGGTTTGGGGCAGGGTAGCTCCAGCCTAGAAAGTATTTACTGAACTGAGCTTTTCTCTATGCTGAGATCTATGTTTTCCCTTTATTTTCACCTCTACAACAGCATCACCTTCATGACAGCACAGAGTCTAAGAGTCTACCACTTGAGCCACACCTCCACTTCTGCCTTTTTTGCTGGTCAATTAAAAAGTCTCACATGCTTTTTTTTTTTTTTGGCCAGGTTGGCTTTGAATCTGGATACTCAAATCTCAAGTCTCCGGAGTAGCTAAGACTACAAGTGTGAGACACTGATGCCCAGCTTGGAACTGTTCTTTTTTTGTTGGTCATGGGACTTGAACTAGGGGGCCTGGGTACTGTCCCCTCAGCTTTTCTGCTCAAACCTAGTTCTACCACTTTGAGCCACAGCACCACTTTTGGTTTACTGGTGGTTAATTGGAGATAAGAGTCTCACAGACTTTTCCTGCCTGGGCTAGCTTTGAACTGTGATCCTCAGATCTCAGCCTCCTGAGTAGCAAGGATTACAAGCATAAACCACCAATGTCTTATCTCAGTTTTATCAGCAAGGACACACTGTTCCTCTTTCCCTCCAGACTACTCCGCAGCTCCTGAGCCACAGCCCGATGCGAGGCCCTGGGATGAAGCCCAGGGGACAGGGCTGAGGAAGATATTATTCCTGCCCAGGAGAGGCAGGTCAATACAGTAAGAGAGTATTAAGACAGGCCCTGGAAACAGCTTAACTTCCCTAAATGTAACTAAGAAGGGAGCTTCCAAGCTGAGTTTTAGATGAGGAATTGCCCCCAAGATGTGGCAAACCAAGATTTTCCATCTGCAAGGGGTGGCCATTGGATGAATGCTGCTTCACCATAGGCTAGGAGGAGCCAGATTGGTAATATAGGACCCACAGGCCTGTGGAGGTCAGTTTCAGAGTATGGGGAAGGGAGGCAGACCTCCATCCTCCCCGTCAGCAGTGGCCTCAGCCCTCCCTGGGTGAGGGGCCCTGGGAGGCTGTGGTTGCCTGGCTGTCTCTTTCCAGCTTCTCCTCCACCCCCTCTTTGTCTGCCTGGCCGGCTGGGTGGGCATGCGCAGGGAGGCTGGCCCTCTGCCAGCAGCTTTTCCTGCAGGCCAGCAGCCACTACGGGAGGGAACAGGCCCTAATTGAGCCTTTGTGGAGCCTCCTGCAGAGCCCTGGGCACTGAACACAGTGGGGTGTCTGACTCCATGAACTGCCAGCCAGAAGCCTGCAAAGTGAAATTGCAGAGGCAGGCCCCACATGCTGCCGTATCCTATGTCGCCTGCCTCTCAGCTTTCCTCAGGCTGTGCCCTTTGCCCGTCATCCACCCACAAGGGACGCTGTCCACTCTCATAGATGTCCTGTTCAAAGCCATGAAGACTCCCCAGGGGTGTATGTCAGAATTCATCCCTTTGCTATACCCAGGCTCTGCCTCTCAGCTGATGGACACCCCCTCACTTTGTCCTCAGCAAACTCCTGCCATCCGTGGCCTTTTTTTTTTTTTCTTTTTTGTCGGTTGTGGGGGCTGAACTCTTGAACTCTGGGCCTGGGCGCTGTCCCTCAGCTCTTCAGCTCAAGGCTAGCAACTTCCACTTGAGCCACAGTGCCACTTCTGGCTTTTTTCTGCTTAGGTGGTGCTGAGGAATCAAACCCAGGGCCTCATGCATGCGAGGCAAGCACTCTACCTCTGAGCCACCTTCCCAGCCTTTTTTTTTTTTTTTTTAATCTGAGACCAGGACTCAAACTTAGTACCTGACACTTTTGCTCATTGGCTAGCGCTCTAACAGCTGAACCACACCTCCAAACCCTTCCCTGTCATTTTTGCTACCCATGTCACAGATAGGAAAATAAAAATTCATAAAGCTTAGGCTACTGGTATTGCCATAGCTAGGGACCCAGAGCTGGAGCTCTTCCCAGGCTGCAGGAAACCAAACCCTCTTCATCCTCCTGGGCCTCACGGTGACCACAAGCAGAGAACCATGCAGGTACATGCTGGCCTTTCTGACAACAGACCACTCTAGTCTTTGATCTTTAGCTTAGAGTCCAAGGTCTCAGGACAAGGTAAGTTTTGTCCAGTGCCTTGTTACTTTATGAAGCTCTCTGACTTTCATGAACTTGTTTCCTCTTGAGCCAAAGGTGAAAAATAAAGACTTCACTTAGCTGGGCCTATAATCCTAGCTATTCAAGAAGCTATCATAAGGATTGCAGCTTAAAGCCAGTCTGAGCAGGAAAGTCTGTGAGACACTTTTTTTTTTGGTTGGTCGTGGGGCTTGAACTCTGGGCCTGAGTGCTGTCCCTCATCTCTTCAGCTCAAGGCAAGTGCTCTACCGCTTGAGCCACAGCACCACTTCCAGTTTTCTGGTGGTTTATTGGAGATAAGAGTCTCATGAACTTTCCTGCCCGGGCTGGCTTTGAACCCCAATCTTCAGATCTCAGCCTCCTGAGTAGCTAGGATTACAGGCATGAACCATCAGTGCCTGGCTTCTGTGAGACTCTTATCTCCATTTAACCACCAAAGCTGCAAGTGGATCTATGACTCAAGTGGTAGAACACAGTGCTGAACAGAAAAAGAGACAGTGCCCAGGCCCTGATTTCCAAGCCCCAGTACTGGTATACATGTGCATGCATACATGTGTGCAAGCACTCGCACACACACACACACACACACACACACCCATTCTGTCCCTAGACTGAATACATCCTCTCTCATGCATCTTCTCTATACCTCTTCCCTGCCCAGCTGAGCTCCCATCTCTGCCTCCTCAGCCTTCTTGTCTCTTCTAGACCATTTCATTCATTTCTAATGGACTTCATGGAACTATATGCCGTCCCTACCTACTTGTGATTGTGCCACCATCCACTCATGTCTTCCCCACCTTACCTCTGCTGATTGAGGCTCTTGGCTTCCCGTTGTCATTGGAGACTAACATGGTAGGGTTTGTGCTAAGTCCTACTTGTACTGTGTCCCATGCATAACCCCTGGTGATTGTCTCCCCACAGTCTTCCACTAAGAGCCTGCGGACCACCATTGGCGAGGCCTTCGAGCGCCTGCACCGGCTATTGCGAGAGCGGCAGAAGGCCATGCTGGAGGAGCTGGAGGCTGACACGGCCCGCACACTGACTGACATAGAGCAGAAGGTCCAGCGGTACAGCCAGCAGCTACGGAAGGTGCAGGAGGGCACCCAGATCCTGCAGGAGCGGCTGGCTGAGACAGACCGGCACACCTTTCTGGCAGGGGTAGCCTCCTTGTCTGAGCGGTAAGTGCCACCTGCTGCCTCTCCCAGCCCATGCGAAGAAATTGGGATGTGGGGGCTGGGCAGGTGGCTCAGTGGTAGAGCACTTGCCCTGCATGCATGAGGCCCTGGGTTCGATTCGTTGGCCCCATATAAGCAAAAAAAAGAAAAAAAAAGCTGGAAGTGGCGCTGTGGCTCAAGTGGTAGAGCGCTAGCCTTGAGCTGAAGAGCTGAGGGACAGCGCCCAGGCCCAGAGTTCAGGCCCCATGACCGGACCCCCCCCCAAAAAAAAAAAGAAATTGGGATGTGGGCAGTTGTGGGCAGTGGAGTGTGTCAGTGGAGAGCCATTTATTCATTCCTTCATCAATCATTTATGGGATATCTGCTATGAGCCAGAGTCTGTGTTGAAAGCTTTATTTATTTATATTATTCTCTGTATAATGTATGCTGTTGGTATTCTATAGGATAAGTGATTTGATTGTATTTATAATCTTATAGTGTATTATATTTATATTACATACAATTAGGTTGATATAGTATTCTATAATAATAGAATAATATATAATAATACAGTAATAGTGATGTGTTATAATAACTTTCTTAGCGGTAGTTACCACTGTCAACCCCATTTCATGCATGTGGAAACTGAGCTTCGAGATACCACATCAGGAGGCCAAGGTCCTTCAACAAGGTGACTGAGCAGGAATCAAAGGTTTCACACACAAACACACACACACACACACACCTTAGTTTTGGGGATCAACACTGAACACCAAAATCATGAGTTTGGTGTTGGCCATAAGCCAAGCCCCATGGTAAGCCTTTTGTTTGTTTGTTTGTTTGTGGGGTCTGAACTCTGGTCCTGGGCGCTGTCCCTGAGTTCTTCAGCTCAAGGCTAGCGCTCTACCACTTGAGCCACAGCTTCACTTCTGGCTTGTTTCTGCTTATGTGGTGCTGAGGAATTGAGCCCAGGGCCTTATTCATTCAAGGCAAGCATTTTACCACTAAGCCCCCTTCCCAGCCCCTGTGGTAAGCATTCAATGTATATTACACCATGGAATCTGTATAGCAAGCCTAGAAGGCAGGTGCTAGCCTAGTGCCCACTTGAAAGGTGCGAAGACCGAGGGTAATGGCTGGAGGGGTCAGAGGTGGTACCAGCAGACACTGGCATCTGAATCTGTGGATGTCTCACTAGTGACCTCACCCTTTGTCAGCCACCTCCAAAGTGGCCACAGGGCCCCAGAGTGTGGGAGGAATCCAGGCCTTAATGAACCATCTTTCTGCTGTCCTTTCAGACTCAAGGGGAAAATCCACGAGACCAACCTGACATACGAAGACTTCCCAACCTCTAAATACACAGGCCCCCTGCAGTACACCATCTGGAAGTCTCTGTTCCAGGACATCCATCCAGGTGAAACTCTCCCTGCTATCCCTAAGAGGGCCCAGAAAAACGTATGAATTACTATGGGCTGGACAGGATAGGCAAGGTTGGGATATGAGCGAAGTGCCTTGCCTTTGTCCTAGGGTCTGTTCTGGGCATCCACACAACCCCCCTGCTCGGCAAATCCCATCCTATGAGACAGGTTCTATTAGAAAACCCATCCTCCAAATGGAAATACAGATGTTCTTCCACTGATACCAGCTGGGGTTGGGGGGACAGCCGGGGAGCTTCGGAGGGGCTCACTGGCTTCCTGAGGTCACACAGCAGTCAGAGTTCTTACACCTCCCTGGATTCATTTTCACTCTACAAATAGTATTAGAACCCCGTAGAGGAGTCAAAGGGGACAAGCCAGAGATTCAAGTCTAGTGGGACAGGATAATGACAAGGGACTTACATGTGCCATGGAAGCTCAGAGGGAACAAGAGGCGAAAAGCAGGACAGGGAGGGGCCAGCGAAGCTCCGAATGATGCTTGAACTAGGAGCTGGAAGCTTGAGGGATGGATCTGCGGCTGGGGCATGGAGGATCCCAAGATGTTCATAATTGAGCCCGTGGAGGAACAGCAAGAGCCTGTGGCTATTGCTGAGGGTATAAGAGCTGAGATGCTCCCATGGATGCCAGGCCTCTTCTGATAGGTGGCTCCTACTGTGATTGATGTGAAAGGAAGTCTCTGGTTCTGGACCTTTGTTGACAAAGGGAGCAAGGGATGGGGAAGAGCCCATTTCCTGGCAGACGGGGTGGTGGTTCTAGGCTGTTGTCTAGGATTGGTTGCTGGGTGTTCCCATCCTGAGGAGTCCTACATGAGCCCAGTAGGATGAGGGCCATGCGTGGGAAAGCAGCAGTAAGCCAGGGAGGCAAGAATCCAGGCTCCCCTTCTCTTCTCATCCTGGACCCCAGGAACACCCCCACCCCCCCAAAAAAGCAGATAGTCTAGGAGCTCTCTATCTTAGTTGCCATCTGCTTCATCCCAGCTCAGAGAGGCAGTCTAGGGACCTCAACCTGGCATTCATAGTTCCTCTAAGACCTGGGCCTTGCGAACGTCTCATCCTCCATCTGTATCACACTGGCTCCATTGAGCCATCTTAAGGTTATAAGTGGGCTGTGATCTTTTTCCATGCATTTGTGTGTTCTGTTCTCTTTGCCTGGAGCTCTCTCCATCATTCTCAGTCTTACTGGCCAACTCTTACTCAACTTTGTCTTTTTAGGTGTGTGTGCTGCTGTTCTGAGGGCTTGAACTTAGGGCCTGAGTCCCTTAGCTTTTTCACTCAAGGCTGGTGCTCTACTATTTGAGACACAGCTCCACTTCCAGCTCTTTGGTGGTTAATTGGAGAAAAAGAGTCTCACAGACTTTCCTGCTCAGGTTGGTTTCAAAATATGATCCTCAGATCTCAGCCTTCTGAATAGCTAGGATTATATATGTGAGCCTCTGGCATCCAGCTGCCTTTTAGCTTTTAATCAGCTTGTCTGAGAAGCTTTTCTAGATTTGGGGGCTTGCTCTTTTGTTGTTGTCTGTCTCTGTCCTTTTCTTTGTCTCTCTGCTGCTCTGTCTCTGTGAGCTCTAAGCAATTATCAGTAACTGGGTCTGACTCAGCCTTACCATCCAGCACAGTCAAGGTTGGTTGATGAATGAAGAGTGGATTCAAGTCTAGCTTCTGCTTCTAGAATAGTGCCTAACATGGAATATGCTCAATGAATGATGGTGAAGTTGATTCCCATTCCACACAGCCTTGGACAGCCCTTCCACCTCAGAGCCTCAGTTTCTTCCTCTGAGTAAGAGATGCTGGTTCCTTTTCACCTCCCTCATCAGTGAGCAAACTGATAGGGAACTTGCTGATGTCTGCCTCAGCAACTCTCTCTGCCTCAGCACCACTGCCTTTGAGCCCTTGAGGTCCCTGACCTGCATAGAGCAGGGCCTCTTGCCTCATTTCACCAAATCCAAGTGTCGTGACATCTCCCAGTGTCCCTTGGGAAACAAACTTGAGACCATCCATGCCCCAGAAAATGCTGCCTGTCAAAGGGCCGAGGGAGCACAGGGTATGCCCCCAAACACCCTGCTCAGAGCAGAGGCCCCTGGGACATCAGATTGCTGGGCCCGCTGACTGGGCCCCTTCCTTTGTCTGTGGGGCCTGTAAAGTCACTCTGGCTCCTCTGCCAGCACCAGATGGGAGGGGTACCCCTGGGACCCAGCCTGTGGCTTATAAAAGCTTCCTGTCCCCTCCCCCCCATAGCGCAAAGCTTCCTACTGGATTGCTTATGAACTCCACTGAGCACCTGTCCTGTTCTCCATCAGCATCATCCCCTTCCCCCCCCCCCCCCCCAGCCCTCTTCCCACTGCCATCCTTCTACCTACCTGGCCTGATTACCCAGCTCCCAGACACTAATCCCTGCCATGGGCCAGCCTGCCCATTGTCCCAAGGACACTCGATACTGCTTCTCCTGCCACTCCTCTCCCTGCCCATCTGGATCCAATCATGGCTGACTCCCAGCGGGTTCTTGGCCCGCCCTCCTGATCCAAGGCAAAGTGCCCCAGGCTGAGCCTCAGTTTCCTCATCTGTGCAACAGGGATAGTCACATTTATTTCCCAGGGTAGGGATGGAAACAAATGAATTTATACATTTGTGATAATAATACTGTAACTGAGTAAACACTTGCTACTGGTTATTCTTCTCCTGAATCATCGGATGCTGAACAGACTTTCTGGGACCACAGGATAGACAGAACATGATGTAAGAAGACTTAGCTCAGGTTCCAATTTTGGTCCTCAGTTCACAGAGCAGCTTGAGCAAGTCCCTGAACTCAGAGATCCTCTGTTTCTCCCTCAAAAACAAAATAATAAGTGCAGTAATTTGTGCCCCTCAGGATTGCAATGGTGGTCCTCCTCACTAGGGGGGTGTGGAATTGTATGATGTTCCTGCCAGGCAGCTGAGGTCTGACAAAGTGGAAGGACTCAGGGAACAGACTTTAGGAAGGCCTGGGGAGAGAAGCTGCACATTTCCTGTACAGTTAGGCCCCTGCTGTCCCTGCCCCCCGCTGTCCTTGAGAACAAAGAAACACAAGCCACTTGCTGCCAAGTAGTGGGGTACTGTGTTGTGCTCTGAGAGGGCTCTTTCTGCTGCCTGGGTGGTGGTTGGGACAGAGAAATAAACACATCCTAAGGTCCCCACAGCCCTTATTCTTTCTGCCTTGTGGCCGGAGGTCTCAGGCTTCAAGAAAGGACATGCCTGGAGAACAGACAGGCCACCTCACACCGGACCTTTGTGTTTATGAATTCAGAGTCCCACAACTTGGAAATGAGTTCTGGCCTGGATAATGCTGAGCCCAGGGGACGGCCTTGGTTTCACAAGGTCAGCTGCGTCTACTGGGGGTGAATCATGAGCTGTGGGGATTGGCTTCTCTCTCAGGTCTGAAGGTTGTTATTCTTGCCAGATTTAGGGAGGGAAAAAGGAGATATGAGAAAATGGACCCGCTGATAATGATAAGGTGGGAGATCAGGTTCCAGACTAACCCTTGAGGTTGTAGGAGGTCCCTGAGAGCCAGGCTACACCCGTCTTATAAGAATTCTAGCCGGGTGCCGGTGGCTCATGCCTGCAATCCTCGCTACTCAGGAGGCTGAGATCTGAGGATCGCAGTTCAAAGCCAGCCCGGGCAGGAATATCCATGAAACTCTTTATCTCCAACAAACCACTCAGAAAACCAGAAGTGGTGCTCTGGCTCAATCGGTAGAGCACTAGCCTTGAGCTGAAGAGCTCAGGGACAGTGTGCCAGGCCCAGAGTTCAACACCTATGACCAACCAAAAAAAAAAAAAAGAATTCTAGCCCCCCTCCTTAGGAGACTAGCCCCTGGGGGTTTAGGGCTGTGATGGGTCACAAAAAGCCCTACCCTGCTTCACTTGCAGGACTGGCATAGTCAGGTTCCCCTGATTACCTGATCACTGCCTTCTAGAATTTTCCTCACTGCTCAGTGACTCCAGAAGTGGCCCATACTGCCCAACAATGGCTTAGGAGTCTGAGGCTTGTCTTCATGCTTTCTTGCCAGTCTCCCTGTGGTCCTTCCATCCTAAACTTCAAGGTTAGTGTGTTGTAACATCCTGGGCACCTGGGATGCAAGTCACATTCTCCCCAGCACTGAGAACTGCTGCTGCTTTTGCCGCTCCCCTCTCCGTTTGTAGACTGCTCTAGGGTTGCCTCTACCTCTGCCTGATTAGGGGATCCTCTCCATGGTCTCTGTCTCTGTCTCTATCTCTGTCCCTGTCCCTCTCTCCCTCCCCCCTTACACACACACACACATACACACACACACACACACACACACAAACCTCTCCCCACCCATGGGAATTCCCCACAATGCCTTGGGCCAGGAGCCTTCTGATGCTCACCAGCTGCACTGTTACCAGTCAGACCACAGGCAATTCATCCTTGGACTCACAGTCTTTTTCTCTAGGCTCCTTCTTTTGTGTCCCTTTATTCCCAGGGCTGGTTGTATCCTTACAGCCCTCTGAGTTCTAAGAGCAGGAGGAAAAAAGTGTGAAATGCAAGGCTAAATTTACTACTCCTGACAGGAAGAGGGGGATCTATCCGTCACCAGCTTGTTGTTAGTGTATGTAGGAATAGAAGCACAAGTCAGGAACTGGTTGCTGCTCCCTGTTGGGACAGTCCATCATACAGGTATTTGGAGAGCCACATTCCAGCCTGTGTCCTCATATTCCCACTCCCACAAATACAAAAGAACAGAGCTCCGGATGGAGAAGTCCTGAGGAACTGTGGCATGAGCCCTTCTGTCCACTTCTCCCCTCTCCAGCTCAGGACTGGAAATAGCTACTCCAGGCTACAGACATTGAAGTCCAGGATTCCCTCTACTGCTCTGGCTGGTCATCAGAATAAAGAGGAAGTGTAAACATAGATCTTGATAAGGGTTCTTGAGATGTTAGGATCAGACCTTTTATTTATTTATTTATTTATATTTTTTTTGGGTCTGGTCATGGGGCCTGAACTCTGGGCCTGGGCGCTGTCCCTCAGCTCTTCAGCTCAAGGCTAGCGCTCTACCACTTGAGCCACAGCGCCACTTCTGGCTTTTTTCTTTTTGCTTATGTGGTGCTGGGGAATTGAACCCAGGGCCTCAGGCATGCAAGGCAAGCACTCTACCACTGAGCCACCTTCCCAGCCCGGATCAGACCTTTTAATCCAGAATGGCCAGCCCACAGGCAGGTGACCCAGGCTGTACCTCTTCCCAACATCAAAGGATCAACTTATATCAGTAAGCATTTCTGGAGGGCCTGCCCCATGCAGGCTGTGTGCTGGCCAATGGACACACACAGATTGTTTACTTCCACAATGCGTGCACTCCTCGTGCAAATGAAGAAAGAGGTGAGCACAAGAGATGATGTCCCATACCAGGAAAGGAGCAAGACCAAGAAAGCTCAGGAATTCAGGGGGCATGCCTGCTGAGCAGTACAGTCCTTTTGAATTGAGCCTTGTAGGGTAATCACAATAGCAGAGAGGAGTTAGGGGGATAGTATGAGCAATGGCTTTGGGGCCTGAGTGGGGTGGGGCTGGTAGAAGGCACTGGGGCCAGATTGCTCGTGGCTCTGCTGGGTGTTGGTTGACCTGAGATCAGTCATGTTTCCTTCCCTGTGTCTTGGTTTTCCTTTCTATCAAGTGGAAGAGTTGACTGGGAATTAGTAATTTTCAGCTCTTCCAGACACATTGTATACTTCTCATTACAAAGAATTTGTGATGTCTCAAAGATGATACAATTATTGCACAGATATATATATATATATATAGTTACATGTATATATATTTATATACTGTAATGATAATGTAAAGGAGAAATAGAAGGAAATTATTATTTTTTTATTATTAATATTGTGTGTCACTGTGTAGAAACTCACTCAGAACCACCCTGGGAAATGTAACGGTGCTGCCAGGTGCTCATATTATAGGTCAAACACTATTCTACCTCATTTGCCACCCATACAGGGACATGGTCTCATTCACACAGATGTTGCCCTGGGAGATGTATTTACCATGAAGGCAGATAGTCCTTAATGAAATTGTAAACCAAAACCAAAAGAAAACAAAACAAAAAAATTCAGCCTTCCTCCAGCATGGTAGTTGCATTGCAGATGCTCAGTGTATATTAAAACTGAAAACTTATTTCACATTTATAAAGGAAATGGAATTATGTTATAGTTTTAGGTCATTATAAGAAAGCTTTCATCCACATGACGTTTGGACATCACTGGTAAGCTGGACAGTGAGCTAGTCCTTCAGTAGCACTGTCCTGTGTATTCTCGCACAGGGTCTTTGGCATCCCTGGGTCCCACCTGTGTCAAGAATAAACCTAAACACCTTTGCAGATTTCCAAATCAACCTCTAGGGGTCAGTAGCATCTGAATAATCTATGTTCTCTTCAGCTCTGAAATTCCTAATTCCAGACCTTCCACATCTATAAAATGACCATTCTGTACCTTTTCCATGCAGTGACCACACAGCCAGGTTCCTGCTTGCCTGTAGCTGAGAGCAAAGCTAGCAGACTTAAATACCCTTTCCATTTTACAGGGTGGGACGATGAGACCTAGACGGGTCAGGCTTCTATTCAGGGCCATGTGGTATGTCAGAGACCTTCCTGGGAGCATATGCCACAACCCTTCCCTGGAGGAGGCACTATAGTGTTCTCTCTACTGATGTGTTCATTCTCCACACCCCACAGTGCCTGCTGCCCTGACCCTGGATCCAGGTACTGCTCACCAGCGCCTGATCCTGTCTGATGACTGCACCATCGTGGCTTATGGGAACCTACACCCACAGCCGCTACAGGACTCACCAAAGCGCTTCGACGTCGAGGTGTCGGTGCTTGGTTCCGAGGCCTTCAGTAGTGGTGTCCACTACTGGGAGGTGGTGGTGGCAGAGAAGACCCAGTGGGTGATTGGGCTGGCACACGAAGCTGCCAGTCGCAAGGGCAGCATCCAGATTCAGCCAAGCCGTGGCTTCTACTGCATCGTCATGCATGATGGCAACCAGTACAGCGCCTGCACAGAGCCCTGGACACGGCTCAACGTCCGGGACAAGCTTGACAAGGTGGGTGTCTTTCTGGACTATGACCAGGGCCTGCTCATCTTCTATAATGCCGATGACATGTCCTGGCTCTACACCTTCCGTGAGAAGTTCCCTGGTAAGCTCTGCTCCTACTTCAGCCCTGGCCAGAGCCACGCCAATGGCAAGAATGTCCAGCCGTTGCGGATCAACACTGTACGCATCTAGTCCAGGCCTTCTGGGGCCACTACCACCAGCAAGCGCCCTTCCTAGCAGATGGGAGGCCTGGACTTGAGCCTACCACAGCCACTCTGAGACCTCAAGCTGGTGATTCATCCTCCAGCTGCCTTGTCCTGTCTTGTGACATGAAGATGGTATTCCATGTTTCTTAAACTCTCTCCCAGCATTGATGTTTTGTTGTCCTGACCTTGACATGGCCTCTCAGGGCAGCCTCTGCCTACCCTCACCCCCTGAGGACTCCTTCCCTCTGCCTCCCTCCTGTCCAGCTGCCCTGGCCTTGGGATGTTTATCAAATGTGGCCAATAGTTGGCAGCCTAAAATCCTCTTATGCTCATGGTCTAAAACTTGACTCTGACTAAGTCTTGACCCCAGCCTACAGTGGACATGGGCAGTAGCTGATCCTAGGGTTGCTTAAGAATACCTTCTGCCTACTTTGTATGAAGAGCTTGTGGTTCCTCTTTTCCCATGGTCTGAAAGTCTGAGATGACAATGCTGCTTCTGGAAGGCACCCAGTAGTTGAGCCCACATGTTAAGCTACCATGTCACTTTCCTGTCCACCACCTAAAGGCAGATTAAGGGCTCCCCAGAGGCTGAAATAGAGGCCATTAATTAAAGACACCTGAAGGACATGACATCACGGAATGATCAGTGTCCTCAGCAGTTCTGGACAAGGGCCCTCACCAGCCAGTCTCTGTGACCTGCTAGGAAGCAGAGAGACCACTAGGAGCAGCTGTTGGAGAGACTGTAGGCTGGAATGCTTTTCAGACTTGGCATCTCTCTCGCTTAGAACCCTACTGCAGAAACAAGAGCCACTTTAAGCTGGCTTAATTAGACAAGGATTTATTGCCAGCCCCCTGTGGCTTGCAAAATTATTCAAAGGGCTGAAGAAGCAGTCTTTGCTGAATGTCCAGAACAATTTCCAGCTGCCAGATTTACTGGGTCTCTCATGACCAGGAAAGCTGCTCCCATCTGTGGGAAGCCACTGACGGGAGAATTGCGCTCCCACTGCCACCGTCCCCACCAGTAAGTGGTTGTTCTGAAGCCTGCCTTTCTCCACTTAACTCAGGTCCCAAATACACATATCCACAGGGGATTCTGTTGGTGGAAACTTGAGTCAGAACCCCATCCTTAGCTGCAAAGGAATCTGGGAAAGGTAGTTTTCTTCTTTGCAGCCTCAGCCATACTAAAACAGGTGGCCACTGAACAAGTCCATCTGCACCTTTTGTCACAGCATACGACCATGAAGAACAAAGAAGAGTCTACCTTGAGGTATTGATTTTAAGGCGCACAGCCTGGAGGTGTACTGCTGTGACTAAAGGAACCCGAAGGACATGTATCACAGAATGATCAAAGTCCTCAGCAACTTCTAGACAAGGGCCCTCATCAGCCAGGCGTCTGGAACCTTCTAGGATGCAGAGAGGCTGGCAACTAGAGGTGAAAGTCCAAAAGTAAACCTGCAAGATCAAGACAAAATGTCTCCTCAGCCTTGGCTTCTCTAATCCTCGAGCTTCAGTTCTGTACTTGGGGGTGCCTGAACACACCCATCTTAAAAATGCCAGAAGAGCTAAGCTTGACTCTACTGCCACTCACTGGGGCCTCCTATGAGCCTCAACTCCCAGAATCTGGGCCACCTCCACCAGTATTTTTATTTAAACATTGCCCATTTTGTGAGCTATGGTCAATTTTTATTAAAGTTATAGGATGCCAGTGGTCATTCCCATTCATTCTGATAAACACAGAGGTCTGCCTACCTGTCCATGTAGAAACAATTAACATGACTACATTAGGCCAGTCTCTGGGTAATCCTATGGGGGAAATTCCATACTGCTTCTAACTAAACTTTTGAGGATGCTTCCAGTGATGACACCAGAACTGTGATCCCCTGAGTTTCAAAATGGAGCTTAAACCAGCCTTCATGGAATTGTGTGATTGTAAGTCAAATCTCAATTTGGGGCCAAGCTTCATGTGTCTCCATGATTCCCAGGGTAGATTTATGACAACCTTAGGAGATCTTGAGCAGGTCTTTCTACCTCACTGGGCTTCAATTTCCCTGTGTTTATTGAGACCGATTGTCAGCTTTTTTTTTTTTTTTTTGGTTGGTGGTGGGGTCTGAACTCTGGGCCTCAGTAGTGTCCCTCAGCTCTTCAGCTCAAGGCTAGCACTCTACCACTTGAGCCACAGCACCACTTCCAGCTTTTTTTTTTTCCTGTTTATGTGGTACTGAGGAATCAAACCCAGGGCCTCATGCATGCAAGGCAAGCACTCTACCACTGGGTTACCTTCCCAGCCCGGATTGTCAGGATTCTAATACCAATGGTCCAGGATTCTGTATTTCTAATGTTGGGTCCCACATCTTGGCCTGCCTGGTCCCTAACAAGGCCAGTATCTTTGGGTAGTTTTCTCTGGAGTGACAGTAAAGACAGAAAGCAACAGTTTAAGGCCTGTTTGCAACTCAATGTTCATCTCAGGGGCTCTGGGAACAGGCCTTCCCTCTTAGCCAGAGACTCCATCCCAGGAAGCTGACTGCTGAGATCTAGGCAGCACTCTGCTTCCTCCCCTCCTGCCTGAGTCCAGGCTCAGTTTACCCCCTTCTCCAACCAGTTCCTCTTACTTCTTACCACTTACCCCCACTGAAGTCAGTTGCAAAGGTTTGTAATAGGTTTAAATGCATGGGACTTCAGGGGAGGGAAGAAAAGAGCGGAGTACTGACCGAGGTGCTGAATGGATAGATCCTAACTGCCTACCAGGACATGTGTATTTCTCCTTACTGGAGGACCAATGCTTTTACCCAGGCTCTCTGGGAATCCTAAACCACATAAGAGGTCATAGAGACCAGAGCAGGAAGAAAGGTGGGGTGATACTACTCAGACACTCAACTGTCCAAAACTAGCAACAGACTGAAAAATGCTTTTATTCTGAAGTGTGTTCACTTGCCTGTTCCTTGTATTTGTGAAAATTATGTTTTTAATATCAATATAAAATACAGAAGTCCTCTGTCTGCTCTCAAATTTTCATAAATTCTTATTTCTGACTATTCTAAAATATTATATTCTCTTCCTGGGAGTCGAGTAAAGTAAGGGAAGGTTGACATTTTGGCCCAGAGCCCCAGCCGTAGGAGCTCCCTATCGTGGTGCCACAACAAAGGTAGCCTATGGTGGGTACAGAAGTTAGAGGCATAAAGCCCCAGGTCCTGGTTAGCTTCCCCCAAAACATTGGGCCTCAGTGTGACCAAGTCTGTATATGAAAGCAGCTTGGGTGATTGATAGGTCCCTTAGATTAGGCAAACACTTTTCCCAACTTGCTCTAACTGTTCTTAAGTTAATTCACATCTAAGCTTCAATTTTCTAATTTGTCAGGAACTTTTTGAGTGTTTTAAGTATGGTTTTAATTTTTAATATGATTTTATTATTATTGTTGTTTATATGGTACTGAGGAATCTAACCTAAGGCCTCATGCACGCTAAGCAAGCACTCTACCACTAAGCCACATTCTTAGCCCTTAAGTATGTTTTTTTTAAATTAATTTATTTTTATTGTGAAAATACTGTACAGAGGAGTTACAATAAAGTAAAATGCCAAACATCTCCTCGGTAGAGCTCCTTCAAAGCCTCGTTTTGCTGTCAGAAAGATGTCATCTCCCAAGTATGAAATGACAGCGAAGGGAGAGCAGAGACGAGTCCTCTCACGTCCACCCGGCTTTCCGGTTCTTTAGGAACTTGCGGAAGTCGCAGACAGACCAGAATCCACTTCCGGTACAAGCGGGGCCTTCCGGTGGATTCCGTGTCACTTCTCCCCCCTCCCGCTCCCGCCCCGCCTTCCGCCCCCCACGCCGCTCTCGTCCCGGGTTGACCTCCTCCCCGCCGGAGCCCTCAGCGAAAGTTCCGTTTCCCATTGGAGGCGGAGCTGCCGCTGTAGCTTTCAACCAATGGCTTCCATTGGTTTTTATACTTAGGTCGGTTCCGCCTCCGGGTGGGCAGAGCGCGCAAGACCCTGTGGCGGCCCGGGGATGCGGAAGTGACGTCACGAAACAGGAAGCCGACGGAGTGAGAGACCGTGCGGGGCGACGCGGCTAGAAGCCGCGCAGGCATGGTTCCGTTCTGCGGTAATTAAGAGCATCGCTTCCATCCCCGAAAGTTGCGGGTCCTGAGCAGGAGGATGTGGGGGTTCCCCGCCTAAAGGAGTCGCTTTGCAACTCTCAGAAACACCCCCAGATCCACGGATGGAGGAAACGAAATCCATAGAGGGACGTCCAGACAGCCGAAGAGGACTTTCCAGGCCGGGTTGTCAGACTTAGCAAATAAAATGGAGACTCCAGCCAGGGTCCGGTGCTCACGCCTGTAATACTAGCTACTCAAGGAGCTGAGGGGCTGGGAAGGTGGCTCAGTGGTAGAGCGCTTGCCTTGCATGCATGAGGCCCTGGGTTCGATTCCTCAGCACCACATAAGCAAAAAGAAAAAAGCTGGAAGTGGTGCTGTGGCTCAAGTGGTAGAGTGCTAGCCTTGAGCTGAAGAGCTGAGAGACAGCGCCCAGGCCCAGAGTTCAGGCCCCACGACCGGACCCAAGGGGAAAAAAAAAAAAAAACAAAACCTCAAGGAGCTGAGATCTGAGGATCGCTGTTCAAAGCCAGCCTGGTCAGGAAAGTCTGTGAGACTCTTATCTCCAGTTAACCACAAGAAAACCAGAAGATGTGCTATGGCACAAAGTGATAGAGCGCTAACCTTGAGCGGAAATCTAGGCCTTGAGTTCAAGCCCCACAACCGACCAAAAAAAAAGACACCCAGTGAGAGCTGAACTTAAAACGAGTACTGTTTTAATATTTTAAAAAATACCCCAAATATTGCACAAGATAGATAAAAAGTATCCCTCATTCATCTAAGCAGAAATTTCAGAGTGTACCATATTTTTTTTAATCTGGCAATCTGACCCCAAGGTCACCCAGAGTTGAGGGTGTCTTATATACATGTATGTCTCTGGCCATAGGCTAGCTCACTAAATATCTTGAGCTGAGTCTTCCCAACTGTAACCCTGAGGTCACTGGCAACACTCCTCCCAGCTCTTCCAGTGGTCACTGCACAAACTGAGGATTATTCAAGAGCTAGGGAGAGGGGCCCAAGTGATTCCTTTCTGGGGGTGTAGGGCTACCTTTTACCCTATTAAAACTAGTTTGTTCAAGATACTGAGGAAGTGCAATATGAGAAAAGAGTAGGCAGGGATCTCAGGCAATTTAGTTTTTATTGGATCTCAGTGGGAATTAGCTAGAGGATTATGGCAGATGACTGACAGGATTGAGTCAGGTTTCAAAACATTAATCCTCTCTGACCCCTAGCAGGTAATTTTGCACAAATTTAGCTGTTCATCTCATAGATGCCAGGAAAGGAGTTTAAAATGCAGCGAAGGGCAGCATGAGCTGTCATGGACAAGTGGACTTCTTGAAGGTGAGGTAGAAAAGCAGTTCCTGCTCAGAGTCACCATCTCCCTTATGAGCAGGAGCAGAGAGGCAACTCATCCTTTCTGACCTCCATCAGGCTCCTTGGCTAGGCCTACCTCTCCCAGGCTGGGGGATAAAGGAAAAACATGGCACCATCAGGCCTTCTAAGGTCCTGTCATGCATGTGTTTCAGAAATATATAGTGCTCCATATTGCTCCAAATTGTCTCATTCAAGTTCTCAATGACTCCTGCCCTGTAGGTTCTTCGAAGTCTCATCTCTGCATTAGCAGTCTCTAGCACAGACCTAGCCCCGGTAAGAAATAAACATCCAGGCTGGGTGCCAGTGGCTCATGCCTATAATCCTAGCTACTCAAGAGGCTGAGAGCTGAGGATTGCTGTTTAAAGCCAGCCTGCACAGGAAAGTCTGTGAGACTTAATTCCAATAAACAACCAGAAAACAGGAAGTGACACTGTGGCTCAAGTGGTAGAGCACTAGCCTTGAGCTGAAGAGCTGAGGGACAGCTCCCAGGCCCAGAGTTCAAGCCCCACAATTGACGAAAAAAGAAATAAACAAACATCCAAGAAATGACTTTCCAGTGTCATTTATTAAGCATCTAATGATATATTAGGCACTGAGCTGAGTGCTTTCTACCCATCTTACTTAATAACTACCCGTTGAAGGAAATATATTGAGTAGCCACATTTTACAAATGAGTTAACAATTGGTTAAGAGCTATGTTTATTTATTTGGCATATACTTTTGAGCACCTGCTCTGTTTGGATGATGAGGATACAGAAGTGAAAAAATAAATAGGGTTCCTGCTGCCAAGGAGCTTACATTCTAGACAGGATGACAGATGATACACAGACAAACGTGAGTAGTAGTGATAGGTACAATATGAAAGAAAAGCCAGTTAATAGGAAAAAGAGACTTGGAAGTGGTGTTTTCTCAAAGGTGATCCAGGAAGACTTTGCCTGAGGAAAACATTTGAATAGAAGGACTTAAGTGAGTGACTGCCACAGGAAAGACCATTCCAGAGGGAGGGGAGAGTAAATGCAAAACCAGCAGTGGGATGTGAGGAATGGAGAGGTCAGTGTGGCCAGGATTAGTGAGGGGGGAAGAGTGGGAGTCAGAGGTAGTTTGGTGAGGACTTTGTCATTCTTGGTGAAATGGAGTCACAGGAGTGACGGATCTGGCTTCTGAATAAGGGTGGACTGAGAAGAGGAAGAAAGGACAAGCCCTGAGAGGGAAAGGTTCAGTGCCTGTCTGGAGTAAATAAGTCACATCGAGACCCCTGTACATAACTTTCTCAGAAAAGCAAATTTCAAATCCTTACCGCAAATAGCACAAGAAACACGGGAAAGGTTCCAGTGGGAGTGATCTGTTGAAGCTCCAGGTCAAGCTACTTGTCACTTCAAAAGTCACAGAAGGCCCTCAAGCGCCCAACCAAGTATTGAGTTACACCTGTAACTTGCCAACAGTTATCAGTTTCAAAGAAAACCCAATGTTTGGCCCCATTTCCACCACAAAGAAGAAGGAGGAGGAGGGTGGAGAGAGAGAGGAAAGGGAGAAGAAGGAAGAGGACGAGGAGGAGGGGGGAGAGGGGAAGGAGGAGAAAGGAGAAGGAGGAGGAGGAGGAGGAGGAGGAGGAAAAAAGCAGCTGTATGAATGGATTCAGCTGCTTGGAAGACATTTCAGAAACAGGCTCACAGGCAGAGCCCTGGAACCAGCATGGGAATATTTGGACAGCATGGTTCTGAGTGGTTACCAAAGAGACAAGAGACCTCTTTGTGTGCTGAGTCTCCTGATGTCCTGAGTACAAAAACGAGGCCCAACCTTGCAAATGGAGATGTTGCTCCTAATTTCCTCTCAACACATGGCACATGGCCTCATTAGATTACCTCAGCGCCATGTGCAGTA
Source organism: Dipodomys spectabilis (assembly GCF_019054845.1). Lineage (NCBI taxonomy): Eukaryota > Metazoa > Chordata > Mammalia > Rodentia > Heteromyidae > Dipodomys > Dipodomys spectabilis. The sequence continues at coordinate 41,672,352 of NW_024870679.1, read as the reverse complement.
AGTGAAGCAGGGTGGCTAAGCCTGCCCTCAAGAAAATATGAAAACTATTGCGGTGAAATGTCCAGAAGAAGCAAATCTATAAAGATGGAAAGTGGATGTGTGTTGCCAGGGCTTGAGGATAGGGGAAAAGAGTGACAGCTGATGGGTAAGGAGCTTCTTTAGGGAGTTTCAGGTATAGAATTGGTAGTTGTGATAGTTGCACAACCAAATACACTGAAGACCATTCACTTTTATGCTTTAAAGGGCTAGATTTTTATGCTACTTGAGTTATATCTTTTTTTTTTCACTTAAAAATAAAAATGCTGGGTTCCAGTGGTTTGAACCTATAATCCTGCAACTCAAGAGGCTGAGATCTGAGGTTAGTGGTTCACAGCCAGTCTGGGCTGACTAATCTAAGCGACTCTTAGTCTCCAGTTAACCATCAAAAGGCCAGAACTGAAAGTGTGGTTCCAAAAGTAGAGAACAAGCTGTGAGTGGAAAAAGCCAAGCGAGAGTGAAAGACCCTGAGCTCAAGCCTCGTAGCAGCACAAAAAGAAAGCTAAGTAGATAAAAGAATTTAGGTTTCCCGTACAGCAGCTGAGGGCAATCTAAAATCTGATGTCTTTTTCTCAGCAGTTCATACTCTCAAGGTTCATAGCTTAGAATCCTGGCAGTATGAAAGAGACTTTGTCCTGGTAAGAACTGCTCATCTGAGGCGTGCCAGAGTGAGGCAGTGCCCACTGGCACTGGACACAACAAACTATGCCTGGCCTCATTCTAACACTCACTGCCTGAGAGCCAAACCAACCACAATATATTGGCATTACTCTACTGAAAGGACACAGGGCTTACTAAAACCTCCCAGAAGAAAAATGGGTTATGGGGCGGGGGTGCAATTCAACAGTAGACCACTTGCTTTTGGCATGCTCAAGGTCCAGCACCGCAAAACAAAAAAGCAATCTATGTGGACTCTGCCCCCTTTGCTCCACAGCTGTATCAAGTAATCAGTTTTCTTTGCTCTGAGCCAGACCTCAGGCTGAGTGGTGGGTAACACCGAGGCCACTAGCTTGTCATGAGCCCATGAAATGAAGCTGTTCTGACCCCTGCCTTGCCCCAACATCTCACCCTTCCTCAGGAGACCAGGCATAGAGGCCTGTGAAGAGGACAGGGGAAAATCGGGAGAGGTGGGTACCAATGGGAGATGCCACCCTGTAGACAGGGCTCAGAGCATGGCAGTACAGAAGTGGAAGTGCAGGGGTTCATTCATGGTGACTAGGGAAGTTTCTCCCAGGCCTGGCCCTGATTGCTTTGTGAATTGAACTTCCAGATTCCACTGGAATATTAAAAAAAACTACTAAATATTTATTTGTTTCATATTTACAAAGGTGGGAAGGAGACTAAGGAAGACCCCAAGAACACCCCCACACCTGACTGACCAGGCCCTTTGCGCTGCAGAGAAGGCAGACACGGATGGAAGGGACAGGATTTATGTTGCATACTTGAACTACAGCGAGTGTAAGACTGGTCCTATTTACAGGGCAGAAACACTACAGGTGGAGTGTGGGGGCAGCAGAGCAGGCACCAGAGTCCTGGCCAGAGGGTGCCTGCTCACCGCCTTCCCCACCTCTCCCAGAGGCATCTCCGCGGCCCCGCTGGGGTTCGGGGGTTGGGGGGGGGGGAGCAGGCCCGCTCACATGATGCTCGCTGGGGTGAAGGCAGGGCCCACACACAAGGTGTCTGTGATCTCCCAGCCGCAGGATAGAGGCTTGCACACGCCCTCAGCGTCCTGGTCTTCTTCTGTGGGCAGCAGCTGCCCTCGAAGTGCTTCCCTGGGGGCAAGAGACACACATAGTCCTGGCCCCATTGGGGGTGGGTTTGCCTCCAAGCCTCAATCCAAGGGTAGAGGCCAGGGAAGCCTGATGACCTGACCCCAGTGCCCAGAGAAAGGAACCTACATTTATTGTGCACTTTCTAAGTGTCTAATTACATCTTCCCCTGAACAATGGGAACCCCTCTTAGGGAAGCATTACCTCCTTTGTTTTACTGGAGAGGAATCTAAGGATCAAGAATAACTATGCAGCACCATGTTCCTAGCAGGGAGCAGAACTAGGATTCCAGTTTTCACATCCCAGTCCCCAGCCCCCAAACTTAAGGATTGTGAACAATTCATTCCCTTGAAGTAAGGTCAGGTCTGGCCAGTGCCATATTGGACACATAGTGGTTGGTAGGGTCCGGCATCTTGTCTTCAGACTGGGAGAAGGAAACACCCCCACCAGGCCCTTGGATGATAGGTTACTGAATCTGTCAGTCCAGTGCCTGGGACTGGGGATTTCCTGTGGACCTACTGCCTGCTTTGACCCTGTTTAGGCCCAGACCAACCCAGACGCCATTATGCCATACCATGTGTCTCTCTGTGGTCATGTCCTGTCTCCTGTTTTGTTTCCAGTCATTATGGCATTCCTACTCAGCTCTCCATCAGAGCTGAAGTGGTTTGCTGGTTTTTACTCTGTTTTTACTCTTCCTTTCCTCTCTAGCCTGTTTCCTGGCTGTGCTGTGTGTATTTGGGGGCTGCAGGCCTTTGTAATAACTGGCTGCCTGTAGCCTGCTAACTGTATAATAAGAGCTCCAATATTCCATTTTTCTGGGATAAGTCACCTTACAACACCCTGCTCCCTTCAGACAATCCCACACACAAATTCTCCTCCTCTGTCCCCTAATGAATAAAGAGCTCCAGTATGGGGCCAACTGCTCGGCCACCGCAGGAACTCTTGTCTCACACCCAGCCTAGCCCCAGCAAATCCAGACCCTGTTCCATTCACACTGCCAGCACAGGCTCTCTGACTGAATCTTAGCCTTTCCAGAGGGATCCAGCACTGATGCATCTTTCCAAAAGATAGACCCCTGCTCCTGAGTCGCCAGCTTCTCCCTCCATGCTGAGGCCCCAAGAGATCAACCCAGCCTACCTTGCCCTCATTCTATTCTGAGTGGCTCCAGATGCTATCCTGTCATTCAGTGGACCTTCTTGGGCCTGTACTGTGCTTGTCTCCTGCCTGTATCATCCAGCCCTCTCCCGACTAACTCCTCCTCTACTTCTAGATCTCAGCTTCAGTGACAGAGCTCAGGGGAGCCGAGACACCCCCAAAGACCCAAACACAGTGGGACTCATTCTGGAAACAACAAGATCTACTGGTTGTTCCCTGACATTGCTTCACCTACAGCAAAGTAGGGAAGACATCTGTGGCCCCCACTGCCAGTGTGCCAGGCAGCAAGCCACCACTAGACTGGGAAATGGTAGACGGTGGGTAGAGAAGGAGGGCTGGGTTCTATGTCAAGAGCCTGCCTTTGCTTCTGCTGGAATCTGCGTTTCCACAAGACCCTCCCTCTTCTATCCAGTGCTTCCCCTTAGTCCTTCTATACTTCAAGCATGTTCCAGTCCCACACTGGCAGGAAGGCCTTCCTCTCAGCTGATCTGTATAGATCAACAGCAAATTAGCAGTCAGGCTGGTGACCTTTGTGGGAGAGCTCCTTCTGTCTCAATCTCTATCTCCTTATCTTTAAACATGGCTTGGCCCCATTTCTTAAAAACCCTCAATGGGTCCTGACTCCCTTCAGGACTAAGTCCAATCTGTGCCCCTCACAGGTTAAAAAAAAAATGCAACTTTCCTGATGTCTTATCAGGACCTGGGGATCGGGGTTTGATAGTGTCCTGGGGCCTCAGGACACCGCGTGAAGTTTCAAATGTGCTCCTGTTCCCTTGGCCCTTCACTGCTAACCAGCTGTGGGATCTGTCAGGACAATTACATCACTTGGTGATAACATGGATCTTTTTAGAGTTTTGTGTAGTGAGAAGAAGAAACAGAAGCTACCTAATGTAAGATCTGACATCAGGGTTCCACAGGCATAACTCTTTATCTCCTACACCTCTGGCCTTACAGGATCCCAGTACCAGCTGGCAAAGCAGAGAGGGCTAGTGTTAGACTCATTTCTTAGATGAGAAAACTGAGGCTCGATGAGTAGAAACAAGCCTTTCCCAGGTCACAGAGCTGCCACCTGACCAGCCACCTCTGTCTATGCTTTAAAAAAATCATAAAGATGATTACAGAGGGGTACAGTCAGGTAGTGAGTATATTTCCTTTTGAACAGTGTCACCCCACACCCTTGTTCTCTCTGTTTTCCCTCTCCTGTCTCCCCTCCCCTCCGGGTTGTATAGTTCATCTCCAATATAATGTCTAGTGAATATCACTGCTGAATTGTCTATCTTTGCCCTCCTTAATGAACCCAGTATCTCCAGGGTGGTCTTTCTAGGTGTTAACTCAGTCCTTGCTTCCCACCACCCCAGCCCTTCACTGGGCCTCCAGGCCTTGCCTGCTACCTCCTCTCTGGTCATAGCCAACCTGAAACAGTACCTTGGATGAAACACACCACACTGAGTTCCTTCTGCCAGGACTTCTGTCTGCCCCTCCCACCTACTGCTGCCTACCACTTCCACCTGTTGAAGAACAGGCCTGGGCCTTGCAGAGAGCCACAGCCCTGCCCAGCACGGCATTATTCACAGAGCCGAGTTGTAAGCTTTTCATTCATGGCCCAGACCTCACCTAGAGCCAGCAGCCAGGGGCTCCCAGTCAAACTGGATTGCAGAGCAGCAGGGTCTCAGGTCCCCCCAGCTTCCCTATTGCCTCCCCGCCCCCATATCGCAGCAAGGCCTCCTTACCAGGCTACTCGGGACATGGCGTAGGTGATGCGGCAGGCCTGGGTCCCCCTGAGGAGAGACCCTGTGCCCACGGTGTAGGCGCCCATGTTGTCAAAGACTAGCCAGTCCCCTACGTGTAGTTGTGGCAGCCACAGGCCCTCAGCCACACAGTCATGGCTGTCGGCCGCCGGGCCCCACAGGCTGCTGCTATACAGGGGCTGCTCTGCAGCTGGTTTCTGTGGGAGACAAAGATGGTGTCAGCCCTCCTGCACATACCACAGCCTGGGCACTTCCTCCCCTAAATGCCTTCCATGGCTCCCTTAGCCAACAGGGTGAAGACTGTATGCCCTCTTAGGCTGGCATCCAAGGCCCTCCCCACTTCCCCAAATTTGTGGCCCCCTGCACTTGGCAGCCAGGTTCCAGCAGTTGCTAGCTGTGTGACCTTGGACAAGATAATCACTCTTTGCCTCAGTTTCCTCATTTGTAAAGTGTGAATGATAAATAGTACCTACTAGATATTCATAAGGCTAAGAAGACAGGTGAAGAAGATTCATTTCTTATTTTTTCATTTTAAGTAGTTTTTTAAGGAAAATAAATCATGCCTTTGTGTAGATATAAAATGCATATATGTCAAAGCTTTTAGTGACTCCATCAGTAAAGCAAACAGTAAGATATTACAACTGGTTCAAAGGAAAATTCAAAAGAAACCCACACATATACAGGTCATTAAGAAAAGCAAAATATATTTGCTTAATAGATGTAAAATTTTAAATCTTTTCAGTGTCTATAGGGCAATAATCAGCTGAATCCCAAAAGATAAAATTTGCATTTCTATGGGAGGAAATTATCTGCATTACCATAAGTATCATGTAATTTCCAATAACGTAAAATAATTCAGGGACAATAAAGGATAGAGACCCTACAGAATCAGATAATCTGGACAATATCCAGCCTTCCACTGAAGATAAACATATTTTCATCCATTTATCTAAGTCTTCTATAAAATTTACCTACAAATAATGCAAAATGGACTAAATCCCTGTGCCGCAATACATAACATCTGATGGAAAAAAACGAAGAAGAAAAAAATAAATGTAGCAACTGAATAGATGATAAGGAACATTGTATTTTTAATGTTTCCTAAATGACTTCCAGATCCAGAGAAGGTGTTTACGATACAGATCATTTCTGGACAAACCAGAGGTGCAGTTAGTCACAGTGTGGGGCCTCTGTCCAGGAGGCCCTCGAGGAAAGGTGAGCACCAAGGGACAAGATGTGCCCATCCCCATTCCACCTTCCACTGCATTCTCACTCCAGTAACAACAGCTTCCCTCTCCCAACCCTTTCCTTTAAAGCCCCAGGCTGTCCCCTGAGAACCTGAAATCTGCCACTTCCTACCTTTCCTGTAGATTCCAGAAGAGATAGGCTCTGGAAACCTTTCTTAAAGCTCTAAACTGTCCAAGTTTTATCTCTATAACACTTACTATAGTTAGTAATGAGACAGTTGTGTGGAATCTGGTTTGGCCTAAATTTCTTGACAAATTCAAAACTCTACAAGTCCAGGGATGGCATCAGTACAGGTCTTCCCCAACTCCTGTGGGCCTGGCAGTCCAGCACAAAGTAGATGCTCATTGTAATAGTTTTTGTGTGGGTATTGGGGCTTGAACTCAGGGCCTCATGTTCTTGTCCATTCACAATTGGTACTTTACCACTTGAGCCATGCCTCCACCTCCAGCATATTGCTGGCTATTTGAAGTTTTATAAAAGTCTCTCAGGATTTGTCTGCCCAGGCTGGCTTCCAACCATGATCCTCAGATCTCAGCCTCCTGAGTAGCTAAGTTTTAAAGGTATGAGCCACCAGTGCCTTGCTCACTGCAATATTTTTAAATGGACAGATGTTGAAAACAAGAAGGAAAAGAAAAAAGATATGAATTGAAGCCATAGAGAAGTCTAGAAGGAGGTAGTAAAGACCAAGGAGAAAAAAAAAGTCATTTTGACACCTTAGCAGGAACAGGAATTAATAAAACTGAGGGAAAAATATGTCTCAGCTTCTATAAGCAGAAATAACACTCACATATTTGAAAGTAGTTAATAAGAAATCGGTCCTACCCATAAAAAAAAAAAACAACATGCATTCATTACTCAATCTAAGAATGGAGCTAAAGGCAGTGGCAAGCACGTGTAATCCCACCTACTCAGGAGGCTAAAATTAAGAGGATTATGATTTAAGGCCAGCCCAGGTAAAAAGTTCAGGAGACCCTCATCTTAACAAAGAAAAGCTGGATATGATAGTGGGGGTTTATCCTCTAAGCTAAGGCAGGAAATGTAAACAAGAGAATCACAGTCCAGGATCACAGTCCAGGCTGACCTAGGAGAAAAAGCAAGACCCTATTCAAAAAATAATGAAAGCTAAAAGGGCTGGATGGCATGTATCATATGGTATAGCACCTGCCTATCACATGCAAAGCCCTGAGTTCAAACCCCAATATGCCCACAAGAAAAAAAGGGAACACTTCTATATTTTGACTTGTTCATTTACCAAGTCCTAATTGAGCATCTGCTATGTGCCAGGCTTTGGTACCAGAAGTGAAGATGCATCAGTGAGTGTGCATTCACAAAAAACTAAGGTTCGAAGCCGGGCGCTGGTGGCTCACGCCTGTAATCCTAGCTACTCAGGAGGCTGAGATCTGAGGATCACGGTTCAAAGCCAGCCCGGGCAGGAGAGACTGTGAGACTCCTATCTCCAATAAACCACCAGAAAACCAGAAGTGGCGCTGTAGCTCAAGTGGTAGAGAGCTCGCCTTGAGCTGAAGAGCTGAGGGACAGCGCCCAGGCCCAGAGTTCAAGCCCCATGGCCGACCAAAAAAAAAAAAAAAACAAAACTAAGGTTCCTATGCTTGTCAAGTTCCTGTTCCAGGAAGGGGAGAGAAACAAATACTGTTCATTTAACTTAATGTTCTTTTTGTTACAAGCTTTTGGATAATGAGTGAAATTAATCTTGCTTTCTCTGAATCATCTCCCTTAGCTGCCATCATTAAGAAACATTAAGCTAACATTTAAAGGTTTAGGAAAGAAACACTCTATAAATGTATCCACAAGGATGTTTAAGAAAACAGGCTTTAATATTCTCCCACAATAAAGAGAAAAGGCACCCTGGAGTTCTAATACATCAGCATTCTGTCATTTTTTTATTAGTGGTACAAATAAAATGTATAAAAATAAGATTTTAAAACTTTATGAAAAAGTAAAGCCAATCTACCCTTTTACTATTTTTTTTCCTTTTGGAAGTATTGGGGTTTGATCTCAGTCTCAAGCTTCCTAGGCAAAAAGTACCATTTGAGCTACACCTTCATCTTTAGTTTTTAGTTTAGGTTGTTTTTTTTTTTTTCCTTTTAGATAGGGTCTCATTCATTTGCCTGATCTGGTCTCAAACAAAAATCCTCCTTTCTCTGCTTCCTGTGTAGCTGGAATTATAGGCATATACCAGTATGCAAGGCTCCTTTTCACTATTTAAACCCACTATTTAAAAAAAAATATTCCAAAGCATATGACAACAAGGGTCTGGGAAGGCGGCTCAATGGTAGAGTGCTTGCCTTGCATACATGAGGCCCTGGGTTCAATTCCTCAGCACCACATACGTAGAAAAAGCCGGAAGCAGAGCTGTGGCTCAAGTGGTAGAGTGCCTTAAGCTGAAGAGCTGAGGGACAGCGTACAGGCCCAGAATTCAGACCCCAGGGCAAAAAAAAAAAAGATGATAATCTCAGCCTTGTTTACAAGTCTGACAACTGAAGGCAACTAAACAACATGCCTAATTATGTGCACGTTGGGCCCCTCGGTGAAAAGGGTCAGGGTTTCCTCATTTATAAAGCGTTCCCACTACAACTTCACATCCTATCTAAGAGGTAAGGCAGCACACTTGCACAACTGGTCTTAGAGATTAGAAAACTCAGAGGGGACATGACTTGCTGCAAGTTCTGACATAGTTATACGAACAGAATTCTGAGCCAGCACTAATCCAGTTACTTTCCTTTGAGGCCTAAAATGAGAATAGTTCCCCAGAAGAAATAAAATCAAACACTAAAACCATATAGGACCTAATACATTTCCTCATTAATCCCCCAACTTCTAAAAATAAATCAATAATTCCTAATAAATTTTGCATATATAAAGTGTTAAAAATATTTTTTAAAAAATGTGATGAACAAGGCAATATTAAAAAAGGGGGGGTTAATATAGAACCAAACCTTGTAATTAAAATCTCATTTAGAAAGCCAGGCCCTGGTAGCACTTCTGTAATCCTAGCTACTCAGGAGGCTGAGATCTGAGGATTGTAGTTTGAAGCTAGTCTGGGCAGGAAGGTCCATAAGACTCTTAATGTCCAATTAACAAGGAAAGAGCTAGGCTCTGAGTTCAAGCCCCAGTACTGGAACAAAAAAAAAAAAGAGAGAGAGAGAGAAAGATGGGTGCTGGTGGCTCATGCCTGTAATCCTAGCTACTCAGGAGGCTGAGGTCTGAGGATCACAGTTCAAAGCCAACCTGGGTAGAAAAGTCCATGAGACTCTTATCTCCAATTAGCCACCAAAAAAATGGAAGTGGTGCGGTGGCTCAAGTGGTAGAGCTCTTGCTTTGAGCTGAAGAGCTCAGGGACAGCACCCAGGCCCAGAGTTCTAGCCCTATGACCAACCTAAAAAGAAAAAGAGAAAAGTGGGAGGTATGGCTCAGTGGTAGAGTACCTGCCTAGCAAGTATGAGACCCTGAGGAAGGAAGGAAGGAAGGAAGGAAGGGAGGGAAGGGAGGGAGAAGGGAAGAAAAAAAACGGTGAAGTCCCTGCATGAAAATAACTTTTACAGAGGTTTTTAAAATCTTAGTAATTGAAGAAATGCAGTATAATCTTGAGTAGAAAGCCCTAACTATTGAAAATTTATAAAATTAACCTCTTGGAAAACAATATGTACTTATAATACTTTTTGGTGTGTCTGTGTCTGTGTGTGTGTGTGCCCCTACACAAGGCCTGGGCACTGCCTCTCAGTTTTAGTGCTCAAGGCTAGCTCTATATCACTTGAGTTACAGAGCTCCACTTCTGGCTTTTTGGTGGTTAACTGGGGATAAGAGTCTCATGGACTTTGCTGCCTGGGATGGCTTTGAACTGTGATCCTCAGATCTCAGCCTCCTAAGTAGCTAGAATTACAGGTGTGAGCCACCAGTGTCCAGATTGTAACACCTTTTAAAAAGAAGGAATCAAGATAAATTTTCAGAGTTATGTGCTACCAGTGAGATTTATAAATTCTTTAATTTTATTGTTTGTGCTAAATTTTCTCCAGTAAACATTCTATTTCCTTAACAAGAAACACTGGAGTAATGCATACATAATTTACAACTTGAATAACACAAGTGAGACAAATATCTTTACAACTTAGTTACTCAGAGTACAGTTAGAAACACATGATAGTGGGGCTGGGAAGGTGGCTCAGTGGTAGAGCGCTTGCCTTGCATGCCTGAGGCCCTGGGTTCGATTCCTCAGCACCACATAAGCAAAAAGAAAAAAGCCGAAAGTGGCGCTGTGGCTCAAGTGGTAGAGCGCTAGCCTTGAGCTGAAGAGCTGAGGGACAGCACCCAGGCCCAGAGTTCAGGCCCCACGACCAGACCCAAAAAAAAAACACACAAAAAAAAAACCACATGATAGTATAACATAATTGTATATCAGAATCACAAAACTAGAATAACAAATGAACAGATTGAAAAAACTATCAACTATCACATGAAACACACATGCAAACCCTTCCAAGATCTTCTCTATTTGTTTAAAAAATATAAAAAACAAAAGTCACTTTAAGACATCTCAAATTAAAAGAACAGAGCTGGGAATGTGCCTTAGTAGTAGAGTGCTTGCCTAGCATGCATGAAGTCCTGGGTTCGATTCCTTAGTACCACATAAACAGAAAAAGCCAGAAGTGGTGCTCTGGCTCAAGTGGTAGGAGTGCTAGCCTTAAGCAATAGAATCAGGGACAGTGCCCAGGCCATGAGTTCAAGCCCTAGGATTGGCAAGAAAAAATTAGAAGAACAGGGAATATAAAAAAAAAAAAAAGCCATTGAATTATCTTGCCCATGTAATTGTAACCCCTCGGTACAGTATTTTCACAATAAAAAATATTAAAAAAAATTGACATCAAAGCATACAAAACAATAACCAAAACAAAATGCTTTAGTTTATCAAAGACCTGCGTTGTGCTAAAATATGACCTTTCAGATACACTGTCCATCAATAAAAGGTCACAGGAGGCAATGCCTGTGAGCTTATTGTGAAAAAGGTACACGGGGTTACAGTACATATTAGACTAAGATTGTGGGAAGATCAGCTGGAAACACCTGGTAATAATTCAAGGACTCATCATATGAAAATAGTTTTTTAAATGAATACATTCATTCTACCATGTAGAATAAGCCATCTAGGCAGGAAGATTAGCAAAGAACACACAAGCAATATTCATGAGAATATTGGTGGAAGACTAATAAAAATAACATGAAAAAAAGAGAGCAATCAATGCTTAAATGCCCAATGATACAGCAACTTTATAGGAAGGTGTAGGTCTATAGGAAAAGAGTTAAGAGCTTTCTCTGGCACCAGACAGATAATCAGAGATGACTAAGCCATGAGCCCCCAAGGGCTCACAAGCTGTAGTTAACAAGCATCACCTCCTATTAAGGATGTGACTTTAAACAAGGTAACTCACCTTTTTGAACTCAGTTTTCTCAGTGTAAAATGATCCATAGGGTCTACTCTAAAGGATTTTGGCAAATGTGAAGAGAGTAATTGTCATGCCCAGTGCTTAGCACAGTACCTGCTACCATAGGTACACCCTAATGTTAGCCTTCACATATGTGTGGTGAAAAACACAAAGCCCTACCTGTGCATGCTGACAGAAAAGGGATTGTGATATGGAAGGACTTCCATCAGGGCAGAGTGTTGGAGAGGGTTTTACTTTTTTAAAACTTCTCTGAAGGTTTTTTTTTTTTTTTTTTGTCGGTTGTGGAGCCTGAACTCTGGGCCTGGGCGCTGTCCCTGAGCTCTTCAGCTCAAGGCTAGCGCTCTACCACTTGAACCAGTCACTTCCAGCTTTTTCTTCTTGTGTGGTGCTGAGGAATCGAACCCAGGGCCTCATGCATGCAAGGCAAGCGCTCTACCACTGAGCCATCTTCCCAGCCCTCCCTGAAGGTTTTAAGTTACTTACATAGTGTGTGTGTGTGTGTGTGTGTGTGTGTGTGTGTGTGTGTGTGTGTGTGTGTGTGTGTGTGTGTGTGTTGTGTCTGCGTGCGCGTGCCCATGGACCTGCATGTAAACATGGGTCAATCCTGAGACTTGAACTCAGGGCCTGGGCATTGTCCCTGAGGCTTTTGTTTGTTTGTTTGTTGTGCTCAAGGGGAGCACTCTACCACTTCTGGCTTTTTGGTGTTTAGTTGGAGATAAGAATCTCACAGACTTCCCTGCCCAGCTTGGCTTTGAATTGTAATCCTCATATCTCAGCCTCCTAAGTAGCTAGGATTACAGGTGCGAGCCACTGGCACCCAGCTAACGCAACCTTTCACACCATAAATCCAAAATCAAAGTCCTTGGGAAGGAAAAACAGGATCCCAAATCTGTTGTAACCATTGCTTTGAGTGTCTGACAGCCCAAAGGAGTAAACTGAGGTAGGTCACCCACAGAAGGCACAGCACAAACCACAAGGAACAGGAGCATCTTTCCTGGTACTCAAGCCAGAAAGGCCGTCTAGAGATTGGTTAAAGCGTAGCCCCTGGCAGGACAACTCACAAGTGGGTTGGGGCACTGGTAGGCAGGGACTAAGATCTACTCTTCTGAGCCGCTGATGAAAGGAATGGAGAGTGGAGTCAGAGATGGCACCAAATGAGAAGAGGGTGACAAGGAGGAGAGCTGCTGCCTGCTTACCAGCTGGGCTTGGCTGGCCCAGACTAGTCCAGTCCCTTTTTTGGTATGGTGTGGCCTGTTGGATATAGGATATATAAAGAATGTAGCCAGTAGGGTGTAGTGTGTCTGAGTAGAAAACTGAATAATCATATTTAATTATGGAATGAGGACCCACTATGTTGATGCATAATATCTAGGCCCCTAGAAGAAGTAGAGGGACACAGCCTCCCCCCCTCCCCCCCCATCCCCTGCCCCCTCTCCCCCCACAGAGAGATGAGGGGTAAGAAGAGCTCTCCCAGGAGAAGCTGATTTCAAAGACATAGAGCTATGAAAACACAACAACATAGCCAATTTTTCCCTCTTAAGATTCCCACTAAAGCCACTGGAAACCCAGGAATGTTTTGTTGTTTTGTTGTTCTTGTTCCCCTACCAATATGAAAAACTCATCACAGATTAACATTCTTTTACTTCTAGGAATTTACCCCCAGGGTAGTAACCAAAGTTGTATGTCCCCAGACTCACAAAGCTCAAAACAAGAAACCAAATGGCCAACCACTAGAGTCACATTGGTTGAAATACTATGTAGCAATGGAAAAACTTGTGAAAGATTAATGACTTGGAAATAATTACAATCCATATATATATGTATATATATATATATATATATTTATTTATATATATATACACACACACATATATATATTTCAGAACAATATGATCCCAACTTTATGAAAGCAAAATAAAATGAATTTTCTTTTTTCTTTTTTTTTTTTTGGGTCCGATCGTGGGGCCTGAACTCTGGTGGGCGCTGTCCCTTAGCTCTCCAGCTCAAGGCTAGTGCTCTACCACTTGAGCCACAACACCACTTCTGGCTTTTTTCTTTGCTTATGTGGTGCTGAGCAATCGACCCAGGGCCTCAGGCATGCAAGGCAAGCGTTCTACCACTGAGCCACCTTCCCAGCCCCTAAAATGAATTTTCTAAAAGAATAAAAGGAAATATAATATTTAACCTTGTTGTCTTTTTCTTTTTTTGAGAAAGGATCTCATTGTGAAGCCTAGATTGGCATCAAATACCAGACAAGATCCCCCTGCCTCAGCCTCCTGAAGATGGAGATTATAGGCATGCACCACACCTAGCCTCTTTCTGTCAATTTTTTTCTACTTTTTGAGGGAAGATTAACCCAGGGCCTCATGCACGTCAGGCAAGTGCTCTATGATTAAACTATATCCTCAGTCCTGTATCTAATTTTTAAAAAAGTAAAAATATGTGGCTTGGTGTGTAGCTCAGTGTTAGAATGCTTGCCTAGCATGTCAAGGCCTTAAGTTTGCTCCTCTGAAGAGAATGAACAGAATGAGATATAAGCACGAGATGTTATTGAAAGGCACACACACACACACACACACACACACAATGTAAAGAGACCCATAAGGGTAGGCTCACCTTTTGCAGGATGGGGGTAGGGCAGATGTTGTCAAACAGGACTGAGTTGAAGATCCCATACACGCCCTCATCAAGGTGGTACACAACTGTCTTGGGGGTGGAGCCATTTTCCTCTGCAGGGAAGGGAGGTGACAGGAGGAGTACAAGCAGAAAGCGAGGGGCCTGGCAGTAGGTCGCTGGAACCATGGTGGCTCAGCAAGAGCAACAGAGCTGCCTTTTCCTCACCAACGGCCATCATAGTGACAAGGGTTCACTGCCACAGTGGGAACACTGTCCTTTGCAGCCAAAACTCTCTGCCAGAACACACTCCTCTGCACCTGAGCCCCTAAAGGCTCCAGCAAAGGCAGAAGAGCAGGCCTGCCCAGACACAAGATTCCAAGAACGAAGCACATAACAGGAAATGCTATGAAACAAGAAGCCAGGTTTCCTGGCTCCTGGGCGGACTAGACAGGACAGTCTCCTAGGTCTATAGAGATGGCTAGACGAATGTCAATATGTGCACCCACATGTACACATGCATGTGCATGTGCTTGTGCACATACACACACACACACACACACATACACACACACACACACACCATTCTAACTAGAGCCCACCACCCCTCTACACAAGTTTATTATTTTCCCCCATCCCCCTCAGCTAAGAGACCAGATTCCCTGACACTTGCCACTCACAAGCTTCTGAAAGATCCTTCAGGTAGGTCTAATCTACCTGGAGCAGGCAAGGAGGAACACTGATGTTGGCAGTGTGGGGCACACAGTTCTGAGTCAGCATGCCCTGAACTTTATTCTTTACCAGTTGAATGACCTTGAGTTGGTGACTCAACCTCTCCCAACCTACATTCTGTCATCTGTAAAATGGACTTAAACAAATATAATGATTTTTGAGCCTGTACTTCACAGAGAAGATAGATATGGGGTCAAATGCAGGCTTCACCTCTGATTGGCTATTAATCATTTCACTTCTATTCCTTCTGACTCTGTTTCCCCATCTGTCAAATGGGATCAAAAGAGTATCTCACCTCCCTAATGTTCTGATCTCAACCTGCACAGAATTTGAACACACCTAGAGAAAAAATGCTAAATATTGTTTGAGGATGAGAAGGAAAGACAATACAGCTCCCTTCAGCAAGTCCTCTTACCCAGATTTCCCCAACCTGTCACTGCACCCAAAACCAGACACTGCTCACTACCCCCTACCCCTCTGTGGCCAGCCTCAGGGCAGAACAGGGCTCTGCAGCCCACCAAATACCTACCTTCCCTGCCGGGCTGGTCTAGGAGAATTTCCTTCTTGGCGATGATGCTGACTGCCACAGTAAAGGCGGAGGTCACATAGTAGCGTCCCAGCTCTGCAAGGATGTCCACACCACAGCCCTCAGGGAAGTATAGGTCCAAAGCTGAATTGATCACAGAACCAATCTGGTGGGGGTGGGGAACAATTGTGTGCTTGAAATGTGGTGTTTCTGCTGCAGACTTGCTACAGATCCAAGTCTATTTCTTGAGAGTTGTTTTGATTTTAGGAAGAACTTGGCAGCTGCTAAGGCCCAGCTGGTAACTGGGGACAGCTAGCCAGAAAGGCAGAAGGGGGACAGGGCTTGGTGGATACCCTCCTCAACACCCCACAATGGGAAGGGGCACTTACTGTAATGCTTGGGGACCAGATTCCAGAAGCCATGATGTAGATCATTCTTTCACAAATAACCAGTTAATAATACATTATAGAAAAAATTAAAATATAGATAAATAAAAAGATAAATGTTTCTAATTCTATTATCCAGATAAATCTAAACATTGTGGACTTTTTAAAAGAGTAGTTCTATTAATTATTTCTATGCCCAATATGCAAGCACAATTTTTATTATAAATATGATGGGAACTGTGTGCATATTCTTTTTTTTTTTTGGTCAGTTGTGGGGCTTGAACTCTGGACCTGGGCGCTGTCCCTGAGCTCTTCAGATCAAGGCTAGTGCTCTTCCACTTGAGCCACAGTGCCACTTCTAGTTTTCAGGTAGCTAATTGAAGATATGAGTCTCACAGACATTCCTGCCCAGGCTAGCAGAGCCTCAGAGCTCAGCCTCCTGAGCAGCTAGGATTACAGGCATGAGCCACCAGTGCCTGGCTGTGTGTATATTCTTTTGTCATGGGTGTGTGTGTGTGTGTGTGTGTGTGTGTGTGTGTGTGTGTATGTGTGTGTGTGTGTGTGTGTGTGTGTGTGTGTGTGTGTGAAGTATGAGCCAGCGTGGATTGAATTCAGAGCCTGAGCACTGTTCCTTAGCTTTTCTGCTCAAGGCTGGTGCTCTACCACTCAAGCCACAACTCTACTTCTGGCTTTTTGGTGGTTAACTGGAGATAAGAGTCTCAAAGACTTCCTACCTAGGCTGGCTTTGAACTGTGATCTCAGCCTCCTCCATAGCTAGGATTACAGGAGTGAGCCATGAAGCTAATTATTTAGATCCTTTCCTGAATTGTCTCAGATGGTCAGTTCCTAAATGTGGAGATTTTAGAAGCAGCCTGTTTCTAAGGAGCTGTGCCCCTAGTAATTACAGTAGGGACTGCTATTGCACATTTTTCTTACCCTCATCTCACAGGTGGGTTTTCCTTTCTCTACTAGATTTCTCCCTAGCCTGTCAGAGGGTGAATAGGACATACTCAGATCCTCAAGGAGCATTGTCACATGCCCATATATTGGCTAAGCCTCATATAGGCTGGCTAAGTTCATGGGCTGGTGGTGTCAGGCAACTGAAACCTCTATGAGTTCCAGTTTACTCAGCGATAGCAACAGGATTAATAAGTGGTAACACAATCAAGGTAGGGCCTAAAATCATTCTACTCTCCCTGCCCTGAAACCTCTCCCCACTCCCTACCCAAAGAGCCCAGCAAGAGACTCCAGCCCAGGATTACCTCTTCAAGTCTCACTTTGGCTCCCTCTATGCCAGGGAAGCCACCACCAAGGTCCAGAATGTGCATCGTGTGGCCCAGCTCGGCACCCATTTGAAACACAAGCCGGGCATCTGCGATGGACTGAGCATAGGCCTGAGGGTCAGGACAGCCACTGCCAACATGAAAACTGGGAAGGGAAGAATAGTCTCAGAGCCCCAGGTGCCACCACCTCAGCCCTGAACAGATACATGGGACAATGTGCCCATGCTACAGGTACAGTGACTGACGCCTAACACATTAAATGGGTGGCAAAGAGCCATATGGCAAGTGAGGAATAGACAGGAGGCACTTGGTGCTCCTTCTACCCTTCAATGCTTCCCTGAGAGAGAAACTTTTGGAAGGAGAGCCAGGGTATCCAGACTTGGAGTACCTGTCAGTGTAAGGCCTGGACAAGCCACCGAAGCTTGACCTTTACATGTCTCCCTCTCTACTAAGCAAGGATAAGTGCCTGTAGCACAGGCTGTGGAATGATGGAGATGAGACTCTCAGCAGTGTGGGAAGTAATAATGAATAAATGAATAATGAATAATGACTAAACTAAATAAATGAAGCTATATAATTGACCATTGTTATTCCATATCCTTGAAAAGAAAAAAAAAGAGGCAGTTCCAGAGCCTGGCTGTACAACCTTTGCCTATAAGCTGGTTCAACTCCCTCTAGGCCAGGTGTGGGAGGGGGACAGAGAGACTAGAGGGGGGGATGGAGAGGGGATGGAGGGATGGGGGGGCGGGATGGGCAAGACCTTCTGGATTGTGGGGCTAGGGCAGGGGAACATCTAGAAACTTCCTTTCAAAAAAGAGGAAATTCCCAACTGACAGAATTCCAGGCCCAACCTTTGGGGGAAAAGTTTTATGCAGCATGACTAATTCCCGGGAAAGAGACAGCGGGTGTGGTGTGGGTGGGAGTGGGGGAGGGCTCCCAGCGCACACCTCACACCCACCACCTCCATGTGGCTCTTCTTGGCATTTTCAAGCAGGTGTCTGCAGGATTTCAGTGGTGCCCCAAACTTCAAGCTCAGGCAGCTCAGGGAGCGAGAGTCATCAGTAGCAATGCACAGAACCATCCTGAGGAGACACAGTACATGGAAGAGGGTAAGCCCCACTTGTCCCACTCCTGCCACATCTCCTGAGAAACCAGGACTGTGAACCACATGGCTCGGGTCCTACTGGGCACACAGAAATCCTGCTCCCTCCTCTACCTATATATCAGTTAATCTCTAAGTCCTGTTCAACCCAGTCTCTAAACAACCCAGGACCCATTCCCATCGCCCCTGACCACCCCAGCCCCATCAGGTCTCCTCTAGACAGTCCAATCCTCCAAATTGGCTCCACTCCAAGCAGTTTTCAAACTCACAATGGATGAAGGGAATCAAAATCCCACAGTGGGCCCTAATGATGGAAGCTGCTTTGGGTGAACCAGAGTAGGCCACCATGCAACCTACCCCTGACCCTCTCTGGGTCCCCAGGGTGCCAAGGAAGCAGTAAAAGCCATAGCCAGAGCAAGATGACCAGTCTTAGACCATTCCAGAATCTATTTGCTTCAGGTACCTGCTCCATGGCCAGTGTGTCATCCATTGTGTCCCTTCCCCATAATGTGTACACACACACACACACACACACACACACACACACACACACACACACACACACACACACACACACACACACACACACACACACACACGGCACATTTGAGGCACAGCAAATTTCTGCTTATCCCTCTGATGCCCCCTGCTGTTCCTGACACCCATGCATCTGCTTCTGCAGCTTTCCATTTATGCCCTCCCCATGTTCTATTCATTCCTTGGGTCCCTTCACTCCACTGCCCTCACCCCCCCGACCGTTTGAGTAGTTCTTGGCTTACTTGGCACTGGGGTGGCTCCTCACCACCTTTGCCAGCTCCATCTCATTGTCGAAACTCAGCAGCTGTACCCCATGCTCGGCAGCATACCTGATCTGTGCAATTTGCTTACAGGGACTGGTGTAGATGATCTTACTGGCAGGGACACCAATACGCTGGACCAACTCCATCTCTGCCTGTGGGGTCCCAAGAACAGTGGTAAGAAGGTACCAGGGCCTATTGGACCATGGAGCACAACGAAGCACACATAAAGGGGTAAAGTCTTAGTTGCTACTGGGGAGGCCCCTAACAAATGGGTAGCCCTTTAGAGTCACAACCATTAGGACTTTATTGTGAGCCACCACTCTCTGACAGGCTACATACAGCACATGGGGAGTGCACTGCACAATTCCAGGGAGCCAGCTCACAGCAAATACGGGGCAAATAGACATTATTATAATTCCTTGGCCTTAAAACATCACATTCTAATGCTATGTGCCACCACTGGCTGACACCTATAATCCCAGCAACTTGAGAAGTTAAGATTGTTGAGATAGCAATTCTAGGCCTAGCTGGGCAGAAAAAAAAATCTATGAGACCTCCTTCTCAACAAAGAGCCAGGCAAGCTGGAGTGTTCCTATTAGCCTAGCTACCTATCTTACAAATTCTAACGAGGGTAGATTGCACTAAGGTACAATCCAGCAAAAATAACCAGCAAAAAATCAGGGCTGGAGACATGGGTCAGCAGTTAAGAGTATCTGCATAGGTAGCATGAGGCCCTAAGTTCAAATCCCAATACTGCCAAAAAAATCACATCCTAACAAAATCAGTATATTCATTATCAGATATCTTTTTAAAAGTCACCTATTAATCCTAGCTACTCAGAAGGCTAAGATCTCAGGATCACCATTTGAAGCCATCCCAGGCAGGTAAGTCTGTGAGACTCATCTCCACTAAACTACCAAAAATAAAGCTGGAAGTGGAGCTGTGTCTCATGTGATAGAGCACTAGCTTGAGCAAAAAGATCAAACCCCAGGACTGGTAGAAAGAAAGAAAGAAAGAAAGAAAGAAAGAAAGAAAGAAAGAAAGAAAGAAAGAAAGAAAGAAAGAAAGAAAGAAAGAAAGAAAGAAAGAAAGAAAGAAAGAAAGAAAGAAAGAAGAAGGAAGGAAGGAAGGAAGGAAGGAAGGAAGGAAGGAAGGAAGGAAAGAAAGGAAGAAGGGGCTGGGAAGATGGCTCAGTGGTAGAGCGCTTGTCTTGCATGCCTGAGCCCCTGGGTTCAATTCCTCAGCACCACATTCGCAAAAATGAAAAAAGCCAGAAGTGGCACTGTGGCTCAAGTGGTAGAGCGCTAGCCTTGAGCTGAAGAGCTGAGGGACAGCGCCCAGGCCCAGAGTTCAAGCCCCACGACCAGACCCCCCCTCCCAAAAAAAAAGAGAGAGAGAGAAAGAAAGAAAGAAAAGAAAGGAGGGAAGAAGGGACGGAGGAAGGGAGAGGGGGAGGGAGGGAGGAAGGAAGGAAGGAAGGAAGGAAGGAAGGAAGGAAGGAAGGAAGGAAGGAAAGAAATAAAAGGAAAATGTGGTATAGCTAGGCATAGTGGGAGGCTGAGGCAAGAGAATAGGGAGTTCAAGACCAGCCCAAGCCCATAGCAAGCTCAAGGCCAGCCTGAACTACACATGAGACTGTCTCAAAAATAGAAAAAAATAAACAGTAAAGAAAATAAAAATCTGGACTGGGAATATGGCTTAGTGGTAGAGTGCTTGCCTAGCATGCACTCAGTACCACATGAATAGAAAAAGCCAGAAGTGGTGCTATGGCTCAAGTGGTAGGATGCTAGTCTTGAGCAAATGAAGCTCAGGGACAGTGCCCAGGACTGGTGAAAGAAAGAAGGAAAGAAAGAAAAGAAATAAAGGAAGGAAAGAAAGAGAAAAAAAGAAAAGGAAAAAAAAGCTAAATAAAAGAACTAGGCCTGTGATTCATATTTTGAATCCTAGGTACTTGGGAAACATAAATCAGAAGGCTCAAGGTTCAAGGCCAGCCCAGGCAGAGTTAGCAAGCCCCTATCTCAAGCAATAATTTGAGTATAATGATATGCACTTGTGATCCTATGTGATAAATTTGAACAGGAGGATCGCTATCCACTGTAGCCTAAGCAAAAATGAGACTCTATTTGGAAAATTACTAAAGTACAAAGGACTTGGGATATTGTTTAAGTGGTAGCGTGCCTGCCTGGAAAATATGAAGCTTTGGACTCAAACCCTAGTGCTCACAAAAAAAAAAAAAAAAAAAAAAAGGCGGGGGGAGGGGGAGGGGGAGAAGGAATAAAGAAAGGTAAAAAAAAAACAACAAGGTAGTACAGGGTCAGGAAGGTGGCCTAGTGGTAGAGTGCTTGCTTCGCATACATGAAGCCCTGGGTTCAATTCCTCAGCACCACATACACAGAAAAAGCCAGAAGTGAGGCTATGGCTCAAAGTGGTAGAGTGCTAGCCTTGAGCAAAAGAAGTTCAGGGTCAGCGCCCAAGCCCTGAGTTCAAGTCCCAGGACTGGCAAAAGAAAAAAGAAAAAAAAAAAAGTAGTACATGCACACAATGGAATATTATATTTCACCTTGAAAAAGAAGAAAGTTCTGTCATCTGTGACAACATAAACGAATCTAGAGGAATATTAAATTAAGTGAAATAAGCCATACACAGAAAGACCAAAACTACATGATCTCACTTATATACAGAATCTACAAAGTCAAACTCAGAGAAGCAGAGTGGACAGTCATTGCCTGTTAGGGGAGGTGGAGTCATGAGGAGATGTGAGTAAATGAATATCCAGTTCCAGCTAGAAGGAATAAGTTTAGGACTGATCTTTACATGATAGTGACAATAGGTAGTAGCAGAGTACTACATATTTAGGAATTGCTAAAAACAAAGAACTTAGGTTTTCTCATCACAAAAATACAACAAAATGTGATTCATTCATGTGTCAATTTGATTTAGCCACTCAGCAACTTATCCATATATCAAAACATCATGTGTGAGCTAGGCACAGGCAGTTCACACCTATAATCCTAACTACTCTGAGATCTGAGGATCACAGTCTGTAGCCACTGGGAGCAGGAAAGTCTGTGAGATTCTTATCTCCAATAAACCATTCAGAAAAAGCTGGAAGTGATGCTGTGGCTCAAGTGGTAGAACGCTAGCCAAAGAAGCTCAGGGACAAACCCAGGCCCCAAGTTCAAGCCCCAGGACCAGAAAGAAAAAAGAAAAAAAAAACCAATCACCAAACATCATGTGCATACTACAAACATATAACTATTATTAACTTATTAAGTAAAGAAATCACAATGCTATTTGGTATACTTCAAAGTCTACAAGATGAAGAGTATTTCTGCCACAGATCAACTCAGTTCCCAAGGTCTGTGCTGTATGGGGAGCTGTGCTGGGTGAGTCCACACAGCCTTCTCCCCAGGGCTTCCTCTTCCTCCTCACCTTTCTGTGTTGTTTTGTTTTTGTTTTGTTTTTGTGCTGGTAGTGGGGCTTGAACTTGGGGCCTCATGCTCTCTCTTAGCTTTTTTGCTCAAAGCTGGAGCACTACACCACTTAAGTCATACCTCCACCTCCAGCATTTTGGTCATTCCCGGGAGAGGGGGAATGTAGTTGTGGAGCTGGGAGGGATGGTAGGGGAAAAACAAAGGAGGAGGCAACAATGCTTGATAAGAAATGTACTCATTACCTTGCTCATGTGATTGTAACCCCTCTGTACAGTATTTTCACAATAAAAAACTTATTTTTAAAAAAAGTCTCATAGACTTTCCTGCCTGGGTTGGCTTCCACCTGAAATCCTCAGATCTCTGCCTCCTGAGTAGCTAGAATTACAAATGTGAGCTGCTAGCATCTGGCTTGTTTATTTGTGGTGCCTAGGATGAATCCAGGGCCTCATGCATGCTAGGCAGATGCTCTACCCCCCCGAGCTCCACATCCAGCCTTTCCTCCCTTTATAGGACATGGTGCAGCTTGTTTTTTGCATTATAAGGCCAGAGATAATGAGGGGAGGGGTGTAGTCTCAGGAAGTTCCTCAATGCTAGAGAAAATTTTCTCTACAGGGCTCATGTTAATGTTGCAGGTTTTGCAAGCCATACAGTCTTTGCCATGACTACCTAACGGCCATGGTGGCATGAAAGCAACCACAGATGTGCCAAAGTGAATGTGCGTGGCTAGGATAGGACAAATCAGGGGAACACTGGATTTGCAACCTATTGGAATGGTATAAGCTCTATTCTACAGAGAAAGAAACATGCTAAGGCTATGAAGCAGCTACCTGGCAAAAGCAATGTCCATACCAAGGTCTGACTCACCACGAATAAGGAGACAAGTCAGGAGAGCCAGTCTTGAAACATGGTAGGAGACAGAAGAGCCATTTGTAACCACCCTAAGATGAATTTGGATTTGGTAACTTTTCAGCACCAGGTATTTATATGCATTATTTAATAACTCCTTTAAGTATCCTAGGAAGTATTATCTGGCCACATTTCACAGAGGAAAAACCTGTCTTGGGTCTGTTGCCTGTGATGACAGTCAATGAACAACATGGAGGACACAAATGCCCATCTCCAGGGTTGGACTTATGGCCATAAAGCTCACTTCCCTGAGGCAAATGTGCCCCCATCCAGAGTTTGGGTGATTTGGCAAATGTGTTTTTTGCACAGTGAGTGAAAAGAGCAATGATGGCACTGAGAGGCTGTGATTGGGCCTTGATTAGTAAATAAGCATATCATTCTAGGAAGGCTTACTATGTGTCACTCTTTGCACAGAAATTGCATCTACACTCTCATTCAATCTTCATAATCATATGAAGTGGGAAGCTGAGGCTAACAGAGGTTAAGTTACTACCCAGAGTTACACAGCTTATAATGGCATAGCTGAGAAAGTAACTGACAGATCTGTTTCCAGTGGCAGATATCTTTCGATCATCCATTGACCTGTATGATGCAAACAAGTGAAGAAAGCAGCCAGGGTCTTGGACTGTACACAGTGTTCAGGCTGTGGGGAATACCAGCAGTCAAAAATGGACTCTGATCCATGGCAGAATGACAAGTAGTCAAAAGTATGAAGGGAGGGTTTATGATGCAGTACAACAAAATGAGAGACAGGTGGACCAAGGTGTGATTGGAAGTGGGGGAAAGACAGTGCTGTGGGGGTCAGAACTTGAATGTGAGCCCTATGGGAAGCCTCAGTGGCGGGGGGGGGGGGGGGGGGGGGGGGGAGGGGAGAGTCTCGGGGGGGGGGGGAGCAGGCAGATCTGGAGCAATGTTCACGCTCATCCTAGGTACTACTTTAGTCTTTAAAACTGGGAGTGTATTTTATTATTAAGTACTTAAAAAAAAAAAAAGAATGTCCTGCTGAATGTTGATAAGAGAGATGAAGAAAATCAAGGACTGTCCTTCAGCCCAGGTCCAAATCCATCCACATCCACATGGGCAAAGCTCCAAAACCTGCTGGAACATGATGCACACCAGGAATGTTACAAAATCCCAAAATATTTTAAATACTTTCTCTGGACATTTTGTGTATTTTGAAGTGCTATATACCCACCAAACCCACGATGTGTGATTATCTATGGAGATATAAAGCTAGTGTTTCATTTTCTCTGTGGGTGAATGAATCCATGTATTAGTTGAATAGTTCACAATTACTGTTGAACATAAAGTATTTGTTGAATCCTAGAGGCTCCTGGGTACTTTTGATTAGAGGAAATTCGTTGGAGGAGTAAGAGTAGAGGCTGAGAAGCAGGGCTGAGTTTGGTAACAAGGAAGGAGTGTTTGTATTGGAGACAGCTGTTATCCAAGGAAGGCTTTTTTGTTGTTTTGTTTTTAAGTGGGAGAAGGGCAAGGGACCTAGGCAAAAAAGAGCAAGGGGTGGAGGTGGGTGAAATGGATGACACAAGTTACTCAGGAAAGAGGTCTGGTAAGCCAGCGTCCCTTTGCCAAGCTATAGCCTGTGTCTCTAGCCCTGGAGTCTGTCCAATGTGTGTCTGTCCTTCCATGAGCCTTAGATCAAGCCAAGCTCATTGGTCAACATCCAGAAAGCCGTGGTGCCATTATGCATGACCAATCACTAAAACTGGCCACAAGAGGGCAGACATACCCTATTAGAAAAAGTTCTAATTCAGGTACCTGGGGATGGAGCCCAGTGGGAAAGCATTTGCCTACCATATTCTCCAGCACAAGGGGCAAGGGAGTTCCAGGAGCCATCTCTTATCTTAGTAACTGCACCAAAAAGTCCGCATACCCCCACTCCAGGGATGGGGCTTAGGCCTCTTGCCCTTGATGTAAAATGAGGGCAAGGTGTCCCTCATTGGACAAGTGCCAGCTCAGCCACATCCTTCCTGAGGATCTTAGAAAAGACAACAGTAATAGAGGCTGAGAGGACCACATTGGTAAATTAAGGCTGTCACCTTTCACTGCATAACCCTAGTGAGTCACTCAATCTCTGCCTTCCCTTCTATGTTCAATGTATCTTCCCAGAACTGTTGTCTGAATCCCAGTAATCACCTCATGGGGTTTTTGCAAGAATAAAGTGAGATCATGCACAGAAAAGGCTTGGCAAAGTGCCAGGCCCAGCAGCTGCAGTCAACCAACAGTAGAAGCTTCTACTGTCCCCTACTGTCTTCAATGACTTCTATGCCCAATAGCTGTGCCCTTAGGAAGCCAGTCCCTGAGACTGGAGGACCAGCCATTCACCAGGATTCTACTTAGTGGGGTTTGGATACTGTCCCTTGTAACTCTGCAGGGAGGCCCACCAGGTCATGGAAGGCAGCAAAAGAGGGTAAAGCTCTGGCTCTGCAGAGTCTCCTCTGAGTGCCTCACAGATTTTCATGTAATAGACACATGAAACAAGTTGTAAGAAAGCCAGGGCCAGAAGAGGAGGCTCATAGACTATAAACAGCAAAGAGCAAAAGCATTCGGCCTTTGGCAAAGGTTAGTTTACACATTCTGAGCTTCTTATCTTATACACACTTGTCCCTCAGCTGTGGCTCCAGCCCTGTCATCCTTCCCTGGCTGGCTCTCCTCCCTTCTCCTCTGGGAATACTTCCTAGAACCCTCCTCACAACATCTAAGCCATACTACCAACTTGGGAGTTAAAAGGGGATTGCCTCAGAACCATCATGACAAGTTGTGAATGATGGCAGTGCCAATGTCACAAACCACTGCCTAGAGACTTGCTTCAACCTCAGGCTTCTATATCTATTAGTTCCTCTACCTGGCAGGCTCTTCCTTACTTCTCCACCTGGCTTGACCTCCTGATTCCTTTAGGTTTATATTCAAACCTGGCAAGCCTTCCTGGATCAAACTGTCATTCAGCATTCCCTGCTTCCCACCTATAACACTATACATTTTCACTGTCTGTTTATTCTTTAGAATACCAGCTCCAAGAAGGAAAGGCTTTTTTTAAATTGGTTTTATTCTAGCCTATATTCTCACCTAGTATATATTTGGCAGCATTATTTGCTTAGTGATTATTTGCTAAATGAATAAATGAGTCGTACCCAAAGCTGTACCTTGAGGAAACTTCATAGATCAAGGCTTTTTTTTTTTTTTTATCTAGTAAGGACCGAAGGAAAGTAGATGAACCAAGCATTCAACTCAAGGTCTGCCTGGCTCTACAGCAGTCCCTCCCCCAAGCAGAGTCAGCTACAACACCCTAGTTCAATGACTGCTGAGTCACAATATGTAAGCGAAGTCCACAAAAGACAGCAGTAAGAAATTAACCTCTAATTAACAGCAGAAATCAAGTTAGAATTTGCAGCAACAACAGCAATAGAACTGTACAAGGAGGGGCTGGGAAGGTGGCTCAGTGGTAGAGTGCTTGCCTTGCATGCATGAGGCCCTGGGTTCGATTCCTCAGCACCACGTAAGCAAAAAGAAAAAAGCCGGAAGTGGCGCTGTGGCTCAAGAGGTAGAGAGCTAGCCTTGAGCTGAAGAGCTGAGGGACAGTGCCCAGGCCCAGAGTTCAGGCCCCATGACTGGATCCCCCCAAAAAAGAATTGTACAAGGATTACTTAAGAAAAATACACATGGTTGATTATTTTAAAAAACAATAATTTAGAAGTATTTGTTTTAATTAAAATAGCATATATAGCTATTAAAACTTCCAACTGAATTTTTTTAAAGAAAAAAATTAAAACCTCTACTTTTTCTACTTAAGGATATACAGGATCCAATTTGGACCGTCAAGGCTGACAGATTTTATATGCTTTTCCTCCTCCTTCCTCCCTGCTGCCTCCTCCTGGTGGGTGGCCTTCCTAAAGGACAGTGGCCAACTGCAGGTCACTCTTGTTCCCCAGGATCCACCCACAGCAACAAGGCTACACTTGTCAGCGTTAATGGTCAGTGCATGGGTGGGGTCAGGAGCTCACCTTGTTAGCACAGCTGAAGCCCAGCCCCAGCTCAGCCAGGACCTTCAGCACACCCAGGCTGCTGTTGCACTTGACAGCGTAAAAGGGCCGGACTCGAGGCAGGCACTTCAGAAAGCAGAAATGCTTCCTCACTACAGCACCCAGGTCAGCCACGAAGAAGGCAGCAACCTTATCCTATACAAAAGGCATATGGATGTGAGACACATACCCCCCACACACACCCAGCTCCCTCCCTATAGATGCTCCCCCCCCCTCCCCCCAGTTCAGCTCTAGCCTGTTGTCATTGAAGGGGGAGGATGTTCCTCAAGCCTCCAGGAGGATAGAAGGCAAACTCCTCAGGCTGGAATTCAAGGCTCTGTAATCTTGCACTATAGACCTTCTTTACCAACACAGACAAAACTCATACTGGATCACATTGTCACCTCTAAGCCTTCTCTGCTGGGTTTAGAGAAATCCCAATCTACCTTCAAATTTCAGCTCAAATGCTTCTTCCTCAAGCCCAAAAGGCAAGTGGTCATGAAGGTTCTCAGGACTACTGTCCCGACTGCCCCCTCTCTGTTGTGGGGCTTGAACTCAGAGCCTGAGTGTTGTCCTTGAGCCTCTTTGTGCTCAAGGCTAGTGTTCTACCACTTGAGCCATAGCACCACTTTCATTTTTTTTGAGTGGTTGATTGGAGAGGAGTCTTGTTAATTGGAGATGAATCTCACAGGGACTTTTCTGCCCAGGCTGGCTTTGAACCATGATCCTCAGATCTCAGCCTCCTGAGTAGCTAGTAGTACAGGTGTGAGCCACTGGTGCCCGTCTAACTGTTGAATTTTTTGCTTTCAAAGCATATGTGTATTAGAATAGTATAGCCATCTGTCTGGTCCAGAAAAAGGTCAGTTTGGGGAAGGCAGAAGCTGTGGCCCACAACCCTCTGGAATTTACATACAAGTGCTCATCCCACTGCCACTGTGGTCAACTGGGCATCACAGAGTGGCTGACACTGAGTGTGAATGATGAAGAGGT
The DNA here is from genome assembly GCF_019054845.1 of Dipodomys spectabilis. Lineage (NCBI taxonomy): Eukaryota > Metazoa > Chordata > Mammalia > Rodentia > Heteromyidae > Dipodomys > Dipodomys spectabilis. The sequence continues at coordinate 41,644,128 of NW_024870679.1, read as the reverse complement.
GGATGAGACCATATTATCCAACCCTCCCTGTTGCACATTAACATATTTTTACTGGTATCCACTGGTGCCAGGGGTGATGGTAAGGGACAGAGAAGACCAGAGAGAGATCTAGCTCTAATTTGGGTCTGGAGGAACATAGACGCTTAACTAATTACAAGTCCCTTCAACAAATGCTAGGTTTGCACTTAAATAAAAGGTATTAGGGGCTATGGAAAAAGAAAATATAAAACCTCCTTGGGGCAGCCAAGATGTTGCAACACAGATGGGAAGTAAGGAACACTACAAATGGGTAAAGGGGAGAGGCCAGCAGAAGGATGCTCCAGACTAAGGGAACAGCCCCAGGCAAAGGCATGTGAATTAAGGGTATCTCATCACTGGGAAACATGAATGGAGCAGGGATGAGGCTGATGGAGACTTGATGAGGCAGACTTGATCCTGAAGCAATGGGGAACTGCCAAGGAATTCTGATTTTGAGGAGGGCTATGTATAATACAGTTGGAGGGGGTGGAATGAAACTGAGGTCAGAGGGCCCTTAGGGAGACTGGAACTGGGCTATAAAGATAAGTTCTATGTGAGTTGCTTGGAGGGTTATTTAAGGAAGTGGACTTCAGAGAGCTTGGTAATACCTAGAGATGAGGTGGGAGGCGGAGAGAGAGAATACACAGATTTCTGAACTGCAAAGTTAGGGGCTGTTCATCAAGGCAGGAGACTCGATGGATTTGGGGGCAAGGTCCAAGGAAGTGGAGATAAAACTAGCCTGTCTCTTGCAAAAGCAAAGGTTGCATGCTATATAAGTGAGTGTTATAGGATGAAGGGTCCTTTTCCAGAGGATTGGACAGATGCCCATCCCCACTCCCAGCTCCTCACCGTGGTGGCCTGGGAGGCCCCCAGAGTGAGCTCCTCCAGCAGGTCTCGGGTGCTGAAGCCCTCTTCCACCATCACAAAGTCCGATTCACTCAGGTAGCCTGCCATGCCGACCAGGAGCCACTGGCTGGATGGAGCCCCGGCAGCAACTGCCGCCTCAGCCGCCTTAGAAAGTATGCAACACACTGTGGGTGGGGGAGAGGAGGCTGAGATGGAAGAACCTTTACGCGCAGGCTCACCTCCCAATCTAGGCACACCCAATCCCCTCTTCCTCCCCTCCCCAGCACACACTTGGGAGGGGAGAGGGGGGCTAGGTTCACTGGGAGGAGTGGGGATGGGTCAGGAATCTTGGATTCCGCAATGGGATTGTATGCCTCCAGGTCACGCCAGCCCGAGCTCAGCTGCCCCATCTGTAAAAGGGATGGATGGATTCGGAGCTCCTTTCCAGTTCTAAAAGTCTGGATTGGAAAGGAAAGGATTAAACAACGGAGGAAGAAACCTGAGAAACCTAGGTGTGCAAGTTTCCAGGATGCCCCCCCTGGTCCTGGCTACGCCCACCTAAAGGGGGCGCCGGTGGCCCAGCCCAGAGATTCTCAGCCGAAGAACTGGAGCTGAGAGGTTGGCGAGCCCTCTCGGCAGCGTGACTGCTCTGGGGGCCTCAGTTTCCCGCTTGTAAACGATTGGTCCTGCCGTGCTACATCATTCTAAGCGTGCACGGTGGGGGGGGGGGGGGGTGGAGGGGTCGCCACACAGCGGGTGGGGTCCGCGGGCTCCCGGGCAAGGGCTGAAAGCCGAGGTTCTATCCGGGTAACCCCTCTCGAGTGCAGGGCGAAAGTCCCGCCCCGCCCCTCCCCCGAACCCCCTTACCAAGCCCCGTCCTCCTTCGCGGGGGCCAGAGCCAGGCGCGCTGCTAGGGGGGGTCGCCGGTGACCTCGAAACTTGTGCAACACCCCGAGGAGGAGTGGCAGTTGCGGAGCCGAGGCCCCTGCTGAGAGGGGGCAAAAGGGGCCCGGACACCGGTCAGCACCGGAGCCCCGGGCGCTCGCTCCCTGGGGTTCCCCAAGCCACTCCCTGCACTCGCCTTAAAACGCATTTACACGGCTTCGGCCCATAGGTCTCCCCAGCGAGTGAACCGGATCCTCGGCGCCTCCGCTCGCTCGCTCCCCCCGCCTCCGGCCCCGCGGCCTGCGCCCCGCGCGCCCAGCAGCCACCGACCCCACGCCCCGCCTTCCGCCCGCGGCCCGCTTATATAAGCCCCGCCCCGGCCCCGCCCCTCGCCTTCAGACCCCGCCTCCGCCTGCCCCGTATCCTTGGCAACCGGGTGCCGCCAGCCCATTGGTCGATTCGGACATAAAGCATTCAGCTGTGCGGGCCAGCTCGGCAAACCTGCGCCACAGACCTCGGCGTTGACCTCTCTGTGTAGATGTCCACGCTGGGAAATCGGGAACTGCCGGGCCGTCACCGATGAGTTCCGAGCGTCTGCGCGGATGGAAACCTGCGATCCTGCATCTTGGGTCTTCTTGGGAGAGCGCGCACGACGGCCACTCTGAATCCAGGAAGGCTTTTCCGTCACGGCAGAACTCTCTTGGCCTGGTGAAGTATTTGTTCCTCCCTCGAAGACCAAGTCGGATGTCATCTTATATTGTTTTCTATCTAATAAAATCAGTTTTTTAAATTCATGCTCCAGCGCTTAGGAGTTCACATAGTCTTTTTGTGAGTTTCCAGACTCAGGACGATCCATATTCACCGTCGTTAAGTAAAATGTGTCTCCTCCAAGAGACTGACTTCCTCGGCTCAAAGCATTTCTCTTCTTCAATGCCAACAAACTCCTGTTCATCCATCACAGTCCAATATAGTGTTGCCTCCTCTCTTAAGCCTTCCGTGGCTGTTCTAGCCCCAAGAGACGACATAACTCATAGCACTTATTTCTGCCAGGACATCTCACTCATTGGAGTCTCTACTTGTAGCTAAGGTTCCCGATGTTTTCCACTTCTTGTCATGATAACACTTCTTGGCTACTCTGTAAATTCCAAAGACAGGGATGAAACTTTATCTCCTTACGGTAGTAGAGGAGCCTGGGATACCTGAAAGTGCCCCGTGTGGTGGTGACCATGTAACCCCAACACTCAAGAGGATGAGTCCGAAAGGTCATGAACTGGAGGCCACCTGGGCTACATATCAGAACCATCTCAAAAAAATAAACAAGCTGAGGCCTGTAATACTAGCTACTCAGAAGGCTGAGATTTGAGGATTGAAGTTCAAAGTCAGCCTTCAGGAAAGTCCATGAGACTGTCTCCATGAGACTCCAATTAACTACCAAAAAGCTGGAAATTGAGATGGGGCTCAAGTGGTAGAGCACTGGCTTTGAGCACAAAAGCTCCGGGACAGGACCCAGGTCCTGAGTTCAAGCCCTAGGACTGGCACACACAAAAAAAATGCATCTGAACAGCTATTCAAGAACAGTGCCAGTGGCTCACACCTGTAATGCTACTCAGGAGGCTGAGATCTGAGGATTGTGTTTTGAAGCCAGCCTGGGCAGAAAGTCCATGAGAACCTTACCTCCAATAAACCATTCAGAAAAATCTGGAAGTAATGCTGTGGCTCAGTTGATAGAATACTAGCTTTGAGCCAAAGAGGTCAGGGACAGCGCCCAGGCCCAGAGTTCAAGCCCCAGGACAAGAAAAGGAAGAAAGAAGAAAAGAAGAAGGAGGAGGAGGAGGAGGAGGAGAAGTCAAAACATTCTTGGAGGGCTGAAAAGATAGCTCAGTGGTATAGTGCTTGCCTCACATGCATGAGGCCCTGGGTGCAATTTCTCAGCACCACATAAACAGAAAAGGCCAGAAGTGGCACTGTGGTTCAAGTAGTAGAGAGCTAGCCTTGAGCTGAAGAGCTGAGGGACAGCGCCCAGGCCCAGAGACAAAAAAAAAAATTCTTGGCTCAAGTGATAGAGTACTAGCCTTGAGCTGAAGTGCTCAAGCACCCATGACCAATGACCCATGATCAATAGAAAAAAAAATTATTGGAAAAGTAGAAAGAAGGAGCCAGGGATGTGGCTCAGTGGTAGAGGAGAAGAGAGGATAAAGGATCAGGAGGGGAAGGGAGAGGAAAAAAGATGAGGGAGGAAAAAAGAGAAAAAAGGGATTTCCTCTACTATATAGCACGAAAAGAAAAGAAACTACCAGTGGTGCCAAAGCACCAGTGGTTCATGCCTCTAATCCTAGCTATATAGAGAGAATAATAGGGGCTGATATCTAGAGGATCATGATCCAAAAATGGCTTGGACAGGAAAGTCCATGAGGCTCCATCTCCAATTAACCAGCAAAATGCCAGACTAGAGGTGTATCTCAAATGGTAAAGTGCCAGTAAAGCAAACTGAGTACAAAGCCCTGAGTTCTACCCTGACATTAGAAGAAGAAATAAAACCATGACATGTGAGCAAGAAGAGACAGCAATAGAATAGAACACTATGTCATCTTTCTATCTTGGAGGGTTTTTTTGTTGGTTGGTGGTTGGTTGGTCGTAGGGCTTGAACTCTGGGCTGGGATGCTGTCCCTCAGCTCTTCAGCTCAAGGTGAGCGCTCTACCACTTGAGCCACAGTGCCACTTCCAGTTTTCTGGTGGTTAATTGGAGATAAGAGTCTCATGGACTTTCCTGCCTGGGCTGGCTTTGAACAGTGATCCTCAGATTTCAGCCTACTGAGTAGCTAGGATTACAGGAATGAGCCACTGACGCCTGGCTTTGAAGGTTTTTTAAGATGGAAAAAAATGGTTTTGTGTGTGTGTGCGTGTGTGTGTGTGTGTGTGTGTGTGTGTGTGTGTGTGTGTGTGTTAATATGAGGACTTGAACTTAGGACCTCTTGCTCTTGTTTGGCTTTTTCTGCTCAAGGCACTTAAGCCACACCTCTATTTCCAGTATTTATTGGTTAATTAGAGATAAGAGTCTCACAGACTTTTTCTGCGAAGGCTGGCTTTGAGACAGGATCCTCAGATCTGAGCCTCCTGAGTATTTGGGATAACAAGAATGGGCCACTGATGCTTGGTTATTTAAAGATTTTCATATAAATATATAGACATACTATAGCAAGCATGCAAGCATATTAGCAATTACTATTAAGCAGAGAGCACAGTGATCAGGAACAGCTTTCATCCTTTAGATGTGGATAGCTCCAACCTCAAAAAGTCCTGAGGCTGCCAGGTATGGTGACTCCCTCCTATAATACCAGCACTGAAGAAGTTGAGACAGGAGGATGCTAAGTTCCAGACCAAATTGACTACATTGCAAATCTCTGCTTCTGTCTTCTGTGACTTCAGGGCCTCCGGTCACTGATGCTCTTGGGAGTTTGCAGTACTTACTGAGTACTTTTCTATGAGTTAATCTGGTGTCTTCCCTTGAAGTCCAGCCACTACTTTGGCCTTCTGCGGTTTTCTCTTTGTCTGGTCCTTTCATTCTTTATTCTGGCCTTATGCCCTATTCCAAGGCACATCTCCTCACATCTCACATCTCATTTAGTTGACAGACCAAAATTCCTGGTCACTGCTCATTAGGTGTATAAACTCAAATCAAAACATCTTTCTTGCAGGGTTGGCGATCAGTTGTTTGGCAACATCTATGCAGCATGTTTCTCAATAAATGTTTATTTACTTCTTTGTCTACCTCTCCCTATGGAATATATGGCATAATAATTCTAAAGTGGGTATGCTGACTTTATTGTTGTTGCTGTTCATTTGAGGCAGCGTCTTGCTATATATCCCAGAATGACCTGAAACTTGAAGTCCTCTTGATTTCACCTTTTACATGCTGGGGTTATAGGCATATACCACCATATTTGGTGGTATACTGTACTGACATTTAAAAGGGGGAACTAATCTTTCCTATTGAGACAGAGACTGCCAGTCATCACACATATCCACTCTCCCTTGCTTTCCTAGTATTTTGGCCTTATAGAGGTGAGAGGAACAGAAATACACTCAGCTAAAGCCTACATCTTCCACTTCCCTTGCAGCTAGATATGGCCAATTCTATCTATGTCTTGTCTATATGAAAAGAAGTGTTCAGTAGCAGTTTGGGTTGAATTGTGTCCTATCTCCCGTTGGGGGAAAAATGGATTCTAAGGCCCAGAAATACCAAGTGATTTGCCCACAATCACCCAGCAGGTAAGTGGCAGAGCCTAAACTCAAAACAGGGTTTTGTTAACTAGGGTCCTCTTAATAGAACGCAGGATCCCAGCTCTTGGAACCTTTGAGATCTAGTTATAAGTGGGGTATCTGTCTCTAGGCAGCCTGTCTATGCAGGAACAAAGGAGACAAAGTCCAAGTTGTTAACTGAATAGGGAATTGCCTTTATGGCCCTCTCCTGGACAAATATGCTTAGATGCTAAACTCTGTAGTTAGGGATTTTTGTTTTGTTTTATGCCAATACTAGGACTTAGACTCAAGGCTTGTGTTCTGTCCCTTAGTATTTTTCACTTAAGGCTGGTGCTCTACCACTTGAGCCACAGCCCCATGTCTAGCTTTTTGGTGGTTAATTGGAGATAACAATCTCACAGTGTTCCTGTCCAGGCTGGCTTTGAACTTCAGTCCTCTGACCTCAACCTCCTGAGTAGCTAGGATTATACATGTGAGCTACTGGCAGGATTTCTTTTTATTTTCATTCTCTTGGGGGCTACAAACAAATGTGAAAAACAGGTACAACATGTGACAGTTAAGGAATTCACATACTTTCCCTCCAACTAGACCTGAGTCACTTCTTACAACTTGATAAAACACACACACACACACACACACACACACACACACACACATGCCACTCAACTGAAAATACTTTCTACCCTGCTGTCTTCAGACCATCAGAGAACCCAGTGGATGAGCCTACTAGCTGGGCCTCTGTCCTGGTCTCCAGGGTTCTTTGTCTTTGATAGACATCAGAACCACCTGGGAAGCTTGTGAAGCCACAGAGCACACACACACACACACACACACACACACACACACACACCAAGTTTCTGATTCAGTTAGCTACACACACACACACACACACACACACACACACACCAAGTTTCTGATTCAGTTAGCTCCACAGATTTGCTGATGCTCCTGGCCTGGGAACCACCACCACCACCCTTCCCAGCATAAAAGACCTTGAAGTATGGCAGCAAATAGGTCAAAGCAATGCACCTTTGGAAGAAGTCATCAGCCAAGGGTGGTGGTATACATCTGTAGTCCCAGCACTAAAGAAGATAACTACAGGAGCTACTCTGAGATTCATAGACCAGATCTCAAAGGAAGAAAGGTGGGATGGAAGAAAGAAGCAAGGAGGGAGGGAGGGAAGGAATAAAGAAAAGAAGGAGGGAAGGAGGAAAGAAAGGAAAGAGGGAGGGAAAGACCCATTAGCCTCCTGCCCCGGCCCCTCTCTGGAAGGGAGATACTTGCTATCTTTTCTCCATTTTGGTATCCAACCTATTGAATACTTTTTGTACATTTCTCCCAGAGATAAAATTTTCAATTGTTAGGAGACTCTTAGGTCTCTAAGTACAATATTAACTTGATCAATTTAACCAAAAGAAAAGACTCTGGTGATGCTGGAAGCCGTTGTTATAACTGAACAGTAGTGACTCCCTGGGGTTCTGCATAAAAGCTTCTTTTATTTTTGTGTGCTTTGAGAATTCCGAAACTACAAATTAAGCCATCTTACTTCTTTGCTTCCCTTCCTAAGCCATAAATATAACTTATAGGCTTCCCTTTTCATTGCCTTTGTTGTAAAGAATTTTTTTTCTTGAACAGATATGTTTGTACCCATTTTATGGGAAACAACTAAGCATGTGAAATGAAATCACCCTCCACTCTTATGATTTCTTGGTAACTTTCCAAGATTAAAGTTCAGGTTTTGTCTCAATAGCACAAAGGTATTCAGAGCAAGATTTGCTTCGGGAGCTTTTCTTTTTTTGGCGGGGTGGGCTGTGGCATGGGGGGGGGGGGGAGGTGCTGGGCTCTTTCTCTCAGCTCTTCAGCTCAAGGCTAGCACTCTACCACTTGAGCCACAGCGCCACTTCTGGCTTTTTTCTTTTTTGCTTATGTGGTGCTGAGGAATCAAACCCAGGGCCTCATGCATGCAAGGCAAGCGCTCTACCACTGAGCCACCTTCCCAGCCCTGCTTTGGGAGCTTTTCAAAGTCACATCTGCCCAGTTCACTGTGTATATACCCCCAAGCAAGCACCAGCATCAGGATTGCTCACAGTCACATCTACCAAGACAGCAACCACATCTCCTGCTTTAGCAACACACAGCACCAAAAGCCACAAAGCCAGAAGACTAAGAACAAGCTGAGGTCATGATGTTGGGGTCTTGGACTGAAGGTTCTAAATAAATTGGACTTGGATTGTAACCTTCCTGGGGCTCTGGAGGCTGAGGCTAAGAAGCCATAATGTGACATCAACTTCCAGAAAGTGGCCTTTACAGGAATGACCAGAAGTTTCCATGTTTGGAGCAGCAGAGAACAGCCCTCACCAGACGCTAAGTCTGACAGTTCCTTGACACTGGGCTTCCTAGTTCCAGAAGTATTAGCAGTGAATTTTTGTTGTTTATAAATTAACTAGTCTATCTGGGTTCTGGTGACTCAATCTGTAATCCTCAGCTACTCATGAGGCTGAGATCTGAGGATCACAGTTCAAAGCCAGCCCAGGCAGGACAGTCCGTGAGACTCTTATCTCCAATTCACCACCAGAGACCAGAAGTAGAGCTATATAGCTCAAAGTAATAGAGTGCTAGCCTTAAGCAGAAAAGCTCATAGCTCATAGCGTATAGGCTCTGAGTTCAAGTGCCATGACTGACAAAAAACTAACTAATTAGCCCAAGATATAGTCATCAAAATGGACTAAGTCACTGATCCAATTGGGGATATACAGGTTTCCATTGTTACTGCCTGTCATTTGCATTGGCTTGGGTGGGCTTTTGTTCCTTATAATCTGTCCTTGCTCAACTCTAGCTCAGGGTACAGCCTGGACAAAAGCACTTGACAGGATTGTTGTAACTATGACCTGGCACATCCCTAGCATCTAGAAATAATGTATCCAAAATCCTACTCATCACCTCTTTCCAGATTGATTCCTTTCTCATTTCTGAACTCATTCCCAAACTAAACTCCTTCACATCCATTCTGATACCTTTTCTTCCATTCCACTCCTTTCCACTTCTTGAATAGTTTTTACACATGCTTCCATTAGCTAGTGCTTTGCAAGAAATTACTCCAAATCTCAGTGGCTTAAAAAAAATCACTCATAATTTCTTTTTTTTTCATTTTCTCCACTTAATTCTTTTTTTTAGGGATTTATATATTTTATTTAAGTTGGTTTTTTTTTGGGGTCCAGTCGTGGGGCCTGAACTCTGGGCCTGGGTGCTGTCCCTCAGCTCTTCAGCTCAAGGCTAGCACTCTACCACTTGAGCCACAGCGCCACTTCTGGCTTTTTTCTTTTTGCTTATGTGGTGCTGAGGAATCCAACCCAGGGCCTCAGGCATGCAAAGCAAGCGCTCTACCACTGAGCCACCTTCCCAGCCTTTATTTAAGTTGTATATATATATATTTTTAATTGTGAGAATACCGTACAGAGGAGTTACAATTACATGGGCAAGATAACGAGTACATTTCTTATCAAGCATTGTTGCCTCCTCATTGTTTCCCCTTCCCATCCCTTCCCATACTCCTCCCTTCCCCACATCCGGTCCTCCCCTCACCCCCCCACCAAAGTTGTTAAGTTCGTTTTTTTGATATAACGACTTGTACATCTCATTGTTGCAATGGGTCCACCTGTATCCCTAGTTAAATAATTTGTTTTATTCCCTTCCCCACCACAAATTATACCAACATCAAATACAGTGAAAGTATGGGTTATACTGTGGGGGAGGGACATACAACATAGAAACCATCTTATCAATATGATAAAAAAAATTGCATGAAAAGAAAAAAAACAAAAAAAATTTGAATACTTATCTTGGGGTTCATTCCACTAACATCAACTCATAATTTCTATTATTGCTTACAATACAAATAGTTTGATCAGTCCCTGTTAAGCTGGTATTTTGAGGGTTTGTTTTTGTTTTTGTTTTTTTGCTGATCTCATTTAGGGTCTGCTATGGTTTAAATATTTGCATCCCTCCAAAATTTGTATGTTTGAACTTATATCCCACTTAGATGGCATTCAAAAGTAGGCCTTCGGAAGTAATTAAGCCCTTTCCTTTAGGGCCTATGAATGGTATTAATGCCCTTAGATAAAGAGGCTTCAGAGAATGTCCTTTCCTTTTGTTCCTGTCACTGTGCAAGGATATCTAGATGGCACTGTTTATGAGGATTGTGCCCTCACTAGATATCAAACCTGCTGGTGCCTTGATCTTGCACTTCCCATCCTCCAGAACTGCAAAAGTTTGTCCATGGGTTTAGGAATTTACCTAGCCTCAGGAACTTTGTGGTAACATATAAACTGACTAAGACATTCTCCTGTATGATAGTAATCTGATGTCAGCTGGGACTAGAGTCATCTAGAAGCTCATTGGGGACACTGGTGTAACTGGGCCTCTCTGTCACTCCTTGAAAGTCAAAGCTTCCACCTGGCCTTACAGCAGAGGAGCTGGCCTTTGTCTACAGTGGAACAGAGCTCCTGAGAGGTGAAGAGAAAATACTAAGTCATATTCTCTTCTTCTTCTTCTTCTCCTTCTTCTCCTTCTTCTCCTTCTTCTTCTTCTCCTTCTTCTGCTTTGGTGGGGGGTTGGTCAAGGGGGTTGAACTCTGGGCTTGGGCGCTGTCCCTCAGCTCTTCAGCTCAAGGTTAGTGCTCTACCACTTGAGCCACAGCACCACTTCTGGTTTTCTGGTGGTTAATTGGAAATAAGAATATCATGGACTTGGGCTGGGAAGGCAGCTCAGTGGTAGAGTGCTTGCCTTGCATGCATGAGGCCCAGGGTTCAATTCCTTAGCACCACATAAGCAAAAAGAAAAAAGCCGGAAGTGGTGCTATGGCTCACATGGCAGAGCGCTAGCCTTGAGCTGAAGAGCTGAGGGATAGCACCCAGGCCCAGAGTTCAGGCCCCACGACCGGACTCCCAAAAAAAATAAAACTCGGTCATGACTGCCCATTATTCTTGGAACAAAGTCTCAGATCCTTATATCCTCCATCTGGGACTCAGTTCTAGAGCCATCTATGCCCATCTCCTCACTCTCCCCACAGTCATTTTTCCAGCTTTCCTTCAGCTCCATGAACCAGCCCTCGTTGGAGTTGGCTTCTCCTTCAGGCGGACTCTTGGCACCATCTCTTATCTCTTATTCTTTGGCCCCAACCATTGATATGGCCATCTCTAACTGGCTACATCTGGATCTTCAGTTGTCCCCTCCACCAGCTTAGGTTGGTATGACCCCCCCACACTTACTTTGAGCAAAAAGTGAAAAATGTAAATTCCCCAAAGGAAGAATGGGAGGTCTGTTATCTAAAGAAGGAGGGTACATTCTAGGCAAGGAAAGTAACAACAGTGAATCCCCTTTCTTTGCTTTGCTAACATCCAAGCTCTCTTTCATGTTAGAATCTTTGCACAATTCCTTCCTCTGCCTAGAGTGCATTTGTTGAAAAAATAGGTAAGCAGCCATCCAAGACCTTCTCTACAGTTGGAAGATCCACTTCTAAGATCCATTCACATGGCCATTGGCAAGGTACCTCAAAGGAGAGACCTTACAATATGGCAGCTGGCTCTCCCCAAAACAAATGATCTGAGAAGCAAGAGCCAAAAGTCACACTAGCTCTTACAGTCTTTTCTCCATCGCTATAGCAAAATACCCGAGGCTGGATGCTTTTTAAAGAAAAGAGATTTGTTTAGTTCACAGTTTGGAAACTAAAAGTCCACATCAAGCAGCCCAACTTATTGGCCTCTGATGAGAGTCTTGTGGAGGGCAGCACCACAGTAGCAGAAGTATGTATGTGTGGAAGGAAGACAACAAAGGACAAGACAGGAAACCAGAGGGATTCAGGCTTCAGGGTTTGCTCTCTTTATAACAACTCCTTCTTAGTAGAATTAACTTACTCGAGCATTAATCCCTTCTGGGAGTGGTGCTCTCATGACCTAATTACTTTCCCCTAGGTTTTCATATCTCAATATATACTGAGGATCAAGTTTTCAGCACATAAACCTCTGAGAAACACAATAAGACCATCCCCAAGCCACAGCACATATTACTTCCACCATGCTCCACTGGTCAGATAGACCGACATAATCCAACGTGGGCAAAAACTCCATGTAGCATGAATACCAGGAAAGCAGCGTCAAAGGGAGACATTTTGGAGACCACTTATTACGAGCAGAGACAAGTCATGTCTCCTGTGGCAAATTTCTGACTCAAACTCTATGAGTATGATAAAAATGGTGATGATGTTATGCTACCAAGGTTAGGGTAACATGTTACCCAGTTGAAGATAACTGGGACGAAGCCAAATGAATTAGTCATCTGCCTTGAAATGCCACCAGGGGGTGTCTGACTTCTCATTCCTTGATGCCTGTTGAGTGGCTTACTATACTTCCTTGCCAACCTGCCCTCGTGCTACTGAAAATAAGGGAAAGGATGGACACCGGAGAAAGAAAGCCAAGGATGTTACCAGAATATAATAGGTCAAGGGATCAAGTGGTCCACAAGCCCCAGAGTTAGGGCTGTAGAAATTAGCTATGAAGCCCTGCTGCAGGAAAAATTCAGAAGCCAGCGGCAAAGAAGAGCCGCTTGGTATCCATCACGTCATCACCTTTCTACCCTCCCCCACATGTGAACTGTGTCTATAGACAATGTGCAGAGCAGCTATGATAACCAAGGGGGTACAGCCATCTTGAAAGCTCGTTTATTCACTCACTCATAAGCACTTGCTGTATGTTAAGAATTGTGCCTGAAGCTGGGTGCCGGTGGCTCACGCCTGTAATCCTAGCTACTCAGGAGGCTGAGATCTGAGGATCTCGGTTCAAAGTCAGCCCTGGCAAGAAAGTCTGTGAGACTCTTATCTGCAATAAACCACTAGAAAACCGGAAATGGCACTGTGGCTCAAGTGGTAGAGCACTCGCCTTGAGCTGAAGAGCGCAGGGACAGCACCCAAGCCCAGAATTCAAACCCCACGACCGACAAAAAAAAAAAAAGAATTGTGCCTGACACTGATCCTAAAATTTTGTGATGAGCAAAAGAGGTTCAGTCCCTGTCTTCATGGGCTTATGATCTACCAGAGAAGGAAGACATTAGGTGACTAATTACTCAAGTACATTTATAGTTTCAGGCTCTGATAAGCAAGTTAATTAGACTAAACACCAAGTCTAACCACTTGACCACCATGCCCTGTGCATTCAATTTCTAGATATACCCCCTAAATCTTCTGCCATTTCTCTAATGCAGATAGTTCTGCTTTTATTAAGGCCTCAATGTCTCTTATTTGCACTGTTTTCTTGGCTCTGATATCTTACCATCTACCCCATTTTTCTTTCTTCCCCCCCAAAAAATCATTCCAAAAAGCAGCTATGCACTGGTGGCTACCTACTTGTGGGGCTCAGATCTGAGGATCATAGTTTGAAGCCAGCCTGTGCAGGAAAGTCCACGAGACTCTTATCTCTAATTAACCAGCATAAAGCCTGAGTTTAAGCCTTAGTACACACACACACACACACACACACACACACACACACACGTAGTCCCTATCTGTCTTCTCTCTCTCTCTCTCTCTCTCTCTCTCTCTCTCTCTCTCTCTCTCTCGTCAGTTATGGGGCTTGAACTCAGGGCCTGAGCATTGTCCTTGAGCCTCTTTGTGCTCAAGGCTAGTGCTCTACCACTTGAGCCACAGTGCCACTCCGGTTTTTGAATAGTTAATTGGAGATAAGAGTCTCACGGGCACTTTTATGCCCTGGTTGGCTTCGAACTGTAATCCTCAGATCTCTGACTCCTCAGTAGCTAGGATTACAGTTATGAGCCACTGGCACCCAGCTTTAGTCTCCCTCTTTATACTCATGCGTTCAGGTCATGCCAAACACCTTGTGTTCATCTAATGAGCTAAACTGATTCATGCCTTCAGGCTCTTGCTTATGCTGGTTCCCTCTGCCCGAAATGCCCTTCCCAGTCTTTTCTGCCTCCTTCCTTCTTATCCTTTAGGACTCAGTTCTGGGACAATGTCCTCTAAAAGATGTATCCCATAATTCCACCTTCATCCCACTTTACCTTAGGTCACTTGCCCCTGCTAAATGTTCCCACGGGAATTTGCACCTACTTCTCATATCTGTTAGACCTTAACTCAAGAGGATAAGGATGGCCCTGTCTTGTTTATACTAAATGCCCAGTCACTAGCATAGCAGGACAGCCCAGTAAGTAAGCATTCGTGGAAGAATGGATGACGGATAGATGGATGAACCAACAGTTCTCATTTGTTAGCATGTCTTAGCACCCCTGCTCACTTAACTTGCCTGTCACTCAGAGTCCACAGAATTCTGACCACCAGACATTGTAGGTGTTCAGTAAGTTCAAATATTTCTGATCCCAGTGCTCTCTGCTCTGAACTGTCATTTTCCAGTAAAACTTCTAGCTCATTCCATAAGAATTTTCTCACAGGATGTGTCTAATGTGTAACATTTCCAATTGATTGTATACTTGTTGTGATATGGATTCTGTGCTTGGAAAAACTTCAGTCAGACTTCCGAATCTTTTACCAGGCCCATCTGTGTGTGTGTGTGTGTGTGCACGCGTGCGCGCGCGCACATGTGCCTGTGCATATGTGCACATGCCAGTACTGGGACTTGAACTCAGGGTCTGGTCTCTGTCCCTTAGTTTTTTGTGACTCTCTGCCACTTGAACCACAGCTTCACCATTAAGAGTCTTCACCTAACCATGGACTTTACTGCTAGGGCTGGTTTTGAACCAGGATTCTCAGATCTCAGACTCCTAAGTAGCTAAGATTACAGATAGAAGGTGCCAGCACCCACCTGTTTGCTTTACTTTCTTCTAAAAACCAAGTTTAGCAAAGAATCCAGTGCTGGTGGCTCATGCCTATAATCCTCGCTACTCAGGAGGCTGAGAATTGTGGTTCAAAACCAACCTGGGCAAGGAAAGTCCATGAGACTCTTATTTCCAATAACCACCAGAAAACCGAAAGTGGTGCAGTGGCTCAAGAGGTAGAGCGCTAGCCTTGAGCTGAAGAGCTGAGGGACAGTGCCCAGAGTTCAAGCACCATGACAAAAAAAAAAAAATCCAGCTAAATCAGCTCAGAAAAAAAACTCTCCATCCTGGATATTGGATCGTTCTTGGTATTTGCTCAGTTCCTTGTGCTCAACTATCTTCCAGGAGATGTCTGATCACCTTGGCCTGCCTTCAGCAAAAATCCCGTTCAATGGGTTCAGTCATAATATTCTTTTGTCAGACTATGTTTCCTCTGCTCCCTATAAATTTCCACCTGGCCCTTCTGCATTCAGAAGTTACCCTACTGTGTCTTCCCTGTTGCAAGACTCTTTAACAGTGGTCCTACTTTACCTATAATGGTCTCCAGCAAATTTGCCTTACTCTGCTTTAACAAGTTTCCTTGGATTTTTTTTTCTTTAACAATTGCTTTTAATACCATAAGCTGTTTTGTGCTTGTTTGTTTTTTGGAAAGCTGGCAGCTTTTATGAAAATCAGTACTAGGCCATAGTGACCACAAAACAGTAGTAGAAAGGCTTACTTTATTCAGTAGAAAGGCTGGCTTAGTTCTTTAGAAAGCTATTCTACTGCTGTGGTTTGAATGGCAAAGGGACAGGAAGTATATTACAGTGGGAGGAGTTGGTTTGTGCAGCTCAAAAGTCCCTAGGACTCAAAATCTTCAGTGACCAAGGTAAGTAGATCTTGCCCACCTGCTAAGACCAACCCCTCCAGCCTCTTTGTTTTGACTCCAATGAGGGGCAGATCAGTCAGGATGGGCTAGTTTTTGCAATAAGAAATAACTGGAGCTGGGCACTGGTGGCTTATGCCTACAATCTTAGCTACTCAGGAAACTGAGATCTGAGGATCACAGTTCAAAGCCTGTAAGACTCTTATCTCCAATTAACCCCCAGAAACCTGAAGTGGCCAAAGAGATAGAAAGCTAGCCTTGAGAGACAAAGCTCAGGGATAGTGCCCAGGCCCTGAGTTCAAGCTTCATGGTGTGAAGAAAGAAAGAGAGAAAGAAAGAAAGAAAGAAAGAAAGAAAGAAAGAAAGAAAGAAAGAAAGAAAGAAAGAAAGAAAGAAAGAAAGAAAGAAAGAAAGAAAGAAAGAAAGAAAGAGAGAGGAAGGAGGGAGGGAGGGAAGGAGGGAGGGAAGGAGGGAGGGAAGGAGGGAGGGAGGGAAGGAGGGACGAAGGAAGGAAGGAAGGAAGGAAGGAAAGAAGGAAGGAAGGAGAAAGGAAGAAAAAGAAGACCTATGCTAATGGAGATTCTATCTTACCACAGGTTTCCTTGACCTCAGAGGAAGGGGAAAGGGAATGTAGAAATCCTGCCTAGGTCCTCAAAAGTAACATCATGAAGCCACATATCTATGACTTCAGCTCCTCTATCATTGGGCAAAGCAAGTCATGTGCCCCTATCCAAATTCAATAGGACATGTGTACAATATCAGGGGGAGAAAAAGAAAATTTTATGGAAGGTGGTAGTCTACCACAAAAAAAAAGTGGGGGAGATTTCACTAGCTGTGTGACTCCAAGCAAGCCAGTTAATCATGCTGCGCCTGTGTCCCTGAGAATAAAGTAGGAACAGTAGTTCTACTTTAGCAAGGGTATAGTGATGACTCAGTGAGACTGGATGTAATGGGTTGCATAAGGGCCTAGCCCAAATACTTGCTCAATAAATGGTAACTTTCTAAAATTAAATTATAAAGAACTTAAATTGCACAAGATAAGGGTAACACGGAAGCCTGTGGCCATTTTTGAAACTGAAACTACTCCCCATTAGAGATCATGGACAAACTTATTGGTGATAATTCCAGAGGGCTTTTCTCAGTTCTCATCTTTTCTCCTCCAAGAAGGTGGATCATGGTTATTTGGTGGTACTAAGGTTTGAACTGGGCTTTGTACTTGCTAGGTAGGTGCTCTACACCTGAGCTACATCTCCAACGACGTTTTCGCTGGTTATTTTTGAGATTTCTGCTCAGCATGCACCTAGACTTTGATCCACTCATTGCTGACAGATACTACGTCAATTTTTTTCTCCATTGAGATGGGAATCTTTCAGACTTATCTGTTTCCAGGCTGACCTGGAAACATGATCCTCCCAATCTCAGCTTCCCACACAGTTAAGGATGACAGATACACATCATTGTGTCTAGCTATGGATTGAATGAGTCTCACAAGCTGGGCTTGAAGTGTGATCCTCCTATTCCCAGCCTCCCAAATAACTAGGATCACAGGCCTGAGCCACTTAGTATCTGAGTTAAATGTTGTTTTTATTTCTCCATATTCATTCCCTCAATGAAGAAGAAGTATATCCCTGGTCCCACCAATGGCAGCTTGTCCATGAGACTTCTCTGACAAGTAAACTGTGAGCACATGTGATCTGTGGGCATATGTGGGTACTTCCATAACCTAGGCCACTTCTGGGCAGAGGCGTTAAGAAGCAATGTGTGCTACTCATTGTCCTTTTCTAGTACAGTGCTGGTAAATATCTAACAACTAGCTCTTTAAAGGGAAATTTATTTACTGGCTTCCATAGCTTTAATGTTCCTACTATGACTGATTTAAGCTGCTACTGAGTGTGAGGTTGAGAAGAAGTGCACACTATCAGCTCTCCTTTAATGCAAGCCAACTCCAATAACCATGTGTCTTATGCTCTCCCCTAAGAACAGCATTGTTCCAGATAGGATTAGAAGCTGTTCCATAAACCTGTATCCCTAATATTCAATAGGGTCATGATCCATAGCTGACATGGAACCTTTCTATCTGTAAGCTGGGCTTTGGGATTGTCACTGCAGCGCAATTTAAATGAAGCTAACTAACATATGTGCTAAAAACTCTTTGTGTTTGATAACACTCTTTCCTCACCCTTTAAATCAACAAACAAACTATCAGCATCTGCTTCATAGAAGAGAGAATATAACAGAATGGATATAGTGCAGGCTACAGAGGCAGATCACTTGAATGTATAGCCTAGCTCTGCCACAATACTGCTAGCCATAATCTTCTGCAAGACACTGAACCTCAGCACCTACTTCATCTATTTGTCATGAGGATTGCATGATTTAACACATAGAAGATTCTTAGCACCCTGTATCAAATGACAAGCTTTTACTATTATTACTAGCTGTCAGACCCCAGGCTGAGAGCATGAGAGCCAGTCAGTCTTTCTGTCTTCTCAGGAGTTCATCCACCATTTGAAGCATGAGATGGAAGAAAGAGCAAAAATCATGACACAATAAATCACAACAACTGCAAGAACAGAAGGTGAATCAGAGCATCAGGACAGCTAGCTTGGAACATATGTCTATAAACCAAGGGCCCAGGAAGCCTTCACAGAGAATGAAATATTTAAACCAGATAATGTGTGTGTGTGTGTGTGTGTGTGTGTGTGTGTGTGTGTGTGTGTGTGTGTGTGTGCATGCGTGCTGGTCCCAGGACTTAAACTCAGAACCTGGGGACTGTCTCAGAGCTTTTGTGCTCAAGGCTAGCACTCTACTACTTAAGCCACAGATCCATGCCCAGCTTTTTGGTGATTAATTGGAAATAAGAGTCTCAGCCTTGGCCAGCACTGGTGGCTCATGCCTGTAATCCTAACTACTCATGAAGGTGAGATATGAGGATCTCGGTTTGAAGCCAGCTCAGGCAGAAAAGTCCCCGTGAGACTCTTATCTCCAATAAACCATGGAAAAACTGAAAGTGGAGCTCATTAGCCTTGAGCAGCATCTGCATCAGGAACAGTGCCCAGGCTCTGAGTCCAAGCCTCACAAATCCTCTCTCCCCTTCCCTCCAAAAAAAAAAAAAAAAGAGGGTTTCAACCTTGACTTTCCTGCTGGGATTGGCTTTGAACTGTAATCCTCAGATCTACGCTGAGTAGCTAGGATTACAGGTGTGAGCCACCAGTGCTTGACTTTATACCAGATTTTAATAGTAAGAGTTTTCCAGATGAAAAAGAGTAGTTGAATGAAATGTCATGTTTTCCTCTTAACTCTCTAATAATTCCCTGACTCTTTGTCAAGCTACCTCTTTTTTCTTAATTGTTGATTTCCTCAGAGTTTGGTTTCCATCCCCTTTCTCTTCTCTATACCCTCTTTCTTCCAGGACAAACTCATCTAGGTAGTAATAGTTAACATTTACTATTATTTACCATAAGTAAGGTGCTGTGCTAACTAATTATTTCTGTTATTTAATGTTGTGTCACAGCACTCACTATCATTCTGTAAGGTAGGGATTACCAACCTGATTCTGTAAAGAGAAGCTGAGGCCCAGAGAAGTCAGATGACTTACAATGTCTAGTAAAGTGTTTACAGTAGCAAATACCTGGATAGTTGAATAAAATATGGCTTAAAAATTAGAGGTTGTTTTCCTTCTGTCACCAGGTTGTTTAATTCAACAATTCAAGGGTATCCTTGGTCAGCTTCTTTTTGAGTCCTTTATGGTTCCAAGATAGCTAGAGCTTCAGACATGGCATCTTCTCTCAGCATCTAAAAGCAGGCATGAAGTTTCTCCTTCCAGCTCTTTGCTTTGTTTTGCTAGTCCTAGGGCTTGAACTCTGGGCCTGGGTATTGTCTCTGAGGTTTTTTTGCTCAAGGATAGTGCTCTACCATTTGAGCCACAGCTCCACCTCCAGCTTTTTGTAGTTAACTGGAGATAAAAACTCTTGGTGGCCTTGGGCTGGGAAGGTGGCTCAGTGGTAGAGCGCTTGCCTTGCATGCATGAGGCCCTGGGTTCGATTCCTCAGCACCACATAAGCAAAAAGAAAAAAAGCCGGAAGTGGTGCTGTGGCTCAAGTGGTAGAGCGCTAGCCTGAGCTGAAGAGCTGAGGGACAGCACCCAGGCCCAGAGTTCAGGCCCCACGACCGGACCCAAAAAAAAACACAAAACAACAACAACAAAAAAAAAAACTCTTGTGGCCTTTCCTACCCAGGCTGACTTTGAACTGCAATCCTTGGGTCTCAGCTTCCTGAGTAGCTAGGATTATAGATGTGAATCACCAATGCCATGTTTTCTTTTTCTTTTTACTGGAAAGCAAAGTCTTCCCCCAAAAGGCTCCTGGAGAAACTCTGTGGGACCCTACTTCCCCTTTCTTATTTTGCTGCCCTTACCCTCTCTTGTTGTAACTCCAGCTAGACTATCCTGGCTCTGAACCATTCAGGATTTTTGGTGGCCAACCTAAGTAGTGGGGGAAAAAATCTTTTGAACTATGTAAGATTCTCACCAATCTCAAAACCAAGTAGGAAACAACAGCAATTAGTCAGACATAGCACAGACAGAATCTGGCTGGACAACCACTAGGGGCCATTGGATACCCACTGTTGTTGGCCTTCCACCCCCTCCAAGATCAGACCTGTCCCTTCCATCTCTCTCCTTTCAAAGGGCAAAGTCCTGGGCAGAAACACCCAGCTGCTGCACTTAGTCATGTTTGCTCCCCTGTGGTCAGGTAGCAGTCAAGACTCGCTCTTCCTACCTCTGTAGAGGGAAACAGGCTGCTTTCTGCTGAGCCCCTTGCAGAAAGAGAATTTACACAGGAAAGGGGTTCCTCTGCTGAGTCCTGACGTTCACCTCAGCTGTCCTCAGGCTCCATTGTCTTAGGCCTTTGCACACACTGTTCCCTTTGGAACCTGCTTCTCAACCTCATCCCGAAAGTTTCTTCTCACTTGGATGAAATTCCACTTCAAATCTGAGACAGACGTGTCTCTACTGTGTTCTCTCTATAGCCTGTACATCTCCCATCCTTGGCTTTTGTTGTTGTTGTTGTGGTGGTGGTGGTGGTGGTGGTGTGTGTCTGTGTGGTGTGGTACTAGAACTAGAACTCAGGACCTAGGCACTGTCCCTTAGCTTTTTCACTCAAGGCTGGCACTTTGTCACTTGAGCCACAGCTCGACTTCCAGCTTTTTGGTATTGAATTGTAGATAAGAGTCTCATACAAACTCTCCAGCCCAGGCTGGCTTTGGATCGGAATCCTCAGATCTCAGCCTCCTGAGTAGCTAGGATTATAGGTGTGAGCCACCAGCACTCAGCCATCCTGTCTTATTTGTGTATTTCCTCACAAGACTGCAAGAGTGGACATCCCACCATACCTAGCACTGGATCCTAAGCAGCAAACACAATACTGGGTACATATGAAGAACCTACTATGTGTATTTTAAATTAGTTCAAGAATGAGAGATGAATATTCCATTAATATTGGTGGTTCCATTACCACCATCGTCTAAGTCACTTGGCTCCATACTCGGGCATTCTTTATCCCCATCTGGTCTGGACTCAAGTCCCATTAATTCAGCCTCCATGGTTTGGACCTTTGCACTAGATCACTTCAGAGTGTACCTTGCTTCTAACCAATAGTTCTCTGCTTATTTTGAAAACTATTATCATTTGCTTTTAGAGAACTATGTCTCTCATTTCCTGTAGGCTTGAGGAAAATGTTTATATAAAAAGAAATTTTATTTTATGAGTAGTAAAAAAATAAATATATATCTTTTAGCTGGGGCTCAGATACTCATGCCTGTAATCCTAGCTACTCAGGAAGCTGAGATCTAAGGATAGCCGTTCAAAGCCAGCCCCAGGCAGGAAAGTCCATAGGACTCTTATCTCCAACAAACCATTCAGAAAACTGGAAGTGGCACTGTGACTCAAGTGGTAGAACACGAGCCTTGAGCTGAAGAGTTGAAGGACAGTGTCCAGGCACAGAGTTCAAGCCCTATGACCAACAAAAAAGCAAACAAAAAATCTTTTGGGGTTGGAGGTATGGCTCAGTTGGGAGAGTGCTAGCCAATGAGCCAAAGTGGTAGATCTCAGACCTAAAAAAAAAAAAAAAAGAAAGAAAAAAATTATCTTTTGTTTTAGGGAGTGGTCTTACCAAAGTTAAGAACCAAATGAGGCAAAAGCCACAGAAATAAAGTAGAGGGAGATTAGAATGTCTTCTTTATTCCTGACAGCTGTTTGAGATGTACGCTCACTGGTAAATATGTGCGCTGAAATTACACCTCTCCACTCAGTCCTAGGTAGTACTAGAAAATCATAGCCTAGCTGGGCTCAGTGGGGCATGACTACACATCCAGCTACTCACGAAACTGAAGCAAGAGGATTGGTTCATCCCAGGAGTTCTAGGATAGCTTAGGCAACAAAACAAGACCCTGACTCAAAATAAATAAATAAAACCACAACAACCCTCCCTCCCCCCCCCCCAAGCAGGAAGTGGCACTGTGGATCAAAGTGGTAGAGGGCTAGCCTTGAGCAAAAATGGAGCTCTGGGACAGCATCCAGACCCTGGGTTCAAGCCCCACAACCAACAAAAAGAAAAGAAAACCCCCAAACATAGTGGAAAAAGCATGTATCTTTTGGGGTTGGAGGTGTGGCTCAGTTGGGGGAACGCTAGCCAATGAGCCAAAATGTTAGATACCTGTTGAGGCAAACTTATGATGTTACAATGTTAAATATCAGAAGACCAAGTGGATTTCTATGGATAAATCCCAGGGATCAGCGGGGGTCAGCAGGGCCATATTCCTTCCAACAGAGAATCTATTATCTTCCTTCCCCAGCTTCAATGGTTGTCATCATTCCTTGACTTACGCTTGCTAGGCAGGCATTCTATCACTTAAACCACTATGGCCCCAGCCCTCCTTTGCTTTATTTTTCAGATAGAGTCTTGCACTTTTTACCTGAGGCTGACCTTGGATGGTAATTTTCCTCTCTAGACTTCTTGCTGTAGCTAGGAATACAGGAGTGAATCATACCGCCGTTTTTTTCTTCTTCTTCAGGTACTGGGACTTGAACTCAGGGCCTGGATTCTGTCCCTTAGCTTTTTTGTCCGAGACTAGTGCTCTACCACTTGAGCCATGTCTCCACTTCCAGCTTGATGCTGGTTAATAAGAGATAAGAGTCTCATGGACTTTCCTGCCCAGGCTGGCCTCAAACTTCAATCCTCAAATCTCAGCACAAGCCACTGACACCTAGCTCAGAAACACTCTTAACTGGTCTTTTTTTTTTTTTTTTTGTGCCAGTCATGGGGCTTGAACTGTAGGCCTGGGCTCTGTCCCTCAGCTCTTCAGCTCCAGACTAGCACTCTACCACTGGAGCCACAGCATCACTTCTGGTTTTCTGAGCAGTTGATTGGAGATAAGAGCCTCATGGACTTTCCTCCAGGCTGGCTTTGAATTGTGATCCTCAGATCTCAGCCTCCTGAGTAGCTAGGATTACAGGCGTGAGCCACCGCACCTGGCTTAACTGATCTTACACTGACTTCTTTCCCTCCTCTCCAGTCTGGTCCTGCAAATGATCTTTAAATAATGCAAATTTGGGGCTGGGAAGATGGCTCAGTGGTAGAGTGCTTGCCTTGCCTGCATGAGGCCCTGAGTTCGATTCCTCAGCCCCACATAAACAGAAAAAGTGGAAGTGGCACTGTGGCTCAAGTGGTAGAACACTAGCCTTGAGCTGAAGAGCTGAGGGACAGCACCCAGACCCAGAGGTCAAGCCCCATGACAGACAAAAAAATTAATAAAATAATGCAATCCAGGGGGCCGGTGGCTCACGCCTGTAATCCTAGCTACTCAGGAGGCTGAGATCTGAGGATTACGGTTCAATGCCAGTCCAGCAGGAAAGTTGTGAGACTCCTATCTCCAATAAACCACTAGAAAACCAGAAGTGGTGCTGTGGCTCAAGTGGTAGAGCACTGGCCTTGAGCTGAAGAGTGCAGGGACAGTGCCTAGGCCCAGAGTTCAAGCCCCATGACCAACAAATAAAATAAAATAATGCAAGTTTGGTCATTATTTTGCTGCCTCAGAAACTTCCCAATTTCCCAAGCCAAGTGAATAAAACCCATAGCACATCTGCTTTCTTCTGTTCCTGGAGGTTCTGTCAGCCTGAACTGTCTCCTACTCAAAGGTACTTTTTTTTCAAGGTATTTTTGTTTCATACCTGATGAACTCCAGATGGACTGTGAGCTCCACGTCTGTTACCTGACAGTGCTAGGTGCCAGCTTGCCAGACCAGAGCTCAAATCTCTGCTCAGCCACAGCTAGTCATGTGACCTCAGGCAAGGTGCAATACTTAACCTTTCTGTATGTCAGCTTCCTCTGTTTAAAAAAATAATAATAATGCAGATAAGTCAGGCACCCATGGCTCTCACCTGTTAGCTACTTAGGAGGTTGAGATCTGATGATCATGGTTTGAAGCCAACCTGGACAACAAATCAGAGAGACTCATCACCAGTTAACCATCAAAAAGCCGGAGGTAGAGCTGGTATTCAAGTGGCAGAGCCCCAGCCTGAAGCTAAAAAAGCTAAGGAAGAGCATCCAGGCCCTGAGTCCAAGCAACACTAACGGCACACACACATTTTTGTTGTTGTTGTTGTTAAAGCCAGATAATAAAGTAGCTACTTATCTATAGGTAGCTGTAAGGAGTGAGCTAATACATGTAAAATTCTTAGCTCACTGCTTCATACCTAGTACCCAGTAATAGGTAGATTAGTGCAGTTATAATTAAAGATTAATAGTTGAGTGACTAAATGAATGAGGGTTGCTCTTGTCCTGGAATGTCAATATTCTTATGGCTCCTTACTATGCCCCCAAAGCCTTGACTATTTTAGCAGAATGGATAAATCTTACATTTTGTGTCTTTATGTGTAGTCTTAGCTGCTTTTCCTCCCAGGAGTCCATGCCTGAAGGAAATCATTATGGGAATTGGTAGTGGAAAGGCAAGGCAGCTCCATTACTCCTTTCGTAATGCCCTGCTCACAGCAAATCCCAAGAAACTTGTCTTATTAGAAACAAGTTTTGGGTACATAGAAGCTTCCACCAAAGAGAAAGTGCTTACTTGCCAGAGCATTGTGCCCTCTGGGGTGCCAGCTTGTCATCCCCAGTCTTTTGTAATTCTGCTATTGTGTAACTGTGGATTGATCACAGTCTATCTCCAGACTTCAGCTTCCTTTCTGGGGAAAAAAAAAAAAAAATGGGTGTGACCATCTCTGCTTCCTTCTAAGTCACTGGGAGGACCCAACAAAATCAAGGAAGCAACTTATAAAAGCCCAGTGTGGAGATGAGAAGTGAAGGTTAACTTCTGGGATGTACAGTAGAAGTAACTGGAGAGCAATTTCATTACTAAGTTGTAGAAAATAGTTGCTATGAGCCTGTAGGCCAAACATAATGGTTTCCTAATCACACTCTCACTAAATTTAGGTCCAAAGGGACTCTTGGGGCTAGATGAAACTTTGACACACCAAAAAAGCTGTAGCAATTATTTCACTGTCTTGAGAGTCATTTCTCCTGAGAAATAGATCTTTTTTTTCCCCCCTGACTTTAAAAAGGTTGGTTTTCCCCCTTTTAAAAAGTAGTATCTGTTTATTTACTACAGAATTCATTATGGAAATATAAAACTGCACGAAGGAGAGAAGCTGCTCTAGTCACGGGACAGAGATCTCCACTTGTAATGATCAAACAAAATTGGGAGTTTTGTTGTAACTGTAATTTTGTATTCTACAAATGAACATTTCCCAGTGATTTAGATAGTCACGCAATGGGAAAGGTTCAATACGCACATTTGTTGCAATTAATATAATTGATCTCTTTCTTTCTTTCTGTTTCGTTTTGGGATTTGGGTAATAATCCACATCTTTGTTACACAAAACTTAATATGTATCATTATGTCCTTTAAATTCCTGAACTAAAGTGTTTGTATGTAATACAAGTTATCTATTTGTTTGCTAAGAGTTATTTTACCCATTGCCCACGGGAGTTGCAGTTGTCATTAACTGTCAATTGCCGAACTAGAATTCCCTGTCCTGGCCGCTGCCTGCCTTCACGTTTTCCCGCCCACTCTGCACACAGGCCGCGAGCCTCACGAACACCCCGCCCCACTCAGTTCGTGATGGCCCGCCTCTTCCTTACTCTAGAATTCATTCTATCCAGTTAGAAGCAGCCTTCCTCAGTGTCGACGAGCGATTGGTAAACTGAACTGTCCGTTAGTTCTAGGGGCGGACCGAGAGGGCTGATGGACTCGGTACCTAGCCAATGTGCAGCCTTGGAGAGTGGGCCGTGCGTGGTGTGCGTGGCGCGCTGGCCTGGAAGCACTGGACCTGGGAGGTGTGCTTGGCGGGTGGCGGTGAGAGGTTTTGGCGGACATGGCTCCCACCGCGTTAGCGACCGACCCCAAACCGAAGTATCCTAAAGGCATCCGGGCGGTACTGTTGGGGCCTCCTGGAGCTGGCAAAGGTACCCAGGTGAGCGTCCAGACCGGGCTCGGTGGTAGAGCCCGAGAAACTCCAAGGTCAAGGCGGCCTGAGCTCTGGAAAGCCCTTTTCTCGCCCAGGATCTGGTGATGGGCCGAGGCCTAGTGAGGAGGGGGACTCGCTACGGTCTGGTGAAGTGTTCAGGGGGAGGATCCAAATTGGAGGTCGGCAGGTTTGGGTTAGGATTGGGGTCCTTGAAAGCCCCTGGCTGAAGTAAGGTGTGGTAAAGGATGTTAGGGGCTGTTAGATGCCTTGGGGGGGGGGCAGGGCGGGTGGGGGGGCGGCGGCGGTAAGAGACTGGGAGATTCAAGGGGTGGCGGAGCCGGTGGTTGAGACTCTGGATTACAGGCCACCTGGAGGCCAGAAGTTTCAGAGTACCTGCGAGTTAGGAGTGGATTGTCCTGAATCAGGTTTACTCCCCGGCGCTTGTAGGAGAACTTTTCTAATCATGATTATTGACTTGGGGTGGAGGGCTGTTTCCTGCCCGTGGGGCCGAGTGGGAGCTGGTATGTACTGATTAGAAGTACTACTGAGAAGAGTGAGGTGTGACCTGGGTGCCCTTTTTATGTTGTGGGGGGGTGGGAGGAAACCCTAAGATTCTCCCCGTTTGTCTGGAAAGCTGGAGGTGGAAGAATAGATCTGGTTTGTAACCTCTGGATCCATGAGGGTTTCCGAGTTTGAACCTTTGAATAGTGCCCCAATGAAGGATTGGTAATGCACACGAGGTCTCTGATTACTCCGGGATCAGTCTGAAGGAAGGCTGAGCAGCTGCTCAGGTGATTCAAATGATTTTAGATGCGAAGGAACTCGAAATAACTTCCCGGATCAACAGGTAAGGAAACAAGTCTAGAGAAATCAACTGGCTTTCCCAAGTTAGTCAAATTAGTTTCCTGGACATGAAGCGAAATTTAGAAGCTTTGGGTCCCTAGAGGACCCAGATTGTAGTTGCCTTTCTGCCCTAGCAGATCACAGGGTTTCACTTGGAATCTGGGCTCTCTCTAGATCTAGGCCATAATGGGGTCATAGATTAGGGTTCAGATTTATGGTATTATTTAGATTCTCAAACTCATGGGATGGGTAGTTGATGCCACTTTTCTGCCTTAGGGTTTAGCATTGCCATCCTTCCCACATCAAACCTTAGGTCTTGGGCCCTAGTTCATCCTTAGACTATGAAGAAGGAATTTGTGTAGGTCTGGGCTCTCTCCACTTTTTCGGGCACTTGCCAAATTCTGAAGTCTGGGCAAACAGACCATCTTGCTCATTTCGGGGGCCCTTATGGCACACAGCTTGAAACTTGTTGGAGTTAGTGGAAAAGGATGAATGACATGATAATATAGGCGATGAGTGTGACTTGGCTTTCTGCCTACATGCACTAGATTAGAAAGGATCACTTTTCCAGGTCTGTCTGTAAACTGAGCTACTTCTCTTTGGGACTCCACCTGTACTGACCCCTCCTTTGTGCCCAGTGATGTCGATAACTCCTTTTTCCTGTTGCTGCCAACTTCTGTTATTAGGTAACCTGCAACCTTAGGGTTTTACACCAGATTCTGTGGATTTGTGCTATGACTAGTGAAGTACAAACAGGATAGTTCAAATGAGATTTTTTTTTTCTTTTGACGTCAGTAGTTTGAGTAGTTGTGAAATGAACAGCCCATTCCAATGCTGAGACAAGAGTTTTATGAACTAGCAAGTTCAGTGACTTCAGAGCCTCCATGTTCTTACCTG
This sequence comes from Dipodomys spectabilis, assembly GCF_019054845.1. Classification (NCBI taxonomy): domain Eukaryota; kingdom Metazoa; phylum Chordata; class Mammalia; order Rodentia; family Heteromyidae; genus Dipodomys; species Dipodomys spectabilis. Next base: position 41,616,157 of record NW_024870679.1, on the reverse strand, counting down.
AAAAGTAAAAAGTTCACAAGGATACTAGAAGGCCTAGCATAATAGGTGTTTGATGAATATTGACTCACTTATTGTTCTAACACATCTTCCCGCACATCTTTCTAACACATCTTCCAATTTTGATGTATTTCTTTATAAAACATGATTTATTTCGAAGTTTTGAAGAAAATTACACTTACAGGCTGGTTGACAAAGGTGTAGGAATAGTGAGAATTGTTCAGAGACAGCTTTGTGAAGTGGAGGGATTAGAAGTGGCACTTAAGGAAAAGGTAAGAGCTACAAATGTCATTTAGCTTAATTAGGTACTCTTCCCAGTTCATAGAACAATAGGAATTCTGGTAATTGTATTTAAAAAGTTTATAAGTCAGAGGTTTCAGAGGTCTACAGCAGCAGCATTTAGCCTGCAGATACACCCCCCACACACTAACTTTTTATTATGATAAGTTCTGAATGCATGGAAGACAAGGATAATATAATGAGCCTCAGTAACCATCAATTGGTGGTTATTGCTTCTCCCTACAAGTTACAAATTATTACAAGTCATTATACAGCAACTCTCAGGTACCATAACACATCATTTGTGAATATTTCGAATATCTGCAAGATAAATTCTTGTAAAATACAAGTACAAGCTGGGCACCAGTAGCTCATGCCTACAATCAAGTCTACTCAAGAGGCTGAGATCTGAGAATCAGGGTTCACAGCCAGCTGAGGAAAACAAATCCAATAATCTCTCATTTCTGGTTAATGAACAAAGAGCTAGAAGTGGAAATATATGTCTCAAATATTAGAGCTCCAGCTGTGAGTGAAAAAGGCCTACCCAGAACACAAGATCCAGAATTTTAAGTACTGATACACTCCCAAACACACACACACACAGAGTGCTCTAAAAAGTTAACTTTTTAATTTTTATTCTTTAACAATTTTAAGATGGAAGTTGATGGCTCACATCTGTAATCCTAGTTGCTCAGGAGGCTGAGATTGAGGATCATTGTTCAAAGGTAGCCTAAGCAGGAAAGTCCCATAGACTCTTATCTCCAATTAACTACCAGACAATCAGAAGTGGAACTGTGGCTCAAAGTAGTAAGTGCTAGTTAGCTTTGAGCAAAAGAGCTGTGGGACAGCACCCAGGTCCTGAGTTGAAGCCCCATGACTGAAAAAAAAAAAAAGTTAATGATTTTAATTGGAATTAGTGTTCAAGTTAGTATTTGTCTTACAAATGTGATCATTTGAACTCCCAAGTTTTTATTCCTTTCTCTTTTTCTTTCTTTCTTTTTTTTTTTTGAGCCACAGCGCCACTTCCGGCTTTTTCTGCTTATATCATGCTGAGGAATTGGACCCAGAGCCTCATGCATACGATGCAAGCACTCTGCCACTGACCTACCTTCCCAACCCCTCTTTTCTCTTTTTCTATACTATATATTTGTGAAAGAATCTAGTACATCCTGGGAGTACTATTCCTTATTCTAGGAATTTTCACGTGTGTCCTGTTAGCATTTAACATCCGCCTCTGTCATGGTTCCTATAATTACTTAGTTTACTTCATATGCTTAATCAGATTCAGGGTTTGGGCCCAATACCACAAGTGGTGCTCCGCTGTCAGGAAGCACCTGCTGTCTGCTCACCTCTGTGTTGTTTGCAGATACTGTTATTCAGTGCCACAGTCCAGTCATTCATTATGGATGACAAAATGATTGGTGTCCTAACTCTATTCACTTTTCATTTACTGGCTGAGATACTCTTATCAGAAGAAATGTTCCTTTATTCATTACCCAGTCTTATGTTCTATATAGAAGAGTTAATGTGTCATTTATTCTTTTTTTGCCAACTTTCAAAATACTAAATTGAATGTTTTCATTTGTGCTAGGGCTCCAGTTTCTCTTGAGAAATGAACAGACTGGGTAGCAGTGGGCCTCCATACCAGTGTGGCAGTACTCCTTAGCTGCAGAGTGGCAGTTCTATTTAGAAGGGCACCATTGCTCCCTGCTGGCCCCTGGCCCCTCACAGCCTTTTGTGCACATTAGACTTAGTTCATTCATTTGCATTGCCTGCCTGGCCATCTTTGGCAAGTGTTTGCAATCTTTGGTGTAAAATCCCTAAGCTGGGGCTTAGTAACTGGAACCTACTCAGTGACATTTGGTTTTTTCCCATTGTTACTTCCTGTTATACCTATATAACTCAGAGTTCTATGTGTTCCATATGGGCATGACTGAGATTATCTTTCCTTTGAAAACTCTTGATTTAAAAATAACTATTTAAGGGCTAGAGGTATAGCCCAAGGACTACAGCATCTGCCTAGCAAGCATGATTCCCTGACTTCAAACCCCAGTTTCACCAAAAAAATAGCCATTTGAAAATGGTCTGTTTTTATATTAAAATAATGTTTTAAAGCAACTAAAATACTTGATTGAGGTTATTTATTTGCTGGCACTCCTTCACCTGAGCCATAGTTGCCAGTCCTGCTATTTTTACTGTGTTTCTCTCTCTCCCTTCTGGAATAGGATGCTCCTGTACTGTGGCCAAACCCAAGTGTATTTCTTAGCCAAGTGTAGTAGTGCATGCCTGTGATACCAGCACTTAGAAGGTTGAAGCAAGTGAATCAAGCAAGAGTTCCTATCTGGAGAGGAAAAAAAGAAAGAAAGAAGAACCACCTAGATAACTACCTGAGAACACTCAATCATAATTTCTCTTTCTTTCTTTTTTGTCAATCATGGGGCTTAATTTCTGGGCCTAGGTGCTGTCCCTATAGCTCTTTAGCTCAAGGTTAGCGCTCTTCCACTTGAGCCACAGTGCCACTTCCAGCTGTTTATGTGGTGTTGAGGATTGAACCCAGGGCCTCATGCATACAAGACAAGCACTCTACCACTGAGCCACCTTCCCAGCCCCCCAATCACAAAATTTAAGAATGGGTCTGGCATTTGTATTTTAAGTAAGTGCCTTGGATATTTATAATACAGATTTTTTTATATGGGATTACAATCTGATAATGTATCCCATCATTAAAAGTCATAAGCCAGGCACTGGCAGCTCATGCCTATAATCCTGTCTACTCAGGAGGCTGTGACCGAGGATTGCAGTTTGAAGCCACCCAGGCAGAAAATTCCCTGTGAGATTCTTACCTCCAATTAACCAACAAAAAGGCCAGAAGTGGAGCTGTGGCTCAAGTGGTAGAGCACTAGCCTTGAGCACAAAAAAGCTCAGGGACAGCACCCAGGCCCTGAATGCAAACCCCTGGACTAACACACACAGGTGGCAGGAACCATGTCCAACCATGAACCATGAAGATGACTAAATCCTTGAAGTAGCTCAAGAAACAGCCCAAAAGAGATGGATGGGGAAGATAAGACTTCAAGCAGAAATAAGAAAAGGAGTGAAGACACTGGAAAGGGAACCTGGCCACAGGTGGAAGTAAGAAATAAGGCCAGCTGGGTGCTGGTGGCTCACACCTGTAATCCTAGTACTCAGGAGGTTAAGATCTGAGAATTTGGGTTCAAAGCCAGACGGGGCAGGAAGAGAGAGATAAGAGGTAAGAGACTCTTAACGTCCAATAAATCACAGAAAATCTGAAGTGGTGCTGTGGCTCAAGTGGTAGAGCACTAGCCTTGAGATGAAGAGCCTGGACAGTGCCCAGGCCCAGAGTTCAAGCCCCGTGCCTAACAAAAAAAAAAAAAGAAATGTGGCAAAAAGCAATCTGTTCTTCTTGCTTAAGATGATAGAGTCTCTTGATTCCATTTCTATTTAAATATCCAAGTTCCTTTCCATAACACCTCTTGACAACCATAACTAGAATGAGTGTTGTTTTGGGAGTCTGTTGTACATTTAAGAATAAACTTGTATTTTTACCAAAAAAAGGTGGGGGGGGGGGCGCACGGAAGAAAATTTAGCTGGGTCCAGTGGCTCATGCCTGTATTCCTAGCTACTCAGGAGGCTGAGATCAAAGGATCACCATCCAGAGCAAGCCCAGGTAGACATGTGCTGGTGAATTGGACTCTTTTCTTCAATTAACCAGCAAAAAGTCAGAAGTGGAGGCTTGGCTCAAGTTGGAGGAGGCCAGCAATGAACAAAAGGGCTTTGATAGAGCCCTGGTACTAGCACAAGGCAGAAATGGGGAGATGAGGAAAGGGAGAAAGAGGAGAGAGGAGAGAGGATTCATAAGTCAAACCATAGCAAGCCAGGGTCTGTCAGTACACTAAAGTTTGAAAACACAAAACCACATACTGTGCCTCTCGTGTTTTTAGCCATTCTTACACACGCCTTAAAACAGTCTCCCACCGTCCTCCCCATTGTCAGGGTTCTGGTAGAGGTAGGTGTTAAGCCTATTCCTTGAGCTCAGCATCAGTGTGGCCAGCAGCAGAGTGGTTATGTGGATTCTAGACCTTTCCTCTCAAGAGTGTGGCCCAGAGGCCAGCCACCCATCCAGACGAGATGCCTTAAAACTAAACACATGCAGGGCTGGGAAGGTGCTCAAGTGGTAGAGCACTAGCCTTGAGCTGAAGAGCTGAGGGACAGTGCCCAGGCCCAGAGTTCAGGCCCCACGACCAGACCCCCCCCCAAAAAAAAAAAACAACAACAACTAAACACATGCTAGATGCCTACTGTACTGAATCAAATCTGCAAGTTAGCATCACTCCTTGCCCACCTCCCACCAGCCCAAGTAATTCAGAGTAAGAGAATCTAATGTAAAATGTAAGTCTAAAGTGCTAAGGAATTACAATAAAGTTATCTCTCCAGGCCTTTATAGTCTGCAAAGAAAGGGTAACATAAGAAAGACCATGATACTAGGCCCTGGTGGCTCACTCCTGTAATCCTAGATATTCAGGAGGCTAAGATCTGAGGATCGCAGTTCAAAGCCAGCCAGGGCAGAAAAGTCCCAGTGGGACTCTTTATCTCCAATTAAAACACTCAAAAACCAGAAGTGGCACTGTGGCTTAAGCACTAGTCTTAAGTACAAAGATACTCAGGGACAGTGCCCAGGCCCTGAGTTCAAGCCCTATAACCAACAACAACAAAGACCATGGAAGTCTTGTATTTGTTGAGTGCTTATTGCAGGTCTGATATTTTTGTATTTTATTCCATTTACCTTCCTAAGGGTCCTATGAAGTAGCCATTGTCCCCACTTGATTAGTGGTAAAGCTAACTCTTGAGAACTGAGTAGTCTGATAACATAGAGCTATTGAGGGTCTCAGGATTCAGCCAATTATATGGATCCCCACTTGGCCAGCAGGAAGTAAAAGAGGTAGTCTTGGTTTGTACTAGTGTGTGTACTTTATGGTATATAAGAGTCCTGCTTGGCTTGTTTTTTTTGTTTGTTTTTTGTCAGTCATGGGGCTTGAACTCTGGGCCTGGGTGCTATCCCTCAGCTCTTCAGCTCAAGGCTAGTGTTCTTCCACCTGAGCCACAGTGCCACTTCTGGTTTTCTGTGATTTATTGGAGATGAGTCTCACAGACTTTCCTGCTCAGGCTGGCTTTGAAAAACCATGATCCTCAGATCTCAGCCTCCTGAGTAGCTAGGATTACAGGCATAAGCCACTAGTACCCAGCTGGGTTTTATTATACTATCTACATATATGCATGGGCACACATGCACACACATCCTCCCCACCCCCAGTATCATCTCCTTTTTCCCTCTCTCCACCCACTGATCTCCCCTCCACCAGTCTCCCTTTTATACATTAAGATGCAGTGTATAGTGAGGGAAGAGGTGACACTGTCAAAAAGAAATATACTTTTTACCCGACTTTGGCTTATGTAATTGTACATTGCCTTTATAATAATTTAAAAACATTTAAAGATGCAGTTTATAATGCCTTCTTATCTGAGTTCCTTTTTGCTCTGAAGGAATGTCTTCACTTGAATTAATCCATGAATCACAAACCAGAATTTCCTGCATTAAGACCCAAATAACTGGTTTGAACTGGAACCCAGCTACTTATTTTCTGAAACAACTGAACTAGAAAGATAGCCATGAGCTACTTGAACTGATTCAATTCCATGTGAGTTCTATTTTCCCTGTTTAGCCACAACAAAGCCTATGTTGAACCATTCAAGATCTCTTCCAGTCCAATTGTGCATCCTGATTTATAGTGCACCAAACTGGGAGCTCTTTTTGCAGTACTGGGTTTGATTCTTAGAGACATTGTACATGCTAGGTAAGTGCTTTGCCACTAAGCTGTAGTCCTGGCTCAAAACTATGAGCTTTTGAGAATAGGATCTATGTCTCCTGTTCATTTATTTCCTTGACTCTTAACAGCGTTCTTTGGAGAGACATTGGTAAAGTAAATGATTTCTTTCCATGTAAGTGAATAGAGGACTAGGGAAGAGGTGACTAACAGAGGACGCTCACTGAGGACTTACATACTGTGTGCTACAAATGCCTAGTGCCATAGCATCTTATCAACTCAATGGTGACAGCCATGATTAACATCTCCATTTCACAGGAATTTGAAACCAAAAGGGTAAAATGACTTCCCAAGTTAGGTATGTAGTGATGGGTGCACCTGTAGTCCAAGACCAGGCAGTTTGACTCTTAAGTTCATGCCCTTAGAATAAATTTATTCTAAGCCAGAGTTTAAGGCCAGACTACTAAATAGTGTGAGTCGGGGAGAACTATACTGTACAACTCATCAAGTGTTCTGCCTAAATAATCTCATCTAAGCCTCACAGCCACCTTCTGAGAGGATCCTGTTCTGTTTTATATCAAGCAAATGAGAAAGGGAAGCTGAGCCTGTGGAAAGTTAAGTGAATTGGCCAAGATAATGACATAGCTACGTGCTACTGACAAGGAAGGGGAGGAGCCCAAATTTGTCTGGAGTAAACCTCTGTTCTTTTCTCCTGTGGCAAGTATTCAGTATATTATGTGCCATGCCTTGTTTCATATGTGTCATATACCATATATATACACATATATATATGGTTTTATTTACACTTTGCAACAGCTATGTGAAGTGTTAATACTGCTTTTGTGTGTGTGTACGTGTATCAGTCCTAGAGCTTGAACTCAAGGCCTGGGCACTTTCCTTGAGCTTTTGTGCTCAAGGCTAGTGCTCTATGACTTTGAGCCAAAGCTCTATTTCTGGCTTTTTGGTAGTTAGTTGGAAATAAGTGTCTCACAGGACTTTCCTTCCTGAGCTGACTTTGAACCGTGATCCTCAGATCTCAGTCTCCTAAGTACCTAGGATTATAGATATGAGCCATGAGCACTTGATAATACTGCTGTTTTTATTCCCATTTATAATAGGGAAACTGATCTGTGTTGTTGTCTAGTGGACATAGTAATAATAGCTAGTATTGGCTTGTTTTCTGTTAGTTGTACTGTTTTAAGTATTTTGCATATGTTGTAATATATCTGTTACCATAATCCTATAATCAGTTTTTAAATTATTTTATTTACTTATTTATTTATTTATTTTGTCAGTTGTGGGGCTTGAACTCTGGGCTTCAGCGCTGTCCCTGCGCTTTTCAGCTCAAGGCGAGTGCTCTACCACTTGAGCCACAGCACCACTTCCGGTTTTCTAGTGTTTTGTATTGGAGATAAGAGTCTCACAGACTTTCCTGCCAGGGATGGCTTTGAACCATGATCCTCAGATCTCAGCCTCCTGAGTAGCTAGGATTACAGGCGTGAGTCACCGGCGCCTGGCTTTACTATAATTATTTTACATGAGAATATAATGTAAGATAGATGAACTGAGGCTTGAGTTCACATAGCCCCTTATAAACATGTATAAACATGACATAGACCTGCTTCATACCCAGGCCATCTGACCCAGGGCCTTCAGTTTTAAATCTTAGCTTGGTTTTTGTGTTTTTCTCCACAGGCACCAAAATTGGCTGAGAACTTCTGTGTCTGTCATTTGGCCACTGGTGATATGCTGAGGGCCATGGTGGCTTCTGGTTCAGAACTTGGGAAAAAACTGAAGGCAACTATGGATGCTGGAAAGCTGGTGAGTATACCAGTGAATGCTGATTATCCTGAGTGCAGATCTGAACTGTCTAGTATCAAAGCCATTTCAGACATTCACCAGCAAACACAGACACAGAGCATTTCCTTCTGAAAGAAACTTGAATTAGAGGATCTTTTTAACAAACTGGTAGATAATGTGAACTTTCAGAATAGCAAGTTACTTAGTTTATTCTGAATTTATGATGATTAATTTTTTCACAGTTTTCTTTGAAGCTACTTGAATGCTTTTTAAAATACATCCAAGTTTGCCAGGCACCAGTGGCTCACAACTGTAATCCTAGCTACTCAGATGGCAAAGGTCTGATGATTGTGATTCAAAGCCAGCCTGGGCAGGAAAGTCTGTGAGACTTTTTGTTGTTGTTGTTGGTCGTGCGGCTTGAATTCTGGGCATTTCCTCAGCTCTTCAGCTCGAGGCCAGCGCTGTACCACTTGAGCTACAGCACCACTTCCAGTTTCCTAGTGGTTTATTGGAGATAAGAGTCTCAAGGACTTTCCTGCCCGGACTGGCTTTGAACCACGATCCTGAGATTTCAGCCTCCTGAGTAGCTAGGATTATAGGCATGAGCCACCAGTAACCCAGGTAGTCTGTGAGACTTATCTCCAATGAACCACCAAAAAGCCAGAAATGGAGCTGTGACTCCAGTGGTAGAGCACTAGGTTTGAGTGAAAAAGCTCAGAGATAGCACCCAGGCTGTTAGTTCAAGCCTCCCCTTACTCCCAGCCCCAAAATAAAAAAAACTCACCCAAATTATAAGGTCAAAAATGAAACTGCTGTCTCTAGATTAGAATTTACGAATGTATTCAGAGAAGACTTGAGAGGTCACAGAAGTATTTGTTAACTCCTGTGGTTCAGTGTTCAGTGTCTCACCCAAAAAAGTTGATCACTGTGACAAAAGCAGTCTTCCTGTTTGGAGACCATAATAGGATTGTCCTAGTTTTAGGCCAGTTAGTCTGATTGGACAAATACAATATATTGTCTGCTAGGTCTTTGATTAGTGCCAGAACTTAATTCTAATAGTTATCCTGGAACTTGACCTCTAGGAATCACTTTCAGAAGTCATTTTATGTATGATCCTTTGCTTTTGTTTTGTTTTTTGCTCATGCTAGAGATTGATCCCTGAACACAGGGTCACTGGGAATATTTGTTGAATAAGGGATGAACTTCATTTTCATCCCCGAGTTATGTCCTGTTAGGCTTTGAGGTACTATATTGAGTGGTACTATTATCTATCTGTCCCCTCTACCCATTGCTTTCTAGCTTTCCCTTTAATTTAGGGAGGCCTTGAATCAAGCAGAAAGCTAGATATTTTGGACTTTGGGTCTTGGCAAAAAATTCTTTACTGAAAAAAATTGGGATGTGGCAATAAGATTGCTTATCTCCAGTCTTCACTTAGTAATAGAATTTGTACTTTGTCCCCACATTCATAGTTGGTTTTAAGAGATAACAGCTTGCCAATCTGTATGATACAGAATAGGAACTTTTCATTTCTATAAAAGCACAAAAAGAAAAAAAATTTCTTTTTGAATACCAGGAGGGATTGGTGCTATCCCTGAGTTTTTTTGCTCAAGGCTAGCATTCTACCACTTGAGCTATAGCTCCACTTCTGCTTTTTGGTAGTTAACTGAAGATCAAAGAGTCTCATGGATTTTCCAGAGTGTCTTTGAACTGTGATCCTCAGATCTCAGCCTTCTGAGTGGCTAGGATTGTAGGTTTGAGCCGCTAGTTCTTAACCTTCCTGAGATTTTTAGGGAGGCTCAGAAGTATTTTGGACATGAAAGGCAGGCAAACACTTGTAATCCCAGGTATATAGGAGGCACAGATAGAAGAACTGCAGTCGGGAGCTGGCCTGGGCAAAAAGTACAGGACTTCATGTATGTCCAAAGTTGGCCAAATGTATGACAAGCACACATCTCAATCATGATACTGTTAGCCTAGTGAAAACTGTGAATCTGGGAGAGTTAGTACCTTCCTGCACCCTGATCAGTCCCAGCTCTAGTTCTCCTGAGGTAATTTCCCTGCCCTTGCCCTCACTTTCCTTATGACTTGAGAACAGCTGGTTGTCAAAATAAGCTGTTATCTTGTGTTTAAGACTTGATTTAATGGCAGGGAAGGCCTTCAGGACCTGTGACATGGAGCTCTTCTGAGGCTTTGGAGTCCCTCTTCCCTCACCAGCTTATGGAAACACAGGAGAGTTTCAGGAGAAGATACTATATATGTGGCAAATATGGAAATCCTGAATTTTGGGCTTGCAAATGGGGCCTGAATCTGGCAGCTTTGAGTCACTGTGACGAGATTAACTTAAAAGAGGGAATATTTATTTTGGCTCATGGTTTCAGAGGGTTCAGTCTAACGTTACTTGGCTTCATCGTTTCTGGGCTCCTACCAGCAGAACAAGGTGGAAAGCACATGATGGAGCACAGCTGCTAGGAGAAGGGGGAGGAGAGGGAGATGGAGAGAAAGAGGGGCAGAGGGAAAGGGAGAGGCAATTTATCTCATTAAGTAATTAGGTTATGCACACACAAACTTTTGACCTTGAAGTTGGGCTAATAGCACGTAATAACAAATTTCAACGCCTGGCTCCTTTGTTCTTAACGTCCAGGTGAGTGATGAGATGGTAGTGGAGCTTATTGAGAAGAATTTGGAGACCCCTTCATGCAAAAATGGCTTCCTTCTAGATGGCTTCCCTCGGACTGTGAGGCAGGCTGAAATGGTGGGTAGTATCACTATTGCATGAAGACAAACTCTGATCCCTCCCTCCCTCCCTCCCTCCCTCCCTCCCTCTCTCTTTCTCTCTCCCTCCCTCCCTTCCTCCCTCCCTCCCTCCCTCTTTCTCTCTCTCTCTCTCTCTCTCTCTCTTTCTTTCTTTCTTTCTCTCTTTCTGTTGTGGGGCTTGAACTCTGGGCCTGGGCGGCTGTCCCTGAGCTCTTCAGCTCAAGGCTATTATTCTACCACTTGAGCCACAGTACCACTTCTGACTTTTTCTGTTTATATATTGCTAAGGAATTGAACCCAGGGCCTCATGCATGCAAGGCAAGCACTCTACCACTGAGCCACCTTCCCAGCCCTGACCCTTTTAATTCCTTTGAAGTATATAGGTATGGTAGCTTAAGTGGGTCAAATGCTCTTTTACAGCTTGATGACCTCATGGAGAAAAGGAAAGAGAAGCTTGATTCTGTGATTGAGTTCTGCATCCCAGACTCCCTGCTCATTCGGAGAATCACCGGAAGGTACCTGTCCCTTGAAGGTCTCTCCTTTTCATGCTTCTTCAGAGGTTTATCAGATTATGACAGTTACTCTTGCCTGCTCCCAGCCATGAAGCTAAGTGCTATGTCAACATAGATTGGTCTTATTTGGTGACTGGGGTGTGACATGGGATGTGGTGATACAGGAAAAAGAGCAAGGGATTTGAAGTCAGGCAGGCACATTTGTTAACCTGTCCAAGGTTGCTTCCTTATATGGAGAATGCGGTTAATAGTACCTGCCTCAAAGAATTGCTGTGCATATATTAGATGACATAAAGTATATAGATGAGTGTTTTGCTTACAATAGATACTAAGAAATGTCAAATTCCTTTCAAGTGTGTGTCTCTCTCTGTTCTAGTGTTTTCTAAATATGGCTTCAATTGGAACTGCCATACTTTGCCACTGAATTTTTATTAATTACAAAAATAATATGATTAGCTACATAAAGTTTAGAAAATGGAGGGAAAACTTGTTCTTAGTATAGCCACCTTAGTTTTTGTGTATTTTTCTGTATAATAGTTGTGTGCAGCATAGAAATGCTTTTGCTTCTGAACAAGTTTATTCTGAAGAGCTGCTTTAGAGCTGTTTTAGGCTGTTACCTAAACCCTATTTCTCTTTGCACTCTGCCATCTGCTTTGTGCTTCCCAGAAATATGTTGGAAGCTCTCAACCATTAATGGGCCTTCCGTATTCCTCTTTATTGTGAGATAGAGCTTTTTTAATGTCTTGTTATTTTAATAAAGTCTCAGCCCACCATCTTGAACTAGACATTCATGAAAATTATTTTCAATTGTTACATATTTCACAGTATTAAGGGAAGCTTTCTTTACTTGATTATTCCCTTATGACATATATTTGTGTTTCAGCCACTATTAAATGAAGATTACGACCACATTAGATCGTGTGTCAACTTGGAACTATTTTGTAGCGATGGCAAATAGAACCCAGGGCCTCATGCTTGATAGGCAAGTGCTTTGTCGCTTGAGCTATGCTTCCAGTCATTTCATGTATATTTTCTTTTTGAGATAGGGTTTGCTAACATTGTCCAAACTAGCCTCAAACTTGCTCTTCTATCTCAAAGTAGCTGGAATTACAAGAGTGTGCTAACATGATTGGCTAAGTTTTTAATTTAGGAAGAAAATGTCTTAGACTATAACTTTGACTTTTGTTATAAGATTGGGTAACTTTTCCATGTGTTGGTAGTCTATACCAAACGTGAAAAGTGTTATCTGGCAAGGTTGTGTTAGATATACAATTGATTCTACTTTGTTATTTTTCTTTTCAAGTGTTCTAGTTTCATGTTCCAATTCTTCTATAGACTTCTTCAATGCAGGGCTTTTTGCTTCTTTGTGCCCCTGTTAGGTAGAGAGAAGACAAAGTTATAATGTAGGCTAAGAACGGTAAGGCTATCAATAAGGATGTCATCAGACCTGAGTCCTTGAGATGCAAAGCAAATGTTAGCAGAACCAGACAACACTGGGAGCCTTTGGCTGGATAGATCCAATACCCTGAGTACATCTCTACATGCCACAATATTAGCCCTGAGGTCAAAGACTAGGAAAAACTCAAGAACAGAGATGGGGAATACTATATAAGGCCCTTGAAGTCATTTGATACATTACATGGCAAACATTTATTCTCTTTGGCTCTTGGCTCGACTGCCCATCACCCATCTGCCTATATTGATAACTGTGTATGACCTGCAAATGATGTTATAAATATCTCAATGGCCCTTGGCAGAACACAGATTCCCTACCCCTGCAAAATAATAAAGTGATGTCCATCTCTGACCTCCAAGAGTGATGCATGAAATCTGGATTGTTCTGTATTTGGTGCAGTAGGAAGTCCAAGATTAGAATCTGAGGACTAGTGAGGAAGCCTGCCTAGGAGCAGTGTAACATGCACTCAACCTTGGTGGATGAAGAGAATTTCAGTGAAGTTTTCCCAAAAAGGAATAGAAACAAAAATGAATCTGAATTGGGGGCTAGTACTACATGTTTTGCCCAAAATTTAAGGAGTATTCTGGGGACTGGGTAGCAGTATGGGGGCTTAGCAGATCTTCTGGGCTGAAAAGACTTGACAAAGCTTTCTGCCATCATGGAATAATCTTGAGCTAGGGGTTGGGGAAAGTACAGCATTAAAGAATATTATCTTGGTGCTGGCATATAAATTAAATTGAGAGAATCACTAGTGAGCCACATGGAGTGATGGAGCCCTGTTACTAGTTGAGGGAGCAGACAGTTTCTGAACAAGTTGCAGGATTGAGTGAAGGAAAGAAGGGAAGAACTGGGTCCCTCAGTTTGCAATGTGAGTGGTTTAGTGTGAATAAAGAGGACCCACACCTTCATGGGACATGCCACAGGAGTGAAGGTCTGTTTTTCAAGTCTGTCTGACAGGTGAATGGTAGGGCTAGTACCAGAAACCTGCTTTCTGCCTCCTAGTTTACTATGCTGATATGATGGTCAGAAGAAAGTGAGACCAGTACTAGTCAGTTTAATATGGCTTAAGTGGTAGTCCCAGGGACTCTAATAGTGGAGCCAACCTTACTGTATGAAACTGAGTTACACACCTGCTCACTCTTAACTTCTTTTTTGTTGGGTGGAGAGAGTGTTGGTTTTTAGGTTTTGGTACCAGTACTGAGCTTGAACTTAGGGTCTGGACACTGTCCCTTGGCTTTTTTTTTTTTTTTTTTTTTTTTGCTTAAGATTAGTGCTTTTGCTTAAGACTAGTGGTTTACTAGCAATAAGTGTCTCACAGACTTTCCTAACTGGGCTGGCTTCAAACTGTGATCTTCACATCTCAGCCTCCTGAATAGCTAGGATTACAGGCATGAGCCACCAACACCTGGCTGAGGAGAGCTTATTTCTGTGAGTTACCCTGCCTTCCCCCACTTAACCTTTTTCAATAACTGGATCATCTTAAATCCTTCTATAAGGATACTGTGAATAAAACGCAATTATCACATTTTACTGATAATAATGCAATAAGCGTAAACACATTTCCCAACTGATGTGCTAAGATATTGATCCCCTCAACCTTCCAAACAACTGGGCAGGCCTAGAGTAGCCATTACAGGCCCCACTAAAAAAATGTATGTATGCATGCCAACAGGTGGAAACACCTTTATGAGGAGAGCAAACCTTCACTTCCAGCTTGGTGAAAGTACGCAATGCAAGCAAGCCTGGCAGTTAAGCAGAGCCTGCCTCATTCCCTTCTTGAGTTTCTGGACTCCTGTGTATGACCATCTCCAGTCAGGAACAAGGGCTTGTTATCTAAGAGGGTTCAGCATCATATCCTCAGTGTCCAATGAATATCTGTTCTTGGGCTGTTCTGGCTTGTACTTCATTCTGCCTGTCCGTTATTCACAGTCATCTTTAATTCCTAGGCCAAAGTATTCTCCCAGCTTAGCCTCCTGAGAACCTGGAACTATATGCGTGACAAAAAAGCCTATCTTCATGATTTGTTTTTTTTCTTTTTTTTCCCCCCAGTACTGACCTGAACTTGGGGCCTTACTCTCTTACCTTTTTTTTTTCTCTCAAGGCTGGTACTCTACCACTTTAAGCCACACCTTCACTTCTAGCTTTTTGATGGTTATTTGGAGTTGAGTCTTTCACATTTGTCTATATAATCCTCAAATTTCAGCCTCCTGAGTAGGATTATAGGCATACATTGTTTAATATGTCATTTTTCCTAATGAATTGAACATTGGCCCAGAATGAATGGCTGTCCTTGATCTATGTCATCTCAGAGGAGTTCTGCATTGTCTTGTGTCCATATTTGCATCCATAAAACGTTCTTTTTTGTTAACACTGGTCTTTTTTGGTAATAAAAGAAGGTTAGAAAAATAGGATTATGACAGGTACAGTGGTCGTACATTCTTGTAATCACAGCTGCTTGGAAGCCTGAGGCTAGAGGATCATGAATTTGAGTCCAGGCTGGGCAACATAACAGAGTCTCAAAAGAACAGAAGGGAAGAAACAGTAGGCTGTATTCCTCTGTCTCCTGTCCCCATAGCACATTGTAGCAATCTCTGTAAAAGCGTTATCAAATTGGATGTAGTTACTTAGCTCCACAATTTCTCCCCGCCTTAAGTGTTGCTGGAGAACAGATTGCAGTTTGTTCATTTCCTGACCGCTAGATATAGGTTAAGGTCGGAATTAGACTAGGAAGGAGTGAAAATAGAATGGATGGCTATGTGAGTCCAGCACCAGAGTTCCTTCTCTCAAGTGCTGAATTAGGCAGTAAAGCCAGCAGTTTGCCTCTTCAGGCATTCATTATAATGCTGGGTGAAAGTAGAAATCCTACTTTTCTGTTGGCAGAATTATTGGCCTAGTTATTTTCCTAAGCAAGGTCAGTTATTTTCCTAAGTGAAAGGTGTGGATAGATGGATTCTCTGTTGGGCAAAAAGTCTTACTGTCCAGTTTCTGCCTGTACTTGTCATTCTGGAGATTCTTGGGCTCAGAGGAACTTCCAGGCTGCCTGACTCACGATCACTTGCTGTCTTTCAGGCTGATTCATCCCATGAGTGGCCGGTCCTACCATGAGGAGTTCAACCCCCCAAAAGAACCCATGAAAGATGACGTATGTAAACCTGGGATGGGAATTTTATTTCTTCCTTTACTGTTTTCTTTCTTTTCTTTAAAAGCAAACAAAAAACTTCTACTCTTTTACAAATATTACTGATTTAATCATAACAAGTTATCTTTATCAAGTAAATCACATGGGTAAGACAGCTCTTCATAGTGTTTCTCAGATAAGTTATTGTTTGACCTCAGAGTACCTACCAGTGCTAGCTGTTTACCAGCATCCAGTTTGGACTGTCCTCTTTTCAGAACAGTCCTTTTCTGGCATTGTGGCCCCCTAAGCTGTCACCTCATCAGAAAGTTGCTAGGAAACTCTGGATTAGAGGAGGAAAATAGTACTGAAGAGAAGTTTATTGACCCATCCTACTCCAGAATACACTCCTATACTCCAGAAACTGCTGTGCTGTTCCATGGGTTCTCATACATTCTCTAAAGAGTGCATGTGATGTGTTTTAAAGCATTCAGGCAATAGCGAGAAGTTTCCCAGTTTACTTGTGTCATATGAGACAAGTTCATCAGGTCATCCAAGCTTTCTGTGTACATGTTCCAAACCCACGATGTCAACTTAGTCATATTTCACAGTATTGCTAACTCTACCATTTAGAGTTCTTCCTCTTTTCATTTGCCTCTTTTAGAATGTTAGTGAATGTTGCTTTAATACCTATGCTAAGTATTTAGACAATTAACATTACACTTGCTAATGCAGCTCTGAGGCCTCTATCTTCCTTCTTCTAACCCTGGAAGTATTTGTCTTGGAAGCTGAACAGCCTGAGCCCAGAGCTGTTAGAGAGAATTGCCTTTCTTCCTTCAGTGAGTCCATTTTCCTTGCAGTTGCTGTTTCTCCCTGACTTCTCTGCACCAGCTGGTCTGCTTCTGAGAGTAGCGCACTTCTTCATTGAAAGGGTCTAGCTTATGTGTCTTTGCCTTTGATGCACTGTGGGAATAGACAGCACCTTAGGTAGAATGGTCTTATCTCCTATCTGCTTCTGGCATAGGTAAAGGAGACTTGGTCATAGTCCCAACTTTTCACTCTCCCCACATCTTATTCTCAGATCACTGGGGAACCCCTGATCCGGCGATCAGATGATAATGAGAAGGCCTTGAAGATCCGCTTGGAGGCTTACCACACTCAGACCACCCCGCTGGTAGAGTACTACAGTAAACGGGGAATCCACTCTGCTATCGATGCATCCCAGACCCCGGATGTCGTGTTTGCAAGCATCCTAGCAGCCTTCTCCAAAGCCACATGTAAAGACTTGGTTATGTTTATCTAATGTTGTGGGTTCAAAAAGGAATTTCTTCTTCCTTTCTCTACTGAGGGAGCGGGCAGAAATGGCAAGGTAGGCAGAAGGAAGCTTCCTTCCTCAGGCTAGCAAAAATACCTTTGGATGTATTGATTAAAAAGCACTTACTTGATACATCTTGGTGTGTGCCACTCTCATCTCATCTGTGTGTATAGTATAAGTATTTGTTTACTCCTACTTTCTATGTCTTGGTCTAGATTGCTTTTCAAGCTATTTACTTCTTTAGCAGCTTGTCTTGATTTTATTTTTTGCTTTTTTTTTTTTTGGTTGGTTGTGGGGCTTGAAGTCTATGCCCTGTCCCTGAGATCTTCAACTCAAGACTAGCATTCTACCACTTGAGCCACAGCGCCACTTCCTCTATTTTATTTTTTTTTGACCGAAGTAAATTCCAGACACCCCCCATTCCAAAGCCTCAGTATTTATCCCACCTCCAGTAGCTGGCTACAAGTCCAGGGTCAGGTGAAGTCAAGCAGGGTCACAGTTCCTGCTGCACATTGTTGGCAAGGAAGTCTACCTGTTGTCAGCCTCCAGTGAAAAGCAACATGAGTCACTGGGTAGAAAGGGATCATTAATTCCCCTCCCCCCAAATGGAAGGAAAAAAAAAACCATTACAAATTCCAGAAATTACTAGGTATCAAAGTATAAAGATCCAGGCCAAGATGGAATATTTCTGTGATCTACACCATTTGGGGCTTTGATCTAAAAATGGAATTGTTGCCTAAGAATTCAGCCAGGTGAAAGTCCTTTGGAACTGAGACTGTCTTCTGGACATCCAGTCTGGACCTCTAAGAACAGCCAAGCCTACTTCTCCAAAAACAGCACCAGTTAAGTTTGCTTTTGTTTTCAATGTTCACCTCTGTTGCCAAGTTTGAGCAAAACATTTGGAGGTTATGGATTCTAGGACTCAGTTTGATGAGAATTTATTCTAAGCCAGTCTGAGTCCAGGACTTAAAAACCCAAATTAAATGTGCCTCTTCAAAACATGAACCTTCTTTCTCTCAGATCCAACCCTTCACCCCTTATTTCATGATGGTGGGATCCAAAGACACCCAAGAAAAGACCAGCCAAAAAGAAGACCACTTAATGACAGGAGCCAGCTTTTAATTGTAACCTTAGCTCCCCAGCTATTACGCATTTCCCCAGTCCATGCTATGCATGGTGATAAACAGATGAATGGGCCCCGTGAAAAGCTTTAAAAACGTGTGGCCTCTGGAAAAACCATTAGAAAGTCAATGGCACATCCAGTAAATGACGCTGCCTGCCTCAGCATAATCGGCTGCTGACTCGGTGCAGTGGACTCTAAAGGGCCGGGTCCTCATCTAACCTGAGCTCCCCTGCTGTCTGGGACTGCGAGAGGGTTTGTCCTTTATCTGCATGAGACGTGGCTGTGGGTATGTGGCCATCTTGCTTCCTTTTTTTGCCTGTCCAAGTTAAGTGTGTGCTGCCTCTGCCTTGCCTTGTTTCCCTGGCTCTGAGTTAACTCCACCCACTCTTAACAGAAACACTCTCTGACTTTTGTGTATTTCTGGGAAGCAGTGAAACTGCTGGGAATGAGGTAGGAAGAGGAGTGAAACCAAAACTATTAACTGTGCCTGTAGGAGTATAGGATCCTTCCCGGGGTGAGGGAGGCCTTTCCTTGACAGGGTGGGGATGGTTGCAGGCACTCTGGCCTGAAAGATGAGAGCCCTGAAAATTTGATTTGAATGTGCATGATCCTTGCCCGAGTATTTATCATTCTGTCCAGGTATATTTACATGTGCATACATGCACAGACATGTGCATGTGATATGTGGGCTGCAGGTGAGAACTGGAAAATCACAGGGGATACATTTGCCCTTGAGGTAGTTAGAACTATATTTTTTGCATCATCTAATTGCAGTCTTAACCTCAGCAGGCATGAGACTTTGACCTGGCAGAGAAATAGCTCGTGTTGAATGCAATTGGTTGCATGCCAGCCTTCCCTGATATTTACTTGGTTCTTAAAAACTCCTTTTGTTCTCTCTGTTTCCTCTATTTCAGCTTAGTAGCAGAAGGCCAGGCAAGACTGCACCACTGTTCGTCACCCCACGGCGTGATCCCTGTTTTTAGGTGCTGGGCAGAAGGGAAGGGTGGTCAGGGGAAGGAGGGAAAGGGAGGGGTGGTGAGGGACTTGACCATAACTTGGAAGAGCAGTGCTGCTGTAGTGAATGGGGTTTTCTTACACATGGATGGGAGTTTTAGAAGTATAAAGAAAGATTAATTTTTTTAAAGACACTGTGATTGGAGGGTGTGGATACAAATAGGGAGATACAGTATTATAAACAATTAGGGTTTTGTTTACTCTGGACTGGTGACAGATGTTTTTTTAAAGCCAATGCTCTAAAATCAGAACCTCATGGAGTGCTCCACCAAGAACACAGAAAATCAAACCGTGGTCTTGTCTGTCTATAGCATGGAACAGGGAGAATTTGACTGCGGACAACATCTTATGATCAAAATATCATCTCTATGTTTGTGAAAGATAAAGAGTGTGTTAGTTCAGGTGATGGCTCAGTAAAGCAAGTCTACTAAAATTATGAAGGGGGAGAAAACAGTTTTAATCCTGTCCCCTAACTTTACCAGTCTACTTGCTCTCGTGGCATAACTCTCAGCAGCCACCTCAAGCCTTACTGAATTTCATCCCTGGTGTATGAAGCAACCTTTTTAAATAAATAAGGACTGGAGTATAGCTCAGAGGCAGAGCACTTGCCTGGCATGTGCGAGGCCCTGGGTTTGATCCCCAGGACTGTGAAGAAAAAAACAAATGAGCACGTATCCTAAGCTATATCATCCAAAGATTGTCTTTTCCATCCTCACATTCTGTGACTGAGATCACTTGACAGCACTGTGATGTATTATTTTCAACAAGGTGCCTTTCTTAACTGACCAGATGCTGCCTTATTTGGCCCCTAAGTCAATAAAGAATGTTAAAAATTTGTATCCCCTGTTGTGGCTTTTTTTAAGGGAATCTGGGCTAAAATTGACAGTAAGTTGTAGACCTGGCTTAAAGCACTATCTCATGGTCCTTGGCAGCTGGGTGCTATGGAATCCAGGCGTGCTCCTAAGGAGAACCTGTACCCTATGACCTTAAGCTCTCTATGGGCTTTCCTTGAGCCCAGACCATGCACTTTGGTCTAATGAAGACAGCACTGTGGTTAGAGTTCAAGGAATAAATCCCAGCTCTGCTCCAGGTTTTTGGGGGTTTTTGTTGTTTATTGGTGGTGGTGGTAGTGGTGGTAGAGTATGTATATATGTCTTTTGGGTACACATGCTCATATTGGGACTTGAACTTGGGGTCTCACACTTTCACCGTTCTTGGTCATGACTGACTTTTTATGAAAAGCCATGCCTCCCAACCAACTTTGTGCTAGTTAATTGGAGATGGATTCTCACAGACCTTTCTACCTGGGCTTGCCTCAACTATGATCCTCCAGGTCTCAGCCTCCTTAGTAGCTAGGATTACAGGTGTGAGCTACAGGCATGAACTACTGGCACCCTGCTTCTGCTCCTGTTTTCTCTGAAAAAGACTGGTGATGCCACCCTCTCAGACTTACTGGTATTAAATGGAGTTTTAAAGAAGAAACTGTTGGCTTGGTGCCTGCCACATAAAAGTGGGTAAATGTTAGTTGGATTGGAAAATATCTGCTCCCTGCCAAGCTGATAATTTTGGAATGGGCAGTTGTACACAGCCTAGAAAACCAGTGTTTCTGACCTCTAAGCAGGTCTTCAGTTACATTTTTAGCTGCTGCTTTTACAACCTTTGGTTTCTGCTTTGTGTGTCCTGATTTAAATCCTTTTACTTCCCAGAAGAAATAAGCTTGAACCATCAGTTCAAACAGAAACTCTCATGCTTTTGGAAGGTTGCCTTTGAGGTTTCTGAGAAATTGTTCTGTTTCCAAAAGCAGAAGGATCTGGATTGAAAGTACCACCATTCTTCAGGCATCCTGTGACAGAGGCAGGGTCCTGGCTATCACAAGAAATCCTGCTCCATGAGCTATTCCTTTCCTCATTCATCCACTCCTCCATTCCTTCCTAGCTGGCAACTCCAAGGTATCAACATGCCTGATGTTTTTGTGTTTTCATATCTTTTCATTCCCTGAGCTATTCAAATGCGCTTGAACATTTTCTTCCCTTTCTTGGTAATCATGCATCCAATTGAGAAGAAATGTTTGTCAAGCCAGCCTGAGAAACACCAAAGAGAAGAATGAGTAAGCTGTTACTTGTTTGCCTCCTTGGGCCTTGGTTTCCTCCTTGCAAACCAAGATTGGGTGAGAGAAGAATCATCCCTTCCGGAAGACTGGAGTCAAGCCCTATGAAAAGGCTTCTCGCTCTTCCCACATGTCACCTCACACAGCATCCTGTGTGGTCAGATCTGCCCTCCTGTGTTATAGAAAAGGAAACCAAAACTCACAGAAGTCACATTCATCCTCAGGTCACACAGAAGAGGCAGATTTGGAATTAATACACAGTCTCTTGAAACTGACCCCTCCCCTTTGTTGATTTGTGATTCTTGCAGCTGTACTTGGCCTCTCTGAGTAACAGTGGACACTGGGTACCAGACTGGTTTTGAAGGAGTCAACAGCTCTGAGAACACAGGATAATATTAGGATCTCCTATGTGTGCAGCGTGGGATAAGGAGCAGTGTTGTTGGGAACCACGGTCTTTGCTCAGAAGATAGCTCAGTGAGTCAGAAAACATCTCAGCCCTACTCCTCCACTACCAGGTCTGGAACAATGGTCCCTGCTCAGGTATGACCAAAAGGCTCACAAGTCAGGATGGCTAGTATATAGCAGATGCTCAGTAAATGCTGATGGAGTTCACAGACAATGTAGACCTTGGGAAGCTGTTATCTTTTTGGACATCAGGAATCATGCTAAGGATTCTTTACCTGCCCACCTCCTAGAAGTCGTGACCTTCAAGATTATATGCGCAATGTTTTCTTTTTGTGTTTTCATTACCAGTAGCTTAGCACATATGAAATGCTTGTGTGGGGGAGGTTCTGCATACACTATTTGTTCTCAGTGGCCATGTGGAGATCAGTGCCATTATCGTCTCCATGTCATGTCTGCACTTTGAGGTCCATACATCTAGGAATGGCAGAACCCAAGTCTGAGCTCAGGTCTGTGATGCCACATCCGGTCTTGTACCGCTCTGCCAGCATGTCTGGGAAGGTGAAAGGTCAGAGGCACTCCTGAGACAAAAGACTGTGCGCCATGAATCACATGAGAAGGAAAAAATCAAGTACATGTACTTTGTAGTGTGAAGGACCTGAGTGGGGAACATTGACACAGGTAAGGCCCATTTCTCTTTTACCATCCTGCGACTTCCTTGCTGTTGCTGTAAAATTGGAAGCAGCTGTGTTTAGAGTTGCATAGGACAATGTGGTGATGAGCTGCCTTTGCCTTCTGAGTGCTGGGAGATGGCCAGGCAGAGAGCACATGGGAGTGCAACGATGGTATCAGAGAGCAAGACCAGATGCCAAACCTGTGCAGATGGCTGTAAACCAAACACATCTGCATTATTTGTTGTGGAGACATAAAGCGCAGACATTCCATTGTATAGTGTCCCTTAGAGACTTTTAGGACAAGTCCTTCTGAGCTTAGACTGGAAGTAGTTATGTTCCCTGTTTAGTTGGGCAGCATTTTCTGGGTTTTGCTTTATTTGTGCCAGTACTAGGGCTTAAACTCAGGGCCTTGAGCTCTGGTTTGGCTCAAGGCTGAGACTATTACTTGAGCCACACCTCTTTTCTTTTTTGGCCTGGCAGCAAGGAAACTTGTGTTGTGTTCAGCTGTGATGCTTCTCTGCCAGGATTTCTTAGTACAGTTCTTTCCCCACCCCAATTCCAGTTGCTTTATGTTTTGCATTTTTGTGTCTGTGTGTTGGGAGCTGCCGTAAGTTATTTTGGAAAAGAATTGGAGTGGAGAAGCAGGCTAATTGTGTGGTACAGGAGGTCAGAGACTGCATGCAGGGGAGGGAAGATTCCAGTACAGAGTGAAGTCCAAGGGAAAGTAGAGAGGCCGCTGTGCTGGGGATGTGCCAACCTAGTGAACCAACACCAGGAGTTCTTGGAAATAGTATTTTTCAAACAAAGTACAAATACAATAGAAAGGGATTTGTTAGTTTATTAATGATATCAAGAACCCAGAAAAGATGGCATGGTGGCCTCAGATCTATAATCCCAGGCACATAAGAGGGAGATTGGGAAGATTTTGGTTTGAGGCCAACCTGGGCAAAAGTTAGTGAGATGCTCCCAACTCAGCAATGAGGCAGGTGTGGTAGTGAGTGCCTTAACATCCCAGCTACATGGGAGGTATAAATAAGAACCTAGGCCACACCAGGCTTAGCAGAATAAGACTGAAAAGCAAAATGAAAAGGGCCAGGGACATGCTCAAATGGTAGTGTGCCTGGCTAAACAAGCACAAGGCTCTGAATTCAAAACCTGCTAACGCTTAGGAAAAAAAAGCAGAAAAAAATATACATACAGTTGATGCACCTTTAAGTTCATTCCATGTGCCATTCCTCCTCCCTGGACACACTGCAGTCTGTGCTTAAGCAATGAAGGAGAAGGTCTTTGCTATGGCACTGGAGGAGGAAGTCCTCAATTTTGTAAGCTGTGTTCCAAACATGTGCCCAGTGGTATGAGTATGAGTTCTGGGAATGACAAAGATGACCTGTGGGGCTAGAGGCATGGCTCAAGTGGTACAGAATCACCTGAGCAAGCTTTAGGCTCTGAGTTCAAATCCCAGTACTAGAGTAAAAAATTGGTGATTAGATCCTGGCAGGGCCAGCCTCCTATGTGCCTTGACAAGGAGGGAGGTGAAGGACACTTCTAAGCTTCAACAAACTCACTCTAAAATGAGAATCACAGCATCCATTAGAAGGGTAATAGAAGCTGGGCGCAGGTGGCTCACTCCTGTAATCCCAGCTACTCAGGAGACTGAGATCTGAGGATCACATTCAAAGTCAGCCTGGCAGAAAAGTCCATGAGATTCTGCCTCCAGCAAAAAGCTGGACTAGAGGCCTGGTTCAAGTAGTAGTACACCAGATATGAGCAAGCAAGCCAAGCAAGAGCAGGAAACCCTGAGTTCAAGCCTTAGAACCAGCCTCAAAGAGAATGAAAAGTAGCAGCTACCTGATAAATGATTCTTCATCTTTTCCCATTGGCACTTGCCGAGGAAAAAAAACCTTGCCATGGTCATGAGTATTTTAGGTGTTATCTTTCATCCATTCCCATTTCCTCAGGGTCTTCCCCATCATCTTTGGACTACTATACCAAATCAAGGCCTCTATGAAAACCACACCTCAGGTGAGCACACCCATTTGGGTCCACAGAGCCTCAGCCTGTGAACCTAGTGAACCAACACCAGGAGTTCTTGGAAATAGTATTTTGATCTCTTACCTACCCTCAATATCACTTTCGGGCTGGCTTCTTTCAGGTAGCAAAATGGCTGCAGCAGTTCCAGACATCATATTTGAATTTCACACCAGAACAAGAAAAAAATTGAATCTACATCCCAGAATTCCCAGCAAAAGTCTTGAGATTCACTGTGGGCTATTAAGTTCACAAACACGTGTGAATCAGCCATTAGAGGCAGGGGTCATTTATTGGCTTAGCCTAGACCGTGTATCCTACCCTTAGAATTGAGGGAAAGGCTGTTTGATCTGAACTGTTGATTCCCACTAGAAATTGATGTTTTTTATTGTTTTCTTTTGGGGAGGGGGGCCAGGGCTGGTGTACTTTTTTTTTTTTGTCAGTCGTGGGGCTTGAACTCTGCACTTGGACTCTGTCCCTGTACTCTTCAGCTCAAGGCGAACACTCTACTGCTTGAGCCACAGCGCCACTTCCAGTTTTCTAGTGACTTTTTGGAGATAAGAGTCTCAGGGACTTTCCTGCCTAGGCTGGCTTTGAACCGAGATCCTTAGATCTCAGCCTCCTGAGTAGCTAGGATTACTGGTGTGAGCCACCGGTGCCCAGCTGTGGGGCTGGTATACTTGACAATGAACTCAGGACCTTGTGCTCACTTGGCTTGCTTGCTCACTCAGCTGGTCGTGCTACCACTTGAGCCATGTTCCCAGCCCTGATTTTTGCTGCGCTAGCTTCTATCCTCTGGATCTCAGCTTGCTGAAGAGCTATGATTACAGGTGTGAGCCACCAGCTCCAGGCTTGGAAATGGAGAATTTAAGAAAGGGAAAAGCAGTCTGGATCTGAGGAGGTAAACCAATGGTAATCTAGTCCCGTTGAATACTCTTTTGAGTTGTATGGCAGACAAGGCTACTAGAGTCCAGAGCAGGGAAGGAGGATGACACAGTCAGCAGGAAGCTATGCAAAGAAGAGACTGCCCAAACTCTACGGTTGTGCAAGATATAGGCAGTGGGTGTGGTAAGGAGGAGGAGAGGACAGCCCTCCAAGAGGTTTCAAGCATTTCCTCTGTGGCAGGACTCATGTGAGTCCCTCTGCACTATCCCAATGAATGAACACTTAGGGTCCTGCAAGAACCATTTTACAGACAAGATTGAGCCCAGAGGTCACGGTTTTGACTTGGCCCCAACTAGTCTGGCTCAGAAGCCTGCACTTGGAGCCAGGGTCACTACAGAGGTGGTAAAGAGTTAATTAGGAGGCTGAGATCCAGAGGAGTAAGGTTCAAAGTCAGCCCCAGGCAGAAAACTGAGATCCTATCTCCAATTAAATAACAAAAAACAGGACTACAGGAGTGGGTCAAATGGTTAGAGCACTAACTCCAAGCCTGAGCTCAGACTCCAGAACTAGAGAAGAAAAAAAAAAAAGTACCTACTAAATGGTTTTGTTTTCCCATACCCTAGGAAACAAGCATTACTATAATCCCTATTGTAAAGACACAGAGATGAAAGTGTGAAGTAACTTGCACACCCCAGCAGTGGTAGAGTCTGACCTTACATGGTAGCTGGCCCCTTCGGGCCAGTGCTCTGGTTAGTGTGCTGCTGGGGTTCACCCCCATCAATTTGTTGAGCTCATGTTCCATCTACCTCTGCTCTGTGCATTTCAGACAGTAGCCTCAGCTTTAATCAAACTCTAATCAGCTTGGTCAGAAAGACTGTCAGCCTGGAGACCAGAGCTCTGGGTCCAGTGGAGACACTGCCCTAAGTCTTGTGTCTAAGCTGCCCTTGAGGAAGTGCCCTGGCTGCCTCCCCAAGTTGCTGACGGTGCAACCTTTGACAGGGGCAGCTAGAACCCCATGCAGCTGTTGGCTCAGAGCCCAGCCAGAGGGACTGAGCCAGCACAGACCAAGCAGCTGCAGAGCCAGGACCTCTGGGCCCCTGGCTTCATGCCTGGACCCTGTTCCCAGCTACCACAGCCAAAGTTGAGGACCAAGTGTCTGGTGACCCCTGGTTCTAGGCTCAGCTTGGTGGCTGGTGTGCACTGTGGGACTTTGGGCAAATCCCTGCCCTCTCAAATGAGTAAGATCACTCCTATCCTTGACCTGCCTCCTGAATATCACATTCAACAGGCTGGATATGGGGCACCACAGAGTTGTTACACCTGCCTAGAAACTCAAACTGACCCCAGGTTATTTAGACTCTCTCCTTGGTGCTAGGCCCTGCTGAGCACTGGGTCACCAAGGAAGGCTGGTCTGATCCCTGCCTTCAAGTAGCTAGCTAGCAGATGTTAGTGAACTTAGCAATTAGCCCAGGGTGGTAAATTCATTACTTCACAGAGAGAAGGATGGCCAGATAGTCATGGGGCTCCACAGGGAGCAACTGACTGCCTGAAGCAGCTTCAAAAGCTTCCCAGTAGGAAGAACATGGATCTGAATTACATGTTGCATTTTCCTGTTGAGGAAACAGCCTGTGCAAAAGTCCAGGGGTAGGTTCCATGTGTCAGATGCAGAGAGAGGACAGTGTGTGTGTGTTTGTGGGAGGAGCTACAGATAAAAGTTCCCAGGCTAGGCCTTATAGGCCTGGAGAGGTCAAGTTTCTAGAGTCCCTAGCTTGGCCCACCCACTTCCTTGTGCTGCCTATTGCAAGATGCTGCCCCTCCTCCATATAAAGCTGTTCACATAGCAGCCCATTCACTCTGAACTCCTCACATATTGGGTGCATCTTCTATCTTTGAGGCTTTTCCAGCAGCTTAGTGAGGCAGCTGACACACAGAACCCATAAAGTGGCACGGGAAGTTACTGGGGCAGGTGGGTCTCTGGACAGGCAGATGTGTTCTATTGAGAGCCCAGCTGTGGCTAGGAATCTAGATGCCATCAGGCCAATCATTATAATTATGTTGGGTTTAAAAAAAAAAAGACACGCCGGGCGCTGGTGGCTCACGCCTGTAATCCTAGCTACTCAGGAGGCTGAGATCTGAGGATCGTGGTTCAAAGCCAGCCCGGGCAGGAGAGACCGTGAGACTCCTATCTCCAATAAAACCACCAGAAAGCCGGAAGTGGCTCTGTAGCCCAAGTGGTAGAGCGCTCGCCTTGAGCTGAAGAGCTGAGGAACAGCGCCCAGGCCCAGAGTTCAAGCCCCACGACCGACAAAAAAAAAAAAAAAAAGACAGCTGGAGAGTTTTATCACAGGGAGCTGACTTCTCTGGGCAGACAGGAAAGGTGTCCCTAAGAAAGCCATGCTTCAGTTTGAACCCCAGGATGCAGGGACCCTGCAGGGGGAAGAACCTCAGCCAGTATAAGGACCAGCTGGGGTCACCTGGCCAGCCCTGGGGATCAGGGACCAAAACTCCATTTTGTCCTGTCTGACTTCACACCTGCTGTCTCACATCCTTCTATTGATATTCTTCTGCCATTCAGATCTCAACAGCAAGGAATTTTCATCTGGTCCTGTTGAATCCTCACACACCCCTATCCCCAAGACAAACAAGCCTGAAGGATCCTGTTGAATCCTCAATAAGGTAGGGTATACACACACACACACCCCTATCCCCAAGACAAACAAGCATGTACACACACACACACACACACACACACACACACACACACACACACACACACACACACACACACACACACACACACACACACACACACACACACACACACACACACACACACACACACACACACACACACACACACACACACACACACACACACACACACACACACACCCCTATCCCCAAGACAAGCCTGAAGGATCCACCTGTGTCCCACAGAAAGTCAAAACCAAGACAAGACCCCGAGTCACTGTGTGATCAGCAGAGATAACCTACTGACATCATGAAAGAAAATTGTGCTCCTCTTCCCAGATTTGTCTTGAGCCAAGCCATTCTTGGGATGACAGACACTCAAGGGACTTTCCTGGGAAAACCTTCCTGGAAAGAGAGGAGAGCAGCTCTGGAGGTGTTTGACTTGGGGACAATCAGGTCCTGCGCATAAAGCACAGTTGCTTTTTAGATGGAGCAGAGTAACATGATGCCTACATGAGGGACAGGCAGTGTAGGCCTCTCTGGTGGTGTGGGAACCACCTGCCAGAGAGAAGTGTGAGCTCTGGCAGCCCCAAGCCCTTCAGCACTGAGTCTCCATACTCTGAAACTAGAGCAGCTGTCTTTGGACTCAAGATTTCAACCCTTTTCAAGCCCCTCTGGATCCCTGAGAGAAGGTCTCTAATCCCTAGGGAGAGGAGCTTTGGTTTCTGACAAAGGGTTAAGAATGCAATGGGCCCTAGAGAAAAGGTTCCAACAACAGAATCAGGAGCAATCTAAACATTTGACTATGTCTGGGGGACAGATGTTTCTGGTCCTCAGTCTTTCATTTCCAGATCACTTGCCGCTTGATTATCTTGTATGTTCTACACAGACCCTCAGAAAGCTACCTTTAGCTCGGCACTAATGGCTCACATCTATAATGCTAGTTACTCAGGAGGCTGAGATCTGAGGTCTACAGTTCAAAGATAGCCCTGAAAGAAAAGTCCATGAGACTCTTATCTCCAATTAGCCACGAGAAAACTGGAAGTGGAGCTGTGTCTTAAAGTAATAGAGCACTAGCCTTGAATGAAAAAGCTCAGAGACAGCGCCCAGACCTGAATTCAAGCCATACAACTGGGGGACAAAAAAAAAAGCTACCTTTGATGGATCTAAAGAGATTAAAGATAGAGAAACAAAAAGCTGCCCAAGGCTATCATATGAAAAGGAACACATCTGGATTCAGATCCATCCCCTTTCTACTTGTCCCAGACTTGACCCCATTCTTGCAGCCTTTGTCTGTTCCTGCACCTTTTGCAGCCACCTCCAGCTTAGAGCTTTAGTGGCTAAAGGTCCAACTCCTATTCCCCTCAAGTGTTCTCCTGTCTAGGGATGGGAGATGAACTGGAGGCTTTAATCCTGGCTCGTTTTCCTTCCTCAAATGTCTATGGGTTTGAGACTGTGGATCTAAAAGTGCTTGGTAAAATAAAAAACACTGAACCAGCACAAAGAAGAGGAACACAATACTGCTTTTGTATCCAGACGTGGTTTGGAACAAGGCCTACTAGGGTCTCAGTCTTGAAGGAGGCAGACATGCAGAGCCACAACCCAAACATGGTATCAATAATGCAACAGCCAAGGGGTGTGCCAGACATTGTGAGGGTAAGGCAGCTCCCAGGAAAGTCAGGGAAGGCCCTGAGGGATGCACATTGGAAACAGATCCCAAGGGATGTGTGAGAGTTCCCAAGTAGATAGGAGAGGTGCACTGCAAGGGAGGGAACAATTTGTGTGGAGGCGCAAGGTGTCCAGCTGGAGTATCCAGCCATTGCCAAGAAGTGAATCTTGGGCAAGGCTGGCCAGGGCAGGGTAGTAAAGAGCCTTGAAATACTCACAAAGAACATTTGGAATTCTTTTCAGCAAATAGTGGGAGTTTTTTTTTTTTTAATAATGGAAGTTTTAAAGCAGAAAGTAATATTTGTACTAGAAATCATTTTCATATTTTACAGATTTCAAAATAGAGGCTCAAAGTGAGTAAGCAAATTGCCCACGCCTTTGTTACTAGTCAAAGAAACAGAACCAAAAGCATTTATACAGAATCATATGATTATAGAGGTCAGCAAAGCCAAGAGCTGTAGGACAAGTCAGCAAACTGGAGACTCAAGACAGCCAATGGCTTAATTCTGAGGTTATCTGAACACCTCATGACCCAATCAAGTTTGACACGGTAACATTGTCAAATGGGTAAAATTAACCCTTCCATCAAAGTTTGATGGTAGGTCTGAAATTAAGGTCTGTCTGGCTGAGAAGCCCTTTGCTGCTCTAGCACTAGACAGGAATCCAGGGCTCTGCTTCCCCAGCCTGGATTCCAGGGCCTAGCAAATTGGAGAGAAGCAGCCAATCACTGGCAAGGTTAGGCCGTGGGCCAATTAGATAATCCAGGAGGGCTTGAGCAAAGAGCTAACCAGCGACCCGTTTTAGTCAAGACTCCACAAAAGGCTCTCCATCTTCATGTGAGATGTAAGGACAAGGATGGGGCTTGGTGACCTAGCGGCATCTGTTGGCAGGAGCAGACCCACCTCTGTGGTCAGGCATCTAAACATCTGTGCCTCTGTCTCTTTTCACCTACTCTGCCCAGACAACTATTGCTTTTAAGTATGTAGGAAAATACCCAGCCTTCCCTTCTTTGATGCTACACCAGGATGCAGTAGGCAAAACAGGTCCAGAGAGAGGCTTCCCCTGGCTATCCAGAATGGTCCCATTCTTCTCCAGCAGTGTTTATAGGTGTTAACTATGACAGAGCTATAGATTCTACTTGCAGGACCCTAATGTAAAGAAAGCAAAGAAGCAAGTCCAGGACTGTGATTATGTGACCATTCCCCTCCAGCCTGGAGCCCCTCTGGAAAAAGACTGACCCACTTGAGTGCCTGCAGCGTCAACACAGGGCCAGCCATAGAGAAGATGTGCATTCATTCAGTCTCTTCCCACAACTTCCTCATGGCTTGAGGACACAAAAGACACAAAAGGTGGATTCTCAGAAAACATTTTTATGGGTTGGGGCTCCTGCAAATATGGGTAGGGAGAAAAGGAACTGAGGATAATACACTCCAGTTCCAAGATGAGCTTCTAGATATAATGAGCCTCTGATTTTAAAAGCAGTGAAAGAGGAACAGATCTGAAGGGGGGCATGGAAAATCCAACCTAGAACTGATGAATAAAGGCCTGGAGGTAGAAAAGTACAAGCTTGTTTGGAAAAGATTCTGGTGTACCTTTAGAGAATAGGAAGAGTTAGATGTAAGTGGTAGAGTTTTGAATGGATGAGGAGGTTGATCCTATGGGAACAGTAGAGAAGCAGTAAAAAGGTGTCTAACAAAAGTCCCAAGGGAGACCATTCCAAAGACCAAAGGTGACTTCCTGGAACTGTGGGCAAGGCTCAAAGGTTAGAGCTCTGTGATCAGAAAAAGCCAAGCAGGAACATAAGGCCCTGAATTCAAGCCTCAGTACCAAGAGAGAGAAAGGGGGGGGGGGGGGGGAGAGAGGGTGGAGGGGGTTACTTCCAGCAGACACTGTGGAGGGGATGGAGCATGCCTGTGAACCCTCACAAAGAGGGATGAGACTGGTCTAAGCTGACATTAGTGTGTATGTGTCTCTCTCTCCTCCTCTCTCCCCCCACCCCTCCTTATTTATTGAAACAGTGTCTTACTAGTAGCCCAGGCTAATCTCTTGATATTTGCCTTCCTCCTGCCTCAGCATCCCAAGAGCTGGGGTTACAGGAATGCAATACCATGCCTGGCTGTTGTTTTCTTTCCTGTTTAAAAAAAAAAAAAAATGGTCCTGGGGCTTGAACTCTGGGCCTGGGCGCTGTCCCTCAGCTCTTCAGCTCAAGGTTAGCATTCTACCACTTGAGCCACATGCCATTTCCCATTTTCTGGTGATTAATTGGAGATGAGTCTCACCTATTTTCCTGCCTAGGGTGGCTTTGAACCTCGATCCTCAGATCTCAGCCTCCTGATTAGCTAGGATTACAGGCATGAGCCACTGGCACCTGGTTCAAATTTTTTTTAATTGTAAAGATACTGTACAGAGGGGTGTTACAGTTACATTAATAAGGTAATGAGTACATTTCCTATCGAGCATTGTTACCCCCTCCTTTGCTTTTCCCCTACTATCCCTTCCCTTCCCTCAAAATATTTTTATACCTGTCACCTGGGAGACTAAGTATAACTCTTGAGACTAGGGAGGGGACATACACCTATTGGACCAATGGAGAAACTAAGATCACAGAGGTGCAATGGCTTGCTCTTCAGCACAGCTGGGAAGCAGGTCACAGGCCCTAAGACCCTATACATTCACCCTTCTCTCTTACAGGGAAGGAAGGAGGAGCTTAAAGGGGTGCTTAGCTTAGCCAGGTGCTGGTGGCTCTTACCTATAATCCTAGCTACTCAGAAAGCTGAGATCTGGAGGACTGCAGTCCAAAGCTAGCTTAGGTAGAAAAGTCCATGAGACACTCCATCTCCAAAATAACCAGCAAAAAGTCTGGATGAGTGACACCAGCTAAGCAAGCAAGCCAAACAAGTTCCAGAAGCTGAGAAATAAAACAATGTGCCCATTTTGTTAATGAGGAAGTGAAACAGAATGCTAGGCCTTTTCCAAGCTATTCATGACTGTCTAACAACCCAGAGCTGACAAAATAAATTTAGCCTAGATACTTGGCTTGGCCCAACTACCAAGGCCCAAGATCATGCCTTTAGACCTAGATGCAATTGCACAGTCTCTCCCCCAAAGAAAGGAAAGCAGGATCTCACTTGTCACCAGCAAATCAGAAGCGAACTGCAAAGGCTGTTTCCCTGTGCCCCAACCCTAAGAGTGCAGAACAGAAGCTCGTCTGGTGGGACCAACCTTGGGATGAGTAGCTGCTGGGAAGTGGGTGGTGAGGGTGTCTAAGGACAGAGATGGCAAGTGCTTGGTTCACCAGCTGAAAGAGGCCTTGCTGCTGAGTCTCAGCACCGAGTAAACACCAGGTAGTTTCTGTGGAAGGTGAATGGGTCCGGGAGCTACAAAATCTGACAGCATCCCACCGTGAGAATGCCTAGCACAGGAACTGGGGTTTTCCACCATTCAGCCTCACTACTATTTCCTTCTCGAAAAACTCCCTAGCCGCAAGCTCCCTGCAGAGTATCCACGGACTGACCAGTTAGCTTTGACCACGCGCACCCACCCCTCTGAAGCAACGGAGCTCTGAAGTCCTCCCAGTCGTGGGGGGGGGGGGGGGAACGGTACAAGAATTAGGGTGAGCTCAGGATAACCTTGATTTTCTGTCTGAGCTCTGTTCCACCAAAGGGGCTACTCAGTGGATTGGAAGTCTCTGAGTACTAGGTTTCTGTTTACTAGGAGATTGTGTGTGTGTGTGTGTGTGTGTGTGTGTGTGTGTGTACTGGGGCTTGAACTCAGGACTGGGGTGCTGTCTCTCAGCTTTTCCACTCAAGGTTGGCATTCTACCAGTTGAGCCACAGCTCCACTCTTGGCTTTTCGGTGTTTAATTGGGGATGAGAGTCTCACTGACTTTCCTGCCTGGGCTGGCTTCGAACAGTGATCCTCAGATCTCAATCTAAGGAGAGAAGCTAGGATTACCGGTTTGTCTCCGGTGCCCCGTTCGGAGATTTCTGTTCTGTATGGTCCCTGAGAGTCAAGATTCCTAAGCGTGCCCAAGTCTAAAGCAGGAGGCACACAGCTCCACCAGCAGACGTGTTTTAATTAAGGCCACACCTTAATCAAGCACCTGATTGGACGCGTCAGTCTCTGGGCTGCTGCCTCCCAGCACTGAGGCTCAGTTTCTCCATTGTGAAGACCTGGAGCTGGTGAGGGAATCCCTACTCTAGTGCGGCCACAGACTGAAAGAGCTGCGTCTGCGCAGCCGCAGTCACAAAAGGACTGGGATGGGGGCGGGGTGGGTGGCTCTCCTGTCCGGGGCTACCGATGCCCGGCTACCAGCTATCGGCTG
This sequence comes from Dipodomys spectabilis, assembly GCF_019054845.1. Taxonomy (NCBI): domain Eukaryota; kingdom Metazoa; phylum Chordata; class Mammalia; order Rodentia; family Heteromyidae; genus Dipodomys; species Dipodomys spectabilis. The sequence goes on along the minus strand of NW_024870679.1, from coordinate 41,582,170 downwards.
CCCGATCCCCGGCTACTAGCTCCTTTATCCCCGGTAACCAGCTCCCCGGTCCCCCGTCCCCGGCTCCCCACCGCGGCTTCCGCCTCCGCCCCTCCAAGCCCCGCCCCTGCCGCCCGTCACCTTGGGCGGGGCCTCTCTTCCGGGGCTAGACGGGAGCCGAGTTCTGCAACCTGGGAGGCACAGCTTCCTCTCCACCTAGAAGGGAGATAGGTGCAGTGAGTGACATTGCAGGCCCCGACTCATTCATTCGCCCACTCATCCATTCATGAATTGTCTCCCCCACTCATCCGTTCTTAACATATCCTCACCCAGCCCCTTCTCAATGCACACTTCCGGACACCCACGCGAGAACACTCGCTGCCGGACACAGGAATGGACCGGGTGGGCTTAACCTGGAGAGGCATACCGCAGCGCGTGACTGACACGATAACAGACAGCAACAGCAAGGCAGAGTGTGGAGTGGCCAGGCAAGGAAGTGGATGGCATCTGACCTAGATCAGGAAGAGAACGGCCGTTGGCCAGGTGGCAGGTTCCTAACCATAACAACCCAATATGAGTTTTTAACTGTGAGCCAGCGGCTTTGTTTCCATTTATTTCATCTTTGTCACATCCTGGGCAATATTATCATGCACGTTTTACAGGTGATCAAACTGAGGCTCCCGAGCCTGGTGCTAGGGCTTGAACTAGTACTAGGGATTGAACTCAGGGCCTCTACCACTCTCATTTGGCTTTTTTGCTCAAGGCTAATGCTCTACCATAAAACTTGAGACACATTTCCTCTTTTGGCTTTGTGGTGGTTAACTGGAGATAAGTCTTATGGACTTTTCTACCCAGGTTGGCATTGAACCATGCATGATTCTCAAATCTCAGCCTCCTGAGTAGCTAGGCATGAGCCACCTGCGCCTAGCTTAGATTTAAGTTTTAAAAATAGGATGTTAACTGTACAGGCCCAGAGACTATACCCTAATCATTAGCATTGGTAGCTCTAAGGGATGAGTGTACATGGTTATGTTTCATATGTTTGAATTTTGAGAAAAATATACATGTGTGTGAGAATTTGCAGCTACTTCTATGGTACATAAGTTTTCTCCAATTCTTCTAACAGAAATGGAAATTACTTAAGTTGGGATTCTTTTCCTTCAGTACAAAAACAGGACTATTTCTTGAAAATCAGCCAATTAAAAAATGACCATAACCAGTGAGATTTTTCCCCCTATTATCCCCAACTTACTGTATTGAGCATGCATTGCTTTTCTGCTTACTTTTATTTTTTGAAAACAGGGTTTCACTTTCTAGCCCAAGTTGACTTCAAACTTGCAATCTTCTTGCTTCATCCTCCCAAGTGTTTGGACTACTGTTGCATACCACTATGCCCAGCAGCATGCATTACTTTCATAATTCAGAAAGTACTGCTATTTTAAAGAAATGAATTGCCTACATCAAGGGCTGGGGTGACCAGATCAACCAGAGCATCTGCAGTTCCTAAGAAAAAGGCTTGGTGCTTTTGGTTGACCTCAGACCAGAGTGAGTCAGCATAGTGAAGTGACTGCCAAAATATGAGGCAAACAGACACACCACTCCACTAGAGGAAGAAAAGCTCCATTGCGCCTCAGGGCTGGGCAGGCCTCAAGTGAGGTTTAGCATGCAGGAAAGCTGGCTTGAACTTGGAGAAAAACTTCAGCACAGCCAAGGGATTTGGAGAGGAGACTCACCAGGTAAGGTCTTTACAGGACATGTATAGTTGGCATTCAGGTATATGGATAGAGTTTGACCAAGGGCTTAACCTGTCCAGATAGTGAGCCCCCTGTTGCTGAAAATGTGGAGGCTATAAGTCTGACTCATTAAAGGGCAGCTATACCTGGGTGCCGGTGGCTCACGCTTGTATCCTAGCTACTCAGGAGGCTGAGATCTGAGGATCGCAGTTCAAAGCCAGTCCAGGCAGGAAAGTCCGTGAGACTCTTATCTCCAATAAACCACCAGAAAACCGGAAGTGGCGCTGTAGCTCAAGTGGTAGAGCGCTAGCCTTGAGCTGAAGAGCTGAGGGACAGCCTCAGGCCCAGAGTTCAAACCCCATAACCAACAACAACAAAAAAGGGCAGCTGTAGATGATTAGTGACATTAGTAGGCCATCCAAATATATACAGCAATTGTAGGACTTGATGGGGGATACATATATACATATGTATACATGTGTATATATGTATACATACATATATGTGTGCATGTATATCTGACTCAACATCACAGGAAACTATCCTAGTAAATTATAGTGTTAATAAAAATTTCTTGAGTACTTATTGAGTATCTGGCTCTTTATGCTTAGCACACTACATTTGTCTTAGTGGTTTTCAAACTTATGCTTATACCAGAATTCCCTGGAAGGCATGTTGTCATAGATGGCAGAATCCCATACCCAAGTCTCTGATGCAGTATGTCAGAGGTTGAGGCTGATTCACAGGTGATGTGGACGGTGTTGATCGGGAGACTACACTTGGAGAACCATTGTGTACTTTATATTGTCACAACCACCTTAAGAAAATTTCTGCTATGATGGGTTCTGTTATCACTCTTATTTCACAGATTAACACACAAACAGAAGAGAACCATCATTTGAAACTCCTCACAAAGGTAAAATCACCATTTTAGAGCTACTAAGTAAAAGAGTCAAGGTCCTTCTGACTCCAAAGTTTAAGCTTAACCAAAACAATGTTTTTTTTAATCCTTGATTCACTGATAAATCAAGATTCTGATGTTATAGGAATAAAACTTGCAAATTATTCCTTCAGGATGTAAAATAAGAAAAAAATCCCTGGAAGAGATTAGAGCAAGAGTTATCAGTACCTCTGGGAAAGAAAATAGCAATAGCCTGGAGATGGAGTACTGATGAGTTTGTGTGTGTGTGTGTGTGTGTTTTGTTTTTTTGGCCAGTCGTGGGGGGGGGTCCTGAGGCTTGAACTCTCGGCCTTGGCCTTGCCCTTGAGCCTTCCACTTGAGCCACAGTGCTACTTCTCACTTTTTCTGATTAGTTTGTTGCAGATAAGAGTCATGGACTTTCCTGCCTGGGCTGGCTTTGAACCGCGATCCTCAGATCTCAGCCTCCTGAGTAGCGAGGATTCCAGGCGTGAGCCACTGGTGCCTGGCAGGTACTAATCATTTTATATGTTCCCTCCCACCCCCATTAGGGGAGGCAACAGAGATTTGAACTCAGGGCCCAAGCTTGCTAAGCTGGGGCTCTACCACTTGAGCTACACCTCCAGCTCTGTTTTTTTTTGGAGGGGGGCGGATTTCTGGGGCCTGAACTCTGGGCCTGGGTGCTGTGCCTCAGCTCTTCAGCTCAAGGCTAGCGCTCTACCACTTGAGCCACAGCACCACTTCTGGCTTTTTCTGCTTGTGTGGTGGTAAGGAATCGAACCAAGGGCTTCATGCATGCAAGGCAAGCACTCTACCACTGAGCCACCTTCTCAGCCCCTTCTGGTTACTTTTTGAGATAAGGCTTCTTGAACTTTCCTGTCCAGGCTAGCCTTCAACTGTGATCCTTCTGCTCTCAGCCTCCTAAGTAGCACAGATTACAGGCCTGAGCCATGGACACCCAGCTGATTTCATCACTCCTAACTCCAGGCAGGGTCTTCTGTTGTGGGCTGCCTACTGAGGCAGTAGTTTTTCCTTTGGTTATGATGCAATTCTCCAAACACACTCAACATATACCGAGTATTCTACTCAATAGAGCAGGGTATGCTATGATGCATAGCCTGAATAATGGCCCCCTCAGGATATCAGCATCTAATCTCCAGAGCCTGTGGAGCCTGAGCCTTAGAGGGCAAAAGGGACTTTGCAGGTATGACTAAACCAAGAATCTTAACATGAAGAGATTATCCTGAATTATTATCTGAGCAACTAAAACATTCACAAAAGTCCTTATGAAAGAGATTTAAAAATACTGTTTTGTTCACCTTGAAGATGGAGGACCACAAGGACAGCTCTAGAAGCTGGGGAAGTTCAAGAAATGTATTCCCTCCTAGAGGCACCAGAAGGAGTAGGGTGCCCTGCCCACACTTTGCTTTAACCCCCAATAGACCTTTTTTGACCTCCAGAACTATAAGATGAGAAATGGTCTCTGAGCCATTGCAGGGTAGGACAGCCTAGACAAAAAGAAGTTTGCAAGATTCCATCTCAACCAATGGTGGATGTGATGGCATGCACCTGTTATTCCCAGTGATATTGGAAAGCACAAGTAGAAGGATTGCAGCTTAAGCCAGCCTGAGCATAAGGAGAGATTGATTCTACCTTAAAAAAAAAAATAACCAACGCAAAAAGGAGCTGGAAGAGTGGCTCAAGTGCAAAACCTCAAGCTCAATCCCCAGAACTGCTAATAAATAAATAAAATAAGGTCTCTGATTTTTACATGGTGTGTGAGCCAATACAGCCACATCCACTTTCACATTCACACTAATTCTGGCCTTGTGCATGCAAAGGAGCAGGTGCACAGAGGTCTTAAAGAAATACCTCACGGACCACTTCTCGTGTTATTTTCACAAATAAGCATATGTGGTTGATTTCTTCAATAAACATTTACTGAGTTCCTGTTCTGTGCCTTAAATGGTGTTTGGTGCAGGTACAAAGGGAAGAACCAAACAAAATAATCATAGGACTTCTGGTTTGGCCTTGGTGTAGAAATTCAGTGGTCTTCATGTTTAGAGTTATAGAGAGGTATCTCTGAAATAACTTCAAGGTTTGTTGGTTGGTTGGTGCTGGTACTGGGCTTGAACTCAACGCCTCACAGTCTGGTTCAACGTTTTTGCTCATGCTGGCATACTACCACTTGAGCCACACGTCCAGTCCAGTATTTTACTGGTTCATTGAAGAGGGAAAGTCACAGGCTTTTCTGCATACTCTAGCTTTGAACCTAAATCCTGTAGGAGTCAGCCTCCTGAGTAGTTAGGATTACAGGTATAACCCACTGGCACCCTGCTACAAATACCATTTTAGAGACAGCAGTCAAGTGATAAGAAATAATTCAGAATCCACAATTAAAGACCTTAAATTAGGTATACTGTGTCAATAGTAGGATATTTGTTTCCTATTTACAAAGGCCTAGTGTGATTCTCAGCACACAAAACAACAACAACAACAAAACACAGAAAGAAACTATGTATACTGCACAATAATTCTCTTACACTTGGATCTGAGAACAAACTATCTAAGTTACAAGGTATAGCTCAAGGAAAGGCCATTTCAGGCAATCTGAATACTGAAGCCACTCTGCCTTTAAGAAAATGACCTCCTCTCTAGGAATGAATTTAAGATTGGGTAGAATGCTTATGGCATCCATAAAACTGTCTTTTTTTTTTTTTTTGAACTCTGGGCCTGGGCGCTGTCCCTCAGCTCTTCAGCTCAAGGTGCACACTCTACCATTTGAGCCACAGTGTAACTTCTTGTTTGTCTGGTGGTTAATTGGAGATAAGAGTCTCAAGGACTTTCCTGCCCGGGCTGGCTTTGAACCGTGATCCTCAGATCTCAGCCTCCTGAGTAGCTAGGATTACAGGTGTGAGCCACCAGCGCTTGGCTTCTGTCTTTTTTTTTTTTAAGCACCCCAGTGAGTATTGAAAGATAAGCTTAATTTTATGAGAATTATACTGAATTGTGAAGTGACATCTTTGGAGCTCAGGGGTTGGAGGACAGGTTCTAAAGTGGTATTAGTTCAATGTGCCTCTAATGTGAGGCCACAGGGCAAAATGGGTCAGTGCTATGATAGAAAAGAGCAAGCTGGAGCCATGAGAATTGGAGCTTATGCCTCACACCTTCTCAGAGGAAGTGACATTGAACTTGAAGAAGGGCATTAGCCAGCAAGACAACTGAGAAAGGGGAATATTCTACGCATACATGTCACCTTGGCCAGTAGCTGGAATTGTAGGCCCAGAAGAGCAACACCCACAGCCCTCCTGTGCCCAGAGGGATACTGGGACCTTATCTAACCCAAGGACCTCTGGGAGATCATTGCCTGTGAACCCTTCCCACTGTTCAACTTCCTAAGAAGTGCTGGGGATTTCTTAAGACTTGGAACTTCTTGTTTATTCTCTTACCTCTTCCGGGGGCAGAAGTGGAGTCAAATGGTGAGGCCCAACCATGGACTTTGATTTGTCTAGCTGTAAGACAAATGCTGGAGATAGGTTGAGCCCTTTTGGTTTTGACCTGCTTTGATGGGACTGTGGGGGAAACAGTGCCTTATGGTGGTTAAACCCTGGCTCTGAGTTCAGATACTGCCTCTGCAGATCATTTCTCCTCTCTGGGGTCCTATTGCCTTATCCTTGCATGGCCTTTGTTCCCACCCTCTGGATTGCGTGAGGATTAAATGAGATCGTATACATAAAGCACTTGGTGCTGTGCCAGGCCCAGCAAGTGGCAGCCACTGTTATTATATCTTGTAATGGATGTGAAATGGAGTATATCAGTTCTGCTGATTCCACAAAACACAATGCTACCCTTGGGGTCTTCTCTCAGTGTGATTTACACCAACAGCATCTGAAGATCCTCTGACGGGTATGCAGAGGAACACGCAGAACTGGATGACTTCACTTTGGCAGAAATGGAGGAAACTCCCTTTGCAGAAATGACTACTGGGTAGGCGGGAGTGCTGTGCTAACTCTTGTGTATAAAGGCAATTCCCAGACTCTGAAAGAGTGGTCTCTGGGGTGGAGTCTGGGTGCCCAGATTAGCTCTAGGTGGGAAAGGAACTGTCCCTTACCCTCATCTGGTAACCAGGGCCAGAACAGCCTGGGGCATGATTGGCAGGAGAACTGAGTCTTTCTAACCAGTGACTTCATCCTTACTGGTGACCTATCCTGGAGCTTCCATCTGTCCTTCCTATTGTTTTAATTCTGACCACCTGGCATCTGCTCATCTTGCAGCTCATACAGTCTGACCACTTTTTTTTTTTTTTTTACAAGGGATAGGAAATTGAGGTTCAGTGAGAGGCAAGGAATTACCCAATATCATATAGCAAAGCAGAACTTTGGGTCTCCAGGCCTCAAATCCATATCTCTGCCAGCATCAGATAACTTCTCTGGTTCTGTCAAATGAATGACTAGCTGGTTGTTGCCTGGCAACCATGTCACTCCAGATGTTTTCTGTCTCCACATTTGCATGGGAATCAGGCCACCCAGCAACAGGGACACAGACACCAGAGAAGAAAAGTCTCTGATCTAAGGGGCAGCAGGATACTGGCTCTAGCAAGGATTGATCAGGTCCCCCAGGGTCCTGGAACTCTCCCAGGCAGTCAAGAGCCATCTGTCTTTCTGACTTAAAGACCACAGTTACACAATTCCCTCTCTCCAGGCCATGGTTTGTCAAAATAGGCAACAGCTAGTGTTGAAGGAGAAAATCCTGTTAGACCCTTTTAAGAACCATTGGGATGCACTTTGGGCGAGCAATTTGGAGTCACACGTGAGCCTGAACTCACACTCTGTCACCCACTGGCTGTGTGTACTTGGTGAAGTCACTCTCATTCTGAGCTGGTTTTTTAATTTTTTTGTTGGTCATGGTCTTGAACTCAGGGCCTGGGTGCTGTCCCTGAGCTCTTCAGCTCAAGGCTAGCACTCTACCACTTGAGTCACAGTGCCACTTCCAGTTTTCCAGTTTTCTGGTGGTGGTTAATTGGAGATAAGAGTCTCATGGACTTTCCTGCCTGGGCTGGCTTTGAATCACTATCCTCAGCCTCCTGAGTAGCTAGAGTTATAGGCATGAGCCACCAGCACCCAGCTTAATTTTTTTAAATTGAGCTAGGTCTAGAAGAACAGCCCTGAGTTCAAGCCCCAAGATTGGGGGGAAGGGGAAATGTGCTGGTAGTATTGAGATTGAACCTATACCCTTTTGTATGCTGTGCAGGAGCTCTATCCCTGAGCTACACCCTAGCCCTCATCAAATCAACTTTAAATGCTTTCCATGAACAAAACAAGACCTCTGATTTTAAGGAGCTCAGAGCTAATGAAGGAAACAAGAAATAAACATTGAAGTGAAGAAAAGACGTACAAACCAAAATAAGACCAATGAAGGAAACAGAAACCATGTTACAAGAAATAATAATCAGTACTGAAGATCAAGAGAACTCTCTCCCCGCCTCACTCTCATCAGCCACACTGGCCCTTCTTGCTTCTGCTGTGTGTATGTGTGCTTGTATGTGTGTGCGTGTGCACACAGACAGTATGGGGCCTTGAACTCAGGGCCTGGGCACTGTCCCTTGGCTTTTTCACTCAAGGCTAGTGTTCTACCATTGAAGCCACAGCTACACTTCCAGATTTTTGCTAGTTAATTAGAGATAAAAGTCCATAGTTGCAGGGCGCTGGTGGCTCATGCCTGTAATCCTAGCTACTGAAGAGGCTGAGATCTGAGAATCACGGTTCAAAGCCAGCCTGGGCAGGAAAGTCTGTGAGACTCTTATCTCCAATAAAACCACCAGAAAACTGGAAGTGGCACTGTGGCTCAAGTGGTAGAGCACTCACCTTTGTGCTGAAGAGCTGAGGGACAGCGCCCAGAGTTTAAGCCCCACGACCCAAAAAAAAAAAAAAAAAGTCCATGGTCTTTCCTGCCTGGGTTGGCTTTGAACCACAGCCCTTAGATTTTGCCGCCTCCTAAGCTTGGATTATAGGCATGAGCACTGGTACCCAACTCTTGCTGCTCTTTGAAATCACCAAATGTACTTAGGTCTTTTTATTGGTTGTGCCTCCTGTTCAGAAAGCAGTTCCCTGAGTTATCTGAATGGCTAACTTCCTCACCTCCTTACAGTTTTGTATAAATATCACCTTCTTAGGGTGACCCTCCCTAATGCCACTGTTTGAATGCTAGCCTCCCAACTCCTGCTCTGCAACAATCCTTCTGTCTCCTCACACCGCTCTTGTTTGATTTTTCCATAGCCCTCATCACCTTCTAACATTACTTATATATTTATTATGTTTACAGTTTGTCTGCTTCCCATTACAGAATATTAACACAAAGAGAGAGCTGAATCTTTGTGTTCACTCAACAACGTGTGGCACGTAGATGTTCAAAACTATTTGTTAAATGAATGTCATTAACTTCCCTGGGTCACCCGGTTGAGAAATGATATGGCTGAGATTTGAATCCAGTGTTATTTGGCTCCAAAGCTGCAGAATCTTCTTTGCAGGACTGTTACAGAACTCAAATAGGTCCACATGCCAGCCACTTAGCACAGTGCCTGGTAGAAAGGTTAATGTGCCATAAATATTAAATAATACTGAGGTGTTGTGATTAATGGAGGCAGGGTGAGTTCTCTTCTGCATTCATTTTTCTAAGGTCAGTCTGCTCTTGGGATAGGCTTTCAAGCGTGACGTGAGAGACACACTGACATGACCTCAGGAAGGAAGAATGCAGGTGTGCTACTGCCAGTAGCACCTGCCAGATCCAATCTCCTATGCCCACCTCCCTGCTTTATAACTGACCTGAAGTTGTTCACGCACAGGGGTTACGAACACACATACACAACTTCCTGTCTTTTGAGAAAGGGGAAGTCTAGCTAGCGATTTACCATGAATTGTTTGTTTGGTGAAGGAAGTCTCCACAGTTTACAGGAGATAGCAAAGGAGGTGAGCTGACTGAGGGGAGAAAGCCTGGGTTCTAGAAGGATTGCTGTTACTTCAGCTAACTACCCTGAGCAAGTGACCTGTTTGGACTTAATGTTCTCATCTGAAAAATGGATCAATGATCTTTGCCTCATCAGCACTCTGGACACCTCTACTAATATCAGTGAGTGCCTACATGGGACCAGCTGTTGATACAGAAGCATCCCTCACCTGGAGGGCCAGGTGTTCAGACTATGAAGTCACTCAAATTGTCCCTCACTTTTATTTTTAGCTCTGTGTCTCTGGTCAAGCAACAAACTTCTTGAAGTCTGGTTTTGTCTATAAAACAGAACTTTGGTTGGGCACCAGTGGCTCACGTCTATAATCCTAGTGACTCAGGAGGCTGAGATCTAAGGATGGCGGTTCAAATCTAGCTCAGGCAGGAAAGCCTCTTATCTCCAATTAAGCACCAACAAAACTGGAAGTAGAGCTATGATTCAAGTGGCAGAATACTAGCCATGTTCAAAAAAAAAAAAAAAAGTTTAGGGAAAATTCCCAGTTCAAGTCCCAGGACCAGCACAAAGAATAAATATAAATTAAAAATAGAATTTTGATTTCCTCAGCTGTAAAATAATAGCTTATCTCTTAAACTAGTGTCTGAGATCTGCAGGTAGGGAACTGGAGGCATGGCTACCGGGGTAGAGTACTTGCCTAACATGGTCAAGGTCCTGGGTTCAATCCCAAATACCACAGGAAGAAGGGAGAGAAGGGAGGAGGGAGGAGGAAAGAGGAAAGGAAGGAAGGAAGAAAGGAAGGAAGGAAGGAAGGAAGGAAGAAAGGAAGAAAGGAAAGAAGGAAGGAAGGACGGACTAGGAACTGGGATCAGAGTGACTCCTCCAGAATGGTGACCTGTCTTCAGTCTCTAGTGACCTCTCACTGCCTACCTCCTCCCTGGTTCAGGACAAAGACCCCTATATGACTGTTCCAATAGACCTACTCCACAACTCAGGTTCACAAATAATTGTTAAAACAGAGGATAATTTTGCTTTCTTTCGATTTCATTTTTTGTTTGAGGTACTGGAGATCAAACTGCCACTGAGCCATACCTCCTGCCATATCATTTTACTGATGACAGAAGTATAAAGTTTGTGGTAGGAAAAAAATAAGCAAATAAGAGAAGAAAATAAACATTACACATAACTTTACCACCCAGAGATAATTACTATTGACAGTTAAGTTTGACTCTCCTCCTGGGTTTCTTCTTAGTGTATATGTGACAGGCTGTGAAATGCAAGCATCCTCTCCTTTGAGGAATAGGAATGAGTTCCATGGATTACCACATCCCAAAGTGAAATTCTACACTGACCACTTAGGCATGCTGAAGGCAAGAGAAAACAGTTCTTCTGGCATTAACTCATCATCACTCTGTGTGTGTGTGTGTGTGTGTGTGTGTGTGTGTGTGTGTGCGTGTGTATGAAGGACATACAGCCAAGTGCCAGTAGCTCATGCCTGTAATCCTAGCTACTCAGGAGGCTGAGATATGGGGATCAAAGCCAGCCTGGGCAGGAAAACCCCGTGAGACTCTTATCTCCAATTCCAATTAACTACCAAAAATCCAGAAGTGGAGCTGTGGCTCAAGTTAAGAATGCCAGCCTAGAGCAGAATAAGCCAAGGAACAGCACCCAGGCCCTAAGTTCAAGTCCCAGTACTGTGGGCCTTGGTCAAGTCACTGACTTCTGGGCTTTAATTTCTTCATTAGTCAAAAGGGGGATATGATAATGGTATTTCCTCCCCATGAAATCACTGTGGAAATAATGGAGATAATGTCTGTAAAGCATTTAGCCAGTATCTTGCATAAACAAGACACTAAGCAGCTCAGAGAGTTGCTGCTGATACTTTATAGATAAGGGCCAAGAGTTCCCTGATTGCTTGAGGTCTTTTGGGCTGAGCCCAAGCACTAAGTCCAAGACCTCTTTACAAAATTATTGCCAGTTCCTAGGAATTATTGTTTAGCTCCTGCTGCAGTTTGTACTATTCTCAGTCAGCACTACACCAAAACACATGTAAGACCCTGCTATTTTCACAAAAGAGTCAAGGCAGCTTCTGAATGTGTGAGACTTTTCTAAAGAGATCCAGCAATGGAAGACAAAGGACATCACATCATAGCTATGAAAAACTTCGGGGTGAATTTACACACAAAAACAAAAATCTGTGTTCCCAAGACAGTCTCAGTTCGCTCTAGTTTCCCTTCACGCTGTCTTGTTCCCAGCCCCTCAATCATGGGTCACCTCCTGGAGATATCTCTTAATAATGGACATGAGCATTGTTCAGCTATTCCTCTCACTCAGATACTTCTCCAGGTCCCTTCCAGGCATATTCCACTGTGTCAAGCCTTGGGGACTACAAGAGTTGGCTTCCCCATCAACACACCTGGAAAAAGCACAGTGACCTCATTCTGGCTCTCATGTAGCCATCATAGAGTGGAGAAAACCATCTGTTGTTATCTATAGCAGGTGATCCTGGTGGGTGGCCCTAGCTGACTTCCTGCTGCCTACCACTCTTCAGTACCCTCAGCTCCTGCCCATTTCCCACATCCAGTCCTCTAGATTTGGGAGATTATATGAGCCCTCTCTAGCTTCTCAGTGAGATTTTTGTTCAAGGTATCCAGAGTGATTTCGGGAGGACCAAATCCAGGTTTCCTTCCCGTTGCCACCATAACAGTTACCCCTCAGAATTTTAAGGCTACAGCTTCACCCTCAACAGTTTTTCAAAGTATTTTCCTAATGAAATTCACTTCTGTGTGATTTTTTTTAATGCTTAAAGTGAAAGAAAAAGGAAAGGAAGGAAGGAAGGAAAAGGAACGAAGGGAAGAAAGGAAGAAGGGAAGGAGGGAGGGAGGGAAGGAGGAAGGGAAGAATTATTCAGGTGCTGACAGCTAATGCTTGAAATCCTAGCTGCTCAGGAGGCTGAGATCTGAGAACTGAGAAAAGTGTGAACTAATGATTATCTCCTATTAATCAGTAAAAATCTGGAAGTGGCTTAAGTAGCAGAGTACCAGCCTTGGGCAGAAAAATTCAAGCAAGAGTACAAGGCTCTGAAGTCAAGCCCCAGTACCAATAAGGTGTGTGAGCTCATGCATGGGCACACACACAACACACACATGCACACACAAAATTATTCTCTTCCCTAACAATGCAGGTCATGTCCTAAAGAATCTATGAGATCACAGGAGTGTTAAAAAGATAAATCAGATCAACATTTTAAAATTGTGCAAAGATCTAATTTTGTACTTTTTTTCTTGTAGACAGAAAAAAAATGTGTAATTATAGGACCTAGATTTCTCCAAAGGCAAATGCTTCTGTTAAGAGAGACTGGGGTCCCACTCTATTTTTAACTGTATTTTTTTGTCTTTTCTTTTTTGGTACTGGGGATCAAATCCAGAATGTTGCACTTGCTAGGCAACCACTGCGCTACATTCTGGTCCTATGGGGTCCCACTCTTTAGACAGTTGTTTTTTTTTTTTAATTTCTCTGTCCACATCCTTATTTATCTCTCTCTCCTCCTCCACCTTGTAGGTTTTCAAGTGTGTGACCTTTATCTCGAGGCACTGCAGCCTCTGCCCTGTGCTGCATTATCATCATGCTGGGTCTGAGAATCTGCCAGACTTGCTTGGGTGGAAAGTTAGCAGCAGCAATCGCTGAAGCATGCCAGGGGAAAGGGTGGGGTCCAGAGGCCTTGGCGTCTGTGGTGAAGAAGGTGACAGGGCTGGACAGGATTAGCCAGGTGTTTGGTTTTGAAAGACTTAAATCTTTTCTTATAGGGTACTGAGAGCCTGAGATGGGGTTTGGAGTCTATTATTTATGTTTGTCTGTTTGTACTGAAGATTGCACCCAGGCCTGGCACAAGCTGGCCTCTTCCACTGAGCTATGCCCCCAGCCTCAGAAGAGGTTTAAACCAAGAGCTGTGAAAATGAGAAAAATGGCTGAGAAGGTGCAAGGCTGGGACAGACTGACATCCCCTCATCTCCCCCCACCCCCTCGCCTCGCCCCTCAGGAAGCCCAGCGAGAAGCTGGGGTCAGTGGTCCTGGAGGCCCAGGGTTGCTGCGATCAGGACCAGGCCTCGGGGCCGAGGCGCGGAGGTGGGGGCGGGGGAAGGGGGAAGATAGCTGCAGGGTCCGAGAAAGGGTTTTGGAGGCCGGCTCGCCAACGGGTGGGCATGCCTGACCTTGGCCGAAAACACTGCGGGGTACTGCGGCTACCCATTCGCTCACTCCCCGCCTCCCGTCTTCCCTCTTCCCATCTCCCCTGCTCCCCGCCCCCTCCCCGCTCCCCGCTCCCCGCCGCCCGCCCCGACGCTGCGGCGGACTGCGGAGGAATCCCGGCCCGGGTGGGAGCGCCCTCCCACGCGGCTGCTGCGGCACGCGAGGGGCGGGGGCGGGATGGCGGGGATGCCGGTCTTCCCTGGAAGGCCCGGGAGGGAGGCGAGGGGGGGGGGCGGGGAATGCTGGCTGGTCACGTGGCACCGCCACCAGGCGCAGCCCGATTGGCGGGTCTCCCAGCCCAGCGAGCCGGAGCTGGCTCGGGTTTCCAGTCACGCCGCGGCCCCCTCTCTGGATCCGGCGCCGGCGGAGCGCGCCGGCCTTGCTCCTTCCACCTGGTGTCATCCGCAGTCTGGCCCCCAGTGGCTCTCCTGCCCGCAGCTTGGGAGGTCTGACGACAGCGCAGGCACACACAGCCTTTCCCCCCTCCCTTCTCCTCGGCTTCTGCTGCCTCCATCCACCTGCTCTTCTTTCCATGGTATCCTGTCTGGAGGCCAGGTGTATTATTTGGGCTGGGTGAAAGCAGGCATAATTGGCCTTCAGTTTGGGGTTTGGGACGACTCATTAGCTTGGCTGGAGGGGTGCAGGTCAAAAAGGAAAACCCCATAGATGTCTCAAGCCCCACACATCCACTTCCCAGCCTGCTCTTCCATTTCAGGCAGAAACCTGAGCAGCCACCTCCCTCTCCCTTGCCCCTGTCAAATTTGAAATTTCAAACCTGATACGTTCACTTCTAAAATATTCCTTATGTCTCAAATACAGTTTGTTTTTTTTTCCCACCCCTTCTTAGCATTTATCCTGATCGGTCACTACATTTATTTGTATGATTGCTTTTGTGCGGGCTTTCCCCACCGTGAGAGCGGGAATCTGGTCTGTGTTGCTTATCTTCTTCATAACACCAACACAGGACCAAGTATGGGGAGTCATAAGTTTTCTCTTCTCTCTGAAAATTCCATAATGAACTGACGGTAGATTAACAGGAGGAAAAAAACAACAAAGAATATCTATTAGATTCTGGGTTTAATCCCCAGTACTGTATACACACAGAGAGGAACTGAATGGAGTCAAAGGCTGTAAATACCTGAAAAACCTGCCAAAGGTTGCCTTTATCTGGGCCCCAATCCCTCCTTTCCTGGGTAGATATGAGGATCTCAGAATACCTGTTTGCTCCCCACCCCACCCCCCACTAATGTAGACAGAAAGCAGGAGAACTACAATCTGAGACTCCCCTAGATGCACAAAGTAGGTGCTTAATGGTAATGGAATGCAGGAATGATGTACAGCAATCATTTACAGAGAGAGGAGAGGCTTGGATTTTAAGATAAAACACATGTTTTCTATCTTCAAGCAGTCATCTATCCTATAAATAGGCACTGAAAGCTTCACTGTAAGACTTCATTTGTACTTCCCCACAGGGGACCACATGTCATTTATCCTCAACAATAGGACTCCGATATTAGAGTATACAGGTGTGGAGTCAGAAGAGTTCAGGATTTAGATACCTGGATTTCTAGGCTGGCTGTTACCACTTTCTGGTTGTTTGCCTACAAAGCTCTCTCATCAGTCTCACAGGGCTGCTGAAAGACAGGGATGAAATAAAAAGGAGCACTAGCTAATGGGATTTACAAATGATGTGGTGTGTAGAGGGTAGCCCTATATTCTAGTTTTCCTGGAACAGAAAAATGGATACCGGTTGAACCACAGTAATTAATAGCCTTTCCTTTTCAAAGATCTCCTAGTTTAGACAGCAAATTATGTGGGGACAATAGGTTTGATTAGAATCATCTATGTACATGATGCCCTGGGACATGAAGGATGGAAAGAGGTAAGTCTAATTGTAGAAAAAATGGTGATAGCCATAGAAATGAGCCTGTACATATGTATGGGATTACATGAAGAGGATAGACACAACGGGGAGATGGTCCATTATTCATAAGGAAGCCAGGTTTGGCAATCGCTGGCATGTATAGATAACATAAAGTGAAATGGCTTGAGCCCAGGAGGCATGGAAGGAGATGAAGCATCTAGGTTGTGAAAAAATGTTTGCTTATGTCTGAGCTAGTGGATTTCCCAAAAAAAGTTCAATTGAGGACTGAAGATAAAGTCCAGGCAGGACGTAGAATGAAGCCTGAAACAGGACAGGGCCTATAAGCCTAGCGAAGTGTAGTGAGATTCCATAAGTAAAATGGATAGAACCTGGATGTGGGGTTCAGGGCAAGAGGGTTTCCAGGATGGGGAGATCACTGAGACAGAGGGAAAAGAAAAGGCCAGGAGAACCAGGAGATTAAGAGGTAAGTCAGATCAGGCTAACCAGTGATTCATTACTCTAGATTCAGAGAGAAAAGGTGAGAGTCACAACAGGTAGCAGTCACTCCTGAGGCCAGAGGAAGGAGCCTTTGGGGTTCATTTAAGATCCAAATTATCAATCAGTGCATTTCATGGCCTATGACCTATGTGTGTGAACATGTAGCCAACCCTAGTTAATTCTTTTATCAGATTTTGAGGATCTGAACAAAAAGAATTACTAGTCTCTCTGGTGAGGACGCTGGGAAGTATAAGCTTGTAATTACTACGAGGCATAGTTGAAACTTGGAGAGAAGAGTAAATGAAGAAAAGTGAAAATGAATGCAGGTGGGAGGATGGCTAGGGAGACAGCTCAGTGGAAGAGGCTTTATGTAGCATGTGCAAGACTATGGGTTCCATCCCCACCACCACACAAAAAAAGGGTGGGAGGAGATGAGTTAGTATCTAATGGGTCCCGATTTCCAGTTTGGGACGATGCAAAAGTTCTAAAGATGGATGGAGGCAATGGCTCCATAATAATTATGAATGTGATTGTCACTGAACTATATACTTAAACTTGGTTAAAATGGCACATTCTATGTTTGTTTGTTTATTTTTCCAGTCCTGGGGCTTGAACTCAGGGCCTGGGCACTGTCCCTGAGCTTCTTTGGCTCAAGGCTAGCACTCTACCACTTGAGCCACAGCGCTACTTCTGGCTTTTTCTGCTTATGTGGTACTGAGGAATCGAACCCAGGGCTTTATATATGTTAGGCAAGCACTCTACCACTAAGCCACATTCCCAGTCCCTATGTTTATTTTTTATGCCAGTCCTAGGGTTTGAATTCAGGGCCTGGGCACTATCTGGTAGCTTTTGTGCTCAAGGCTAGCACTCTACCACTTAAGCCACTTCCAGGTTTTTTGAGTCTCATGGATTTTCCTGCCCCACCTGGCTTTGAACCATGATAGTCAGATCTCAGCCTCCTGAATAAGTAGGATTACAGTCGTGAGCCACCAGCACCTAGCCCTATTTTATTTTTGTCAGTTGTGGGGCTTGAACTCTGGGCTTGGGTGCTGTCCCTGAGCTCTTCAGCTCAAAGCTAGTGCTTTACCACTTGAGCCACAGCTCCACTTCTGGCTTTCTGGTGGTTAATTGGAGATGAAAGTCTCATGAACTTTCCTGCCCAGGCTGGCTTTGAGCCACTATCCTCAGATCTCAGCTTCCTAAATAGCTAGGATTACAGGCGTG
This sequence comes from Dipodomys spectabilis, assembly GCF_019054845.1. Taxonomy (NCBI): domain Eukaryota; kingdom Metazoa; phylum Chordata; class Mammalia; order Rodentia; family Heteromyidae; genus Dipodomys; species Dipodomys spectabilis. The sequence continues at coordinate 41,564,750 of NW_024870679.1, read as the reverse complement.
AGCCACTAGTGCCTGTCTTTTTTTTTTTTTTTTTTGTAATTTTTAAACCATAACAACAAAGAAGTGGCCATGCAAAGAAGCAAAGATTAATGATAGGGTATAATAGTTGGGTGGTTCCCCAGATTCAGCTAGATGGCAATTGGTCCTTGGGCTCAGCTGTTATGTTCACAGTCACTTGAACCAAAACACTCTGGCCTAAGCTTACTCATACCAGGCTTTCTGTTCATTGCATCTAATGGAACCATAATATAGCACCTTTCTATTCTCACTTCTGACAACCTTTCAGACATTCTATTCTCCTGTCACACCCTGCTGCTCTTACTTCCTTAGATTGATCTTGCCCTTGCCTTCTCCCTATGCCTTTCCTTCTGGCACCCTCACCTTGGAATTTTCCAATCCTGTACTGAGATGGTCAAACCCAGAATAGAAGCATCCCTGAATCTCTAGAATACTTTGACCTTATGGTAGGCTTTAGGTGAATGGGGAAATATACCCCTATTAAGTCGTTGGGATATTCAATTGTTTATTATCACAGCAGAGACAAGACTATTCTGATTAAGATACAGACATTGTTTTAGCCATCTAGTATCAAATCACCTTTCTACTTAAAGATAAACCCTCCTTCCCTCCATTTAGGATTTTGGTACTGTCAAATCCAATGGTCATATTTCTGTTCTTATCTTTCTTGATTTTTCAGCAGCATTTGTCACAATTGACCACTCCCTCCTAGAAACAATTTATCTTGGCATCTATGACATCATACCTGCTTGGTTTACCTCTTAGGTCACTGGCCCCTGCTTCTCAGTTTTCTTTATCATATCCTCTTCCAGTGGGTTTTCTATTGCTGTGTTACTGTTACCTCAGAAGTTTGAAGATCTTAAGACCTGGTTTTAAATATTGCCAATGAAATAGACTGCTGGACATGGTCATTACAATATTTTTCTTTCCCATTTTTTTTGTGGTGCCAGGACATACTAGGCAAATGTTCTACTACTGTGCTACACCTCTTGTCCTCAGTCTACATTCCTTTTAAATAATAAAGCCCTATTTTTAGCTGGACCTATGGTACCCAGCTGAATGTAACCCTACATTTTCCAGGTTCCTTTGCAGCTATATATGGCCATACAACAGTGTTTTGGCCAATGAGACTTAAGCAAAAATGTGTAGGACCTCCAAGGCAGCCTTCTTAAAAGAAAGAAGGCACACTTGTTTACTTACTTTCCTTCCCATATGGAATATGGACCTCAAATAAAGTGTCCTTAAGATTGATAGCCAAAGATTGAGGATAACTAAGCAAACTTGAACTACCTACCTTTTGACTTTTCATAGGAAGAGAAAGGAATTTCTATCATAAACTTTATGCTATTATTTGCAAATAAATCTAGTCTTGATACATTTCCACTGCTGTTGAAGCTATTTATCTTTGATGAGGAAGTCCAAGGTCCCCAGTCAGAAGAATTGGGAAAGGGGGACTAGGAGGTGTTTCCAGGCAAGAAATTGCCCAGCCTCTTTTCCATGAACAAGTAATCAAGCTATCAAGAATATGAAATGAATGGTGAGAATACAGTAGTCTACTAGTTCACAAGGAGCACTTGAATGCTATATTTAAATTTTTGGACTATAGTCTGCAGATCCTTTGCAAATATGTGGCCTTCATCTGCCCTATCTAGCAGTGCCTCACCCTTTGCAGGTGCTCAGTGAATGAATTCCCAATTAACTAGTGCTGTGTACCTAGTAAACAGAAACGCTGGACGGTGGGCCAGTTGGGGGGAATCACCATCTCATCCACCTATTTGCTACAGATGAATTAACTGAAGCTTCACTTAAGGCAACAGCCTGTCTGTAAGGAACAGAGTGTTGAACATCCACCTTGCCATGGAGTGAGAGGATGAAATCCAGGCGTGAAGGAATCCCTCTTGAAGGCCGGGAAGAACAATTAGGTGGCGGTCACTCAGAGAGAGCTACTACAACAACATGGCTGCGCTAGAAACCAGCTGACCAGCAGGAGGCGGGGCTCCGCCCCAAGCTCGCAGGCCCCGCCCTCGCGGCCCCGCCCAAGCACCCTCGGCTCGGGCTGCGCGGGTTATGAGGTGTCTGCGTCCTGCGCCTGCGCAGTGGGCCGCGGCGCGTGGGGCGGAGGCTTTATAACCACTTCGTAGGCTCTGCTCAGCTCCTGTCTCCGAGAGGGCGGCCGAAGCTTCGGCGGCGGCGGCCTAGGCGCCGGCTGAGGGGGGAGCTGTGGCGGCGCTGGGCGCCCCAAGCCCCTCAGCCTCTGCGGGTCATGGGCTCCGAGAAGGACTCTGAGTCGCCGCGGTCAACATCCCTACACGCGGCCGCGCCCGACCCCAAGTGCCGCAGCAGCGGCCGGCGCCGGCGTCTCACCTTCCACAGCGTCTTCTCCGCCTCGGCCCGCGGCCGCCGCGCCCGGGCCAAGCCGCAGGTCGAGCCGCCGCCCCCGGCCGCGCCGCCCCCGGCTGCCCCGGCCACCCCGGCCGCGGCCCAGGCCCCGCCGCCCGAGGCGCTGCCCGCCGAGCCGGCCTCGGAGGCCGACGCGGAGGCCGCGGCGGCTGCGGAGCCCGGGCTCGACGATGAGGAGGCGGCGGCGGAGGGCGGCGGCTCGGGCGCGGAGGAGGTGGAGTGTCCGCTGTGCCTGGTGCGGCTGCCGCCCGAGCGGGCCCCGCGCCTCCTCAGCTGTCCGCACCGCTCGTGCCGGGACTGTCTCCGCCACTACCTGCGCCTGGAGATCAGCGAGAGCCGGGTGCCCATCAGCTGTCCCGAGTGCAGCGAGCGGCTCAACCCGCACGACATCCGCCTGCTGCTCGCCGACCCGCCGCTCATGCACAAGTACGAGGAGTTCATGCTGCGCCGATACCTGGCCTCGGACCCCGACTGTCGCTGGTGTCCGGCCCCCGACTGCGGGTAAGCGTGGGGGCGTGGCCGCCGGGGCTCGGGGCTGCGGCCGAGGGGCGTGGCGGGGGCTGCGGACCTGCCCCGGGTGCAGCGAGGGGTCCCGCACGCACGGGGGAAGAGGGAAGGGTGACCAGCTGCGGGGAGAGGCTACCTGTAACCAGCGGGAAAGCCCAGACTACTGGTCTGAAGGCACTGGGCACCCCACCCAACCCTTGGGGTTTGCGGAGGGCGCTGAGCAGGAGCTGAGCGGAAGGGAGCTGTCCATCAAGTCCTCAGACCTGTCGAGGGTATCTCTGAACAGAGATGGGAGAGTACCTTTTCCTGGGAGAGGAGGCGATATTTGGCAAAGAAGGAGAGGAGAATGTCATTCTGAAAGGGCAGCGCCTCAGAGGGGTGTGTCCATGTGGCTAAAGGGACGCTTAACAACATTGCAGAAGGCTTGTTCTACCTGACAACCACAGCATGAAGTTGAGCTGAAAATGGTGAGGATGGCAACCACGGGTGAGAACAGCTTACTGGCAGAGCTCTGGGAGAGTCCTGGGCATTGTGTATTGTGCTAAGCTGTTGGGAGGCACCCTGTGGTCCTTAGACTGCTGCCTTGAGCCGGGTGAGTAGTGGACAGACTGTCCAGTGAATCCAGACACAGTGAGATAGAGAATGCCCAAAGGTTGATAGGGCAGAAGAAAATGTGTTCACCCGTTCTTTTAGAAAAATCATGACATCTTGGTGACCGTCTTTGGAAAGCACTATTTAGGCTTGATTTCAAAGGTCAGTAAGTGAAAATACATGGTACCTTGCAGAACCCCAATACCACATTTCTTTATCTAAAGCCCTCAGTGGAAATTCTTCATTCCCTCTCTTGGGGAGGGAGGGAGAGGGAAAATCTTGTTATTGTTGTACATCCTATGAATGATTGCATGCAGCCCGATTGGGCTTGTCTAAGTGTTTGGGAGTCAGGCTGCCATCACCTGCTCAGTAACCTTGGACAGACAATTTTATTCTTGTGTGTCATGTTTTAGGAGCAGAGGATGCTAGGGACTCCTTTTAGTGTCATGCTAAAGTTATGCTAGTAAAAGCTGTGTGATCCTTTGCTTCAAAGGAGTTAAGGGCTTTTAATTGTAGCCTATGTATCAAGGCTGTTTTGAGAGTTCCATGATGCTACCTACCAGTTGTCTTCTTTTAAAAGAATCCCTTTTAGGTATTGAATGGAGGAGGTAGAATCTGGTCAGAATACTATATGTACCTGTGTGGAAATGGAACAATGAAGCTTCTTGAGATTGGTGTGGGAAGAGGGTGGAGATAAGAGAAAATAATGTAGAGAGTGATTCAGGTACACTGTATGCATGTATGGACATGTCAAAATGACCCCCTCCTGTTTAACCAATTAATGCCCATAAAAAATAAAGGGAGAGCAGAAACCCTTAACACTATAAAGAAACACTCTCCTATGTTAAAACTTGTTTTGAAATAAGTGTGTTATTTAGTTTGTGATCAAAGGTACTCAGCTCATAGCAGATCACTTTCACTTTCGTTTAATAAGTATCAGGAAGAACTAATACTCGTGTTTTTCAGATATTGTTGATCTATTTTCTGATCCAAAGGAATATTAACTTAAATTTTGCATGATTAATTTTTTTTTTTTTTTGGTCGGTCGTGGGGCTTGAACTCTCAGGCCTGGACGCTGTCCCCAGCTCTTCAGCTCAAGGCGAGCGCTCTACCATTCTCTGAGCCATAGTGCTACTTCTGGCTTTTTCTGTTTATGTGGTGCTGAGGAATCGAACCCAGGGCCTCATGCATGCAAGGCAGTCCCTCTACCACTAGTCACCTTTCTAGCCCCTGCATGATTAATTTTGAAATAGTGTATTAACTATTTTCTTTGAGAGCTGAGTTTCCTTGGATATTAACTAAGATCTATGGCTTTTTTCTTCTAGGTAAACTATGCCCACCACCTCCCTCAATCCCCTTCTGTATTTTTTTCTTGTTTATTCAATCTGAGCTTTAAACTCAAGGCCTTGGACTTGTTAGGCAAGCACTCTGGCACTTGAACTATGTTCTGAACCTTTTTAAATTTAGTGTTTTTTGCTCACTTTTTTTTTAGGATAGGTTCTCTTCCATCCTCCTAACTATGACCTCTCAAGTAGCTGGAATTACAGGTGTGAAGCACTGTAATTAGCATTCTGGGCTTATTTGCTGAGATGGGGATCTCCCTAACCTTTTCCCCAGACTGGGCTCAGACTCCAGTTCTCTTGATCTCTGCCTCCAAAACAGCTGGGATTAAGCTGTGAGTTGCTGTCCCAGCTCCCCTTATGTGTCTTCATTCACATCAGTAAAAATGGACAAATTTGAAAGCTTGGTGATAACTCTAAATCATTACTGATTTGAGAGCTAATAAAGAATTAGGCCATTTTCTTAATTTAGGCAAGTATTGACTTGGTATAATTCAGGTTCTGTTTTTTAATTAGTCAAAGTAACTATGATAATCATATATGTACACATGAGGAGAAAGAAAGCAAACTGGCATCTGAATATATGTATGCCAAGCATAGTTTGATCGATATAACACTGTGAGATTGTTGGAGTTTGGGGAGGACGGGGCAGGCTGGGACCCCGGCTTGAATTCAGGGGCATTGTGCTCTTACTCAGCTTTTTTGCTCACAGCTGACGCTCTACCACGTGAGCCATACCTCCAATACGCATTTTTGCTAGTTAATTGGAAGTAGAGTCTCAAGGACATTTTTCTTTTCTTTCTTTTTTTGGCCAGTCTTGGGGCTTGAACTCAGGGCCTGTACACTGTCCCCGAGTTGCTTTTGCTTAAGGCTAGCACTCTACCACTTGAGCCACACTGCCACTTTAGTCCTGTTTATGTGGTACTGAGGAATAGAACCAGGGCTTCATGCATGCTATCCAAGCACTATACCACTAAGCCACATTCCCAGCCCATTGTCCTGGCTGGTTTTAAACCTTGATCTTTAGCTCTCAGCCTCCTGAGTAGGATTATAAGTGTGAGCCACTGATGCTTGAAATTTTTATATAGTTTTACAGATAGGAAACAGGAAGTCAAAGACATTGAATTTGTTCAGGATCATATAGCTCTAGTAGATAATCCTAAAACAGAATTGGAACACTTTAACTCTGCCTCTGTTTGGGCAAGCTTCAGCTTGTCAGCACAGCCTTTGTTAAGATGGCCTTGTTTCATTAACTATAGTCCATAGACAACATCCAGAGGCCAGGGATGTTAGAAGTTAGTTTGCATCTTTTTTTTTTTGCACTACTGGAGGTTGAATTGAGGGCCTTGTGCTTGTTTACTTGCTTGTTAGTTGCTTTGCCACTTGAGTCATACCTCCAGCTCTTCTAGTATCTCTGATTCCTGGTCAGTAGTGTCTCTCTTGTGCTCTCTCACTCTCACTCTTCCCCCACTTTCCTCTCCTCTCCTTTCCTTTCCTTTTTCCTTTCCTCCTTTCCTTTATTCCTGAGATTTTTTCTAGCCTCAGACTTGTGTGTGTGTTTGTATGTGTGTCTGTGTGTGTCTGTGTGTGTCTCATAGGGCTTGAACTCAGAGTCTGGACATTGTCCAGTTGCAACTTTTAGGTGGTTAATTGGAGATAAGAGTCTCATGGCCTTTTCTACCCAGACTGGCTTTGAACCAAGATCCTAAAATCTCAGCCTCCTAAGTAGCTAGGATTACAAACATGAGCCACAAGCACCAGGCTAGCCTCAGTATCTTGAATGCTGGGATTTATCCCAGCTACTACTTTTTCTTTTTCTTGTTTTCTTTCTTTTTTTTCCTTGTTTTCTTAGGCTTCATTCTTTCCTGAGTTGACAGGCTTAGTTAATGTTTGAAAGTGTTTTAGATATTTAGTTGAAGTAGTTACATACAACAGGGAGTAAGTTTAAATTTCTGTTCCTTCTTTTTTGTAACAATTGGCTGAATTCATAAGTATATTCCCATGAGAAATATACCTTACTATTGCATGCTTTGGTCAAATTCTGCTTTTTGTTTATTTAGGCGGTTGGTTTGTTTAAAATCAGACTGTTCCATTCTGGGCCTGTTGAACATCCTGGATAAACACTGGAAAAGAAGTCCTAAGTCCCAGTTATCTGTTACTATACCTGACCATGTTTATTGCCCACAGGTCTAGTTCTTGTCAGCCAAATATATCAAATCCTCCCATGTGTGTGCTGGGGTGGGATGAATGGAGAGGTTGGAGTTTGAAGGAGGTATTTCTTTAGGGTGAGGGACATGTAAGCATTTTTACAGAGTCCTGATGATTAGTTTTACTGTGACTAAAAGTATAAGAACAACATAGATTAAGAACGTGTGTGTGTGTGTGTGTGTGTGTGTGTGTGTGTGTGTGTGTGTGGGGTCGTGAGGCCTGAACTCTGGGCCTGGGCGCTGTCCCTCAGCTTTTCAGCTCAAGGCTAGCACTCTACCACTTGAGCTGCCACAGCGCCACTTCTGGCTTTTTTTTTTCTGCTTATGTGGTACTGAGGAATTGAACCCAGGGCCTCATGCATGCGACACAAGCATTCTACTGCTCAGCCATCTTCCCAGCCCCAAAATCCTTTTTTTTTTTTTTTTAACAAAATGTTTGTAGAACAAAAAGTTGAATTTTTTTCATATTTCAATGAATTGATTCCTAAATAAGAGAACTACTGTCAGTGAGAAAATTTACATTATGACGGTCCTGGGGCTTGAACCCAGGTCCTGGGCACTGTCTCTTGAGCTTTTGTGTTCAAGGTTAGTGCTCTATAACTTGAATCTTTGTGCTCAAGGCTAGTGCTCTACCACTTGAGCTAGTCTTTTTATTGAAAAACTGTACTGTGAGGGTGCTGGTGGCTCATGCCTATAATCCTAGCTACTCAGGAGGCTGAGATCTGAGGATCACCGTTCAAGCCAGCCGGTGGAGGAAAGCCCATGAGACTCTGGTCTCCATTAAACCACCAGAAAACTGGAAGTGGCGCTGTGGCTCAAGTGGTAGAGTGCTAGCCTTAAGCAGAAGAGCTGAGGAACAGTGCCTAGGCCCAGAGTTCAAGCCCCATGACTGACCAAAAAAAAAAAGAAAAGAAAAGAAAGAGAAAGGAAGAGAGAAAGAAAGGAAGAAAGAAAACCAGTACTGTGGTTTAAACTCTGGGCCTTATATTTGCCACTTGAACCATGCCTCTAGTCCTTTTTTACTTTGGTTAATTTTCAAGTAGTGTCTCATGCTTTCTCTCTGGACTGGCCTTGAATCCCAGTCCTCCTTGCATAGCTGAGATTATACACATGCACCACTGCACTCAACCAATATACTCTGAAATACATACTTTGAGGCAGGCACTCATGCCTGTAATCTTTGCTACTCAGGAGGCTAAGACCTGGAGGATCTAGGTTTGAAGCCAGCCTGGGCAGAAAGAGCCAAGAAACTCCATCTCCAGTTAACCAGCAAAATACCAGACTAGAAGCATTGCTCAAGTGGTAGAGGCCCCATCTATGAGCAAGAAAAGGGATCAAGAGTGCAAGGGCATGAGTTCAAGCTTCAGTACTGACATACACACACATACACGTATATATGTATATATAAGCATGTGTGTATATATATATGTATATACACACATATATTTTCAAATGAGATAATTAGTTCAAAATACAAAAAATTGAAATTGTTATAGTCCTTTATAATATAGTCTTCAAAATATAACCTTGTCCAGATATAATTACATTTTAGTATCCTGCAGGTAGATGGTATTAAATGTATTTCTGAAGGAGAGACCAGCTCAGGAAAGTTTAAATGTAGGGCCTCAGTTTTGTAGACAATAAATAAATGGTACAGCTGGTCTATTGCCTTTTGATTCTCAGCCTAAGCATGTCCTTTCAGAAACCCCTTAATATAACTGTAATGTTTTTCTCAGGTAGTATATTACCAATCTTTAAGCCCTTTCAAAATGTCTAAGTGACTGAGGGTGAGCAAAATAGACAACAAAGTTTCTTGGCTATAATACCAGAGAATTCTTTGTACAGATGAATAGTAGATACAGCTGTCTTGACCTAAATTATGTGCAGGTCTGCCATTCCAGCCACTTATTGCTCTGTCTGTTCCCTTCTAGGTCCTACCTCCCACCTGACCCAAGAAAGTAGTTCAGCTGTTGGCCTTCTCAGACTATTATACTGATCCACTTTATCAATAGGAAGCTTCTGTTCATTCCAGCACACTTAGGAAAGAACAAGCTTTTTGAGTGAGACATCTTTCACAGTCAGTAAAGGAGGGTTTTGCTTTTGTAAGGTATTCCTTGACCTCTTAATTTCCAGTAGCAAGGAGGTTCCTTTCTTTCTGTTTCATACCTTTCCCTGCAACTTCCCTTATCCTTATCTATGCCACCTCTAGCCCAGTAACACCTGTTTCTCATATTTTTGCTAAAGTACTGATTATTCAAGTGGAATATCTGTATCAGTCCCCTGTTAAACTGTTCATTGGCCTACTATCTGACCTGTAAGATGACTTCTCCATGTATCTTTGAAATTTCATTTATTTGGTTTATCTTTTCATTTAAGCTCTTTTATAGTTGCCAACATTTTGATTTTTTATCTGTATTTCCCCAAGTATATTATAAACATTACTTGAAAGAAAAAAATTGTTAAAAATATAACAAGTTTATATCTGAACCTTAGAGTCTTTAAATATGCTGATATACGCTATATATCTTGCTAATGGTAATATAAAGTACAAATTTGCAGTATGGTATAATTTTACCAAACTTAAATACCAAGAATGTGTTTTTTTTTTCCTGTGGCATCATGAAGGCTTAACTGTTTGCTGTTTTTGATATTTGTCATTTTCTAAACTCCTTCCTTCAGTGTCCTTACTTAATAGTGAATCTTATTGTCAGGGTAAATTAAGAATTTTCTTCTCTGTAGTAGGATCTATCTATCTATCTATCTATCTATCTGCATATACACACACATATTAACTAGTTCTACAACACTATATAAACCTTTCAATTAGGTCCCAGAAGAATGAAGTAAACAGATGAATTTTGTGAGAAGATTAAGGAATCTAGGCAGCACAGTTCTTAGAGGACAAGAATAGGACAGACAAGTGATCATTTAACAGACACTTTTAACATTGATACAGAGCTGAACCCTGAGTGACCAGTGTGTATTACAAAAAGGACTTAGGCCTTGTTCTTCTATCAGGGAGTTTGACCTCATAGAGGAAACAGAAGATTAGCAGATAAACTGTAAATGTCATATTAAGAAAGACCTCACAGATAGGGGAAAACTGGGGGATGACATTGTCTAAAAGAATTGTCAAATTACCTGACTTAGGAAATGGTGGTCCCTCCGTACAATATTTTAATAACAATAAAATTATATTTTTTTAAAAAAGGCTTCATAGGGCTGGGAAGGTGGTTCAGTGGTAGAGCGCTTGCTTTGCATGCATGAGGCCCTGGGTTCGATTCCTCAACACCACATAAGCAGAAAAAAAAAGCCGGAAGTGGCACTGTGGCTCAAGTGGTAGAGCACTAGCCTTGAACTGGAGCTGAGGGACAGCGCCCAGGCCCAGAGTTCAGGCACGACCGGACGCCTCCCTCCCCCAACAAAAAAAAAGGCTTCACAGAGGAGATGGTACTTGACTTAGGCCTTTGAAAATATCAGTAACATTTTTCTATACAAAATTTTAGTATTAAATTATAGTATCTGACATATAGTAAGCTAAAAAAAGATTGCTAGCCAGGAAATCTACAGTGCCCTGAAGAAAGTCAGAGAATCAGATCATAAGAGGGTCTCTTAGTATAGGTATTTGAGCTAGATCTCAGTGTGAGCACATAATTACAATATAGTATTATAATTGTACCAGTGTTACTGGTAGGCAACCAACTTTCTGGAGGGGCTAAATAGATTTATAGGCAAGATGACATTTGAGTTGATTATTAAATGAGTAAGTATTTTTCTAGGCCAGAAGGAATACAGTATTTAAAGGCCAAGATGTAGCTCAAGGTATGCTAGGATTTTTTGTTTGGTTGTTTTTTTGTTTTTTGTCAGTTGTGGGGCTTGAACTCTAGGCCTGGGTGCAGTTCCTCAGCTCTTCAGCTCAAGGCTGTGCTCTACCACTTGAGCCAAAGCTCCACTTCTGGTTTTCTGGTGCTTTGTTGGAGAAGAGAGTCACAACTTTCCTGCCTGGGCTAGCTTTTGAACCTCTATCCCCAGATCTCAACCTCCTGAGTAGCTAGGATTATAGGTGTGAGCCACCAGAGCCCAGTTTATGCTAGGTTTTTATATCTTTCAAGGTGAAATTGCAAATGCACTTTAGAATGTGTTACCTACTCCTAAAAGTGACAAGGGGAAAGAAGCTAAGGTTTTAGAACTTTTTAAGTAGTTCCATATCAGACAGTATGAATCAGAGCCCAGACAGAGTGCTTAAAAACAGGAATGCTAAGTCTTGTGCCCTGAGTAATTCTGTGTCATAGTAATAGGTTGCAGCAGATTCATAAGTACTTGTTTTAATTTCTTGGAACCAAATTGTACTCCCCAAACTGGCTTTGAGTTGTTTTCTGTGCTGATCCATGCCCTCTCCCTGCATACTTCATTGTGTGCATTGAAAAATTGAAGGAATCAAATCTTGTCTTCTCACATCAAGGAAAACTGATGTCAGTTGTGTCAAAATGAAGAACAATAAAAGGGTAATATGAAGTTTAAAGTTCATTGCAGCTGATATTTTTATACTTTGGTCATCACAAACATGAAGCACGCAAATAAACGGAATCAGTCCCTGCTCCTAGGTTGAGGACAGTAAAAGAACTGAAATGAATGAGACATACTGATTTTAACTTAAATTTTATAGATTACTAAAACATACTTTTGAGGAGGGTTTGGCTTAGTAGAAAGAAAGAAGTAGGAATGTTTGAGGCCTCCTGACTGGCACTTTTTAATTTGTATATTCAGAACCTGGTTGTTTATTATTATTATTATTATTTTGGCAATAGGGAGTGACACTTATTGAACTAGTCACATTTATTTTTTTAAGGTCATCTACTATCCTTCCCATTTAATACAAACAAAATAGCAACCAAGTCACTTTCTTCTTTAGAAACTATTTCGTAGTTAGGTGGGGTAAATTTGCTCAGAACTCCTACAGGATATGAATCATTTGCATTCACACATTGACCTATTCTCACTTTGTTCTTTCTGAGAAGAATTTTAATGAAGCTTGTTATGGGAACATAGGAGATACTTTGTCAATTATATTGTCAGTGTCATTCCCCAAACAGTTTGCAGAATCAGTGACAAAACTGATAAGTTGCTATTATGAATATATAATGTACGTTCAAATAAATTGTAGAATAAAACCAAGAAAACTGTATTAGCCATTTGCATCATTTGTTTGAGATTCTTGAATATTAGGTAAGAGCATGAAATAAGGGAAAACAGCACAGATGGCAACAGCTCAGTCTGCAATCACTGGTTTAAAAGTTATGTATAATGAACTTTTACAACTTAAAATTTTAAATTATTTGTCAAATTTTTAATTAATGTATTTTGTTGTACTAGAGATCAAACCCAGGACCTTATACATGCTAAGCAAATACTCTACTGCTGAGCTAGACTCCTGGCCCCTTGATTTTATTTTAAGCAAGTACCAACTTGTTAGAGCAAGCTTAGCATTTAGTTGACATATCTAGAATTAATCAGAAAGGGTTGTAGAGATATTGGAGTTTTGTTAAAGATTAATTATTGGCCAATAACAGAAAATGATTATGCCAGTGCTGATAAATTCTGAATTGTCTCTTTAAGAATATATCATTAGGGCTGGGCACAGGTGGTTCACGCCTGTAATCCTAGCTACTCCGGAGGCTGAGATCTGAGGATCATGGTTCAAAGTCAGCCCAGGCTGGAAAGTCTGTGAGACTCTTATCTCCAATAAAGCACTAGAAAATCGGAAGTGGCGCTGTGGGTCAAGCAGTAGAGCACTTGCCTTGAGCTGAAGAGCACAGGAACAGCGCCCAAGCCCAGAGTTCAAGCCCCACGACCTACCAGGAAGAAAAAAAAAGAAAAAAAAGAATATATCATTAGAAAGAGGTGGCTTTGAGGGGTAACAATGCTCGACAATAAATGTACTCATTGCCTTACTTATGTAACTGTAACCCCTTTGTACCCCTTTATAATAAAATAAAACTTAAAAAAAGAAAGCTGGCTTTGCTGCGTGCCAGTGGCTCACACCTGTAATCCTAGCTACTCACAAGGCTGAGATCTGAGGATCAAAGTTCAAAGTCAGCCTGGACAGAAAGTCAGTGAGACTCTTATTTCCAATTAACCACCAGAAAACCGGTGGCTCAAGTGGTAAGAGGGCTCACCTTGAGCTGAAGCACCCAGGCCCAGAGTTCCAGCTCCATGACTAACAAAAAAGAAAGAAAAAAAGAAAGAGAAAAAAAGGAAGGAAGGAAAGAGCTGCCTTTATGCTATGTTAATTAATAAAAGAGGTGTACAATATTCTTGGGTTTTGGAAGCTGTCAAGAAACAAGACATTAAAAAGTATAGAATCATCCAAGTGCTGGTGTCTCAATGCTTAACCCTAGCTACTCAGGAGGCTGAGATCTGAGAATCACCGTTTGAAGCCAGCTCAATCAGGAAAGTCTGAGCAATTCTTACCTCTAATTAACCACCAAAGTGGTAGAGTGTTAGTCTTGAGCAAAAAAGCTCAGGTACAGTACCCAGGCCCTGAGTTCAAGCCTCATGACTGACTCCAACCAAAACATAAAAATAAAAAAAGACCGACCAAAATAAGCAAACAAACAAAAAAACATATAGAATCAAATTGGAAAAAGGAAAAAAAAAAACACAGATGAATTGAAGGGCTGGGAATGTGGTTAGTGGTAGAGTACTTGCTTAGCATGCATGAAGCCCTGGGTTTGATTCCTCACTACCACATAAACAAAAAGGCTCAAAGTAGTGCTGTGGCTCAAGGGGTAGAGTGCTACCTTAAGCAAAAGCAGCTCAGGGACAGTGTGCAGACCCTGAGTTCAAGCCCCAGGACTGGCAAAAAAAAAAAAAATGAATTGAGCTTTCAACAGAAAATGCAGACCATTTAGGTCATCTAGGAAAAGTACACCTAGGGCTGTTGTCTTTCAAGATGAGGTCAGACTATATAGTCCCACTGTGGAACTTAAAAAGTATACTTGCATCAGTTTTTGCTATAGCCCTTTATTTTACAACTGTTCTGTCTCTTCATGTAAACAAATTTGGTCTCTCTAAATACAACAAACCATTGAAAGTAAATTGTTGGAAGTGGAGCTGTGGTTCAAGTGGTGGAACACCAGTGTTAAGGAAAAAACTTGAGGGACAGTGCTCAGGCCTTGAGTTCAAATCCCAGTACACACACACACACACACACACACACACACACACACACACACACACACACACACACACACACACACACACACACACACACACACACACACACACACACACACACACACACACACACACACACACACACACAAGATTGTACTGGGGGCTAGTGGCTCACACCTGTAACCCTAGATACTCAAGAAGCTGAGATCTGAGGATTATGGTTTGAAGCCAGTTCAGGCAGGAAAAGTCTATAAGACTCTATTTAACAAGCAAAAAGCCCAGAAGCAGAGGTGTGGTTCGAGTGGTAGAAGGAAAAAGCCAAGCAAGAGCTCAAGGCCCAGTACAGGTACAAGAAAGAATGAAGGGAGGAAGAAAGGGAGGGAGGGAAGTCAAGTCACTCCTAAAACAGCTTAAACTATATTGGATATGTGCTGGGAACTCAGGCTGAATAATTATTTCCCTCTTATGTTTTCTATTTTTGGTTTTGAATATCAAAAATCCTTTCATACAGAATATGTCATAGTTGGTCAGGTTTGTGCATGCATGAGAGTGTAATATGTATACACTTATGCATACTTACCACATGTGATAATGCAGTGTTAGCCCTGATGAATAATATCTGTTTGTCTTGATTAGGTCATTCTTACCTTACTGGTATCTTCCTGTTTCCTTACTCAGTTATGCTGTTATTGCATATGGCTGTGCCAGCTGCCCCAAGCTAACCTGTGAGAGGGAAGGCTGCCAGACTGAGTTCTGCTACCACTGCAAGCAGATATGGCATCCAAATCAGACCTGCGATATGGCTCGTCAGCAGAGGGCACAGACTTTACGAGTTCGGACCAAGCATACTTCAGGTCTCAGTTATGGGCAAGAATCTGGACCAGGTATAAACTGATAATATTTCATTGTCTCCTTATTTGGTATTTCATTGTGAGCCCAAAGCAGAAAAATATTATCATACTGTATAACTCATGTATCCCAGAGATCAAAGAGTGATCTTTCTATCTCAGACTCACAAATAGTTGGACTTGTAGATGGACTATAAGCACACACCACCACATTTCCTAGTTTGGTTATACTTCCAATACAGCAATGTAAATAGAATACACCAAGACTGAATTTTCAAGTTTCTATCTTTTTAATATATGTCT
Source organism: Dipodomys spectabilis (assembly GCF_019054845.1). Lineage (NCBI taxonomy): Eukaryota > Metazoa > Chordata > Mammalia > Rodentia > Heteromyidae > Dipodomys > Dipodomys spectabilis. The sequence continues at coordinate 41,549,360 of NW_024870679.1, read as the reverse complement.
CAGATTGGAGAGCACTTAGGTCCTTTAACTAGGGGCTTTTTTAATACTTTGATCATGAGCAAAAGACATTTGGCTAGCTTTAAGCGCATCACTGCTTTTGGAGGCAGGATACAGATTTAAGTAAAGGAAATAATTCTGATGTGAATTAATAATTAACCTTAAAAGGAGAGATGTCAACATTCAATTTCTGCCTTTGATAGTTCAGGGCAAACCTATTTTAAAATGTCAGTGGATTTATTACCTTTTATATATGTACTCTGTTTCATTGATGTCATATAAGAGAGAATAGTAGGAAAGATTTTGCAATTCACTTTTTCCCGGCACAGCATAATCTCCTAAATTGTCATTTTAATAGCTTAGTGCATGACTTGTTGTGAAAATTACAGGGTGCGTGATACATAATATACCCAGTTGTTTTTAGGTTTTTGAATTTTAAAATATCATGGGAAGTACTACACAATAATGCTTGTTGAACCTGAAAGATTAGTCTCCTAACAGTTATCAAAACTTAAGCCCTGAGTACCAGTGGTTAAACCCTTTAATCCTAGCTACTCAGGAGGCTGGGTTCGAAGATAGCCTGGTCAGGAAAGGCCATGAGACTCTTATCTCCACTTAACTACCAAAAAGCTGGAAGTGGAGCTGTGGCTCAAATGATGGAGTTCCAGCCTGGAGCAAAGTCCAGGACCCACAGGCCTATAAGTGCGCATGCGCACACGCGCACACACGCACGCTCACACTCACACGCACGCACGCTCGCTCTCCCTCTCCTTCTCTCTTTCCCTCTCTCACCTCCCCCTCCCCCTTCCAGGCTATGAGCCAATGACTTACCATATCCTAGCTACTTTGGAGGCTGAGATCTGAGAATTGAGGTTCAAAGATTGCGTGGGTAGACAAATTTTCAAGACTTTTATCTCCAGTTACCCCTGAAAAGTCAGAAGTAGAGATGTGGCTTAAGTGGTAGAATTTTAACCATGAGCAAAAGAGAAAAATAGCTGAATGAAGCACAAGAAGCACAAGACCTGGAGGGGGAAAAAACAAAACAAAACCATCCTGTGCTGCAGACTGTTCTTGCTGAGGGACTCTAATTTTAATCTTTCAGTCTATTAGCTGATTCCAGTTTTCTTGAAACTATCATTCCCTCTGGGGAGTCTGCTTGCTCAGTCAGAATGTGATTCAAGTATTGTATAAGATGCAGGTATTGGAATCGGCAGCTCAATATGAAATAGGAACCACTTCATGAAAATTCCTGAGGTCTAGACATTTGGAATCCTCAACCAAGAGCTCTTGACCGCCCTCTCATTTCTTACGTATACCTTAGGAATAATGAAGTCAAACTAGATTTAACAGAGGGTATTTTTCTACCCATCTTTCCTTCCCTTCTTAGCAGATGACATCAAGCCATGCCCACGATGCAGTGCTTACATTATTAAGATGAATGATGGAAGCTGTAATCACATGACTTGTGCCGTATGTGGCTGTGAATTCTGCTGGCTTTGTATGAAAGAGATCTCAGACTTGCATTACCTCAGGTAAGAGGGGAAATATATCCATTGCTTTTATAATGTTGTTCTCTTACTCATTTAGAGAAAAGGATGTCAAGGAGACATAGTTGACCTTTTATTGCAGAATAAGGAAGCTGGAAAAAAAATAAGCTCCTCTGAAATACTCCTTTGATCATGTTTTCCTCTGCAGAGCAACCTCCAGGGATTGTCTTCATTACCTTCTAGGTCATGTCTTGTCCCTTGCATAACTCTTAAAGCTTTGCACAGTCTGGCCCTAATCCACTCTTCTGTCTTTTCAGGTAATCTGGGGCTTGCTGTTCCTGTGTTAATTTTTGCTATCTTGCTCCATATTTGTTCATGTCCTTTTATTTGCCTGAAATGCTTTCTTACCAGCTCAGTCTCCTATTAATTCTCTTTTGTTGTCAACTTTCAGTTTTTGCTTTGTTTTCCCTCCTTCCTTCCTCCATCTGTCTCGCTTTCTCTGTCTCTCTTTGTCTATTTGTCTCTTTGTCTGTCTGTCTGTCTCTGTTCCTTCCTCCTTCCCTCCTCTCTTTCCTCTCTACCAAACTATCTCCAAGATCTTCTAGGCTCAGACTTGGAATTCTCCTACCTCAGCCTCCTGACTGCTGGAATACAGGCATGCATCACCATGTCCTGCTTCTGCAACTATTATCTATTGCTTAAGAGCAACTTAAATACCATTTCATCCATTATGCCTTCCTATTTTTTGCCTCATTTGTTATTTATCCCACCTTATAAATGTCACCACTACTTTGTACTTTGTGTACATGTCTTTTTTTTTGTCAGTCGTGGGGCTTGAACTCTGGGCCTGGGCACTGTCCCTCAGCTCTTCAGCTCAAGGCGAGCGCTCTACCACTTGAGCTACAGCGCCACTTCCGGTTTTCTGGTGGTTTATTGGAGATAGGAGTCTCACGGTCTTTCCTGCCCGGGCTGGCTTTGAACTGCGATCCTCAGATCTCAGCCTCCTGAGTAGCTAGGATTACAGGCGTGAGCCACCAGCGCCCGACTTTATAGATTTTGGTTTTTTGTTTTTGTTTTTTGTCGGTCGTGAGGCTTGAACTCTGGGCCTGGGCGTTGTCCCTCAGCTCTTCAACTCAAGGCGAGCGCTCTACCATTTAAGCTACAGCCCCACTTCCTTGTGTACATGTCTTAATTTTTCTACACTGTGACCTTTTTTTAAAATATTTTTTGTGTGTGATGAGTTTACAAAGAATTGAGTGAATTGCTGGGCTCCTGTGGCTCATGTCTATAATCCTAGCTACTCAGGAGGCTGAGATCTGAAGGATTGCAATGTGAAGCTAGCCCAAGCAGAAAAGTCTGTAAGTCTCCATCTCCAAAATAATTAGCAAAAAAGCCAGACTGGAGGTGTGTCCCAGTGGTAGACATAGCAAAGCTCTGAGTTCACAACCCTTGTGCTGCCAAAAAAAAAAAAAAAAAGAATTGACTGAATATCAAAATATTGTCCTTGAAGAGTTAATATTTACAAAATGAATTTTATTGTGTAGATGAAATCTCATTTTCAATTCAGTGAACATTTAGATATTTATATGTAGCAATTACTTATTGGGGCCCCAGAGATGGATAAGACATGATTCCTATTTTCAAGATTACTCTCTACAAAGTAGAGAATGTAGTTTAGAGAGAATGAGAGACAAGATCAGGTACAGGGCCGAGGGTTAAAGTAGCCAAATGCAGAGTCCCAAGCTGACATAAAAGATGTGATGAGGTCATTTAATATCCTGGGAAGGTGTTCACAGTATCTATTGGGTATAGTCAGATATATGCCAAACCATTTCACAGTCAGCATGTTGACTAGCTGCAGGACGGATGTGTTTGAATGAGATGGTCAAGTGTATAGGCGACATAGGATCCCAAGTAGTGCCAGTTTAGGAAGTTGGACCAGGGTTGCAGAGCAGGAAGAGACAGAATTTAGGAATTTCAATTCAGGAGGCTTGTCTTTACCAAACAAAGGGGGAAAATGTCAAGAGTTCAGAGCTCTAATAATCTAGCCTGTCCTTTGCTGTCCCTTGTGTAACGTATTTGTTTCTTACAATCCCCTATAACTTAATCACTCCTGTTGAAAAGAATATGTGGCTTTTATCAAGCTCTTGTAACAGTAGCTGCATATGTAATATTTATATTAACTGGAATGTGTTTCTTCTTTAGCCCCTCTGGCTGTACATTCTGGGGCAAGAAGCCATGGAGCCGCAAGAAGAAAATTCTTTGGCAGCTGGGCACATTGATTGGTGCTCCTGTAGGGATTTCTCTCATTGCTGGCATTGCCATTCCTGCCATGGTCATTGGCATTCCTGTTTACGTTGGAAGGAAGGTAAGACGTGGTACATTTTGTGCCTGATCCAGCTTTAGATTTGTTGGCAAAGGTTTGAGAGGAACGGGAAGGAACTTATGTTTTAAGGCTGCCTTGAAAATCATCTGGTTCTTAGATAAAAATAACTTCAGCTTCTTAAATAGATTTGTATAAACCCTCATGAGATCTGAAAGTTCTTATTAACATCCTGGGCCTAACTTAAAGGTGAAATGCTTAATTATTTCATTCCCCTGAGGTATTTCATCTCTTTTGAAATTAACATTTTCTGCTTTAGTTTATGTTTTCCAGGTCGGAGTTAGGTTAAAGTTTGAGAAAGATACCTCTTTGGAGTATCTTAAGATAGACAAACTTAGAAATGAATATTCATGTGTCCTTTTTCCCTGGTAAAACGCTGATGTTCTAACCTGCTGGCCTGAATTTTCTTTTTACTTAGATTCACAGCAGGTATGAAGGAAGAAAAACCTCCAAACATAAGAGGAACTTGGCCATCACAGGAGGAGTGACTTTGTCCGTTATTGCATCCCCAGTGATTGCTGCTGTTAGTGTTGGTAAGCTAGTCAGGCCCATGCCTTTGCAACTAGCCCTCTGACCATAGCACTTTAGCTAGCTTACTAGGTGTTTTATGCCAACCTATCTTGGTAGTTACTTCTAGTAGACACTGTTACTATGATTCTTTTCTTCAGCTTTTTAGCTACACTAAATTATTATATTGTGTTATAACAAACATGTGCCAGGTGTGATTCTGAGTGTTTTACTTGTATTCATTCACTTGGTCCTAAAAATCCTCACTAAAGCAGTAAATTTCCAGAGGCGGGGGGGGGGGGGGGGGGGGGGGGGGGGGAAGGTAAAAGAAAGGGGAGGGGGTAGAGGGGGAGAGGAAGGAGGAGGAAGCAACAGCAGTAGCAGCAACCGCAGATGCAGCAGCAGCAAAGCAGCAGAAAGGAGCCAGGAGGGGGCATGGAAAAGAGGAGGAAAAGGAAGAGAGGAGGAGGAGGAAGAGAAAAGAAATAAAAGGAAGAGAAAAGGAGAAGCAGCATCCAGTGCTGACTTTGATGTGATTAAAAGTAGCTACAATTGTAGTGAAAACAGAATCAGAATTACAATTTAATAGAACTATAACAGTAACCTTGGACAGATTATCTAGTTTTAAATTCATGTCATTTTGCTAAACATTTTGACTTAGATTCTGTGCTTTTGGGGGAATGGGGTGCCTGTGCCTATCCTGGGGCTTGAACTCAGGGCCTAAGCATTGTCCTTGAGTTTATGTACTCAAGGCTAGTGCTCTACCAGTTGAGCCACAGCTCCACTTCCAGTTCTTTAGTGGTTAATTAAACATGAGTCTCATGGACTTTCCTTCTTGTGCTGGCTTCAAATAGCAGTCCTCAGATCTCAGCCTCCTAAGTACCTAGGATTACAGGTGTGAGCCACCAGCACCCTGTGTTTTTAACAACTAAGCCATTCAAAATCACATCTAGCAGTGTGATTTTGGAGTTAACACTCTGGAAGACTCCTAAATGCAGTGGTTCATGTGTCTTTTTTTGTGTTGGTACCATGGTTCTAACTCACAGCCTTATGCTTGCTCAGCTTGCTTGCATACAATCTGGTACTTTAGTGCTTTAGACACACCAACAATCTAGCTTTTTTCTGCTTTATTGGAGTTGAGTCTTTCAGACTTTTCTGCTTTTCTGCCCACGCCAACTTTGAACTAAGATACTGTAGGTCTCAGCCTCATGAGTGGCTAGGAGCCTGGCCCCAATACTCAGTTTAATGTTTGGCTCTTGGATTAGTATTCAGTGCTGAATGGGAAGGGGAAATGAAAGCAATGTACATTCACTGTGCTAAATACTACATAAATATATTCTCATGAACTGTAGCAGGATTCCACAGTCAGATAGCCTGTAAATTAGAGCCAAGATTGTAATCAAGAGTTTGCAGGTTGCAAGTCTGATCATCATTCTATTACACTAGGCAGCCTGGTTAGGAGAGTCCACTCTGTCTTTTTTGACCTCTTATTGTTTGTCTGTGCTTAGTCCGAAAAGCAGAATTCAGGGCAATTTCAACCTGATGGTGTGCTGACAGGTTTCTATCACTTTCCCCAGGCATTGGTGTCCCCATTATGCTGGCATACGTCTATGGAGTCGTACCCATTTCTCTCTGTCGTGGAGGAGGCTGTGGAGTTAGCACAGCCAATGGAAAGGGAGTGAAAATTGAGTTTGATGAAGATGATGGTCCAATCACAGGTAAAGGAAAGAATTTCCATTTGAATTAATGGCATACTAGATAGAAATCAGTAAAATTAAGCACATTCTACCAAAAGATTGTCATTGTGATAATGAGCTTTGTGGAGGGGAGGAAGTATTTTTAGCTTTTCACTCCTTTGTTCCAGAATTATTAGGTTAATTCCTCTGGTACTTACCTCTATGGGGCAGGTTCAAACTAGTGGGATTCCAAGTAACTACAAGTAGGTAGTGGTGGTAGATTTATAAGAAAGCCTTATATTTGCCCAGTACTTTATAATTTTTAGAAGACTTTACACAGTTATTATCTTACTTGGTTTTTACAACAGCTCTCTGAAGAAGGAGGGCAGGGTCTATTATTATCCCCATTTAAATGGTAACTTGTGTAAGTTTTATTTTAGTGTCTGTTAAGAGCTGGAGAACTGGGACCTCCACTTAAACATTGTTTCCACTTCATCACCTTAACTAACCTGGGGCACAGAGATCTCCAAAGAGTTTTCAAGCTTCCTAATAGAATCTACATATGACCTAAACATATTTTGAGCTCTTTGGTTTAAATTGAGTATAGAGGACATGCTTGTCATTCCAGCACTTAATTCTGAGGCAGGAGGATTGTGAGTTTGAGGCCAGTATGTGCTACAGAGTGAGATCATGTCTCAAAAAGGGGGAGAAGGGAGTGGAGAAAGAGGGCTGGGGGCTGGGAAGGTGGCTCAGTGGTAGAGTGCTTGCTTTGCATGCATGAGGCCCTGGGTTCAATTTCTCAGCACCACATAAGCAGAAAAAGCTGGAAGTGGTGCTTTGGCTCAAGTGGTAAAGCACTAGCTTGAGCTGAAGAGCTGAGGGACAGAGGCCAGAGTTCAGGCCCCATAACCAACAAAAAAAAAAAAAAAGAGGGATGGTGAACAGAATGCATGAATATGATTATAATACTTTATGTTCATGTGTGGAAATGGAGAGGTGAAGCCTGTTGAGATTGTTTTTTGAAAGGGAGAAGGGGAATCGAGGAACCAGTGGCTTACGCCTATAATCCTAGCTACTTAGGAGGTTGAGATCTGAGGATCCTGGTTCGAAGCCAGCCCAGACACAAAAGTCCCCATGAGATTCTTACCACCAATTAACCACCAAAAACTGGAAGTGGAGCTGTGGCTCAAAATGGTAAAACACTAGCCTTGAGCAGAAGAGCTCAGAGATAGTGTTCATGCCCTGAGTTCAAGCCTCACAATTGACAAAAATGGGGGGGGGGGGGAGAAGAGTAGAGAAAGAGTGATAAAAGTATTTATATGCAAATATGAACATGTCAAGATCAAAGTACCTTCTACACTAATTGATACTAAGACGTCAATTTAACTAAAAGCTCAGTATAATGGGACAATAAGGGAATCAGAACTATAGCTTAGTGAGACCCAACAGTGACTTTGGACTAATCACTTAGTTTTAAATTCTAATTTCTTCACCTAAAATTGGAGCTATTAATGTCTAGTTTTCAGATAATTAAAACACCTAATGTGTAGTGGCTGCACTTAGTAGTGGTTCATAAGTGACTACCTTAGTACTTTTCTACCTGAAAATCTCCAGTCTGAGAAGTTATTGTAGGAAAATGCCTATTTGGTGTTTCAAATTGAGGTGTTTGGTCTCACTCCCAGTGGCAGATGCCTGGCGCGCCCTCAAGAATCCCAGCATAGGAGAAAGCAGCATCGAGGGCCTGACAAGTGTGCTGAGTACCAGTGGAAGCCCTACAGATGGACTTAGTGTTATGCAAGGCCCTTACAGTGAAACAGCCAGCTTTGCAGCGCTTTCAGGGGGCACATTGAGTGGTGGCATTCTCTCCAGTGGCAAGGGGAAATACAGCAGGTAAGCAAATAGACAATTACATGTTGATTCATTTGTCTGTACCAGTATGTCCCATGTATCATCTCACTTTCATTTACTTATCTGTGGCATTTATTCCTAGCCAAGTCCAGAGTTCTTTTCACTGTGCCACTGCTTCCATATGGAAAATAACCTTGACTTCAGATCCTTCCCTGCTATATTAGGTGCCTGCTCGAGGAAGAGTGGGAAGCAGGTCCTGGTGCTTTTCATTAGGCTTGTCATTGGCTTTAGCTAACCAGCATTATGCTGTATTTTATTGACTTAATAGGGGTATGATCCTTTTAACCTTCCTATTCCCATTGGATAAATTAGTAAAACCCAATTCTATTAATTTTTATGGGCATATGTAAAATGGTGACCAAAAAGATTGTGACTTGCTTTATCATTTCACCAGCTGGACAAAATATAGTATAGATTCAAAGAAGCCTGGCAGATGTTAGATGAAAAGCAGTTAGTTGAGTTCAGTGGAGGAGCACAGGTGAGCAAAGCAGGTTAGACAGGTAGAAGAGATGCTTGCTGTCTGACATCTGAAGAGCCTTGAGCCTTCAGTAGGACAAAGATTAGTTGCCTGTGACTCACACCAAGAGGATGACTAAAACATCTAGGCAGAAACGAGATACAGATTTTGGTGCTGTATAGAGGATATAGGAGGAAGTTATATGAAAGCCCAAAGAAAGAATGGATTATTTTGTAGATTGTGAGCTGATTACTGCAGGAAGTGTTTAAAGTGAGACCAGATGGCCATTTGGCTATTAAAAGGATTCAAAGTAACAGATGGCAGGTGGACTGAATTCTGCCTCTTGGTGTCCATTGGTCACCTGAAAGCCTCTTTATTTATTTATTTTTAACTCATGGCTTCATGCTTGCTTAGCTGGCTTGCTTGGCTGGCATTGTATTATGTGAGCCAACCTGGCATTTTGCTGGTAATTTTGAAAATAGAGTGTCAAGAACTTCTCTGCCCAGGCTGGCCTTGAACCACTATCCTCTGGGTCTCAGGCCTTCTGAGTAGCCAGATTACAGGCATAAAACACTGGTGCCAGGCTCCCTGGGAACCTTTTGAAAATAGATTTGAGGGTCTATTCCTAGAATTAATCATTTATAATCTCTTGGAGTGGGACTAGAATTGGTCTGTGTTTAGAAAAAGCTCCCTAGGTGGTTCTAGCATAATTGTGTGAATCATCTGGCAGTCCTCTAAGTAGGTGGCAGATCTAGAGCTAGGACTCAGATTCTCACTGGGTACACTTACCCTTGCGCTGCTCTCATTTTCCTGGGCCTTACTCTGTTTTTGAAGGGTATCTGAGGGGGAGCAGCAGAGCATAGGCATAGGTGGCAGAATGGAGGCTGCTGCTGGCCTGGCTGCATCTCCTGGCTAGTATTTCTTGTCAGGGGATCCCGCCCCCACATGCTGGAGTATTCACTATAGTGTTCTCCTAAAGCCAACTCCCTTTAAATGAGCCGACAGACATAATTGGAGAGTCACTTGCTGAAACTGAAGCTTAGCCAGTCCAGCTGTTCCCGTTCTCTGAAAGCCTTTCATAGGAAGTGAATGAGTCAGATGGGTTTGACTGTGAAACCCATTATGAGGAAATACTGAAGTGTACAACAAAATGGTGTCGGAGCCAAGGAAGGAAATAGTTACGGATTCCTAGCTCTGACACATCATTGGGAAAGTACTGCTGTGCAAGGAGGGAGGAGGTTGGCCCCTATGTATCCTGAAGTCTTACAGCCTGGAGGTAGTTTGATTGCTTATTTGAGTTAGTCCTATTATGTGTAAGCCAGGAAGGATAAGTGTGAATGAGACGTGGAACTCACAGAGGAGTGAGAGGAAAGTGTATAAATCATACAATAAAAGAGCACTTAGCGGAAAGCAACCAGTTTGCAGAAAGAATGAGGTGAATATTTCCTTTGTTGTTAAGGACTGAAGTTAAGTATGTCAGGCAAAGGAAAAGAAACTTCCGGAGTGAGGGAACAGCATGTGCAGAGTCATAGTAGTATAAAATGTAAATCCAGGGTAATTATGATTTTTGACCTACAATGAAAGAACTGGAAGAGAGTTTCCTGGAACATCAGGAAGATTGTAATGTCTGTTGGCAGGAGGGAGCCAAGAGTTAGAGAATTGTTAGAGTGATTGGGTCTTTATTTACACTGGTGCTGGTCTGGAGGTTGTTTGAGTTGTATTTAGGAGCCTCTGGAGAAGGAGCCCAATAATAATCATCTAGGCAGCAGATATGGAGGGCCTGATGTTAAGTAATAGCAGCGGGAATGGAAATGAGGGGACGATTTCAGTAGATGTTTAAGAGAGTAAATGTGTGAGCATGTATTTGAGCTGTTTGGCAATTGGAGATTTGCTCAGTCAGATCATCACAGTTCACAAGAGAATAATGGAAAAGATGTGTGCCAGGAGGCAGACCATCTCAGTGTACCCTGGCCTCATTAACTTGAACGTCCCCTCTTTACACAGGTTAGAAGTCCAAGCCGATGTCCAAAAGGAAATTTTCCCCAAAGACACAGCCAGTCTTGGTGCAATTAGTGACAACGCAAGCACTCGTGCTATGGCCGGTTCCATAATCAGTTCCTACAACCCACAGGACAGGTATGTGAACAGTCAGATGCCCAGAAAAAAGTTACATTGTTTGGTTGGGTACCAGGTCTTCAGAAGTTCAATGCCTCTTGTTAGGGCTCTTAACTACTATCATCCAGTGAGCTATATCTTATGTCTTATGAATTCATTAAGCAAGTTCTTGCTACCAGAGTATTTGGCATCTCTTGATTCTTCTTCCTTCCTTCTCCCTCTGTCTCTTCTCCCTTTTCTCCCACACTGGTCCTCCTCTTCTCTTCTTTAGCTATTGCAATAGTGTGTAATTACTCACATTGGAGCATAAAGAGCTAGATTGGTGGTGTGAGCCTTGAGTCTAGGGGTTTGGTTTGCCTTTTGTTTGGTAAGGTTCTGATGGCTTGTTTCTCTTTCACTTTGAGTAGTGTATCTGGCATGATGTAATTATGGTACTTCTAAACTGCAAGCATTCTGGCTTCTAGTTGTGGGTCAGTAGTAAAAAGCTATAAACTTTCAGTTTCATATTCTCAGTAAGACAGTGCGAGGCTCTGGCCCTTAGTTCAAGTCTGGAAGCTCTTTTTAGATATTTAAAGAGATGTGCAAGCATGTGTGTGTGTGTGTGCATTTGTGTGTATGTAACAAAAGTGAACTCTAGTCTACTGTTTACTACCTTTTTTAACTTCCTAATCCTGAACCCACAAACTACTTTTATTAACAGGTATAGCATGACCTATGCATGACTCAGAACAGTGGATTTTGTTTCCACAGAGAATGCAACAATATGGAAATCCAAGTGGACATTGAAGCTAAGCCAAGCCACTATCAGCTGGTGAGTGGAAGTAGCACAGAGGACTCACTCCACGTCCAGGCACAGATGGCAGAAAATGAAGAAGAAGGTTGTGGTGGCGGTGCTGGTTGTGGTAGCAGTGAAGAGGACCCCCCCTGCAAACACCAAAGCTGTGAACAGAAGGATTGCCTGGTCAGCAAAGCTTGGGACATTAGCCTGGCCCAGCCTGAGAGCATCCGCAGTGACCTGGAGAGCTCTGACACCCAGTCAGACGATGTGCCAGACATCACCTCAGATGAGTGCGGCTCCCCCCGCTCCCACACTGCGGCCTGCCCCTCAACCCCCAGAGCCCGAGGTGCACCGAGCCCAAGTGCCCACACGAACCTCGCTGCCCCAGCCGAGGCGCAGACTATCTTGAAGCCAGAAGGTGCAGAAGCCAGAGTATGAAGGGGAACAAATGCTCCGGTTCTGAGAAGCACACTTGTTGTAACTGCATCTTTTGGGATCTTTTTTTTTGGGGGGGGGGGTGGGAGATTTATGTACTTTGTTTCAAAGATTGTCTGGTCAGGTTTTCCCCAGGGAAATTCTGAGAAATTTGCAATTTCTTACCAGATAAACATGAAAATGCTACCGTTAAGTCTCCCTCCCCTTTCCCCCATTTTTAGTTTTAATTTATTGGTTAAACTGATGTTGGCAATCCGTGAGGTGTGTCAAAGAGTGTACATATGTATGTGTGTATATTGTATGTATGCTAACATATTATTGAAGGACACATTTTAATAAAGATTTCTGTTGCAATTTACCTCATCTCATTTTCCTTGGCTTGGATAGAGCCAAGTGTTTGACACAGAATATTCCAGTTTTTGATAGTCTCTAGACCTGAGTGAGCTTCTTTAACCATAGGGAAGAAGAGTTGTATTCAGATATGACCACAGTAGTCTTCTAATGTGATGGAGCAAAGCCAGACTTGCTTTGGACTGTGTAGTTAGACAGCATGAATTACCAGCTAAGCTGGCTGAATAGGGAAGCAGGACACTCACAGACTTTGTTTGCCCTTTAGAGGCAGCTGTGCCCTTTTCTTGTTAAAGCTTTACTTACCCTTTTCTCCATTATACTCACTGTTAGTCCCAAGCTTCAGAGGAAGAAAGGGACAGGGTAGGTATCCCCAGTAGTTCTTAAGAGGCTTGAGTGAATGTTTGAGGGTGACAAGTAGGGGAATAGTCTTTTCTTGTGCTGCTGGGGATTGAGCCATGCTACGCAGGTGCTCTACTACTGAGCCCCATCTCCAGGTCTGGGAAATCATTGTCTTATTGGAGAAGGAGCTGTTCTGCTTCCACTTAATCGCCAGGGTGATAGTATAGACTGTTTCTGTACTTTCAGGCACATATCCCTGTTCCAAAACTTACCTTAGTTTTAACAGTCTTTAGAGTGACCAAGAAATGTGCAACTAGGAAGGAAAGAGAAGGCAAAGAATGGCAGGAAAATTAAAGGCCCATGAGAGTCATGTAAGATTCTGACAGTAACTTGCTTTGTAGTGATGTGAGTTATTCTCACATGCCCCCAATTTGTCCTACTCTTAAGACCATATTTAAGAAACCTCGAGGGCCAATTCTCTTGTCACCTTAGCCCTGGTCCCAGAAGAAGAATTGAAAGCATCTTTTTCTGAGGACCAGCTGGCTTTCTGTTTCCCTTTCACAGAAGTACCTGCTGCTCATCTTCCTGACCTGTGTGTTACTACAATAAGTATGAGGAGTCTGGACATCAGCTAACATGGAAGATTCTTACCTCTTGGGCACTGCACCTGCATCTCTTGGGCACCAGTGGATTTGGGGTCTCTGGAAGAAAATGCTCTAAAGGAATCTTTTGGCAGACAGTTTGGGGACCTCTGAAATGCAGATTATCCATTCCAGATTTGCAGTTGTCTTGAAGCCTTCCGAAGAGAGCAGTTAACTTAGATCAAATCAAAGTCTGTTGAGCCAAGCGTACATTCCCTATCTTAGCTTCACAGCTCCCTAGAGTCTGTGTCCACTTGGCCAAAATGGACAATATACCCAATTATGGAAGTTACCAAGATTGAGCTGTTGTACTGGAATTGCTTTTGATATTGGCCCATATTTTTTCTGCCTGTAGGAAAGAGAGAAGAGAGAGGGGAAAGGAGAGGGGAGAGAGCTGGGGCTTGAACTCAGGGCCAGGGCACTCTCTCCCTTAGCTTTTTCCTTTAAGACTGGCACTCTATACCACTTGAGCCACAGTATTTTGGTGGTTAGAGATAAGAGTCTCACAGATTTTCCTGCACAGGCTGGCTTCAAAATGTGATCCTCAGATCTCAGCCTTTTGAATAGGATTATAGGCATGAACCACCAGTGCCTGGCTCTCAGTATTATCTTGAAAAGAGAAAGCAAGAATTCTATTTAAGTCGGGCACTGGTGGCTCACATGTGTAATCCTAGCTGCTTAGGGACGCTAAGATCTGAGGTTGGAGGTTCAAAGCCAGTCTAGGCAGGAAAGTCTGTGAGACTCTTATCTCCAATTAACCACCAGAAAACTGGAAGTGGCACTGTGGCTCAAGTGGTAGAGCACTAGCCTTGAGCTGAAGAGCTCAGGGACAGTGCCCAGACTGAGTTTAAGCCCCATGGCCGTCAAAAAACAAACAAGCTATCTAGACCAGAGGCTATAAAAAAAAAATTTCAAGTTATTCCAATCCATTGCTACACTGCATTCTAGTCTCCCAGGTTTTAGCAGCTGGAAAAGCCCATGAGTGCCACCTGGAGGAGAACATGAACAGTGAAGGCATTAGGGAAGTTAGCTGAGAAAATGGGGGAAAAATGTCTTCTTCATATAGCATTCATTCACTGAAATGCCTACTGTGTTTCAGATAGGATCACAGCAATTAGTAAAACAAAAATCCCTTTCCCCATGGAGTTACACTTTAGAGGGGAAAGATGATCAGATACATAGTTATAAGAATGGAAATGTTGGTTTAAAACAAAGAGCATAAGGGCTGGGAATATAGTTCAGATGGTTCGGCACCCTGCAAGCCCAAGGCCTGAGTTCCTACCCTACTACCCCCTCCTCTACATTTACCCATAAAGTAGTAGATGGTGCTGCTTTCTAGCACTGTGTCAAAAGTATCTGAGATATTCAGCTTAAAAGGAGGTGCAGTTTCAGAGGTCCCAGGTTGTGGTCCCTTGGCCCCATTGCCTTTGATCCTGAAATGATGGGGCAGACCACCATGGTGGGAACGGAGAATAGAGGAAGTAGCTCCAACTCATGATGGTCAGGAAACATGAAAAGGCTAGGGTCCCAACTTCCCCTTCAAGGGCACACCTTCAGTGACCCAACCCTCCAACTAAGTCCCACCCCTTAAAGGCCCCACCACCTCCTGACACGCTACAGGATGGAGACCAAGTCCTCAATATGTGGGCTTTTGAGGGACATAACAAATCCAATCTATAGCAAGCAGTTTAGGCCTCTGATGCGCATTACAGTGTGAATGGAGCAAGAAGAGAACTCTGACTGGGGAAGAGTACACAAGGTGAAGTGTAAAACATAAAGACCCTTTGATGGTCTTTTGGTTTTTGGTTTTTAATTTTATTGATACTAATAAGGTATTGTACAGAGGGGTTACCATTTCACAATTTAGGTAAGTGTATATTTCTCTTTTGGACAATGTTACTCCTTCCTTGGCTTTCTCCCAGTTTCCCCCTCCTGTGCCTGCCCACAAGTTTCATAGTTCATTTTCCATATAGTGTATACTGAATACCATGATTACATTTGTTCATCCTTCCTCCCTCCCTTTCTTTGTCCCAAGAATTAGAAAAGGAAAAACCACACCCAAAACTATTACTACCAAATGACATAATCTTATTCTTTCTAATAGATGAGTAAAATTCCACTGTGTATACGTATCTCTTTTTTTTAATGCTTATTTTTTGCTGTCATGGGGCCTGAACTCTGGGCCTGGGTGCTGTCCCTCAGCTCTTCAGCTCAAGGCAAGCGCTCTACCACTTGAGCCACAGTGCCACTTCTAGTTTTCTGGTGGTTAATTGGAGATAAGAGTCCCATGGACTTTCCTGCCCAGGCTGGCTTTGAACCATGATCCTCAGATTTCAGCCTCCTAAATAGCTAAGATTACAGATGTGAGCCACCACTGCCTGGCCTGTATCACATTTTTTTATCCACTTGCCTACTCCAGGACATCTGGACTATTTTCATAATTTAGCTATTGTGAATAGTGCAGCAATGAACATGGATGTGCATATCCTGACGTGTAACATTCTAGATAGATGCTCAAGAGTGGTATGGCAGGGTCATAGGGAAGTTCTATGTTTAGTTTTTTGAGGAACCTCCAGACAGTCTTCCAGAGTGGTTGTACTAGTTTACATTCCCTTCAACAGTACACTAGGGTTCCACCAGTATTTTTTGTTGTTTGAGTTCTTGATGGTGGCCAGTCTAACTGGGGTGAGATGGAATATCAAAGTTGTTTTGGATTTGGAGCATTTCCTCATGTGTTTACTTACCATTCTTTCTTCTTCTGAGAAGTCTTTAGTTCCATTGCCCATTTGTTGATTCGATAGTTTTGGAGGGGATTAGTTTTTTGAGTTCCTTGTATATTTTGGGGATTAGGCCATTGTTGGATGTGTTGCTGGTAAAGATCTTCTCCTAGTCCGTTGGCTGTCTTTCTAGTTTAATAACTTTTCTGGGCAGAAGCTTTTTATTTTGATGTAATCCCATTTTTCAAGTTTCTCCCCTAATTTTCTGTCCCCCTGGTACTCTTTGCCAAAAGTTTCTGTTCATGCCTATAAGGTCTAATGTTTCTCCTTTTTCATCTTGCAATAATTTCAGTATTTCAGGTCTGATGTTGAGGTCTTTGATCCACTCTGAATTGATACTGGTGCATGGTGACAAACCAGGATCCAATTTTAGTTTCTACATATTGGATGCCCAGTTTTCCCAACACCAATTATTGAAGAGGCTACTTTTTCCCACTGTGCATTTTTTTTATTCCCTTGTCAAATATCAGATAGCATATGGATTTATTTCTGGATCTCCTGATCTGTCCCATTGATATCTGGGCCTATCTTTGTGCCAGTGCCAAATTTTGTTATTATAGCTCTATTGTAGGCTTGAGGTCTAGGATTGTGATACCACCAGCATTGCTTTTTTACCTTAAATTGCTTAGGCTATTTGAGGTCTTTTGTTGTCCCATATGAATTTTTGGATTGTTTTCTCTATCTCAATGAAGATGATCATTAGGATTTTGGTAGGGATGCATTAAATTTGTAGTATGGCCTTTTTTTTTTTTTTTTACCGTATTCTACCTATCCATGAACATGAAAGGTCTTTCTAATTCCTGATGTTATCGTCAGTTCTTTTTTTTTTTTTTCAGATTTTTTGTTTCCATTGTAGAGGTCTTTTGCTTCCTTGGTTAGGTTTATTCCTAAATGTTCTATTTTATTTTTGAGGCTATTGCAAGTGGAATTGTTTTCCCGATTTCCCTCTCTGCTTGTACATTATTGGTATACAGAAAGGCTACTAACTTTTGTGGATTGATTTTGTTTGTTTTTTAGTCGGTCATGGGGCTTGAACTCTGGGCTTGGGCGCTGTCCCTGCACTCTTCAGCTCAAGACGAGTGCTCTACCATCTGAGCCACCAGCGCCCAGCTTGTGGATCGATTTTGTATCCTGCTACTTTGCCAAAGGTATTGATCATCTCTAGGAGCTTGGGTGTAGAGTCTCTCACATCTTTTAGCTATAGGATCATGTCATCTTTTTCTTGCCTGATTGCTTTGTCTAGGAGTTCCAGAATTATATTGGTAAGGAATGGAGAGAGTGAGCATTTTTGTCGTTCCTAATTTTAGAGGAAATGGTTTTCGTTTGTCACCATATAGTATGATGTTGGCTGTTAGTCTTTATTATTTTGAAGTATGCTCCTTCTGTTTCTAGCTTCTCCAGTGCTTTAACATGAACAGATGTTGGGATTTTGTTGAAGGCTTTTTCTGTATCTATTGAGATGATCGTGTGATTTTTGTCTTTGGTTCTGTTAATGTGTTGTATTACACTTATTGATTTACATATATTAAGCCTGGCCTGTATCTCTGGATTAAAACCCACTTGATCATAGTCTATACTTTTTATTACTAGTTGTTGAATTCTGTTGGCAATGGGGATTTGACTGTATCTACAGACATGGTCATAATGAGAGGTGGTGGATTTTAGTTAACCAGTAGTGACCTTCTGGTTCCTTGTCTTCTTTGTCTCTTTTATTGGGTGGAGGAAGAATTTTCCATGGTAGGCCAGTTCTGAAAGTTTGACAGCCAACCTACAGCCATCTGGCCTAGGCTTTTTTTTTTTTTTTTGTCGTGGGGCTTGCACTCTGGGCTTGGGTACTGTCCCTGTGCTCTTCAGCTGAAAGCCAGCGCTCTACCGCTTGAGCCACAGCACCACTTCTGGTTTTCTAGTGGTTTATTGGAGATACAAGTCTCATGGACTTTTCTGCCTGGGCTGGCTTTGAACGGTGCTCTTCAGATCTCAGCCTCCTGAGTAGCTAGGATTACAGGCATGAGCTACCAGTACCTGGCTTGGCCTAGGCTTTTTTTTTTTTTTTTTGAGTCTGGTCGTGGGCCTGAACTCTGGGCCTGGGCGCTGCCCCTCAGCTCTTCAGCTCAAGGCTAGCACTCTACCACTTGAGCCACAATGCCACTTCCGGCCTTTTTTTCTGCTTATGTGGTGCTGAGGAATCGAACCCAGGGCCTCATTCATGCAAGGCAAGCGCTCTACCACTGAGCCACCTTCCCAGCCCTGGCCTAGGCTTTTTAAATTTTGTCATGTTTTTGGAAGTACTAGGGATTAAACTCTGGACTTCAAAATCCTTCAGCTTGCACTCTACAACTTGAACCATGCCTCTAGCCCTGCTTTTCACTAGTTGTTTTGGAAATGGAGTTTAGCAATTATTTCTGCTTGAACTAGCCTTGAAGTACAACCCTTCAAATATCAACCTTCTGAATAGCTAGAATATAATCCTGTAAGGTACAGTAATAGTGCCTTTTAACTCTGGTAATTTGCTTCTATTGAATCCTTTTCTACTTAGAATTGGTGAGTTTTGTTTCCTTCCACTAGTTTTGGTTTCAAAAATGGTGTTAGACATGAACGCTCTTAGATTAGGCAAAACCAATGCAGTGTGGTCACCTGAGATGCAGTGTCTTCTGGAAGGATGCCTGGCAGATCAGTTGGCTGCCATGATAGAACATCTCATGAGAAATGAGAGTTTAGAATACTCTACTGGAAAGGTTGAAGTAAGAAAATGAAAAACTCAAAGCAGGTACAGGAGAACATCAAAAGAGTCTTCCCTCTTGTACCCACAAGGCTGATGTATGTGACCAAAGGATCAGTATAGGTCTCTTAACATGAAAGTGAGAACAGGTCTGGGAATATGGCTTGGTGGTAGAGTATTTGCCTACCATGCATGAAGCCCTGAGTTTGGTTCCTCAGTACCAAATATACAGAAAAAGCCAGAAGTGGGACACAGCAAAGGCAGTACTCAGAGGTAAATTTATAGCTTTGAGTTCTTACATCAACAAATTGGAGAGATTTAACAATTTAACAAGGCACCTGAAGCTCCTTGAAAAAGAGCAACAAGCTAAACCCCAATCCAGTAGACAGAAACAAATAATTAAAATCAAATCAATTAAATGAACTAGAGTCCAAAAAAAAAAACATAGGAAGAATCAACAAAACAAATAGTTGGTTCTTTGAAAAAATTAACAAAATTGACCTTTAGCAAATCTTACCAGAAAAAGAAGAGAACACACCCAAATAAACTCAAGAGATGAGAATGGAAACATCACCACAGGAACAACCAAGATTCAGAACATTATAAGAGAATACTTCTCAAACCTTTAAGTGAATAAGTTTGAGAATCTGGAAGAAATGGGCAAATTTCTAGCACATATAGACATGCCCAAACTAAACCAAAATGATTTAAACCAGACTTAACAGATCCATATCAAGCATCGAAATAGAAACAGCAATAAGAGACCTCCGACCCAAGAAAAGCCCAGGACTGGATGGATTTACAGCCGAACTCTACAAGGTCTTCAAAACAGAACTCACACCAATACTCTTCCAACTCTTCAATGAAACAAAGTGAAAGTTCACTAGCATACTCTATGAAGCCATCATAACCCTCATCCCAAAACCAGGCAGGGACTCATCAAAGAAAAAGAACAATAGACCCATTTCTTTGATAAACATCGATGCAAAACTTCTCAACAAAATTTTGACCAATTGATTTAAACAACTTACAAAAAATTATACACTATGATCAAACAGGATTACTTTCAGGGATACAAAACTGGTTCAATATACACAAATCAATATAATTCATCACACCAACAAAAGCAGGGATAATAACCACATGATCGGAGGAGACTACAATGCTTGATAAGAAATGTACTCATTATCTTGCCCATGTAATTGTAACCCCTCTGTACAGTATTTTCACAATAAAAAAAGAACCACATGATTATCTCAATAGATAAATGTGAAAAACAAAAAACATTTGAGAAGATCCCCTTTATGATGCAAGCTCTGGAAAAGCTAGGAATCCATGCAACATTCCTCAATATAATAAAGGCTATGTATGACAGACCTACAGCCAGCATTATACTTAATGGCAAAAAGCTAAGTTCAGGAACAAGACAAGGATGTTCACTCTCTCCACATCTCTTTAATTTAGTATTAGAATGTCTAGCTAGAGCAATAAAACAAGATGCAAACATAAAGGGCATCCAAATAGGGAAAGATGAAGTAAAACTCTCCATCTTTGCAGATTACATGATCTTGTATTTAAAGAACCCCATGGACTCTACTCCCAAGTTACTCGAACTGATCCAAAACTTCAGCAAAGTAGCAGAGTATAAAATTAATGGCTTTTCTGTATGCCAATAACAAGAAGAGCATTATTGAAATCAGGAAAACAAACTCAAGATAGCCCCACAAAAAAATAAAGTACCTAGGAGCTGAATTAACTAAAAGAGTGAAGGACCTCTATGATGAAAACTTTAAAAACCTGAAAAAGGAAATTAAAGCAAAACTAAGGAAGTGGAAAAACCTCCCCATGCTCCTAGATTGGGAGGATTAACATCATGAAAAAGGCAATATTGCCAAAGGCTATATGCAAATTCAATGTGATACCTATCAATATCCCAACCTCATCTTCAAAGAATTAGAAGCAACACAAAAATGCAAATGGAACAATAAAAGACTCCAAATAGCAAAAACAATCCTTAGCAGAAAGAACAGTTCTGGAGGAATCGATACCAAATTTCAAACTCTACTACAAAGCCATAGTAATCAAAACAGCTTGGTACTGGCACAAGAACAGACCTGAGGACCAATGGAATAGAATTGAAGACCCAGAAATGAACCCACAGACCTACAGGTACCTAATCTTTGATAAGGGAGCTTGGAAAAAAAAAAAAGAGCTGGGCACTGGTGGCTCACATCTGTAATCCTCACTACTCAGGAGGCTGAGATCTGAGGATCACAGTTCAAAGCCAGTCCAGGCAGGAAAGTCCATGAAACTCTTTTATCTCCAATAAACCACCATAAAACTGGAAGTGGTGCTGTAGCTCAAGTGGTAAAGCGCTAGCCTTGAGCTGAAGAGCTGAGGGACAGCGCTCAGGCCCAGAGTTCAAGCCCCATGACCGACAAAAAAAAAAAGGAATGGAAGAAAGCCTCTTCAGTAAATGGTGCTGGCAAATTGATTAAATACCTGTAGAAAACTAAAGCTAGATCCTTATATATCACCCTGCACCAGAATCAACTCTGAATGGATCAGAGACCTCAAAGTAAAAGCAGACACCCTGAAAACATTACAGGAAGGAATAGGAGAAACTCTAGGGCTCCTTGGCACAGGCCAAAATTTTCTTAATAAAGACGTAGAAACACAACAAATCAAAGAAAGGTTGGACAAATGGGATTGTCTGAAACTACAGAGCTTCTGCATGGCAAAGGACATAGCTAGCAAGATCAATAGAAGACTGGGAGAAGATCTTCACTAGCCATACGAAAGACAAGGGTCTCATATCTAAGATATACTTAGAACTAAAAAAATTAAATCCTCTAAAAACAAATCCTCAAAGAAACAAACACCCGATTAATAAGTGGGCTAAAGACTTATCGAGAAACTTCTTTGAAGAGGAAATGGCCAATAGACACATGAAGAAATGTTCAACTTCTCTAGTCATAAAAGAAATGCAAATCAAAACATTGAGATTCCACCTCAGTTAGAGATTGAGATTGAGATAGAAATAGAGATTCCATTCCCAGTTAGAATGGCTATAATCAAGAAATCCAATAACAGATGCTGTAGGAAGTATGGCCAAAAGGGAACCCTACTGCATTGATGGTGGGGTTGTAAACTTGTTCAACCACTCTGGAAAGCAGTATGGAGGTTCCTCAAAGACTACACATAGAGTTCCCCTATGACCCAGAAATCCCACTTTTGGGCATTTTTTTTACCCACGCAATCACAAGGGCATACTAAAGCTACCAGACAACTATGTTTATCGCAGCATTTTTCACCATAGCTAAGATATGGAACCAACCCAGATGCCCCTCAGTAGATGAATGGATCAAGAAAATGAGGTGCATATGTGTGTATATGTATACTATGCCTCCATCAGAAAGAATGACACCACCCCATTTGTTAGGAAATGGAAAGACTTGGGAAAAATCATATTAAGTGAAGTAAGCCAGGCCCAAAGAAACATAGGTCCCATGGTTTCTCTTATTTGCAATAACAAATGTCCTAGGACAAGCAAAAAAGGTCAAAAGCTATGTACATATGACCATATAAGATGATGCTAAGCGAAATGAACCCTAAGATAGGGACACAAGAGGTTTTATCTTTGTTGCTGTTTTTAATGTACTTGTACTGTGTGATTTTTTTGTTCCTTTTGTATGTTCTTCCCCCATGGTATAACCCCTGTTTTCACTGTATTTGATTCTGGTGCCCTGCATCTTGTATGTACATTTTTCTAATTTGGGGAGGAGAAGGGAAATAACAAAATGCTGAAATAAGGATACAGGCTGACCCATCGTAGCAATGAGATGTACAAGACACTATGTTGAAAACAAACTTTACGACTTCAGTGGGGGGTGGGGAGAGAAGGAGTTGAGGTGGTGAGTGAAGGGATGGTTGGGGGAAAAACAAGGGAGAGGGTAACAATGCTCAATAGGAAATGTACTCATTACTCGTGTAACTGTAACTCCTCTGTACAGTATCTTTACAATAAAAAAAATTGTTTTAAGCCAGAGTGGAACTGTGGCTCAAGTGGTAGAGTGCTAGCCTTGAGCAAAAGGAAGCTCAAGGATAGGACACAGGCCCTGAGTTCAAGCCCCAGGACTGTCCAAAAAAAAAAAAAAGGAAAAAGGAGCCAGGCACCAATAGCTCATGTCTATAATCAGAGCTACTCAGGAGGCTGAAATCTGAGGCTCACAGTTCAAAGCCAGCCCGGGAAGGAAAGTAGAAAGACACTTATCTCCAATTAACCACCAGAAAACAGAAATTGGTGCTGTGGCTCACCTTGAACTGAAGAGCTGAGGCAGCACCCAGGCCCAGAGTTCAAGCCCCACGACCAACAATAAATTAAACAAACAAACAAACAAATAAATAAATGAAAGTGAGGACATCATTTGGTAAAGTGGAACCGGGAAATGAGAAATGGGAATGTGTGAACAGATTGGGGTAAATCCGGATGCTCTGAAAGCACTGACTCTATCTAGTGTCTCTTCCCAACAGAAGTATCCCTGCTTGTTCTGTTGCTGGGCAGTTGCCTTGACAGCGAGGGCCACTCTTCATGGTCACCCACCATACCACACGACTGCAACCACAGTCAGAAACCCCACCCTGTGCTTCTGAAAGGTAAACAAAGTCGGGCACCTGTGGCTCCTGCCAGTAATCCTAGCAACTGTGGAGGCTGAGATCTGAAGATAAAGGTTCTAAGCCAGCCTGAGCAGGAAAGTCTGTGCGACTCATCTCTAATTAATCACCAGAAAACCAGAAGTGATAGAGCACTAGCTTTGAGCAAAAGAGCTCAGGGACAGGGCTTAGGCCCTAAATTCAAGTCTCACGACCAACAAAAGAAAAAGAAAAATAAATAGTCTGAGCTGAGAAGCTTAACGATTGCTAATTCATATCAGCAGAAACTTGGAAAACATGTATAAACTGAATTCTAATGGTATTCGCTCAGGATAAAAGGAACAAATTATTTTCATTTTGGTTGAATTTAGCCATACGATCATACTAGAGTTTCTGGATCTGGAATAATAACTGGCTTTGATAGCTAAGAATGGGTCTTGGAAGCTGAGTATCAGTGGCTTACAATTGTCATCCTAACTACCCAGGAGGGTGAGTTCTAAGGATCATAGTTCAAAGCCATTCCAGGCAGAAAAGTTTGTGAGATTCTTATTTCCAACTAACTAGCAAAAAGCCAGAAGTATAGATGTGTCTCAAGTGGTAGAGTACCAGGCTTAGTCCTGAGTTCAAGCCCTAGTAGCCATGTATGGTCACACATACACACACACACACACACACACACACACACAGAATGGGTCTTAGCTGGCTGACTGGATGAAACCCATATTTCCACAATAAGTTGAAGTGCCAAAATTCCTTAGTGCAATTAAAACAACCCAAACTCTGATGATTAAAAAATGTTGATTATGGGCTGGGAAGTGGCTCAGTGGTAGAGTGCTTGCCTGGCATGCATGAGGCCCTGGGTTCAATTCCTCAGCACCACATAAACAGAAAAACGCAGAAGTGATGCTGTGGCTCAAGTGGTAGAATGCCTGCCTTGAGCTGAAGAGCTCAGGGACAGTGCCCAGGCCCAGAGTTCAAGCCCCACAACCAACAAACAAAAAAAAAATGTTGATTATGCCTAGTGCCAGTGGCTCACACCTGTAATCCTAGCTACTCAGGAAGCTGAGATCTGAGGATCATGATTCAAAGCCAGCCTGGGCAGAAAAGTCCCTGTAGACTCTTATCTCCAATGAACCACTCAGAAACCATAAGTGGAGCTGTGGCTCAAAGTGGTAGAACACTAGGCAGCCTTGAGCAAAAGAACTCAGGCCCTGAGTTCAAGCCCCATGACTGACAAAAAAAAAGTGTTGATTGTAGACTTACCACACATGTGACTTATTCATCTCCTAATTTTGCACTCTAAAATTATCGAGAAGTTATTTCTTTCTCCAATGGAGCTGGAAAATACATAAATAAGAGGAACAGCCTCCAGTATGGTAGGCTTGTTCTTGAGCACTGAGCTGCACCTCCAGACTCCTTTCCTTGACAAAGTACTCTAGTGAACACCCTCTCTCTCGGGAATAAAGCTAAGAGATGTGATCACTGGTAGGGATAATGGAATTGTGGAGTCACCAGGGAAAGAAAGCTGGAGTGATGAAATATATTACTTAATGATATCCTACTTGGTTTATAAAACAGAACAAAACCTAGGGTTGGGCACAGAAGCCCATTTGGAGCCACCAAAATGGAGACTTATGGTCACTCATTTTTCAGAGCTGAAGCTCTTAAATAGACATCCTGAGTACCTTGGAAGAATCGCCTAGTTTTCCCCCAAAGGGATCATAAGCCATTTTCCTATACTCCTGTCCTTAAGGAGACAGAAATACCCAGGCCTATAGGGATTACTTGTAGACTGACTTGGAGATTGGCCCTGACCCAGCACCAATCCTAAGAGACCTGAAAAGATGCTGTGGTCCATTAGTTAGAAGCTTCTTGGGGATAATGGGTTGAATTAGGTCCCCCTAAAGCCATATATTGAAGTGCTACCCCCAGTGCCTCAAAACATTTGGAAACAGTTATTGCAGGTATAGTTAAGATGAGGTTATGCCAGAGTAGGGTGATCCCCTAATCCAAAGAGATAAGTAGCTTTACAAAGAGGAGGATATGGGTCGGTGGCTCACACCTGTAATCCTCGCTACTCAGGAGGCTGAGATCTGAGGATCACAGTTCAAAGCCAGTCCAGGCAGGAAAGTCCATGAAACTCTTATCTCCAATAAACTATCAGAGAAACCGGAAGTGGCATTGTGGCTCAAGTGGTAGAGCTGAGGGACAGCACCCAGGCCCAGAGTTCAAGCCCCACAACCGACCAAAACGAAACAAAAAGTTGGGGGGGGGGGGAGGATTTCAGGCGAGGCATACAGCTCAGTGGTAGAACATTTGTCTATCATGTGCAAGACACTGGGTTCAATCCCCAGCACTGCAAGTAGAAGGGAGTTGGCAATTTGGACATGTATATATATAGACTGAACACTGCCTAAAAATGAAGGTAGAATGAAAGTAAAGTGAAGGTGTGCCAAGATCAAGGGAAGCCAGAGGCTGCCAGCTAAGTAACTCTCCTAGAAGTCAGGAGAGGCACAGAACAAATCTATGGAACCAATCATACCAACACCTTGATTTAGGATCATTTTGTTGTGGTTTTGGTCAGGGTCTCACTATTTAACCCAGACTGGCCTCATACTCAACAATCTTCCGGTCCCTGCCTCAGCCTTCTGAGTATGGGAGTGAGAAGCTCCAGCTTCCAGAACTGTGACACAATAAATCTCTGTTGTTGAAACCACCCAGCTTCTGTGCTTTGTCACAGCAGCCCTAACAAGCTAACATATGGAACTAGGCCAAAAAAAAAAAAAAAAAACTTGGGGCCATGCTCGTAATCCTAGCTACTCAGGAAGCTGATATCTGAGGATCATGGTCCAAAGCCAGCCTGGACAGGAAACTCTGTGAGACTCTTATCTCCAATAAAAATGACTCAGAAAAGGCTGGAAGTGGCACAGCAGTCCAAGTGGTAGAGCACTAGGCTTGAGCAAAAGAAGCTCAAGGACAGCATCCAGGCTCTGAGTTCAAGTCCCACAACCAGCACACAAAACAATAATTAATTAATTAATTGGGGCCTCAGTCAGTGTGGTTCCCAGTTCCTGTGGAATCCCATATTAGACATCCTTGGAAAGTGCTGGTATCAGGGAGTGAATTCCCCCCCCCCACACACACAAAACCTAAAGCAAAAGTGATTCTTGAGGAGACAAGGCATTAATGCCACTATTGAGAAGACAAGCTCAGGAGCGATGAGTCCTGGCTCATCTTCCACTGGCCTTACTCATTCCATTCACACAGGATGTGACTTGTAGCTGTTTTGCAGATAGAAATGCTTCCCGGAACAAATCAACACTTGCTGCTGCAACCTGTAGCTGGGGGTGCGAACATGAACATTGACCTGCAAGACACTGTTTTCTCCAGCCCAGAGAGCAGAAAACAAATAGACCCTTCCTGTCAGGGTCAATAGTACAGCTCTCAGCCCTAGATCTGGGTTATCACCGAGTCTCTTCAGCTCTTTTGAAATCTAATCTGCAGCCACTTTAATTATCTTCTATTCCTAAGCCTCACTACAGATTTCTAGATGTATTACGAAGTAGCAAAGTCTTGGTAAAACATGGTCTAGAGGATAAGGTGATAAACTCTGTGGAAATGGAAAGAATGTCCAAGTCCATGAAGTTTGGGTGGGTGTTGGCCCATGGCAATACTAATCCTGAACACTGTTGTAGTGCAACGATTTCTTTACCAGGAAACCTACTCACCACCAGCTGATGATACAGGCTGTATTGCTCCTGATTTCAAGTTTCTGATGCAGTTGGTCCTTGGCAAATGAGGACTCTGTGTACACGCTGTGGCAACAGCCCATACTGACGCACAATATGGAACCTTTAGGTATGGTTTTCTGCAGTGGCTAGAAGCTGATGCTGGTCTACTGCTGAGCCTGGCTCAAGGCACCAGCTGGACACTCGTAGCAGCTGGATTGTGTCAGATCCTCCCATCTCAGAGAAGAGATTTGTCATTACTAGAAAAGATGCATACATATCCAAGATTGGGTTGCTTCCAAAATAGGGATTATTTTAAGCACGTCAAGCCTAAAATATTCACAGAGAATGTATTTGAAATGAGGAAAAAGGCTAATTATTAAAAAGTTGTAGATAACTTCTCCCCTCTCCCACAATTATTCTAAACGTTGGTTATATGTTCACTTTAAGAAGCAGAGTGAACGTTAGGCACTGGTGGCTCATGCCTATAATCCTAGATACTCAGGAGGCTGAGATCTTTAGATCACAATTCAAAACCAGACTGAGACGAAAAGTCCCTGAGATTCTTTTTTTTTTTTTTGGTCCGGTCCTGGGGCTTGAACTCTGGGCTTGGGTGCTGTCCCTCAGCTCTTCAGTTCAAGGCGAGCGCTCTACCACTTGAGCTACAGCGCCACTTCTGGTTTTCTAATGGTTTATTGGGTCTTTCCTGCTTTGGCTGGCTTTGAACCGCGATCCTCAGATCTCAGCCTCCTGAATGGCTAGGACTACAGGTGTGAGTCACCAGCGCCCGGCTGTCCTTGAGATTCTTATCTCCAAATAACTATCAAAAAAAAATCTGAAGTAGAGGTATGATTCAAGTGGTAGAGTGTCAGCCTTGAGCAAAAAAGCCAAGCAAGAGCACAAGGCCCTGAGTTCAAGCCCCAGTATCAGCACAACAATAACAAAAAGAAATTTATTTCAGTTTAAAATCTACCTGGTACATATAAGTTACAGTCATTTCAGACAGGTTTTGTTTTGGGTTTTCTTTGTTTGTTTTTTGCCATTCTTAGGGCTTGAACTCAGGGTCTGGGCACTGTCCCTGAGCTTCTTTTGCTCAAAGCTAGTGTTCTACCACCTGAGCCATAGCTCCACTCCTGGCTTTTTTTTTTTGGTTGGTTGTGGGACTTGAACTCTGGGCCTGGGTGCTGTCCCTGAGCTCTTCAGCTCAAGGCTAGAGCTCTGCCACTTGAGCCACAGCGCTGCTTCCAGTTTTCTGGTGGTTAATTGGAGATAAGTCTCACAGATTTTCCTTCCCCAACTGGCCTTGAACTGTGATCCTATATCTCAGACTCCTAAGTAGCTAGGATTACTGGTGTGAGCCACCATTGCCCAGTTCTCAGATAATATTTTTAAGGAGCTAAAGGTAAGCAGTTCGATGAATTTAAGCCTGGCACCTCTCAGCCACAGGGAGAACAGGACATGAACTCAGACTCAGCTATGGAGCTGAACAGCAGAGCAACCAAGGAAATTAAAATGGCAGTGGCTGGCAAGCTAACATCATCTTTGTTCCAGATCCTCAAGTACAGTCTCTCCAGAAAATCCAAGTCTAGCTAGGATGTAAATGGGAGAGAAAAAAAATTCAGCAGGAAGCCTGTGGTTTTTATTGCTCAGAAAAGAATTCTGCTAAGCCAACTCAAAAATGCCATATGAAAAAAATAAACAGAAGTACTGAGTGTTGTGGCTCACACCTGTAATCCCAGCACTTGGAAGGTGGAAGCAGGAGGATTTTGAGTTTGAGGCCAGTCTGGGCTACATAGCACGACCCTGTCTCAAAAAAGAAAAACAAAATTTAAAAAGAAACAAACCAGAAACATCCATGAGCTATCCTTAGAAAACTGCATGCCCCAAGATCATTGAGGACTGTGACCTGTCTGCCAAGAGTAAAACTGTGGGCAAGAGAATCCACATGAAACTGGATGGCTGCCGAATCAGAAAGGTCCATTTGGACAAAATACAACAGAACAGTATGAAACACAAGGTCAAAACTTTTTCTGGTGTCTATAAGAAGGCAAAGGGTGTTCATTTGAATTCTTAGAGTTTCCATTGGAGGTGGAGGGGGGGCGGGAGAGACTAAGCCAGACATGATGGTATATACCTGTAATCCCAGCTACATGGGAGCCAGAGATCAGACCTTAGGTTGAAGTTTGGCCAGGACAAAAAGTTATCAGGACTCCCTTTCAACAAACACGCTTAATGTGGTGGTTCATGCCTATAATCCTGACTATTCAAGAGACATATGTAGAAGGATCAACGGTTCAAGCTAGCCCTGAGTAGAGTGGGGAGAGGGGAGAAGACACCCTATCTGAAAAATAACAAGCCAAAAAGAACTGGGGCATGGCTCAAATGGTAGCGCACCAAACAAGCACACGACCTCGCGTTCCAAGTCCAGTATCAAAACACAAAGGCCCCGAGAAAATAAACAAATCCTAAAATATTATTCACAACACACTAAAAATCTAATTCCCTGTATTAAATCCCTTTTCTGGAGCTTGTGGGTATAGCTCACTGGTACAGAGCTTGGCTCTCATGCGCAAAGCCCTGGGTTTAATCTCCAGCACCAAAAAAGATAATAATCTCCTGGTGCTTAAAATAATTAGAGTGATTTCTGTCTCCTATGACTGATTCCTGGGTGAGAAGCAGCACAATTTGAACCCTGACAGTAAGGAGACAACACGTCCTGCTACCAGAGCCAGAGCACAGCCCCACTATGAGGACAATGAATTCCTAGAAAGCTAAAACTGAAAGCACTTTTGAGATCCATGGATCTGACTCCTTCATTTGAGAAGGAAACGGAGGCCCACTGAGGAAGATTCAGCACCGATCCATGTGCTGCCAACTCCTTCAGCCTCCTGTGGAAGCACCTTAGCTCATCCTGTTTCATTGAAATTGCCATTTGGCCTGCCCAGGCCAACCAGTGGCTGGCAGAGCTGATGGACCTGAGCCAAATCAATGCCCTGAACAAGCCAGATGTGATGGAAGCCAACCACCCACATAAGTCCATCTGGTGTGGGGAACAAATGCTGGGGGCTCACATACAAGGCTCCAACACACAGGCCTGTCATGGTTCCTCTGTGCCAGGGATCTGCCTGGGGCTGCTGACAGCTCCCCTTGACAACCTCACTTCTCTGCGTGTTTTACTTCACGTTGTCTGAGCTTGGCTTTTCCTTGCACATCTGATGGAGACCATGACAGTCCCACTCAAACATGGCCACTGATCTTCTGAAGCTCATAAAACCCAGTCAGAGAAGAAGCCAGTTACAACCCCAGCGTGGAGAGACCAGACAACTCGCTGTTCCCACACTGCACAACCATGTCCCATGGAAGAGAGGCTTTGTGTGCGTGGACAGTGACTGAGAAGGTGAGCTGTCATCGGAAGAACCAGCAGGCCCAGAGGAGCTGGCCACCCTCCCATGTCTGGGCTGGAGGTGCTGCTCAGCTTTATTTTGGGGATCTGCCTATGTGTGCAATTTGGAGACACCTCAAGATCTGTGGCTCCCTGCTTTGCCACTCCTCAGACTCTTGCCTTTGAGGAAATTCACTGCTGTTCCAGGCTGTTTGGTACAGCTGAGTAACAGAGTACCTGTGACTGGATAATTTATAATGAAGAGAGATTTAGCTGGGCACTGGTGGCTAGACCTATAATCCTGGCTACTCAAGAGGCTGAGAAATTAAGGATCATAGTTCAAAGCCAGCTTAGACAGGAAGGTTCGTGAGACTCTTATCTCCAATTAACCACCAAATAGCCAGAAGTGGAGCTGTGCCTCAAGTGATATAACATCAGCCTTGAACAATAAAGCTCAGAGACAGAGCCCAGGCCCTAGTTCAGGCCCAGGGTTTAGTTCTTACAGTAGTGAAGGGTAAGAAGCCTTAGGTTAAAAGGTGCGCAGGTGGCAGGAGGTTTCCTTGCTACATTACGCCAAGGTAGAAGGAAGAAATGACAAAATATGATCACGTGTTAGTGAGGAGAGAGGGGAAAAGAGAAGGGGGAAAAGAGAAAGAACAAACCTCCAACCCTTCTATAACCAGCACTAATTCACTCATGAAGTTGGAGGCCACGCGATGTTTATACTCACTGGTGCGTTGTGGATTAACTTCCCTTGCCATGCTTTTGAGGGGAACACGTTCAATCCATAGCACAGGCCCTGCACAAAGGCAAAGACCTGGTCCTCACAGACAAAGACTGGGCAGTGGACACAGGGAAATTACCTGTGAGAACTCAGCACAGTGGAAGAAAGTGGCTTTCTTATCCTCATCACGAGGTTAACGGGGACAGAAAAGGGGGAGGAGGAGAAGCTGGAACAGCAGAAGGGTAGAAGCCAAGCTGGAAAGGACTCCAGGAGAGGAGCGTGTCAGCTGACACTCAAGCAGGTCGGGCTGGCCTGAGACTGGATTTGTCAGGAAGAAAGTAATTGGGAACTTCAGAAAGAGCAATTTCAGGAGACGGCGGCTGAGAAAATTGATTTCCTTCTGCTCGGAGTGAGTGGGAGGTGAGAAGGTGGAGATGGTGGCCAGCTCTGTAGCAAAGGGCACTTGTATTTAGTGAGAAAGATTTAAACATGTTCCCAGACACAGAAGAAGAAAAAAAAACCCACAGGGTAGAGAGGGAGAAAGAACCAGAGAGGCGGGAAGAAGTTTAATGAGTTTTTGTCCTTCAGAAGACAGAGGGGTAGCCAAGCACTGATGGTTCATGCCTGTCATCCTCTTCACTCACGAGGCTAAGATCTGAGGATCCAAGTTCAAGGCCAACCCCAACAGACTCTTCTCACCAACGAAGAGCATAAAGCTGGAAGTAGAGGTGTGGCAAGTGGTAAAGTGACAGTCTTGAGCATAAATACCAAGCAAGAGCATGAGGTCCTGAGTTCACACTGACACACAAAAAGAAGACTGAAGGGCTGTGAATATGGCTTTGTGGTAGAGTGCTTGCCTAGCATGCATGAAGCCCTAGGTTTGATTCTTTCCTCAGCAACACATAAACAGGAAAAGCCACAAGTGGCTCTGTGGCTCAAGAGTTAGAGTGCTAGCCTTGAGCAAAAGAAGCTCAGGGACATTGCGGGAATGGGGGGGGGGGGGAGGAGAGGAGGAGAGGATGAGGGGGAGGGGGAGGGGGAGGAGGAGGAGGAGGGACTGAATGTTGATCCAAGGCACTGGCAGAGGGATTGGCCACAGGCCTGAGGGGGACCTCCCTTGTCAGTTTGTAGCAAAGTGGGACAATGAGAAATATGATTGGTTGACACTGTGAACAGCTAAAATGCCTAGTAAGCCCTAGTAAAGGCTGATAACTATCTGCCCCTTTGTCCTGCTGTGCAATTTCAGTCATCAGAGGGCACAGTTGACATCACTGAAGCCAGAGAAATTAAAGGCAGACCCAAACTTTTCTGGAATTCAAAAAAGTGAAGGAGCTTTTTCCTGGATCTTCCAGAGGCTACTGAGTGGACAGGAAGGAGCATCAAAGCTAACACATGAAACTGGGTACCAGTGGCTCACATCTATAATCCTAGCTAGTCAGGAGGCTGATATCTGAGGACCAAGGTTTGTAGCCAGCCTGGGTAGAAAAGTTCTATAGACTCTTTTCTCCAATGAACAAGCAAAAACCCTGGACTTCAAATGTGGCTCCGGTGGAAGAGCACCAGTCAAACAAGCATGCAGGCCAAGTTCAAACCACAGTACCAGAAAATATAAATAAAAAGAAACCACTATAACAACGTTCCAATAGACTGTCTTGCTCGCAATACTAAAAGCAATTTTTGTGTGTGTGCCAGTACTGGGGCTTGAACTTAGTGCCTGGGTACTGTCCCTTAGCTTTCCACTCAAGGCTGTTATCTACCACTTGAGCCACAGCTCTACTGCTGGTTTATTGGTGGCTAATCAGAGGTAGCAGTCTCATAGTCTTTTTCCCCATTGGGCTAGCTTTAAACCACAATCTTCAGGTTTCAACCTCCTGAGTAGCTAGGGTTACAGAGATGAGCCA
The DNA here is from genome assembly GCF_019054845.1 of Dipodomys spectabilis. Lineage (NCBI taxonomy): Eukaryota > Metazoa > Chordata > Mammalia > Rodentia > Heteromyidae > Dipodomys > Dipodomys spectabilis. The sequence goes on along the minus strand of NW_024870679.1, from coordinate 41,516,402 downwards.
CTGGTGCCCAGCTTCTAAGTGTTCTTCTCTTTAGGTAGAAGCCAAATGGGAAAGCAAGGAGACTGGAGGTACAACCTACCTCACTCGTCTCCACTGGGAGTTAGACAAAGCACTTTCCAGCAGGGTACATGCCGGTGGTGCTTCCTCACATCTGGTGCTCACAGCGGTCTGAAGCAGAGCTGAACATGGAGGCCCTGAGCTGAGGCCTGCTCTTCCTGAGAGATACATCCTTGCTTTCCTCGGCACACCAAGCAAGTTCAGGTGCCATAATTTACTCTCCTGCTCATCAATCATTTTGTTATCCAAATGTGAACAAGTCAGTTACATATCCTCTAAGAAAGTGGTTTTGCACAAAACTAAGAAAGTTTAACGAAGATGTTTAGCCCCAGGAAATGGGGAAGGAAGAAGGGAAAAAGAATAATAGAGGGTAGATAAATACAAAATTGAAAGAGGATGAATACAGTCAAAATAGATTGTTTACAACTGTGAAAATAGAATAAGGAAACTTGGAGTGAAAGGAGAGTGATAGAGGGAGAGAGCTTGATTGGAGTATATTGTTAATGTGTGGATATATAACAATATAATCCTCCTTTTTGTAACTAGTATAATCTCTCTCTTTTTTTTTTTTGGTGGGTCGTGGGGCTTGAACTCTGGGCTTGGGCGCAGACCCAGCACTCTTCAGCTCAAGGCGAGCACTCTACCACTTGAGCCACAGCACCACTTCCAGTTTTCTAGTGGTTTATCGGAGATAAGAGTCTCACAGACTTTCCTGCCCGGGCTGGCTTTGAACCATGATCCTTAGATCTCAGCCTCCTGAGTAACTAGGATTACAGGCCTGAGCCACCGGCGCCCGGCTTGTATAATCTTTTTTAATAAGTTTTTTATTGTGAATATACTGTACAGAGGGGTTACAGTTACATGAGCAAGGTAATGAGTACATTTCTTACCAAGCATTGTTGCCTCCTCCTTTGTTTTCCCCTACCATCTCTTCCCTCCCACCTCCACAACTACACTCCCCCCTCAACTAGTATAATCTAATAGAGAGAAAGGAAGGGAGGGAGGGAGGGAGAGAGGGAGGGAGGAAGGAAGGAAGGAAGGAAGGAAGGAAGGAAGGAAGGAAGGAAGGAAGGAAGGAAGGAAGGAAGGAAGGAAGGAAGGAAGGAGAAAAGGGAGGAAGGAGAAAGGGAGGAAGGAAAGAGAGAAGGGAGGAAAGAAGGAGGGAAGGGAGGGAGGGAGGGAGGGAGAGAGGGAGGGAGGGAGGAAGGAAGGAAGGAAGGAAGGAAGGAAGGAAGGAAGGAAGGAAGGAAGGAAGGAAGGAAGGAAGGAGATGGATCTCCACTAGGCCCCACCTCTTAAAAGTCCATAACAGGTCCCAATACTGCCACCCTAGGAACCAAGTGTTTGCATCTGACCCGGGCACCCCAAACAAGGCAGTCAATCTCACTCTACTGAGGCAGGGGGTCTTTATTCTTCTTGATCTGGACGACAGAATACACACCACAGACCTTCATGGGAGTCCTCTGCCACAGGATTGCTCCTTTGTGATTCTCACATTTCCCTTCCACCAGTGCACCAAGGTCTCAGGCAGGTTGGCTTTAGTGTTTATCTACAACATTGTTTTCTCAAATTTTTTGGTCTCAAGACTCCTGGAGCCAGTGGCTCATGCCTGTAATCCTAGCTATTCAAGAGGCTGAGATCTGAGGATCACAGTTCAGAGCCAGCCTGGGCAGGAAAGTCCGTGAAACTCTTATCTCCAGTAAACCACCAGAAAACCAGAAGTGGCACTGTGGCTCAAGTGGTAGAGCGCTAGCCTTGAGCTGAAGAACTGAGGGACAGCACCCAGGCCCAAAGTTCAAGCTCCATGACTGACCAAAAAAAAAAGACTCCTGGAGATGTGAGAGTTTTTGTGACTGTGGGTTCTGTTACGGATATTTGTTGTATTATCGATCAAACTTAAGAATTTTTTAAATATTCAAAAATAAAATTATAAACATAACTTTCACATAAATAACACATTTTAAATAAAATACACACACACATATATATATATATAGCCGGGCACCAGTGGCTCACATCTGTAATCCTAGCTACTCAAGAGTCTGAGATCTGAGGATCACAGTTCAAAGCCTGTGAGACTCTTATCTCCAATAAACCACTAGAAAACCGGAAGTACGGCTGTGGCTCAAGTGGTAGATTGCTTGCCTTGAGCTGAATTGCACAGGAACAGTGCCCAGGCCCAGAGTTCAATCCCCATGACCGATAAAAAAATAAATAAAAATTTTAAAAATTACATATATATATGTATATATATATATATGCTTACTTATGCAGTCTTTTGAGACACAGTGTTTTGCTTAAAGTATGTGAAGAAAATTAAGCACACATGTATAACTATTAAGGGGAGGTTTATTTTAAAAAGCCTTTTTAGAAAATTTGTATATTTTCTTTTGATATTATACCAAAACTCAACACAATTTGTGAAAGTTATTCTCAATATGAAGTCTGAAATCATATTAAAAGCATGACAGAAGAGGGCTGGGAAGGTGGGTCAGTGGTAGAGCGCTTGCCTTGCATGCATGAGGCCCTGGGTTCGATTCCTCAGCACCACATAAGCAGAAAAAAAAAAGCTGGAAGTGGCACTGTGGCTCAAGTGGTAGAGTGCTAGCCTTGAGCTGAAGAGCTGAGGGACAGCGCCCAGGCCCAGAGTTCAGGCCCCATGACCAGACAAAACAAAAAACAAAAAACAACAACAACAACAAAAGAATGACAGAAGAGTAAAGCAGGCTGTGTTGGGGGATGTCAGTAGGAGTGGGGAGAATGGAGATAGTAAATGATGATGAATGTAGTTGAAGAACATCGTATACATATAGGAACATAGAACAATGAATTTTGCGGGCTGGGAAAGTGGCTCAGTGGTAGAGTGCTTGCCTTGCATGCATGAGGCCCTGGGTTCAATTCCTCAGCACCACATATGCAAAAAGAAAAAAAGCCGGAAGTGGTGCTGTGGCTCAAGTGGTAGAGCGCTAGCCTTGAGCTGAAGAGCTGAGGGACAGTGCCCAGGCCCAGAGTTCAGGCCCCATGACCGGACCCAAAAAAAAAAAAGAACAATGAATTTTGCATAGCTTCATGTGCAAAAGAAAAATAACAAATATTCTATTTATACCATTCACAATTTGAAATAGCATATATTATATATATATTTTTTTTTCCTTGTTGGTCACGGGGCTTGAACTCTGGGCCTGGGCACTACCTGGTTCTACCACTTGAGCCACAGCACCACTTGCGGTTTTCTGATGGTTAATTGGAGGTTAGAGTCTTACAGACTTTCCTGCACAGGCTGGCTTTGAATTGTGATCCTCAGATCTCAGCCTCCTGAGTAGCTAGGATTACAAGTGTGAGCCATGGGCACCCGGCTAAATATATTTTCTTAAAAAACAAAAGCAAAAAAAAAAAAAAACAAAAACCCACCAATGCTAAGCATCAGTGCCTCATGCCTATAATCCTAGCTACTCAGAAGGCTGAGATCTAAGGCTCACAGTTCTAAGCCAGCCTGGGTAGAAAAGTTTGTGAGACTTTTATCTCAAGTTACCAACAAGCTGGAAGTGGAGGTGTGGCTCAACTGGTAGAGCTGTAGCTTTGACTGGAAAAAGCTAAGGAATAACATTCATGTCCTGAGTTCAAGCCTCAATACTAGGATTATATATATATATACACACATATATACATATATATGTGTATATATATACATATATATGTATATATATAGTGCAGTAGTGCTTTATTTACTTGAGGAACTCTTCTTAAAATGGTTGCTGGGGACTTTTTGAAATTAAAGAGAGGTTTCAGAGACACTAAAGCCTGAACCCCCCTACCCACTGGCACACCACCAATGGGATGCCGCACCCTGGAAAGATTCCTTGGCCACACCTGGTTGTTAAATGTTCCAGGGTTTCAGCCCCCTTTCTCACCTCCCAAGTCAAATGCACAGGAACTTTAAGGGCCTGGAAAGCAAGTCATTCACCTCTTTCCACAGACAGGAAAACCAAAGCCAGGGGAGTGAATGGCAGCAAACTAGCTGCCAGAATGTCCCAGTGAGGAGGTGGAGGACAAGCCAACTGCAGCTAAAAGAATCTCAGGGCAGTGTGAGAAAAGGTGGAGGGAACAGAGGCAAAGGGCGGCATCCAGTGGCTGGGACTGGTGGACTTTGGCCACATGGCAATAAGGAAAAGAGGTGCCTACCGATCTCCACATCCTGCGACATGCACACTCAGAAGTTAGGATCTAACAGGGCCCGGATGGCTCATGCCTGTAATCCTAGCTACTCAGGGGGCCGTGATCTGAGAATCACTCTTCAAAGCCAGCCCGGGCAGAAAAGTCCATGAGACTCTTATCTACAATTAATCAGGAAAAAACAAAAGCAGAGGTGCAGCTCAAGTGGTAGAGCACTAGCCTTGAGCACAAAATCTCACAGACAGTGTCCAGGCTCTGAGTTCAAGCTTCAGCACTGGCATTAAAAAAAAAAAAGTCAGGAACTGCCTTCACTGTCAGACAGACTTGAATTCAAGTCTTAGCTCTATGCTGTGCAATCTTGGAAAAGTCCTTTACCTTTCTAAGGACCTTAATTCTCTCATCTGTAAAATGGTGTGATTATCTTTAACTATTGGAATTGTCCCACAATTAAAAAGAGCATCACCATCTATGTATCTGAAAGCAAACATCTAAAAGGTTTGCTCCCCATTGGATTCCAGAAAGCTCCAGCCAGGTTCAGTTGCTCAGTGTCAAGGCTACTGCCCACGATTACTGACAGAGAAGCCACCATGTGCACTCACACACCTGAGATTTGACCTCAGACCTTATAGTGGGAGATAGCTTTGTATCCAGAAGCTGTTACAGTGGGCTTTCTTCCTTCCTTCCTTCCTTTGTGTTCATGTTCTCTCTCTCTCTCTCTCTCTCTCTCTCTCTCTCTCTCTCTCTCTCTCTCTCCCCCCCTCCTCTATTTTAATGGTGGTACTGGAGTTGAACTCAACAGCCTAGGCTCTACCTACCCCTTAATTTTTTTTGCACTCACAGCTAATGCTCTAACACTTGAGCCACATCTCCACTTCTAGCTTTTTTGCTAGTTTATTAGAGATGAAAACCCCATAGACATTCTGGCCCAGATCCCTCAGATATCAGCCTTCTGACTGGCTAGGATTAACAGGCACGAACCACTGGTACAGGTCTAAGGGACTCTTTCTTTTAAACAAATCATGAATAAATGTTAACTGTAAGCCTCCAAAAATAGAGTGTGACATCTGTCCCTTACCTTCCTCCAGGCCCCCCACATCTTGGTTCTCACTGATGCCACTGGCTTCTGCTAGGAACCCTGGGCCTGACCCTAAACAGCAGCAAATTTCTTTGCAGTCTGCTGTGTAGGAAATGGAGCTGCTGGACCCTAATTACAGATGCGTGGCCATTTGCAAGGTGGAAAAAAGTACATCCAGGTGAATACTAGAACTTCTCTGTGGATACTGCTATTTGAATGCCAGTCAGGTGTTAGCAGTATGGTGAATACATCCTTCCATCTTCCCTTCTCTTGACAAGTCAGTATTTCCATCCTTGACCACTGCACATTGTCCCCTAGAAAGCAGATGGCAAAGAAGTCCAGGTGCTGAGGGTCTACCAGATGGTCTGCCTAACTGTGCTTTGAGGTAAACCGCTGACACCTAGGGCTTCCCAGAATTAAGGGCTCCACACCCTCTCGGTGCCATTTCCAAAGCCCCAGAAGTTACACCTGCCACCAAGATCAGTGAGGAGCTGGATGCAGACTGGGAACACAGGTCACCTAGGAAGAGGGCGGTAAGTGGGCCCCACAGGCCTGCTCCAAAGATCTAGGAAGTCCAAGGAGATGGTCTCAACATGGCCAGGATAGGGAGCTTGAGCACTGACCTGGGTGGGGAATCTAGGCTCCCATTAACTCACTGCCTCCATGGAAGCAATCCTGGTGAGTGACCAGCCCTGACAACCCAAAGGACAATAACGAGATCTCTACTGCAGCAGGGACACTGCAGATGAAGCAAGGGACTGTTTGGCCCACCCTGGCACTTTAAGTAATCCGCAGCCAAGATTCAGTAACTGAAAACCAGGACTGGTTGTGCTCTTACTGTGAGTGCTGCTGGGCCTACACTTGGTCCACAGATAGACGTGCTAGAGAGTTTCTAAGGCATGCTTTCTTTCTTTCTTGTTTGTTTGTTTGCTTGCTTCTTTTTGCCAGTCCTGGGGCTTGAACTCCGGGCCTGGGTGCTACCCCTGAGTTTTGTTTGTTTGTTTGTTTGTTTTTAACTCAAAGTTGGTGCTCTAAGACTTGAGCCACACAGCTCCACTTTCAGCTTTTTGGTGGTTAATTGGAGATAAGCCTCACAGAGATTTTGCTGCACACACTGGCTTGAAATCACGAACGTCAGATCTCAACGTCCTGAGTTGCTCGAATGGCAGGCTGGGGTGCCAGGCTACGACATTTCTTTCTCTTATTTTAACATCTCATTTGATTTCACCGTGGCCTTCTTAGATAGGGATTATTCTTGGTTTTCCAAGACCTTACTCACCTGGGAAGGCTAGACTCAGACCCGGGCTCACTCCGCCCTCCCTCCCCCACCTCCACTCTCCGCAGTAAAATGAAGGCCCAGAGAGGGAAAGTCATTAGCCTGAGGTCTCACCGCAGGTCAATCAGACCTGGTCCCCAGGCAATGCTCTTACTCCACCCTGGGCCACTCTATTCCCAGCCTTCACCCTGGGGGAGTATGCTGTCTGCTGCTCACCTGGTCCCTGCGGCCATGCTCACGGCCTAGGACGATCGCGGGGGTAGGGGGGGGCGCCTCTCTGGGCCTCAGTTTCCCCCCAGCGGACAGGCATCCCCGCGGCGGGGCGGGGCGGCTCCGCGCCCCGTAAGTGGGGCCCGGGGGCGTGGCGGGGGCGGGGACTCAGCCCCGCGGGCCCAGGGCTGCCGAGCCGGTCCGACCGGCCGGCGGGGACACACCTCGGGGCGTCCGGGCTGGGCGGCCCAGGGGGTGCCGGGAAGGGAGGCCGGCCGGTGCGCGGAGCCCGCCCCGGCGGGAAGTGGGTGCGACGCGGCTCGGCGGGGCGCGCGGGATGGGAACGGGGCCGCCCGGCGGCCCGCAGCCTCGGGAGCCCCGCTGACGGCGGCCGGCCGCGGCGACCGGCGCGGGAGCGACATGTGTCTGCGCGTCGGTGAGCGCGGGGCGCGCGGGAGGCCCCGGGCCGCGTGCGGGACGGGGGCGCGGGGCGGGGGCGCGCGGGAGGCCCCGGGCCGCGTGCGGGACGGGGGCGCGGGGCGGGGGCGCGCGGGAGGCCCCGGGCCGCGTGCGGGACGGGGGCGCAGGACGGGGCAGAAACCCCACCGCACACTTGGTGGCCTGGGGCAGGTGACGTCGGCGTCCGGGCCTCAGTTTCCCCGGCAGCGGGACGGAGCTGCTGAGGGTCTTCTCGGGGCGGCTCGCGGTGCCTAGGCCGCTGTCCCCCGCGTTCACCGCCCAGAGAGCCTCCAGGTGCGGGATAGAGAGCAGCCCCCTCGCCACCTGCCCGGAGCTCCGAGGGGCCCGGATCCAGGGCCGCGACTCCGCCCCTCCCTTCCCCCCAGGCCGGGAGGGCAGGGGTCCCGTCCACCGGGGCGGCGGCCGGACCGGCGCGCCCCTCCCCAGCCTGGGCACTGGGCTGCAGCCGTCGGGCGTCCCACGGCCCTGGAAAGTCTCCACTCCTTAGCAGAGACACCTCCTGAGCCTCAGTTTCCTTCTGTGGAGCATGGGGACTGCCATGCGCACGAATTTAGCTTAGTGCCAGCCGCCGTGCCAAATGCTCCCACAGTGCTTAGAAATAAAGCCAGGCTTTCTTTATAAAGCTCGCCAGCCCCTCTCTCGGAACAGCCTAGGCTGGCACTGCCCTGTTCTACCGAAGCCCTGGTCCCAGGATGCTGGTGTTGTGGAGCCCAGCCCGGAGCCCAGGGTAGGTGGGTGGGTGGATGGGGTGAGGTGGGTCACAAAGCTGCCCTTCCTCTTCCTGTCTGGCCAGACGCTCACCTTCGGGAAGCTATTCCAGTTCCACGTGCCTGTCCTGCCCGTCTACAGTCTACTACTGATCCCAGTCCTGGTCCCCCACCCTGCAGGCTGTAGGGGGACTTAGAAACCAGCTAAACCAGGCCTGCGCCCTTTTATTCAGGGAAAAATCTGGGGCCCAGAGAACATAGGAACCGGATGCAGGCCTGCAGGAAGCTGATATTGAATGGACTCCAGCCTCCCTGCCCCCTGAATTACCTCTGGCCCAGGGTTCAGCACAGGCAGTGTGGTGATAGCTTTGCCCGGCTTTTTCTTGTGTTTATTCAGCTGTGGAGCGCCCATATATAAAATAGGATCTATCTCCTTTGCCAGCGATAAGGAGATGGAGATCTAGGAAGGAACTCCAAGTCAGGTCCCATCGGGGGCCCCTAACAAGAAAGGGTGTAACCACAATTCTGAGGCCTGACCTCATTTCCTGTAGTCTTATAGAGCTGCTAGAGAAAGAGGACCCCCAGGGCCAGAGGGTCAGCATGGTGTGTCACCTCCAAGGTAGAGCCAGGGACTCTGGGCGCCATTGCAGAGAACAACTTAGGAAGAGCCAGAGCTGCCCAAGGAGAGGGTCCAGATGCTGGGATGTGACCACAGGGTGGGAAGCTCCAAAGCCACTCAGAGAGGACTTGCCTTTGGTTCCAGCCTCACCCCTCCCAGTGCTCCCTGAACTAAGACCTTGCTTATCCCAGTACTTCCAGAGAATACTGAGCTAAAGCACTAACAAGATTCCTTCCCCTTGCCTGGCTTGTGGCTTATGCCTGCTACTCAGAAGGCTGAGATGTGAGGTCCCTGTTTGAAGCCAGCCTGGGCAGGAAAATCTGTGAGACTTTTATCTCCAATTAGCCACCCCAAAGCTGGAAGTGGAGCTGTGGCTTCAGTGGTAGAACACCAACCTTGAGTGAAAAAGCACCCAAGTTCAAGCCCCAGTACTGTGCTTCCCTAACCATTTAGCTTCAAGAACTCTCACAAAAGGAATTGTGAAGCCCTTTTACAGATGAGGAAACCAAGGCTCCACCCATAGATTTAGAACTCAAAGGTCATCCCTCCGAGGCTTCAGGACGATCCTCACCATGGCCCTGACCTGCTGTCTCAAACAGGTGGCCTGAGTGTGGATGGCTTCCAGAAGATGCTGATGAAGACAGGCCTGGTGCTGGTGGTCCTGGGCCACATGAGCTTCCTCACAGCGGCTGTGCTGCACGGCACTGTGCTGCGCTACGTGACAGCCCCACGAGACGCTGTGGCTCTGCAGTACTGCGTGGTCAACATCCTCTCTGTCACTTCTGCCATTGTGGTATGGGTGGGCTGGGAGGGTAGCTAGCAGGAGGGAAGGGTTTGAAAGATCTTTCATGTTGTTCAGTGCTGGTGGCTCATACCTGCAATCCTAGCTACACAGGAGGCTGAGACATGAGGATCTCTGTTGGAAGCCAGCCTGGGCAGATAAAATCTGTGAGACTTATCTCCAGTTAATACCAGCAAAAAGCTGGAAGTGGAGGTGTAGCTCAAGTGATAGAGCACCAGCCTTGAGTGAAAAGGCTAAGATTGTGAGATTCTGAGTGCAACTCCAATACCTGAATGGGGTGCAGGGGTTGGGGGGGGAGAAAGAAGAAGAAAAAAAAAGAAGGTGGAAGAGGAGAAAGGGAGGGAAGGAGAGAAGGAAGGAAGGAAGGAGGAAGGTCTTTAATAGGTTTCCTCTAGAAGAGTCTGGGTGGGTAAGCAAGAAACCAAGCACAACACCATTTACCAGTCACTCAGACTCTCTTTGCCTTGGTTTCCTAGCTACAAAATGAAATGGTAAGAGTGTCTACCTCAGAGGGTCTTGGCAAGTACTAAGATCACCCACATCAAGTGCTTACTTAGCACAGTACACATGATTAGAGTGCACCACTGTGAGGATTATTACCATACATAGTCAAGGCACTGTGGGACAGAAGGAACGTCAGCATTTTACAGAGGTGGAGGCTTCCTCGTTGGGTATTGATGGATGAGTAGGAGTTCACAGGTGGGTTGCAATTATAACCCAGGTATGTGGCATGCTAGGTCTAGCAGGCAGCAAAGGAAGCTGGGATGGCGTTCCGTGTACAGACTCTAGCCATGCTGTGTGTGGAGGTGGGACTGATGTTCTGCCAACACTGAGAAAAACAACTTGGTGGGAGCGTTAGCTTTAGACCTGGTCTACAGCAACTACTTGATACCTAGTTGGCCACGTTATGCCCTGTCTGATAACTGCACGTATGAAGTGGCTCTTGCCTGGCTGTCAGCAGAGGCCACTGCACCACTGGGGAATCATCTGCGTTCAGAGTCAGCACTATCCTTTTCGCCTCCCTGGCTGAGGGATGGCTCCTTCTTGAAGCCTGGTTGCACTGGAAAGCTCAGCCAGCCGGCTGGCTTCCAGGCGTGGTGAACCTGGCCCCTGCAAGCAGGAGAGGCTCTGTGGACAGGGGGCATTTGCTGCTAGGTGCTGTGTCCTTGGGAGTCTATTCTCAGCAGCTGCATGAGGAAGGCAGGGCCCAGGGTTTAGCAAGGCTACCGGGATGGGCACTGGAGCTGGACCAGTTCACCTTTGCCTTCATTTACCCAGTTAATGCTCACTGCTCCCAGTCTCTGTATTACGAAGGAGGAACGGAAGACTCGAGGTGCATGATTCAAAAAAGCCAAGCCAGATTTGAATCCATTTCAGGTCTGACCCTGAAACCATTGTCCTTCCTGACTTCCAGCTGCCGAGTGGAGCTTAGCCCAGAGAGGTTGAGGCAGTGAGTTGAGTAGAGGTTGCACAGTGGAAGTAAAGCCATTTGTTCAAGCTCCGTGGTCCCAAGTGGTTACAGGGAAGTGACCATTTGGGACTGCCTTTGGGGTAGGTAGGAAGCCTGCAGAAGGGCGGGCCCACAGCAGAAGAGCAGAAGGGAGCTCCCAGCGAGAGGGTACTGGGCAGGCAGTTTCTAGAGCAGCTGCTTGCAATGCCCACATGCAGGGCAGTGATGGAGGGCCATGGCACGGAGTGGACCTGAGCTGATGGGGGTGGAGCCACGTCACTTCCTCCGGCTTTTACATTCTACTTTATAAAGGGTCCTGATTCATTTTATCATAATTTTAATTTTAGTCCCTTGCCAGTTGTGTTACCTCATTTCTCCCCAAATCTTCTCCCATCACATGTACCCTGTGGCTTCACACACTTCCTTGGCATGCATCTGCAGGCCTGAGATCTGCAGGTCCCTCTTTGAGACTCAGCCTTGTAGTCAATAGGGTGTCATAGAAGGTTGTAGGCAGAGAGTGGTTTTCAAACCATCACTGTAGCCGGGCACTGGTGGCTCACGCCTGTAATCCTAGCTACTCAGGAGGCTGAGACCTGAAGATCTCAGCTCAAAGCCAGCCCGGGCAGGAAAGTCCATGAGACTCTTATCACCAAAAACCACCCGAAAACTGGAAGTGGCACTGTGGCTCAAGTGGCAGAGCACTCGCCTTGAACTGAAGAGCTCAGGGACAGCGCCCAGGCCCAGAGTTCAAGCCTCATGACCAACCCCTCCACCCCCCCAAAAAAAAAAATCACTGTAGAGCTGGAGCATGAAGGAGCCATTCCTGTGTGAAGATGGAGATAATGAAACCAAAGCCAAGCAGAAGATGGGGGTTGGGGGCAGGGCACGGGTGTGGTCCAGACCTGCACCTGCTCCCCTCCCTGCTACCTGCACTGGGATCATGCTGACTTGAGTCCTCCCACAGGTCATCACCACGGGCATTGCAGCTGCAGTGCTGTCCCGATACCTCCCGAGCCACACCCTGGTATGTGGCATTTCCTGGGATGGGGCTGTGGGGAGAAGCAGCGGTGGCCCTAAGGACCCAGCTGACCATCAGGGAAGCCAATGTTGCCTTGGGGGCCATGCCTGATGTCACTGACCAGTGATCTTTGCCCTTCCAGCGCTGGGCAGTGTTTAGCTCAAGTGTGGCCTGTGCTTTTTTCTCTGTGACCTGTGCCCTTGGCCTCTTGGCCTCAATTGCTGTGACCTTTGCCACCCAAGGCCGGGCATTACTGGCTGCCTGTACCTTTGGGAACGCTGAACTGCTGGTGCTCACGCCTGACTGTCCCTTTGACCCCACACGCATTTATGTAAGTGCCTTGGCCTGATATGGGTGGTACCCAGACCCCTAACAGCAGTGGGCAGGGCTGTTGGAGGCTGCTCCTCGACTCCCCCAACCTCAGGCAGTCATCTCTGCCTCCCGTGTCCTGCAGAGCTCCAGCCTGTGCCTCTGGGCCACCTCCCTAGTGTTCTGCGTGACGGAGAGTGTGTTTGCTGTGCGCTCTGCCCAGCTCATGCACCAGCTGCTGGAACTGAGGCCCTGGTGGGGGAAAAGCAGCCACCCCGCAGTAAGTCCCCTCCAGAGCCTGACTCCCCATGTTTCCTGCCAGCTGTAGCTGGGGAACCCAGGCTTGTCTTCTATACCCCCGTTTGGGGTCCCAACCTTGAGAAATAGGGCAAAAGTTTTCTCCTCGGGATCAAAAGGAGAGGCTTGGAGGACCAGAGAGGTCAGATCTTCCCACTAAGATACAGCTGACACCTGGCTCTCCCAAGGCCCAGAATGAGTCTTTAGGGAAGCTTCCAGTTTGAATGGAGGAGACTCCAAGGATCTGGCCTGGCATTTGCATAGGGGGTGGTGATGCCCCTTTGCCCTGCCCCAGCTCTTTCTGCCACCCCATCCCTGGAGTAACCCAGTGGGCTCAGTGGGTTCTTGTGTCTCTGCAGATACAGGAGAGCCCAGAGCCTGTGGACAGCCATGACCTGCTGAGCTGTACCAGCTTGGTGCCACTCACCCTCTGAGGATCGTCATACTGCCCAGCCCCTGGCCACTGCGCCCTACAACCAATCAGCAACAATGATCAGTGCCCAGGTGGACATGGAGGCCCAGGCAGGCCTAGGGCTCTTGGAGCTGGCCAAAGCGGGTTCAATGGATCCCTGGGCACCCAGGAGAGATTTTCAAACTCCTTTCCCAGCCACCCAGCCCACTGCACTGAAACGAGACTTTATTCTGAAGTTATTAAAAAGAACAGAGATATGCTCCATCTGGCTGCATGCAGGGGGGGACAGGGGCTCGGCCAGGGGCCTGCACTTCTTTCCCACTCAGAATGCTGTGGAGGGCTCTGCCCGTGTGTGTGTGTGTGTGTGTGTGTGTGTGTGTGTGTGAAGGTAGTGAGGCAAAATACAAAGCAGTGGGTTGGTGTTCTGTGAGACTGGCAGGGATCATCCAAGTGCTAAAAGGCAGGCAGGGTTCATGGACCCACAGCTGGCAGCTGGAATCCTGGAAGGTTTTCCATTTGTGTCAAGGCAGGAAAGGCTAGGGCTCTCCTGCAGGAAAGGGATTCAAGGGTGTTTCTTCCTCAAAGCCCCACAGCCTTGCAATCTTTCTCTCCTGAGAGGGAGTCCCACCTCCACCCAGGCTGAGATCTACAAGGGGGAGCCTTCCCTCTGGTGAGGTGGGCATCCCAGGGCTGTGGCTGTCTGGGGAAGGGCAGGGCAGACACCACCTCTAGGCTTGTAGGATGCTGGCCACGTGCTTGCTTGGGCCCCTTGCTTTCAGGGTTTCCTTTGCCAGAGGCCCCCACCCAAAGGTGCAGGCCCAGAAGGGAGTCCTGTCTGGCCCCCAGCCTGGATAGACACAAAGGAGAGGAAGCTGAGAGCCGGCAAGGCCGGTGAAGGCGGGGTGGAGGGCCTGGCTCCTGTCACTCAGAACTGGGAAGCACTGCTGGGGTCACACTGCAGCAGGCGGACGATGGAGGGGTCGCTTTTGGCCCCACGGATGAACTCCTCAAGGGACAGCTTGCCTGCAGAATGGAGGGAAACAATGATGATGGGGAAGGGGGGTATGGGTCACCACCCTGGGGCCAGCAGAGGGAAGGAGGGGTACAGGACACCACCCTGGGGGGGCAGGAGAGGGATGGAGGTCATGCAGACACCACCCTGGGGGCAGGAGAGGGAAGGAGGGGTGCTTCATCCCACCCCCACTCTCTCACCATCATTGTTCGTGTCCATTTGGCGGAAGATTTTCTCAGTTCTCTTCTCAGGGGTTGACTCGTCCTCTGGCATCTTCATCACAGAGGAAACCATCTTGTAAATGGCCTAGGGGTGGGAGAAAGGGGATGGCAGCGAATGAGAGAAACTCCATGACCCCTTCCTCCCCCCCGGCCCCCCACCCCTGAAAACACCCAAGCACTCTCTGGGGGTCTTGGATGAGCTGGTGGAAAGGAATTGCTGGCCTCGTCTGTGGCAGAAACAAAGGCAACACAGCCTGAAAACTAGAGGGAGCCAAAAGTTGAGGGTAATGTTGGAGGACATCGAGGCCCAAACAAAGGGCCTAGAACTGTGGGATGCAGGTTTGGGGGTCAGTGCCAAGTTCATGTCAGTGCTCAGGAACACCAAACTCTGGAGGGCATTGCACTCAGTCAACAGGGGGCACTAGACTGCAGTACCCCTTTGTCTGGCAGGGGGAGCAAGACTGGTTTGCAGTCTCTGGGGGGTGGAGATTATGCAAATGAAATGCAAATGCACACCTGCCTGCTCAGGGACAGCCTGGGCTCTGCTTGGCTGAAGGTGGCAGCTGCCTCCTGCTCCCCAGGCAAAGTGAAGGTGGGTTTTTGTACTAAATGTACATAACATGAAGTGCTTAGCCTATGGGATGGACTGAGTTCCTTGTGCCCCAGATGACCAGACTGGTCACCTCGATCTTCAGCTTTTACAGATTGGTGTCTCCTCCAGGAAGCCATCCTTATTTCTCCATGGCATATACTCTCCAGTCTGGCTTATGCCTCTGTGCTGCTCTTTTCTGGCCTCTTTCTCCTTCTGTGGTCTGTCCCTTTGCTGCTTCTGAAAGCTCTTCCCAAACACAAATCTCCACTGCCATGTCCCCGGCCCAGCAGGCCGCCCCCTCGTTCCGTCACACACAGGCCCCCTCCAGGCCTGCCATGCATCCGCTCCTTCTGGATGCTGCCCCACGCTCCTTCTGCTGCCTCCCACTCCTCCTTGGGGCTCAGTTTACTCCATGCTTTCCAAGCGAGCCCTTCTCAGACCCAGGGTGGGTCAGGATGCAATCTGCTACCTGGAACCTTGTGGGAATAAATTGTATCTCTGTAGGATTGTTCCTAATCCCACCATTCAGAAAAGCACTTTGGACATTGAGCTACTGCCCAGTAGTACATTGTCTGACAGGTGGCAGAGACTCCTGTTTAAAGACCAAGATGCCTCACAAACTGCCCACCTCTGACCCGTCACCACTGGACTCCTCGGGGTGTCTAATTCTGCCACAATCAAATAGCTCTAGAGGGTCCTCTCAGATTTCCCAGCATTTACAGTCTTTGCTTGGAGCAAGAATATTATCTACTTTTATCAGGCAGCTGCTGGGTGCTAGGTTCTGCATGCAGAATTTATTTTCTTTCCTTTTTTCTTTTTTGATGTGTGTGTGTGTGCGCGCGTGCGTGCCTATACTGGTGTTTAAACAGGACTTGGACTCTGTCTTTTTTTTGCGGGGGGGAAGGGGGGTCCGGTCGTGGGGCCTGAACTCTGGGCCTGGGCGCTGTCCCTCAGCTCTTCAGCTCTTCAGCTCAAGGCTAGCGCTCTACCACTTGAGCCACAGCGCCACTTCCGGCTTTTTTCTTTTTGCTTATGTAGTGCTGAGGAATCGAACCCAGGGCCTCGTGCATGCAAGGCAAGCGCTCTACCACTGAGCCACCTTCCCAGACCCTGTCTTTTTTTTTACTCAAGGCTGGCACTCTACCACTAGACCTGCATCTCTACTTCTGGCTTTTTGCTAGTTAATTGGAGATAAGAGTTTCACTCACTTTCCTACCTGAGCTGTATTCAAACCCCAATCCTCAGATTTCAGCATCCTGAGTAGACAGGATTACAGGTGTGAGCCACCAGTGTCTGACTTGCATGCAGCATTTCTAAGCATCCCAACAGCTTCTGAAAGCAGGCATCACAATCTTCCCTCCCTGCCCCCACTTTTTTTTTTTCCAGATACAAAGCTGAGGCTCGGGAGAGGAACTGATTACAGAGTCTTGATTTGAACCTACTGCTCTTAGTGGCTGTCTGCATGTGTGGGCAGTGGGGTGGGAGGAATAGTAGAAGCTCCAAGTCAGATAGACCTGGAGTACCATCCTGGTCCATTATTCACTTGAGGGTAGCCTTGGATATCTCCCTTTTTAGGATTATGTAGAGGATTAAATGAGGCAGAAGAATTGGAACAATGGTGGCTAGAGTAACAATGGTCACTAAATAGCAGCTCCTATTACTGTCATTCACCCACTGGGATCTCAGGCTTTCCCATCTCTGTCCCCTGGGCTCCCAGGTGTCCCTCTTACCACCCTGTCACAAAGCTGATCACCATGGCCTGGACATTGATCTCTCCCACCAGAGTGGAAGCCCTTCAGAAGCACAGTGTCTTCCCTTCTAGTGCTCTCCACCTGGCCCAGGACTGGACCCTGACAGGGAATCAGCAGTGGCTTAGAGAGTGACCAGTGCCCTGTGACAAGCCTTCTAATTAATTGTCTAGAGCTGTTGCTCACTGGAGTTTCACTGGAGCCTACTTGTCATTAATCAGACACTGGGGTTCAGAGCTCTGTCGGCACCAGCTGTCTGGAGCCTCTGGCTGCCATAAAGGAAGCCAGGACTTAGAGAGATGAGGCTGGCTGGGAAGAGGTCCTGAAGATTTCCAAGGACTAGAACTGGTTTTTCTGGGATACTACATACTGCAGCTCCACCAGTCCGGCTGAGGTTTACCAGTTCACACTAGTGCAGCCATTCATACATACAATCATGCTTTGCCATAAATGTCCTCTGGATTGGTTGGGACTCAGCCAATCCCTGAATGGTCCTCCGCCACCCTGCTTGCCTCTACCCCTCCATCAGGACCCCGGAAGGTCCCTATCATCCAGAAACACAAGAGTGAATGTCTAGCCCTCAGAAGTGAGAGTCAAACATGGAGGCAGGAGGCAGGAGGGCTGGATCCCTTCTCCCAGGAAACCAGTGCTACTCAAGTCAGACCTTTAGCAAGAGGAAGAGCCAAAGCTGAAGTCCAGCTAGAGCTGGAGGAGTTGGAAGGGAGCCGTCCATGGAGCTGGGGAGCAGAAGGGAAGGGGCTGGAGATGCAGAAAGGAGAGAGGACAAGAGGTTGAGTAAAGCTGTTTGCAGGATTACTCTGGCACATCTCAGGAATGCTGGCTTGATCAGAGGGTGTGTGGAGGAGGCAATGATGGCTGGCAGTCACTGGTATTGACTGAATACCGGCAGGGTAGAACCATCACCTTGGCTAGAACCATCACCCGCTTTATCCTGCAGTAGCCCTTCAAAGCAGGGCCTCAGTGGTCCCCGCTTTACAAGCAGGGAAAGCTGGGAAGATTCAGAAATGGCTGCAATAGTACCAGAGTCCTAACTGTCTTCCGTCTTAGCGAAGGGGATGGGTCTCTGGAAGGTTTTTAGTTGGAAGCAAATCTGTTTCATGCTTAAATTTGTGCTAAGAAAGGACATTCCTAGCCTGATGCCCATAGCTCACACTTGTAATCCTAGCTACTCAGGAGGTTGAGATCTGAGGATCAAGGTACACAAGCCAACACAGGCAGAAAAGTCTGTACGACTCTTCAATTATTCATTTAAAAAAAAAAAAAAAAAAGCTGGAAGCAGAGCGGTGGCTTCAAGTGGTAGAGCACTAGCCTCCAGCTGAAAAGAACTCAGACAGCCCTCAGGCCCTGAGTTCAAGCCCAAAACCAGAAAGAAAGAAAAAAGGCATTCCTGTCAGGTCTGTAAGTCTCATGAGGACAGCATCACTGAGCCCATTTTTCTGGGGAGACATCTAAGAGCTAAAGCAAGCCAAATCTAGCTAGGAATCTAGACCTGTCAACAGAGGCAGCTCTAAGGGGTGGCCAGCCTGAATTTAACTCTACCTGTGTACTGTGTGGCTTTAAGCAAGTCATGCCCCAACTCGCTGAGCCTCATAGGGTTGTGGTAAGGGTACACTGAGCTGGAGGCATGACTGAAGTGATAGAGCACCAGCTAACAGCACGAAGCCCTGAGTTCAAACCCCAGAACCACCAAAAAAGAAAAAAGGATTCACTGACTCAAGGTAATAAACATCTAACTCAGTCCTAGTGTTTGGGTTATTCCTTTCATTAAGGGAAAGCAACTGAGTGTCTGGAGTGTTGGAGCTTGGCTGTGAGACTTTGAACAAGTGCCTTGACCTCTCTGAGCATTTTCTTCTGAGTAAATTAGGATCAATAAAGCATAACTATGGATTGGGGAAGTAGCCCAGTTGTAGAACATTTGACTTCACAGGACCAGGTCCTAGGTTCAATTGTCACCAGTACAAAAAAAAAAAATGCTTTATTTAGGCATGGTGGCCCACACATGTAATCCCAGCACTTGGGTGGCTGAAGTAAGAAGATTGAAAGTTTGAGGTCAGCCTAGAATAGCAAGACCTGCTTCAAAAAAAAGTTGGGGGTCTGGGAGTATGACTCAAGTGGTAAGGCACCTGTATAGCAAGCCTAAAGCTCTGAGTGCAATCTCTAGTATTGAGGAGGAAAAAATAAAACATCTTTCCTGCATTCTACAGAAATGTCAAGTCTTGAAAGATAAAGAAAAGTTGAGGGATGATTCCAGATTAAAGAAGACTAAAGAGACATGAATGACCAAAAAAAAAAAAAAAAAATCAAAGCATAATCCTAGACTAGGAAAAAAGACTATAAAGAACATCATGAAGACAGTTGGCAAAATTGGAATATGATCTGTAGATTAGATAATAGCATTGTTTCCATGTTAAATGCTCTGACTTGGATAATCATGTTATGGGTTATGTAAGAGAATGTCCTTATTCTTAGGAAATACATCCTTTATCTTTCTCATTGAGAATCACAGAAAAGCTTGGCACGCACGTAAAGATAAAGCAATGGGGCCAAATGTTAACTGCAAAGTCTGGGCTCAAGGTATAGGGGAGTTTTCTTAGCTATTTAAATTGGAAATGATTATTGTATGTGTGTGCATGCATGTGCGTGCACATGTGTGTGCTTCTGGGGCTTGAACTCAGAGCTTGGGCACTGACCCTTAGCTTTTTACGCACAAGGCTAGTGTTCTACCATATGAGCCACAGATCCACTTCTGGCTTTTTGGTGGTTAACTGGAGATAAGAGTCTCACAGACTTTCCTGCCTGAGCTGGCTTTGAACCATGATCCCCAGATCTCAGCTTCCTGAGTAGCAAGGATGACAGGTACCTGGCTCTCCTACTGAGGAATTTTGTCTATGAGATGGTAGGAATATCACCTACCACTGTGGGCCTACCAGGTGGAATGAATCTAAGAGTGGTGAGTGAAGCTGCCAGGCTTATGCCTGGCACTGAGGGGCCCAGCCCACCTGCACAATCTCCAGCATCTCCTCTCTGCTGATGTAGCCATTGCCGTCCAGGTCATACATGCTGAAGGCCCACATGAGCTTCTGCTCCAGACGGCCACGTGAGGTCACGCTGAGTGCGATGATGAACTCCCGAAAGTCGATGGTGCCATCACTGTTGGTGTCAAAGGTGCGGAAGACGTGCTCAGCAAACTTGGAGGCGTCGCCGTAGGGGAAGAAGTTGGCGTAGATCTTCTTGAACTCATCCACGTTGAGGATACCTGTTGGGCAGTCCTTGAGGAAGCCCTTGTACCACTCCTGCAGCTCCAGCTCTGAGAACTCCGTGTTCTCCCGCAGGTCCTGCAGCATCTCGGGCCGCAGCTTGCTGTTCTGCTTGCCCATGGCCGCCAAGTCCCACCTGGGTCCCCAAAAGGGACAGAGAGGAGTGGTTTACTGGACAGCACTCCAGAAAGGCCTCCCCAGGCCCCTCAACTTCTCCCTTGGCCCAGCAGGAGAAAAGGAAGTGGCCCTGGGCCACAGCCTCACGCAGGCACCCCACCTCTGATCTCACTGAGACCCCGGAGAGAGAGAAAGCGGAAGGGAAGGAGTTGACATTTACTGAACCTTTCTGGGTGCCAGAGTACACACCTTCTCAACTCCCCAAGGGGACATCAGGTGATTTATCCCCACTTTCCAGAGGAGAAGGCAGGCTCAGAGAAGAGAGAAGCCTGCACAGCCATTGCAAAACAAAGCCAACTCTCACAGTTGACCAGAAAGACCTTGCAGAGAGACCGTCTGGCCTGCCCTCTACCCACTGCCCAATCAGTGCTCCCATACACCTGCCGATCACAAAATATACCTGCAGACCAGACACTGCCCTGCCCTCCTACAGATGGGCCTGATAAGGGACAGCCCTGGCTAGGTGCTAACCTGAGCTACAGAGCCCTCTCACCTGGTTTGAAGCTCAGCTCTGCCTCTTATAAGCTGGTGACCTTGGGCAAGTTCCGTAACCTCTCCTCCTCATCCGGGGAGTGGGAGTAATAATAGCGCTTACCTCACATGATTGTCATGGGGATTAAATTAGCTAATACACAGGAAGCATTTAGAGCTGTGCCTGCATTGATAACTGTTAATAACCTAAATGAAAATGGTTTAAAGGTAATCCAGATGCCACACCAAATCAAGCACAATATGCAAATGCATGTACAGGGCCACACACCAAATCCACGCATGGAGTCCCATGCCACTCACATACCAGCTCGCACCACCCTGGGTCATCATGCCTCTCCACACCACATTCTTTTGTCCCCACAACTCACGTTCTGACACAGGGCACCACGCGCAGCTCCTATACCCTGTGCATGAAGGCACACCAGCCCACGACCCCACGTCTCACACACGCCATCACATGCCAACTCGCGTGTCGACACCTCTCACACGGCCAGCTGCACGTGGGACCTGAGGCACCCTTGTCATTCTTCCCTCCCTGTCACCTTGGGATGCTCCTAGGTCCCAGGAGAGGGATCTGAAGGCCTTCCCAGACCTGTTGGGGCTCATTTCACAGGGAAGCCCCTGGCCTATTAACCCTTCCTAGTAGTCCTGAAAGGTCTCCTCAGGGCAGGAGTTGGAACAGGAGGCAAGGTGGGCAGCAAGGCAAGGGAGGCAGCCAGGTGGTGATAGGCAGGGATGTAGGGGTGTGTGCAGTTGCCACACACACGCACGCACTGGGAAGGCAAGTGAGACAGGGCAAGGGGTCCCTCCCTGTGCACGCCTGTGCAGGGAGCTCCATGAACATGCAGGTGGGCGAGGGCTGAGATGCACGCGCTCACGCACGGCGCTGCGCCCTGGTTCTGCACTGCCTGTCTCCCGGTGTGTTCCCTCCATGTCTGTGCATGTGCATTTCGGGTGCGGGTGACCAGGTGTGCCCCTGTCACACGGAAAGAGGAGCAGGCAGGGGAGTGTGCGGGGGACCTGTGCGTCCTCAGCGGTGTGTCACAGGCATGTTTCTCCAAGTTGTGCCCCCTCCTTTCTAGATCAGCCTCTTTTGCCCCAGGGCTGAGGACCCACAGAACAAGTGTGTGGGAAGGGACTGAGGAAATGCGTAGGGCTGAGCATGGGAGTGTGTCCCTTACCCCCCTCCTCAAGGTCCAAGGAACTGGGTCACCGGGGTGGGGGCAGAGGAATCTGCGGGGCAGGAGAGCTACCCCCGTGCCCCCCTGCTCTCTACCACCCTCGGAATGACCCCTCCCGGAGGGAAGAAGATTCTGTTGTCTTCTTCGGGTACACCCACCTCCCCAGCTCCCCAAATGGGAAGAACCTCACAGCCGGACCTGAGCGACCCGCCCTGATCCCCTCTCCAACCCCCCCACCCCCGCCTCAATCCGCCCGGCCTCGGGGGAGCGTGTCCCCTCCTGGAGGGGGCGCCCCGGGGCGGCCGAAACGCGGGGCTCGCAGGCGTTCAGGACCCTGGAGAGCGCCGCGCGTCCCCAGGGGCGCCCGCTCCCCGCGCCCGCCCGCGGAGGGAGGACTCCCGCGGGGACCCCAGGGATCGGAGAGCCCCGGACGCGGCCCCGGGGCTCCGGGGCTCCCTCCCCGCGCCCCCCCCCGGCCCCTGCCCCAGCAGCCCCCACTCACCCAGCGACGCCGAGACACCGACTGCGCAGGGAAGGCGGCGCTGCTGCGGCGCGCGGCGGCAGAGGCGGCTGGGGGGCGGGCGGGACTGCGAGGGAGCCGCCCCGCGGCGCCCGCCCCGAGCCCCTCCCCTGGGGGGGACCCTCCAACCCGGGGTGGCTCCGCCCCGCCCCCGCCGGGAGGGCGAGGGGGCGCCCTCACTTCCCCGCGCCCCCTCGGGAGGGGTCATCCCGCCGAGGAGGAAGGCTGGGACCCCCCCCCTTCCTGGGCAGCTGAGCCTGAATGGAGGGCGGGTCAGTGCCCAGAGACCATCCCGCGTCCTCCCCACCCCTACCTGGACGCAGGGCCGCACGTCGTCGCTCCGCTCCGAGCGGAATCCGGGTCCTGGGTGTGGAGGCGATGGGCGCCCTCCCTGTCCCCCCACCCCGCCCCGCGCCCCCAACCTCAACTCAGGAACCTGCAGAGCTCTTTGGGGAGCAAGGGGTGCGCATTCCTTCAGTCTCGAGCCCTCGGGGGAGGGCAGACACGCCCCCTGCCCCCTCCCCGGCCCCTCCTCTCCACCTCACCCCCACCTTCTTAGAATCCACCCCGCCTCCCACCTCCCGTGCACACCGCTCTTCCCCTCCGCGGAAAACCCCTCCTCAGCCCAGGCTCTGCCTGCGCAGGCCTGTGCCCTGCCCCGGGGCTATGAGGGTCCCTGAGGGGCGTCCGTGTGCTCTCCCGAGTGACCTGACCAAAGCTCCTCCTGCTGCCGGCATGGGGGCTGCATCCTCCTTCTTCCAACCCCGGCAACAACCCTTTGGCTTCAGTTTGGTCATTTCTCCGTCTCGGTAATTGCCCTATTTTACAGATGAGGAAACTGAGGCTGGGGGGGTGGTGTTGAATGACTTTGCCAATGTGTCCTACTGTAGCAAGGGAATGGAGGGCTCACACTTGAATCCATGTGCCTGCGTTCATTCTTTCTTTCATTCCCACATTGAGCAAGTCCTGGTCCTGCATCCAGCACTGTTCTGGGCAGTGAGGTCGCAGGCATGCGTAAGAAACCATGGGCGCAGTCACATACAAGTCAGTTCTGTGGTATATCAGGTAAGTCATGGGAAACAGTATGGTGGCAGATCTAGAGCTATGGGGACTATGCCAAGGCCTTCCGTTCATGTTTCAGGTAGGACAAGAAGTCCTTGGGTTTGAGGAGAATGAGAGAGGGTCTGACTTCTGAGCAACTGCTCCTGCAGCCATTGTATGAAGATGGGGTAGTGGAAGGCAAGTGGGGATCACGTTGGTGGCAGGATCTTGGGTGGCAGGATGGATCTGCTTTCCTGACATCCTTGGAAAGGTGAAGCTGACACCCTGTGCCACCTCTAGCCAGCCCTTCCCCATCCCACGCTCAGGCCTGTGGCTCAGGCCCTCCTGGCTCCCTGGAGCTTTGTCTAAAGTTCCCCTTTGAGGTCCCCACACCAAGCCTCCTGAGCCATCCGTCTAGACTTAGGGGGAGGTCTCCATTGGAGGAGCTGGGGAGCCAGATGGGTGGGGTTGGGACAGCTGGGCCCTCCGGAACATGAACATGGGCTCCACTGTGTGCCTTGGCTCTGGTGTTGGGACCCCCAGTGGAGGCGTGAAAGACACCAGACGCATGTGGGTGGTTCCCAGCTGCCTCCTGCCTAAGGACCTGGGAAGGGGGAGCAGAGAGTTTCCTCAGCCCCCACCTCAGGCCCCTCTAGTGACAACCTCCTCCTGGTTGCCCTCAAGGGCCTTCCTTGCTTGGAACAGGAGGAGGAGCCTGCATTCCCTCCCTCTGCCTCTACTGCTCCCATGATTCTCTCTTCCTGCCTGAAGCTGGAATCTTCCCAGCCTAGTCTGGATCCTTCTCTCCATCCTGGGTGGGTAGGAGGGGCAGTCCTTCCAGTCAAGGTTGGCTCCTTGACTCAGCTGGCTCCATTGCTAGTCTTCTCAGTAAGGGTGATTCTGGGTCCTGCCCTCAGGACTCTAGATCTGTGTCCTTCTCCACAGTAGACAGGGGGTTCTGAAGGTAGTAGCATGCCTCTCCTCATCCTGGTGCCTCAGCCCTGCATTTACAATGCATAGAGGATATCCAGAGGTAGAGCTCAGCCCTGCTGCTGTCAGTCATCTCTACCCATCCAGGGACTCTAGAAGCACTGGAAGGCCCCCTGAGCCAGGCCAGGGTTCTAAGTCTTACTTCTTTGTATAGCTCAGAAAAGCTCAGAAGGCCTAGACCCCTTAGTCCTTGATGACCTGAAGCAAGTGTGAGCATAACTGGAGAGCACAGAGCCCACATATCTGTCTCCTTTGAAGACCCCTTGTGTGTACGTGGTGGGGCAGGAATACCCTTGCTGCCAAGGCCCTGTCACCTCCCAGGAGGAAGGCAGGAGGCACAGAAGTAGAGGCAAGAAATTGGTAGAACAGAGCATCAAGCAGGGTCCATGGGACAGACAGCAAGCAGGTCCCAGGATTGGAAAAGTGAAGTGAGGGGATCAGAGGTGGCCAGGTAGCTCTACCACCAAAGACAAGGGCAGGAGCAGCTTTTGGTATGTAGGAAACAAAGAAAGAGGAACTCCATCTCTTGAGCATCTATATGGGTCAGAGCACTCTATATGGGTCACCTATGTGATGCTCAGTGCCCCTAAGTAATGGCCAATATTGCTGCCATTTTACAGGTACAGAGACTGAGGCTCAGGGAACTGAAATCCCCTTCCAGAAGTATGCAGCACTAAAGTGAACTTGAACCCCGTTCTGTGTGACTCCAGAGCTCTGGGGCCCCTCTCTGGAGTTGCAGTGAGGAGGGTAGAGGTGTCAGAGGCCCAGACCCTCCCACACCCCCCTATGCCTCTTGGGTCCCAAACGGTTTGGAAAATCCTGATGGGAGCAGATGGTGGGGACAGATGGAGGGAAAAGCATCTCGGGGTTGAATTACACAAACAAACATTGATAAAGTGATTAAAACCTCAAGCTACCCCTTTCCAAAAAGCTCTGCCCACCCAGCTTGGAGCACAATGAGCCAGGAGGTGGGGGCTTTGGGGTCTCCGGATGCCCTGCATCTCAGCCTCACCAATTCCCCACTTCTGCCTGCCTCCCTCTCCGCCAGGGACCACCCCCGGACCAGAGCCCAGGGTGGCAGAGCTGCCAGGAGCACAGCCCGGGAGGGGGTGGGGTGGTCCTGGCTGTTCCCCAGGGAGCTGGCCAAGAGGAGGGAAGCGCTGGGCAGAGGCAGGAAGTCCTGGGAGCTGGAGCTGCAGGCCTGAAGTCAGGTCCTGTGAGAGTGGTGGTTCAGAGAACCACCAGTCTAGGACACACAACTGCCCCACTGAGGGGCTGGATCCTGACCTCACCCCCAACCTCCAGTGAAGGAAGGGGTCAAGCCCTATATGTCTGTCGGCCTCCATTGATCTTTTCATCTGTAAATAGAAACAGAGGTGATCGCACTCTCCTAGAGGAGCCCATGAGTGAAGACAGAAACTAGTCCTTTAAGGACTCCTGCAGCTCCAGGCAGCTCGTGGGAAAGCCCTTGTGTGTCAGACTAGAAGGCTGGGGATTGTGAGAGTGACCCTCTACAGAGCAAAAGTCTGGGCCTGAAGATTCTGCTACAGTGTTCTAGGCTTACTGGGCCTGGTAACAAGGGGTTGTCTGCAACGTCCCCTCTAGAAGAACCTGAATCCTGGGTCAAGTCAGCCACATCCAGAATCAAGGCTCCAAATAATAGACAAAGTGCTACACCTCAGTGAACTCCTCAGACCTACGTTCAGATCCTGAAATGGGCTTTTTCCGGCCTCAGGAAGACTGGAAAAAAACAACCCTCTGACCTTCTGGTTCCTCATCTGTAAAACCCGCCTTTCCAGCTGCTTCCTGGACTGGCTCCCAGAAGCCCACAGACACCCCTGACTCAAGCCAGCCAATAGCATCTCAATGCCTCCCATGTGCAGCCTGCCAAGCCCCCAGGTCCTCCTCCAACCACCTCCAGCCAAGGCATCCAGAACCCACCCTCATCCACATCCTGCACCTGCTCCTTCCCACGGCCCCACCTCTCCTCCTCAGGATCTCAGTCCTGGACAGATGGGCCTTGTTGTTGGGCTCTGGCCTTCTCACAGCAGCTCCTACTGTGGCTAGTTTCTCCAAATCGACTGGTTTTCCCTCTGCTTGGGGAAGTAAAGCTGATAGCGAGGCTGTCCATAGTACACCCACCCTTACCTCTTGATTTGGTCCCTACCCTTCTACCTCCCACTACAACTCCCTACCAATCCAGCACCCTTGTTCTGATGAACAGTCTCCCTGATATGGAACAAGCAGGCTCCCTTTCCCTCTGCCAATGTTAACCTCTAGCATTCACCTCTCTAGGGTGAATAAAGAGATTCTGGCAGCTGGGGATACAGCCCAGCCAAGCCTGGTCTGGTGCAATAATTTCTCTTCCTCCTATTGGGGAAGCTACTGTTTTTAGCGGAGTGCACCTCAGGGCTCAGCCAGAGAAAGACAATCATTCACATGAGGTCATCCCAGCCAGATCTACCCATCCCACCTCTTCCCTCACCAATCCCAGCCTCTAATAGATAAAACCTTTGGATGGTTCTTACTCAATTCCATGGTTGGGAGCTCAATCTCATCCCTCCTCTTGGTCTATCTGGTCTATCTTGAATCATTTAGCAATGGTTCCTGGGGCAACAGCGAGGGCCATGGTCACTGCTCAGCAGCATGGAGCGGGAGGATGTTTCTACTGTCTGATGACACAATTCCACACAAATGAAGTGAAGTTTGCATGCAGGATACCTGAGGTTTCAATGAAAGCCTAGAGTCAAGATCGTGAAGAGAACATTCCTCCTAAACTGGGGTCTGCCTCTCCCAGAGCCTGTTTCAGCAGTCCTGGGTGTTGGCAGGGCTGAATGTGATGTCCAGTGCCAGTGGCCCAGGTTAACTGGCCTTCTGGCCTCCTCCTCAGAACCCTGAAAATGTGCCTGGAATTACCCGTCCCCTCTGTGGAGTTGGTCTACGGCTGAGGGGCTGCACATGTGGTGCAGGGCAGGCCCAGGGCGTGGCCTCACCACTGGCCTCCTATTTGTGCAATGTAGGCATTGTGAGACACCCACAAGACACTGCAGAGGGGTGCATCTGCAGGAGGCTCCTGGCTCAGACAGGAAAAGGGCATACTCCAGGTCTAGGTTTCCTGTGGCTACCTGCTGTTTTCTGCCATCTTAGACAAGAGGAGACTGAGGCACAAAGAGATCGAGTTCCCTACCTGAGACTGCAGGGGAGCCAGAGGGGACGCAGCTCTAGCACCCAAAGAGGCCAAGGCTGCTACGGAGAAGTCAGGGCTTCCCAGAAGAGCTCAGGGGACTCCCTGAGCCCCAGAATCCCACCTCCAGGGCCTTCTGTACCAGCTGTCTCTCTTCTTGGGAAGAACCTGCCAGTTCTCCATCCCAGCACCTTAGGTTCTCTGGAGGCTGGGGAATGCCGCCTTGTTTCCATAGCAACAGTGAACAGAGGGGCCTCCGAATCAGCATGAAGATAATGAAGTGCATCTGTACCTGCAGGTCCACACGTGCCATGGGAATTCTTGGGAGAGGGCAGCCTCATGTATACACATCCAGGTTCATCCTTGCACACATATGCACACACTCCCATGGCCACCTTGGCCCACCCAGCTGCCCAGAGGCCTTCCACTTTATGATACCCCCCTACAGCATTCAGATACTTACTGTGTCCTCTCTTCACAAGTGACAGCTGGAGGCTTCACAATGTTACACTGGAGTAGGCACCCTAGGGGGAGGCAGACAAAGAGAAGTCATATAGGGATAGTTGGAGCCCAAGGTTGCTGGGCTCCAATCGTTGGGCCTTTTCTCTCACCACCACCTCTCAGGTGCCAGTCCCATGAGTACCCACCTTGGGACCTGCACAACAGAGAGGTACATCTGGCCTAAGACTAGACCAGATCTCAACCCTAGCTATCTGGGGCTTCTCACTCTACACCAAAAGAATCCAGCCTCAGGGCTGGGAAGGTGGCTTAGTGGTAGAGTGGCTTGCCTAGCATGCATGAAGCCCTGGGTTCGATTCCTCAGCACCACATATACAGAAGAAGCTGGAAATGGTGCTGTGGCTCAAGTGGTAGAGCGCTAGCCTTGAGCACAGAGAGGCTCAGGGACAGTGTCCAAGCCCTGAGTTCAAGACCCAGGACCAGCAAAAAAAAAAAAAAAAAGAACCCAGCCTCAGGCCACTCTCGGGATAAAGGCATGAAGGAGGGCCAGAGGATTATAGGGACTTTCCTTCCATGGACTTCCTCCTAGTTTCTTCCTTGGACATCTACAACAAGGCCCACTGGGAATCTCCTGCCTGGAGTCACTCATCAGTTCTGTTCCTCTAAGCCAAAGCAGGGTAAGCTGCCTAGGGTCTGGCTCCTGAAATCCCTGGGTCTCTCCTACAGATTTCTGGATAATAATGGAGCCCAAGGCCAAAGGTCACCTAAGCAGAAAGTTGGGGGGACTTAGAGGGCGGCTCCCAGCAAAGCACGGTCTGAAGGGCAGATGGGCTGCTGAGGAGGAAGAGCCCTGGAGCCATCCCAGGTTGGCAGATGCTGGGTGCTCCCTAGTTAGGAAATTCAAGACAATGACTGAGTCCCTGCATCATCATCATTAGTCATTATCCCTGGTATCAGCTTTATAACTACTATGGATTGTAACTACTATGGATTGGATGCTGTCTGGGACTGAGGATGTAGCTCAGTGGCACAGTACCTGCATAACACACACAAGATCCTGGGTTCTATCCCACCCACCACCCACCCCTCACCCTGCAAAAACTAATGATATGATACACCTGCTGCTACTTCCCAGTCCTGTGACAGCTTTGGTGTATTCTGTACTTGTGTGGTTAATCTTCACCCAATCCCAGAACTCAGTGAGGTGGGCTCACTTATAGCTAAAGAAACTGAGGCTTCATGACGTGTGTACAGTGCCAGAGCAGCAAGCTCCAGAGCCTAGATTTCCTGAGGCTGTGGTTTGCCCCCTGAAAACTGGTGTCCCGGTGGTGATCCACGTGAGCAGAGAAGGCTGGACTTTCTTCCTGGGGTCTTCTCACTCCCGAGCAACTCAAGCTTTACTACGATCCAGGAGAGTGCCCTCTACAGGCCGTACCCTGGCCCTGCAGAACCCTGCAAGAGAGACTACTTGAGATGGAGGTGGAGGCCCCAGATGGGACCTTTATGTGCAATTGCCTCCCTTTAACAGAGAAAGCAGGGCAGGGGCAGAGCCAAGGGCTTTTGTCCTCTTCTCCCCCTTAAGGGAGAGGTCTTAACCCTGGGGCTCCACTTTCTGCAACCAACCCACTTAGGGTCCTGCCCCTCAATAAAGCTTCTGGCCCCATTGCTCTTGAAACATCTTGGTAACTATGGTATACATCTGAGAATCTGTCCTTGAAAACAGGGGGGTTGTAGGCATGGAGCTGCCATGGCTGGCATCTGGGACCGTGGGCAAAAATCCTCAGCCTCCCTGATTGCTGGCAGGTGGAGCCTTCAGGATCAGAGGAGATCTGAGTCTCCTTTACCTAATTAGAAGATCTCTCCTCACTTCTCCTCCTACCTTTCCTTCTTCCCTCCACTTCCTTGACCCCCCACCACCACCACCTCCCACCTTGCGATGTCAATTATTATCTTCCTTTTCAAAAGACAGTGTTTGAGACTCAGAGAGGGAATTACTGGCCCAGCATCATCCAGCAGATTTCAGCTTTCAGAATCTCCTATTGGAAGTATAGATCCCTGCCCTGTTTCCTTCCCTGCTCTTCTCTCCTTCTCTGGGTCTCATCCATTGGTTCCCTGTCCTCTGCCACCTGTGAGGTCAAGACCTTCATTTCTGGTCTTGCAGGCAAAAAGAGTTTTTTAAATGGAAATCCATCCTCTCATTGCTGTATCTTCTTAGAGCTCCCCATCGCTGCTAGATTAATCTATACTCTTTGCCACACCTGAGGCCCGGTGCTATCCCCCCCATCTGCCCCCATTTCCTCTATCTGGTTCATAAAGCTCCAGTTTTTCAGGCTTCTTTCAGTTTATAACGTGAAGCTTACTCTTACCTCAAGGTGTTTGCTTTTTTATGGCTCCTGCGGCTGGAGCACCTCTCCTGGGACGTGCTACACCTTCCTCCTTTGCCTTCACCCCTCAACTGATACCACCATCCCACCCAGCCACCTGCACCACATTCCTCCATAGCCCTTGACAACCTCAGACTATTTTAACATTAGCTCACATGTTTATGGCCTGTTTCTTCCCTGGAATATGAGACCTAGACCCTCCTCTTGGTATCCATGACCCCAGGACAAACATAGTGCCTGCACTTAGTCTGTTCTCAGTGTTCGTTGAATGAAGAAAACCTTTCCTAGTGAGACAGGCAGACTGCTTAGCATCCTTGGTTGCCAGAGCAACAAGACCAGAGCCACTGATCAGTCCATGGGTCCACCCACCAGACCCACCCTCATGTAAGAAACCCTAACACCCCAAAATGATCTCTCCTAGGGTGCCAAAAAATGTCCTGACCAAGTTCCTTGGGCCACACCAGCCAGTGCTAAGTCCTGATAACAAGGAGTTTCAACCTGCAGACAGAACCTTTGCTCCTGACATGTATGGAAAGCATGAACAATGACCCTACAAGGGCTTCTTTGCCCTCAGGTGCCAGAGATCTTGGTTCAAGACTATTTCTTCCCTATAGGGAGTCTGCACACAGGCCCAACAAATCTGGGCATGCGCAGATGCACAGTTGTTACATAAGCTACACCTGTCAATCAACCTGTCCCTTATAGTTCCCGCCAAATGAAGGACAGCTGACACTTAACCTGGAATTGTTCAAAAATCCCAGCTAAACAAAGCCTGGGGCTCTGGAGCCTAGCTGGAGTCCACTGCTTTTTTTTTAAAATAAACTTTAATCTCTCTTTCTCTTTAATAAACTTCTTTGTCATTTCCATTATGCTTCCTGTCTTGTTTGAATTCTTCTTTAGCAAGGAAAAAGAATCAAGGCTAAACAGCATACATTTTCGATAATATGTTAAAGTTCAGCTGCATGCCTTTCCAGTAATACTAGCCCCATGTTCTTTTGCAAACTCAGAACAGTCTTTTAAATCTAGTCTTTGTTTCCCAGTGCTCCAGTGTAGAGCCTAATACCTTGCTGTCATCCAACTTAGACACTGTCTTCCCTGCATTTCTCCACATTACCCTGCTCTCCCAGGCACAGGGCCAATGGCTTCTTTTCCCTTGGCCTCTTTTCTCTCCTTTAGCCAATTCCCTCCTGAGTATGGTATTTATTAGGTGCAAGCATTGTCTCCTTCAAGAAGCCCTCCTTGTTTCCTCTCAAGTCAATCTTCTCTCCAGCATCCACCCTCCCTGCCTCCTGTTCTAGAATGTAGTCCCAGCTCTGTGTTCTAGAAACATCTCTCTCCTCTTCTCCCACTAGGGTGGCTTCTCAGGGCTAGGCACCAGGTTGGTTCTTCGCTGCATCCTCAACACCCAGCCAGTCTGGCACAGGCCCAAGAAACATGGAGGTTTCCTCATTATGGTGATGGTGATTTTCTCAAATTAGGCCTGACCAGTGTCTCCCAGCTATATGGCCCATGAAAAGCCAGTTCCTTTCTTTTTTTTTTCTTTTTTCTTTTTCTTTCTTTCTTTTTTTTTTTTTGTCGGTCGTGGGGCTTGAACCCTGGACCTGAGCGCTGTCCCTCAGCTCTTCAGCTCAAGGCTAGCGCTCTGCCACTTGAACTACAGCGCCACTTCCAGTTTTCTGGTGGTTTATTGGAAATAAGAGTCTCATGGTCTTTCCTGCCTGGCTGGCTTTGAACTGTGATCCTCAGATCTCAGCCTCCTGAATAGTTAGAATTACAGGCATGAGCCACCAGCGCCCAGCCAGTTCCTTTCTTTGAGCATCAGTTTCCACATCTATAAATGAGTATAATAAATCCCAAATTCTCAGAGTTGTAAGAATCCCAAGTGTTTTGTTCTGTAAGGAATGTGCAGGGTATGGAAAACGTTAGTAGCTGAATGATGGGTCCCTTACCTGGTGTGGTCTCAGCTCTGGATTTTGAAAATGTCACTCAACTCCCTCCAGAGACAGATGTCCTCTAGGGAGCCCCTGGCCTTTGACCCCTGTCTTCAAAGGTTTTGAGAGATAAAAAGAGGTGACTGGCATGCCAGATCAAGCTCTGAACTTGGAGCCGCATAAATGAAGTGGAGACGTTCATAATTCACTGATGGTGTGACCCAGCGCAGGTCTCCTCACCTGATCCCCAGCTTCTGGACAGACTGCAGGTTAATAGCAAATTTCCACCTAAGGTTCCAAGTAACATGAGTAAAGAGCTGAAGAAATCTCCTGACATCCTGGTTCTTCCTTTGACTTTGAGGGGTATCTACGAGGCACCCTAGACATAAGCCATGGCCATTCCAGGCTCTAGGATAAGGAACCTTCCTGTTGTCATGGTTACTTGGAATCTGACTTGGGCACCTGCAGTCAGAGCTAGGTGCTGAGATTCTGCATAGTTCCTGACACGTAAAAGGATCCAAATATTCCTAGGTGCCAGTGTAAGTGACCATCCAGCTCTTCGGGAGATTGTCCATGTCATCCTCTGAGAGGTGACTAGCAAGTATATCAGAAACCCACCCGTTGGCTCCATCCAGATCCCTGCTTTTATGTTCCTCATTTTCCCACAATATTGCTCAGAGTCTGTTACCAAATAGGTTCTCCCTAGATACATGTCGGAAGAATAATTTATTCCACGCAGGTGGCACTTAACCTACTGTATGTTTGGTCCTGGCAAAGGGATGGAGTTCAGGTGGATGGATAAAGTAACTGGTACTGCTGACAGCCAGCTCCTGCCACCCACCACCGGCTCAGGCTCACCTAAATTGCCAACGGGTCCTCCTAGCTCTTCCTGTCCCCAAACCAGCTCCCACTGGCTGCCAGGTTCCAGCTACCAGGATTTCTCCCCAAACTGAGGTAGTGCCTAAGCTCTGCATGAGGCCGTGGAAGGCTGCACCTCACAGCTACAATGCCTCCAATCCTCCCTGTCCTCCACAACCCTTCCTCCAGCCCCCTTTCCTCTCTGCCTCAAACCCTCAGAGCTGCCGTCTCCCCCTCCCAATGCCCTACATCTGCCTAGGGTATTTTCCCAAAAAGACCAGCAGGTGGCGCTAAGGTTTCCCTTTCTCCAGTGCTGGACTAGAGGCCAGACCCCCTTTAAGACCCTCTCTTCTCCCTTTTCTCCTCAGCAGCGACAAAAGTGGATCTGTGACCTCTAACTGACTTCTCTCCTTTCTGCTGCTCCTGTGATGGAGATCTGAGGAGACTCCAGTTGTTCCTGCAGGCCCCTGGTTGAGGGAGGGGCAGGGGGTCCCTAGGGGCCAAGCTGCAGCTGGTAGGGCGGGGAAGGCAGGCAGACAGGCAGGGCGGGGCGGCATCAGCTGCCAAGAGAAAAGAGAAAGATAGAAAAAGGACAGGGAAGGTGCTCTGGCTCCCGGCTCCTACCCCAGGCAGGCCAAAGGCCCAGCTGAGGCTCACCCTAGGACAAGGTATGTGCCTGAGGAAACAGATGGAGCTGCAAAGTTAGCTCTGAGGGTACAGAGGGCAGGGTGGTAAGTTTCTGCAACCCCTTCCTGGAGGCCCCTTCCACCTCACCCTTTCCAAGGGGACTAGATAGAAACTTGGGAAGGGGGACAGGGAAGGAGTCCTAGGGTAGGCATTAGAAGAGAATAGTTCTGTTGCTCTTGTGTTACTGTGAATTTGTACCAGGCACTTTGCAACTGTGTCTCGTGTGTGTGTGTGTGTGTGTGTGTGTGTGTGTGTGTGTGTGTGTGTGTGTGTGTGTGTACGGGCTAGCCCTGAAGCTTGAACTCAGGGCCTGGGCTCTGTCCCTGGGCATTTATTTTTCCTTGCAAGGCTAATGCTCTACCACTTGAGCCACACACAGTTCCACTTCTAGGTTAATCAGAGTCCCACGGACTTTCATCCTCAGGCTAGTTTTGAACTGTGATTCTTAGATCTCAGCCTCCTGAGTAGCTAGGATTACAGGTGTGAGCCACCAACATCCAGTTTGCCCCTGTTTCTTAATCTAAAACTAATCTAGATGCTGAGTATGTCCCCTAGATTCTAGGGCTTAGTGGTAGCAAGCTTGACTAGTATACATAAGGTCCTGGGTTCAACTCCCATCCCTACAAACAAAATAAGTCAAAAACCCTAACTGTAAGATGTTCCTTTCCCAGCTCTCTCAGGGCCTCTGGAAAACCTTTAAGACAAAGGGATGTCCCTCAATGATTTGGACAGATGGGTGGCCCCACCTGTCTCAGGGGACAGATGTCCTGCATCTTTCCCCCCTCCCCCCCCCCCCACTCCCATGTCCTGCCTCTCTCCTCAACCTTGTTTTGTTCTCTGACTGGGACTTGAGTTAGAAAATGTCATTGGTAGAGGTGGGAGACTTCTCTGGCTGCCTAGTGTCCCCATGGCCTTCTCATTAGGGAGAGGTTTGTGGGTTCAGGGTGAAGCCCTCTCTCTGCTCCTAAGATCAGGAAAGGAGTGAGTTGGGCAAGGGGGTGTGTATGGACACAGACAGGCACATAGATGTCCCCAGGGTAATGAAGGGAGGTTCATCAGGCCCTTTCATTAGCCGTGGCTGCCAGCCACATCTTCAAAGCACTCTTCTGCACTTTACAGCCATTAGCTCAATCACCATTCCCCCAAATTTGGCCTGAGCCCCTACCCACCCGACCCCACAGTTGTTGAAGATTGCTCTAGATTGTTCCAGATTGTTTTCTGGTGGGGAGATGCTCAAACAGGCAGAATCCCAAGGATCTTAGGTGTGTGAGGTCAGTCTAGGCAGGGAGATGGTTGAGTCAGCAGTTGACAGTTTGGAGAGTCAAAGCAACCAGGGTTCAAGTCCTGATTGCCAGCGGTCCTGGCACAAGGCAGTCTATGCGTGAAGGGCGCACAGTCAGGCCAATCTGATGGGCTGCGGGCAGTGAGACTTGAGCCCTGGGTGTGGAACCTGGCAGATGCTCCAGATTGATCTATTATGGAGATGAGGATGGAGGCGCCAAGAGAAAGGGCTGGTGCGCTTGCGGAGTCCGAGGACCCCTTCTGGGTCCACCGCACACACTGAGCATCTGCTGTGTGCACCCGGCACCCTATGGTCCCCCCATGCTGACTGTGAGTCCTCCTCTCCGCAGCAGGGCCTGTGAGGAGTGGGCACCCCTGGCCGCTCTCGAGCACGGAGCAGCATCGGGGGCGCGTGTCCTCCCTCTCCTTCCCCAGAGGGCAGGGATTGGGGCTGGGGTGACCGCGGTGGGGTGCTGCGGCTCCGGCTCCTGGGGGGGGGGGGGTTAAGGAGCCGCCAGTCCCCGAAGTCTCTCGGTGCCCGGGCCTCGAAAAAGTGGGATGGGGGGCCGGAGTGGGGGCGCCCTCCGCCCCTCACCCCGCCCCCGCGCATCTCCCCGCAGCGGAGGCGCCCCGCCCCCCGGGCGCCCGACGTGGACGCGGCCGCCGCCGCCACCGCCGCCGCCGCCGCCGCCGCCGCCGCGCGGGAGTCGCTGTCCGCGGAGCCGATATGCAGGCGGCGCGGGGCGGCGCAGGGAGGCCGGGCCGCGGGCCGAAGCTCGAGTGCCAGCGGCCGCCGGGCGCCGGAGCCGCGTCCCCCTGCGCCGCCCCGGGCCGGCCGGCCGGAGGAGCCGCCATGCACCCCGGGCCGCCGTGCGCCCGGCCACTCCGCACCGCGCTCCGCCTGTGGCTGGGCTGCGTCTGCTTCGCGCTGGTGCAGGCGGGTAAGGGGGCCCGGGGGCGGGGGGGGGGGGGCAGGGCCGGGACAGCCCCTCTTCCCCGCCACCTGGGAGTCCTCGGTCCCCTTCCTGCCCCCTAGGGGCCTCCTGTCTCCCGTGCTCCCGCCTACTGCCGCCCCCCCACCCCCTCTCCAACTCGACCTCAGCGACTCAGTACCTTCTTGACCCCTAGACCTGTCCTTCGGCCTCCAGACTCGGCCCCATCCCTCAGCTCCGGGGTTCTGACCTCCACCCTGTAATCTCACCCCTTCACCCCAGGTGCTTCCTTCGGATTCCTTCCTTGTCCCCATTTCTGATCCAAAGAGCAGCTGAGGACACCAGTTCTCCCAGCCTGGGCCTTCCTTCCGGTCCCCCATAGACCTCTCAAAGTCCCACAGGCAGCCCTGCCTGGCTTTGCAGGACCGTCTAGGAAGGGGGTGGAAACTGACACCTGAGGGTACAGGGTGGGCGAGGAATGGACCCCCCAGCCTGGTGCAGTGTCTGGCTCACCCATGGGGCCCAGTCTCTCCTGACATCCTGACTGTGCCTTCTGTCTATTGCTGCCTCCCTGGCTGTCTCTGTCTGTCTGTCTGTCTGTCTCTCCTCTTTGTCTCTCTCTCTGTCTCTGTCTGTCTCTGTCTCCTCTCTTTCTCTACTCATCTATCTCTCCATGGCTCAGCACTCTCACCCTGCTTCTGTCTGAATCCTCCACTTGTCTGTTCTCTGGGGCTGTGTCTGCCGCCACCTGTCTGTGTCCTTCTGTCCCTTTGCATCTCCCTGTCTTGCCTAACCCCTGGGCCTCAAGTCTATCTATCTGTAGGGTGCTGGATTACTACTTAGGCAGCACCTGCAGGGGGAAGGCACAGAGGCCTTGTTCACACACCTCTCCTGGGTCTTCCTGCCCGGATTCCTCTTTCCCATGGTTCTCCACCTATGGTTCTGATTCCCCCATTCATCATCTTCTCCCACCTAGAAAGCTTAGTCCTGCCCTCTTGACTCTCCAATGAGAGGCTTTGCTCTGAGTGCCCATCTACTTTAGCTCCCTCCCCACCTGCCCCTCGGGGCTGGCAGAGTGTAGGGAAGAGGCTCCTCATGGAGACCCCTCCCCAGCCCGCATTCTGCCCAGTTCACCACAGTTCAGGGATTTTTTTTCTGTTTCCCCTCACTCCCACCCTAAGTATCACTCCTGCTTGGCTCTTCTCCACTTCTGAGTCTCCTTCCCTCAAGGTCACTCACTTGACAGTGCAGGACTGTAGAAAGAGCACAGGACTGGGAGTCCTTTTGGTTGTTTTTCATCAGACTAACCAGCTTCTGCAACTTTGGTCACGTCCATACCTAACCATCCAGTCCATTAGCTCTGGCCCTGACTTGACCAATCAGTTTTAGACACGGACCCCTGGGTGGAGCCAGCCAATGGGCAGCAGAGGCTTCGGACACAGGCACAAAGATACTGGGGTCTCTCTGAGGAACTGATAGCTAAGTGGCCTATTT
The DNA here is from genome assembly GCF_019054845.1 of Dipodomys spectabilis. NCBI lineage: Eukaryota > Metazoa > Chordata > Mammalia > Rodentia > Heteromyidae > Dipodomys > Dipodomys spectabilis. Next base: position 41,479,055 of record NW_024870679.1, on the reverse strand, counting down.
GAGGCCATGGCTTTCCCCGTTTCCCTTTCTCACTTATGAGGTAGGGGGCTGGGCCTCATAGCAAGGGACACTGAGGCTCAGGTACCTCCCTGCCCCTGCAGACAGTCCCTCTGCCCCAGTGAATGTAACCGTCAGGCACCTCAAGGCTAACTCTGCAGTGGTCAGCTGGGATGTCCTAGAAGACGAGGTTGTCATTGGATTTGCCATCTCTCAGCAGGTAACCTTGAGGGCCCTTGGGAGGGGAAGATGCATTAAGATGACCCCTATCAAATAGGGGTCAGTGTGTGGTCAGTAGAGGAATACAAAGGAAAAATGAACACAGGGCAAGAGATAGGAGCCAAAGCTGCAAATTTGTCTTGAAGCTGGGATCCCAGAAGGGCCTGAGTCAGGAGGGATTAGCAATTCAGAGCACTGATCTGATCTTAGGATGCTCTGATGTTTAGGCCTTTGCTGTAGTTGTCTATAGATGTGTGGTCTTATACAACCTCCCTAGCCTCTCTGAGCCTGTTTTCTTAGCTGGAGGTGGTGGGATGATTGTGTATTTGAAGGGCTTGCCCCTGCCGGGAGGGGACCTGACCCACACTTGCCTCTGCAGAAGAAGGATGTACGGATGCTGCGCTTCATCCAGGAGGTGAACACCACCACACGCTCGTGCGCCCTCTGGGACCTGGAAGAGGACACGGAGTACATTGTGCACGTACAGGCCATCTCCATTCAGGGCCAGAGCCCTGCTAGTGAGCCGGTGCTCTTCAAGACCCCACGAGAGGCTGAGAAAATGGCCTCCAAGAACAAAGGCAGGCCTGGAGCATGCTGGATGAGCAGGGTGGGGCAGTTGGGCCAGAGCAATGGGTACAGCAAAGTACCCCGAAGTAGGAGGACCTCACAGAGCATAAGAAGGTTCACTCTAGAACCTAAGCACACTTGTACGCAATCCACCTTTGGATTGAGTCCAATTGCTACCATCCTAAGCAACCATCCGTATACCCTGTTCCCCGTACCCCCAACCCCAGGGTCTCTTTAGGCCAGGTGTGTGGGCACAGGTAAGTGTTTACTAGCATGGGCTTGGTCCTAGGGAAGTGGCTCAGGGATTAAAGGAGCCCTGGACTAGTATGTGTCTTTCCTCACAGAGGAGGTGACCATGAAGGAGATGGGGAGGAATGAACAGCTACGGGCGGGCGAGGTGCTGATCATCGTTGTGGTTCTTTTCATGTGGGCAGGTGAGTCAGGCTTTCAACACCTGCTTCCCTTATTCTTAGGAAACTGAAGTCCTGAACAGACTCTGTTATAATAAACAAGGGCAAGGGCTTGGAGATATCTGAGAAAAGAAGTCCCTGAGCAGCTCTGGGGGCCAAATCTAGCCCATTCCACCCACAATATAGCATGTTACTAGCTGCCTTGTAGGTTTATATGGAGTCCTTGGATTTCCTCTCTTTCGGAAGTTCAACCTTCTGAGGTGGACACATCCATAGCCCCTGAACCTCCTTCTTCTCTGGGGTTCTGGGGTTCCAGGGGCTCCAGACCTAGGAAGATCAGAGGAAGTCACTGCCTGGCTTCAGGCTAGGACATTCCCCTCCCCTCCCCATCCTTCACATCCAGCTGAGTCCACCCCAATGGAAATTCCAGCCATTCTTCGTTTTTTGTTTTTTGCTAGTCCTGGGGCTTGAACACAGGTCCTAGGCACTGTCCTTGAGCTTCTTTTGCTCAAGACTAACACTCTACCACTTGAGCCACAGTGCCACTTCCAGCCTTTTCTGTTTATGTGGTACTAAGGAATCAAACCCTGGGCTTCATGTATGCTAGGCAAGCATTCTACCACTAGGCCTCATTCCCAGCCATTAGAGTGATCTTACTGCCTCTGCTCACACTCTGCACCCTCTTGAGCCCTTCTTATAGAAGTTAGTTAGGAAAACTGCTCTCTTTTCTTGCTGGTCCCTGAGCTCCCTGAGAATAAAGTCCAAGTGTCATTCATTGTTCTGCATTTACTAACCACTCCATTCCCAAACTTAGAGTTATTGTCATGACTGAGAAGGGCCCTGCACTTGCAAGGAACCCAGTCTTGAAGAAAGCTAGGCCCAAACTTAACTGTTAATTCACTATGATGAGGTGCTATAAGAGCACCTGTATGGAGCAGAGCAGAGGACATTCATTCTGCATCCAGTAGAAATTGAGAAAAACACAGAGGGGCTGGGAGTTGGATTTAGTGGCAGAGTGTTTACCTAGAACGCATTAAAAAAAACACAAAGTGGAACTAACATGGGTATTAAGCTTTGAAGGCTGAATAGGAGCTCACCAGGTAGCCAAAAGAGGAAAGGGGTTCTGGGTTACAGTGTGTTCAAGAAACAAATTAAGCTCAATCTTGCCAGGGCCACTTTGACCTGTGAGAAAACATTTAGTATTAGAATGTAGTGGTGAAACTGTAGACCAAACTCTTGAGAGTTCTGAACACCATTCTAAAGCCTGATTGGCACAGTGAGTGAGTGTTGAAAAGTTTGGGGGAAAAATGTTCCTTAGGCATGTAGAGAAACAGACACCAGAAGACAAAAAAAAAAAGCAGGAAAAACACATTAGAGTTGGCACGGGTAATGTTTATATAATCATAACAATAATAAACATAGCAAATTACTTTGAATTGTGGTGTAATTCTGTTAGGATGATGGAGAGGGAAGTAGGGGGAGTATTCAGACTTTATCTACCACAGTGGGAATTCAACAGACACCTAAAACAGATCGAGAAATACTATAAATATGCAGGTAAAATGGGGACCAGATCTAGAAGTACTGGAATTGGCAGCCTTAATACTGACTTTTAAAAATATGTTCATGTATTATTAGCTTGATAAAAGTGGACATTTAATGGGCCCCAGAGTTTATTCCCAGCCACAGTACACCTCCCAACTGCATTATGGCGTGCCCTTGAGTTGTTAATTTGACTCTCTCTCTCTTTCTTTCACGAGTGCTCTTTTTAATAACCTAAGCATGATAGGAGGTATCCCCACCGGGTTGTGAGGATTTAAAGGTGTCAGCACACAGCACAGGACCTGGCACATGTTCAACAAATGCTATTATTGTTTCTGATTTCCCCTAAAGGAAAGGAAAGCTGTCAGAGATTTAAAGGGAGAAGAAACACAATCATGTGTGCTGAGGGAGCATCAGTGAAAGGGATGGCTGGTGAGGGAATAGAAACAAGACCAGTTTCCCTGAAGAAAGAGACTATCTGGAGAGACTGTCAGTAAGCTCTGGTGGGGATGAAGCAGACAAGGCAAGAACTCAGGCCCTGGCCTCTGTTTTCCATTGTCCTGCCCAGGTGTCATTGCCCTCTTCTGCCGTCAGTATGACATCATCAAGGACAATGAACCCAATAACAACAAGGAAAAAACCAAGAGTGCATCAGAAACCAGCACACCAGAGCACCAGGGCGGAGGTCTCCTCCGCAGCAAGGTGAGGAGCAAGGCTTGGGCTACTGGGTGTCTCTGTGCCTTGGACACTGGTAGTCCCTGGACTGCAGAAGGGGTCAGCTCAGGGCCTGGCATGATTGCAGCTAGGCAGAGCCAAGCTTGGCTGCTGCTGGTGTGACACGGGACATTGAAAATTGATTTTGGATCCTCTCCTTTTACATTGTGCCAAGGGATAGTGGTATGATGGGACCGCCAGAGTAGGGGATGCTCAGCTCATTTCTGCTCCTCCTGTGCTGTTTGTCTCGGGCAGGAGTTCACCTCTGTACTTTCATTTCCCCTTCTGCAAAACAGATATGAAACCTTTTCAGTGCTTCCTCTGAGCAGCTCAGAAGAAAGTAGAGAATGCGAGAGGATCTCATGGCTCTGATGATGATTATCCAACAAACATCTGGCTTCTCTGCATCTCCTGCTCTCCTCCATCTTCTTGTATTCTCTGGCTTACTGTCTTCTCTTTCTGGCACCTTTTCCTGAAGCCTGTTATTAGCCCCATCTACAGAAGCACCTCAGAAATGCCAGTGGCTGAGGCTGTGCACAGATTCATATCTGCAGGAGGAGAGAGAACCAGCCAGTGGACGACTCTGCTGGGGGTAGACTGGGTATCAGGGCTCTGAGTCCAGGACTTAGTCTTGGCTATTCAGCTGTGCAAGGCCAAAGGCTGGGTGTGAAAAGGCAGAGACAAAATCTCTAGACAGGACTACTCTTTCTTTCCATGAGGGACAAGAGGTTGATTTTTAGAATGCAGCCTTGCTGTTCCCTTCTTCCTTCTACCCTCTGTTTCTCACCTTGCAAGAAGTCTATTCAACTAGCTCTGGCCACTTCTCTCATGTTTGTCCTCTCAGTTTCCAAACAAGCCATCAGTGAACATCATTGAAGCATGACTGCCTGTCTTCAGAGAGAAGGATTTTGTTTTTCTTCTCTGCTGGTCTCCAGGTACTGGGTACAGGGAGAAGGCCACTGCAGCAGGGAAAGCACAAGCTGCAGTTTTCCCTCTTCTCCCATAGTCTGATGAAAGAGGCTGATCTACAAACTCAAACCTGCAAAAAAATAAGCCACAAAACTAAAAGGCCTGGCCCCATTGTCAAAAAGGAAAAGCTGCATGAGACATGGCCTTCTGCCCCCTTGCTTCTCTTGGACTGGCTTCTTCTCTGAGAAAATGTATTGCTCTGGGAAATGAAAGAACCAAGACTAACAAACTGTCTTTCAGGCCAAGGAGGACTGGGGGAGCCGAAGGGCTGCTGTGTTACGGTCATGGCTTCATCAAGTCTCTTCTGGATCCAGCCATCAAGGACTTGTTTGTAGTATGCTACATACCTTTGCAAGTATGTAAGATGTTACCCATTTGTCTCTTTTGGAAAATAAGGCAGAGGGCCCCATTGCAGAGCACAGAGGATTCTCCCAAGGCCTGAGCTTATTGCCTGTATCTTGTCTTCTTTGACCCCTTATTTTGATGGTAAGATCATCGGTCTAGGATCTTAAGAAGACATGGGAGGTAATGTCTCTTGGAGTCTCAGCAGTGCCAACTTGAACTGAAAGGGCATATCCACAATCTGTAGACTAAGGGCTGCTAAGCCACCCTCGGGAGCAGAAGCTGCTAGAAGGCAGGCCCTGCCTGTAGCTGTCACTATTGGCCTTTGGGGTTTTCATATCTTGCCATCTCACCCAGGGTTATGAGTTCTCCAGGGTCCACATGTCCTTCCTGAGAGCCTAAGTGGTGTAAAGTGACAGGTTTCTCTACTGCCCCTTTCTGGTTTAAAAAAAAAATGGTGCTTGATGAAGAAAGACACTCTTCCCTGGGACTGACACACAGCTGCCAAATGCCTGCATGGGAAGAGGTGGATTCTGCATCTTCTACTGGTAGCCAAGGAGGGGAGAAGGATGTGCCTAGCCCAAGCCTGGCACACAGTAGGCACTCAGTAATGACAAGAGCACTGGCACCCCAAGCCAGAGAGCTGAAAGCCATCACCCTATGACCGCTCCCTTCCCTCCGGTCTATAAGAGCTTTCAGGCTGGGTCAGCCACCACTCTGCCTTGTCCAAGTATGGCAGCAAAGGGGAGGAGAGATGGAAAGAGATGTCAGCAATACTAAGGGCTTCCTCATGGGAGGGCATGAGGCTCCACTCATTGTCTTGTGACTTCCATCCCTGCTGAATGGGGCTGCAAGGCCAAGGCTCCTTAAGAGAGAGGTCCTTACCTCTAATCCAGTTAGAGCAATAACCACTTTTTAAATGTAAAATAAAAAGACAAATGAAAAGGCACATCCTTGTCTTCTGGTAAATGCCCAAATGTTGCCCTCTTTTTCTGGCAGTTGGCAGCAAGTCAGGATGTGTGGAGGAGGGAATCAGTTCTCTTCCATTTTGGCCTGCAGCTTCTTAGGGACATGCCTGCCAGCCAAGCTGGAGTTGGAAGGGAATTCTCGAACAGATGGGGGTGCACGTGTAGAAGAAAATAGCTGCTCCATCATCCTTTTTTTTTATGAGGCTCCCCCATGCCCAGCTGGGGCTGCCTCACAGCATAGGTATGCAGGCTGGTGCTTGTTTTTTGAAAACAAAGGGGTTTTCCTCTTTGGATAGGCTGGGTGATTTCTCCTGCCAAAGGGATACAATTCCTGTCTCCCTGGGGTAAAGTAGGGGTAAAGAATTACAAAGGCTGCTTTCTGAAGTTCAGTATTCACAGCATGCTGTTCTGGGCTGTTAAAGGAACATCATTAAGCATCCAACAGCAAACTGAAAGGCAGAGAGTAATGGTGCCATTAGCCTATGAGCTAACCAGTAAATGGGGCACCTCGAACATTCTTGTTCAGAGCCATGAAGAACTTGGAGACACAATGTCAGATGAGCAGAACTTAAAGGGTAGGTTGTTTAAAAGATTCTTAAAGCAGATGGAAAGCAGGAAACTGAAGAGCACACAGAACTCCAAGCCAAATCTTAGACACAACCCTCTGTGTCCAAATGATGGAGAGACCATCACTTGTTAGAGAGATGTCAGTGGGGCTTGGGGAATTCTGCAATGGAGGTTTCCAGTACTCAACTTTACTATAAAGGGCAAAAGAGAGGAGTAACCAGCACTCCTAGCATAGATAAAGCAAACTTTCCTTTCATTGTCTCCCTAAATGAAAGAGGATTGTGCATTTCCTAAATCAACTGTATTTGCAAAGTCAAACCCTGCAGCAATGACCAGGGATGTTATCCCTTCACCACTCACTTCTCACACAGCTCTGCAGAGATTTCCTCACATGCTGAGAAGGGACCAGGCAGTTCTTTGAAATGGAAGACACCTAACTTGCCAAACACAGCAGGCCTGTGGGAGGAATGCTGGACGGAGAGGCAGGAGACCTTATTGGTTCATTCTCTTTCTACCAAGAGAAGGGTCCAAAGAGAGCATTCCAAGAGCCTACCCATCTACTAGAGTTTCCCTCCTCGAAAGAGCGCTAGGATCTGAGAGGAGTTAAGACTGTTGGAGCAGGAATCCTTCCTCCTCCTACACCTGTCCTCTGATGCCTGGCTTCCCAGAATGAGACTCTAGAATCCATTTTTTAAGATCTCTAGCACAATCCTTTGCAGGAAGACGGAATATCTCACTAATCCATTTACATTTCAGACTTCTACTTTCTCATTCTCCTAATCCACTTGACAATTTTTGGATTTAGCTTTGAAGAAGTACCCTCAAGGACAAATTGCTTCTATAAATGAGACACCCTTGTTTTCCCTAGCTCCAGCCCCACCAGTAAGTAAATATCCAGGGGTTCAAGGCAAAGTGCAAAGCTCTGAGTTCAGATCTCAGCATGGCAAAAAACAAAAACAAAAACCCCAAACTACAAATATGGCTAGCTTGAAGCAAAATTGAGAAATCTTTGTACACAAATCGTTCCTGAGTGATGTAACACTTCAAGACTGCTTGAAAATGTATACAAAAGATTATATTCTACCTCAGTGGGCACTGTGGAGTTCAGTTTTCTGTTTATGGTATGTTCCAGTTGTTAGTGGGGGGGGGGGGGGGGAACAACACATACTGGATGAGCAGAGAGGAATGACAAGGCAGAAGCTTGTTCATTAAGGAATTCCAACTCTGACCAGCTGACACTTCCTGTGACAAGTGGAAATTTTTTCCTGACAGGTGCATACCTCTGATATACTCTGGAATTAGCTTGGGGATAATTATGCTTTTCTAAAAGCAGGCTAATACTAAGAAAAACAGAGGAATGTGCTTTCTAGTTTTAGGTGGCTGGATTTTCTTGTTCTATAAAAGCTCATAGTGAGCTTGTTAGAGAATGAGCTCATTCTTTCAGAGAAGGCCCATTTTCGCTTTTTCTCTTCATTTTTCCAATAACATGAAATGAACTGAGGATAAGGGACACTGATGTTTCAGAGAACTCAGTCTGGTCTCTGAAACCTTTGAGGCTGTAGTAGTAATACACTGCTAAAAAGGAAATTATTAAAGGATCATCTGCATCAGGAATACAATGACTATGTATAGGTCCAGAGTAGCACAGATTGAAGCCGGCCAAGGGTGGCTCATGCCTATAATCCTAGCTACTCAGGAGGCTGAGATCTGAGGATTGCAGTTCAAAGCTAGCCTGAGCAGAAAAAGTCTGTGAGACTTTCTCCAATAAACCAACAGAGAACCGGAAGTGGTGCTGTGGCTCAAGTGGTAGAGTGCTTGCCTTCTTGAGCTAAATAGCTGAGGGACAGCACCCAGGCCCCGAGTTCAAGCCCACAATGGACAAAAAAAAAAAAGAGAGTGTATCACAGATTGAGAATACCAGTTAGCTGAGTACTTATATTTATATTGAGCCTTTGCCTGGATAATATCAGAATACATATTTATCTAATATATATATTAGACAAAACATAGCTGGGCATAGTAGTTCATACCCATAATCCCAATATTTGGAAGGCAGGAAGATTCTAAGTCCAAGGCCAGCTGGGGCTACATAGTAAGTTCAAAGTCAGCCTGATTTACATTGATCCTGCATTAAAATAAAAATAAAAAGCTTATAGACTAACTGGCTAATGAGTGTCCAAGTATATTTTCTCAGCATGAGCTGGGATTTTTAAAGCACTGGCTGCCAGGAGTCATTGGCTCATGCCTCTAATCCTAGCTAATAAGGAGGATGAGGTCTAAGGATTATGGCTTGAGGCTTGTTCAGGCAGGAAAGTCTGTGATACTTGTAACTCTAATTAAAAAGAGCTGGAAATAGAGCTGTGGCTCTAGTGGTAGAGCGCTAGCCTTGAGCAAAAAACAAAACAAAACAAAAACAACTCAGGAATAATGCCCAAGCCCTGAGTTCAAGTCCCAGGACTGTACCAAAAACAAAACAAAAAAAGCAGCAATGGCTAATCTAGGTGCCTGCCCGTTTATCCTTCCTCCTGAAGATAAGTCCAAGAACCTCTGATTCATTAAGGAATCTAAAGAACATACTCCTACATCTACCCACCTATCCAACTTTCACCCCAGGTTTTTGGAGCAGCAGTTTCTGTAAAAGTTGCATTAAAAGCAATATTAATTTTGTACTACTAATTCTAGTGTCTCACATCTTCAAAGGAAGAATATCCTGAACTAGAATAGAATGGCTTCTTCCTTAATCAGTACCAGTTCTAGATAAGCAGGTAACAGTGACCAACCATGCAGCCATAGGAAGGAATACAAGTCACTGCCTTCCTGCTAAAGGCTGAGCCACCTTCTCCCTCTGCAAAAACAGCAGCACAGTGATATTTCAGGCTCTCCCTGTGTCAGACTCCTGACATGCACCATATGTAGCTGCAAATCCCAATCAATTTCAACATTTCTTAACTGCTGGAACGCCTTTCTCAACACTGTAATTTACCATCAAAAGAATAGAGAGCAAGCACCCTCGCCTTCCCAGAACCATATTCTATTAAATGCCACCCCACTCCCATATCCCACTAACCTACCTACGCAAAGGAGGAAAGCACATAACCCTTCTCCCAAGCCTGCAACAGACGGCCGCAATACATATGCCACTGACAAGAACTTTTATTTCTTTTTAATGACATTAAACACAACTGCTACAAGGGAAGAAACATGATAAAGAGGAGGCACTACACTTCCGTTTCATAACTGATCCTGACAACAATGCAAGTACATCAGAACCTGTTTTAGATGAAAACTATAGGCTATTTCAGGCTCCATTTTTAGAAGGAAAAAAAATAGCACATTTTTACTCTGCTTTGTCAAGACCCCTGTGGGGAGAATGTCATCACAGATGAAGAAAGCTAGGTAAGTAGTTAAATGCACCTAACCCTTACTCAAATTTAAACATATAGCAAAAAATCTACCTGAAATACTAGACTTACGTCAAACATCAAACGTAAGAGATATGCAGCTTTGAAAAGAGATTAAAACTCCAGTTTCTACCCATTACCATCTTAAGGCAAACATGCCAGATGAGTTTTCTTTGGCTTTGTTTTTCTTTTTAAAGAATACCATGTTAACCACTAGAGAACAGCTCTCTCCTCCCCCAGTCCAACAGATTTAATTAAGCTGCTAAAGCTTTGGAAAAACAGAATTATTTGAGCAAAGAGGAAATGTGATTGTCACATTTTCTAGTTAACCTGTCACTCATTTGATTTGGCAAAGGCAACACTCCTATTACACATTTAGTTTTAAAACCTTCCTGTACCAGAAGGGCAAGAACATCTCAGATGTTTGCCTAAGCAAAATGCTGTCTCAAGCCAGGTACCAGTGCTCATTCCTGTAATCCTAGCGACTCAGGAGGCTGAGATCTGAGGATTGCAGTTTGAAACTACCCCGGGCGGGAAAGTCCCTGTGAGACACTCATCTCCAATTAACCACCAGAAAACCGGAAGTGGCGCTGTGGCTCAAGAGGTAGAGTGCTAGCCTTGAGCTGAAGAGCTCAGGGACAGCACCCAGGCCCAGAGTTCAAGCCCCACAACCGACAACAAAAAATAAAATTAAATAAAAATAAATAAATAAAAATGCTGTCCCTTCACTCCTTGGGTTACCTGTGAGGAACAAGACAGCTGCAATGCTAGCTAGTCCAGCTATGTTTAATTTGAATTACGCTTTGGTCCCAAAGGTGGATGTTTGGCTTGTCTCACTTCATCAGGCTAATTTCAGGCAGATTAGAGAAGTGACCAGTGACATAAATGCCAATTACCCCAACTAAGGTAGTAGATTCTGACTACTGTTTTTGCATGGAATTCCTCTACTGAATTGTAATCACAGAATTTAAATCAAATGTCTAAGGAAAGAGAATCTTTGACTGGATAAAAAAAGTAAATAGAAACACCTATCTAATTTATCAGAGGCTTGAATGACCATGCTTTTCTCAAGTCAGTTTCTAAACTGGGGTAGGATTTTTAAGATAGCTTACATACATACAAAAATGGAGCTGATGAAAGAAAACTAGACAGAGGCTACAGGAACTATGAACACCTTCACAGGGTAAATAACAGCTGTGTGAGTGCCAGATTGCAAAACTTTCCAAAATGTTATCTAGAGATGTCTATAATGAGAAAATAACAAACTCCTAAGATATCCATTAAGAAAAATGCACAAAGTCTGTTAGCTTTGGTTATAATACCAAACCTTAAGATCAAGTAATGCATTTGTGCACGGCTCAATCACAATTCTATTAGACCCACTTGAGCCATTACGTGAAACTATGTATCTGCGGCTGGACCAACAGACAGTAATATCCAGGGTCTAAAAGTACCTATTAACTAATGATGGAGACAAGAGTGCCTCCTCAAAGGCTTCCATAGGAAAGAAGCACTTTGACTAACACCCTAAACTTAAGGTTGGGGAGCAGACAATGAAGCTTAAGATCAACAGACACCTCAGTAACACTGGTCTGCTGATCAGTGGACAACCTTTAATAAAGAAAACAAGAACGCCAATCTGAAAAGGCATATGGCATATTCAAGTCTAACATGATACAGAAATAGTATCTGTCGAACCCTAGGGAACAAAGTGAGTTGTTAGGGGTGGGGAGGAGGGAAAGGAGTATCTTAAAAAAGGGCAAAGAAGACAATCAGAAAACCACAAGGTATTCAAGAAAGGCTAGTCAGCAGTCTTCTGTCAACTAACAATGTATAAGATTTGTAAACAATATGTGCAAAATAAATTTAGCAGAAACTGAAAATAGCCAATAATAATAATAATGGCAGCTAATAGGTACAGAAAGGAGATTTATGTTTTTAATTCTTCCTTTCACTAGGATTTTTTTTCCTACTCCACCCTACTTCAAATGTCCTGATTACCAACTTTAAAATACTGACAAGTGTTCCAAGATTCAAATTTAAGAAGTAAAAAGGGTCATTAAAAGTGACATATCTACCAGCCTGGGCAGAAAAGTCTATGAGACTCCACCTCCAATTAACCAGCAAAATGCTGAACTGAAGGCATAGCCTCAAGAGATAGAGTGCCAGCAAGAAAGCCTATCAAGAGCATAAGGCCCTCAATTCAAGCTCCAGTACCAGCACATGTGCAAGCACGCAAACACACCCACTCTCACACAAAGTGACTTATATCCATTCACAAGACATCAGCAATAATTAACATTGGCTCATAGCCTGGTAAAGAATCTCTTCCTTACAGTAGATTAAAACATGACTTCTTTTGGGCACCAGAAGTAGGCTTTACCTCTACACAGAGGTGGATGTTCTGTTGAACCTGGGTTTTGGCTTAATGCTTGCCTTCAAGAGGCAGTCAATTTAAATTAAAACAAAAACAAAACAAACCCATCAATTTAACACTGCTTAAACACACACAAACACACAAAATCAGGAAGGTCCTCATACAAAAAAATTCAAGTCAGCAATGGGCATTTCCAAAAGGTGACAAGTTCGTTAAATAAAAATTTTGTGAAAAATAAACTTCAAAATATGTAAAGCACAAAACAGCAGAAAAGAGATGCTGCTCTGAACAGGGCCCTGGCTAGGACCTTCATTGCTGATGGGATGAAACATATGGACTATAGAAGTCTGGTAGACGCTTGAACCGATGGTGGCTTCGCTTGTTCCTGTCAACCCACTGAGTCAGACTGTATCTTTGCAGAGGTTTCTGTCGGAACCGGGCATAATTTCTATCAAGAGAGGGAGAATAAAAACAGGAAGCATATTTCAGCTGGAACAGCAATTTATACACAAAAGGCCAGGACTCTTAAAATTCTTATTTTTAGAACTGAGATTAATTTTCTTTTTCTTTTTGTCAGTCATGGTGCTTGAACTCAGGTCTTGGGCTCTGTCCCTGAGCTCTTTTGCTCAAGACTAGAGCTCTACCACTTTGAGCCCCACTTCTGGTTTTCTGGTGGTTAAGAGTCTCATGGACTTTCCTGCCTGAGCTGGCTTTGAACCTTGAGCCTCACATCTCAGCCTTCTGAGTAGCTAGGATTATAAGCATGAGTCACTGTCACCCAGCTTTAATTTTATATTTCTATTCTCATAATTTTATACTATTTCAAATATATGACAGCAATATCCTACTTCCTGCTAACTCACAATACCTCAGATATTAATCATTATATGTGCCACCAAGTATTCTTAAAAAAACTAATGTACAATAATATTTAGGAAGCCAGGTATTAGTGGCTCATACCTGTAATCCTAGGCTGAGATCTGAGGATTGCTTTTTGAAGCCAATCCTGGCAGAAAAATCTGTGAAACTCTTATTTTCAATAAAAAATAAGAAAAAATAAGAAAAAGCTAGAAGTGGTGCTATGGCTCAAGTGGTAGAGCACTAGCCTTGAGAAGCTCCAGACGGTGCCCATGCTCTGAATTTAAGCTTCAGGACTGGCATACACAAACAAATAATGTTTAGAAGCTGGGTTTATTTAAGGTCAGCTTAGACTACACAGCAAGATCTGAGAGAGAGAGAGAGAGAGAGAGAAGGAAAGAAGGAAAGAAGGGATGAGGGAGAGAGGGGCAGAGACAGACACAAAGACAGAGATATATCTTGAAGAATGAGATACAGAGAGAGAGAATAAATCATGTTTAAGTAAGGACAATGAAAAATATTTCTCCCTCTAGAAGCATTGATAGCAGGATCTGTTTCATTGCTTGCAGCAGACCTGCACTTCCAACATGAGTTCATTGACATATAGCTCAGGACACAGTTAAAATCTGAAACGATTTCTCAGATCAGTTTCATATTTGAAGTTTGAAGACTAAATAATAGCAGACAAGGCTGCACTGGAGGTCTAAGCAAGACCTAATACACAATCTTTTTTTTTTTTTTTTTAACTGAGGTTTGAACTCAGGTCCTCATGCTTACTTGCTTTGCTTGCTTGGTTGTTACCCTATAACCACAGTCATGTCCTCCAGATCTCAACCTCCTGAATGCTAGGATTATAAGCATGAGCTACTGGTACCCAGCTGGATCCATTCTGAACACCAAAAATGATCCTAATAACTATCTTGGAAGCTTTTTGTTTTTTTGGGTCCTGTCATGGGGCCTGAACTCTGGGCCTGGGCGCTGTCCCTCAGCTCTTCAGCTCAAGGCTAGCACTCTACCACTTGAGCCACAGCACCACTTCCGGCTTTTTTCTTTTTGCTTATGTGGTGCTGAGGAATCGAACCCAGGGCCTCTGGCATGCAAGGCATGCGCTCTACCACTGAGCCACCTTCCCAGCCCCTTGGAAGCTTTTTAAAGACATGGCTTCTTAGCCAGATGTGGTGCTACATACTTGTAATCCCAGCTGAGCCAGAAGGATCTTGAGTTTGAGGTCAGTCTGGGTGACAAGGTGTGATTTTTGGCTCTTTCCCCAGATGTAATGACTCAGAATCCTTGGAGTCAGGGCCTAGACATCTATACTTACAGATATCTCAATAGGTAGTTATAAGGAGCATAGGACTATAAATAATACAACAGTACCTGACATTTATTCTATCACTATAGATATTTGCTTCATTCTTTAAACATTTCATCATCCTAAAAACTAGTGAAACCCACTAGACCTGATGGTTTACACATGTAATCCTAGCTATTCAGGAAACTAAGATCCTAGGGTCATAGTTCTCCAACTAAACACCAGAAAACTGGAAGTGGCCCTGTGGCTCAAAGTGGTAGAGCTCTAGCCTTGAGCAAAAGAGCTCAGAGACAGCGTCCAGGCTCTGGATTCAAGCCCCATGAGCACCACTACCAATAACAACAAAGCCAGGCTAGAGGTTTGGTTCTAGTAGAAGGCAAGCTGTGGACAAGAGACTCTTAAGTTCAGACTAGTACTTGCCAAAAAAAGAAAAAGGAAAAAGCTAGTGAAATTATACTAGGAAAGGACTCTCAACTTCTTGCACAAGTAGGGAAACTAAGGCTCAAGTTAAATAATTTGCCCAGGTCATTACACAGAAAAGTTTTAATTTTAATTCATTTCTGATTCTAAAATTTATATAATAATAAATCTATTACATGGTCTTTTTCTTTTTGTGGGATAGGAATGGGGATTAAACCCAGGACCTTGTACATGCTAGGAAAGTATCTACCACCAAGCTACACCTCCAGTCTATACTGCCTTTCTTTCTGAGAAGTGCTATGATTTTGATGTTTAAAAGACATGAAGAAGCAGGGCATGATGGTGCACATCTGTAATCCAGCTCTTAGGAGGTCAAGATAAGAAGGTTAAGAATTCAAGGTGAGCTAGAGTATATATTGAGATCCTGTATAAAACAAAACAAACAAAAACAGAACAGCAGGAAGCTGGAAGCCTACAATCCTAACTATTCAGGAGGACTAAGTTTCTAAGGCAGCTCAGGCAGAAAAGCCTGTAAGATTCCATCTCTAAAATAACTAACAAAAAGGAGGCATGGGCTCAAGTGATAGAGTACCTTTCTAGCAAGAAAGCCTATCAAGCGCAAGGTCCTGGGTTCAAATCCTAGTTCCACCAAAAAAAAAAACAAAACAGGGATTAGGAAACCAGTGTAAATAGAACTGAATGAACAACAGAAAAAGTAGCAGGAGATGAGGTTAGTGAAGTTACATCAAAGCATAAAGGCATTTTTGAGGGCCTGTGAGGACAGGAAGATAAGATTATGGGAAACCACAAGGAAACTAAGCAAAGAAGATAATATGACTAATGCTTTTAAAGAATCTCTTTGGCAGCCAGATGCTGGTGGCTCATTCCTATAAGTCTAGCTCCTTGGGAGGCTGAGATCTGAAGACCAGGTTCAAAGCCAGTGTGGGCAGGAAGTCTTATGAAACTTTATTTCCAATTAACTACCAAAAGAAATTGGAAGTGGCTCACGTGGTAGACTACCAGCTTTGAGAGAAAAAAAAAAAATTGCTCAGAGAAAGTACCCAAAGCCCTGAGTTCAAGCCTCAGGACTGGCACAAAACAAAACAAAACAAAAAAACTCCTTTGGCTACTGAGTTAAGAACAGTAGGCAGGCAATGTCAGAAACAGGGAGAACATTTAGAAAATTCACAAAATCTAGGTCAAATAATGAGAAGTGGTCATGATCTGGATATGTAGAATCTACAGGATTTGCGGATGGACTAAATGTACAGAATTATTAAGGAGTCAAAGATAATTTGAAGGGTTTCTTTTGGCAGTTAATGGAGTTTGAACCTAGGACCTCACGCTTGCTAGGCAGGTACTCTATCACATGAAGCATCCCCCTACTCCAAAGTCTTTGAGTATTAATCTAGGTAAGTACTCTACTATTTGAGCCACATCCCAGTCCTGTTTGCATATTAATCTATAAAGCTGAACTACATAAAGAACCCAGACTTGAGAATTAGAAAGATCTTTGACATCAATTAGTCTAACATCTTTATTCTGCTGATGAGATGACAAGAAAAGTGAAGTGATTTGATTAAAATCATGCCAGTTAACTATTACAAAGCTAGTATCAGAACCCGTTTCCTGGGTTTCATTCTAGTTCTTTTACTTGGTGCCAGATCTGGGCTTGAACTCAAGATCTAAGCATTGTCCCTGAGGTGTGTGTGTGTGTGTTTGTAGTGTACTCAAGCCTAAGCAGTGTCCCTGAGGTTGTGTATGTGGTGTGTGTGTGTACTTAAAGCCTAAGCACTGTCCCTGTGTGTGCACAAATGCACACACATGCACAAACACACAATCCTAGGCCCTGGGAGCTGTCCCTGAGCTTTTTTGCTCAAGGCTGGTGCTCTACTACAGGAGCCACAGCTCCACTTCTGGCTTTTTTGATGATTAATTGGAAATAAGAGTCTTACAGACTTTCCTGCCGGGGCTGGCTTTAAACCCCAATCCTCTGATCTCAGCTTCCTGAATTGCTAAGATTACTAGAGCTCTGCTTTTTAACTCCAGTTCTTATCTTTCATTTCCCCCCACTGTAAATACATAACTAAATCCCAACTCCCCACCATCTTTCCCTGAAGCCAAATTCCACCCTTTTCTTCTTCTAATTATCTACTCACCGAGTAGTAAGATCTGAAGGATGCTGCCAGTCTGGGTTCTGCATATGAACTTGATCCATCAAAGTATCCAGCTCCCCGGAAGTACCTGTGAAAAAGACCAGTGGTTAGGAAGCAGTTTTCTAAATAGTGGTTAGGAAGCAGTTTAGAAAACTACTATGTCAGCCTAAATCAAAGCATATGCTTTCAGAACAGAAAAATAGGTACTAGTCTTTCTTTTTGCCAGTCCTGGAGCTCAAACTCAGGGCCTGGGCACTGTCCTTGAGCTTCTTTTGCTCAAGGGTAGCACTCTACCACTTATGCCACAACTCCATTTGTGGCCTTTTTGTTTATGTGATACTGAGGAACTGAACCCAGGGCTTCCTGCATGCTAGGCAAACACTCCACCACTAAGCCACAATCCCAGTCCAGGAACTAGGCTTAGTAGCTAATTATGATTATTATAAACCCCAAAACTTCAAGGCAAAGTGAGGAGCTGCTCTTATATGACAATGAAACGGTAACGGCAGCTGTTATTCATATACTCAACATTAGCTCCTACAATAAAAGAAGTTTACTAGTCCCTAAGAACATGCTAGTGAAAGATATGTTGTACCTGCCCTCTGGTTAAATATAGTAGAAAGGTGATTTCAAAAACATGGTTTAGGGGTTGGAGGTGTGGCCCAGGTGGCAGGATACCTGCCAATAGAAAAAGCATCAGATACTGAGTTTGAGTCCTGGTCTCAGACAAAAAAAAAGAACAAAAAAAGGTGTGGTTAAATGGCATGATGGAGAAACAGAAGCTGCTATTGAGAGTTTGGGAATTAGGAAAATCCCTCTACAAAGGAAGTAAACTATAAGCAGGGATCTAATGGATGTACAGAAGAGATATAAGAGGTTGAGGTGTCAAAAAAAAAGCTAATGTTAATAAGAAAGCCAGAGACAAATGATGGCAAAATATGTTCAAGAAACAAGGAGTTTAGAACAATCGAGGTGTACACTCTTTGTTGGCAAGAAAAATTGCTAGGGATACTTTCTGTAAAGCCTGGGAGCCAAATAATGTCCTAAGCATACTTCACATGTTCTTACTTAATTCTAAAAGAGTAACTTACATAGAGATAGATGTTATTAACATTTCACAGAGGGGAAACTATAGCTCAGAGATGTGAACTTGCCTTAAAAGCTTACTAACCCAGAATTCAATTAGTTCCTGATGTGACACCAGGCACTTGCCACTGTGTAATAATGCTAATTTTATACTTAAGCTAAAGTCTCCAGAACAGAAATAAAATACTAGTGAGGAAACAATTTCTCCTGACTAGTGACTCTTAAACTACACATCAAAATCAGCTGGATAGATTATAAAGTTTTCTGTTTTCTACTCCAGAATTTCTGATTATGTTGGTCTGGGGTGGGTCTTAATTAAAATTTTTAACATATTTCCAGTGCTGTTGATGCTGTTGATAATCTGAGAACCACACTCCTAAGACCACTGTCCTGGACAACTTTTATTTAACTAGTTACGTGTTTCTCATTCCTCTACTGTTTTCAAGAACTAAGCTAGTCTAATCAAGGCTATAAGACCATCTTTTTAGATTCTAGTAAAGATAACTTTTAGTAGCAATTATCTGAAAGCTCATGAAGATTTGTAGAAAAAGTGTTGGGAGTTAGGCAGTCTTGAGTTAAAATTTAAATGCAACTAATTACCTCTGTGACCCAGAGCAAATCATTTTACTTCTTGAGCCTTACTTTACTCATCAGAAAAAAGTGGATAAATAGTAAATAAAATATGAAAAGAGAGGTCGAAGGCATGGCTCCAGTGGTAGAGTACCAGCTGAATAAGCTGAAGCATCAGATACAGAGTGAGAATCCTGGTCTTGGGGGGTGGGGGGAAGAATGTTCAATTTTATCAATATAAAATTTAAAAAACAGGTTTGGGAATGTGGCTTGCCTAACATACATGAAGCCCTGGGTTTGATTCCTCAATACCACATAAACAGAAAGAGCTGGAAGTGGCACTGTGGCTCAAGTGGTAAGAGTGCTAGCATTGAGCAAAAGCAGCTCAGGGACAATGCTCAGGCCCTGAGTTCAAGCCCCAGGACTGGAGGAAAAAAAAATTTACTCACATTCCTTGTGAATAAAATATAAATCTGAAACACACTTCCCTTTTTTTTGGGGGGGGAGGAAGGGGGCAACTATGTAATCCAGGCTGGCCTTAAACTTGTGATCTTTCTACCTCACACCTAGCTGGGAAGTAGCTCTTGATCAGAAAATGCTTTGCCTGAACTGGAGAGGCTAAGGCAGGAAGCTCACCTGAACTCATAAGTTCCAGGCCAGCCTGGGCAACTTAACAGGATCTCTTTTAAAAAAAAAAATTAAAAATAGGGAAGTGGGAAAGTGGCTGAGTAGAATGCTTGCCTGGCACGCATGAAGTTCGGGGTTCAATTCCTTAGTACCATGTAAACAGAAAAAGCAGAAAGTGAAACTGTCTCGAGTGGTAGAGTGCTAGCCTTGAGCAAAAGAAGCTCAGAGAAAGGGCCTAGGCCCTGAGTTCAAACCCCAGGACTGGTACTGGGTACCAGTGGCTCATCCCTGTAATCCTCACTACTAAGGAGGCTAAGATCTCAGAAATGTGGTTTGGAGCAAGCCTAGGCAAGAAAGTCTATAAAACTTATCTATAATAAACTTGAGCTGTGGCTCAAGTTGTAAAGTGTTAGCTCTGAACAAAAGAAACTCAAGGATAGTACCCAGGCATTGAGTTCAAGCCCCAGGAGAAAAAAAAATAAAAAAATAAAAATTCTTTGTCCAGGGCTGGGAAGGTGGCTCAGTGGTAGAATGCTTGCCTTGTATTCATGAGACCCTGGGTTCTATTCTTCAGCACCACATAAGCAGAAAAAGCTAGAAGAGGTGCTGTGGCTCAAATGGTAGAGCACTAGCCTTGAGCTGAAGAGCTGAGGGACAGCGCCCAGGCCCAGAGTTCAGGCTTCACGCACAACTGACACAAATAAATAAATAAATAAAAAATATTTGCCCAATGTATTGGTACAAATTCACTTTCCTATCCCTTGTACAGTATGAGCACATGTAAGGCTCTGAGTTTAACCTCCACAAAATTGTTGGAATTGGGTAACATCTATTATATTAGCTATCTGCTAATTGTTATACATGTATCTGTCATTGAATTCTTTTTTTTTTGTCGGTCGTGGGGCTTGAACTCTGGGCCTGGGCGCTGTCCCTCAGCTCTTCAGCTTAAGGCGAGCGCTCTACCACTTGAGCTACGGCGCCACTTCCTCTGTCATTGAATTCTAAAAATTGTAACAGAATGCCACCGTCTCTATCTTATTCATGAATAAACTGAAGCTTAGCAACAACATTCATCTATAATCTAACAAATGGGAATGCTACAATTCAAACCTAGGTAGGCCTAATAATCCCCAACTTTATTTTAGCTCATAGCTTCAACCTCTTCTTCCTACAAATTTAGAGATGTTAACAAGAATGGGAACATTTAAATTTTTCTTCTCTTCATAGTCTCTAGCAGATGGGCTTTCTTGGATCAACAATCAGTACCATGGTTTTATTTTAAGTAGTGGCTAAAGGTGGCAACAACTGTCCTTTGTCACTGAGAATGAAATTCATCTAAGAATGAAATTTGGATTAAAAAAAAAAAAGCCCTAGCATAAAAGGAGTGATCAGATGAGTAATTCACCTAAACCTTAATGTGTGGAGGAAATTTCAATTTAATAACTGTCTTTAATAAGTGGAAAATGAATTGTTATAATACAGAATTGGTAACCTTTAATGTTGTTATGGAAATTCTCAAAGATTTTATAGGTCACCATACTCTGTACCACATGATCCTACTCAGTCAAGTGTGACAGAGGACTAAAGAATAGAATTATTCAGCTGGCTAATGAGTAGAATGTGGCCTAGCACCAACAGGTTATTAAGTGAATCAATCAGATACTGTCCTTTGGAATGTGAACTTCAGTAATGAGAGAGGAAGGGACATTAGAAAGTAAGAGAGAGAATATAACACACAAACAGGGCTTTAGAAGAGAACACTCACTTGAGACTGCTAATACAGTGGCAGATACAGTGGTGCTGTGGCTTAAATAGTAGAGTGCTAGCCTTGAGCAAAAAGAAGCTCAGACAGGGCCCAGGCCCTAGTTCAAGCCCCAGGACTGGCAAAAAAACCCCACAAAACTACATAATATGTCTGTTCCAGGTTATCTAAAATATATAATATATGGGAAGGAATGAAGAAAAAAAGTTTAAAAAAACAACAATGAAAACTGTGATCCAAGGGGCATGGGTTACCAAATAAGAGAATTCAAGAATGTAAATATATATCACTTCTAGATCAGTAAGACTAATAATCTAGCTGGGTGCCGGTGGCTTACCCTGTAATCCTAGCTACACGGAGGTTGAGATCTGGTTCAAAGCCAGCCCAAGCAGGAAAATCCGTGAGATTCTTATCTCTAATAAACCACTAGAAAATGGAATTGCCGTTGTGGCTCAAGCTGTAGAACTCTTGTCTTTAGCTGAAGAGCTCAGGGACAGAGAGCCCAAGCCCAGAGTTCAAGCCCCACAACCGACAAAAACAAACAAAAAAGACTAGTACAAATCTTGAATTTCTTTGCAATTATTACATAGTAAAAGGAAGAGGAATTATATAGAACTCTTTTTTCTTCTAATGGTACAGGGGTTTGAAGTCAGTTCCTTATGTGCTAGGCAGGTGCTCTACTGCTGAGCCACACCTCCAGCCATTTTTGTGCTATTTTTAAAACAGGGGCTTGTTTCCTGCCTATGATGCGTCTATTTTAGGATTTCTGTTGGTAGCTAGAATAAGAGGTATAAACCACGATGTACAGCTCTCCATTGAGAAGGGATTATGCAAACTTCTATCTGGATTGTCTTCAGACTACAATCCTCCTAATCTCAGGGAACTAAGATTAAAGCATCAACTGCCAATGTCTAATTTATAAACCCACTTCTGAAATGGTAAACAGATACTGACATACAAATGTGCTTAAATGTTATAGCAAATTCAGAACCTACTTACATAACCAGTGCTGCCTATGATTTTCCAATAAGAATCAAAGCAGAAACTTCCACTTCTAGCCAAGACGAATAGGGTCTTAACCTCTCATTGTAAACACCTAGAAACTGGGCAAAATATAAATAACAACTATCTTTGTATTATTCAGAATGTGATCTTTGAGTGAAAAGAAATAGAGGTAAGTCTTGAAATTTCTTATAAGTCTATAAATTTTCTTTCTTTTCTTTTTCTTTTTTTTTTTCTTTTTAATTTTTTTTTTTGTTGTCAGTTGTGGGGCTTGAACTCTGGGCCTGGGCGCTGTCCCTCAGCTCTTCAGCTCAAAGCGAGCGCTCTACCACTTGAGCTACAGCGCCACTTCCGATTTTCTGGTGGTTTATTGGAGATAGGAGTTTCACGGTCTCTTCTGCCCGGGCTGGCTTTGAACCGCGATCCTCAGATCTCAGCCTCCTGAGTAGCTAGGATTACAGGCGTGAGCCACCAGCGCCCGGCTTCTTTCTTTTTTTTTTTTGTCAGTCATAGGGCTTGAACTGGGCCTGGGTGCTGTCCCTCAGCTCTCCAGCTCCAATTTTCTGGTGGTAACTGGATGTAAGAATCTCTTGGACTTTGGGGCTGGGAAGGTGGCTCAGTGGTAGAGCGCTTGCCTTGCATGCATGAGGCCCTGGGTTCGATTCCTCAGCACCACATAAGCAAAAAGAAAAAAGCCGGAAGTGGCACTGTGTCTCAAGTGGTAGAGCGCTGGCCTTGAGCTGAGGGACAGTGCCCAGGCCCAGAGTTCAGGCCCCACGACCGGACCCAAAAAAAAAAAAAAAGAATCTCTTGGACTTTTCTGCCCAGTCTGGCTTTGAGCCACAATCCTCAGCTCTCAGCCTTCTGAGTAACTAGGATTACAAGGGTGAACCACCACTGCCTGGCTATATTTTCTTTTCTGAGGGGTGCCAGTCCTGGGGCTTTTACTCAAGACTGACACCTGGGGCTTGAACTCAGGGTCTGGGGACTGTCCTTGACCTTCTTCTGGTCAAGGCTAGCGCTCTACACTTGAACGCAGCTTTACTTCTGGCTTTTTTTTTTTCATGATTAATAAGAGTCTCACAGATATTTCTGCCCAGGCTAGCTTCAAACCATAATCTTCAGATCTCAGCCTGCTGAATACATAAAATTACAGGCATGAGTCACTGGTACCCAACGAGTCTATAAATTTTCAAAAGGCATTTTTAAATGAAAGGAAAATAAACACAAATAAAAGAGAGACCTATTACCAGCTGACATATACTATACTCAAAAAACAAAGGAGTTCCTCAGGGTAAAAGGCAAAATAATATCAGATGGAAACTTTTATCCATAGAAATGGAATCAAGAACATTAGAAATGGATGCCGGGCGCTGGTGGCTCACGCCTGTAATCCTAGCTACTCAGGAGGCTGAGATCTGAGGATCGCGGTTCAAAGCCAGCCCGGGCAGGAGAGACCGTGAGATTCCTATCTCCAATAAACCACCAGAAAACCGGAAGTGGCGCTGTAGCTCAAGTGGTAGAGCGCTCGCCTTGAGCTGAAGAGCTGAGGGACAGCGCCCAGGCCCAGAGTTCAAGCCCCACAACCGACCAAAAAAAAAAAAAAGAACATTAGAAATGGAGGATGGGAACATAACTCGGTGGAATAGTGCTTGCCTAGCATGTGTGAGGCCCTGGGCTCCATTTCTGGCACTGTAAAGAAGATGAAAAAGAAGAAAAAAAGACACCAGAAATGATAATTATATAACCAAACATAAAAGATGACTTTTGTTATTTAAAAAAAGTCTTTTGAGCTGGGCACAAGTGGCTCACGTCTGTAATACTAGCTATTTGGAGGCTGAGATCTGAGAATCATGGTTTGAAGCCAGCTAAGGCAGGAAAGCCTGTGAGATTCTAATCTCCAACTAACCACCTTAAAATCAGAAGTGGAGCTGTTGCTCAGAGCACCCAGGCCCAGAGTTCAGGCCCCAGGACACACACGGACGGACACGGGGACACACACACACACACACACATACACACACACACACACACACACACACACACACACACACACACACACACACGCATAACTACAGTGGAAAAAAGTTTGGCAGTTTCTCAAAAAAAAAAATATATATATGTATAATTTTTAGGCAGAATTACCAGCCAGGTGCTGCTGGTAGCTCATACCTGTAATCCTAGTTACTCAGGAGGCTGAGATCTAAGGATCACAGTTTGAAGTTAGCCCAGGCAGGAAAGGAGGAAGTTGGGCTAGGACTAGACTGCTAATTTTGAGCACAAAAGTTCAGCCAGAGCTCAGTCCTTGAGTTCAAGATCCAGGACTGGCACCAAAAAAGTTCTAGAGACAATTTGCAGTGCTGAGTACACTACAGCATAAATATATTTAAAACAAATGAACTATATCGAATTTTTTAAACACAGAACAAATTTTAATTATGTATCTAGGCACAGGAGTCACTCCGATGAAAACGTAATACTGATAAAGGGCCTGGAGGAACAAAACTTACAGAGCAGGCTTGGGATATCTGAGGGAGGGTAAGCATGGCAACAATTTGTGGGAGAGTATGGGGAAGAAATGTATGTTGAATGGAGTTTGCCCTGTTCTTCACATGAAAAGACTCTTAAGGTACTAGGCATAGAGGTCAGTCCATTTTTGTGATCCTAGAACTTGAGATGCTCAGGCAGGATGATGGCCAGTTCCAAGCCAGCCTGGCCTACATTATATTGGCTTAAAGGCAATATTAAAGTTATATATTGTATTATACTCTTTCTTTGACCAAAAAGTTAAATTTTCTCTCTTTAAATAAATTATAAAAATTTCATTAAACGTGCTGTAACACCTTGGACACTTACATATCAACTCCTACTTTAGAGGTAACAACGAGGGTCTACTGGGCATGTAAAGATTCAAAATCAACTACAAACCTTCTGTTCTTTCTGCAACTTCTGCAGTGCCTGTTCAGAGGGAGATGAAGCAAAAGGTTCAATAGCTCTTGTGCTTTCTCTTAGTTGGATTTTATGTTCAGCACTGGAGAATGAACTGTATAGTTTTTTTAAATTGTTGTTGTTGTTGGTCGCGGGGCCTGAACTCTGGGCCTAGGCACTGTTCTTCAGCGCTTCAGCTCAAGGCTAGCCCTCTACCACTTGAGCCTGAAGTGTACAATTTTAAACAGGGGGGAAAAAAAGTCTTAAAGAAGGCAATATATATGTTTTATCTATTTTACAATAAAAATTAGGAACAAATGCAGCAGTGGTACTTAGGAGACACTTGAAAATGAACTATACAACTTGTGGATAGAGACCAGGGGGGAAAAACTGGAAGAGAGAAGGGTTAACATTGTCCAAAAAGAAATGTACTCACTACATGACTTATAAAATAGTAACCCCTCTGTACATCACCTTTATAATAATGTTTAATAAAAATAGGAAAAAAATTAAAGACTGATCATACCAAGTATTGGTAAGATAGAACAACTAGTGTTCTAACACAGTAGAAAGATAAATGGTACAATTATTGTGCATATCTACATAAAGACTTGCACACAAATATTCCTAAAGCTTCATCTGGGCTAGGCACCAGTGGCTCACACCTGTAATCCTAGCTTCTCAGGAGGCTGAGATCTGAGGATCATGGTTTAAAGCCAGTCTGGGCAGGAAAGACCGTGAGACTCCTATCTCCAATAAACCACCAGAAAACCCCAAGTGGCACTGTAGCTCAAGTGGTAGAGTGCTCACCTTGAGCTGAAGAGCTGAAGGATAGCACCCAGGCCTACAGGTTCAAGCCCCACGACCGACACACAGACACACAGACACACACAGCTTCATCTGTAATGGCTAAAATTGGGCACAAATCTTCATCAACAGATGAATGGGTGACAATAAATGTGATACATTTATATAATGGAATACTATCAGCAGTAAAAATAAGGTATTGATACATGCAGCAACAATTATAAGTTTAAAATAATAATGCTGAGAAAAAGCTGGAAGTGGCACTGTGGCTCAAGTGGCAGAGCACTAGCCTTGAGCTGAAGAGCTGAGGGACAGCACCCAGGCTCAGAGTTCAGGCCCCATGACCGATAAAATACTACTATTACTACTACTACTACTAATAATAATGCTGAGAAAAAGAAGCCAGGCTCAAAATAAGAGCACATATTTTATGACTCCATATATATAAACTTTAGAAAATACAAACTGCAGTAACAGCCTATCATTGGCTTCCTGGGGACTAGGGTGGGAAACAAAGAAACTTTGGGGTCTGAGACACTTAACAGTGTTTGTAATTTCATGAATTACCACCTATGAAATTGTTATATGTTACTAAACTATCCAGCCCTCCAAAATTATCAAAATTCAATAAAATGTAGACTTAGTATGAGCTACAGATACGGTTCAGTGGTAGAGCACTAAAATATAGTATATTGTATTTCAATTATAACTTAAAAAATCTTCATATAATTTGTAAACTATGATATGAAAAAGAACTCTAGAAAATCATAAATGTAAATGTAGAAATGATACTATACTGTCAGTTAAAGTGTAGAAAGAGGTTAAGGAAATAATCCAGAAAGTACTGTGGAGACAGAGGTAGAACAATAAAAAGAAGAGACTTAGAAGATCAATTCTTGAAGCTTTTAGGAGTTCCTGAAAAAGAAACAAAATACTGAGAAGAAATAATTATCAAAACAACAACAACAACAATAAAAACAACAACAAAACCCTCAAGAAATCTTTTTTTTTGTCAGTTGTGGGGCTTCAACCCAGGGCCTGGGCATTGTCCTCAGCTCTTCAGCTCAAGGTGAGCCCTCTACCACTTGAGCCACAGCGCCACTTCTGGTTTTCTAGTGGTTTATTGGAGATAAGAGTCTCACAGACTTTCCTGCCCAGGCTGGCTTTGAACCATGATCCTCAGATCTCAGCCTCCTGAGCAGCTAGGATTATAGGCATGAGCCACCAGCTCCTGGTCCTCAAGAAATCTGAAACTGAGGGCTGGTAAGGTGGCTCAGTGGTAGAGCATTTGCCTTGCATGCATGAGGCCCTGGGTTCCATTCTTCAGTACCACATAAGCAAAAAGAAAAAAGCCGGAAGTGGCGCTGTGGCTCAAGTGGTAGAGCGCTAGCCTTGAGCTGAAGAGCTGAGGGACAGCGCCCAGGCGCAGAGTTCAGGCCCCACAACCAGACCCAAAATAAAAATAAATCTTAAACTGAATAATATATGCCTCAGATTAAAAACCCAAGGGAGCTGAGTGCAGGTGGCTCATGCCTGGAATCCTAGCTACTCAGGAAGCTGAGATCTCAGGATAGCAGTTCAAATCCAGCCCAGGCAGGAAAGTCCATGAATCTTTTATTATAGAAGTAAGTATTGGAAGTGGTGCTGTAGCTCAAGTGGTAGAGCACTTGCATTGAGGTGAAGAGCTGAAGGACAGTGCCCAGGCCCAGAGTTCAAGCCCCACGACCGACCAAAAAAAAAAAAAAGAAGTATTAGTTACAATAAGAACACTTTCTTTTTCTTTTCTTTTTTTTGTCAGTCATGGGGCTTGAACTCTGGTCTTAGGTGCTGTCCCTTAGCTCTTCAGCTAAAGGTTAGTGCTCTATCACTTGAGCCATAGCACCACTTCCAGTTTTCTGGTGGTTAATTGGAGACAAAGAGTCTCAGAGACTTTCCTGCCTGGTCTGGCTTTGAACTGTGATCCTCAGATCTCAGCCTCCTGAGTAGCTAGGATCACAGGCATGAGCCCCTTCCACCTGGCAACAGGAACATTTTCTATACAACTCTCATGATAAATATATGATCCTTCAGACAAAGATCATCAGTGAATGCTCAAACACTAGGTAGTTTGTTGGGAAGCAGGATATTCTATGGCTCAAAAACATCACCCCACCGAAGACTATGCTAATTGTATAGGGGGGAAATGGGCCTTACAATTTAAAGTTATGGCAGTACACCTTAACAAATTATCATACTGGTGAAGTAACTTGTCATTTTCTAGCACATGTGATTCCCAATTTGGTATAGAATGAATAACAAAAGCTTTAAAGAACTATTCTTGACCATAATGCTTAATCTGAATCTAACCTTGCTTATAGATTCAATTTTTAAAGATACATAGAGAATTGGAAGAATAAGTCAAAAACACCAAGGAAACAATCAGAATATTGAACTATTTACAAAACAAGTGACCTAGATTGTAAGAAATTAGGAGGAGAATGAATAAACACATAAACTCTAATTAGAATCTATTTGAACAAGTTAAAATAACTGGAAACTGGAATATACAATATAAGATGCTTTTCAAAATTGTGATTAAAGACATAAATTATCAGTAATCATAAACATTTAACCTTATTCAAATGAAATGCTAAAATCATTCATTGATATTGGTGGCAATAAACATTAATACAGATTTTTTTGGCCAAGTATCAAATGTTTTTGAGGAAGCTGGGCGCCAGTGGCTCACACCTGTAATCCTAGCTAGTTAGGAGGCTGATATCTGAGGATCACGGTTCAGAGCCAGTGCAGGCAGGAAAGTCTGTGAGACTCTTCTCTCCAACAAAACCACCAGAAAACCAGAAGTGGTGCTATGGCTCAAATGTAGTGTGCTTGCCTTGAGCTGAATAGCTGAGGGACAGCGCCCAGGCCCAGAGTTCAAGCCCCATGACTGACCAAAATTTTTATTTTTATTTATTTTTTTTTGGGGGGGGGGGGGGGTCTGGTCGTGGGGCCTGAACTCTGGGCCTGGGCACTGTCCCTTAGCTCTTCAGCTCAAGGCTAGCGCTCTACCACTTGAGCCACAGCACCACTTCTGGCTTTTTTCTTTTTGCTTATGTGGTGCTGAGGAATTGAACCCAGGGCCTCATGCATGCAAGGCAAGCGCTCTACCACTGAGCCACCTTCCCAGCCCTAACCAAAATTTTTAAAAAAGTTTTTGAGGGTTTTTTGTTTGTTTTGTGCCAGGGCTTCAACTCAAGGCCTGAGCACTGTCTCTTAGCCTCTTCACTCAAGGCTGGGCTCTACCCACTTGAGCCATACCTCCTCCTAGCTACTGAAGGCAAGAAGGCAAGAATGCTTAGATTTTTCTTCCCCTTCAAACCTGAGATCTTAACATCTCAACCTATTGAGTTCTAATAAGTAACTTTTCTGTAAAAGTCTGCCACATAAGATAATTAACAAAATATTAATTTTTTTACTTCTAGGTTTGACAGATCAGATTGAAGCATAATTTTTCTTTTTTGTGTGTATCAGTTGTGGGGCTTGAACACTGGGCCTGGGCACTATCCCTTAGCTCTTCAGCTCAAGGCAAGTACACTACCATTTGAGCCACAGCACCACTTCCAGTTTTCCAGTGGTTTTATTGGAGATAAGAGTCTCATGGACTCCTGGCATGGCTTTGAACCATGATCCTCAGATATCAGCCTCCTAAATAGCTAGGATTACAGGTGTTAGTTAGTGGCACCCAGCATAATTTTAATTCTTTAAAAAATTTTAATTTTTTGTTGTTGGAGAATTCTTTCTTCCTTTCTTTCCTTGGTCAGTTGTGAGGCTTGAACTCGGGCCTAGGTATTATCCCCTCAGCTCTTCAGCTCAAAGTTAATGCTCTACCACTTGAGCCACAGCATTACTTTTGGTTTTCTGGTGGTTAATTAGAAATAAGAGTCTCAAGGACTTTCCTGCCCGAACTGGTTTTGAACCGTGATCCTCAGATCTCAGCCTCCTGAGTAGCTAGGATTACAGGGTTGAGCCACCCATATCTAGCTTTTGGAGAACTATTTCTATTAACCAAAACAAATAAATAAGTAAATGACAGAGTAATTTTTTTTGTAAGCTTAGAAGATAGAAACCAGCAACTACTACCAGAAGTCCAAGTTGGCTTCAATGTAAGGAATAACTTTCCAATAATTTGAATTTTTAAAGCAATAAATAGCTCCCACATGGCAATGAGTTTTACCTTATTAAAACTCTAAGCCAATGTCGAATGATCACATGGTCTCAGCCTCCTGAGTAGCTAGTATTATAAGTGTGAGCCGCAGGTGCTTGGCTTTACAAGTAAGTTTTTAACTAGTCAAGGTCATTTAACAAGTGTGAAGATCTGAACTAAGAAGTTAGCTCTACACTAGACTTTATTTTCCCCACTACTAGTCTGCTGCCTTTCCATTGTATGTCTAGTGTTCCTGAATACATATAGGATATAGACTGTTATGGTAATATTCAAAGACTGGATGAAAAGATGCTAAAATGTGTGCAACTGCTCTTTGCCATTGAACTTTTCCTTCAATGCCTCAGACAAGAAAAAAATATGTAACTAGGACTAGTGTCAACTGTCTAGAATATAAAGGAAGGAAAGTCACCTCAGAGAAAGAAATGCCCAGGCCTTTCCCACAGAGCTTGATTAAATCTGGCCCTCCAACTATGAGGGTTAGAGGTTATCTCTACTTCCAGAAGGCCTAAAATACAGCACAAACCAAAAATATCCCACAAGCTGGATATTGATAGCTTACATCTATCCTAGTTACTCAGGAGGCTGATATGAGGATTGAAGTTCAAAGCCAGCTGGGGCAGAAAACTTTGTGAGACTCTATCTCCAATTAACCACCAGAAAACCAGAAGTGGTGCTGTGGCCCAAAGTGGTACAGAACTAGCCTTGAGTAAAAAGTTAAACACATTACCCAGGCCCTGAGTTCAAGCCCCAGGATCAGTACCAAAAGAAAAAAAAAAAATCTTCTGATTTATGTCTCTTAGACCTTTCACTTAGAGCCTTATAAAACAAAGCTACTAATTAAGGACTTTTTCAAAAGAAAAGAGGGGTCTTCTCTACAAAACGACTGAAAACTCTCCTAAAGCTGTCCCTAGTAATTTACATCAGATCTTAAGGGTAATTAAATTCAAAACTTTTTCTGTAGAACTTATCCTTCTGATTCATCTTCTCCTTTTACCAACACATAAGGATTTCTTCCTGTTTCCTACTGTGCATTAAATGTAATCCTTTTTAGGAACTAGTAGAGTTGGTAGATGTCTGAACTACTACATACCTTAACCACCAGGAAGCCACTCTTCATTTGCAGTATGGGGGTGAATTTGCTTGACTTTTCCCTAATACTGGTTAAGCCCAAAGCACTCTGAATAACTATCTGGTTAGACAAAGTAAATCTTTGGGTAAGGAAGTTATCTTCCTGTACCAAGTTAAGAAAATTCAAACCAATGATAATAACATATACTGGTAATCTCAGCACTTGGGAGTCTAAGGCAGGAAAATCATGAGTTTAAGGACAACCTGGACTAAATAGTGAAAATCTGTTTCAAAGAAAAACAAACAAAAGACAAAAAAGAAAAAGAAAACTCAAAATAATTTCCCAGTTTGAGTTACACTGGAAAGAAAAAAAGTCCCATCATATGTTTGATTACAATTCTTTGTTCACCATTTTACCTTGATTGGAGTCCCCTGGGTCTTCTATATGTGCAATGACTCTGCTGAGATAAATTTCCTTCTGCTTTTCTAGATCTGATTGTGAAAATGTCGAAACACTAGACCTGAACAAAGCAAATTGGAAGGAAGAAAAATAGTCTATTAGAACCATGATTATAGTATTTTATAAAGAGAAATCACACACTGATGAATGGTTTGAACAACCAACTTTCAGAGGCAAAGATCTAGCAATAGAAGACAGAGTTAGTCATATAACATTGAGAAGTAAAAGGAAGAGGAAAATTAGATACAAACTCTTGCTACTAAAGATTAGGAAGGTAAAAATTACCTAGACTCTAAAGAAAGAAAGCATTTGTTAAGTAATTCAAGGTTAGTCAGGAAATAGCTAACTCCATAGAGCCTCAGAAAAGTTGAAAACTGAAAAGAACCAGCTAAGTCTGGCAATTTAGTACAATGGTGACCTTAGCAAGAGCACTTTCTTTTTTTTAATTTTTAATATATTTTTATTGTGAAAATACTGTACAGAGGGGTTACAATTACGTGGGTAAGATAATGAGCACATTTCTTATCAAGCATTGTAGCAAGAGCACTTTCTTGTCCTTTCTCATACTAATACACTACACTAAAGAGTGAGTGGATGAGAATATTGAGACAGTATGTTTACTATTGTTCCAACTGGCCTTGCTAGTGTTCTTTTGGTACAATTTTGATTATAAGAAATTCACAGTTGGCTGCTAGTGGCTCACACCTGTAATCCTAGCTACTCAGGAGACTGAGATTTGAGGATAGCAGTTTAAAGCTAGCCTAGGAAGGAAAGTTCTGTGAGATTCTTATATCTCCAATTAACCACCAGAAAACCAGAAGTGGGGCTATGGCTCAAGAAAGAGTTCAGGGACAGTACTTGCAGGCCGAGTTAAAGCTTCACAACTGAAAGAAAGAAAGAAAGAAAGAAAGAAAGAAAGAAAGAAAGAAAGAAAGAAAGAAAGAAAGAAAGAAAGAAAGAAAGAAAGAAAGAAAGAAAGAAAGAAAGAAAGAAAGAAAGAAGAAGAAAGAAGGAAAGAAAGAAGGAAAGAAAGAAAGAAGAAAGAAAGAAAGTCACAAGGTTTCCCCTTAAGTAGGCTAACAATAAAAAAAAAAAAAACAGAAAATAAGACTGGAGTGGTAGTCAAAAAGAACTAGCATTAGTTTTTAAAGAATATATAATAAGTGGGCTGGGAAAGTGGCTCAGTGGTAGAGCGCTTGCCTTGCATGCCTGAAGCCCTGGGTTCGATTCCTCAGCACCACATATGCAAAAAGAAAAAAAAGCCGGAAGTGGCGCTGTGGCTCAAGTGGTAGAGCGCTAGCCTTGAGCTGAGGGACAGCGCTCAGGCCCAGAGTTCAGGCCCCACGACTGGACCCCAAAAAAAAAAAAAAAAAGAATTATAATAAGTGTGTATTTTTTAAAGTATTTCACTACTGTTAAGGAAGTAGATCTGATTCAATCTAAAATATACCTTTTCTAATACATTCAATGAAAAGGCCTATGTACAGACACTGCCATCTCCTGGCCACAAGAAAATAAACTGAAAAGAGAATCCAAATTTGCAATCCCTAACTAGGATTTTTTCCCCCATTGAATGTAAGTAGGGACAGATGACTCAATGACTTTCTACACAATTCTATATTTTGTTAAAATTATTCTGACCTCCTATTATATAAGCAATCAGGATTCTCTATACACAGGATGATAAATCTTGTATTTATATAATGTTTGCTTACACTAACAGGATTTCTACTTTCCTAATAACTTGTGAAGGAGCAGAGAAGGCATCACTAGTATTATTTTACTGATATGGAAACTGAGGTCTAAAGTAAAAGATTATTTGACTTGCCCAAGATCACACAAGTAGATAGTGTCAAAACTTCAGGTTTATTCCCTATGTAGGTTTTTATTTCCCCCTCCATACTAATGGGACACTGGAGAGGGGATAGAAGGAAATTAAAAGGGAATTACCAGAAACCAGAATCATTACACTGTTACATTACCTAGTTTTGGTTTGTAGAACAGGAATGACTTTGCCTAGTACTCTTCTGTCGCTTCTCTCACGAGCTTTCATCTCCCCAGAATCCCTGTCATGAATATTCTGCTTTTTCCACAAAAGAAGAAATGCAAAAGGAAAGATGGTTCTTAGGCATAAGTACTTATGTCAGTTTACAATATCTAACTGAAAGCAACATCATTTATGAAAATATTTTCAAAGGCTACAAGCATGTATCTTTGAACACTACTCTGTGAACCACATACTATAGTACTTTAAATGAAATAGCAATTATAACCTTAAAAACAAAAGAAAAAGAAGGAAAGAAAGGAAAGGGGAGGGGAGGAAAAAGGAAGATAGATGGACAGATGGAAGAGTGGTTGGATGGATGGATGGAAGGTGCCAGCTCACACCTAGAATCCTAGCTACTCAGGAGGACTAGCTCTGAGGATCATGGTTTGAAGCCAGTCCTGACAAGAAAAAGTCTCTTATTTCCAATTAACCACCAAAATGCTAGATATGGAGCTGGAGCTGTAGTGGCAGAGAGCTCAAGGGACAGTACCCAGCCTTGAGTTCAAGCCCCAGGAGTTGCCTGGGCATGTGCAAACACACAGAGAAAGAAAGAAAGAGAGGAAGAGAGGAAGGAAGGAAGGGAGGGAGGGAAGGAAGGAAGGAAAGTGAGCACTCGAGAAAAAGAGAGAGAAAGAAAGAGAGAGAGAAAGAGAGGGAGGGAGGGAGGGAGGGAGGGAGAAGACTTTAAACTAGAAATTATTTTACACTTATTTAGCAGGTAGGGATGGCTCAAAAACAGTTTGAGCTGGGCGCCATAGCTTACACCTGTAAACCTAGCTACTCAGGAGTCTGAGCTTTAAGGATCGCAGTTCAAAGCCAAGCCAGGCAGGAAAGTCCATTACTCTTATCTCCAATTAATAACCAGAAAACTAGAAGTGGTTCTGTGGCTCCAAGTGGTAGACAATGAAAAAGCTCAGGGACAGTGCCCAGGCCCTTAGTTCAAGCCCCAGGACTGACCAAAAAAAAAAAAAAAAATATTGGGTGGAGTTGGAGGTACTGGGCTCAGTTGATAGAACATCATCCAAAGAGTAAAGTGTCAGGTATTGAGTTCAAGTCCTGTCTTGTAACAACAAAAAAACAGTTTGTCAGGAATGTTGCTCAGTGATAAGCCACTTGCCTAGAACTAAAAATAAATTAATTAATTAAAAAGGCAAATTTCCTATGATTTTCCCCCCATTTTTTTGTGATTGACTCAGACTTGGTACTACATATCAAATAAGCATGGTAACTAAAGATTAAGACTTAGGCTAGAACCGCTCCCCTCCCCCCCCAAAAAAATCAACAAATAAAATCATCATCTTAGTAATTATCCAATAAATGATAGTTTATGATGAATCAGGTACTGTGGATATATTATTTCATTAGTCATTATGCTGCCAAACATTCATTTCAATTTATAGATGGACTGAACCAGTGATAGAGCACAAACTTAGCATATATTAAGGTCCTGGGTTTAATCCCATTACAAAAAAATATACGTATATTTTTTTGGTCGGCTGTCGGGCTTGAACTCTGGGCTTGGGCGCTGTCCCTGAGCTCTTCAGCTCAAGGTGAGCGCTCTACCCCTTGAGCCACAGTGCCACTTCCAGTTTTCTAGTAGTTTATTGGAGATAAGAGTCTCACGAACTTTCCTGCCCAGGCTGGCTTGGAACCGCAATCCTCAGATCTCAGCCTCCTGCATAGCTAGGATTACAGGCATGAGCCACCGGCGCCTGGCTACAAAAAATAAATTTGGGGGAACATAGAAGCTAAATAATTAGCCACAGGTAATAGTACTAGATCAGTCCAAATCCTAACATCTGAATACAAAGTGTTGCTAGATTGTAACAAAAGTACCACTGTGGGACATGATTACTCTTGTAGGTGGAAATGTGCAGAGACACCAATATAAAGGAATTCTGTACAGCTTCTAAACAAAAAACAATTTCATTTTTCTCTTCACCTTGAAAAAAACATACTTACTCTGTTTGAAGAACTGGAAACTGAATTTCTCACTTCAGAACTTGATTTATGTGATCCATTTTTCCAGGATGATCCTGTATTAGCTGTCTCTAAATGGTCTGAGATCTGAGGCAATTCAGGAGTAGATTTCTTGCTGCCAGGTGTATTCTTCTCAGATATAGTCTGTTGCAGGTTATTGTTTGAAGAAGAGAGCAAGGACCCATCCACGGTGGGATTGAGGTTGCTCCCTTCAGATTCAGTACGAAGTTTGCTCTCATTTGGACTAAGATCATCATCTTCTCTCATCTGTTCCTCAAGGGAGGAGGATTTTTCAGTATCCTTGGATGAATCAGTCTTATCTTTATCAAGTACAGGATCACAAACTGTTGGATTAAATGGTGCAACAGTTACTTTTACGAAATTTTTTTCAAGCACAGAGTTTCTGTCTAATGGTTTTGTAGAATTTGGTCCATGACCAAGTGATGTACTTAGCTGAGGTAGTTTGAAGAAGCCAGAGGTCTCAGCTATTGGTACCAAGCTATACGATGAATTTTTTTCTTGGGAATTATGGCGTAGACTCTGACTCCCTCTTCCTCTGTTTTCATCATGCCCATCATCACCATCATCCTTTAAGAGCACTTCAATCTCTTCCTCAGTGAAACTGAAATGGCCATCATCTTCTTCTCCATCAGATAACTCTAACAAAGAGTCATCTAATCCATCCTCATCCAAGGAACCCCAAGAAAATGGAGCATTGTCTTTAGGCAAAAAAGAGGTTCCAGAAGACTGTTCAGAGGGCACGAGTGAGCACGTCATATCTGGAGAAATAATAAGAAGTTTCACCAAGGAGTGAGAAAAAAGCCTTAAACCTACTCTAATCCACTATATATGAAAATATTATCCCAATATTTAAAATTCCTTTCATTGTAACTTGTAACATAGGAACCCAGGCGCTGAGTTCAAGCCCCAGGACCGGTACACACAAAATAATAGTAATGCAAACAAAAAAAGTATGTAGGGGTATGTAAAATATTTGTAGAAATTCAGTATACACTTGAAAAAAAACAAAGATATTTAAATTTTTTTTAAAAAGGAATACAAGAAGATACATGTCTTCCATACTTTATGGAGCTGTTGGAGCGATATCTGCCTTTGCCACGAGACCAAATGGAAGAGAGTTTCAACTCCTTCTGGCTGTTCCTTTCAGAAGACTTGTCAAAATGATTGACTCCCACCTTCCTGCAGGCACAAAGAAAATTAAAGGATCTTCACATCACTTTCAACTCTGCTAATTACAAAGTCGACTATATTATGCTTCAAGGTGCTCCATTTATTAATTTTGATCTTGATTTTTTTTAAATACCTGAAAGTTGAGGGTTTTTTTTTTCTTCAGCCAAGAACGCCAAAGAAAAACCTTTAGAGGAACAAAATTATGCAACTTGGAACTAGTTTTGTTCCCTCCAACAACTTGCAATTTCTAGATTATCATTTGCTTTATTTAGTAGGATGAATACTGGCTTGGAAGTCCAAATATGCATGCTATGGTACTGGTTCTGTCACAAGCTCTATGTGCCAGCCACTGTCAATCATTTTGATTTGTTTCCTCATTTATGAAATTGAAAGTTTCCATCAAAATCTAAAAACTGATCATTACAATACCAAAACCCCTCCTTTTCAATATATATAAAGCAGGAAACATTTATAAAGCTATAAACACAAAACCAGTTAATATTATAACCTGCAGGGAAATGAATTAGGTGAAAGGACGAATTTTGTCAGAGCTCTGTCCCTGAGCTTCTTTTGCTCAAGACTAGCATTCTACGACTTGAGTCACAGTTCCACTTCTGATTTTCTGGTGGCTAATTGGAGGTAAAGATCTCACAGACTTTCCTGATGTTTAACTATATTGACTAGGCTGGCCTCAAACTTGAGATCCCAGCTGGCTAGCTTCTAACCATGATCCTCAGATTTTAGCCTCCTGAAGATTACAGGCATGAGTCACTGGCACCCAGCTTCTTAAAGCTTTTTTACTACAAAATTTTCTCTACTCTTCTACTCTCCATACCACATCTACAGTTTTAGCTTCAGTTCACTGATACATTCAGAAAATGTTTTCTGAGCTAGAATCATTACATAGTATTGAGCTATAAGACATCTCTATATGATTTCCAAGAAATGAAGCTATATATAATCCCTCATGGAATATATCATGTTAGAGGAAAGAATAAAGCTACAATGTAAAACAATATAAAAGGGTATGGACAATGAAGTACAAAGGAAATGAAAGCTGGGTGCCGGTGGCTCACGCCTGTAATCCTAGCTACTCAGGAGGCTGAGATCCTGAGGATCATGGTTCAAAGCTAGCCTGGGCAGGAAACTCAATGAGACTCTCATCTCCAATAAACCAGTAGAAAACTAGATGTGGCACTGTGGCTCAAGCAGTAGAGCACTCACCTTGAGCTGAAGAGCTGAGGAACAGCACCCAAGCCCAGAGTTCAAGCCCCACGACTGACCAAAAAAAAAAAAAAAAAAAAAATGAAGTAGAAAGAGGAGATATAACAGAATCTTACAATTAAAAAGGACCTACTTATCTTAGAAATGTGATGTGCATAAAGAAATATTAAGTGACTACAATAAATCAGATGAGATACACCTTACATCTCCAACCACTCAATACAACTCTATAAAATTGAACTTATCAAAGAGAAACCAAGTTTTCTGATACATTTAAGTTTACAGCCACTAATATTATTTATTTACCAGTGCTCCAGCAATTGGGGGTAGAAGAAGGTAGCTTGGTAGTATAGGACATGTTTAGAATGGCTGAGACCCAAAAAAATAAAAATAGCCAGGTGCTGGTGGCTCATGACTGTAATCCTAACTAAAGAGGCTGAGATCTGAGGATCATTGTTCAAAGCCATCTGAGGTAGGAAAGTCTGTGAGACTCTAATCTCCAATTAACCACCAGAAAACTGGAAGTGGCACTGTGGCTCAAAGTGGTATAGCACTAGCCTTGAGCAAAAGAGCTCAAGGACAACCCCTAAGCCCTGAGTTCAAGCCCCAGGACCAACAAAAGAGAAAAACAAGTGCTGACTTGCAAACACAGCCAAGGCCTCCATGAAGAATTATAATTTTGTGACCATCACTCAGCCCTCAAAACTATTAATCCATAGCCAATCTTTTGCCCCACTTACTTCCCCCTTTACCATATTATTTTAAATACCAGGAATCATATCAATGTATCTGTAAACGAGAATTATTTATCATAAAATACAATGGGCACCAGTAACACACACCTGTAATCCGACCTACTCAGGAGACTGAGGTCTTCTCTGCCCAGGCAGAAAAGTTTTTGAGATTTTTTTTTTCTTTTTTTTGGGGGGGGAGGTCCAGTCGTGTGGCCTGAACTCCGGGCCTGAGCATTGTCCGTCTGCTCTTCAGCTCAAGGCTAGTGCTCTACCACTTGAGCCACAGTGCCACTTCCAGCTTTTTTTTCTTTTTGCTTATGTGGTGCTGAGGAATTGAACCCAGGACCTCATGCATGCAAAGCAAGTGCTCTACCACTGAGCCACCTTCCCAGCCCCAGTTTTTGAGATTCTTATCTCCAATAAACTAACAAAAAGCCAAAGGGCAGCTGTGGCTCCAGTGGTACAATGCTAGCCTTGAGTGAAAAAGCTCAGGAATAACACCTAACCCATAAGTTCAAGCCCCAGGACAAGCACAAAAAAAGGTTCACAACTGTCATCTTAGCTACTTAAGAGACTGAGAGGATAGAGGTTCAAAGCTAGCCCAGGAAAACACCAATAAATTCTTACTTCTAATTGATGACAAAAAAGCTGGACGTAGAAGTGTGACTCAAGTGGTAAAACATCAGCTGGAGCAAAAGAGCTAAGAAGAGGACATGAGGCCCTTTAAGACCCAGTACTTGGCACCAAAAGTAAATAAATCTCAATATTCCTTCAAGCTTAAAAAAAGATCAATATCCAAATAAGGTCCAAATAATTAAATGACATATCATGTGGGTATTTTCATTTTTAAATTCATTTTGCATTCAATTTGTTAAGCAATAATAGGTATATGAATACTACCTATTTCCTAAAGTTATAAAAAGATGCATGGAAGCTGAACAGTGGTGGCTCATGCCTATAATCCTAGCTACTTCGGAGGCTGAGATCCACGGGTTAGAGTTCAAAAAGCCAGCCTGGGCAAAAAAGTACGTGAGATTCTTACATCCAATTAACTAAAGCCAATAGTGGAGGTCTGGCTCAAGTAGTAGAGTGGCAAGCTTGAATGAGTGCTCTATATAGTTTGTTTGTTTTTTTTTGTCGGTCGTGGAGCTTGAACTCTGGGCCTGGGCGTTGTCCCTCAGCTCTTCAACTCAAGGCGAGTGCTCTACCACTTGAGCTACAGCGCCACTAGCTTGAATGAAAAAGCCAAGCAAGGCATGAAGACCTGAGTTCAAGCTCTAGTACCAACACACAAAAAATATGCATGGAAACTGAATTCAGAGTAATGGTTATTTCTAGTGGTAGGAAGGGAAGAGAAATGGAAGGAGGAATGGGTAATTTCATTTCTATCTAGAATGTTGTGTCTTAAAAACAGTAAGGAGCCAGGTGCCAGTAGCTGACATCTGTAATCCTAAACTACTAAGAAGGCTGAGATCTGAGGATCACAGTTTGAAGCTAGCCCAGCAGGAAAGCCCATGGTGTGTGTGTGTGTGTGCGTGCGTGCGTGCGTGCGTGCGTGTGTGTGTGTGTGTGTGTGTCGTGGGCCTTGAACTCTGGTGGGGCGGGGGGGGGGGGGGGAGGGAGGGTGTCGTGGGGCTTGAACTCTGGGCCTGGGTGCTGTCCCTCAGCTCCTCGGCTCAAGGTAAGCAGTATGTGTGTGTGTGTCTTGAACTCTGGGTGTGTGTGTGTGTGTGTGTGTGTGTGTTGTGGGCCTTGAACTCTTGGGGGGGGGGTGTCATGGGGCTTGAACACTGGGCCTGGGTGCTGTCCCTCAGCTCCTCGGCTCAAGGTAAGTGTTCTACCACTTGAGCCACAGTACCACTCCCGGTTTCCTGGTGGTTAATTGAAGATAAAAGAGTCTCACAGACTTTTCCTGCCCGGGCTAGCTTTGAACCTCAATTCTCAGATCTCAGCCTGAGTAGCTAGGATTACAGGCATGAGCCACTGGCACCCGGTGCCCATAAGATCCTTATCTTCAATAAACTACAAAAAGAGCTGGAAGTGGAGCTATAGCTCAAAGGATAGAGCACTAGCCTTGAGCTTTACAAAAGCTCAGGGACAGTGGCCAGGCAGAGTTCAAACCCAGAACTGGCCAAAAAAAAAAAAAAAAAAAGCAGGGCACTAGTGGTTCACACCACTGGCAGATACCTCAAATGGTAAAGCACTAGTCTAATAAACACAAGGCCCATTACAGCAAAAACACAAAAAAAAACAAGACCTGAAATAATATGGTAATGAAAGATAAAACTGGTAAGTATAATTATATTCAATACTGTATTACTTCCTCTTGATTTTGCATGTTTTGCATGTGTGTCTGTGTGTGTGCGCACGTACGCGCGCGCATGCACACATGTACCAGTCCTGGGGTCTGAACTCAAAGCCTGGGCACCGTCCCTGAGCTTTTTCTAGTGCCTGGCTCTTTTTTTTATTTTTGTCAGTCGTGGGGCTTGAACTCTTGGCCTGAATGCTGTCCCTCAGCTCTTCAGCTCAAGGGTAGCGCTCTACCACTGAGCTACAATGCCACTTCCAGTTTTCTACTGGTTTATTGGAGATAAGAGTTTCACGGAATTTCCTGCCCAGGCTGGCTTTGAACCATGATCCTCAGATCTCAGCCTCCTGAGTAGCTAGGATTATAGGCGTGAGCTACCGGTGCCCGGCTTGGCTCTTTTTTTTAAATTCAGACCTTGGCAAGCCACTTGAAGTGTTTTTTTGTTTTTGTTTTGTTTTTTTAAATCTATCTATATACCTACCTACCTACCTGGGTCTCTCTCTATAGCCCAGGATGGCCTCAAACTCTCAATCTTCCCGTCTCTACCTCCTTGTGTAGTGTTTGGGATTTTACAGGTATGAGCCACCACACCTGCTTTCACTTGTCTCTAAATCTCAATAGTGATGCTTTCACCTGGAAAAAGGCAGATAAATATTCACTACTAATTGTATTAAGTGAGGATCAACTGAGTGATATGGATCAAAGCAATTTAAACCTTTTTTTTTTTTGACAGTTCTGGGGCTTGAACTCAGGGCCTGGTCACTGTCCCTCAGTTTCTTTTGCTCAAGGCTAACACTACCACTTAAGCCACAATGCCACTTCCTCCTTTTTCTGTTTATGTGGTTCTAAGGAATCAAACCCAGGGCTTCATGCATGCTAGACAAGCATTCTATCACTAAGCCACATTTCCCAGCCCTAAACTTCAATTTTTTCTTTCTTTTGTCAGTGTGGGGCTTGAACTCTGAGCCTGGGCGCTGTCCCTCAGCTCTTCAGCCCAAGACTAGCAGTCTATCACTTGAGCCACAGCAGCACTTCCAGTTTTCTGGTGGTTTGAGATAAGAGTCTTACAGATTTTCCTCCTCAGGCTGGCTTTGAACTGCTTTTAAAAATTCTATGCTAATAAAAGTAGACATTTGCCAGGTGCTGGTGGCTTACACCTGTAATCCTAGCTACTCAGGAGGTTGAGATCTGAGGATCACAGTTCAAAACCAGCCTGGGCAGAAAAGTCTGTGTCCAATAAACTACTCAGAAAAAGCCAGAAGTGGCACAGTGGCTCAAGTAGTAAAGTGCTAGCCCTGAGCACAAAGAGGGTCAGAGACAGCACCTAGGCCCTAAATTCTAGCTCCAGGACAAGAAAAAAAAAAAAGCTGATATTTAATGAATTTGAAGAGAAGAAAACCCTCAAGTAAAACTGAAGCTCTTAAGTGAAGTGGCACAAGACAACCTAGTTACTCTTCTGCCCTTCTATGATCACATGCCTTTCTTGGCACTTACCTGGCAACCCTCACTAAAATATGAGGACCCCTTTGTCTTTAGGAAGAATAATTTTCCCATCTCCAAATTCTTCTATTTCCCATCCCTGTGTGACCCTATTCTGTCCTTCCACATCTCTACCTGTCCACCCCCTTCTTCACACTTCAGTGTACCACCCCCTCTCTCTCTGTTCTCTAACCTCCTGGTTGCAACCTCAGAAACTGGTTCCCTATCTATTTTTACCTTACCTCAGAAAACCTATTGCCTTCGAACACAAAGCCTTATTTTATTCAGGCCACTAAAACTCCAACTCTACACACATACCCTACAACACCCTCTTTCAAGACTCTTAAATCCAAAATAGGGTTTAACAGAAATAGCCAATAGCAAGGATTATTTACAAAAGGACAGAACTCCATATTGGCCTTTTATTTCCAATTTTCCCTAAATGTGAACCACACAGCACAAAAGGCTTTGTTATTACTCACGAGCAGGCCTAACATTAAAATAAAAAAAAAAAAAAACACCACAGTGAACTGAAATTATCTTTAAGAATTCTGCAACTCCCTCTGAGATAACTGGAAACACTGCTGGCCAACAAAACAACCCAAGGCTGGAAATCACTGCTTGAGGTAACATTTCACTTAGGTTAGGTTGCCAAGACTCTCTTCCCACATGAGCATAAGAGAGTAGATATTATTAGGCTGCAGCAACAGGTTTCTCTTTTAAAAGATAAAAGAAAAAAAAATTAGACGGGTCTGCTAAGGTTCGGAACGCCTAACCAATACATGCGCACAACAAAA
This sequence comes from Dipodomys spectabilis, assembly GCF_019054845.1. Classification (NCBI taxonomy): domain Eukaryota; kingdom Metazoa; phylum Chordata; class Mammalia; order Rodentia; family Heteromyidae; genus Dipodomys; species Dipodomys spectabilis. The sequence goes on along the minus strand of NW_024870679.1, from coordinate 41,435,959 downwards.
CAAAAACACCTGGAGGCCCAGGCACGGAGGCATTGGTGGCTCACACCTGCAATCTTAACTCAGGAGGCTGAGTTCTGAGGACCCATGGTTCGAACCCAGCCCAGGCAGGAAAGTCCATGAAAGTCTTATCTCCAATTGACCAGCCAAAGGCCCGTAGTGGAGCTGTGGCTCCAGTGGTACTAGTCTTGGGGGGGGGGGGGGAACAAAAAACAAAATTAGGGCACAGCGCGTTCGAGCCCTAGGACCTGCGCGCGCGCGCACACATGCACGCACAAAAGCAGGCACAAAAACAAAACCTGGAGACGGGGTCGGGGGACCGTGGGCAGCCCTTAACAGATCTTGGGAACAGATGGGCTAGACCCTCCACCCCACAAAACCGGCTTTTTTTTTTTTAAAGAAACACAGCGGTCGCCAGGCGGCGCCGCTCTCCACCGGGGTCTCCGCGCCTGCCCCCACCCCCGGAGACGGAGAGTCCCCGCCTCCCCGTGGAAAGTGGGAGAAGCGCGGGCTTTCTCCCCGCCCCTCCCCCCCGGCGGGGCAGCTTCGGCCCGCGCCGCACCCCCGCGCCTCGGCGGACCCCGGCCTGCCGCCGCCGCCCGCCCGGCGCCCCGGGACGCGCGCGGGGGTCTCGGCCTCGCGACGCCGGTCCGCGGCCCCCGCCCCCCGACGCGGCCACCGTCCCCTCCACACCAAGCGGGGACGCGGACGCCGCTCCTCGCCGCTCGCACGGCCCCACCGCCCCCCTTCACCTCAGGCGAGGGGAGTCGTGGCCCTCCAGCGTGGGGAGGGGGGGCAGGGATATTGCCCCGCCAGCGCCTCAGGAACGAGGGCCGGCCCTCCTCCCAGCGGGCTCAGGGCCTCCCCATCCCTTAACGGGGCACCCCTAGAGAAGCAACAGGCTCCCCCAGACCCCCGCCCATCGGCAAACGCCGATCCCTCAACCCTCTCGCTCTTCACCTCCGGAAGCTGGGCCAAAGCCTGGGCGAGCGACTGCGCCTCACTCCGCCCCCTGCGCCATTTTGTCGCCCCCTCCTCGACCTCCCCCAACCCGGAACAGCCGGGCCAACGCCAAGGGGCGGGAAAATTAGACATGATTGGCAAGAAACCGCCACACCTCTGAGAGGGTGGAGCTTCAGGCAGGCATACAGCCCCGCCCTCCGCACCGCCCCCTTTGCCTAATGGCTCCACCCATTCCTCCCATCGACCCGCTCGACTGTCCTCTATTCTTGCCTCCCGGCTAGGTAGAGAGAGCTAGGCCGAGCTGGCCGAACGACGAACTCAGCTGATGCAACCTGGCGGGACTCGCGAGACAGCTCCCGGCACGCGGCGGCGGCGGCGGCGACCCAAGAAGGGGCGCGGGTGCCGGCTCAGCTCGGAAGTCACGGGTGGCGAAGCAATGGGAGAATCTCCCAGTCCTGAAGAGAAGCTGCACCTTATCACCCGGAACCTGCAGGTAGGCCTCAGGGGTGGGATGCGCCGTTGGGGATTGGGTTGAGCCCCACTATTCGGTCCTAAGTACGCGGGATCGGGACTCGACTCCAGGGCAGCTCCCAGAACCTCCAGACCTTACTCCTGATGGATCAGCAGGTCAATCAAGCAACCATACCCTGGGTGCCCCAGAAATCACCGCGAGCTCTGTTCACCTGTGCACTTACCTTGGAACAGGCTTTGGATCGCGGACTTCCACCTCACTCGCCCTATTATGTGCCAAGCGCGGTGCAAGACGCTGGGAATGAGTCTGGGCCCTGCCCTCCCAGAGCTCGTTTGAAGGGGATCTGACATATAAAATGACCCACAGCCCAAACCATTACTGTTGAAGCTAGTGCTGCAAGTTCTTACACGTGCAACATTGAAAGGAAATAAGAGGAAAGAAAACTTCCTATAAGGAAATGACCTCTAAATTGCGCCCGAAGGATGCTAATCCAACCTTCTCGGCATCCTATCGTTGCCTATTGTTGTGAGCCAGAGAAGGAATGGAGGAAGCGCATTAACAGACAGAGAGGAGAGTGCTGTTTGGAACCGGCGGGGAGGGAGGGTGAGAGAGGAAGAATATTGTGGTTCAGAGAGAAGGCTAATTTAGATGTGTGATGTAGCTCCCGTTCCGTAGAGAGCACAAATGAGGCCCTGAGTTCAATCTCCAGAGCCCCTATCCCCCACCCCTACCAAGAATGAGCAGATCTTTTGATATATCGCCTTCAAACCTGAGAGAGGCCTTTAACATTTTAAAGCACTTCATGCCACTAGAGCTCTCTCCTCCCCGGCTCTACCTTTTTTTTTTTTTTCTCTTCCTCCATTAAACTTATTACCATCACTTTACCACTCCAAGCTTAATTTTTTTTGCAGTTTTGGGGATTGAATTCAGGACTTCACATTTGCTAGGCAGGCTTGCTACTTTGCCACTGGAGCTCTGCCTCCAGCCCCTTTTGGTCTTGGTTATTTACATAGGGTCTAGCTTTGTTGCCAGGCCAGCCTGGGCTGTAATCTTTCTACTTAAAGCATCCTCATTAATTGCTCCCATCTATTGGTTGGCATGGAGTCTCAAGAACAACTTTTTCTATGTGGTTGGCCTCAAACCTTGATCCTACTTCCCAAGTAGCTAGTATTACAGGTTTGAGTCATCGCACCCAGCAAAACCTGCCCTTTTAAAGTGTACAATTCAGTGGTTTTTCATATATCCACAAGATTGGGCACCCATAGTCCCTATCTAATTCCAGAACATCTTCATTCCTTCTAGAAAAACTTGTATCATTAACATTCACAACCCATTGACTCTCCCACAACTCCTAAAGAAATACTAATCTATTTTTTGTCCCTTTGTATTTGCTATTCAAACATTTTATGCAGCTTAAATCACATAATATGTGGCTGTTTGCTTCTGACTGCTTAGTATAATATTTTCAAGGTTCATTCATGATCTAGCTATCAGAATTTCCTTTTTTTTATTATTTATCCTCTCCCTCCCCTCTCCCTTTATTCTGCTTTCTTTTTCCTGCTAGTCTCTCCACTCTCCTGTCTGTCCTCCTCTTCTAGTTCCCATCCCCTTCCCACTATTCCCTTGCAGCTCCTTACTCTCCTCCCCTCTATTTTTCTCTTTTCCTTAGATCTCCTCATTCCTCTTCCTTCTCCACTGGCCTATTCTGACCTCCAGTCTTCTCTTCTAGGAAACCACCTTCCTTATGGGAAAGGGATTAGGCCCTGGTATGTAGAAGAGGATTGGGAGAGAAGTAAATAAACCCAGATACCCCAAAAAAGCATCTTGAAGACAAAGAACAAGAGCAGGCAGTGCTCAGACCTTTACAAAGTCTGAAACTTGGATGGTGACAAAACAAGAAAGCCACATTTTGTTTTTGTTTTGTTGTTTTGTTGTTTTAAACAACTGTTTAGCTCATGCTGGCCTTGAATTTGAGATTCTCACAATTTAGCTTCTGAAACCCTGGAATCACAGATGTCAGCCGCCACACCCAGCTCTGGTCCTTTCTTTAGCTAAAACAAATTTTCTTGCCCCTTCCAAGAACAAACAAACCTTGGCAAATCTTATCTAAGAAAATGAAACACACACAGACATACACATAGATTTGCAATCTACCTTTCTCATTCCAATTGTTTAGTGAATATGAATGCACACAAGAGCACACACGTGCTTGAACTCCAGGCCTTAGCACTGTTCCTGAGCTTTTTTGTTCAAGGCTAGCACTTTACTACTTGAACCACAGCTCCATTTCCACCATTTTTGTGGTTAATTGGGGTAAGAATCTCATAGACTTTCCTGCCCAGGAGAACATCTTTGCCTAGACAAGCTTCAAACCAAGATTCTCATATCTTAGCCACCTGAGTAGCTAGGATTACAGGTATAAGCCACCAGTGCCTGGCTCCCTCATTCCTTTTTTTTTTTTTTTTTTTTTTGCTAGTCCTGGGGCTTGAACTCTGGGCTTGGACGCTGTCCCTGAGCTTTTGTGTTTAAGGTTACTGCTCTAGCACTTGAGCCACAGCTTGATTTCCAGTTTTCTATAGTTGGAGATAAGAGCCTTTCCTGCCAGGCTAGGAACCTAGATCCCTAGATCTAAGTCTCAGACTTGAGCCACTGGCACCCACCCACCCTCATTCCTTTTTTTAGGGGGGGGGGGTCAGCTGTGGGACTTAAACTCAATGCCTAGACACTGTCCATGAGCCTCTTTGTGCTCAAGGCTAGCAGTTTTTTGAGTGGTTAATTAGAGATAAGAATCTCACGGAGACTTTTCTGCCTGTGCTGTCTTCAAACCCGCAATCCTCAGATTTCAGCCTCTTAGTAGCTAGGATTATAGGCGTAAGCCACCTGTGCCCAGCTTCATGCCTTTTTTGTGAGTATTATTCTACTGTATCGATATACCACATTGTGTGCTTATCTGTTTATTAATTGATAGGCATTCCACTAATAATTTTATCTTAGTTGGAGATTTTTGCTTGCTTCCTCTTAGCCATATCCTTTAATCCTAGCCTTTTTCCATAAAATAATATGTATTGGGGACATAGGATATGCAAAGTATATGGAATTGACTTACTCAGATTTTAGAGAATAAGTGATATTATCTTTCTTTGGTTGGTGAGAGCCATTTAAATATCCAGGAAGTCAGGCTTTCTGGAGAATTCAACTTATTGCCAGTAGGCTAGGGGCACTGGGTTTTAGCAAATTCTGCTGCTAGATGATTCAAACCAGCAAAAAGTTTTTGTCTGTCATGATTTTTAATAGTCTCCCTAAACTTATCACTTAAAGAAACATTAAAAACTTATTAGGGACACACTAGACAATTAGAATTTTTCCATATTGTCTTAGAGCAAAGAGAGTTTTAAGAAATTTTAGTTGTTTTTTTTTTTTTTTTTTTTGCTTGGTCGGTCATGGGGCTTGAACTCTGGGCTTGGGTGCTGTCCCTGCACTCTTCAGTTCAAGGTGAGCACTCTACCGCTTGAGCTACAGGGCCACTTCCAGTTTTCTAGTAGTTTGTTGGAGATAAGAGTCTCATGGACTTTCCTGCCCGGCCCGGCTTTGATCTCAATCCTCAGATCTCAGCCTCTTGAGTAGCTAGGATTATAGGCACCAGGCTTAAGAAATTTTAAAGCTACAGCTTAAGAAACTTTAAAGCTACGTACACTGGCACATAGCTGTGGTCCCAGTTACTTTAGGAGATTGAGGCAGAAAGATTGCTTGATACCAGAAACTTGAGCCAGCTTGTGTAGCAAAACAAGACCCCCACCTCAAAAATTCATTAATTATTTTAAAAAAATTTTAAAGACTAGAACAAAAAATTTTAGGCAGGCACTTGAGCCATGCCACTGCCTTTCCTACCCCACCCCCAAAAAGGTTTTAAACAGGTTAATAAGTTAATCAGATTTCAAATTTAAAAGAACTTTTGGAACATGAATTGAAGGAGCTTACAGTAGATAAAACAGACTTGTTAAAAGGCTGTTAATCCTGTTATGATCTTTGGTGGCCTGGTCTAGACCTGCTAGACTAGGGTGGTAGAGGCTGAGAGGTGTACAAGTATTTAAGAGCTGTTGTGGAATAACTTAAGCAACACAATGAATACATTTATTGACTTACAAGTAAAATATAAGTGACAGTTGGAAAGTGAGGTAAGACCAGAGCTTGAGTTTGATCAAGTTGGATATGAAGGGCTGGGTTGATATCAGGTGCATGAGCAGGAGATTACTAGCTCATAAGTCATCATTGAAGCAACTAAAGGGGATAGGTTAGGGAGAATGTAGAGTTAGAAAATTCTAGTCCCCAGTGGGGCATGGGTGGCTCACGCCTATAATCCTAGCTATTCAGGAGGCTGAGATCTGAGGATTGCGGTTCAAAGCCAGCCTGGGCAAGAAAGTCTGTGAGACTCTGATCTCCAATTAACCACCAGAAAACCAAAAGTGGCACTGGCTCAAGTGGTAGAGCGCTTGCCTTGAGCTAAAGAGCTCAGGAACTGCACCCAGGCCAAATTCAAGCCCATGACCAACGAAAGAAAGAAAAGAAAAAGGAAGCCAAACTAGGAGAACATTTCAGGGCTGAAGTTAGCCACCTGGAGGTGCTCTGGGATCTTTGAGAGTATAGAACTCACACTGGAAGGGGCACTTAGAGGGGGTTCAAGGGAGCTGGAGGAGATGTGGGTAGGGATGTGGCCCTTCCCCACATCCTAGGGTCAATGTAAGAGAGACTGCAACAGCAGTAGCAGCTTAGGTTGGCTCTGAGCACTGACCATGGCTAGCCCCCAGGGATACATGCCCACTGGTTCTGAACCTAGACCTCCAGTGACACATGGCTTTGTTCTCCTGTCACAGGGTAAAGGATGATGAGCAAGGTGGGGCACCGGCATTAAACCAGCTCTTCTGCTTCCACAACAGGAGGTTCTGGGGGAAGAGAAGCTGAAGGATATACTGAAGGAGAGGGAACTTAAAGTCTACTGGGGAACAGCAACCACAGGCAAGCCACATGTGGCTTACTTTGTGCCCATGTCCAAGATTGCAGACTTCTTGAAGGCTGGATGTGAGGTGAGAATCAAGCATTTGCCCCTGGGCAGATGACCAAAAGAGACTTAATAAGGGTAGGGATAGGGTGGAGACAGGGAAGTTGGTTGGAGATACTTGGAAGATTCATATTTTGGCTGTCCCTTAACCATTATATAGGTAACGATTCTGTTTGCGGATCTTCATGCATACCTGGATAACATGAAAGCGCCCTGGGAACTTCTAGAACTCCGAACCAGTTACTATGAGAATGTGATCAAGGCCATGCTGGAGAGCATTGGAGTACCTTTGGAGAAGCTCAAGTTTGTCAAAGGCACTGACTACCAGCTCAGCAAGTAAGTATTTGGTCAGCCTCCTTCCTAGGAGCTAATTACAGGCCTCAGAAGTCCAGGCATACCTTACATTTGGATTGAAAGCTGTTTGACACTACCTATTAAAAGCCATTAAAAATTTCATGCCCTGGGCTGGGAGTGTGGCTTAGTGGTAGAGTGCTTACCTAGCACGCATGAAGCCCTGGGTTCAATTCCTCAGTACCACATAAACAGAAAAGGCCAGGAGTGGTGCTAGTAGAGCACTAACCTTGAGCACAGAGAAGCTCAGGGACAGAGCCCAGGCCCTGAGTTTAGGCCCTAAATTCAAGCCCCAGGACTGGCAAAAAACAAAGAAAAAAAAATCCATGCCCTTTGTCTTTTAAATTGCCCACTAAAAATCTTATGTGTAGCTAGGTATGATGCCTCATGCCTGTAATTTCAACTGTGCTACAGGCATAGGTAGGAGGATTGTAGTCTGCAGTTGGCCCAGATAAAAAGCTGGAGAATGCCTAAAAAATAACCTAAAGTAAAAGGACTGGAACTATAGCTTCAGTAGTAAAAGTAGAATGCTTGTTTAAGAAGCACAAGGCCCTGAGTTCAGATCCCAGTACTACCAAGAGAAAGAAATTCACCCAGAATACAACTCAGAACTCAGAGAGGTAGACATTAAAAAAGAAGAAGAATGGAGAAATAGAGCTGTGGCTCAAAGTGGTAGAAGGCTAGCTTTGAGTAAGAGTTCAGGGACAGAGCCCTTGGCTCTTGAATTCAAGCCCCACGATCAACCAACAAAAGAATGGCTGCAGTTGGATGCCTTTACTTCACATCTATAATCCTTGCTACTCTAGATACTGAGATCTGAGGATTGTGGCTTGAAGCCAGCCTAGGCAGACAAATCATAGATACTCATCACTAATTAGCAAAAAAACTAGAAGTGGAGATGTGGCTCAAGTGATAGACCATCAGCCTTGAGCAGAAAAGGCCAAGTAAGAGAAGGAAGCCCTGACTTTAAGCCCTAGTACTGGCACAGAAAAAAGAAAAATTTCTGGACACTGGTGGCTCATCCCTATAATCCTAGCTACTCAGGAGTCTGAGATTTGAGGAATGTGGTTCAAAGCCAGCCAGGGCAGTAAAATCTTTGAGACTTATCTCCAGTTAACCACCAGAAAACAGGAAGTAGAGCTGCAGCTCAAAGAATAGAGCACTAGCCTTGAGCAGAAAAGTTTAGGGACAATGCCCAAGCCCTGAGTCCAAGCCCCATGATGACTAACAAAAAAAGAGAAAGAAAAAGAAAAATCGTGGCTCAGGTGCATAAAAGACTGTGTCTAGCAGTCTGGTTAACTGAGTACTGTAATCCATTCCTCTCCTCTCACTCTAAAAGTACTAAATTACTTTAAAAAAAAAAAAAGTAAAATTGCTAGATGAAATAATTTTTGAAATAAATTTTTGTGGCTGGGAAGGTGGCTCAGTGGTAGAGTGCTTGCCTTGCATGAATGAAGCCCTGGATTCAATTTGCAGTGCCACATAAGCAGAAAAAGCCAGAAGTGGCGCTGTGGCTCAAGTGGTAGAGCGCTAGCCTTGAGCTGAAGAGCTGAGGGACAGTGCCCAGGCCCAGATTTCAGGCCCCATGACCGACAATACATAAGTAAATAAATAAATGTTTGTGTTGACATGGATGAGCAAGCACACTCAGTTTAGTCAAGTATATTTAGTGAATAGCTCTCTAGATGAAATAGAAATACAATGTTCTAATTAATCTAAATACAGCTGGGTCTTTTTTTTTTCTTTCTTTCTTTCTTTACAGAATTGGGGATTGAACCCAGGGCCTCATATATGTTAGGCAAGTATTCTACCACAAAGCTATATCCCTCACCCACAAAGCTGCCCTTCCTATCCATGAAATCAACCTCAGGTTGAAAATACTTTAAAAAATTGTGTGTATACTTAACATGTATACTCTTTTAGTCTTGTCATTATTCTTATGCAATACAGTATAGCCACTATTTAAATTTTTTTTTTTTTTGTAGTTCTAGGGATTGAATCTAGACTCTCATGCATGTTAGACAAACTTTCTACCACGGAGCTATCCCAATCCTATTTATGTAGCAAGTGTAACATTTATATTGTAAAGGCATCCCTCAGTGTCTGTAGCAGATTACTTCCAGAACCTCCACAAAGATGCCATAATCACAGATATTAAATCTCTTATATGAAATTATATAGTACTAGGTGTAATGCCTGTCCTGTAATCCTAGCTAGCTACTTGGGAGGCGAAGACTGGGGATTTATAATTTGAGGTTACCCTGAGCATAGAAGTTCATGGGACTGGGCTGGGAATGTAGCTTAATGGTAGAGTGCTTGCCTAGCATGCAGGAAGCCCTGGGTTCAATTCCTCAGTACCACATAAACAGAAAAAGCCAGCAGTGGCTCTGTGGCACTGTGGTAGAGTGTTAGCCTTGAACAAAAGAAGCTCACGGACAGCACCCAGGCCCTGAGTTCAAGCCCCAGGACTGGCAAAAATACAGTTCATGGGACTAGTGGCTTGGTTGAGGTAACACAACCATCATCTCTAGCAACAAGAGGAAACACAAGTAGGAGGATCACATCAATACTCTACCTTGAAAATAACCTAATTAAAAAGGGACTGGAGCCAGGTACTGGTGGCTTACATCTATAATCATAGTTACACAGGAAACTGAGATCAGTAAGATTGAAGTTAGAAGCCAGTCCAGGCAGAAAAGTCTAGAAGATCTCTAACCCACAAATTCTAGATTGGAGTTTTGGCTCAGGTGGTAGAGCACTAACCATTTGCAAAAAAAGCTGAGCAAGAACACAGCCAGGTACTGGTGGCTTACACTTGTAATCTTAGCTACTCAGGAGGCTGAGATCTGAGGATTGTGGTTAGAATCCAGCCTGGGCAGGAAAGTCTGTGGACTCTTATCTGATTAACCTTCAGAAAACGGGAAGTAGTGCTGTGGCTCAAGTGGTAGAGCTCCAACCTTGAGCACAAAGAGTGCCCAAGCCCTGTGTTCAAGCCTCAGGACCAGCAAAAAAAAAAAAAAGGGTACAAGTTCTGAGTTCAAGTCTCAGTACAAACAAAAGAGGGTTGGGAATGGGCTGGAGATGTGGTACAAATGGTAGAGCATCTGCCTGATGAGCATAAAGCCCTAAATTCATTTCCTGTACCTAAAAGAAAATCATATATAACTTAGGCACATCCTGACACATACATGTTTTAGGACTGGGGTATGACTCAAATACTTAGCAAATGCAAAGTCCCAAGTTCAAAGCAAAAACACCAAAAACAAAAAAAGTATGGAAGATTGATAAGTTCTCATATTTGTGCAGCAGGCATTCCAGAAAAGAATAAAGGAAAATAGGGGCTGGGAAGGTGGCTCAGTGGTAGAATTCTTGCCTTGCATGCATGAGGCCCTGGGTTCGATTCCTTAGCACCACATAAGCAGAAAAAGCTGGAAGTGGCACTGTGGCTCAAGTGGTAGAAAACTAGCCTTGAGCTCTTCGAAGAGCTGAGGGACAGCACCCAGGTCCAGAGTTCAGGCCCCATGACTGAAAAAAAAAGAATAGAGAAAAACAGCATATTGAAGAATAGTAGAATATTTTCCAGAAGTAAAGGGAATGATTAAAGCTACTTTGTCATCTTTTATTTATTTATTTTTTTTTGAGGGGGTCCAGTCATGGGACCTGAACTCTGGGCCTGGGCGCTGTCCCTCAGCTCTTCAGCTCAAGGCTAGCGCTCTACCACTTGAGCCACAGCACCACTTCCGGCTTTTTTCTTTTTGCTTCTGTGGTGCTTAGGAATCAAACCCAGGGCCTCATACATGCAAGGCAAGTGTTCTACCACTGAGCCACCTTACCAGCCCCTTTGCCATCTTTTAAAAGGAAAAACATGTAGCTCAGTGGCAGAGTACTTGCTTAGCAAGTGTAACATCCTGTGTTCAATCCCCAATGCCAAAAAAAAATAGTTAAAAAAAAATAAAAGGAAAAACATCAAGTTACATTCTGGATGAGCTGATAGGGCTCTCACATTTTTTAAGGTACCAAGCAGGGTTCTCTTTTAATGTCATCATAAGCCTAGGGAAGTGAAATAATGTGCTTTAAGACTGCCCCGGGACACTGCCTGGGCCCAGTCTTACTTGCGTTGGTCTCCTTTCCTCTTCAGAGAGTATACACTAGATGTGTACCGACTGTCTTCTGTGGTCACACAACATGATGCCAAGAAAGCTGGAGCTGAGGTGGTAAAGCAGGTGGAGCACCCACTGCTGAGTGGTCTGTTATACCCTGGACTACAGGTACTGGAGAATCGTGGAGTGGCCCTGGTTTCCTTTCTGATTTTATTTCTAATGACTGGACACTGCTCATCCATGCCCTCAATATTCCTTCACCAACCTATTCCAGGCCTTCCTGTCTTTTTCCTCCTCCCATTCCTGTCTTGTCTCCTTTAAGACACTGCTCACTTACGAGTTCAGGGGATATATATGTAGCAAGGTCATCCCCCAAACAAACAATAACAATAAAAACAGCCCAAACAAGGGGCCAGGGACCCACACCTATAATCCTGGCTGCTCAGGAGGCTGAGATCTGAGGATCGAGGTTCGAAGCTGGCCCTGGGTAGAAAAGTACCGATGAGACTCTTATCCCCAATTAACCACTCAAAAACCAGAAGTGGCGCTATGACTCAAGTAGTAGAGTGCTGGCCTTGAGCACAAAGAGGCTCAGGGACAGTACCCAGGCCCTGCTGAGTTCAAGCACCACAACCAACCAAAAGAACAACAACAACCCAAGCCAGGTTCAAGTGGTTCATACCTGTAATCCTGGCTACTCAGGAGGCTGAGATCTGAGGATCACAGTTCAAAGCCAACCTCAGCAGGAAAGTCTGGGAGATTCTTATCTCCAGTTAATCCCCAGAAAACCAGAAATGGAATGTGTGTGGCTCAAAGTGGTAGAGTGCTAGCCTTGAGCAAAAGAGCTCAGGGACAATGCTCAGGCCCTGAGTTCAAGCCCCAGGATAAGCAAACAAAACAAAATCCAGACATTGCTCATCTCACACCTCTTTTTTTTTTTTTTGGTCATGGGGCTTGAACTCTGGGCCTGGGCACTGTCTTTGAGCCCTTCCACTCAAGGTGAATGTTCTACCATTTGAGCCACTGTGCCACTTTTGGTTTTCTAGTGATTAATTGAAGATAAGAGTTTCGTGAACATTCCTGCCCAGGGTGGCTTTGAACTGTGATCCTCAGATCTCAGCCTCCTGAGTAGTAGCTAGGATTACATGTGAGAGCCACCGGAGCCTGGCTTCTCACACATAATCTTTCTTTTTGTTGTTGTTGTTGCAATACCAGAACCGAACTCAGGACCTAGGTTCTGTCTCTTAGCTTTTTTGGTCAAGGCTGGCAACAAGCTCTACCTGGAGGGCTAGCGGCATGCCAGTATGTAGTGAAAGTCACTGTTTATTTAATAGTCTAGTATTTTATTTTATTTTTGCAATACCGGGGTTTTAACTAATGGTAGCCTGGCCCTCTATCTGGCTTTTTGCTGATTATTTTAGAGATAGTGTCTAGCAATTTTTTTTTGCCCAGACTTTGATCATCTAGATAGATCTCACCTTCCTCCTAAGTAGCCAGTCTCAGTTTCAGTCTTTTTTTTTTTTTTTTTAATTTTATTTATTTATTTTTTTAGCACCATTTCTGGCTTTTTTTTTTTTCTTTTTGCTTATGTGGTGCTCATGAATGCAAGGCAAGCGCTCTACCACTGAGCCACCTTCCCAGCCCCTCAGTTTCAGTCTTATTATCCAAACTTATCCAAACTTTTTCAGGGCTTGCCTTTTTTTTTTTTTCTTGTTGGTGCAGGGGACAGAACCCAAGGAGTCATACATGCCAAATACATTTTCTACCACTGAGTTGTACCTCCAGCCCCAGGAGTTACTTCCATATGCGAGAGAGAAAGAGAGAGAGAGTAGTAGTAGTAGTAGTAGTAGTAGTAGTAGTAGTAGGTATTTGTGTGCATGCATGCATGCACTTTTTTTTTTTTGTCAGTAGTGGGGCTTGAACTTGGCCTGGGCGCTGTCCTTGAGCTCTTCAGCTCAAGACGAGAGCTCTACCACTTGAGCCACAGTACCACTTCCAGTTTCTGGTAGTTTATTGGAGATAAGAGTCTTGCTGACTTTCCTGCCCGGACTGGCTTTGAACCCTGATCCTTAGATCTCAGCCTCCTCAGTAGCTAGGATTTCAGGTGTGAGCCACCAGTGCCCGACTTTTTTTTTTTTTTTCCTTCCCCCTAACCAGTGGGGTTCTGCTGTATTTCCCAAGCTGGTCTTAAACTTATGAGCTCAAGTGATCCTGTTGCTTCAACCCCAAGTAGCTGAGATTACATACAGGCAGGAGTTACTTACTGCTGTTGTTATTTTAAGATAGGGTCTTGTTATGTAACTCCGAGTGGCCACAGACCCAGGAACTTTTTTTTTTTTTGCCAGTCCTGGGACTTGAACTCAGAGCCTGGGCTTACTATTCCTGAGCTGCTTTTTACTCAAGGCTAGCAATCTACCATTTTGAGCCACAGAGCCACTTCTGGCTTTTTCTGCTTATGCGGTACTGAGGAATGGAACCCAGGACTTTGTGCTTGCTAGACAAGCAATCTACCACTAAGCCACATTCCAAGCCCCAGACTCAGAAGCTTCTTGCCTTAGCCTCCTGAGTCCTAGGATTACAGGTACTCACCACCTCACCCTGCTAAGAGTTACTTCATGCCACTTTCTTGAGAGCTGTCCTCAGCTGTGTTATTCAGCAGGGTGCCTGTGACAGGGCTATGGTTTGCCACTTCCTTTTCTCTCCTTCCCCACTAGATTACAAGCATCTGTAGAGCAGAGGTTACTCTTCTTACTTTTTATCCCATGGAACATAACTGCACTATAAGCACTTAGGAACTGTTCATGAGGCCAATGGGGAGACTGTGCAGTTTATGTTCTGGGAGGAACATAAACTGGTGCTACCTTCTGCAAAATCTAGCAATTGAAAATGTTATGATTTCTTAGACCCATATGAAACAGCTACAGTCAGTATTCATGCTGTGTTTCCACAGGCATTGGATGAAGAATATTTAAAAGTAGATGCCCAGTTTGGAGGGGTTGACCAGAGGAAGATTTTCACATTTGCAGAGAAGGTCAGTATCTTCTTTCTTTTTTAATCCGGGTCTCAGAAGTATGCAGGAAAAGTTTATTAAACTGTGATATGCCAATCACTGCGGTTGTCATCCTATTGTATGGATACTGCAGAAGAGAAAAACTTGCTTTTTTTTTCTATTCTCAGTATCCTACAGTTACTGAGCAGGAACTAGTACTCATCTTTCTGCCTCAAAAGCTACCCCAAGTTCTATATTTTTCAACTTAAGAATGGCACTCTACCACTTAAATAAGCCACAGCTCCACTTCCTGCTTTTTGGTGACTAATTGGAGATAAGAATCTGGTGGATTTTCCTGCTAGGCTGGCTGTCCTTGTCTCTTCCTACTCCTTTTTTCTTCTCCTTTTCTTTTGCCTTGCTGGGATGAGTCCAGGGCCTCACAATTTTAGGCAAGTGTCTACCAAAGAGCCATATCCTTACCTCTTTACTTAACATTTCTGATGCACTTGATTCCTTCCTGTACTTTTATGCTTCTGTGATTCACTTTCATACAACCAAAAAAGTTTCCTTAGTGTTTTGTGTTTATAGTGCAGGTCTTTGAGCAATGAGTTTTCATTTTTTTTTCTTCTATATCTTGGAGTTCATTTCTATTAGCATCATTTTATATGGTCATGTGTACTTAGCTATGGAGTTATTGTGATCCTCTGCTAGGGGTATCCTATACATACACTAATTATTACAAATGAGGGAAACCATGGAGCCTATGTTTCTTTCTCTTTTTTTTGAGTCCGGTCGTGGGGCCTGAACTCTGGGCCTGGGCGTGTCCCTTAGCTCTTCAGCTCAAGGCTAGCGCTCTACCACTTAAGCCACAGCACCACTCCGGCTTTTTTCTTTTTGCTTATGTGGTGCTGAGGAATTGAACCCAGGGCCTCAGGCATGCAAGGCAAGCACTCTACCACTGAGCCACCTTCCCAGCCCTGGAGCCTATGTTTCTTTGGGTCTTAATTTTTTTTTTCTCTTTTGAGAATCCAATTACATACTACTTGAACCTTTTGGTCATGTCAATATGTTTTGTGCTGTTCTTTTGTTTTTCTTTAAGCTTCTTCTGTAGTTTATCCTGGGTATTTTCTATTGGCCTTTCAATTCCAACTTCTATTTATCCAATATTGTATTATGCCATTTTAGAACTTCCATTTGATTCCCACTGTCTTTTACAATTCTCTGCCTTTTAACTGTTTTGTCCACCTTTTCTTATTTCTTTTTACATACCAATCAGTCATTTTTGATATTCTGGTCTGTGACTCTACTTTCTGAATTGTCTCAGACTCTGCTTCTGTTGACTTTTTTTCTCTTGCCTGTCAGTGTCTATTTTCTACTTCCCCTTTCTAGTACTTTTCTGATTGTATTAGAGTTTAGTTTGACTTCAACTTCAACTTTCTCCTCAGTACTATGAAACCTCTCATTAGATTTCTAGCTTCCTGAAGATTGGTAGAAAGCATGGCTCTGTATAAGTGCATAGCTCTCAGTCAGCCTAGAAATCAGTGAGGAATACTGACATAGAATTTGGGATAGAGTCACCTTGGGAGCTTCCTTCTCTCTAGAACCCATCCCAAATCCTCGCTTCCTGGCAGTCTGAAATTGAATGTCTTTCTCCTCTGCTAGACCGCTGCTGCTGCGACTGCCTGCTTGCTCTCTTTCCCCCAGCACATTTCTAGCTCTTAAAGTTGTTTATTGTGGGAAAACCAGATCACTAGCCTCACAATGAAAACAGAAAAGCAATTGGGAAAAACAAAAAACAACACAAAAAAAAACCCTGTTTCACCTTATGATTACTGATGAAAACAATATAGTCCGTAGAAAATAAGTATCAGAATGAATGTATTATAGTGAAGTTGCTGGTCAAGTGAGAGGAGACCAAGGCATTGAGGAAGAATTTATGCTAATACCTGCTTTTGTGTTTTTTTGTTTTATTTTGTTTTTCAATTTCTCAGTACCTCCCTGCACTTGGATACTCAAAACGAGTCCATTTGATGAATCCAATGGTCCCAGGACTAACTGGGAGCAAAATGAGCTCTTCAGAAGAGGTAAATTGCTAAACTACTTTGAATGCATTCAGCCTCATTCACTCTTCTTTGTTAGCCCTTCCCCCTCCTGTTACCCAACCATTTCTTGAATCTCAAAATCTTCAATAAGAGATAGACTAAAGGGGCTGGGAATGTGGCTTAATGGCAGACTGCTTGCCTAGCATGCATGAAGCCCTGGGTTCGATTCCTCAGTATCAATAAACAGAAAAAGCTGGAAGTTGCGCTGTGGCTCAAGTGGTAGAGTGCTAGCCTTGAGGAAATGAAGCTCAGGGACAGTGCCCAGGCTCTGAGATCAAGCCCTAGGACTAAAAAGAGAGAGAGAGAGAGACTGAAGATTCACAATAATAGTATTCTGGCTACCTAGAATGTCCAAGTATTAAGGATCCTTAAGTATTCCATGCTTCTTGGGTATTGTAAGACTTAGCAGCTACTACTCCTGGCTTTTTATTTTTAAAGGAATGTATTCATTTCTTTTATTTTCATATTAAAATATTCTGTATGTTAAATTGTTCCTTTAACAAAATATCACTTATGGGGCTGGGAAGGTGGCTCAGTGGTAGAGCGCTTGCCTTGCATGCTCAAGGCCCTGGGTTCGATTCCTTAGCACCACATAATCAAAAAGAAAAAAGCCGGAAGTGGCGCTGTGGCTCAAGTGGTAGAGCACTAGCCTTGAGCTGAAGAGCTGAGGGACAGCGCCCAGGCCCAGAGTTCAGGCCCCACGACTGGACCCAAAAAAAAAAAACAAAATATCACTTATTTTGATTCACAAGTTGACACATCTTAAACTAGGAAATTTGATAAACACTAAACTCAATTGGCTATAAACTCATTCCAAAACAACCAACCAAAACTTACTAAAAAAGGAAAATGGTACTGGGTGCTGGTGGCTCACCTTATAGTCCTCCCTTTTCAGGAAGCTGAGATTTGAGAGTCACAGTTCTAAGTGAACCTGGGTAGAAGAATCTGAGAGACTCTTACCTCCAAGTAACTAGCAAAAAGCTGGAAGTGGAGTTATGGTTTAAGTGGTAGAGTTACACCTAAGTGGAAAAAAACAAGAGAATTTGAAACACTGGGTTCAAGCTCCAAAATTAGCATAGAAAGAAAAAAAGAAGGGCTAGGAAGGTGCTCAGTGGTAGAGTGCTTGCCTCGCATGCATGAGGCCCTGGGTTCGATTCCTCAGCACCACATAAGCAGAAAAGGCTGGAAGTGCCTCTGTGGCTCCAGTGGTTGCACGCTAGCCTTGAGCTGAAGAGCTGAAGGACAGTGCCCAGGCCCAGAGTTCAGGCCCCGCAACCTACAAAAAGAAAAAGAAAGAAAAGGAAAATGACTTAGATAATGCATAACACTATATATATTAGTCCATTCCTGTTTCTATAATAAAATACTCGAGACTGCTTATAAAGAAATGTAATTTCTTTTTTTTTTTTTTTTTTTTTTTGAGGGGGTCTTATTGGGGTTTAAATTAGGGTCAAACTTGCTTGACTGACTGAACCATGTACTTAGCGCTTCTTTCATTCTCCAACGATACGGAGGCTGGGAAGTGTAAAGTGAAGAGATTTTGTTTGGTGAGGGCCTTCTTTTTAGTAAGGACTCTTCAGAATCCCTTGGTGTGGTATATGACAGAACAAACAAGCCTAGAATTTACTTGTATAAATAAATCTGTGAGTGTGTGTGTGTCTGTCTGTCTGTCTGTCTCTGTCTCTCTCGCTCTCTCTTGCTCTCTCGTCTCACTCTCTTGCTCTTCCTCCCTCCCCCTTTCCTTCCTTCCTTCCTTCCTTCCTTCTTTGTGTATGTATGTGTCCTGGTATTGGGATTTGAACTCAGGGCCTAGGTGTTCTTGAACTCTTTTGCTCAAAGCTGGCACTGTACCACTTAAGCTATACCTTTCACCTTCATTCCAGCTGGCCTTGAAACATGATCCTCAGATCTCAGCCTCTGGAGTAGCTAGGAGTACAGGCATGAGACAGCTGCAATAAACCTACTCTTGATAAACCATTATTCTATGAAAGAGTTAATCCATTCGTAAAGGTAGTCACCTCCCAAAGGTCCTACCTCTAAATATCACTGACATGACTTTGGGAAATAAGTTTCCAACACAGTCCCATAAGACAAACTTTCATACTCAACTATCTGATATGGTTGAATATTATGAATCATGTATCCTCACACATTGCTAATAGCCATGTCAATAAGAACACCTTTAATGTATAAAGTAGTAAAAATCTGATTATAAGTGATATTGACATATAACTGGGGATATAATTATAAATAAAGACAGAGTTCTCGTAAGTGCTTATGTCATAATCTCAATTGAAAAAGTAAAATAAAGCCCAGCATTGGTGGCTCATACCTGTATCCTGGTTACTAAGGAGGCTGAGATCTGAGGATCACAGTTCAAAGCCAGCCCAGGCAGGAAAGTCTATGAGACTCTTATCTCCAATTAACCACCAGAAAACCAGAAGTGGCACTGTGGCTCAAGTGGCTCAAGTGGTAGAGGGCTAGCCTTGAGCTGAAGAGCTCAAGGGACTGTCAAGGACAGTACTCAGGCCCAGGGTTCAAGTACTACGATCAAAAATAAAAAGGAAAGTGGAAATTCTAGCTTTTTTTTTTTTTTTTTAAACCAGTCATAGGGCCTGAACTCTGGGCCTGGGCACTGTCCCTCAGCTCTTCAGCTCAAGGATAACACTCTACCACTTGAGCCACAGCACCACTTCCAGCTTTTTCTGCTCATGTGATACTGGGGAATCAAACCCAGGACCTTCCCAGCCCCATTCTTCAAAAAAATTTTTTTTTTTGGGTCCGGTAGTGGGGCCTGAACTCTGGGCCTGGGCGCTGTCCCTCAGCTCTTCAGCTCAAGACTAGCGCTCTACCACTTGAGCCACACTTCCGGCTTTTTTCTTTTTGCTTATGTGGTGCTGAGGAATCGAACCCAGGGCCTCGAGCATGCAAGGCAAGTGTTCTACCACTGAGCTACCTTTCCAGACCTTCAATTTTTTTTTTTAATATATATTTTTTTATTGTAAAGATACTGTACAAAGGAGTTGCAGTTACATGAGTAAGGTAATTTCCTATTAAGCATTGTTACCCCCTCCTTTGTTTATCCCCTACCATCCTTTCCCTCCCTACCTCTCCAACTTCTTTCCCCTCACCCCCCCAAGCTGTAAAGTTCAGTCTCCTGTACATCTCATTGTTACAATGGGTCAATCTGTATCCTTATTTCAGCATTTCATTTTTATTTTTTGGGGGGGAGGGGTCCAGTCGTGGGGCCTGAACTCTGGGCCTAGGTGCTGTCCCTCAGCTCTTCAGCTCAAGGCTAGCGCTCTACAACTTGAGCCACAGTGCCACTTCCGGCTTTTTTCTTTTTGCTTATATGGTGCTGAGGAATTGAACCCAGGGTCTCAGGCATGCAAGGCAAGCGCTGTACCACTGAGCCACCTTCCCAGCCCCGTTATTTCAGCATTTTATTATTTCCCTTCCCCTCCCCAAATTAGAAAAATGTATATGTAAGATGCAGGGCACCAGAATCAAATACAGTGAAAACAGGGGTTATGCCATGGGGGAAGAACACACAAAAGAAACAAAAAAGGGCTAGGAAGGTGGCTCAGTGGTAGAGCGCTTGCCTTGCATGCATGAGGCCCTGAGTTCGATTCCTCAGAACCACATAAGCAAAAAGGAAAAAGCCGGAAGTGACTCTGTGGCTCAAGTGGTAGAGTGCTAGCCTTGAGCTGAAAAGCTGAGGGACAGGGCCCAGGCCCAGAGTTCAGGCCCCATGACCAGACCCCCCCCAAAAAAAAGAGAAAAAAATCACACAGTGTATTATAAGTACATTAAAAACAACAGCAACAAAGATAAAACCTTGTGCCCCTATCTTGGGGTTCATTTTGCTTAACATCATCTTATATGGTCATATGTATGTAGTTTTGTCCTTTTCTGCTTGTCCTAGACATATACTAGTTATTACAAATAAGGGAAACCATGGGACCTATGTTTCTTTGGGCCTGGCTTATTTCACTTAATATGATTTTTTCCTAGTCTTTCCATTTCCTAACAAATGGGGTGGTATCATTCTTTCTGATGGAGACCTAGAATTCCATTTTGTGTGTGTGTGTGTGTGTGTGTGTGTGTGTGTGTGTGTGTGTGTGTGTGTGTGTGTGTGTGTGTGTGTGTGTGTGTGTGTGTGTGTGTGTGTGTGTGTGTGTGTGTGTGTGTGTGTGTGTGTGTCACATTTTCTTGATCCATTCATCTACTGAGGGGCATCTGGGTTGGCTCCATATCTTAGCTGTGGTGAATAGTGCTGCAATAAACATAGCTTCAAATTTTAAAACAATTCTATTTATTGGAAACAAGGCCTGGGAGAATTATGAATGATACTTTACACTGGTTGTATTGTAGTAATTTAATGTTTAGAGTTTGGTTTGGTTTGGGATTTTTTTTAGGATGCTGAGGATTTTACTTAGGACCTTGTACATGATAGCCTAACACTGCCACTAACTTTATCTCTAGCCCTTGAACTCAGGGCCTGGGCACTGTCCCTTAGCTTCTCTGCCACTTGAGCCACAGCTCCACTTCTGGCCTTTATGGTTAATTGGAGATAAGTCTTAATACCTTCCTGTCCCAGGCTGGGAACAGTGATCCTTATACCTCAGCCTTCTGAGTAGCTAGGATTACAGGTGCCTGGCCCTTTTGTTTTTTAAAACATGATCTGCTATAGCCCAGACTAGCCTCAAACTCATGGTCCTCCTGTGTCAGCTTCCTGAGCACTGTGTTTACAGGCATGTGCCTTCACACCAAATTTAAAAAAAAAAAAAAAAAAAAAGATTACTTGAGCATGTTCTCATTTTCAACCCTAAGAGGTCTCTTCCCCTAACAACTTCTAGGAGTCAAAGATTGATCTCCTTGACCGGAAAGAAGATGTGAAGAAGAAGTTGAAGAAAGCCTTCTGTGAGCCAGGCAATGTGGAGAACAACGGGGTTCTCTCCTTCATTAAGCATGTCCTCTTTTCCCTCAAGTCAGGTAAGATACTCCTTGATTGCTCCTCAGGGCCCAGCTGGAAGAGCAAACTCCTGCTATGATCATGCTTGTGATTTATGGCAGATTCCTCCTCCAGGGACTGGCTGCCCTGAATTTCTGCTCTGATTTCTTATATAGTAACATGTGGGCGAACCTGGGATATCCTTTCATTGTCCATGTGTTTGTTACCAGGCTAGGTTCTTCGGAGAGATCAGGGAAGCCAGGGGTGGCAGGAATGAAGTTTGGAACACTCAATAAGTAGAGGCAGGAGAATGAAGAGGTCAAGGCCAGCCTGAACTACATAGTGAGATCCTGTGGCCACCACTCCCCCCAAAAAAAGAAATAGCTTTAAGTGGTAGAGTACTTTCCTAATATGTACCAATATAAGGCCAGTCTAGACTACAAACAAATGGTAAGAGAACAATAGATGATGGCATAACTCAGTGATAAAGTGCATGCTTAATATGTGTGAGATCTTGGATCAGTCCCTCGCATGCATAAATTGAATTGATTGATTATTAAAATGCCATATTATAAAGTTCAAATAAGGAACACTACAAATGCCCATTCATTTGGGCTAGTCATGTTATCAATGCTAAGTCATGTTATCAAGTTTGCTAACTTGGATTCTTCCTCTTGCAGAATTTGTTATCCATCGAGATGATAAATGGGGTGGAAACAAAACCTATACCTCTTACCTGGACCTGGAAAAGGACTTTGCTGCTGAGGTAATGCTAGAGAGAGCCTAATCCCCACCGAACTCTGACTGCCTGCTTGCTCTTTGCCTACCAGGTCTGTAGTGCCACAGAGCTTTGTCCTGATGTTCTCTGGATTGCATATTTTGTTACTGACTTAGATGAGGATGCAGGTGGTTCAAAATTGATAAGACAAAGAGCATAAAGCTACTGTGTTGCTATCTTCATTCCTCTCCAGAGGATTGATGGTATCAGAATAAAGGACTACCT
Source organism: Dipodomys spectabilis (assembly GCF_019054845.1). Lineage (NCBI taxonomy): Eukaryota > Metazoa > Chordata > Mammalia > Rodentia > Heteromyidae > Dipodomys > Dipodomys spectabilis. The sequence goes on along the minus strand of NW_024870679.1, from coordinate 41,413,972 downwards.
CCATGTCTGCAGCTTCCACTCCTGGGGATTCAACCATCTAACTGCTGGTCAAAATTATCCACATGTTGCCAGGCGCCAGTCGCTCATGCCTGTAATCCTAGCTACTCAGGAGGCTGAGATTTGAGGATCACAGTTCAAAGCCAGCCCGGGCAAGGAAAGTCCGTGAGACTCTTATCTCCAATAAACCACTAGAAAACCGGAAGTGGCACTGTGGCTCAAGCGGTAGAGCGCTCGCCTTGAGCTGAAGAGCACCAGGACAGTGCTGAAGCCCAGAGTTCAAGCCCCATGACTGACCAAAAAAAAAAAAATTATCCACACGCCTGGAAATGAAGCAAGACCTGATCTCAAAAATAACCTGTGTAAAATACAGAGGGGTGGCTTAGTATTGGAGTGTCTGCCTACCAAGTGTGAGGACCTGAATTCAATCCCTAGTACACCACACACAGAATAATTAACCCAGACTTAGCTGGGCACTAGTGGCTCACTCTGTAATCCTAGCTCCTCTGGAGGCTGAGATCTGAGGATCATTCTTTGAAGCCAACTCAGGCAGGAAAGTCTGTGAGACTTTCTCTAATTAACCACCGAAAAAGGTGGAAGTGGAGTTGTGTCTCAGGTGCTAGAGCACTAGCCTTGAGCAAAAAAGCTCAGTTCAAGCCCCATGACCAGCACCCCCCTGGGAGGGGGGTGTGGGGGGATCTAAACTTTAAAATAGGAGGAAGTGATTAACTCTGTCTGGAAAAGCTTGAGGAAGGGACAATATCTGAACAGTGGGAATTGTGCAAAGACAGTAAGATATAACAGCAGGATCTATGAGGAGTTCCAAGTGGTTTGGTCCTACCAGAGTGTGAAATTTTAGGTAGGACCTTGTTGGGAGATAGGCAGGGCTGGTCACAAAGAGAAGGTACACTGGTAGCCTGTAGGGATTGATCAACTGTGATCAGATGAAATTGCATTGAATCAGCAGTTTGTGCTGTTAGGGATTTAGCAAGCAAGGAATCTTGCTAATAGAAATGTGGAGTCCAGAACTAGGGAGATGACCTACTCTGTTTTCCCTTGCTCTGAGTATTATTGGTGTTGGGTCTTCAGTCCTGGACTTTGAAGTGGGGGTGGTTAGCTAGGAAGCAGATCTATGTTCTGCCCTCAAATATGAGAACTCCCTTAGGAAAAAGCTAACTTTCTGCTGTTGGCCCTAGAGGGCTAAAACAAAACTGGGTGGAGACCTTAGGGTGGGATGTTTAGGGTCTGCATCTGAAGGAACTTTTCTGAAGACTTCAGTAGTTAACCTTTCATTCCTCTTCCCTAGAGGTATGTGGGTAGCAGCTGGAGGCAATGTTGTGGGGAATGGAGATGAGAGGGGTATTTGTATGGCAACTAGATTCTGACCTCTGGTAGCCAATAACCCAAATGGGTTGTGTTAGTTACAACCATTTGCTCTGAAACCATTCTGTCTGCTGAGGCAGGCCACAGAACCCACACTGCACTCCTCGTCCCTGTAAATAGTCTTTTGTGGGAATACTGAGAAGGAATAGAGAAAATGTCCCTTAAAAAAAATGTCTGCAGTTGAATAATCCCACAGCACTTGCTGTGGTGGTGGATAGATATGTTCTTTCTGCACTGCTTGAGCCATAAACCACTGGCCACTTGTGGCTATTGAGCACTTACAGTGTGGCTAGTGCAGTTGAGAAACTAAATTTCAGTTTGCATCCAAATATCCACACAAGCCAGGCCCCAGTAATCACTGGGTCACTCATATAATCCCAACACTCAGGAGACTAAGGCAAAGGGATAGTGAATTCAAGGCCAACCTAAACTGCATAATGAGACCCTCTCCCCAAAAAGAAAAGGTTGTATTTCAGACAAGTTAGTTAGCCTTTCTGAATCTGCTTTCCCTTATCTGCGTTATTCATCTCACCAGGATTGTCATGAGAATCAAAATTCTGATGGGCAAACATTCCCTACACCCTTTGTGTACCTTAGTGCCTTCCAGAGCTCATCACCAGATCTTGTTTTCTTTTGCAGGTGGTACACCCTGGAGACCTGAAGAATTCTGTTGAAGTTGCACTTAACAAGTTGTTGGATCCCATTAGGGAAAAGTTTAATACCCCTGCCCTGAAGAAACTGGCCAGTGCTGCCTACCCAGATCCCTCGAAGCAGAGTATGACCAGCTTGGGAAGGGAAAGGGAGGGGAGGGCAGGGGAGAGGGAGAAGGAGAAGGAAACAAGGAGAGAAAAAGGGTCACAGCATCAAGAAAGAGTCTGTCAGTGGACTTCAAAAAAGTATGTCAGGGGCTGGGAAGGTGGCTCAGTGGTAGAGCGCTTGCCTTGCATGCATGAGGCCCTGGGTTCGATTCCTCAGCACCACATAAGCAAAAGGAAAAAAGCCGGAAGTGGCGCTGTGGCTCAAGTGGTAGAGCACTAGCCTTGAGCTGAAGAGCTGAGGGACAGTGCCCAGGCCCAGAGTTCAAGCCCCATGACCGGACCCAAAAAAAAAAAAAAAAAAGTATGTCAGCCGGGCACTGGTGGCTCACACCTGTAATCCTATGTACTCAGGAGGCTGAGATCTGAGGATCCTGATTCAGAGCCTGCCTAGGCAGGAAAGTCCACGTGAGACTCATCTCCAGTTAACCACCAGAAAACCGGAAATGGCACAGCGGCTCAAAATGGTAGAGCACTGGCCTTGAGCAAAAAAGGACAGCGTAGGGACAGCACCCAGGCCCTGAGTTCAAGCCTCACAACCAACAATGAGGAAAAAAAAATACACCTCTCAGCTGAGTACTGGTGGCTCATGCCTGTTAATCCTAGCTACTTCAGATCTCAAGATCAGAGTTCAAAGACAGCCTGGGCAGGAATATCTGTAAGACTCTTTATTTCCAGTTAACTACCAAAAAACTGGAAGTGGAGCTGTGGCTTGAGTAGTAGAGTGCTAGCCTTGGGCACAAAGGTCCAGGGACAGCACTCGGGACCTGAGTTCAAGCCAGAACCAGTACATGCAGGGGGGGGGGGGGGGGGGTGTGTGTGTGTGTGTGTGTGTGTGTGTGTGTGTGTGTGTGTGTGTGTGTGTGTGTGTGTGTGTGTGTGTGTGTGTGTGTGTGTGTGTGTGTGTGTGTGTGTGTGTGTGTGTGTGTGTGTGTGTGTGTGTGTGTGTGTGTGTCCACGTGCGCGCAATTTGTGGGCCCAAGAACACAGGGAGTCTGAACTGCATGGATATCTTACCCAGTTGACCTAGGAATGGAACTTGAATCATTTTGGTTAGGTTGGGTTGATACCATGAGGTAATTACATCTGCTGTACCAGTCCTGCTGAGATGCTGTTGTTTCCTAAGTGTGCTGCATGAGTAGGGGAATGATGCCCTCATTTGGTCTAGATGATGATCTATTGACAGTGCTCGGGCAGAGCCTGCGGGGATTCTTAGAAGAACTCATCTTCAGAGTCTCCCAGTTCCTACCTTTGTGCTTCTGCTGTACTCTTAGTCAGCCATGGGATATTGGCATTGGTAGCTTTGTGTGGCCCAGAAAAGCCTTGGTAAACTCTATGTGGATTGAACAAAGAGGAACATCCAAGTGGCAAAGGTACTACACTATCCACTACTCCATCCTAATTAATGATGGAGGGAGAGACTGAAAATCTTGCACATTAGCTGGGCACTGGTGGTTCACACCTTTAATCTTAGCTACTCTGGAGGCTGAGATCTAGAGAATTGTAATTCAAAGCCAGTCCTGACAGAAAAGTCTTTGAGACTACAGCTTAAAATTGACCAGCCAAAAGCAGGTATGGAGATGTGGCCCAAGAGTACCAGCCAACAGCAAGAAAGCTGAGCAAGTATGTGCAAGCCCGAGTTCAAGCTTCAGTCCCAGCACAGAAAAAGGAAAGAGGAGCCAGGCGCCCATGGCTCACGCTTATAATCTTAGCTACTTAGGAGGCTGAGATCTGAGGATCACGGTTCAAAGCCAGCCCAGACAGGAAACTCTGTGAGACTCTTATCTCCAATAAAACACTAGACAACCAGAAGTGGTGCTGTGGCTCAAGTGGTAGAGCGCTCACCTTGAGCCCAAGCCGAGTTCAAGCCCCATGACTGACTAAAAAAAAAAGGAGGGGCTGGGAAGGTGGCTCAGTGGTAGAGCGCTTGCTTTGCATGCCTGAGGCCCTGGGTTCGATTCCTCAGCACCACATAAGCAAAAAGAAAAAAGCCGGAAGTGGCACTGTGGCTCAAGTGGTAGAGCGCTAGCCTTGACCTGAAGAGCTGAGGGATAGCGCTCAGGCCCCACAACCAGACCCCCCCAAAAAAAAAAGGAGAGGAAAAAAGTAGTGGGCTGTAGGGATTCTCTGCTAAATTCTGCCTAACTTCAGTGGCATCCTCTAGTGGTATCATCATTGGTGCATGGGGAAGGGGAGAATCCTAACTCTTGGGGTGTTTCTTATTCCCAGAGCCAATAGCCAAAGGCCCTGCCAAGAATTCAGAAGCAGAGGAAGTCATCCCATCCCGGCTGGATATCCGCGTGGGGAAAATCATCAGTGTGGAGAAGGTACTCATTTTTCACCATGTCTCAGACAGTCAGAAAGGTCATGGGGCTAGGGAGGTGGCTCAGTGGTAGAGCGCTTGCCTTGCATGCATGAGGCCCTGGGTTCGATTCCTCAACACCACATAAGCAAAAAGAAAAAAGCCGGAAGTGGCGCTGTGGCTCAAGTGGTAGAGCACTAGCCTTGAGCTGAAGAGCTGAGGGACAGGGCCCAGGCCCAGAGTTCAGGCCCCACGACTGGACCCCCCCCCCCCCAAAAAAAAAAGAGAGTGAGAGAGAAAGGTCATGTTTGTATGTTTCCATCTGGAGGAAACCTAGCCTGGAGTGGGGAAGTAACATCCCTGAGGTCATATTGCAAGTCAGAACCCAGGTGTCTAATTCCAGCCATCAGCCTTTCTGTACTCATTGCTGCCTTTTGACCTTCTACAACCATACTCAGCCAGAAACTCAGAATGGGGAGGGGGGGTCAGATATGAGTCAGAGGGACCTTGTTTATTTGGTCCAGCCTGGTGAACTTACCTGACATAGTCCAGCTTGCTTGGACTAGCTTCAGGCCTTATCTTAGATGGTCAACTTTGTTCCCCCAGAAATAGTGGAGAAAGAAGGACTTCATTTTCCCGGAGACAAAAAGTCCAGCTAATTTTAGCCAGGGACCTGGGCCTCTTTCCATTGGCATTGCTTTGCTTTTCACTATTTACACCTAATCATCCCAACCACTGTAGCCTCAGGTGCTGAGGCCAACATTGGTCCACACTCCCAGTCACCTGAGACCTGCTTGTGTAGTACATGGATCATTATGGTAGCCACTGACAGCTCAAGCACTTCATCTCAGAGATTCTTCTGCAAGTAATTAGGTTCATTCCTCAAATACAGGCTCCAAAAATGACATTATCTGGGACAGAAGCAGTTAATTCTAGGGAGCTTTCCAGGGGACTCCTTTCTGGAGAGAGCTCACCAGTTCTATCAACTCCACCATGGTAGTCTCCCCATTGACATCTTCTGCTCATAGCACCCAGATGCAGATAGCCTGTATGTGGAGAAAATTGAAGTGGGTGAAGCTGAGCCACGGACTGTGGTGAGCGGCCTGGTGCAGTTTGTGCCCAAGGAGGAACTGCAGGACAGGCTGGTGGTGGTACTGTGCAATCTGAAGCCCCAGAAGATGAGAGGAGTAGAGTCCCAAGGCATGCTGCTGTGTGCTTCTGTGTAAGTGAGGGCTTGGGGTATGACCTGCACCTGGGCAGGCCAAGAAGATGGGAATTAGCCTATAGGATATCCTTCCATGTGCCAAGTAGAAGCCCTGAGAAAATGTGCCTCTTCCTCTTCCTCCACTGATGCCAAAAGATGAAGCATGAAGATGTTATTATAAGGGTAGTGTGAATGAAACTTTACCTAAATATAGTTTTGTTGCTGGATGCTGATGGCTCACACATATAATCCTAGCTATGCAAAAGGCTGAGATTTGAGAATTGTGGTTCAAAGCCAGCCCAGGCAGAAAAGTTTATGATATTCTTCAATTTGCCACCAAAAAGCTGAAAGTAAGACTGGCTCAAGTGGTAAGAGTGGGGCTGGGAAGGTGGCTCAGTGGTAGAGCGCTTGCCTTGCATGCATGAGGCCCTGGGTTCAATTCCTCAGCACCACATAAGCAGAAAAAAAAAAGCCAGAAGTGGCGCTGTGGCTCAAGTGGTAGAGCACTAGCCTTGAGCTGAAGAGCTGAGGCTGAGTGACAGTGCCCAGGCCCAGAGTTCAGGCCCACGACCGGACCCCCCCAAAAAAAAATAGTGGTAAGAGTGCCAGTCTTGATCAGAAAAAGCTCAGGGATAGCATGCAAGGCCTGAGTTCAAGCCCTAGTGCCAGCACTCCCCCAATAAAAAAAAGAAAATAAAATTTTGTTGAACTAGGAATAGTAAGAGGTGGAGCCATGATTCAAATCCAGTTGTGATTGACTGTAAAGCCTTTGGGCTTTGGGCTATATCATAACTTCCTCTCCTAGAAGGCAAAATTTTAGTATCTTTCCTGACAAGACATAGGAATTTGGTATAGCCCTAGTTAATCTAATCCTATGATATCCTGAGATGTGGTAAAGCAATGAGGAACTCCTAGGATGTGGCACTGAAAATTTTGTAAGGCCCAAATGGCTTTGGCCTCCACAGCTGTTGGAATCATCCATAGCTTTACATTTCCTTTTCCTCTATTTTCCCAGAGAAGGGGGAAGCCGTCAGGTTGAACCTCTGGACCCGCCTGCAGGCTCTGCTCCTGGGGAGCGAGTATTTGTGAAGGGTTATGAGAAGGGCCAGCCAGATGAGGAGCTCAAGCCCAAGAAGAAAGTCTTTGAGAAGTTGCAGGTAAAATGTTGTGGTTTTCCTGTACACACAAACAGCCTGTTCATTTAATCCATTGGAACTTCCTGCATATGAGCCCTCTTCATTAAAATTCCTGAATGTGAGGGCATGAGGGTCTGAGAACTACTCTATTGAACACTGGCAGACTGTTTGAGACATTGTAAGAAAAGCAGATGATTGTCCTCATTTTACATGGCAGGAAATCTACCAAGGGCACACATCATCTGAAGTGACAGCCAGGGTTGGAGGTATAGCTTTATGGTAGCGCAGTGCAAGGGCCCAGTGTTCCCAGCATCTATTTTTCAACAAGCACCAAGTCCATAATATGTTTGTCAGGCCCAGGACTAAGTACTTGTACATGAGTAAAAACAGCAGAAACTGACTCTTCATAAAATTAACACTCAGGTGTGACTTTCTCTAGTTAAACCTTTGTTTCCTCAATCAGAGTTTTCAGAAAGCATTTAGATATCTTCCCTTTATCCACTTTACTGCACAAAGCAAATGGCTTTGTCCACTCTTTTTTCTCCTTAAGGCTTTATGAATCACTTTCACTAGCTATAAATTTTTATTATAAATAATATCTAAAATATAGGGCACTGACAGTGCAAGCCTGTGAGTTCAAGCCCTGGTACCAATGTGTATGTGTATATGTGCACACGCACACAAAATTAATTCAAAGCAAATAATGAAGAAAATATCCCTAGTCCTGCCACAGAGATGCTAAAGAAAACCGTTAATGTTTTCCTTCTACTTTTTTATGTGCAGAGGTATACTTACAGTCTGATTTATACTGTTCTGCTTTTTAAATTTTACTTTATGCTGAAAACTTTGCCCCACCATCACTGTTGGGGGCGGGGGTCACATTGTAGTCTTATTTATCGTAACTTAATATTCTTAACCTTACTAGATATTGAAATTGAAGTGGTTGTTCTTCACTGTTAGAAAGCTATGATAAGCTGGAAGTGAGGCACAGTGGTAAGGGGCTTGCTCAGCACACCTAGACCCTGGTTTGATCCTTAGCACTGAAAAAAAAACACAATTTTTTAAAGGATACTGCAGTAGATATCTTAGTTTGGAGGCCTTTGTGCTTGTCATCATTAATTTCTTAAATCTTTCAAATGAACATGTTCATCTAAAAATAAGAGCATTATGAGCTGGGAAGTTGGCTCAGTGGTAGAGTGCTTGCCTTGCATGCATGAGGCCCTGGGTTCAATCCCTCAGCACCACATAAGCAGAAAAAGCTGGAAGTGGCGCTGTGGCTCAAGTGGTAGGGTACTAGCCTTGAGCTGAAGAGCTGAGGGACAGCACCCAGGCCCAGCGTTCAGACTCCATGACCGACAAAAAAAAAAGAGCATTAGGCTGGGAATGTGACTTAGTGATAGAGTGCTTACCTAGCTAGGTTTGATTCCTCAGTACTACCACATACACAGAAAGAGCCAGAAGTGGCGCTGTAGCGCAAGTTGTAGAGTGCTTGCCTTGAGCAAAAGCTCAGAGACAGTGCCCAGGCCCTGAATTCAAGCCCCAGGACTGGCAAAAAATAAAAGGACCATAGGCAAATTTGTGTTCTATTAAAGTTGAGCCAGATTACTAGTAACACAAAAGATGTTTCCTTATGTTCCCACACCCTAACTTTTTGTCTATCTTGTCCAGGTCGACTTTAAAATTTCTGAGGAGTACGTGGCACAGTGGAAGCAAATCAACTTCATGACCAAGCTGGGGCACATCTCCTGTAAATCTCTGAAGGGGGGGAGCATCAGCTAGCCATCCCAGGGTCTATCTCTTTTTTTCCTATTTCCAGAGCATCTGCTATCTCAGTTCCATCCATCTCTCATCCATTTGCCCAGCTGTCAGGGTACTGAAGCAAAAGCTGGGGCATGGCTCAAGTAAGGTATGACTCCCTGCCCTAGTGAGTGCAAGATGCCATTGCTGGACACCAAGTTCAAACCCAAGTACTGCCAAAAAAGCAAAAATTCAGGATACTGAAACAGCAGATCTGAAACTCTTATTAAGTGTGCAACTCCATAAGAAATACCCCTCCCTCACCACAGCTAGAATAATACCCTGTCTGGCTGCAGTGTGACACCAACACCCCCCCGCCCCAGGAGGTAAGGAGGGCTGAGCAGCAGCAGAGAATGTGACTCAGTCTGCTTCCACTGACAGCTGACAAGTCTGGTTTCAATGTAACTCATAGAAGTTTATGCCACAATCCTTTATAATTGGAAAAACACTGTGGTTCCCAGGTTTTCTTGGAATTACCCAGCAACAGTGCCTCTAGCTGGGATCTGGTGCCTGCACTGGGCTAATTACAGCTTCTCCCCAACAGGAAATTGTGGGATTTGCAAAGGAAAGAGAAGGGAAAATAAAGACCCTAGTGGTCTACTAAGCTACCAAAGGTTGGCAGCTTTCTCAAAGCCTGTCTTCCAGGAGGCTTGGCACTGGTCTGGGGGAGCAGGGCCAGCCTCAGGGCTCCTGGAATTTCCCTTGATCTAAAGCTAGGGTGGGAACTCCCTGAACCAGCTGTGTGTACTTAGGATGGAATGGATTGGCACTAAGTGGTTCTTTCTTCAGAGAGGGTGGGGTACTTCTCCACAAAGTATCTCAATCAAATCACTGTCAAAATAAAATGTGTTGGCTGGACCATTTTGGAGACTTCTAAGTATAAAAGACCTGGTATGACCAACCACTGGTGGCTCATATCTGTAATCCTAGCTACTCAGGAGGCTGAGATCTGAGGATCACAGTTTTAAAGCCAGCCCAGGCAGCAGTCTGTGAGACTCTTACCTCTAATTAACCACCAGAAAACTAGAAGTGGAACACTGGCTCATAGCAGAGTGCTAGCTAGCCTTGAGCAAAAGGACTCAGAGATGGTGCCCAAGCCCTGAGTTCAAGCCCCATGACTAACAAAAAAAAAAGACCCCTCCCATTTACCCAGCTTGGTGTTGGACTTGTATCTTGAACTTTTAGTCTCTAGCAGGATGAATGAGATGGTAAGATGGATGAGCCTAACTTTCCCCTTGGCAGTATTAAGTAGAAGAGTTTCATGGTGGGTCCAATACTTACAGCAGGCAGAACAGTTTCCCATTAAAATGTAGGTCAAGGGCTGGGAAGGTGGATCAATGGTAGAGTGCTTGCCTTGCATGCATGAGGCCCTGGGTTCGATTCCTCAGTACCATATAAGCAAAAAGAAAAAAGCTGGAAGTGGTGCTGTGGCTCAAGTGGTAGAGCACTAGCCTTGGGCTAAAGAGCTGAGGGACAGCACTCAGGCCCAGAGTTCAGGCCCCACAACTGGACCCAAAAAAAAAAAAATGTAGGTCAAGCTGGGGGCCAGTGGCTCATGCCTGTAATCCTAGCTACTAAGAAGCTGAGATCTGAGGGATTGCAGTTCAAAGCCATCCCAGGCAGGAAAGTCTGTGAGACTCTACTTAATAAATCGCCCAGAAAACCGGAAGTGATGCTGTGGCTCAAGTGGTAGAACGCTCTCCTTGAGCTGAAGAGCTGAGGGACAGCACCCAGACTGAGTTCAAGCCCACAATCAAACAAAAAACTAGGTCAGCTAGCTGCTACAGCACCAAATCTGTTTGCTGTCATGAAATTGGTGACTTAGATTTTCACACTGTTGTGTGACATGTACTTCAACCTCTTACAATTTACTATTCACTAGCCATGTATGACCCATTTAGCATGGAAGGAAAAAGCATCAGTCACAGCCAAGTTTCAATCATTTAATTAATTAATACCTTTAAATGAAACAGCTTTTTCATGTGTCTCACTCAAGCTTCAGGGCAAGGAGAATGGATTGTTATACAGACATATCAAAGACTCAGAAATTTAAAGAAATATATATGTATATATATATATATATATATATGTACTTATCTCTTCTAACATTTTTGCGCAAATTAAAAATCAGGCTTTTGGTTTCCACTTGCACTATGTCAACCTCATTTTAGCCTGAGGACAAAGGATTGCCTCTTCCAGATTCAGGCATCTCCTTTGTACTCTGGCCCAACCATGGGGAAACAAGCACAGATAAAAGCTCCAATAATATTGGAGGAAAGACAAATGTCAGGGCTGCCTTCTACCCCCAGCAGCTCCTAGGTCTTGGGGGTTGGGGGGCAAGGGAGGAGGTTGACAGGTCCTGGAGCAGCAGAGTGCTTATAGACTGTCCCCCAACTCACTGGACAGCAGAATATGCCCAGCAGCAGCTCACTCTCCATTGCCCACCAGGCAAGAGGATATTGGTTGGAAGCTACAGAAACAATCATCAACTGAAGAAGCCCTAGACAGGACAGAGGGAACCTGGGCTCTCACTGTCAAGTGTCCCCCGGTCTGGACAAGATCCTCCTGCCTCATCTTCCCAAGTGCTAGGATTACAGCCACGAACTAGCACCCTGTCTGTCCCCAAATCTTGTTACTGTGCTGATGGCAGGGGTAACTGACACTCTCCTTTGTGGTAGAGAAGTCTAACAAGGTTCTGGTGAAAGAGAATCAGGAAGTGACACATGGTGCCTGCCACACGACGGTGGCTGTAGGACCAGTTCTGTTCAGCCATAGAGGGTGGGGAATCCAGCTTTCCTAGATGGGCTGAAAACAGAGGACATTAAAATTCCCAGGGGGAGGGACTGGAGATGTGGCTCCCGGTGATAGAGAGCCGGTTTGGACAAAATTTTCAGGGGGAGATCAATAACAGAGGCTAATAACAGGGACAGCCACCCTACCCCATCTGCTCCCTAGAAGCACTAGATATCCCCTCACTGAGCAGGGAAGAATCTGGAGTAAATGCACCTTTGATTTCCCAACCTTGCACTGTCTATGTCAGCTCCCCTCCAGGGGAACTACCCAATAAAAAAGGCAGCTACACAAAGGACATGCACCAGAGAGCAAAGGAGAAGGTCAGAAGTCCAAGGATCTAGCAGATCTGGGGCCACTGCCCTAATAAGCCCTCTTCCTGCCAGACCCCTCCCCACTTCTTCTACCCCCTTAGTACTGTACTCTCTGCCAAGCTCAATTCAATGAAAGGAGCAGATACTTAGTATTCCAATCTATTTTTCGCTTTCTGAAGACAGTGCCTTTTGGGACCTTCCCTCTGGTCCTCCCCCACTTACTTGGACCTTGGTAATCTCCTACTTCTTGTCCCTTACATGGAGCACCTGGCAGAACTAGAAGGCAGGAGGGTGCTTGGTGGTTAAGTTGAGGCACAGGAAGGCTAGGCCCCACTGCACCTTTTGTGCTTTGGAATTCCACAGCCCCACTCCTGCCCTGTCCTGGGGGGGAAGGCTGAGGGAGCGGGTGACTTGCCCACCTCCAAGAACTAAGGAAAGAAGCAACTGGATTGGGAAAGAAAGGGCAGATTGGTCCCAGCTCTTGGCTGGATACCGGTGACTGGTGCTGCCACCATGTAAACAGGCCCTTGGAATGTGGTTTCACGAGCCCTGGAGGATGGACATGCAGCCACTTTGCAAAAGTGCTTTGATTCTGGACTACAGTATGTGCATGATTTGGACATGAAACAAAATAAACACAAGTGAAGTGTTTTTGCTCCCCCCCACACACACCCCAACCTGTGACCTCAGAGCCAGCAGGGAATGTAGCTACCCACTCCCACCAGCTACCTCCTTCAATATGAGGCTAAGGCCAAGACGGAAGCAAGCAGCTGCTGGAATCCTTTCTGGAAAAGGCATGAGAGCGGGTGACTCCGAGGACGGGCAACACCAGGCTTGCATAAACATGGAAGGCTGTGGAGGTTAAGGCTGCAGGCGTCCCCTCTTAGGTTGTGTCTGCCATATCCTTCTGTCCTTGGAGCTGCTCAGGTCCCTGAGATTGTATTCCTGGGATGGGTCAGCAGTGCCAGTGAACGTAATGGTTCAGACCAGCTCTTTCCGTCAGTCTGTGAGGAAAAAGGAGACACAAGCAAGGGAACATCTCAGCTTCTGACACCAACCCAAGGCGCATGTTCATCCAGCCTTCCTATTTCCCCATGCTGAACCATGTCAGCAGCCATCGAGCTGGACATTGTACCTGAATGCTGTCATGTGGTTGGATTACACACGGTGACATCTGCACACCCTCCCCTGCTTCCCCACAGCTCAAGAACGACAGTTCACCAAGCCCAGGCAGCCTAAAACCAGAAATCTTGACAGATGTAAAAGCACATTCCCAAGAGAACTTCAGACACTGCCCACTGTACCTGAACCTGGGGGGCTCATCTTCTCTGTACCAGCCAGCTGCATGACACCCCCATTCTCTGCCAGGTCCCCCTTAGTCCTGTCCTCAGCATGAGGGAGCCCATTGGTGGAAGGCGCAGTAAGGGACTCAGCCTGAGGAAAGCTGGGAGAGGGTGGGGGCACTCCCCCAGAGGGCTTTCGAGCCACAGGTGGGGGAGCCTTCTTCTGGACCTGGGGTGGCCGCTGCTCAGAGATGCTCCTTAGTTCAGCCACCAGGTTCCGCTGGAGGTCCGCCTGGGCTTCAGGGGACACTGGCCGCTCAAGCTGCAGCTTCTTCGTGCCCTTGGAGAAGATGAAGCTGGCTGTGGAGGCAGGGGACTGGGAAGACCGCTGCACAGCCTCGGGCGGTCCATTGGCCTGGGCACTTCCAAGGGCCTCGCTGGCAGCTAGGCTGGAGGCCTTGAGCTGGACAGCAGCATGGAGCCCAGAGGAAGGCGGAGGCACAGGACTAACTCGCCCAGACAGGGCCCTTCGCAGCGGCTTCTGAGGAGCTGATGGCCCCAATGCTAGGGTTGGACCTCCTGTGGGAGCACCCACAGAGCGCAGCCGCACCATCTGCAGGAGGGAGGGTGTGACCAGGGGTGCATCTTCCCTGGGTGCCCCGCTACTCTTGACACAACCTACTGGCTCCTTCACAGGGAGCTTGGCCAGAAGCTCTGGGCCAGAACTAGCTAGAGGTGGAGCAGGTGGAGCAGGTGGGGCTGGCGGGGCTGCAGGAGGGTCTGCAGTACCCTGGGGCTGGCCCTGGGAAACGATGGCATTGGAGGGGGAAGCAGCCAGGGTGCTGTCAGGCTCTGAGGAGCCTGCAGACTCAGGGCTGGTCACCGAGAAGAAGGCCTCTTCAGGTGGGGGGAAGTCGGCCATAGACAGGTCCTGCTCCTCCGGGGCAGGGGGTGGGGGTGGGGGCCAACTAGGATCTGGGGGGACCTCCTCAGGAGTCTGTGGAGCAGGTGGGGCCTCCTCAGCCACCTCGGGCTTCTTGCTAGGTGGTGGGGGTGGATGATAAGATGGGGGTGGGGAGGGTGGGGGTGAACGATCTTTGGAGACCACAGGAGACTCCTGGGGTAGAGTCAGGGATGTCTGGGGAGTGGGAGAAGATTCAGGACTGGCATCCGTGGTGGAGCCGGTCCCAGGAACCAGGACAGAGGAAGCCTGATCCATGCTCTTGGACTTAGAAGGAGGTGGGGAAAAGGGGGCAGACACCTTAGGGTGAGGCGGGATGACAAACCTGTCACTCAGGGAGGCTGACACGTGTGGGGCGGAGCGGTCTGAGGGGGCAGGGTCCGAGGAGGAGGAACAGAGAGATGTGAGGGAAGAGGAGACCGAGGCCCCGGGAGATCGAAGGGATGTGACCCGCTCTGGTTTAGGGGGCTGGGCCTTGCCTGGGGAAGCAGGAGCACCTGCGAGACCCTTGGGAGGAAAGGTGGGGGTACCACTTTGGCTCGAGTAACCACTGGAAGGTGAAAGTGTCCGTTCTGGGGACCGTGGGGGGCGCCGGGAGCCGCCTGGAGACAAGCCAGATACCCAGCTGCCTGATGAGTTAGGTGGGCAGGGTGCTGCGGCCACCCCTTCAGAACCCCCTGTGGTAGGCGGCCGGGGCAGCTGTGGCTGCTGCCTCCTCTCAGGTTTGGGTGGCAACCCTAAGGGCCCATCCGGAGCTATGGAACCCCGCTGATGGAGAGAGTAGGTCCGGCGAGGGGGCGGCGGGGGCCGCTTCATCTTGCGGAGGGACACACTCCTGCAGGACGACTGCCCGCTGCTCCGAATGCTGACTGTGTCTGAGGCCTCGGCAGTGCTGCCCCCACTGGGGGAGCCCCTCCCACTGCCCCCTTGGGGAGGGGATGCCACATGAGTGCTAGCCACAGAGCCCTCCGGCTGGCCCTCAGAGCCCCCCTTAGAGGAGAGGGTAGAACCATCTGACACAATGGTTTCAGAGGACTGAGAGTGGCTCCAGGTGTCACTGGAGGAGGAAGGATGACGGCTGCGGGGCTGTGGGCTCGAGGCCGAGGAGAAGCGGCCCATGGAGCGGACTGAGGCTGGACTTGCAGAGTGTAAACTGCAGCGGCTCAGTGTGCGCAGCCTGCAGCGGCCCAGGGCCACCACGTCCACTGTGGGTGGCAGCACAGCATGTGGGATCAGCTTGGACAAGTAGGTAGCCTGGGGTGAGATAGACATGGCCGGACTCAGGGGTTCTGGAGGCCCCGCCCCTCCTGTCAGTCCAGGCACTGCTAGGGACATGGGCCGGATCAACGGTGGGGGCCGGGCCCCTGTGGAGCGGCCAATGAGGGTGTCATCGCGGTAGACACGGTCAATGTGACGCTGCAGCATCGCCTCGGTATCAGTGCCAGCTTCTGTTTCTGCCTCTGCCTCTAGTTCCTGCAGGGACACTCGAGCTCCTGCCCCTAAGGCCAGACTAGCTGCACGACCATCCACTGTGGGGATTCGGACAGCATCTCGTGGACCAGAAGGTTGAGGAGTACTTGGTGTCTCACGCTCAATCCTCAGGCCTAGGATTGACAAGGAGATGGCGATGAGCAGAGAAGGACTGGCTGGGGCTCCCCATCTACCACCTCCATGTACCTAGCCAAAGCTCACCAAGTTCCTTATGCACGTGCTGTGGCAGCCCCAGGACTGTACTCCGCCGTTCCCGCCGGCGCCGCCCTGACTTTCCGGATGATTTGGGAAATGAGTCATGGGGTCTGAAGGTAGAGCCTGAGGGCCAGCCCGGAAGAGAGAAAACCCGTTAGAGCAAAAGGACTCAGGGCATGTCTACAAAGCACTACTCTCCCAGAACATGGGCAAGCACTGGATTAGGAGGAAGAAGAAAAGCTGCATGTGTTGGGACATTATAGTGCCTACCACCTTTCCCCCTGGTTTGCAGGCACCTTTGCGTTGGATCATCTCTGAGCGGATGGAGAGAGCATCCTCTGCCGTGGAGCTCTCTGCTGTGTAGGATGTGGTCTGACTACAAAAGGAGATGGTGTCGTCATCCGGCCCCGTCCGGGAAGACTGTCAGGGGAAGGAGAAGGAGTCAAGGCCTGACCTGGGTGGGCCACCCCAAGAGTCCCTCCGAAATGTTCCACTCAAGAATCCTCTAGCATCACCTGGCACTGAGCAGACATCAGCCACAGCAAGCCTAGACTAATAACCCTCTGGGGTCATTTAGTCTAGCTCTTTGAGATGCAGGAAGGAAGCAGACCAGAAGGGTCTAAAGCCATGCTGGCCAGAGGCCAAGGAAGGAAGGAGAGGGGAACAGAAAGGAGGCTGGGCAAGCAGGGCTCACCTGGATACTCTGGGTGTCTCCATGGTCCCAGGCACCCTTGTTCAGTTTCTGCTTTTCTGGAAGATACCAGGAGGGTGTGTTGGCCTAGGCCTTTGACCTCAGAAGGTGAGAACAGCACTGGGGGGGAAGGGGAGTGTTACCTTGGTGCTGTAGGGAGCGGAGCCCTTCCTGGGCCTGTGTGTGCAGCTCTTCCAGGTGAGGTGCTCGTCCACTGGGGAAGAAAACATTGTCCTGGTGCTCATCCACTCCAGACCCTGGCCCCTGGCCGGGCCCAGCACTCTGATGTTTGTCACTCTCAGCTTTGGCAGAACCTAGTGAGATGGAAGAAGAGATGATAGGGTGGACCCTGGAGATGCATTGGCATCAAAACAAAGGCACCCAGTCATCAGACTGCACTGTCCCTGCACACACATGCATTGCCTACTCACCCCAACCTAGACACACAACCCACAGTTCTGGGGTATATGCACACAATATCCACAGCCTCTGTGCATAAACACAAAGCTATACCCAATCTGAGGATTCACAGAGGGCCCACATAAGACACCATGGGGGCGCTGGGAAGGTGGCTCAGTGGTAGAGCGCTTGCCTTGCATGCATGAGGCCCTGGGTTCAATTCCTCAGCACCACATAAGCAGAAAAAAAGCCAGAAGTGGCACTGTGGCTCAAGTGGTAGAGCGCTAGCCTTGAGCTGAAGAGCTGAAGGACAGCACCCAGCCCAGAGTTCAAGCCCCATGATGGCAAAAAAAAAAAAAAAAAACCCTATGAAAAAAAAAGACACCATGGGCACACAGATGCACTGTCTATTCACGTAACAGTCTCAGACTTCCAATACACATACATACAAACAACTCATATATGTACCCCACCCAGCCTTCACGTATCCACACAACACTTATGGTCCCCATTCTGCCTGTACACACAATCGTGTATCTATCTACATACCACTTGGGGTCCCATGAGAGATATCCCTCATATACACATAGCCCATAGCAAATGTATTTCTTGTCTCCAGATTCCAAACCTCCCTTTTCACACAACACTTTGCCCAGGTTCAAGAGAGAAGATATCATGGGAAGCCAGGAAAAAGTGGTCGTTGGCAGGGGTCCTAACCAGACTCCTAGAAAACCCTAGGGAAGGACAGGCCAGAGATATTACCTCTTGAGCTCCATACTCACCCATAGGGCTAGCCCCTTTGTGGAAGGATGGGCAAGGGAGAGGAACCCAGGCCCCTCCAACCACAGCCAGGGTAACTCAGCCTCTGGGAAGAGCCCCAGCTATGCCCTCTCCTGGAGGCCCTGGCCCCTGGCGCAGAGAAACCAGGGATCCATTACACAGGATCCTGTTACAGGCTCCGCCCACCGAGGGGCTGGTCATCTAATCCTGGAGGGGCTGTATCAGCACTTTGGAGCCCCAGCTCCCCCTTTAAATGAAACCCACAACATAAGCAAAAGCGCTGGGAGGGTCATGTGACCTTGGCAGCACCTTGTAGAGGGACTGGAACGGAACAAGCTGCCACACCCCAAAAACTGGGTCTCCAGTTCAGACACTTTCCCTCTTCCTCAGCCCACTCTTCAGCAGCCAGAGATCCTGCCAGGTCACAGCTGGAAGGTACCCCAGCCAATCTCTAAGATCAGCTCCCCCAATCCCTTGACTTTACAAGTGGAAAATCAGATTCAAATGGGAAAGGCCTTGCCTAAGGTTACCCAGCAAATGGGAGTCAGAGCCAGGACTAAACTGTGTTTCCAGGGGAAATCACTAGATCACTTTCAGACTGGGGTCCCCTGGACCTCTTAAAATCCAAGAATCTATAGTCCCTTCTGTTGGAATCCAGGCCTGAAAGCCAGTCTCCTAGGAGAAAGAAGGGCACATGTCTCTCCTTCCAAAATTCCTCCACCCACTCAAATATCATTTCACTGATGGAAACTCATAGCTCTTCAATTTCCACAGGCACTAGTTTCCTCATTGCTCCCTTTCCACAGGGATAGCTTCTTTCTGTCTCTGAATATCACCCAGTAATAGTAACAGTAACGTGTGAGTAACCCTGTAGGGAAACAGCCTGGCCCTAAAGGAGGCTTCAAGGTCAGAAACATCAATGTCCATCCTCCCCAGCACAAGCAGCGCCCAGACAAAGGCAGCAACGAAGCAGCTGGACAAAGACACCCCTGCACACTGGAGACTGTGGGCTGGCCTGGCCTAGTTACCAATCCCCACCCCACCCTCACCCAGTTACTCTTCCCAGCCTATTCTTCCCCTATTCTACCTAAGGATCAGGCAAAGGGAGCATTCAGGGTCCTTCTCCACCCTCCACAGCCACACCCACTCACCCTTCTTCTTAAAGATCTCAAGAAGTGCCGGGAGATGGCGGCCCAGGAACACCACCATGACTGCAGGCGTACTGTCCCCTACCGTAATCTCCCCAGAGCACTGGGCAGTACCTTCACCATAGCCCAGCTATGGTGAAGAGATGCAGGGTTGCAATACAAGCCCGCCTGCCCTCCAGTGGCTGTGTGGTTCCTGGCAGAGGGGGAGGGGCTGCTCCAGGTCCTCCTCCTACCTTTGCCTCTAATCCCGCCCATTAGCCAACCCCACCTCCCTTGCAGGATATTAGATTCCAGGGGCACTAAGGCTCAGAGACTGTGGGTACTCTGCTTGAGGGGAGGGGCAGGAATGGGGAAGATACAGGATTCCAACTATAACTATGGATCACGAATTCTGCTCGCAAGTCCTTATCTAAACATACAGAAGCCAGAGCTAAGGGAGGGGGAGTCTCAGCTGTCAGATGGTAGACGGAGGGGTCACAAGATCAGACTTGGCATAGTGCCCACCCCCCTCCCCAGCCCTCCTGATGACTCCCAGGGGAAAGAGCTCTGTTCTGGGAGCAGCCAGACAGGAGCCTAGGGCTGCCTGGGCGATGCCCACTACAGAATCACACTCAGTGGTGGTAGCAATTCAGCATATGAGTTCAGCCCCTCACCTGCCACAGTTACCCATTTGAGCAGTGTGACACCACAGAATCAAAAAGATCCTGGGATCAGCAGAGAACACCTAAAGATGACAGAACAAGAACAAGATAATTTCAGCATAGCTGGTGGCTCACACCTGTGATCCTTGCTACTCAGAAGGCTGAGATCTGAGGATCACAGTTTAAAGCCAGCCTGGGCAGATCTGCTTCCCTAGCCTAGGATTCCTCCAATTGGCTCCACTGTGTGACGTACTGATTACTAAGCAGGGAGTTCAGAACTAGCAAAGAAAAAAAGAGGCTGGGGGTTGACAAGAACCGTGTGTGTGTGTGTGTGTGTGTGTGTGTGTGTGTGTGTGTGTGTGTGTGTGTGTGTGTGTGTGTGTGTGTGTGTGTGTGTGTGTGTGTGTGTGTGTGTGTGTGTGTGTGTGTGTGAGAGAGAGAGAGAGAGAGAGAGAGAGAAGTCAGACTGAGCTTCCAACCCAGCTCCATCACATACAAATCCTGAAGGCCAAGCCAAGCTGGGTGCCAGTGGGCTCATGCCTGTAATCCTAGCTACTCAGGAAGCTGAGATCTGAGAATCGAAGTTCAAAGCCAGCCTGGGCAGGAGAATCCATGAGACTCATCTCCAATAAACTATTCAGAAAACCGGAAGTGGTGCAGTGACTCTAGTGGTAGAGTGCTAGCCTTGAGCTGAAGAGCTGAGGGACAGTGCCCAGGACCAGAGTTCAAGCCCCATGACCAACAACGACAACAAAAAAAGGAAGGCCAGGAATTTCCCTTTTACTCAGCTAAAGGAGGGGAGCTTTATCTTGCTCACCAGTATCCCCAGGGTCTAAACCAGAGCCTGGCATACACTATGAAGCTAATAAATACTTGATAAATATATGAGTGAAACACACTAATATGAGTTTAGGTGGTAAAGACTGAAGAGCTCTGACT
This sequence comes from Dipodomys spectabilis, assembly GCF_019054845.1. Classification (NCBI taxonomy): domain Eukaryota; kingdom Metazoa; phylum Chordata; class Mammalia; order Rodentia; family Heteromyidae; genus Dipodomys; species Dipodomys spectabilis. Next base: position 41,393,706 of record NW_024870679.1, on the reverse strand, counting down.
GGAAGGTACTGCTTTAGGAAAAGCACACTGGAAGGGAGCCCTGAGTGAGGATCCAGCCAGGACAGGTACAACATGAGCAAGTGGCAAGGCCGTGAAGTGGGATGGTGGCTTCCCTGAAACAGAGGAGGCTAGTAAGGCTGGAATAGAGTAAACACAGGAGGCAATGCAGGAGAGATGAGATTAGGGGAGCTCAGAGAGCAGTAGCCAGGTCAGTGGGACCCCTAGACCTTGCCCCTGAAGATCAGTCAATGAAGGCTTCAGATGTGTAGATATCATTAAGTCTACCTAGCAAGAAGGACTTCTATGATGTGCTGTATCCCAAAGTCGCCTGAGGACACTCCCCACCCCACCCCCACCCCACCCAGTCTCCCATCCCTGAAAATCTAAGAATTCACAGTATCTCCCCTGTAGTTCTTCTTCAAGTACTATGCACCTAGTTCTGGCCTCTCAGAGACCACTCAAAACTCTGGGCAAGAACTTCACATCCTGAAGAACCAATATTTGTAGAGCTGGATGTACACAGCATCACTGAAATGTAAACAACAATCCTAAGAAGTAGGTACTTTTATCCCCATTTGACAGATGTGGAAAATGGAGGCCAACGGAAACAAACATTATAAAGACAGCTTGCTTGGCATCCACTGTAGAATAAGAACACTTTTCACTCAGAACCACATGAACCAAAAGCCACACTCTGTTCTCTGTGCCAGATACAAACCAGACATACCTGCTGAATGAAAAGGGGGTCCAGGCCAGGCACTGGTGTCTCACACCTATAATCCTAGCTACTCAGGAGGCTGAGATCTGAGGATAGCGGTTCAAAGCTAGCCCGGGCAGGAAAGTCCATGAGAATCTTATCTCCAATAAACCACTAGAAAACCAGAAGTGGCACTGTAGCTTAAGTGGTAGAGGGCTCATCTTGAGCTGAAGAGCTGAGGGACAGCGCCTAGGCCCAGAGTTCAAGCCCCACAACCCACCAAAAAAAAAAAGAAAAAAGAAAAGGGGGTCCAGGGACTCTATTACCCCTAGAAAATGGAGGTTTCTGCACCACAAGCTGACCCACCCTCCCCCTTAGGCCAGACTCCTTTATCATATCAGACCCATTCCAAAAGAAAAGAGCATCAGATGATGACACTTGCCAGGCACCATGCCAGGCACTGGTGGAGGGAAAGTTTTCCAAGCCGCCATAGATCTTACAGCAGCCCATCAAAACAGGTACACAACTCTTAAGTGACTTGGGGCCACAAGACTTCCCAAGCTCCTGCTAGCTCCCAAACCAAAGCCTTTCACAGCCTAGAACAGTCACCTGGGCTTCCTCCTAAAGAGGGAAACAAAAGCTAAGGGACTAATAACAAAAGGACTCCTGCTAAATTGGGGGTGAGGTAACATCAGACCATCTAGGTCCCAGGCACTCAAGGCCACAGCTGCAAATTCCCCAGATAGATTCAAGGCTTTCATACTTGATAACATCTGGTTGCCCCAGCAACACCCCTCTCCTCCTCCTCCCCAACCCAGCCTAGCCAGAGCCACCCCAGACACAGGGATACAGGTCAGTGGCTTACCTTGGGAAAGGGCTCACTACCCAAGTCTTAGGTGGAGGGGACACACCCCACAAAGAAACTTGAGGTCCAGAAAGTAGAACGTCCTTGCCCAAGGCTATACTAAGAGTCCCTGTTTCAGGGTGTTCTGCTTCCACGGCCCAGAGGTACAGCCTGGAGCTGAGGCCTCCACCACCCTCCAGCCTGAAAAGCGGCTTCCAGGAGTAAAGAAGTCATCCTGTCTCCCAGGCTTCCCCCTGTCACACAGGGCATGCCGGGAAAGTACACAGGAAAACTCTAAATTCAGATATGGCCCATGGGCAAGTATAGAGGCATGAACCCCCAGAATGTCCCACTTGGGCCACCACAGGTGGACACCCTCAAAACCATCCCTGCAAAGCACCCCTCACACCATCCTCACTCACTAGCCTGACCAACACAGAGTGAAACAAAGCCTGTCAAGTGGCTGCAGGTACACCACTACCCAGGGGCTTTCCTGAGCCTGGGGACAGGGAAACATCAGGGAGGGAATCCCTGTCTCCCTCCCTCCCCCCAAAGCCTCAAGCATAGAGCATGCGTACACACTGTCTTGGCAACCTCCTCCATGGGGTGAGGCCTCAACCTGCCCCATTCCAGAGCAAGGGGCGGGGTGGCACACCCACAAGCAGGCAGGCCTGACTCAGGGGAGAGGAATGAGGGGGGGAGGGCACAGCTGTCCAGGTGGCCTTGCTGAGAAGCTGAAACCCTCTGGGCAGACCTGGCCCTCACCTCACCTCCTGCTCTGGTCTTTTCTGCCCCAGGCCAGCTGGCTGGCCAGGACTCTGGATGCTCAAAGGCCCTCAGTCTCAACCTCTCCCTATATAAGTGGACAAATGAAGGCCCAGAGGGGGTCAGGGTTTCCTGGACAAATGAAAGCTCAGAGAGGGCCAGAGGTTCCTTTGGCCATGTATAGAAGTCTAGAAGCAGAGGCAGAACCAAGAGTCTGTGGATATTATTCCCACGCTGACAACACAAAGGAAATGAGCAGAACAAACTTCCAGGTGTAGGTACCTTCCTCAAACACTTTCCCTTCTACTACCAGGCAGGAGGTGAAGTTTCCTTTTTTACAAAAGAACACCGGGAGGCTCAAGGGAAAGTGACTTACTTACTCAAGGTCATCTAACTAGTAAGTGGGTGGGCCAGGCATTTGAACTTGAGTTTCTCACCAAATACTATAGTAGTCCCAAGCCTGAATAATAGGTAAAGGGGACTCATGGCCTGGGTCCTCTCCCCACCCCAAGAAGGAGAATCTCTGCACCCCCACCTCCACAGAAAGGAAATCCCCCTCCCTCTTTGCAGTGTCCAGCCCCGCCCTAGCCAGGGTAGCTCTAACAAGCCAGGCAGGTTCTAAGGTAAATAGTGGGGGGCAGGGAGTGCCCAGACCAGGGAGGAGAGGATCCCACCCCACAGGGAACCCTGGGGGAACAGGCAGTAATGCAAGGAGGAATTAGCTACAATAATATTAATAAATGTCATAATGAGTTTCCAGGTCAGCATTTGCTCCCAACAATGACATAATAATCCCTTTGGGCCACAGCACAATTCTGAATCTCCAAACCTTTCTTTTGTTCCTTCAAGGCATGATTATCCTATTTTATGGATGCCAGAGAGGCAGCCACCATGAAGTTAGGAGAGGAAAAGTCAGGAAATTTAGAGATCTGAGGCCAAGCCTTGGATAAATGAATCAGCCTGTCTGGGCCTCAGTCTCCTCAACTGTAAAATGGAACTGCTACCAACCTCAACAGAGTGCCAGGGGATGCTCAATAAGATCGTGTAACCAAATGAAAACTCAAAGTATTATATTACAGGCAGCCTCCATCTCTGCCTGCCCTGGGTGTGGGGGTAAGGACAGGGCCTTTCCACTTACAATACGAAGACAATGACAACTGGCATTTCCCAAAAGCTGAAGGAGACACAAGTCTCACTAAGAGCTTCAGTGACTTGCCCAAGGCTAGTAAAGTCAGGGTCAGGATTTGAGCCCAGCTCAGACTGGATGCAAAACCGTGTTCCTGCCCACTTCCAGAGCTCTCCACCAATCTCAAGTGGAGTTAAGGACCATTAAGATAAGGTCTGATAAAGGACACTTAAAGTCAGCTCCCTATCTCTCCCCAGCAGCCAGCCCCATCTGAAGTCTTATCCCCCGTTTTAGAAGCAGGGGAATTACAAGCCCAGACTAGACATATCACAGGCCTGGAAGTCAGGTTTGAGCTCTGGAAGCCTTTTAATGCAACTTGACACATCAGGCTTGACCCTTTTCTGGGCCCCGGGTTTCTTGATCTGTGATATGGAGAGTTGGACAGATGACCTCCAATGAGCTCTCTGCAGGAATAACTCTTGCTTCTAGAAAGAATGTAGGTGTTCCCCACTTAGGGTCAGGGTCTAGAGCCACAAGGGGGTTCAGCTTATTACAGATTCCTGAGATCAAAGAGAGCTGAACAAGTCCCTTATCTGAAGGCCCAAGACTCCCACAAGCTAGTCACAAGTAAGCAGACACGGAAAGGGGGAAGAAAGGCCTTTCTCCAGCTATGGAACCTACCAAAGACCCTAGTGTCTCAGTTCTAAAGCAGGAGGAAAACTGGAAAGAATTCCAATTAGTCTAGTTACGCCATCTTCCTATCTACAAGATGAAAATTCAGAAGACGTGTGATGGTACAATGCACAATGCACGCAAAATGCAGGAGAATTGGAAGAGGATAATAGTAGTTCTCTTTGGGTTCCCAATTCATATCCTCCACCTTTCTCCAACTGGTTCAAAAACAAGTGCTCAGTTGGCCTGCGAATACAAGCAGGTTATACAGTCTCTTTCCAGCAGAGGGAAGACATCATTTCACCAGCCTTGGCCCTTCTCCACTCTCCCAAGGGCTTCCCTTTCCACCTGTTCAATCTCTAGGCCCTAAACTTACCCTGAGTGCTTCCTCACCTGGTCCTCTCTATAAGTGCCAAGTTCCCAGGGCCCAGGGTGTTTTTCCCAAAAGCCACACCGTCATAACATGAAGACTATATCCTCTGCTAGGCTGCTCAGCCACCTCTGTGACTTTCCTTAAATGACTTCCTTCTCTGAACCCTAGCTTTCTCATCAGCAAAATTAAGAGAATAATACCTTCCTGGCTGGGCACAGGTTCATGCCTATAGTTGTAGCTATTCAGGAGGCTTGAGATCTAAGGACTGAGGGCCAAAGCCAGGCCAAGCCAACAAATCTGTGAGACTCTTTTTTTTTTTTTTTTTGGGGGGGGGGGGGGGTCCGGTCGTGGGGCCTGAAATCTGGGCCTGGGCACTATCCCTCAGCTCTTCAGCTCAAGGCTAGTGCTCTACCTACCACTTGAGCCACAGCGCCACTTCCGACTTCTTTCCTTTTGCTTATGTGGTGCTGAAGAATCGAACCCAGGGCCTCAGGCACGCAAGGCAAGCGCTCTACCACTGAGCCACCTTTACAGCCCCATCTGTGAGACTCTTATCTCCATTTAACCACCAAAAAACCAGAAGTGGAGTTGTGGCTCAAATGGTAGAGCTCTAACTTTGAACTAAAAAGCTAAGGGAGGGGCTGGGAAGGTGGCTCAGTGGTAGAGTGTTTACATGCATGAGGCCCTGGGTTCAATTCCTCAGCACCACATAAATAGAAAAAGCCAGAAGTGGTGCTATGGCTCAAGTGGTAGAGTGCTAACCTTGAGCTGAAGAGCTGGGGAACAGCACCCAGGCCCAGAGTTCAGGTCCAGAGTTCAGGCCCCACAACCAACAACAACAACAGCAAAAAAAAAAAAAAGAAAGCTAAGGGACAGTGCCTAAGCCCTGAGTTCAAACCCCAGTACCAGTGTGTGCACACACACATGCACACATGCACAAACACATACATGCACACTTGCACACACACACCTTCTTGTTTACTGAACTGTTGCAAGACAAATGAATTAATGTAAACAGTTACCATAGGACATTATTTTTTATCTCTGCCTTCCCATCTCTGCTACCTCTCATAACCAAGCAGCCCTCCCTACACCTTAGTTTACCATCTGATTAATCCCAGATCTTGTCAATTCTATTGCCTCCTCCTCTCCTTTCCACTCCCACAGCCCCCACCCGGCCCCCAGCACTCACCTCATCACCTCTCCCCTGAATTATTGCAATAGCTTGAGCTTCCACTCTCACCACTCCACTCCCCAACCTGTCCTGCCGGCACCTGCCCCAGCCCTAGGGCCATCTTCCTAACACACTTTTGTAAGGCTTCTTTCCTTGCTCAAACATCTTCACTGGCTCCCTATGGCCTACACACTTCAGCCCTCTCTGGCTGCCTTGCGCTTTCTCCCTCTTCCTCTCACCTAATAAAATGAGTAAGTACTCAATCCCCAATCATCCCACACCTAGGGCAGCAGAGACTGAGTCTAAGAAACCTTTGACTGCTCAGCACAAGTAAAGGAAGGGGACTTTACTACTTTTATCTCTAAGCCCGAGTTCAGTCCCAACTCTCTGCCCCTCCTGTGGTCTCTCACTTAATCAACAATACAGGATCAGCTCCAATCCTGTACTTAAAAAGACAGAATTAAGACCATAGCTCAGCTTTCTATAGCTGACCCCCAGCTCCCAAGCTTTTGTTGTAGCTTCAGATATCCCTCAGCCCTGGCCATTTCTATTTGCTTTGACAATGCTTTTCTGATTTTTTAGGTACACAATAAAGCCTGGTTAACCTTCGAGGGGCAACAGGGGTCAGCAGGGTATAACTGTTGCTGGAAACCCCAGGATTTTTTCTCCAGTGGGTAGGAAACCTTAAACATGTTCTGCTTTAGTTTTCTGAGACAGAATCTCATTAAGTAGTTCAGGCTACCTGGAACTCTATAGTGTTATAGAGTGTATCACTGCACATGAGCCTAGGACAGCCTTTGTGTGTTTGTGTGTGTATGCGCACGTGAACACACACACACACACACACACACACCTTCTAGGACTCCAACTCAGAACCTCCCACTCTTAGCCTTTCTGCTCATGACTGGCACTTCAACCACTTGAGCCACACCTCCAATCTGGCTTTTTTGCTGGTTAACTGGAGATTAGAGTGTCTTGACTTTTTTGCCTGAGCTGACTTCAAATCTTGATCCTCAGATCTAAGCCTCTGAGAAGCTAGGGTTACAACAGTGAGCAGTGGACAACTAGTTTTAACAAGACTTCTTATCTTCTCTCTTATCTATCACAAATAGTCACAAGTATGGACCCACAGCTGGTTCTCAGGAAACCACCACTGTATCAGAGCAGCTATCACAGGACAGATGAAGAGCCTATCCAGACCAAACCAACCCCAGCCCAGCTGGCTCAGCCACAGCCAGAACTTGAGAACTGTAGGAACACTACGGGAGTCTCTTACCAACATCCACTTTCTGAGAATTGAGAGCCCACCTGAACTTAATTAACCTTTCCTAATGTTAGTTTGAGCATCATTACTGCTGAAACCACCATATGCAAATGACCTTGAACAAGGCCCTCTTCTTAGACCTCGGGCGTCTTTGCATCCATGAGATAACTAGCCAGAGCTATAGGGGTCCCAGAAATCACTTACACTATAGTTGCCTAATTTATAGATAAGTCTCCTTGAAGGAGTCAGGAAGACCCAGGAAAATCATAGGAACCTGCCCAAGGTCACTAGAACCTATGCCAGAGCCACACAGAAAACACAGATCCAGTCTCTTCCAGTGAGGCTCTTCCCATAGCCCCCTATGTGGAGGGCTGATGAGAGATGAGATCATCAGACTCGGTGCTTAATCCGGTGCTGAACCTCTAGGAATGTGAGCCATCCTGGGAACATACCGTGGATTCTCCCACTACAGGAGCCCCTCCACCCTGTCCTCGGGTTTCTCACTCCTCTAGACCAGCAGGTATCCCTAAGGTACCCGCGTCTGTTGAAGATCCAGTACCTGGAGGGACAGGGTTTTTCCCACCTTGGATTCACAAGGTGGGAAAAACAGGCACCCCGAACAGCCGCTCCTACAGCACCCCGTGGGATTCTCAGGATATCCTGAATCGCCGCACGGGTTGGAGAAACCAGGAATGCCATGTCCCAGCCTTGGGATTGGAAGCCCTCCCCCATTCCCTAAGCTCCCACCCTTAGAGGCTGGAATGTGACCCGCGGAGGGATCCCGCAGCACGCCGGGTAGGGCTGCTGCTGCTGCTGCTGCTGCGTTCCAGCTCGGTGGCTGCATTGAAAGGGGGGAGATGCGGCAGCGACCTCGGGGACTGCAGGGGGTTGGGGAACAGGGAGAGGCCCCGGTGGCGCGGTGGGGGCAGGGAGGGAGCCAAGAGAACCAGTCCGACTCCCGATCGCGCCAGATGGAGGCGGTCCGGAGCCTCCAACCCCGGGTTTCCTGCTTCTCCCCTCCACCTTTGTCTCCCCTCCCTCCAGCAAACTTTCAGCCTGTGGGGGATAAGGCTTGGGGAACACTGTGATTGTGTGTGTGTGTGTGTGTGTTCGTGCCTTCGGGTAGCCTGCTTGTGAGCCTGAGTCTAGTGGGCTGTGCGGTAGTGAACTGCGTGTTTATCTGTGTTCCTAAGACGCTGGGCACCAGCACTTACATGCCTGGCGTGTGTGCCCGTGTGTCTCCATCTGCGCGTGGGTGTAGTTCGTGTGGCCATGTAAGCCGCAGGCACAGGTATGTATATATACCTGTGTCAGGATCTGTTCATCCCATTTCGTGTAGCTGTGGTTGTGTATGTGATTTTTGTCTCCGCATGTCCACACATCTGTGTGCGCGTGTGTGCGCGACTATGTAAAATGTGGACATGTACATGTGTCCGCTCATGGGCAAGTGTGTGTACGTGAGTGTCTGTGTGCAAGTGAGGGGTGGGGTCTGGTCGGGGACTCTCGGACCCCCCACAACTCAAGCCCATCAGGCCCCGGGAGGGGGCAGCGCAGAGGCCGCCGCCGCCGCCGCAGAGACCCTCCTCCCTGCCCCGCCCCCACCCCCTACCTGCGAGCCGCTTCGCCGAACGCCCAAACCGCCAGAAGCTGCGGACCCGTGGGCCGCTGGGGGCCTTCCTCTTGTGGTGTGAGTTGCCCATGGTGGGCACGGGAGGCGGCGCGGAAACCCGAGCGCGGCCCAGCCAGTTCGGCCGCGGGCCCGCAGCCCCGGGAGGGAGGCAGCGAGACGCGCGGGCTGCCTCCGCGGGCGCCCCCAGCCCCAGACCGGCCACGCCCCCGTGCTCTGCGGCCAATGGCCACTAAGGGGCGTGGTCAAATGTGGGCGGGGTCTGGCTCATGTCTGGTGGATTCCGCCCCTCCCTGGACCTGGGAGACCTGCTGAGCCGCCCCGCCCTGGGCGCTCCGGGGAAAGGCTCAGCCTATCCAGGTGGGGCCGGCCCCGCTCTCCCAGACCAGGGACCGCCTCAACGAGGACCGCAAAGGATCTGGGAAAACTGGGGGCTGGCCTCCAGACAGGCAGGGTCCGGACCCCAGCTGCTGCTGAGTCCCACCAGCCACCACCCCGTGAGTGTCATGTGTCTGTGGATCTCCAGGGCGCCCGAGTATACAAATGTAGAGAACTGTACTTCCGCACTTGTGGTGTTCAGAATAATGGACGCATCCTTTTTTAGGTGGTACGGGAGTTGGAACCCAAGGCATCGCTTTGGCGCTGGGCAGACACTACTACTTAAGCTATAACTCCCAGCCTTTTTTTATTTTTATTTTTTTGCTTTAGTTATTTTTCAAATAGGATCTCAAGTTTTTTGCTGTTTCCTCCCAGATCACGAGGTCTCCTCTACCTCAGGAGTAGCTGGGATTATAGCTGTAAGCCACCATGCCCAGCAGTAGTAGCCTTTTATGTACTTTTTTTTTGGGGGGGAGGGGTGGAGGCCAGTCGTGGGGCTTGAACTCTGGGCCTGGGCGCTGTCCCTCAGCTCTTCAGCTCAAGGCTAAGCTCCACCACACTCAGCCACAGCGCCACTTCCAGTTTTCTGATGGTTTATTGGAGCTAAGAGTCTCATGGTGGGCTGGGAAGGTGGCTCAGTGATAGAGTGCTTGCCTTCCATGCATGGGGCCCTGGGTTCGATTCCTCAGCACCACATAAGCAGAAAAGCCGGGAGTGGCACTGTGGCTCTATCACTGGAGCGCTAGCCTTGAGCTGAAGAGCTGAGGGACAGCACGCAGGCCCAGAGTTCAGGCCCCACGACCACCAACAACAACAAGAGTCTCACAGGGTTTCCTGCCTGGGCTGGCTTTGAACCGCGATCTTCAGATCTCAACCTCCTGAGTAGTTAGGATTACAGGTGTGAGCTGCCAGCCCCTGGCTCTTTTATTTAATACTTATGAATACATATGAAACACTGTTACCTGCTTTCCTGAATCATGTCATTCATCCACAAAATAATTCCATAAGGTAAAAGTACATATCCATTTTACTGAGAAAGAACCAAACCAGACTGAAGCCAATACCCACTGCTCCATGTCAACACTTCTCCCCTTATTGTCTCTATACAACCTGCAAGCATGACAGTAGTTGGACATTTGTGTGTAATCATATGCTTGAACCTAACTACACAGTTCTGTAGCTGGATCTTGAATATGTAGGTTCATCTGTCCAATCATTTGTTGTTTTTTTTCATGTCATCAAATCTGTTTGCATGTTTGGATGTATTGTGTGTGCGTGTGTTGGTACAAGGGACTTGAACCTCAACCTTTCCCTCATCATTTTTACTCATACCATTGGAGCCACACCTCCATTTCCAGCTTTTTGCTCATGATCAGAGATAAAAGTCTCTTGGATTTGTCTAGCTGGGCTGCCTCTAAAGCACCATTCTCCAATCTCAACCTAAATACTGGGAGCCACTGCCTCCCAGCTGTGTATTTGTGTTTGCTTATATAATTGTGACTGTCTCAAGGGGCTGAATATCAGATTTTTGTGTGTTTGAGTATATAAAGCAGTCTTTATTCATGTATGTATAAATGTTTGTCTATAAGACTAGTCATCTAGTTGGGCACTGGTGGCTCACGCCTGGAATCCTAGCTACTCAGGAGGCTGAGATTTGAAGATCATGGTTCAAAGCCAGCCCCGGCAGGAAAGTCCTTGAGACTCTTATCTCCAGTAAACCACTGGAAAACCAGAAGTGGTGCTGTGGCTTAAGTGGTAGAGAGCTTGCCTTGTTCCTAGCTACTCAGGAGGCTGAGATCTGAGGATCGCGGTTCAAAGCCAGCCCGGGCAGGAGAGACCGTGAGACTCCTATCTCCAATAAACCACCAGAAAACTGGAAGTGGCGCTGTAGCTCAAGTGGTAGAGCGCTCGCCTTGAGCTGAAGAGCTGAGGGACAGCGCCCAGGCCCAGAGTTCAAGCCCCACGACCGACAAAAAAAAAAAAAAAAAGAGAGCTTGCCTTGAGCTGAAGAGATCAGGGAAAACATCGAGGCCCAGAGTTAAAACCCCACCACCACCAACAACAACAAAACAAAAACAAAACTAATCATCTGTGTTTGCATATATCAGTATAATTATGATTGTGGAGTGTATGACTGTATCTGTACTTGGATTGTTTGTGTGTATATGTTAAGTAATGGAGATTGTAGATAAACATGCGAACGGCCCTTATCCGCATGTATCTATGCAGCTTGTATCTTTGAATCATCTTCCCTTACACACATTTTTGTTCAGGAATCTCCCCAACACTGTCTTACAGCCTGAGCAATGTCACTACCGTCAGTCTGTGCAGTCTCTCCAACTAGGGGCGAGCATGGTATAGCAGAGGAGAAAGCCCCGGGCTTGAGTCCAGAGCCCTCCGTTCTAATCCCTGTGTGGCATGACTCATCATTTCTCCCAGCTGGGCAAGCCCCTCCACTACATCATGCTGCCTTTCTCTCCAGGGTATCCTGTTCTCTCCCTCCAAAGTCAAGAAACCCCTGGTGCCCCTGGTAGATTACACCTGTAATCTTAGCTATTTAGGAGGCTGAGATCTGATGATCTGGATTCAAAGCCAGCCAAGGCTTTGAGACTGTGAGACTCTTATCTCCTATTGATCACAAGAAGCCTGTAGCAGAGCTATGGCTCAAATGGTAGAGCTCCAGCTTTGAGCAGAAAAGCTAAGGGACAGCACCCAGATCCTGAGTTCAAGCTCTACTACTGGCACAAAAAAATAAAGAAAAGCTGATCCCATCCCTCTCTTAAGGATTGGTATCTTATTAACCCACAAAAATGCCATACCCTGTGTACCAAGTTATGTGCACCAGTCTCTCCTCTGTACATAGAGGGTCCTAGTGTCAAAGTTGGAAAGGACTTCTCATTTACAGATGGGGAAACTAAGGCTCATAGAGGGGATAGGTAGTATGAGGGAGCAGTAAGCAGTACTTACTCAAAGGTAAGTACAAATCCCTTGGCATGAGTTGAGATCAGGTGAGCAAAGTCTTGAAGGAAACTGGGAATGTATTATTGCAGGAGATGCTCTCACCCACCAGTCTGGCCTCTTCCACCTCTGTCTAAAAGATCCTTTTTCCTCCACAAGCCCCTGCTGGACACTGTTTTCCTATGCATACCCCTACCTGGCTCTTTTCTGTATTCTCATAGCCATGAGGGCAACCCTAATACACTTCTGCTCAAACCTCAGAGTTCCACAGCACCCTGTATACCACCATCCCTTTCCCACTTTCCTCAAGACATCCATTTATAGCTGGATGTGGTAGGGCACACCTGTAATTCCAGCACCCAGAAGGCTGAGGCAAGAGAATCTCAAATGCAAGACGAGTCTGAAGGGGATGGGAAGGTGGCTCAGTGGTAGAGTGCTTGCCTTGCATGCATGAGGCCCTGGGTTCAATTCCTCAGCACCACATAAGCAAAAAGAAAAAAGCCGGAAATGGCGCTGTGGCTCAAGTGGTAGAGTGCTAGCCTTGAGCTGAAGAGCTGAGGGATAGTGCCCAGGCCCAGAGTTCAGGCCTGACAACCGGACCCAAAAAAAAAAAAAAAAAAGACGAGTCTGAACTACATAGCAAGATTGTATCTTCAAACAAACAAACACCCATTTATTTTTATTTATGTTTGTCTTTCCAACCAGCAATTTCTCAGGAGCAGGGACTGCCTCACTCCTCAGTGACTCCAGGCTCAGCACAGTGTGCCCTGTGTGCTGTCTAGAAGCTGGTAGAGGAGGAAATGGTTAGGGTTGCCTAACTATGTGCAGAAGCAGTAGTGGCTACTTGGTTACTAGCCCTGGTAGCTGTTGTGGTTGTGATGGTTGGTGGTAGTGATGACACATTTGTTTACAAAGACAGTGCCTAGCTGAGCGCTGATGGCTCAACCTGCAATCCTAGCTACTCAGGATGCTGAGATCTGAGGCTTGAGATTCGAAGCCAGCTGGGGCAGGGAAGTCTGTGAGACTCATATCCAAATAACTACCAGAAAACCTAAAGTAGAGCTGTGGCTAATGTGGTAGAGCACTAACCTTGAACAGAAAAGCTCAGAGACAGCATCCAAGCCCTGAATTGAAGCTCCATGACTAACAAAAAATACAAAAGACAGTGCCTAATCCAAGATTTTGAGGAGGAGTACTGCCCTCTGCCCCAGCAAGGTGAGGCAAGGTAGGGCTGGAGAAAGAAGGGGCTGGTATGGAAGGCTCATGAGACAGAATTAGATTTGGGTGCCTTTTGGTTAAAAACTTACAGGAGATGGTATCTTAAGCCGAAAGGAGGCCTCTGTCAGTCAGTCAGGCGCTGTTTCTCTGACACACACACACACACACACACACACACACACACACACACACGGGTATCACACTTGCCACAAGATGAAGATTCAAAGCCTATATAAGCTGAGCTGTCTCTATGGCTCCCTCCAAGGCTCATGAGACAGAATTAGATTTGGGTGCCTTTTGGTTAAAAACTTACAGGAGATGGTATCTTAAGCCGAAAGGAGGCCTAACTTGGCCTTAGTCAGTCAGTCAGGCTCTGTTTCTCTGACACACACACACACACACACACACACACACACACACACACACACACACACACACACACACACACACACACACACACACACACACACACACACACACACACACACACACACACACACACACACACACACACCAGGAGTTGCTTGCGGGTATCACACTTGCCACAAGATGAAGATTCAAAGCCTATATAAGCTGAGCTGTCTCTATGGCTCCCTCCAACTCCCCACAGAGCTGGGTACCCAGTGAGTGGAGTTGACAGTCCCTCACTGAACTAGCCCCAAGGACAGCGGAGCAGAAGGGCATGGAGTAGAGTAGTACAGACCACAGCAGGGGTAGGCAGAGATTGCACTCTAAGGGATTGCTTTCACCCACTTCCTTCCCCAAGTCAGCCAAGGAGCTAGAAGTGGCCTTGGGGGTTTGCCCACCCTATCTCCCCACCCAACTGTGCACATTCAGACAATGAATAATGCCTCCTCTCAGTAGTTTTCTTCAGCATGTGACAGGCTCTGAGCAGTTAAGAAGCTCTGACGGCTGGTGGAGAGGGGATTTCCAAGGGGCAGAGGGGAAGAGGGAGCCACTCTGCCCTCTGCTGATATCACTGTGTAGACTTCCCTGACCACCAGGTTTGGACCCTATCCCCACACCCCCAGTTCAGCAGCCCTGCCTGGCAACCCTGTTTTCCAGAACTCCAGAAGGAACGGAGGGGGGAGAACCCACTGATTGAGGATCTCACCCAGACCTAAGGAGAAGTTCTGGCAGAACACTGGGATGTAGGGCTTGAAGGTATATACTGGAGGGAAAGAGGTAAAGGAGGAAGTGGAGAAAGAAATCTGGCTTCCTTCATCTCTTCCTGTTAGAGCTGCCTCTCTGGGTACGACTTTTCTGTTGGAAGTCTGAACAAAGGAGTAGAGAAACTAAAAGCAGCCAGGCAGGTATGGGCTCCAGATCCTGCCTCTAAGGCTGGCTGCTGTGTGATTTTGAACAAGTCACTCTCCTTTGGGCCTCAGCTGTTTGGTGATCTTCTGGGATGGTTTGGGTTGAGTTGGGTTTTTGCTTTTTTGTTTGTTTTGGGGGGTTGGTCAGTCATGGGGCTTGAACTGGGCACTGTCCCTGAGATCTTTTGCTCAAGGCTAGCAGTTCTACCACTTAGAGCCAGAGCGCCACTTCCTGTTTTTTGGTGGTTAATTGGAGACAGGAGTTTCACAGACCTTCCTGCCTAGGCTGACTTTGAACCTCGATCCTTAGCCTCCTGAGTAGCGAGGATTACCAGCCCCATGCTTGGGTCTCATCTGTTTGTATGTGGCATGCAAGTACCCCCTGGCAGACCACCAATTTTGGGTATCTAGGATCCTGAGAAGTCTATGCTGTGGGAGCCCATATTGGATCATCTCTTAATGACAGATACAACTTAGTGCCAGGCACTGTACTGGCAGGGCAGAAAAGAGAAGAGTCAGTCAGCCTAATTCCTGACCTCAGGGTAATCCAAATAGTGAAGAATGGTCATCCCAGTGCTCCACAGAACCCAGAAAGCCAAGCTAGCCTAGCCCATCAGACACTCAGGTAATTCCATTCTTCCACCCTCCCAATCCTCCAAAATTCCTAGCACAGGTGTTACCTCCTCAGGGAAGCCATCCCTGAATCTCCCCCAGAGATTTCTGTGTTTCCTCTTTGGTTCCTTTTTTTTTAGTATTATTTATTTGCTTGCTGTCTGAGCCTCTCCAACCAGGCCACTGCAATTCTGAGGTTCATGAGGACCAGGACCTTGTTTCTCTTATTCATCCTCACGATAGTGCCTGCTTCATAACATGTACTTAGTATCTATAAAACTGAGAAGGTTTCTATCCTGTCTGGGCAAGCATATTTTGCTATAGTACCCACACTCTACTATAGAATGTACCTCATGGCAGAGAGAAGTCCTTGTCCCCATTACACTGATTTAGACCCCAGGCTAAGGACATTGAGATACCCCAAGAAGAAGGTAATCTCAAAAACACTGCCTAATTCCAAATCTCTTCAGCAGGCTGCTGGAGAAATCCTAGGGGCTTTAGAGAGTATTACAAAGACCTGAGCCAGGACACAGGTGGCTACTCAGGAGGCTGAGATCTGAGGATCCTGGTGTGAAGCCAACCGTGCAGGAAAGTCTGTGAAACTCATAATAAACTTTTTTTTTTTTTTTTTTGCCAGCCCTGGGGCTTGAACTCAGGGCCTGAGCACTGTCCTTGAGCTTCATTTGCTCAAGGCAAGCACTCTACAACTGTGCCACAGCACCACTTCTGGCTATTTCTGTCTATGTGGTTGGTACTGAGGAATCGAACCCAGGGCTTCATGTATGCTAGGCAAGCACTCTATCACTAAGCCACATTCCCAGCTCTCTTATATTTCTTAAAAAGCCAGAATTAGCTGGGCGCCAGTGGCTCATGACTGTAATCCTAGCTACTCAGGAGGCTGAGATCTGAGGATCATGGTTCAAAACCAGATTGGGCAGGAATGCCTGTGAGACCCTTATCTCCAATAAACTACTCAGAAAACTGGAAGTGGTGCTGTGGCTCAAGTGGTAGAGTACTAGCCTTGAGCTGAAGAGCTGAGGGACAGACCCAGGCTCAGAGTTCAAGTCCCACGACTGACAAAAAAAAAAAAAAAAGCCAGAAGTAAAGCTGTGTCTCAAGCGGTGGAACACTAGCCTTGAACAAAAGCAGCTCAGGGACTGACCCTGAGTTCAAGCCCCAGGGCCTGCACACACACACACAAAAAAAAACGGGAGCTGGGACTTGAGAGATCGGAGTTTTCACTGAATAAAAAAGTGAAAGCCGGGCGCTGGTGACTCACGCCTGTAATCCTAGCTACTCAGGAGGCTGAGATCTGAGGATCGCGGTTCAAAGCCAGCCAGGCAGGAGAGACCGTGAGACTCCTATCTCCAATAAACCACCAGAAAACCGGAAGTGGCGCTGTAGCTCAAGTCATAGAGCACTCGCCTTGAGCTGAAGAGCTGAGGGACAGCGCCCAGGCCCAGAGTTCAAGCCCCACGACCAACAAAAAAAAAAAGTGAAGATAAGGGCTGGGAAGGTGGCTCAGTGGTAGAGTGCATGCCTTGCATGCATGAGGCCCTGGGTTCGATTCCGTAGCACCACATAAGCAGAAAAAAAGCCGGAAGTGGTGCTGTCGCTTAAATGGTAGAGGGCTATCTTAAGCTGAAGAGCTGAGGGACAGTGCCCAGGCCCAGAGTTCAGGCCCCACAACCAGAAAAAAAAAAAAAAAAATATGAAGATAATCAAAGGAAAGGCATATGCAGAGACAGAATATGTTCGTTGAAAGGCAAACAGATAACCACCACTACTCAAAAAGTCTTTGAGTATTCATTTGCTTTAGACCTGTATAAGACCTTCCTCAGCAAAGAGGGGAGATGGAATCAGAGGGACTAGACCTACCTTCCTAGTACCTACCTTCCCATGGCATCCAGGCCACTAGGTCTCCATCTTTTGTCCAACTTGCCAAAGATTGGCTCTCATTTCCCTGACACAGTTCCTGCCCATACCCAATTCATTCTCAAACCCAAAGACTCCAAGCACCACAAAGAATCTCAGAGGTCATTAAATACCATCTATGTATATACAAGTCCCAAAAGTGGGGCAGGTTTGCAGTGCAGGTCACCCTGCAGAGCAGAATTCTCTTGTGCTGGAAGCCTGGCTCAGTGGTAGAGCACCTGCCTACCTAGGTATAAAGCCCTCAGTTTAGGGCTGGGAAGGTGGCTCAGTGGTAGAGCATTTGCCTTGCATGCATGAGGCCCTGGGTTTGATTCCTCAGCACCACATAAGCAAAAAGAAAAAAGCCGGACATGACGCTGTGGCTCAAGTGGTAGAGCGCTAGCCTTGAACTGAAGAGCTGAGGGACAGCGCCCACTCCAGCCACTGGGGGAGTTATGGTCCTGCCTAAGATTCCACAGTCACTAATTCACTTCACTTTGGAGAGTGTTGCGTTTGGGGGCGAACTATGGAACCCTGTCACTGTCCCTGCTATGTAGGAACAACACTGCACAGACACAGGGGCCTGGCCTTCTCATCCTCAGGCATTCTCCGAACAAGACCTGATCCCAGCTAGGAAGGAGTATGTTCTTTTCAAAGGCATGAAGCCCAGTGATCTTGCGCAACTTGCTTTCCTTCTTTGAGGCCTTTTTGTTTTCCTCACCCATATGTAGTGATAACTGCTCACCTCCTAACCCAGGAAAATGCCCAGCTTGGGTCTGGCATTTGAGCAGCCTTCCTGTTAGTTCTCTAGCCATCTCTCCTTCCACACCCAGCTCACCTCCTCTGAGCACCTCCCTGATTACCTGCTGGGCCCCAGTGCTGGCGTAAGTCCTAGAAACACTTCCTCCCCACACACTTGTCTAGAGTCCAGGTGATATTTCTGGAAAATATGAATTTCTGTTTGCTTTTGTTGTTTTTAACTTCTTTTATCTAAGTCTTCCAGTCAGGCAAAAGTGAGGCTCCAGCTTCTGGAGTCCCAGTTGGTAATCATCTCCACTGTAGCTAGCTGAGGTATATAACCAAGTTAGTTGTTTTTTCAAACAAGGATCAGATGAACTAACTAGTGCTCAAGTGCCCAGCCTCAAACAGCAGAATCTTGCTATCATCTGCATCTGCTCTCGAACGTACTTTGTGGATCCTTGAAACACTC
Organism: Dipodomys spectabilis; assembly: GCF_019054845.1. NCBI lineage: Eukaryota > Metazoa > Chordata > Mammalia > Rodentia > Heteromyidae > Dipodomys > Dipodomys spectabilis. Next base: position 41,375,558 of record NW_024870679.1, on the reverse strand, counting down.
CTATAAAACTAGGATTTGTTCTCCTTATTTTACAGATAAGTGAGGTTTGGAGGGGTGAATAACCTGCCAGTATCATGTGGCTGGAGAGGCGGGGGGAAGGGAAGAAGGACAGCAAAGCACATTCTACTTGATCTTTGGAGCTCAGGTGAATGGAACTTACAAACACAGTAATAGAACCATTTTTCATTTCTACAGCAACTTCTTTTTAATATAATGTTATTTTCCTTTTTTGTTGTTGTTGGTGCCAGTACTAGGGCTTGAACTCAGGCCTTCTTTGTGCTGTTGCTAGCTGTTTCACTCATGAGCGGTACTCTACCACTTGATCCACACCTCCGCTTCCAGCTTTTTGATGGTTAATTGGAAATAAGATTTTCATAGATTTTTTTCAGCCCAGGTTGGCTGGACCTTAAATCTCAGTTTCCTAAGTAACCAGAATTATAGCTGTCAACCACCAGCACCCAGCCCTAATATACTTTTCATATCATCTCTTGTGAGAAGAATCTTGAAGAAAAGTCTCAAACCCATCATGGCTGGTTGACAAAAAACAAAAAACAAAACAAACAACAAAAAAATCATGGCCTTGTCCAGAGAATTCCACCTATGGGAAGGCCTCATGAGACAGTAATGGAATCTGTTGGCCAACTAAGTCCTTGTTCAATGTTACAATTTTTGCTATAGCTGCACCAGAACTTAAACATTCATTTGCCTAACTCTGATAACACTCTCCCTTCAACTGAGGTCCCTCACTTCTCTCTGGATGGTTCCCCTCTATAGAATGAGCAGGAAAAGATAAGCTATAAGCCTCACCCCAACTTGAGCTCCTTGGGAAAATCATGGAAAGAGCACCTTTGAGGCAGGTGATCTGAGATTCAATGAGTTTCAGCTTTGTCAAATCAGCCACAATCTTTGAGCCTCAGTTTTTTCATCTGCAAATTGGATCTCATGAGATAATGGATACAGGGTTTTGGGTTTTGGACCTCTTCAAAATCATCAGTGTCAGATTTCCTCTTTCCTGCTAAGTCTGCTCAGGATAGTGAGGGCATTACAGGAACCTTGGAGAACTGAAGCTCAATGTTCCTACTGCAGTTCTGACCTGTGTCCTCTTATAGTAAGGTAGCCAAATGAGAAGAGCCAGGACTTGATCTCCTTCCTGACTTCCCAGGAATCTTCTAGATACTCTCCTTCCCACGTTCCCTCATCTCTGCTCTGAATGTTCTCTCTGAAAGAGTTAAGCCTTTGGGCTTTCCCTTTCTGACCAGCCTTGCCAGTGGAGATTACAGAGATCAGATTTATTTCTCTTAATAAACAGAGAAGCTGGGCCAAGCAGGTGACAAGGAAACAATTAGAATAATAGGAGGCTGAAGAAAAAGGGAACAGGACTTCCTTCAGTCGTACCTGGAACCTCCTCCAGACCTAGGGAAACAACAGTTTAGGGGCAAAGGGTGTTGCCCATGCACGTGGACTCAATTAAGCTGACCCACTGCGCAGAAACCGAGTAACACCCAATATCAAAAAGAAGGCAGAGCGACGCACCGGTGGCTCACGCCTGTAATCCTAGCTACTCAGGAGGCTGAGATCTGAAGATCACGGTTCAAAGCCAGCCCAGGCAGGAAAGTCTATGAGACTCTTATCTCCAATAAACCACTAGAAAACTGGAAGTGCCACTGTGGCTCAAGCGGTAGAGTACTCGCCTTGAGCTGAAGAGCTATAGGCCAGCGCCCAGGCCCAGAGTTCAAGCCCTACGACCAACAACAACAAAAAAAACAAAAGGCAGAAGGAGGTTTGGCCATCAACCCAATGCCATTCCTGGGTCTGGGGACTGTCCTTGAGCTTTTGTGCTCAAAGCTAGCACTCTACTTGAGCCACAGCTCCAGTTCTGGCTTTTTTGTTAGTTAATTGGAGGGTCTCACGGACTTTCCTTTCCTGGCTGGCTTCAAACTGTGATCCTCAGATCTCAGCCTCCTGAACAGCTAGGATTACAAATGTGAGCCACCAGCACCTAGCTAAAAGTAGGCTATTGGAGCCAGGAGCCACAGTATTTCCAGTCCCTTGCCTCCAAGCTGGGAAAAGTGTCCACTGGCCTGGGGTACATCACTAGTCTACTAATCTGCCTGCCCAGCCTAATAGTTTGACTATAACCCATCCTGCTGCAGTTCTGACCTGTGTCCTCTTGAGGGAGATAGTGATGACTGCATACTGAATCCCAATGGTGGAGTCTTGGAACAGACTCCCCTCCATTTTGGGCGGCAGAGCCTTTGGAAATACCCCTTACCCAGATCTTCCCTCAGGGTTTGGCCCAGCCATGCCAGCCCCAGTGCCCAGGCTTCTATTTGTGGCTGAGCTCCAGACGTTCAGGGCCTTTATCCAAAAGGAAGATCACACCGGATGCAATCCCACAAGAGGCTTTCCACCCTCTTCCTGACCCCTGTGCCTTCTAATTCTCCTCCAGAAGGAGGTGGTTAAAGGACTGTGAGAGAGTAAACAGAAGGGATGGGTACACACACACCCTGCCATTTCCGCACCTCACCTCCAGCTGAGTAGCAGTATAGGAAAGGTAGACTTCCAAGGTCAGCAGGCCTAAGGAGGACCCGCCTTCTTAGAGAGACTGAGGCCCTCTCCACCAAACAGAAGACAGGAACAGGGAGAATTGGAAGAAAAAAACCAAACAAGTGGCAGAAAAGTGCAGTAACCCTAGCTGAGATGGGCCAGATCCGCTTCCCCTCCTCACAGACTGCCGACCCATCAGGTCTGAGGGGAAATCAGGGACTCCAACTCAGAAAGGAGAAATCGCTGCTCTTCTAAGTATCCAACCCCAGTCGGTTTAGCTCGGGCCTCAGTCGGTTTAGCTCGGGCCTCAGTTTCCTGTCTGTAAGCCCACTTCAACACTGTTAGTAACAGGGTTTGGGGAACCAGAGATGGGGAGGGGCCACTGGTGCCGAGATAATGAGCTCGCCACCCCCAGCGGGGCGTGTTTGCGGTTTGGCCCAGGTGAGTGATGAGGTGGGGGGTGGGGACAGGTAGGAAAAGCTAACACTATTAATAACCTCAGGTATGCTATGCCCCAAGCTGGGTCCTTTGTGGGGTTGGAAACCCGGATCCACCTAGAGGGCAGAAACTCCTGTGTGAAGGCCGCTGACCTTCTAGATCCTAGGGGACTCCCACCAGAGACCTAAGGCCACCTGCCTCTCCCAAAGGCCACAGGCCAGAGAGTCAAGTCTTTCACCCCCTGACTCAGCAGAGGGCAAAACCTGGGTGAGCCTGAGGGAGGGAGAATTGCCTCGGTGCCATGCTAGTACTTCCTGCTTAAGCCAGGGATCCCTAACCAAGTCGGGGTCTTCTCCCCTCTGGAGAGGAGCGTGCTGCGTCTTAGGGGCACAAGACGGGGATTTGGGCTGAACCCTGAGCTCTTCGCTCCCCAGTACCAGCACCCAAAGGGTCACCATTCCAACTCCAACACACCCCGCCCCTTACGGAGCCCCCACTCCCCCCCCCCCCCGCGCTGCACCCTCGGCGCCCCCGCCGCTCTGCCCAGGTGTCCGGCCGCCTTACCTCGGCCTTTGCCCTTGGCCCTCTTGGCCTTGTCGTCCGCCTTCTTGGCCCGGGGGGCGGCCGGCTCCGCTCCCTCGGCCCCCGCCGCCTTCTTCTTGCGCCGCTTGACCCGCAGCCAGCTGAAGGCGCGGCGGAGGCCCGAGCGGGACTTCTTCCTGCGCGGGGGACCCCCGGGACCCCCGGGCTCCTCGGCCGCAGGTGCGGCGGGGGGCGCACGCGCCGCCATGGTGCGGCTCGGGGCGGACCGGGCGGCGGGGGTCAGGCCGCCTGCGGCGCGGCGCCCCGACCGCGGGGCGATCGCCGCGGGAGACGCACCCGGAGAAAAGTTTGGGCGGCGGAGGCCGAGCGCGCGGCGGGGGCGGCGCGGGCGGGGCCGGCGGGCGGGGCGCGGAGGCGGCCTGGGCGGGGGAGCCGGGAGAGAGCGGCCGCCGGGCGGGAGCGGCGGCCCCGCCGTCCCACCACGCGGCGGCGGCGGCGGGGGCCCCGGAGGGCGGGGGCCAGTCGTCCCCCCCCCCCCCGCCCCGGGGTCCCGGGAGCCCGGGTGCGGCCCTCCGCCCCGGCCCGGTGGGAGGGGTCGCGAGGCCGGTCTGGGAGGGAAGGTACCGCGGGTCTGTCCCGAAGGCGGCCCTAGAACAGTTCCGTTCTCAAGTTAGGGTGACAGGAGGGGATAGGGAAGGCGAAATGCTGGGACTAGACCCCCAAGACAGCCAGATACACCCCAAGTTGGACTCGAGAAGAGATGGATGATTCTGGATTTCTTTTTTTCCTGAAATAAGCGGATTCGGAAAACTCCAGGCCCCGGACAATAAGGAGTCGGCTTTGGAAACACCTGAGGCCTGCTACTGGCAGCCGCCACGCCCCTCCCACGGGACGGCCGGTGGTCACCCCCTTGGTCCGAGCCACTCTTCCCCCAGGCTCAGTGGTCTCCTCTCAGAGCACAGGCCTCTTGCGTTCCTGCCTCAGCTATAACTGTGGTTGGGATGATCCTTCCTCGATTTACCCTTAGCTAGGCTTTGATTACTCCAGGCAGGGCACCTGAGTCTGGGTCAGAATTTCCACGGAGATGCTCAAAACTGATTAATGTAGGGTGTGTCTGGGGCCGAGTGACTGGGGAAGCAGGTAGGAAAGGAAACCTGTAAGAGTCACTTCCTCCAGATCTCTGACTCTTATTATAACGTCCGCAGCCAGGTAGGAGGGAAGCAGAGATTGTTATCCTTCATACCGGAAGGAAGTGGGGGGAGGGCAGTGATTGCCCGAGAACTCAAGTGATGGGCTGCAGAGGAGCTCAGGCCAACATCTGGGTCTTATCTCTGGGCTTCAGTACCACAGACCCCCCTGGATGGGTCCCCAGCAGGATATTGTGATCACCCCACCTTTGGAGTTTGTTCTCATCATCAACTTGACCTTAGGCACAAGGTTTTTCTCCTGGTCCTGGTCTCCTCCTTGAGGTCAGGGGTCACGCAGCTCAGTCTGTCCTGAAACACTGTAGACTGCAATAACTGTAACACTGTAGATGACTAGAGGGCAGAGGGTGACCTAATCTGCATTAGCCCTTGAGTGTCCCCAAAGACTCAGCTGTGGTAAATCTGGGCATTACTGATACTCCCACAACCTGGTCTGCTCCACAGATCACACCCTGTTCTTGCCGGACCTCAATTTCCTGGTAAGGCCAATCATTCATCCCTGAACATCTATTCAGGGCTCTTGGCCTAGTCTAACTCTCACCTTTAAGGGCCCCACCCCTTCCTGAGTTAGTGAGTCTCTAAGGAGAGGTGTTATAGGCAGGACTGAGACTTGCAGAGAGTGGTGTGCAGGGCCTGGACTGTGGGATAATTCTGGATACATGGTGTAAGGAGGGGGAGGAAGGCAAGCACACTCGGACTTTTGGAAGGGGGAGTCAGGAAAGGAATGCTGGCTAATCTTGCTCAGCACCAGCTCTTTCAGCACTTTCTTCCCAGGGACTGGGATTAACATAATTTGCAGAGCCCTTTGTCAAAAATTACTAAGGCAGCACCTGCCTAGCAAGTGGAAGGCCCTTAGTTCAAACCCTAGTACCAACAAGAACAACCATATAGTCATGAACTTCTACCCCCTAGCCTGGTGGTAGAGCACTTTTCTAGCAAGCAGGCATTTTCAGAAATTAGAGGAGATTCTCCAAATTCTCTTACTCTAGCAAAAGAATTCCAGGATTTCCCCTATCTCTTGTGGGACCAAACTCTTCTGGGTTCCATCCCCACCCAACTCTTTGTAACAGCAAAGCATTCAAACCAGCACCAGGCCTTTCTGGACCCATGGTTGTGTGGACTTCACGTAACTATGAAAACAGCCCTGCCAGTGGCTCATGTAAGTCTAGAAGGTTCCTCAAGATGCAACTCAAGATTGGATCTTGTGATTGGAGGAGGAAGGAAAGTGGCAGTAAGAAGGGGTCAGGATTATATTACCTTCATTATTTCTATCAACACCTAGAACCCTCACCTCTCATCCCCCACCTAGACTACCTCAACAGCAGCAGCCCAGTTTCTCTTTTTGTCCCCTTGCCTAGTGGACAGACAAGCTTCTGGAGCACCTATTCCTGGGAAAGGCCAGCCTGTGCTCTAGCTACAGCTGAGTCCACCCTCTGGATTAATGATTGTTCAACTCAGCTATCTTTCTTCACTGGCTATACAAGCTGCAGAGGAAGCCGACATCCCAGCAGTCCCTGGGAGTTGGGCCCAAAGTCCAACTTGGAGCCAGGCTGTCACTTGACCTAGCAGGAAATTGCCAACTTTTCCGCAGGGAGGAACTAGCCATCAAGCTAGGGGCAGCAGCCTAAGGCCCCTCCAGCTTTACTCTACTGTTTCTAGAAACCCCAGAAACCCCGGGCTCAGGTGGATAAATTCAAACTGCTCACACCTGTAATTCAAACTACTCAGAAGTAGAGATCTGAGAACCTAGACTGGTTCCCTGGCGGGAAAGTCAGGAAGTAGAGCTATGGCTCAGGTGGAAGAGCAAAAAAGCTTTACAAAAGCCCAAGGAGGGCTGGGAAGTTGGCTCAGTGGTAGAGTGCTTGTCTTGCATTCATGAGGCCCTGGGTTCAATTCCTCAGCATCACATAAGCAGAAAAAAGCCAGAAGTGGTGCTGTGTCTCAAGTGGTAGGGTGCTAGCCTTGAGCTGAAGAGCTGAGGGACAGCACCCATGTTCAGCCCTCAGAGTTCAGCCCCCACAACTGACCAAAAAAAAAAATTCAAACCTCAGTACTGGCACCCCTGCGCCCCCCCCCCCCCACACACAGAGCCTAGATTCATATGAAGGTTGCCTCTCTCACCCCCAGACTGCTTAAAACTGTCTCTCAGATGCCAGCTGTGTCCCCTGTTGGCCCGACCTCTTTTTTATTTTTTTTTGGTCAGACATGGGGCTTGAACTCTGGGCTTGGGCACTGTCCCTGAGCTCTTCAGCTCAAGGTGAGTGCTCTACAGCTTGAGCCACAGCACCACTTCCAGTTTTCTAGTGGTTTACTGGAGATAAGAGTCTCACGGACTTTCCTGCCTGGGCTGGCTTTGAACCTCTATCCTCAGATCTCAGCCTCCTGAGTAGCTAGGATTACAGACAGAGCCACCAGCACTCGGCTTGGCCTGAGCTCTTTCACTGTACTTCATTCCATCCAGGCTAGAATGTGGCTGAGCCTCCCTCATTTCATAGGGAAGGTTCAAGAAGAGAACCAGAGCCTGGAGGTGGGAATGGCTTGTCTCTACCTTACCTCTTTCTTAGACCATTTGGATGGTGAGCAATCTTGGTGGAGAGTGAAACAATTCTGCTGAAGAGCCCCTCCACCAGCAAACCTGGGGGACCCTCTGCTGGTCTGTCATACAACTAGCATTCCTGTGTCCCCTAAACCATGGTTCCTAGCTTCTGGAGCAGTCTTGTGAACATTTCAAACAGCCTCCCTGCTGAAGTCTTCTTTCATCTTCCTGGTATATCTTAGAATCACACCCCAAGCCTAATTTTTCCCATCCCTCCTCCCCCCACTGGATTGATGTGTGGCTGAAAGGAGATGCTGCTTCCATGTTGGTGCCAGCTTGTGGGAAGCTGAGGAGAAAATGGAAAGAAAATTTGGAGAGAACAGAGGGAGAAGAGGTGGCTGTTGCCTCCTGGTCTCCAATGTGGAACAGAATGTTTTTCCACCTTCATTCTTTCAGCAGGTATCTCCTCAGCATTAGTTCTGCATTCTAGGCTTCAAGAGACTGACCACAGATAATCAATGATGATCTTTCTTAGCTGTAGGAAGCATAGAAAAGCAGGATCCAAGCTTCCTTAATAGAGTGCAGTGGCGTATGCAGGGTGCTCATAAGTCCCAGCTACTCAGAAGGCAAGAGAATCACTTACTTGAGCCTGTCAGTTCAAAGCCAACCTGCAAGAGAATGAGCTTCTGTCTTCAAAAAAATCTGGGAGGGCCTGGAAGGTGGCTCAGTAGTAGAGTGCTTGCCTTGCATGCATGAAGCCCTGGGTTTGATTCCTCAGCACCACACAAGCAGAAAAAGCCCAAAGTGGCACTGGCTCAAATGGTAGAGCACTAGCCTTGAACTGAAGAGCTGAAGGACAGCGCCCAGGCCCAGAGTTCAGGCTCCATGACCAACCAAAAAAAAAGAAAAAGAAATCTGGGTGGAGCAGGATGCTGGTGGCTCAGGCCTGTAATCCTAGCTACTCAGGAGGCTGAGAGCTGAGGATCACGGTTCAAAGCCACCCCGGGCAGGAAAGTCTGTGAGACTCTTTTTTTTTTTTTTTTAAATTATTTTTGGGTCCGGTCGTGGGGCCTGAACTCTGGGCCTGGGCGCTGTCCCTCAGCTCTTCAGCTCAAGGCTAGTGCTCTACCACTTGAGCCACAGCGCCACCTCCGGCTTTTTTCTTTTTGCTTATGTGGTGCTGAGGAATTGCACCCAGGGCCTCAGGCATGCAAGGCAAGCACTCTACCACTGAGCCATCTTCCCAGCTCCAAAGGTAATTATTTTTTATTTTTTATTTTTATTTTTTGGTCAGTCGTGGGGCTTGAACTCTGGGCCTTGGCGCTGTCCCTCAGCTCTTCAGCTCAAGGCGAGCACTCTACCACTTCAGCTACAGCGCCACTTCCCCGTGAGACTCTTATCTCCAATAAACCACTAGAAAACTGGAAGTGGCGCTGTGGCTCAAGGGGTAGAGCACTTGCCTTGAGCTGTAGAGCTGAGTGACAGTGCCCAAGCCCAGAGCTCAAGCCCCATGACCGTCAAAAAACAAAAAATAAACCACAGAAAACCAGAAGTGGCCCTGTGGCTCAAGTGGTAGAATGCTCGCTTTGAGCGGAAGAGCTCAGGGACAGTGCCCAGGGCTAGAGTTCAAGTCCCATGACTGGCCAAAAAAAAAAAAAAAAATATGAGGGGAGAGTACAAGGAAAGGGGTGACATTGTCCAAAAAGAAATGTACTCATAATCTGGGCATCAATGTCTCAGGCCTGTAATCCTACTTACTCACGAGACTGAGATCTGAGGACCTAAAATTCAAAGCCAGCCCAGCTAGGAAAGTCCATGAGACCTTTATCTCCAATTAACTTCCAAAAAAACAGAAGTGGTATAGTGGCTCAAAGTGGTAGAGCACTAGCCGTGAGCAACATAGCTCAGGGGCAGTGCCCAGGTCCTGAGTTCAAACCCCATAACTAACAACAACAACAAAGAGATGTACTCATTACACGACTAATGTAACTGTAAGCCCTCTGTACATCCCTCTACAAAAATAACAATAAAAATTTTTAAAGCCATTAAAAAGAAAAAATCAAAATATAATTTTTACTTACCATGAAGTTAAACAGTAAGAGCAGTAATGACATTTTTATCCACTAAAAATATAAAAGAGAGGTCAGGGGCTCATGTCTGTAAACATAGCTATTTAGAAGACTGATTTTTGAGGATCAAGGTTTGATACCAGCTTGGATAAAAGAATCCATAAGACTCCAGTACCCAGGGGAAAAAAGTGGAGATATGGTATTATGTGTTAGAAAGTATATGTGCTTGTGTATATGTGTTAATATTTCAATATAAGGCTAATGTTTTGGAATGTAAGGCTGGTAGAGTGCCAGCTTTGAGTGAAAAAGCTAAGGGACAATGCCCAGGCCCTGAGTTCAAGCCCCAGTACAGAAGACTGTTGAATCCTAGAGTGAGAAAAACATGTGGCATAAAAGGAGTCCTGAAGCTAATCTGGTCTCATCAAGGTCCTGCCACTGTCTGGACACCAGTCTTCAGCATCTAATTTCATCTGGGAAAGAAAGGTACCCATGGAACTATTGGAGTATGTTGGAGTGTGTGCATGTAAGCAACAGTCTCATTTATTCACCACTAACCCCCATCCCAGCACTGGGACTAGAGAGGGCCCCAGGAAACCACTGAATGGTCCACGTTGGAAAGTGGAGGCGTGTTACCATGGAGATATGCTTTGTTTCCCCAACTGTCTAGCTGCATCTGACAAACACAAAAAGCTCAGCCAGATGGACACTGACCTAGGCAGAGCAAGGATTTCCTGACCCTGAGGTTCAAAAGTCTTGCTGCTCTCCAAGGACAGGGGCTCAGTACTTCCAAGCAGAGAGATGAACAGTCTGGCCTGCCAGTTAGAAAGGTTTTCTGGAGAGGGTGTGGGAGGGGCCTCTCCTAGGTGTTTGCAGACACCCACTTCTGAGTTCTGGGCGGCAGAGTTGGACCTGTGCCCAAGGGCAGGGTTAGGAGAAAAACACCCACATACAGGGCTTTCTGGAAGCTGGAGGAGAGATCAAAAAGCTGAACTACCTGCTCAGAGAAAGAGCTGAAGGAAGATTTTTCAGGGCTCCCTGCCTCCACTCCACCTTCCCATCTACAAAGTGGCATACATAAACAGGAGAAAACACAGAAGTTGACACAGCCACATATACACATTCAGATATGTGATTGTATTACTACACAAAAACATATCTAAATACCTGTGAGCAGTTAGGTATACTAAGACAGACTGAATACAGACTGATATTAAACACTAATAAACATAGAAACACACTGAACTATTAACTCATAGATACAGGCAAACACACTGTTAACACACTCAAAGACACACTGATACACAGATGTACTCACATACACAAAGCACACATTCCAGATGCATAAATATTCATTGATACAAGATCAGAATACACACAGATGCTCAGCAGCCCATAAACCACAAAGAGAGATATACACAGGCTGGTTATACAAACATACAAAAAGACAAACAGTAACAAGTGAAAACACTGATCCAGGCAACTGCAATAGAAGAGAATTAATAGTTGATGACGATTCTGCAGCAGGCACAAGAAAGGAAGTTTATCGCTTGGATCTTTTGAAAACCCTTCTAACAATCTGTGAGGTTGATAGCATCATCAGTTCTGCAAAATATGCATGCTTTGCCAGAAGCTGGAAGTTCATGTCTGTAATCCGAGCTACTCAGGAGGCTGAGATCTAATGATAGAAGTTCAAAGGCAGTTATCCAGCACAAAGCCAGAAGTAGAGGTGTGGCTCAGGTGGTAGAGTGCCAGCCTTGAGTGGAAAAAGCTAAAGAAAAGAGCCCAGGCCCTTGAGTTCAAGCACTAGAATGGGCATGAAAGAAAGGAGGAAGGAAGGAAAGAAAGAAAAAGAAAGAAAGAAGGAAGGAGTAGCTCTTTGAACACACCCTCCCTCACCTCACCTGGCCACTATCAATGTTAGTGGAATATATATACATATACATAGAGAGAGAGAGAGAGAGAAAAGAGAGATATCCTTCCAGCCTTTTTCTGTGCGTTTCCATACACACGTGCAGATATTGCCAGTTGGAACATTTTCTACCAATCTGACTCAGAGAGGATGAGAAATCCAGCCAAGGTCATACAGCTAGTTAGTAGTAGAATCAGGATTTGGATTTAGCCCTGACTTTCTGCTGCCTCAGCCCACAGACAACCACAGAGACACCAACCCCCAAAGAGGAGGCAGGCGCAGGGGCAGGGGGAGGGGTGAGACTCTGGTCTGGAAAAGACTGGAAGCTCCACAGCTTCTCCAGCTCAGGTCTCAGCCTTCTGGGTGGCTCCTCTTGGCCACAGGCACTATCCTGCTCAATTCCTGTTAAGGGCTAGATATATACCCCGGGAAGGAATCTTTGAGTCACTGATTTGTAGGTGAGCATCTGGTTGGTGACTAAGTGATGACAGGCACAGTTTCCTCCCCTCCCCCACCACACTGGTCACCTGTTCCCCAACCCCTCTCTCCCTCCCTCCATTCTCCACATCAACCTTTTCTTGGATAAATCTGGAGCTCGGTGCTCTGCTGCTTCAATCCCTTCCAAGGTCTCTGTGGTAAACCCCAGTCTCTTGGGCACATAGGGTCCTTCACTAATAAGTCTAAACCCCCATCTCGCTGATTTTTCATTGCCAGAGCACTTCTCAGCCTTTAGGAGCTAGCTCAAAGCACTTTTCAACTTGTAAGAAGCTAGTGCACTCCCTGTGGAACCTTTTGACTTCTGTACAGGTCCTGCCCCAACTGCATGACATCATCATCCTATTAATCTTTACAACAGCCCTAGGGAGGTAAGAATTATTCTTCCCATTTTACAGATGGTTGAGTGGAAGGCCCCTCCAGGTCCAATTTTCTCAAAAGTCTGTCCTTAGCTAGCCACTGGTGACTCACACCTGTAATAATCTTAGCTACCCAGTAGGCTGAGATCTACAGATTACAATTCAAAGCCAGCCTAGGCAGAAAAGTCCATAAGACTTTATCTATAATGAACCACCAAAAAGCTGAAGTGGAGCTGTGGTTTCAGTGGTAGAATGTTAGCCTTGAGCAAAAAAACTCAGGGACAGCACCCAGGCCTTGAGTCCCAGCCCCAGTATTTGGGGGGGAAGAGGGGAGAGAGAGAGATAGACAGACAGACAGACAGACAGACAGACAGACAGACAGAGACAGAGAGAGAGTTTTGTCAAACCACATGCATTCATAATTAGCAAACATGTTTGCCATTGCTCTCCCAGTCAGACCACAGCGCTCAACGGTCAAGGGCTGGCCTTCTTCCCCTTCATCTCTGAATCTATGGTACCAGCAAAGACTTGACACAGTAGAAGGTGGCTTAGAGAATGGTTGTTGAGTAGGACTGTCCCCAAGTGCAGTGCCCTGGGAGGGTCCCTGCCTGCTACCTGGGATCTCCCCCAGGAAGTCATTGAAGGTAGGAGTCCCCTTGTGATCTGCCTGTGACCACCCCAGAATCCCAGAGATGGCCATGTGTGCCCTGCCTAGGGAAGCAGGTGTCCTCTGGCTCTTCCAAGTCTCTCTTCAGTTTGGATCTCTCAGCCAATCTGTCATTAAATATTTACGGTTTCCCACTCTGTTCTGCTTGGTGCAAGGCTCTGGAGGAGAGGAAGGAGGGGAGGGGACCAGGAGCTGTCTGTAGTTATTGATCACATACCAAGTACCACAGAATCTTTCCAGCCACCTTGCAGGCTGAGGTCTCATCCCTGTTTTGTAGATGGGGAAATGAGATTCAGAAGGGGAAAGACACGAGGCCCAGGCCACAGAGCCCGCGGAGGCAGGATCCAGACTCAGGTGTGCACATAGCCTTCCTCTGCATTCTATGCCCCACCCACCCCCCAGCGGAGAGGAGGTCAGCCCAGCTTGGAGGAGGTTCAGGGAGGCCGTTTTTTGAGGTGTGGCAGTGGCTGGAACACAGCCTGCCCTGGTGAATTCTCTACAATACAAACAGCTTGCACTTGCCCAGCACTTTCCCTTCCATTAGCTCATGCAGCCCTCCCCAGAATTCCCATGGGTACCTATTATTATCTCCACTTGACAGATGAGGGATAGAAGCTCAGGGAGGTCAAGTGACTTTCCCAAGGTTGCACAGGCCTTGCAAAGTAGAGCAAGAATAAATATTTAGGACCTAATCTTACCTTGGGGGTGTCAGGGAAGGGGGAGGATTGAGGATGTAGCTTAGTCCTAGAGTCTAATATGCATATGGCCCTGGATTCCATCCTTAGGACCTAAAATAAAAATCTTGCCCATCTCTACTACCTCCACATCCGCCCCTCTAACATCCTCTATGCTGCCCCTACTCTCTAAAAAACAAAAAAGCTGCATGCACATACTTGTAGTCACGGTTATTCAAGAGACTAAGGCAAAAGATTGAGAGTTCGAGGCCAGCCTAGGCCACATATTGAGATATTCATCTGAAGTGGGGGGGGGGGGGACGGGGAGCGAGTGTCTAGTCCTGCTTCTCAGACCTCACCTTTGTGGCTGATTTTCTTTTTTTTTTTTCCGGTAGGTCGTGGGGCCTGAACTCTGGGCCTGGGCACTGTCCCTCAGCTCTTCAGCTGAAGGTTAGCTTTCTACCACTTGAGCGTCAGCGCCACTTCTGGCTTTTTCTGCTTATGTGGTGCTGAGGAATTGAACCCAGGGCCTCATGCATGCAAGGCAAGCGCTCTATCACTGAGCCACCTTCCCAGCCCCTCTCTTCTTTCTTTCTTTCTTTTGTTGGTTGTGGGGCTTGAACTCGTGGCCTGGGTGCAGTCCCTTAGCTCTTCAGCTCAAGGCAAGTGCTCTACTGCTTGAGCCACAGCGCCACTTCTGGTTTTCTGATGGTTTATTGGAGATAAGAGTCTCACAGACTTTTCTGCCCAGTCTGGCTTTGAACTGTGATCCTCAGATCTCAGCCTTCCAAGTAGCTAGGATTACAGGCATGAGCCACTGCCGCCTGGCTATGGCTGATTTATTGTCTCCCTTTCCTCCCCTTTCAAGCTCCTATTCAGCCTAGAGGAGCCAAACCTCTTCTCTAGGAAATCTTCACAGCCTGACTCAACAACAGTTGTACACACTTTCTATGCACACAATATCCTCCATACAAAGCTCTTTATCACTTTTCTTTGCCAGTATTTGGAGCCTTCAGCTTGCTAGGCTCATGCAATACCACTGAGTCACAAGTCCAGCCCTGTTTTTCATGGGTCTTTTTTTTTTTTTTTTGCGGGGGGGGTCTGGTCGTGGGGCCTGAACTCTGGGCCTGGGTGCTGTCCCTCAGCTCTTCAGCTCAAGGCTAGCGCTCTACCACTTGAGCCACAGCGCCACTTCCGGCTTTTTTCTTTTTGCTTATGTGGTGCTGAGGGATTGCACCCAGAGCCTCAGGCATGCAAGGCAAGCGCTCTACCACTGAGCTACCTTCCCAGCCCCTTCAGGGTCATTTTTAAGATGGGGTTCACACCTGAGTCTCAATCCGTCCATTTTACATTTACTGTGGTGGCTGGGATTACAGGTGTATGCCATTGTATCTAGCTTTCTCCGTGACATGGACTCTCTCATACTTTTCTGACCTGGCTGACCTGGAACCTGGATCCTTCAAGTACCTTGGAGATGATTGGAGTGTGCCATGGCACCCAACTATGGTTGAGAAAGGGTCTCCCAAACTTTTCTGCCTGGGCTGACTTCGAACCATACTTCTCCCCATTTCAGCCCCCAAGTAGCTAGATTATAGCCATCAGCACCTGGCTCAGACTATTATCTTAATGTGTGTATGAGCACATGTGGGTGTGGGTGTGGGTGCACATGCCAGTCAAGTGTTCCATTATTGACCTATACCCCCAGCCCTAGCTTATTATACTTGTTTGCCTGTCTCTCTCACCAGACTGTGGGCTCCTTAAGGGTAAAGACAGTGATTTTCCAGGTCTGTCTTCCCCACATGTGGTTGTGGATGTTTGGTAAGTGCTTGTGGAATGAATGTATAAACATCCTTGAGGGCTGGACCTGGTGGGAGATGCAGAAGCATTATTAGAAGTAGAGCCATCAAGAGAAGCTGATATATGGGCTGGGAATGTGGCTTAGTGATAGAGTGCTTGCCTAGCATGCTTGAAGCCCTCGGTTCAATTCCTTAGTACCACATACACAGAAAAAGCTGGAAGTGGCTCAAGTGGTAGAATACTAGCCTTAAGCAAAAGAAACTCGGTGCCTAAGGCCTGAGTTCAAGCCCCAGGACTGGCAAAAAGAGACAGACAGACAGACAGAGAGAAAGAGAAGCTGATGTCTGGGGAGGAAAAAGAAAGGATGGAATTTTACTTTTGGTCATTTGGAGTCTGAAGTGCCACCAAGCTGATCATGATCCAAGGTAGCAACTGAGGAGAAGGAGGAAAAACTAACCAGAAAGAAAAGTCATTACTGAAAATGCCATTATTCATTGATTCCTTACTCTGTGCCAGACCACAGGTTCAAGGCTTTATATGCAATGTTCCATCTACTCCAAAAGAGGCAGGTAATATCGACTCATTAGAAACTTAAGCCTCAAAGAAGTAAACCAACTGAGGGGGGGGGGGGGGAGTGTAGTTGTGGAAGTGGGAGGGAAGGGATGGTAGGGGAAAAACAAAGGAGGAGACAATAATGCTTGATAAGAAATGTACTCATTACCTTGCTCATATAACTGTAACCCCTCTGTACAGTATTTTCACAATAAAAAAAAACTTATTTAAAAAAAAAGAAAAGAAAAGA
This sequence comes from Dipodomys spectabilis, assembly GCF_019054845.1. Classification (NCBI taxonomy): domain Eukaryota; kingdom Metazoa; phylum Chordata; class Mammalia; order Rodentia; family Heteromyidae; genus Dipodomys; species Dipodomys spectabilis. The sequence continues at coordinate 41,359,517 of NW_024870679.1, read as the reverse complement.
AAAGCTCAAGTCATAAAAAAAAGAAGTAAACCAACTTACTCAAGGTCACACAGTAAATAAAAGGTAGTATTTGAACTCAGGTCATATGATACCAATGTCATTCATCTAATACCTCTTCCAGATGGTAGATTAGAACCCGTTAAGTTTATAGCCAGGTTTGATGGAGCACATCTTTAATCCTAGCTACTCCAGAGATGCAGACAGGGATATCATGAGTTTTAGGCCAGCCTCTGCCAAAGAAGTAGTTAGACCTTTTCTTGAAGACAAAATTAAGCCAGGTACCAGTGGTACATACTTGTAATCCTAGCTACTCAAGAGGCTGAGATCTGGAGTATGGCAGTTTGAAGCCAACCCAAGCAGGAAAGACCAACTAGACTTCATCTCCAAAATAGCCAGCAAAAAAACAAGACAAAGTTTTTTTTTTTTCTGGGTCCTGTCGTGGGGCCTGAACTCTGGGCCTGAGCGCTGTCCCTCAGCTCTTCAGCTCAAGGCTAGTGCTCTACCACTTGAGCCACAGCGCCACTTCCGGCTTTTTTCTTTTTGCTTATGTGGTGCTGAGGAATTGAACCCAGGGCCTCAGGCATGCAAGGCAAGCGCTCTACCACTGAGCCACTTTCCCAGCCCCCAAAACAAACTTAAAAAAAAAAATTTTAAGGCTACGAATGTGGCTTAGTGGCAGAGTGCTTGCCTAGCATTCATGAAGCCCTCAGTTCAATTCTTTAGTACCACTTAAACAGAAAAGGCCGGAAGTGGTGCTGTGGTAAGTGGTAGAGTGCTAGACTTAAGCAAAAGCAGCTCAGGGACAGTGCCCAGGCCCTTAATTCAAGCCCTAGGACTAGGGGAAATTTAAAAAAAAAAAAAAAAAAAAAACCTAAGGGGGCTGGGAAGGTGGCTTAGTGGTAGAGCGCTTGCCTTGCATGCTCGAGGCCCTGGGTTCGATTCCTCAGCACCACATAAGCAAAAAGAAAAAAGCCCGAAGTGGCACTGTGGCTCAAGTGGTAGAGCGCTAGCCTTGAGCTGAAGAGCTGAGGGACAGCGCCCAGGCCCAGAGTTCAGTCCCCACGACCGGACCCAAAAAAAAAAAAAAACAACCTAAGGCTGGTATTGCTTAGCCCAGAAAGCTTGAGGATCTGAGTTCAAACCCCAGTACTGCCAAAAAACAAATGAAAAGAAAACAAAAGCGCTGAGGAGTAGCAAAGTGTAACATGCTTGCTTAGCAGGCTTGAGGCTCTGGGTTCAATCCCCAGGACTGAGAGCTATCAGAGAAGGAGCTGTTCAAGAGATAGGATGGAAATCAGCAGAATGCCATTTGAGGCCAAGAAAAGAGCTCCAAGAAGGGCCAGGTGGTAGGTACCTGCCGTCCCCGAGAGGCCAAGCTGAGTTAGGTGAGGGATACTGCAGCCTTCGGGAGAGCTATCTCCAGGGATTTGGAGCAGTAGTAAGGAGCCTGTGGGTACAAGGTGAGGCAGTGGAAAGTGAATGATGGAAAGGGGAGGAAAAAGAAGGGAAGGCAGAGAGCATGCTGGGAATACGAAGGCCCAAGAAGCCTGGACACATTGGGGGATATGAGCAGGTAGGAGGAGGAGGCTGAGCATTTGATGGATAAGGACACTTGTACTCCCAACATCCCACCTCCCCTGTTCCACCTAGCAGGCCATACCAGCTTTCCTCATTCCTCCTTTCCTCACCCTACAAGGCCCTCATCCCCTGGTTCCCAGGAGATGGTCCGAGACGGGCCACCCCTGCCCACAATGTGCTGTCTCACCCTTGCTGGCCCAGCCTGCTGAGGCAGGAGGGAGGAGTTTCCAGGCAGGAAAGAGCTGAATCACTCAGAGGCAGCACATCTGGTCTCAGATCTTGATACCCAGCTGGAAAGGGCAGGAAGGAAGAAGGCACTCCCCGAATAGTGCTCTCCTGGCTGGTCCTAGCCATAGTCAGCTGTGTGGGACAGACTGGGAGAGAAATCCTAGCCTGGGAGCCCCTCCACCCCACCCTGTCTTTGCTGATCTGCTTTACCCCTCAGCTGGTCCTTTGTTTCTGTGATTGCCTTTAATGTTTAAAGCAGCCTGGGAAGTAGGGCTGATCACCCCAGTGGCACAGTGAGAGGACTAAGCATCCTGGGGCCTGTGTGAGATCACACGGATTTGGAGAGCTGGCCCAGTGCTGTGTGTCAGTCACACAGGAGGAAGCCATACTTAGAGACAGTAGACAAAGGCCCTGAGGGGTTCAAGGCATATTCATGAGTGATCACTGCAAAAGATGGGTGGCAAGAGACAGACAGCCCATGCTCCTGACCAAATGACCCCTTACCCAGGTCATGGTAGAAGGAGGGCTATCCTTCCCGTCCCTATTCCCCACCTACCCCTGCTGCTCTGCCCATCTTGTTGTTGGCTCTCCTCTTACACTCACTCCCATTTCTCAGCATCTTTTGTCCTCTCTCCACCCTTCCATGCTGACCTTTCCATGCTGAGAGGGACCTTGGCAGGAGGTGTCCTGCCATCCTGTATCCTGCCAGGGCACAGTGATCCTATTGTCCTGAGCAGAGAGAGACATGCAGGTCTGAGGAGGGGCACAGAGCATGCCAGGGCTTCTGATTTCTCTTCAGGCTGCCCAGCAGGGTTCTCAGACCCAGGCTTGTTTTCCATACAACATCCAGTGTAATATTGGGCAAGTCACTTCCCTCCTCCTGGTGTGGTGCATCCCACCTTTATGATCATACGGAAGATCCTACAAATCCTTATTCTCCCATAGATCCAACCTATGCCGAAGGTTAGCTTTGACTGGTTTAATTGTGTACAATGTGGTAGAGAGTCACAATTATACCATTTGTTGTTTGACCTTCTGACAAGTTTCTGAGCTTCCCTAAGTCTTCATTTCCTCTTTTTTTTTTTTTTTTCTTGTCATGTTTTTCTTTGTTGGGTTGTTTTTGGCAGTACTGGGTTTTTAAGTCAGGGCCTTCCACTTGTTAGGTAAGCAGTATAATTCTTGAGCCATGTCCCAGTCCCTTAAATGTTTCTTTTTTTCCCCTAGGATTAGGACTTGATCTCAGGGCCTAGTGCTTTTGCTCATAGGCTGGCACTATGTCATCTGAGCCATGCCTCCAGCCCTCTCTTAAATGGCTTTGTTTGCCTTTTGGTGCTAGGGCTTGAACTCAAAGCCTGAGTGCTGTCCCTGGTCATTTATGCTCAAGGTTAGTGCTTGACTGCTCTATCATTTGAACCACGGCTCTACTTCTGTATCTTGGAGTAATTGGGGTAATTTGGAGTAATTCTGTAATTAGAGTCTTGCCCAGGCTGGCCTTGAGCCACAATCCTCAGATCTCAGACTCATGAGTAGCTAGGATAAAGGCACGAGCCACACATACCTGGCTTAAGTGGTTTTTTGAAGCAGGGTCTTACTATGTAGACCAGGCTGGTCTCAAACTCATGATTCTCCTGTTAGAGTGTCACCTGGGAGCAAGAAAGGGAAGTGAGAGCACAAAATCTTGAGTTCAAGCACGAATTAGCATAAAAGAAAATAAGAATGACTATTGCTCATGTTCTCCAGCAAATATAAAATGGGAGTAAACAATAGTATTTCTTCCTCAAATGGATGTCAGGGTTGATTTGATAATGCCTAAAGCACATATCACATAGTGTTTAGAGGGGGAATATATCTGTCCAGGTATGGTTGTACATGCCTATAATCCCAGAACTCTGGAGAGTAAGGCACTTGAGGCAGAAAAATCATCTGTAGCAGGATCATGGACACCAGAGTGATTTCAAGGCCAACCTGGACTATACAGTAATATCTGGAAAAAAATCTAATATTGATAGATACTGGTTTTGTTTTGCTTTTTGGTGGTATTTCAGGTGTGTGCGTGTGTGTGCGTGTGTGTGTGTGTACATGTGTGTGTGAGTATGTGTGTGTGTGTGTTGGTCCTGGGGCTTCCATTTGAACTACAGCTCCACTTCCAGCTTTTTTTTTTTTTGTTCAATCACGGGGCTGGAACTCAGGGCCTAGGTGTGGTCCCTGAGCTTTTCTGATCAAGGCTAGCACTCTACCACTTTGATCCACAACTCCACATCTAGTGGTTTTCTTGTGGTTAATTGGCAATAAGAGTGTCACGGACTTTCCTGCCTGAGCTGGTTTCAAACAGTGATCCTCAGATCTCAACCTCCTGAGTAGTTAGGATTATAGGCGTGAGCTAATGGCATCTGGCTAGGGTTTAAACTCAAGACCTCCCACGTACTCAGCTTGCTTGTTTGACCATGCTCCTATCCCAACTTTTTACTGGTTAACTGGGGATTCAGTCTTGGAGACTTTTCTGCTTAGGCTGACTTTAAACTGAGTTCCTCCCGATCCCAGTCTCCTGAGTAGTTTGGACTACAAGCATGGTCACCAATGCGTAGCTTCCCCTACCACATACATTACTTGTACAAGAGGAGTTTCATCGTGATACTTCTATACCTGTATATATAAATAAAAATAGAGAGCTTTCCCTCTCTATCACTCTTGTTTACCCCTCTCTCCTCTTCTTAAAACAATTTCAGTATATTTCCTTGTTCTATATTATACATGCAAATAAACGGCTTTTGCCTTATTCATCCTCATTCACTCTATTAAGGAATTTCTTTTTGGGGGGAAGAGGGGCATCGGTAATGTGTCTTGAACTCTGGGCCTGGGCACTGACCCTGAACTCTTCAGCTCAAGGTGAGCGCTCTGCCACTTGAGCCACAGAGCCACTTTTGGGACTTTTTTTTTTTGGTGGGGGGGGGGGCAGGGAGTCCAGTCATGGGGCCTGAACTCTGGGCCTGGGCGCTGTCCCTCAGCTCTTCAGCTCAAGGCTAGTGCTCCACCACTTGAACCACAGCACCACTTCTGGATTTTTTTTCTTTCTGTTTATGTGGTGCTGAGAAATTGAACCCAGGGCCTCATGCATGCAAGGCAAGTGCTCTACCACTGAGCCACCTTCCCAGCCCCACAGAGCCACTTTTGGTTTTCTGGTGGTTAATTGGAGATAAGTCTCACAGATGTCCCTGCCCAGGCTGACTTTGAACTGTGATTCTCAGGTCTTAGCCTCTTAAGTAGCTAGGATTACAGGCATGAGCCACCAGTGCCCTATTAGGGAATTTCTGTTGACAGAAAATGAATTCATGCTCAGAAAGAATTTGGAAAATGCAGAAATGAAAAACGTTATAAATAAAAATCATGATTCTACCCAAAAATTCTTTCTTATGATGATTTTTTAAAATATTTTATTGTTATTATAAAGGTGATGTGCTAGGGCTGGGAAGGTGGCTCAGTGGTAGAGCGCTTGCCTTGCATGCCTGAGGCCCTGGGTTCGATTCCTCAGCACCACATAAGCAAAAAGAAAAAAGCCGGAAGTGGCGCTGTGGCTCAAGTGGTAGAGCGCTAGCCTTGAGCTGAAGAGCTGAGGGACAGTGCCCAGGCCCAGAGTTCAGGCCCCACGACCAGACCCAAAAAAATAAAAAATAAAATAAAGGTGATGTGCTGAGGGGTTACAATTACATTAAGTCAGGTAAAAGAGTACATTTTTTTCTGAACCATGTCACCCCTTTCCTCCTTGTCTCCAAGTTTTTCCCTCTCATCCCACCCACAAGATATATAATTCATTTTCAAAAAGTGTCCAGTGACTACCATTGCTGCATTTTTTCACCCTTTGCCCCTCCATTTCTTTGCCTCCCCTCACATTCCTCAAAGACAGATAAATGAACTAACAGAACAAAAAGTAAAGAAAACAAAAACATCAAAAAGAAAAAAACCAGGGCTGGGGTCAGTGGTAGAGTGTTTGTCTTGCATATATGAGGCCCTAGGTTTGATTCCTCAGTACCACATAAGCAGAAAAAACTGGAAGTGGCGCTGTGGCTCAAATGGTAAAGTGCTAGCCTTGAGCTGAAGAGCTGAGGGACAGCACTCAGGCCCAGAGTTCAGGTTGCATGACCGGACCAAAAAAGATAAAACCTTGTTTCTATTTCCTGGTTTCTTAAACAAAATAGAACTATCCTTCCTCATACTCCAGGAGAGTGACTCATGTGTTCATAGGCTAGGGAAGGGGAGTGGCTGATATTTTCTGGCCATAGTTTTCATCCTAGAAAAGAAAGGGTTGGATTTACCAGGGACAAGTACTGCCTTGAGTGAAACAGTGCTGGGTTCTAAGAAAGTTGTGCCAGTATCAACTAGTCATGTCTGCCATGAAGCAGAAAAGAGCAGGGATAGTATGTACATACTCCTGTTGCCATTATATTCTTGAAGAAATCCTAAGTACTACTTCAATTTCAACCTTTTAAGAGCAAACCTTTCCTGTCTGTGGAGCCCAACCAAGGCTTTCCCCAAGTCAAGTTCTCAGCACAGTGACCTTGAGAGTCTGGCTAGGGCAGAAGGTTTGAATAGTAAATGATCCAATGCAAATGAGTGCAAATAAGCCCAGTTCTTTGGGCAATAAGGCCTCAGCACTGGCACAGTGGATGGGGCCAGTGTCAAATCATATCTCCCCACAGGCACCTGAACATTTCATTGGAAGGAAGGGCCCAGTCTGTATCAGGAGTCCTGCAAGGTTGAGTGGCCTGAGCTCACTAAGAGGACAGTGTCTCAGAGAACTGGGAACCTGGCCTCTCTTAGGTCTGCCCAGAAAAAATGGCCCCTTCCCTTTGTTTTCTCTCCATACAAAATTGCACATAAAACTCTTCCCCCAAGCCGGGCGCTGGTGGCTCACGCCTGTAATCCTAGCTACTCAGAAGGCTGAGATCTGAGGATTGCAGTTCAAAGCCAGCCCAGGCAGAAAAGTCCGTGAGACTCTTATCTCCAATGAACCACCAGAAAACCGGAAGTGGTGCTGTGGCTCAAGCGGTAGAGCGCTTGCCTTGAGCTGAAGAGCTGAGGGACAGCGCCCAGGCCCAGAGTTCAAGCCTCACAAGTGACAGAAGAAAAAAAAAAAACCTCTTCCCCCTTGTCCTCTGCATGTGGCCCTCCCTAGAAGGAAGTTACTTGTAACCCATGTAGCTAGTGTTCCTGGGGGCAGTGGGAGAATCCCCCAGGCTTTGAGGTCATTCCTGGTTACCCCTCACTGGGACAGTGAGAGGTCCCCCAGGCTCGGAGGTTGCTTCCACATCCACTGTGGCCACACCTCCTCCTCACCCTCCCCTCTATAATCTCTCTTTCACCACAAGTTCTCTCTCTGCACACCAACATCTGGTGCAGGTGGGCGATTTGGTTCTCCTAATGCACTCTTTTGCCTGAACTGCAGTTCAGCAAGTTCAGCAACCCTTGTAGCCTCCACTCAACTTGACCCTAAGGACCCTAAGTGGCTGGGCACTTTGGTGCCAGGTAGGCCTCTGAACATCTGAGTGGAAACGAGAGACCTGGTAGGGTAGGACCGGACAGGCCATGCCACCCAGCCCTGAGCATCAAACCAGGGGCAAGGCTGGGGGTGACCCACCAGAGGCCAGGACTTAATCAAAAGCAAGGGGTTGGAGGTGTGGTCCAGTTGGTACAGTAGCCAATGAGCAAAAGCACTAGGTACTGAGTTCAAGTCCTGGTCTCAGACCAAAAAAAAAAAAAAAAGGCTTGACAAGGGGCAAGGGCTATAACATGAAGGTATAAGGAGACACCCCTAATGTCATAGAGATGCCCCCTTTTATTCCTAGCACTCAAAATGGTTTTCTGAGAGCTTCCTCCAGCCTATTCAGGGCCTTAGGGAGATGGTAGAAACCTCAGGAAAACAAGAAAACCTGTGCAAGGCCCTCTTGCTCACCATGCCCAGGCCTTCCTCTCCAGCCTCAAGGGCTCCCCTGAGCTTTGGCCTCACACCTCAGGTGTCCACATTTGGTGGTCAGGGTTGGTGGTTGTGACCTGTCCATTCCCATCCTAACAGACACAAGTCTTTGGTTTCTACAGAGCTGTTCAGAGGGACTTCCTGACATCAAGCAAGACACCCAGCCATATGCCTTTTGGTCACGCTGAGTAGACAGAGGTAGAGACACTCAAGGGGTAAGAAGCTGATTTGCTCCAGAGCCTTATCTTTCCATTTCTCCTACTGGGCCCTCACTGAACCTCACCTTCTCCCTGAACCCCATCCCCTTCCTGAGCCTTGTCACTCACCTTTCCTTGCTCCCTTCCTGAACCCTAAACCTTTCTGGGGCCCCTCCCAGAACCCCATCCCTTCTTTGGTTTTTTGTTTTTGTTTTTTTTTGGGGGGGTCCGGTCATGGGGCCTGAACTCTGGGCCTGGGCGCTGTCCCTCAGCTCTTCAGCTCAAGGCTAGCACTCTACCACTTGAGCCACAGCGCCACTTCTGGCTTTTTTTTTCCTGCTTACGTGGTGCTGAGGAATCGAACCCAGGGCCTCATGCATGCAAGGCAAGCGCTCTACCACTGAGCCACATTCCCAGCCCCCGCCCCCCCCCCCCCATCCCTTCTTTGGATTCTTAGCGCCTTAGTCAAGCCTGGTAGATATCACCCTCCAGTTCCCAGATGGGACATTTGGAATGACAGCCATGGGGCACTGCCGGGGCAGTTTATTCAGTCTTTGCCATAGCCACACCAGCCACATCCTTGCCTTCCTCATGGCCCATGCTGTGCTCTATGAGATGGAGGAGCCAGGGGCAAAGCAATCAGTAGGAGTCTGGGAGCAGAACTCAGCTAACACTATCTGGCAGCACCACGACCACTCTGGCTGCTTTACCAGTGGCACCCAGGCTACGATGCTGCTGCCACCAGAGAGGCAGCTCCCTTCCTCTGCCAAGACTCTAGCCAGGGGCTGGAACCCTGAGCAGCCCTCCTCCCCCATCCCCTGAACAAGAGCGGCTCTGTGAACACCCTCCACCCCCTCCTTGCTCCTCAGGCCAGGCCAGGGTCAGACGAGGCCACCCATGGAGCAGGAAACAGGACACCCAGGCAGTGAGGGAGCAAGGGAGAAAGCCCCAGGGTAGGGTAGATATTGGTAGCCCTGTAGGCCAAGAGGCGAGGGTGGCAGCAAGTACACGTGACATGTCAGGACATGGAGAAGCAGGCCCCTGTGAGGGAGCAAAGCCCAGACAGACACAGAAGCAGGCTGGTTCAGGGTGCAGGTGATCCTGAAGTGCCCCAGACAAGGACGTAGGAACCACAAGCCCCACTCTGCAGCTGTGGTTCTGAGCAGAGCCTCAGGCTCCTTGGCTCATTGTATTCACATCAGTCTTCCTAGTGTTAGACACTAGGGGCAAAGAGACCAAATGGTGCTGCCCTACCTTCATCAAGTGGCTGGAATCAAGGTCTGGATTCAGAGAGTGGCTTATGTTCTAAGAGCCTACCTCACCCATATCATTTCTGAAGGTTTTAGAGGTCACTGTATTGTAAACCCCATAACCCAGTTGCCCTAGGACTAAGTGAGCTGCAGGTGGGCCTGACCCAGGACCTGGCCCTTGCTCAGCTGCCTAGTGACCCAAGAAATGGTCTGGCCTGAACCTGCTGCCCTCTATGAATTAAATTCAGCAACCCAAGTGGCTCCTCTCCTGGGTGGAGGGCAGTGACCAAAGAAGGCTATGGACAGACAGGCAGAAGGACCCTAGAATGACAGGACCTGGAGGAAAAACCCAAATGGAGACTCAGCTCCAGGGAGTCTCTGGGATCTCAAAATCAGGAGCATTGGACATTTACAGCTGCCAGGCACCCTTGGCTCATATCTGTAATCCTAGCTACTCAGGAGGCTGAGATCTAAAGATCCAGGTTCAAACCAGTCTGGGCAGAAGGTCTGTGAGACTTTATTGTTGCTATTTGTGGTGGTGGTCATGGGCTTGAACTTAGGGCCTGGGCACTATCTCTGAACTATTTTTTCTTTCTTTCTTTTTCTTTCTTTCTCTTTCTTTTTTGTCAGTTGTGGATCTTGAACTCTGGGCCTGGGCGCTGTCCTTGAGCTCCTCAGCTCAAGGCTAGTGCTCTACCACTTGAGCCACAGCTCCACTTCTGGTTTTCTGGTGGTTAATTGGAGTTAAGAGCCTCATGCACTTTCCTGCCAAGGTTGGCTTTAAACAGTGATCCTCAGATCTTAGCCTCCTGAGTAGCTAGGATTACAGGTATGAGCCACTGGCGCCTGATCCTGCCTGAGCCCAAGCTCTGAGTTCAAGCCTCAGTTCCAGCACACACACACACACACACACACACACACACACACACACAATTTAGTCAAAGACACAGCACCCAAGTCTGTGGATCTGTTCTGATCCCTGCCTATTTGTAAAGATTCCCTGAACTTGGAGGTAGGGAACAGCAGCCCTGTTTTCCCTCCTTGCTTCCTTCCTTGCTTCCTTCCTTGCTTCCTTCCTTCCTTTTTTTTCGCCAGTCCTGGGACCTGAATTCAGTGTGTGGGAACTGTCCCTAAGCTTCTTTTGCTCAAGGCTAGCACTCTACTATTTGAGCTACAGCACCACTTCTGGCTTTTTCTGTTTATGTGGTATTGAGGAATCGACCCTAGAGCTTCATGCATGCTAGGCAAGCACTCTATCACTAAGCCACATTCCAGGCCCCATCCCTGACTTTCTTACCTTCTGTGGCCTTAGACAACAAGCCCCTGCCTTCCCAAGCATGTGAGTTTTCTCTTGCTTCTCATATCCTTGTCTCTCAGGACCCCTCCACCAGCTAAAGCCAGGCCCAGGAGCCACAGGAAGCCACAATGGTAACAAAAAGCCTGAACTTGAGGGAGTCCAAAGTCAAGACCCAAGTTCTGATTTTATAGATCTGGGTTTTTTTGTTTTGTTTTGTTATGGTTTTTTTGCCAGTTGTAGGGCCTGAACTCTGGGCCTAGGCGTTGTCCCTCAGCTCTTCAGCTCAAGGTGAGTGCTCTACCACTTGAGCCACAGCATTACTTCCGGTTTTCTGGTGGTTAATTGGAGATAAGAGTCTCATGGGCCAAGCACCAGTGGCTCATGCCTGTAATTCCTAACTACTCAGGGGGCTGAGATCTAAGGATCGCAGTTCAAAGCCGGCCTGGGCAAGAAAGTCCATGAGACTCTTATCCCCAATAAACCACCAGAAAACCAGAAGTGGTACTTTGGCTCAAGTGGTAGAGTGCTAGCCTTGGGCTGGAGAGCTGAGGGGCAGTGCCTAGGCCTAGAGTTCAACTTCCAGGACTGGGGGGAAAAAAAAGAGTCTCATGGACTTTCCTGCCCAGGCAGGCTTTGAACCGGGATCCTCCGATCTCAGCCTCCTGAATAGCAAGGATTATAGGCGTGAGCCACCAGTGCCCAGCTCTTTTTCTTTTTTTAATGCCAGTCCCAGGGCTTGCACTCAGCCTGGGCACTGCCCCTGAGCTTCTTTTGCCACAGTAGCCACAGTGCTACTTCCTCCTGTTTATGTGGTAGTGAGGAATCAAACCCAGGGCTTCATGCATGCTAGGCAAGCACTCTGCCACTAAGCCACCTTCCCAGCCCAGATCTCAGTTTCTTAATCAGAAACAAGAAGCGCCTGCTGCCCTAGAGGCTGCTGAAAGGATGAAAGGAAGCAATGGGTGAGGAGAGCAGCTTCTAGCTGTCCCCAGAGGCCTGCCCTTCGCCTCCGCGCTAGCCTCTTATCCTGTTGACTGCTCGATGCCCATTCCACAGGGGACGCCAGGCTTCTGCCCTACAATGGAGCCCGAGTAGGAAGCAGGTCAGTGGAATGGTGGAACCCCAGACCCTCAGGACAAGCCAGCAGGGTGAGGTTGTGGTTGCTCAAGCCTTACCCACTTAATCATGTTTTATTCTCCAACCCAGACCTCTAAGGCAGGGAGTAAGATTCCAGTTAGAACAGGAAGTCCTGCAGGAACTGTTGTTAGGGCTCACATGAGTCTGTGTCACCTCAGAATGGGCAGTGACACAGAGGAGTTATATAGCCTCCTATTCTACCATGTCTTATCATGCTTTCCTCCCCACACTCTAGGATCCAGACTGATCTCGTACAATAAGCTGAACTGCCCTTAGTAAGACGGACTCCAGGGCCAAATAGGCCTGGGTGCAAATACTAGCTCAGCTCCTTCTCAATGTGTGACCCCAGGCATGCTGAGAACATTTCTGAGAAAAGCTAGGGCTGGCAGACTGGGGGTGCAGTTCAGTGAGAATACTTAACATTTAACAGGCTCTGAGTTTAATCCCCAGCACCACCAAAAATAAAGTGAAATAAACCAGGCACCTGTGGCTCACACCTGTGATCCTAGCTACTCAGGAGTCTGAGATCTGAGGTGGTTCACAGCCAGCTGGGATAGGAAAGTACATGAGACTCTAATCTCCAATTAACTACCAAAAGCTAGAAGCGAACTGGGTGCTGGTGGCTCATGTCTATAATCCTAGCCATTCAGGAGGCTGAGATCCGAGGATCATGGTTCAAAGTCAGCTTGGGTAGAAAAATCCATGAGATTCCTATTTCCAATTAACCAACAGAAAACCGGAAGTGGCACTGTGGCTCAAAATGGTAGAGCATTAGCCTTGAGCACAAAAGCTTAGGGACAAAGCCCAAGCCCAGAGTTCAAGCCCCAGGATCAGGACCAGAAAAAAAAAAAAAAAAAGAAAGAAAGAAAAGAAAATTACCTCTGAGGAGAATGGGAATGTAAACTAGTATAACCTCTATGGAAATTAGTATGGAGGTTCCTCAAAAACTAAAAATAGGCCTATTTTATGACCCTGTGATACCACTATCAGGCATATGTCTGAAGGAGTATAAATCAATATACAAGAGAGATTCCAGCTTACCCACCCATGTTTACTGCAGCACTGTACACAGTAGCTAAACTGTTGACCAACTGAAGTACCCAAATGAAGAAGCATACATAAGAAGATATCTTACAAATATACCATGGAATATTACACAACCAAAAACAGAAATGAAATCATGCAGTTAGCAGGAAAATGGATGGGACAAGAGAAAATCATGTTGAGCAAGATAAGCCAAGATAAAAAACAAACAAACATTTGAGCAGTGACTCAACACCTGTAATCCTAGCTACTCAGGAGGTGGAGATCTAAGGATTAAAGTTCTAAGCCAGGGTGAGCAAGGAAGTCCTGAAACTCTTTTCTCCAATTACCCCCAAAAAAAAAAGTTGAAGTGGAGCTGTGGCCAAATATAGAGTGGTTGAGCAAAAAGGCTAAGGGGGCTGGGAAGGTGGCTCAGTGGTGGAGTGCTTGCCTTGCACGCATGAGGTCCTGGGTTCAATTCCTCAGCACCACATAAGCAGAAAAAGCCGGAAGTGGCGCTAGGGTTCAAGTGGTAGAGCACTAGCCTTGAGTTGAACTGCTGAGGGATAGCGCCCAGGCTGAGTTCAGGCCCCACAACGGCAAAAAAATAAAAAAAAGAGGCTAAGGGTCAGAACCCATCCCTGAGTTCAAGCCCCCAGAACCAGCATGCATGCATGTACATTGTAATTTTTTGGGTTTTTTTGTCCATCATGGGGCTTGAACTCAGGGTCTGGCCACTGTCCCTGAGCTCTTTTGCTGAAGGCTAGCACTCTACCACTTTGAGCCACAGCACTTCCAGTTTTCTGGTGGCTAACTGGAGATGAGCTGCTCATGGACTTTCCTGCCCTGGCTGGCTTTGAACTGTGATCCTCAGATCTCAGCCTCCTGAGGAACTAGGATGACAGGCATGAGCCACTGGCACCCAGTATTCACATACATCTTTCTTTTTGTTGGTCATGGGGCTTGAACCCTGGGCCTGGGCGTTGTCCCTGAGCTCTTCAGCTCTTCAGCTGAAGGCTAGCACTCTACCACTTGAGCAACAGTGCTGTTCCGGATTGCTGGTGGTTAACTGTAGATTAAGAGTCTCACCGAGTTTGGCTGGGCGCTGGTGGCTCACGCCTGTAATCCTAGCTACTCAGGAGGCTGAGATCTGAGGATCGCGGTTCAAAGCCAGCCCGGGCAGGAGAGACCATGAGACTCCTATCTCCAATAAACCACCAGAAAACCGGAAGTGGCGCTGTAGCTCAAGTGGTAGAGCGCTAGCCTTGAGCTGAAGAGCTAAGGGACAGAGCCCAGGCCCAGAGTTCAGGCCCCACGACCGAGAAAAAAAAAAAAAAAAGAGTCTCACAGAGTTTCCTGCCAGGGCTGGCTTTGAACCAGGAGGATCCTCAGATCTCAGCCTCCTGAGTACTGGGATTATACGTGTGAGCCATCAGCACCTGGCATCACACACATTTTTATATTCAGCTACATCCACATGAAGGCACATACTTCCAACAATATCTACACAGACTGGGTGGAGGGCACACATACAGACACACTTGTACTGGAGTCCATTCACACAAACCTTCTCACTGCTGCACATCCAGGAACTCCCACAATCAATGACACAAAGACTTGCTTTAAAGACCCGTTCACATATTTGCACACAAACCCTACACCGAAGTCAAACTTGTACCCACACAGTAAAGACATGCTTGTATTTTATACATGCTGCTATACACTCTGGAACATTCACAGACACCCTTAGAGACACACAGGAGCTAGCTGGGTCAGGTAAACTCACTCAGCATTCCCATACCCACCCCTGCGGCCATTCCCTCCTCAGGAAGCTCCAGCCAACCAGGCTCCCTCTCCCCACCTACTTCCCACCATCCTCTGGGGCCTCTGGGGCCTCCCTCCAGTGTGGGGGAGCAAGGGGAAGGCGGGGCTCACCCCGCTGAGGTGGCAGGTTTGTAGCTCACCTGCAGTTGAGCCACACCCTCCCACTGGGAAAGGCCTTAAAGGCACAGGACTTCCCATGTGACCTGGCCTGTTGTCCTTGTTTCCCAGATGGGGAATAGCCTGGAGAGGAGTCAGATGGTGAATGGGACTTGAACCCAGGACTCTCAGGCTCCGAGCCAGGTGGGAAGAAGAAGATTATGCTGACACTGAGAAGCTAGAGTCCAGGCTTACTCCCTGATGGCCCTGGCTGGCTGCTGGTACAACCTGTCCCTCCCTGTTCCTACTCTTCCAAGCAGACACTCCCACCCCCTGGCAGTCCTCCTTTAGGAAGCCAGTAGTATCTGGGCTTCAAGCCAGAAACCTGGCGTCACCTCCACACCTCTGGCTCCCTGTGGAATCTCTAAACTGGGGGGAGGAGGGAGAAGGTTTAAGGGAGTGGGTAGCAGAGCCACCTAGCTCTGCTATTTCCCAGCCAAAGGACAAGTGGCTCCTCCTCCCCAGGACTCCATTTCCTCTGGTACAAAAGGAGCTGATAGACATACCTACCTTCCAGATCCTTGAATTAACTGGCATCCTAGACTAATAGAGGACAACCTAGGGACTCAGAACTGGCTTGCTGACAGAATCTAAGATCTTGCTAGAATAGCCTGAGATAGGCCAGGTCATACATGCTGAACTCCACTCCTGTCCTACCATGTCCTAGGGGTCCCCATTGCCAGCCCCTCAGAATGTGATTGCATGGTGAGGACAGGGTCTGGATAGTAAGTAAGTGGTAGAAATGGAGAGGGATCAGGGAGGAACAGCTTGTCGTCAGGAGCCACCATTCAGATGGAGAGATTTGTGACTTCATTTGCGGCTCAGAGATCGTGTGTGTGACTAAATTGGCTCCATGTGGACTTCAGTGCTTGGGCCGCTGAACCGACACCATTGGGAAGGCACAGTGAGTTAGTGGGCCCACTACCTACGTAGTGACCTAGTCTATTTTCTGTTGCTATAACAACCACAGACCAGGTTGAGGAGGCTGAGAAGTTGCTGCCAACACCATGGGCTCCCCCCTGCCCCCCTTTTAGGGCTTGAACTCTGGGCCTGGGCGCTGTCCCTCAGCTCTTTACTTCAAGGCTCTACTTGAGCCACAGCGCCACTTCCAGTTTTCTGGTGGTTTATTGAAGATAAGAGTCTCATAGACAGCTGGGCACAGGTGGCTCACACCTGTAACCCAGCTACTCAGGAGGCTGAGATCTGAGGATCACAGTTCAAAGCCAGCTCGGACAGGAAAGTCCGTGAGACTCTTATCTCCAATAAACCACTCAGAAAACTGGAAGTGGCGCTGTGGCTCAAGTGGTAGAAAACTTGCCTTGAGCTGAATAGCTGAGGGATAGCGCCGAGGCCCAGAGTTCAAGACCCACAACCAACAACAACAACAACAAAAAGTCTCACAGACTTTCCTGCCTGGGCTGGCTTTGAACCGTGATCCTCAGATCTCAGCCTCCTGAGTAGCTGGGATTACAGGCGAGAGTGCTTGGCATATCATGGGTTTTAAGACTGGGGAAAAAGCTACTATAGGGAACAGCATGGGCAAAGGTGTGTGCCTGAGGAGAATGCATGTACCCAGCATAAATTTTCTTTTCTTTTCTTTTCTTTTGTTGGTCGTGGGGCTTGAACTGTGCCAGGATAGATTTTCTAAGAGGTAAATGGATTAAACCAGGGTTTTAGGCTTTAGGCCCAAAGTCAAGAAGTTGCAAGTTAGTCCAATAATGAGACGTGGTGAAGGGCAGAGAAAGGAGATTTTATTACATGACAGCCATGGTAAAATAACACTTCAGTTCATCTTCAACCATCTTCAGTGGTATAAACATTGGCATCAGGTTAAATAGGGAAAAGCTGGGCAGGAGGTGAGAAGGGTAAGCACAGGTATATAATAATCTCAATAAACCAGGTGTGGCCTGGTTTTACCATTAGATCAGTATTAGCTCAGCCTTTGTCTTTGGAGGAGTTCTGGAGAATTCTTAACACGTTACCATTGGAATGGGAGCAGGAACAAATTGTCTGATGGCTGATCTCCTGAGTTTTGGGCTATTTCCTTTAAGATGACAAGATGAGGGTTGGGAAGGTGGCTCAGTGGTAGAGTGCTTGCCTTGCATTCATGAGGCCCTGGGTTCAATTCCTCAGCACCACATAAGCAGAGAAAGCCGGAAGTGGCGCTGTGGTTCAAGTGGTAGGGTGCTAACCTTGAGCTGAAGAGCTGAGGGACAGTGCCCAGGCCCAGAGTTCAGGCCCCATGACCGACCAAAAAAAAAAAAAAAGATGACAAGGCAGGCCCTGACTTACATGTGTAACTCTAGCTACTTAGGAGGCTGAGATCTGGGGATTGTGGTTTAAAACCAGTTGAAGGAAGACAAATCTAAGAGACTTTTATTTGCAGTTAACCAGACAAAAGCTGGAAGTGGAGCTGTGGCTCAAGTGGTAAAATGCCATCCTTAAGTAGAAAAAAAAACCAAGCCACAGAGGCCCCAAATTCAAGCCCCATTACTGGTGTGCATGTGTGTGTGCGTGAGTGCGCGCACGAGCACACACACACACACACACACACACACACACACGATGGTAAGAAGAAGGCCTTGCCTGTTTGAGAGGCAGTTTGCCTTCTACACAAGATGCTTACCAATGAATCATCTTTATTAGAGCCCAATGTGATTGTAAAGGGACTGCAACAACAGAGAATAGCTCCGATCAAAGGAAACAGATGCAAAATTGAGGACTTACAGTTAGTTCACAGGGCCCAGCAAAGCAATTGCCTCTTTTTCAGTCTGATAAGTGATGGGTGTGGGGGACTGAGGGTCTCAAGGTAAACTAGCACAGAGTGCAGAGTAGGATAGGGGTGCTAGATTCTCATCCTGGTCTGAGTCTAACAGCCTTGAGCCCACAGCCTCACAGCTTACAAATGCGCCTTTTAAAGAGTCTGAGTGGTGGTCTGGGAAGGTGGCTCAGTGGTAGAGTGCTTGCCTTGCATGCATGAGGCCCTGGGTTCGATTCCTCAGCACCACATACGCAGGAAAAAGCCAGAAGTGGTGTTGCGGCTCAAGTGGTAGAGCACTAGCCTTGAGCTAAAGAGCTGAGGGACAGTGCCCAGGCCCAGAGTTCAGGCATCATGACTGACCAAAAAAAAAAAAAAAAAGAGTCTGAGTGCTATTATTGTTGTTGTTATTATTATTATTATTATTATTATTATTATTATTAATTTGTGCAGGTCCTGGTCCTTGCGCTCTTGCCTGGGCATTATCCCTTGAACTCTTCTGTTCAAGGCTATCATTTTACCATTTGACCACTTGAGCCATAGCTCCATACTAGCTTTTTGTGGTGGTTAATTGGAGATGAGATTCTAATAGATTTTCCTGCTCAAGCTGACTTGGCACCATAATTCTCAGATCTCAGCCTCCTGATATTATTGTTTTTATTTGTTTATTGTCGTGCTGGGGAAGAAATCAGGAACTCATGCATAGCTACACTCCTATCCCCGTTGTTTATTACTGAGTATTACAAAGTATTACTGAGTATTACAAAGAACAGTCTTGATTTAGCTGAGGGCCTGCCCTCCTTGGCTGTCAGCCCTGGGGGTCCAGAAAATTCAGGGCCGGTGGCGACCCCGCGCGGCTTTGGAGGGAACAACCAAGCCCCAATGGCGCAGGGACCGGTGTGATGGTGCCTCCTATAGGTCATGATCGGTATTGTTAGAGAACCCAATCTACACAGAGCGACCCTGAACCCATCATCCAGCATCCTTGGTTCAATGTGGGAGATCTGCAAGCCAGCATTCCAGACAGTGGTCAGAGAAGGCGTGCAGAGAAGAAACATTGATCAGCACTTACTGAGTTTCCTGTATGTACTGGTTCAGGTGTTAGACATTTCTCATTTTCTCATTTAACATCCACCTAACATTTCCCAGAAGCAGAATCAGAGGTTCAGAGAGATTAATTTGCTCAGAGACACAAAACAAATCTGAGGCCATAGTAGGGAATATGTTTGAAGGGGGAAAAGGACACTAGATCCACCAGCCTGTTCTAGAGATCAGGGATGACAAGGGTATCATGACATTGGAGACCCACTAGCGGAGGCTCAAGTATATTCCTGCCTCAGTCTTCCAAGTAGCTAGAACTACTTCTTTCTCCCTCTCCCTCTGTCCAAAGCAGTACACTGGGAGTGACTAACTGCAACACAAGTCTTCATTCAGTTGAACAATTACTAAGCCAATGTGCTAAATTCTAGGAACATGTATACATCATTAAAACATTTCTCTCTCTCTCTCTCTCTTTCTTCTCTCTCTCTCTCTCTCTCTCTGCCAGTCTTAGGGCTGGAATTCAGGGCCTGGGCACTGTTCCTGAGCTTCATTTGCTCAAGGCTGGCACTCTACCACTTGAGCCACAGCACCACTTCCAGCTTTTTCTATTTATGTGGTACTGAGAAATCGAACCCAGGGCTTCATGCATGCTAGGCAAGCACTCTACCACTAGGCCACATTCCCAGCCCCACATTTTTTTTCTTTTGAGATGGGGTCTCACACTATATAGCCAGACTGCCCTCAGATTCATCCAGCTCAGCTTCCTAAATGCTGAAATTACAAAAACGAAAAACCCATCCCTACTTTTGTGTTCTGGGACAACAGCTTGAACTTAGGGTCTTTATAGCTGGTGCTCTAATACCTGAGCATTGCCTCCAGCCAAGCTAATTTCTCTGGGCGGGCTTTGAACCTCTGTCCTCCAGGTCTCAGTTTCCTGCGCCTCTAGGATTATATGTGGGAGCCACTGGTACTAAGCTATGACCAAAATCTTTATTACCTCATATATTCCCAAAACTCAGGGTTTTTTTCTTTTCTTTTCTTTCCTTTCCTTTTTTTTTTTTTTAATCTACCTTCCCTTTTTTGTGCTGGTAGTAGGGCTTGAACTTGGTGCCTTGGATTTTTCATTTGACTATTTTGCTCAAGGATGGCACTCTTCCACCTAAGCCACTCTCCACTGTCAATATTGTTCTAGATAATTAGAGATAAGGATCTCAGGGAGGGGGGCTGGGAAGGTGGCTCAGTGGTAGAGCGCTTGCCTTGCATGCATGAGACCCTGGGTTTGATTCCTAAGCACCACATAAGCAGGGGAAAAAAGCCAGAAGTGGTGATATGGCTCAAGTGGTAGAGAGCTAGCCTTGAGCTGAAGAGCTGAGGGATCCAGGCCCAGAGTTCAGGCCCCACGACTGACAAAAAAAAAATAAAAAGAATCTCATGGATTTGTCTTCCCAGGTTGGCTTTGAACCAGGATCCTCAGTTTTAGCCTCCTGAATAGCTAGGATTTACAGGCATAAACCACTAGCCTACCCTTAGCTTTTCAATAGTGAGTGGAGCTTGGGGCATAAGAGTGTATTGCACTTCCCTGCATGTGGGAGTCCCTATGTTCAATCCCAGAACAAATAAACAAACAAAAAAAAAATAGCAGGGGCTGGGAAGGTGGCTCAGGTAGAGCGCTTGCCTTGCATACATGAGGCCCTGAGTTTGATTCCTCAGCACCACATAAGCAAAAAGAAAAAAAGCCAGAAGTGGCACTGGGTCTCAAGTGGTAGAGTGCTAGCCTTGAGCTGAAGAGCTGAGGGGCAGCACCCAGGCCTAGAGTTCAGGCCCCACAACCGGACCCCCCCCCCAAAAAAAAAAAAATAGCAAAGCCGGGAGCTGGTGGCTCACACCTGTAATCTTAGCTACTAAGGAGGCTGAGATCTGAAGATCACAGTTCAAAGCCAGCTTGGGCAGGAAAGTCTGTGAGACTCTTATCTCCAATAATCCATTCAGAAAACCAGAAGTGGTGTTGTGGCTCAAGTGGTAGAGTGCTAGCCTTGAGCTGAAGAGCTGAGGGACAGCGCCTAGGCCAAGAATTCAAGCCCCACGACCGACCAAAAAAAAAAAAGCAAAAAAAGCAGAGCTGGAGAAGTGTTTTAATTGGTTGAACAAGCAAGCAACTGAGCAAGCAACTTGGGCAAACCTAACCTGAGGTCCTGAGTTCAAGTCCCACCTCTCCCTCTCTCATATATATATATATATATATATATATATATATATTTTTTTTTTTTTTTTTTTTTTTAAATTTCACAGGAAAGAGTCTGTGAGGTAGAATGACTTCCTAATTTACACTGAGTACACAGGTAGGCTTCAGGCTCAAGCCTGTTGCTTCCAAAGTTTGGACTTGTACTTTGGCTCAAGGAGCCATCCCGCTTTCTGCCTCTTGGTTGTGTATGGGAGCTTTTGGCACAGAGAAGTTGAGCAGGACGGCCTCCACCTGTACCAAGCAACGGGACCGGAATGTGGTCCTCATATTGCAACTTTCTTTGATTGCCTTTCACACTCTTGGGAAGAGGGTATTACTTCCCTGCTGCCCTCTGGTGCCCCAATTTCCAGCATACCCCTCTGCCACTCATTCCTCCTATCCCCTCCCTGTCCCCATCATAAAAGGCATAAGAGGGACCCTGGCCAGAGGGATGAACAAGAGCTCACTTTTCACCCAAGATGGCATCTGCTCACACCTTTCTTCTTTTTATTTATTTATTTTCCTGTGCTGGGTTATAGAAGAATTTAGGGGCTTATACATGCTGGGCAAGCGTTCTACCATCGAGCTATAGCCTCAGTCTTTGTCACAACTTTTCTGATTCTGATTTTTTGGTGGAGGGTTAGAAGAAAGGTTTTCCTCAATGTTCTACTTTTCTATCAGGGCTCAGATATCCAGAGATCAGTTCTTACCCTTAGAAGTTTCCGGCAGGGAACAGGCTCACTCTAAACCTTTGCCACAAGAGGGCTCATGGAGGGACTGTTCCCCGGGGACTGCAGGAATGGGGAAGCAGTAAGCGGGCAGCAGAGCATGGAGCCACTCCCCCAGGCCTCAGGGATGGGGGGGAGGGAGCCCTGCCAATGAACCAGGCGATCCAGGAACTGGGGCTTTTAGAAGAAGAATCCAGTGACTACCAAAATTCACAGAGGACGGAAGGGAGGAGAAAGGGACGGAGAATAAATATCCAGATCAGTTCCCATCCCCCTCCTTCTGTTCCTGCATATCTCCTACTGACCAAACCCCTCACCTGAAGCCAGCAGGCCAGAGTGCTGTGAAATACCTAGGAGTCTGTCCCAGGACAGAGCAGGGCAAAGAGGCATAGAGAATGAAGTTAGAGCCGGGTGCCAGTGGCTCACATCTGTAATCCTGCTCAGGGGGCTGAGCTCACATCTGTAATCCTGCTCAGGGGGCTGAGCTCACATCTGTAATCCTGCTCAGGGGGCTGAGCTCTAAGCATCATGGTTCATAGCCAGCCTGGGCAGGAAAGTCTATGAGACTCTTTTTTTTTTGCCAGTCCTGGAGCTTGAACTCAGGGCCTGGCACTGTCCCTGAGCTTCTTTTGCTCAAGGCTAGCACTCTATCACTTGAGCCACAGTGCCACTTCTGGCTTTTTCTGTTTATGTGGTATTGAGGAATCAAACCCAGGGCTTCATGCATGCTAGGCAGGCACTGTTAGAAAAATGAGTCCCTTCCCATAGCATAGTCCATCCTTCCCTTCTCCACAGCTTAGCATGCTCCCTTCCTAGGCAACTCTAGGCCTATGTAGTAAAGGCAGTGAATAATCAACTTCCAACCCCCTTTACCTTGGGATGGCACTTCTCTGGGGCAGCTACCACCATATAAGGCAACAAGAGCCCCTTAGAGGGACCTTCAGCTCTGGGCAGCTGCAGGACCCTTATCTACCATTTGGATAGCAGCCATAAATCCTAGTCCACCATGATGAAGCCCCTGGCCCACACGTCTACACCAGGGTCTCTGCCTCCTAGCCCCTTCTAGCCCCTCCTAAACCTCCTAGGTTATATAGGTCACCCCAGACAATAGCAGGTGCTTCTTCTCATTCCTACCTTGTGAGAAGGAGTCTTGCTGGCCCCCTTTCCCCAGCAATAACCTTTCTTTGTTCTCTGTACCTGGATATCTGCGTGGTTCTCTTTTTTTTTTTTGGGTCCGGTCGTGGGGCCTGAACTCTGGGCCTGGGCGCTGTCCCTCAGTCTTCAGCTCAAGGCTAGCACTCTACCACTTGAGCCATAGCGCCACTTCCGGCTTTTTTCTTTTTGCTTATGTGGTGCTTGGGAATCGAGCCCCGGGCCTCAGGCATGCAAGGCAAGCGCTCTACCACTGAGCCACCTTCCCAGCTCCATCTGTGTGGTTCTCTAGCAAAGTCTATTAATCTTAATTTTGCTAAGAGGCATTGTACCACTAAGCCACATTCCCAGTCTGAGGCTTTTTTTTTTCTTGGTCAGTCATGGGGCTTGAACTCTGGGCCTGGGTGTTGACCCTCAGCTCTTCAGCTCAAGGCTAGCGCTCTCCCACTTGAGCCACAGCACCACTTCCAGTTTTCTGGTGGTTAATTGGCTATAAGAGTCTCACAGACTTTCTTGCATGGGCTGACTTTGAACGGTGATCCTCAGATCTCATCCCCCTGAATAACTAGGATTACAGGCATGAGCCATCAGCGCTGGGCTCCAGCCTGAGACTTTTATCTCTAACCACCAAAAACCCAGAAATGGACTTGAGGTTCAAATGGTACATTGCTGCCTTGAGCAAAAGGAGCTTAGGCACAGTGCCCAGACCTAGGGTTCAAGCCCTAGAACTGGCACCAAAAAAAAAAGGAAAAAAGAAAATGAAGTTAGGTGGAGACTAGCCAGCATGGTTGTCTCTTTTTCCCAGATTTTGCTTTCTGGAGGGGGCAAGCTGTGGCTATACTTTTCTCTTCTGTTCTGTTCTTTTTTGTCAGTCATGGGGCTTGAACTCTGGGCCTGGGCGCTGTCCCTCAGCTCTTCAGCTCAAGGCTAGTGCTCTACCACTTCAGCCACAGTGCCACTTCCGGCCTTTTCTGTTTATGTGGTGCTGAGGAATCGAACCCAGGGCCTCATGTATATGAGGTAAGCACTCTACCCCTGAGCTACCCTCCTAGTCCCTGTACTTGTCTTTCAAAGCAGCATCTGTGCGTGACTCTGAAACCCTCTCCCATTTTTCCAGGTTCAGGTTATACTGTCCACAGGCAGCAATGACCATTCCTGAGTCAGCCTCTACCCCAGGGCCTCCCCCTAACCACATCACTGTAGTTCTGGCCTCCTCTTAAAATGAGTTTCTTGAAGACCTGAGCTAAATGAAGCAGTTAGCTTTAATGTAGCCTCAGCACACACCAAGTGCCAATGTATGCTAAAGGAACTAATTCCTGTGACTTGCCTGCCTCAAGCTTCTTTGGTGGGCAACTGGGTACATGCCTACCTTCAGGAATACACTGAGGATGATCTAGGCCTAGTGGTAGAATGCTTGCCTAGCATGCATGAAGCCCTGGGTTCAGCAATTCAGTACCAGAAAAAAGTAAACAGAAAAAGTAAAAAATGACACTGTGGCTCAAGTAATAGAATGCTAGCCATGATCAAAAGAAGCCCAGAGATAGTGCCCGGGCCCTGAGTTCAAGTCCCAGGACTGGCCAAAAACAAAAAGTCCTTATCTCCAATTAAGCAGCAAAAATCTATATGTGCAGGTTAGTTCAAGTGATAAAGCAGCAGCCTTGAGCAAAAATGCTAAGCAAGAATGTGAAGCCCTGGGCTGGGAAGGTGGCTCAGTGGTAGAGGCTTGTCTTGCATGCATGAAGCCCTGGGTTCGATTCCTCAGTATCACATAAGCAAAAAAGCTGGAAGTGGCACTGTGGCTCACTGGTAGAGTGCTAGACTTGAGCTGAAGAGCTGAGGAACACAGCACCCAGGCCCAGAGTTCAGGCCCCACGAACGACAAAAAAAAAAAAAAAGAAAGAAAAAAGAATGTGAGGCCCTGAGTTCAAGCCCCAGTACTGGCACAGGAGAAAAAAATGAGGCTTAGGGAAAGCAAGGAGGGGTTAAGGATGCTATCTTGGGGGACTGCTCAATCAGCTCCTGAGAAAGGCTTGAGGGGAAGGAATGGCCCTTTTGAATGCCACCCTTACTGCCTGTTGCCTAGTACCCACAGCAAACAGCAGGCTGGCCGGCTTGCCCTTCCTCTCTAGCTCCCCTCTGACTGGCAGCAGCTGTCAAACAAGCAGCTGCTGAGGTGCTGCCAACCTCCTCCCCTGAATATTTCAGGGCTAAGTCAGAAAATGACCAGCAGCCTCCAAAACCGGGCTTTTTCTCCTGCATACCTTACAAGGGTATATTGGGCTGCCCTGGGTGTTAATGTTCCACCCACCCCCTTGCACTAGACAGAGAGATATAAATACACAGCCACAGCGGCACCCTCAGAGTGGATGAATGGACTCACACAGCCCTAGTCACAAAGAGGCCCCTCAGCACAGCTGCTTGTGAGGACCCCTTCACCCCATCACAGTCAAGCAGCTGCCCCCAGTCATACAATCACAATCACATGTGCCCCACAAAGTGCTCTCACCAACGCCCCATTTCCCCTAAAGAAAAATTCAACCCTGCAGGTGTCACGCCTGTAATCCTAATACTCAGGAGGCTAAGATCTGAGGATCAGGGTTCAAAGCCAGCCTGGGCAGGAAGGTCTGTGAGACACTTACCGCCAGTACACTACTCAGAAGTGGCACTGTGGCTCAAGTGGTAAAGTGTTAGCCTTGAGCAAAAGAAGCTCAGGGGACAGTGCCCAAGCCCTGCATTCAGGCCCCAGGACTGGCACTAATTAGTTAACTAATTAATTCATCATGTGTACCTTTACCATACACACACACACACACACACACCCTCCAGATGTCACCAGTCACACATGGACACACAATCCCACAATTTTCCACTCCACACACAAAACCATGTTCCCAGCTGTGGCCCACACAGCTTACACCCATTCCACACAATGACTTCCCTCCCTCCCCAGCCCACACTCGGGCCTCTCTGATGAAACCCAGGTGGCAGCCCCTTGGCCTGTGAAGTGCCTAGTGTTCTTGGTTTTCCTTTTTTTTCTCTGTGATTAAGTCAAAGCCCTCCTCCCCCAACACAGGGACTGAGGGGAAAGAAAGAATCAAATGAGGCAGAATGTGAGGCCCAGGTCTGGAGAGGGAAGAAGCTTTGGGGGGGCCAAGGATTTGAAGGAGTGGACTTGCTGTGAAGTTAGCAGAAGCTGAGTGGGGTGGAGCTGAAGGAGACCCCTATAAACCTGCAGGGTGGGGGTAGTGAGCTGTGTTAAATAGATTCCACTCCACAGTAAGAGCTTGAAGCTCCTGGGGAGAGGGGGGGGGGGGGCGCATCCTCCCTAACCTCCCCTAACCCCAGGCCCTGAGTGTCTCCTGAGGCCCAAGTGCCCCCCCCCACTCCCTCTCCCAGCGCCCTGCCCCAACCCTCCACCAAGCGTGTCAACTTGCTCCCACCCCCAGTGCAGTGGGGATCCGGAGGGACCTTGCGGGCAAGGGGTGCTAGATCTCTCTGGGCATCCCTCCCTCAAACTCTGCACCTCCCCAGGGACAGGACAAGGGGGTCTGCAGTACCCCCTTCTTCTTCCCTTCCAACCAGGATCCGGAGAAGGAAGATTCTGGAAGAGTTCTGGGCAGGCTAGGCCGCCCTCTCACTGCCCCCCCCCCCCCCCCCCCGCACCTTCAGGAACCCCCCACCCGCCTGGCGGGGGAGGGACGGCCACTCCCCACCCCCCTCCTGCGCCCAGAGCCAAGTGGGCGCGCCCGGCCCAGGCCAGGATCCGGTGTCGGCTGCAGCTGGCAGTGCGGCGGCGGGGCGGGCGCCGAGCAGCCGCCTGCGGGCCCGGCTATTAATAACGCGCCCGCCGGAGCCCGGGTCGCGCAGCCATGGCCAGCCCGGAGCCCGGCGGGGACGACACCACCCAGGCCCCGAGGTAGGATTATCGGGGCGTCCTTTGGGGACGAGGGTGCCGGACTGGCTCTCTCCTGTCATCCATGACCCCTTTTTCTGGGCTGGGAGTAGTGGTCCAGCCTGGGTGGGGCACGGGGCGGGCCTACCGAGGGAGGGACCTGGGGAGCCCTGGCTTGGGGTCCTAGCACCCCTATTGATTGTGGCTTTTTATCATCCCCTTCCCCCTCCTCCAGGCTGTGGGAGAATTAACCCTTTCGGGGTTAATGAAGGGCCTTTTCCAGGCCATCCTCCCTGTCCCACCTGGCCAGAGACAGCGTTTGTAGTCCTTCAAACGTCAACTAGGAATGGCGAGCAGAGAGCTAGTTGTGACTTGGCTGCTGGAAGCCTCTTGGTGCAAGGTTGGGTTTGTGCCTGCTTGAAGTTAAGAGTCTGTTCAGACGGTTCTCTCCGGTGTGGCTTAGGGTGGGGGCAGGGAAGGTCAACTGTCTCTGCTCAATGGGAGGGCCTGGGCTTGGCAGGGCCCCATCTCACCACTGTGGGTTTCCCACTAGTTTGGAGGAAGTGACCTGTGGCTGAGAGGATAGGAGTGATGGAAGTGCATTTCTGCTCCAGGTCAGACTATGACCACAGGTCTTCCTAGCGTGCCAAGAGGTGGAGGGGGAACTGCACCCTGTCTGTCACGTGCAGGAATCAGGCCTGCTTGGTGCCACACCCAGCCACAGCTCTGGTGGACAGGGTAGGGAGTTGTTGGAGCTCTCTAGAGATAGATTGGCAGAGACAGGCTGCCTGGGGCCCAAGGAAGCTTAAGGTCAGCCTCGCCCTCCCCTCCCCCCCCCCAGCTCAGCTCACTTCTTCTCTGGGCCTCTCCCAATCTGCTTCTTTCCTAGCTCCTGAGAGAGAAGGACAGCAGGTGGCACCCAGGGTGGGGTGATGGCCACGCCTGGGGGGTGGGATGCCTGGCTTTTATTTCTTGCTAGAACACTTGACCTTGGGCAAGTTTCCTCCTGGGAACTCTGTGGGTGTCTGCCTGTCTTCCTAGAACCCCACACTGGAGCCCAAAAGCAGAACTATGCTGTCCTGCCGGGCGCTGGTGGCTCACGCCAGTAATCCTAGCTACTCAGGAGGCTGAGATCTGAGGATCGGGGTTCAAAGCCAGCCCTGGCAGGAAAGACCGTGAGACTCCTATCTCCAATAAACCACCAGAAAACCGGAAGTGGCGCTGTAGCTCAAGTGGTAGAGCGCTCACCTTGAGCTGAAGAGCTGAGGGACAGCACCCAGGCCCAGAGTTCAAGCCCCACGGCCAACAACAACAACAAAAAAAGAACTATGCTGTCCTCAGGAATTCAACCAGGTGAACGTGTGCACTTCAGTAGTAGTGCAAAGCACCAGCAGTGAAGCTGAGCTGCAATCAGTGTGGTGACATAGGTGCACTTGCTTGGGTAATGTGTCTCAGAAGAGATGGAGTATGAGCTGGGCTTGAAGGAGGAGTAGGAAGTTGCTAGGTAACTGGGTGTTGGTGGCTCAAGCCACCAACCAGATCTGAGTATCAAGGCTCAAAGCCAGCTCAGGCAGTAAAGTCCATGAGACTCTTTTTTTTTTATTTTTATTTTTGTCAGTCATGGGGCCTGGGCACTGTCCCTCAGCTCTTCAGCTCAAGGCTAGCACTGTACCCCTTGAGCCACAGCACTACTTCTAGCTTTTTCTGCTTATGTGGTACTAAGGAATCAAACCCTGGGCCTCATGTACAAGGTCTCTACTAGGGATCTACCACTGAGCCACCTTCCAGCCTCCAAGAGACTCTTATTTTCTATTTATCAGCAGGAAACCTGAAGTGGTGCTGTGGCTCAAACTGATACAGGGCTAGCCTTGAGCAAAAAAGCGCCCAGGCCCAGAGTTCAATCCCCACAACTGACAAAAAAATGTGTTAGGTAAATAGGTTGTTTTGTTTCCAGTGCTAGAGCTCAAACTCTGGGCCTCCCACAGAGCAAGTGCTCTGTCCCTGAGACACACTTTCCAGCCTTAGAAAGATGTTTTGAGTACTGTGTGTCTATTATTTCTCGTGTGTGTGTGTGTGTGTGTGTGTGTGTGTGTGTTGGTACTAGGGCTTGAACTCAGGGCCTTGACTTATTTGACTTTTTCACTCCATCTCTTCCTTTTTTGCTGGTTAATTGGAGATAAGAATCTCACAGACTTTGGGCTGGGAAGGTACCTTGCATACATGAGGCCTTGGGTTCCATTCCTCAGTACCACATAAGCAGAAAAAGTCAGAAGTGGTGCTGTGGCTCAAGTGGAAGAGTGCTAGCCTTGAGCTGAAGAGCTGAGGGACAGCGCCCAGGCCCAGAGTTCAGGCCCCATGACCAACAAAAAAAAAAATCTCAGAGACTTTGCTGCTTGGGCTAGCTTCAAACCACAAACTCAGCTAGCCTTCTGAGTCATGAACCACTACTGCCCAGATTTTTTTTTGAGGTGGGGGCACGGGAGGGGGGCTGGTCCTGGGACTCAAACTTGGCTTGGGCACTGTCCCTGAGCTCCTTTATGCTCAAGGCTAGTGCTCTATCACTTTAGCCACAATGCCACTTCTGTTTTTATTTCTGTGATTAATTGGAGATAAGAGACTCCTGGACTTTCCTGGGAAGGCTGGCTTCTAACCTCCTAACCTCAGATCTCAGCCCCCTAAGTAGCTAGGATTACAGGTGTGAGCCATCAAAGCCAAGCAAGCACCCAGGTTTTAAGTGAGTTTTTTACTCTGTGCTCTGGATTTCCATCTGTACAGTTGGGGATAGGAAAAGAGAATTCTACAAGTTATTCATGTAAGATGCTTAGAGTAGTGCCTTGAACATGGTGACTCCAAAGTGCTGTTCTACAGGAGCATGGTGGTAAAGTCCTTCTTGGCTAGGATACATGCTAAGCTCTAACTTAACTCCAAGTACCCAATAAAGATTTTTTTCTTCAAAATCACGCACACTATCCTCATATCTAACACCCCATGAGCCCCAGGGGTTTATCTTCCTGCTTGTTAAAAGTGGTTTCTGGAAACTGCAAAAGTGCCCAACCTAGTACATCACCTTGTATCACAAGGTGCCTGGTTGACTGAGCAGGTGCATCTGCCTGGGCCTCAGAGCTATACCTTCCCAGGTAATGTGGCGCTGTTCACTAGACAGATGGCGTTTGGGAAGCTGTATTTCTAAGACAGATCTTCAGATATTGTGGGCTTAGAGTGGGAGGTGTGAAAAGTTAACACATGTTCTGGGTTGTTGGGCACTGGGTGGGTTGTGGGAGTAATGTGAATTGGGCTAAAAAAGGGAAGTTGGGGGTCACATCTTGAAGATTTTGAGCCCATGAAGTGGAGCAGCCTTATGTTGTACAAGCTAACTGTGGGACTATAGAGAACAGCCTGAAGTAAGGAGGAGCCTGGAGGTCCATTGGAAGGCTGGAGTAGGATGTAGGAATAGAGAATGACTTGGAGTAGGGCCCTGGCAGTGGGTTGGAGAAGAGAGGAGGAAGACCAGAGACTTTCTGAGGTAGAAATATTCTCAGTTGAGTTGGCTGAATTGAGCAGGGAAAGAGGCATCTCAAGATTTCTTCCTGAGCCAGGCACTGGTGATTCACACCTATAATCCTGTACTTAGGAAGCTGAGATCTGAGATCATGGTCTGAAGCCAGTTCTGACAGAAAAGTACATGAGACTCCAGTTAACTAGCAAATAGGAGGTGCCAAGTTCAAGCCCTAGTACCCGCACACACACAAAAATTAAAGATTTCTTGCTGGTCAACTTGCATGTGTTTCTCTGAGCTGAAGGATATACAGAAAGCTTCAGAAGAACAATAATTTTGGGTGATATCAGATGAAGAAAGCTGCAAACCATCTTCTCTCTGGCAAATTCATTCAAATGGATGGCCTAGGTGATTGATGAAGTCATCTCTAAGATTTTTGGTGCAGCTGGATGCTTGGTTGCTCACAACTAATCCTAGCTACTCAGGAGTCTGAAATCTGAGGCTTGAGGTTCAAAGACAACCTGGGCAGGAAGGTCTATGAGATTTTTTTTTTTTGGGGGGGGGGTCCAGTCATGGGGTCTGAACTCTGGGCCTGGGCGCTGTCCCTCAGCTCTTCAGCTCAAGGCTAACGCGCTACCACTTGCGCAATAGCACCACTTCCGGCTTTTTTTTTCTGCTTATGTGGTGTTGAGGAATCGAACCCAGGGCCTCATGCATGCAAAGCAAGCGCTCTACCACTGAGCCACCTTCCCAGCCCTCTATGAGACTCTTATCTCCAGTTGTCCATCAGAAAACTGGAAGGTACTGTGGCTCAAAGTGGTAGAGCACTAGCCTTGAGCAAAAAAGCTCAGGGACAGCATCCAGGTCCTGAGTTCAACAAGCTCTATGACAAAAAAAACAAAAACAAAAAACAAAACTTTTTGTGCGGGTGTTGGGTAGAATGAAGCTAGTGGTATCCGAGATCTGGCACTTATATGGTTCCAGAGGATATTCTGACATGCATGGAGGGAAATCAGGGACTCAGGAGGTGTTAGATGGGGTGCAGTAAATGATTAAGAAAAAAATATATATATTGTTAGGTTTTTAAAAAGAGGTAACCGAGTAAAAACTGCACCAGCACGCATGTGGTATTCAGGTAAGGGGTAGGTTTATTCAGTAGACCTGCTGGGACCAGGCAAGGTTGGCACTCCACGTGGCTGAGAAAGGCCTGGGAATGAGAGAGAGCTGGGAAAGAGAGGAAAGAGCTAGAAAAGAGCAGAGAGAGGGGTAAGAACAGTAGCACTCACGTGGTATTCAGGTAAGGGGTAGGTTTATTCAGTGGACCTGCTGGGACCAGGCAAGGTTGGCACTCCACGTGGCTGGGAAAGAGAGAGGAAAGAGCTAGAGCAGAGAGAGCTAGAAAAGAAGAGCAAGAGCTAGAAACGAACAGAGAGAGAAAAGAGAGTCTGGGCCTGGGCTAGGCCTTATGTAGGGTATGGGCGGGGAAAGGTGTGGCCACATCAAATTCAGATGTGACCTCAGCGGATGCAGATGTGACCTCTTCCAGGTGTCCCAGTTGCCTAGGTAATGCAGGTACTGGGTGGAGACTTTGCTGCGAGGAGGGTGGAGTCTGCTAGCCATCCAGGAGCGGACCTTACATTCCAGCCTTTTAATAATCATGAAATAGGGCGAGGATTCTCTCTGGCTACTTCCTGCTGACAAGGGGCGTCAACAATAGGGGTAAAAGGCTGGAATTTGGTCTCCTCCCAGAGAAGGCAGTGAGCAGCAGCTGTCCCTTGGTGGTGTGAGTCCTTAGGTGAAGTCTGGAGAAGTCTCATGAGCATTGAGGGGCTGGAAAAAAAAATACTAGAGAGCAAATAAATGGCAAGAGGAAGGACTTGAGCTGAAAATGTTGTTAGAAACGTCCCTAGCTACTTCTGACATCGGGCGACTAGGTGGAGAAGTCAGGTGACAAAGGCAAGAATATAAATTCCTGTCCAGTTAATAGGTAGACTGGTATGGACACTAGATGGGCACGCTTCTTACTTCTACTGACCTCCCAGCTCAGGTTAATTTTGAAAGGGCAGGCACAAAGTAGCTGATGTGACATTATCTCCTCTTACTCTTCTCCATGTTCCCTTGTTCCCCAGACTGGCTGAGTCTAGGTGCTCGTTGCTGGGATGGCTTGTCCCAGTTGGTATTCAAGATTTGAACTCAAGGCCTGGGTACTCTCCCTGAGCACTTCTGCTCAAGGCTAGCACTGAACCACTTTGAGTTATAGTACCACTAATATTCAAGGAGGTTTGAACTCAAGGCCTGGGCACTGTCCCTGAGCACTTCTGCTCAAGGCTAGCACTGAACCACTTTGAGTTATAGTACCACTTGCAGAGTTTAGCTGGGAGATGGAGTCTTAGGGATTTTTCAGCCTGGGCTGGCTTTGAACTGCAGTCTTTGCCTCAAAAGCCCTTTATTATTTCCAATTAAAGCAACAAGGAGATCAAGTAGAATAAGTAGAGCTTACCTGGTCCTTAACAAGAATTGCCAACAAATATTCTGAAATGACAAAACTCATTAGATGTGATGATAATTTTAGCACAGATATGCCCAGTATTTTAGAACCACGTAGTCAGTAGTAGAATACACAACACAAAAACGGCAAAACTTAAAACCTAAAATTTCGACAACGTTTAGACATCTTTGCTAACAAAGCATATCAGCTGGTTGGGCCTCCATTACCAGGGCCTGTGAAAAGAGCAACTTGTTAGCAAGGCACTTTAGAATAGATGGATGGAGTAGTAAACTTAGTGGAAGGTTAAGGGTCAGATGGGGCCAAACCCTTAACCCACCATGTGGCCAAGATGGCGAACTTCTGAAAGAATGCAAAGAAAGCCTGAACAAATAGATCAAGCCTACATTGGCTAGCCTTTGAGAGGGAACCTAGAGGGGGGTCCCTGGGACCCAGTCTGCGTCGCACTCTTCAAGGCACAAGCCAAAAAGTTGTAGAAAAAAAAGGGTAGAAACTTGCCCATGAATGGCAGAGAGAGAGCAAAGAGAGCCCGAAAGTAAACAGACTTCTGATCATTTACCATTGCAGTAGCAAAAACTGTACTTCTGAGAATGGCATAAAAATGAGGCTCTCTGGCTTACCAGGGAGCGCAGGAGACATTTCAAAGGGGTTTCACGGCTCAGGCGTGATTCGTAGCACCCCATTAAATGAGTAGAGTCAGTCTGGTGAGTGAAGGAGAGCTGACCAGTTCAGAAGCGGCGTCCCGACTTCCCCCAGAGCCCTCTAGAGAGAAATGGCCAAGCCCCCAAAGCCAAGCGTCCTCGGCTTCAGAGGTGACCGGCCTTTCAGCTAAAGGCCGTAGGAGCTCTCTGGCGTGGCGCCACGTCTGGACAGAGACTGAGCGACAGAGAGCTGTAGAGTAGTTTCACTCACCAGAGTAGAGAAGTGGTGTGGACGTGGATGTGAAGGCCAGCAATGGTATCGATGCACTGTTTCTGCAGCAGACAGGTTCGCAAAAGGCCGTCAGAACTGTGGGTATTCCTCAGAGCAAAAAGGGAAGAACAAAAAAAGAAAAAAGAGGAAAAAAACAGAAATCCCAGCTTTCCTGACTATAAGCCTTTATCCGAGTCACGGCACCATTTATGTTAGGTTTTTAAAAAGAGATAACCGAGTAAAAACTGCACCAGCACGCACGTGGTATTCAGGTAAGGGGTAGGTTTATTCAGTAGACCTGCTGGGACCAGGCAAGGTTGGCACTCCACGTGGCTGAGAAAGGCCTGGCAATGAGAGAGAGCTGGGAAAGAGAGGAAAGAGCTAGAAAAGAGCAGAGAGAGGGGTAAGAACAGTAGCACTCACGTGGTATTCAGGTAAGGGGTAGGCTTATTCAGTAGACCTGCTGGGACCAGGCAAGGTTGGCACTCCACGTGGCTGGGAAAGAGAGAGGGAAGAGCTAGAGCAGAGAGAGAGCAGAGAGAGCTAGAAAAGAAGAGCAAGAGAGCTAGAAAAGAAGAGCAAGAGCAAGAGAGCTAGAAAAGAAGAGCAAGAGAGCTAGAAGAGCAAGAGAGCGTCTGGGCCTGGGCTAGTCCTTATGTACGGTATGGGCGGGGAAAGGTGTGGCCACATCAAATTCAGATGTGACCTCAGCGGATGCAGATGTGACCTCTTCCAGGTGTCCCAGTTGCCTAGGTAATGCAGGCACTGGGTGGAGACTTTGCTGCGAGGAGGGTGGAGTCTGCTTGCCATCCAGGGGCGGACCTTACATATATATATTTGGTTCTAGTCCTGGCCTTGAACTTAGAGCCTGAGTGCTGTCCCTGAACTTTTTTGCTCAAGGTTAGCATTCTACCACTTTGAACCACAGTTTCATTTCCAGCTTTTTGGTGGTTAATTGGAGATAAGACTGTCAGAAACTTTCCTACCCTAGATGGCTTCCAAAAGTGGTCCTCAGATCTCGGCTTCCTGAGTAGTTAGGATACTGGCTTGAGCCACCAGCACTCAGCTCCATTCTACTTTTATGACACAATTTGTTCACCTGACATTTCAGTTTGTGACTGTTCCATACAATGCTGCTATGAACATTCGTGATAAAGAAACTAATAACAATGGACTGTGTGTAAGAGGTAGAATGATACCAGGAAGGGAGCAGATGGGTGACCACAGAGATCTGAGAACATTCTATAATCGAGGCCTGCAATGGTTCTAAATAACAAATCTCTTGGCATTGGGGGTGCACTTTTACTTTGTCATTTTTCTTGCAGGGGAACAAAAGCAGAGGCCAGTTCTCTTCAAGAGGAAAACTCTGGGTCCCTGAGTAAGGCTACAACCTTGAACCCGGAAGCTACTCTATCTTTGGAGGGGACCGTGAGCCTAGAAGACATTCTCTATCTGGGAGGAGACTTAGAAGACACTCTTTACGTGGAAGGGACTGAGAAGCCAGAGGAGCTCCTATTTATTGAGGAGTCAGGGCAGACTGAGGAGGCACTGGACTTGGAAGAGCCCGTGAGTCCCCATGAGACATTGCACATGGAGCCAGATGAGGGACAATGTGGGGGGGAGCCGGTGGAGCCAGCTGAGAGCCCAAGCCCAAAGCAGATTATTTGTGAAGGACAGATGGTCACAAGGGAGGAGAAATCTAAGCCTAAAGAAAGTCTCGGAGCTGAGCCAAGTCCCAGCACAGAGGAGAGCCTAAGCGCAGAGGACCTGGAACGGCTGGAGGGCCGTTTCCAGCAGTGTGTGCAAGCCGTGGCCCAGCTAGAAGAGGAGCGGGACCAGCTCATCCATGAGCTTGTGCTGCTCCGGGAACCAGCCCTGCAGGAGGTACAGCAAGCCCACCAGGACATCCTGGCTGCCTACAAACTGCATGCCCAGGCAGAGCTGGAGAGGGATGGGCTAAGGGAGGAAATCCGGCTGGTCAAGCAGAAGCTCTTTAAAGTGACCAAGGAATGTGTGGCCTATCAGTACCAGCTGGAGTGTCGCCAACATGACGTGGCTCAGTTTGCAGAATTTCGGGAGGAACTGACTACCAAGGCAGCCCAGCTCTCAGGAGAGCTGTCCCAACTCCAGGATGACTATCAGAAGCAAAAGGAACAGTTGAGGCAACAACTGGAAGCACCCTCAAACCAGAGGGATGGGCACTTTCTCCAGGAGAGCCGGCGGTTGTCTACCCAGTTTGAAAGTCTCCTGGCAGAGAGCCGCCAGGGCCTGGAAGAGGAGTATGAACCACAGTTGCTGAGGCTCCTGGAGAGGAAAGAAGCAGGGACCAAGGCTCTACAGAAAACCCAGGCAGAGATCCAAGAGATGAAGGAGGCTCTGAGGCCCTTGCAAGCAGAGGCTGGGCAGCTCCACCTGCAAAACAGGAACCTCGAAAATCAGATCACACTTGTGAGGCAGAAACGAGATGAAGAAGTCCAGCAGTACAGGGTAGGCCCCTTGGCTGTACAATCAAGTGCCTTCTCTTAATGAGGGGAGGGAAAGAGTGGCTAGGATCTCTTATCTCTGGGGCTGGAGGATATTATCCTCTGTTGGAAGAACAGTTTGTTCTTTGGAGCCTGTCCTTTTCTCCATTCTTTATTTCATTGTCAGCATTTTGTTTACTCAGCATTTTTGGACCACCTATTTCATTTGATGGTCACATTAATCCTAGGAGAATTTTTTTCCTCTCTCCCTTTATTTTCTTTTAACATTTTACTCTAGTACACATTGGCCTCCATCTTTTTCCTTTTTCTTTTGGTCAGTCCTGGGGCTTGAACTCTGGGCCTGAGCACTGACCCTGAGCTCTTCAGCTCAAGGCTAGCGCTCTACCACTTGAGCTACAGAGCCACTTCTGGTTTTCTGGTGGTTTATTAGAGATAAGAGTTTCACGGACTTTCCTGTCCAGGCTGGCTTTGAACCAAGATCCTCAGGTCTCAGCCTCCTGAGTAGCTAGGATTACAGCAGTGAGCCACCAGTGCTCGGTTCTCCATCTTTTTTTTTTTTTTGGTCCGGTCGTGGGGCCTGAATTCTGGGCCTGGGCACTGTCCCTCAGCTCTTCAGCTCAAGGCTAGTGCTCTACCACTTGAGCCACAGCGCCACTTCCGGCTTTTTTTTTTTTGCTTATGTGGTGCTGAGGAATCGAACCCAGGGCCTCAGGCATGCAAGGCAAGCGCTCTACCACTGAGCCACCTTCCCAGCCCCTCCATCTTTTTCTTTTGGTGCTGGTACTAGATTTTGAATTAAGGGCTCCTCATTCATGCTTAGCTTTTCCACTCCAGGCTGGTGCTCTCCCTCTAGAACCATATCTCCACTTCTGCCTTGTTAAAAATGGTTAATTGGGGATGAGTCCTTTGAATTTGTCTGCCCAGGCTAGCTTTGAACTGTAATCCTCAGATCTCAGCTTTTTTGCCAGTCCTGGGGCCTGAATTCAGGGCCTGGGCACTGCTCCTGAGCCTGTCTGTGCTCAAGGCTAGCATTCTACCATGGAAGCCACAGTGCCACTTCTGCCCTTTTCTGTTTATGTGGTACTAAGGAATCAAACCCAGGGCTTCATGCATGTGCTAGGCAAGCACTCTACCACTAAGTCATATTCCCAGCCCATAGATCTCAGCTTTCTGAGTAGCTAGGATTACAAGTGCTTTACCACATGAGCCACAGCTCCACTTCTGGATTTTTGGTGGTTACTTGGAGATAAGAGTCTCCTGGACTTTCCTGCCAGGCCTGCCTTTGCACTGTGATACAGTCCTCAGAGCTCAGCCTCCTGAGGTAGGATTATAGGTATGAGCCACCAGCACCTAGTTCCATTTTCTAATTCTAATTGAATGGTGGATATATGGAGCTGGAAGGAATGAGGTCAGATGGAATAAATTCATTCCTTCTTTTCTGCCTCACTCATCTAAGTTCTACTTCATTTAAAGTTGTCCAGTCTTTTTTTTTTTGCTGGTCATGGGCTTGAACTCTGGGCCTGGGTGCTGTCTCTTAGCTCTTCAGCTT
The DNA here is from genome assembly GCF_019054845.1 of Dipodomys spectabilis. Lineage (NCBI taxonomy): Eukaryota > Metazoa > Chordata > Mammalia > Rodentia > Heteromyidae > Dipodomys > Dipodomys spectabilis. The sequence goes on along the minus strand of NW_024870679.1, from coordinate 41,322,121 downwards.
AAGGCTAGCACTCTACCACTGGAGCTACAGCACCACTTCCAGCCTTTTCTGCTTATGTGGTGCTGAGGAATTGAACCCAGGGCTTCATGCATGTGAGACAAGCACTCTACCACTGAGCCACCTTCCCGGTCCCTTGTCTAGTCTTTAGACTAGGTTGAAGCCCATAAATATTCTCTCCTTTTTTTGTGCATGTCACCATCTTCATTATATCTGTTATTTCTGATTAAGTGTGAGCCAGTTCTAATCCCTTTTTAGACCAGAGTAGGATATAAATACTAAGTGAATAAACAATTACATCTGCTCCTCCAGACTGGGCTTTCAGAAGACAGGGATATTTATCTCTATTCTCTCCACCACTCATGGATCAGAGAACACATAGGTAAGTGCTGAGTTAAATCTGCTGGGCACTATGAGACTTCAGTGTGGCCTTTTTTATAGCACTATTTGAGAAACTCATAATCCTGCCTCAGACTCTGGAGTGATGGGACACCATGTTCAGCTCCTAATTTTTTTAAATTGTTGATGGTCATGAGCTTGAACTCTGGGCCTGGACACTGTCCCTTAGCTCTTCAGCTCAAGGCTAGTGCTCTACCACTTGAGATACAGCACTGCTTCCAGTTTTCTGGTGGTTAATTGGGGATAAGAGTCTCAGGGACTTTCCTGCCCGGGCTGGCTTTGAACGGTGATCCTCAGATCTCAGCCTCCTGAGTAGTTAGGATTACAGGCATGAGCCACCAGCACCCAGCTCCTAAGTCTTTTATTTTGGAGATGGATTCTCCTGGAATTCTCTGTCCAGGCTGGCCTCAAATTACAATTCTCTGACATCAGTCTCCTGAGTGGCTAGGATTAGAGGTATAAGCCACCAGCACATGGCCCTAATTCTTCTGAAAGGGCTTCCTAAATTGTGTTTGCCCCAAATCCCCTATTTCATTTGCCTAATTCTTTTTTTGTGCAGGCCTTGGACCTTGAACTCAGGGCCTGGGCATTTTCCTTGTGGCTCTGCTATGAGCCACATCTTCACTTCTGGCTTTTGTGGTGGCTGACTGGAGATTAGAGTCTCATGGACTTTTTCTGCACAAGCTGACTTGGAATCATGATCCTCAGCTTCCTGAGTAGGATTACAGGCATAAGCCACTGGCACCTAGTCACTTGTGGCTTTTAGCTATGTGTGTTTTGTGTTGTGTTTTTGGTGTGTGTGTATGTCAGTTGTGCAGCTTGAATTCAGGGTCTGGGCACTGTCCTTGTGCTCTTTTGCTCTATCACTTTGAGCCACAGTGCCACCTCCAGTTTTCAGGATCTACCTATAGATAAGAGTGTCACAAAAGCCTGGCGCTGGTGGCTCACACCTGTAATCCTAGCTACTCAGGAGGCTGAGATCTGAGAATCACAGTTCAAAGCCAGCCCGGGCAGGAAAGTCCCTGAGACTCTTATCTCCAATAAACCACCAGAAAATCGGAAGTGGCACTGTGGCTCAAGTGGTAGAGCACTAGCTTTGAGCTGAAGACTGAGGGACAGTGCTCAGGCCCAGAGTTCAAGCCCTACAAGCGACAAAAAAAAGAAAAAAGAAAAAAAAAAAGGGTCACAAACTGGGCACCGGTGGCTCATACCTGTAATCCTAGCTACTCAGAAGGCTGAGATCTGAGGATCACAGTTCAAAGCCAGCCCGGGCAGGAAAGTCCCTGAGACTCTTATCTCCAATAAACCACCAGAAAATCGGAAGTGGCACTGTGGCTCAAGTGGTAGAGCACTAGCTTTGAGCTGAAGACTGAGGGACAGTGCTCAGGCCCAGAGTTCAAGCCCTACAAGCGACAAAAAAAAGAAAAAAGAAAAAAAAAAAGGGTCACAAACTGGGCACCGGTGGCTCATACCTGTAATCCTAGCTACTCAGAAGGCTGAGATCTGAGGATCATGATTTAAAGCCAGCCTGGGCAGAAAAGTCCCTGTGAGACTCTTATCTCCAATTAACTACTCAAAAGACAGAAGTGGTCGGCTGGGAATGTAACTTAGTGGTAGAGTACTTACCTAGCATATGTGAAGCCCTGGGTTAGATTCCTCAGTACCACATAAACAGAAAAGACCGGAAGTGGCGCTGTGGCTCAAGTGGTAGAGTGCTAGCCTTGAGCAGAAAAAAGCAGCTCAGGGACAGTGCCCAGGCCCCGAGTTCAAGCCTTAGGACTGGCCAACAAAAAAAACAGAAGTGGTGCTGTGGCTCAAATGGTAGAATGCTATCCCTGAGAACAAAGAGGATCAGGGATAGTACCCAAGAAAACTCACAACTGACAAAAAAAAAAAAAAAAAAAGGAAAAAGAAAAGAAAGCAAAATGTCACAGACTTTCTTTCTTGCCCAGGCTGGCTTTAAACCAGGATCCTCAGATCTGTGTCCTGAGTAGCTAGGATTACAGGTGAGAGCTACCAGCACCTGGCTTTGCTATGTGTTTTAGCAGGCATTCCAATTCACATTAGCCATACTTAAAATGTCCACCAGCTACATGTGGCTTCCCTTTTGAAAGTGGGGCAAAGAAGAGGAAATACTGATATGGCAGAGTAATGGAGGTTCAAGTTAGACACAGGGATCAAACTTAGGGTTCTAAATTCCAGTAAGAAAGCATTAGGATTTGAGAGGGTCAATCTACTTTTGAAAGGTTAATTTAGTAGTGCACTAGGCAGGACTGCAGACTCTTTACTGCCACTTTCTTTTTTTTTTTGTCGGTCGTGGGGCTTGAACTCTGGGCCTGGGCGCTGTCCCTCAGCTCTTCAGCTCAAGGCGAGCGCTCTACCACTTGAGCTACAGCGCCACTTCCAGTTTTCTGGTGGTTTATTGGAGATAGGAGTCTCACGGTCTCTCCTGCCCGGGCTGGCTTTGAACCAGGATCCTCAGATCTCAGCCTCCTGAGTAGCTAGGATTACAGGCGTGAGCCACCAGCGCCCGGCTTTACTGCCACTGTCATTCCAGCTTGGCAGATCGTCACTCAGTGCAGAGTGCTTCATTAATCATGTACCTTTTGTGTATGTGTGTGTACTAGTCCTAGGGGCTTGAACAGAGCATGGGTGCTGTCTTGAGCTTTTGTACTCAAGGCTAGTGCTCTCTCACTTGAGCTGCAGCTCTACTTCTAGCTTTTTGGTGATTAATTGGAGATGAAGAGTCTCATGGACTTTCCTGCCTGGGCTGGCTTCCAACTGCTTTTCTCAGATCTCAGCCTCTTGACTAGTAGGATTATGGACATGAGCCATGGCGCTTGGCCAATCATATACTTTTGTGCCTTATCAAAACAAGTTAGGCAGCATGGCTTAGGAACTATGGCAGCAGTGTGCAGATGCCTCTCTTCAGATGAGACTCTTTGGTGCGTCCCCGTGTGGTGCCTAAGCATAGCTCTGCAGTAAAATAAAGCCTTTTGACAATGATTATGGAAGTTGAGATCCAGCAAGAGGATCAAACATTGCAGTGTTGTCTCACAGCTCAGTATCATGGCTGACTCAGAGAATTGATTATTTAGTCTTCTAATAATAGCATATACAAACTGGACTCATGTTTAGTCTTCTTAAAAAAATCTAAGGTGAAGGGCTGGGAAGGTGGCTCAGTGGTAGAGTGCTTGCCTTGCATGCGTGAAGCCCCTGGGTTCGATTCCTCAGCACCACATAAGCAGAAAAAGCCAGAAGTGGTGCTGTGGCTCAGGCCCCGCGACCAAAAAAAAAAAAGCCAAAACAACTACGATGAAGTCAACTGCCTTTTTACAATATACATTCCCACATCAACACCCTTTCTCCTCATTCTTAAGGATCCAAGCCAGCTAGTAGCTAAGCCAAAGACTGCTCACTGACATCTTCCTTACCTCATTTCTAGGCATTAATCCCAGGCAGACAATTACAGAGTGCATCTCCATTATGTTTTTGACAGAATGGGAAACGAACAGTTTCTCTGAAGGCTCAATGGCCTCCCAGGCATCACATATTCCAACTCTGAACTTTTTTTTTGGTCACGGGGCCTGAAATCTGGGCCTGGGCGCTGTCCCTCAGCTCTTCAGCTCAAGCTATTGCTCTACCACTAGAGCCACAGCCCCACTTCTGGCTTTTTCTGCTTATGTGGTGAGGAGGAATTGAACCCAGGGCCTCATGCATGCAAGGTAAGCACTCTACCACTGAGCCACCTTCCTAGCCCTCAACTTTGAACTTCTGAATAGGGCTGGGGATGTGATCTAGTGGTAGAACATTCAACTAGTATGCACAGTTGATGTCCAGCATGGAAATTATTTTTTACATGTACAAGTTCTTGAATCTGGTTTTACTTTTGAAATAATCTTTAAATCCCAGAGGCCTGTAAATAATTTATGAAGTCTCCCACGCCTTTAAGAATAAACCTTAGGGGGCTGGGAAAGTGGCTTAGTGGTAGAGTGCTTGCCTTGCATGCATGAGGCCCTGGGTTCGATTCCGCAGCACCACTTAAGCAGAAAAAGCTGGAAGTGGTGCTGTGGCTCAAGTGGTAGAGCACTAGCCTTGAGCTGAAGAGCTGAGGGACAGTGCCCAGACCTAGAGTTCAGGCACCATGACTAGCAAAAAAAAAAAAAAAAAAGAATAAACCTTGGAGCTGGGTGCTGGTGGCTTACAACTGTAATCCTAGCTACTCAGGAGGCCCAGCCAGGGCACGAAAGTATGAGACTTTTTTTTTGCCAGTTGTGGGGCATGAACTCTGGGCTTGGGCGCTGTCCCTCAGCTCTTCAGCTCAAGGCTAGCACTCTACCACTTGAGCCACAGCACCACTTCCGGCTTTTTTTTTCTTTTTGCTTATGTGGTGCTGAGGAATTGAACCCAAGGCAAGCGCTCTACCACTGAGCCACCTTCCCAGCCCTCCAGCTTTTTCTGCTTACATACTGCTGAGGAAATGAATCCAGGACCTCATGCATGCAAGGCAAGCACTCTACCACTGAGCCACCTTCCCAGCCCTCTCAGGTTACCATTTTTAAAAACAGTTGTTCCTTTGTCAGTACCATCTTCCCAGACTTGTTTCCTAACCTATCATTTATGGTATCAGCCTCAAATACTTGTTATTTTAAAAAATATTATTTGGCTCATTAGAATGTTTTTGGCCATCTTATGCAGGAACAGCTGGAGGAAATGGAAGAGCGGCAAAGGCAGTTAAGAAGTGGAGTACAACTCCAGCAACAGAAGAACAAAGAGATGGAGCAACTAAGGATCAGTCTTGCTGAAGAACTCTCAACTTATAAGTCAGTTTTCACTGCTATTCAAATCTCACCTAATACTGGCTGAGAGTATAGTGGGGAGGGAGCAGGGATAATTTCATTTGACAGTAAAAAAAATTTAGGGAAATTACTTTCAAATTGTGCTCATCCATGAACAGATGGAAAACAGCTCTCTCTTTTTAAAGGGCCATGCTACCCAAAAGCCTGGACGAGGCTGATGTTCCCACTTCTCAGGCAGGCGGAACCCAGACACAGTCCCAAGGTGATCTTTGTGGGTAGAAGAGTGGTGTTTGCATCATTGCTTTTGTTTTTTGCTTGTTAGTTCTGGGGCTTGAACTCTGGGCCTGGGTGCTATCCTTCAACTCTTCAGCTTAAGGTTAGCTCTACCACTTGAGCCACAGTGCCACTTCTGGCTTCTTCTTATATGGTGTTGAGGAATCAAACCCAGGGTCTTGTGCATGCACTGTGCCACTGAGTCACCTTCCCAGCCCCTATTTTTTTTTTTTAATGCTTTCTTAATACTACTAATTTATGCTACTCAAGCTGGCCTGCCTTTTGAGTAGCTAGAATTAATGCTGCTATGCACTGGTTAATTAATACCTTTAAATTTTATTTTGTGGTACTATGGTTTAAACTCGGCCTTGTGCTTGCTAGGCAGACACTCTACTATTGGGCTACTACTTCTAGCCCATGAATACTTTTTGTGGGTCGTGCGGCTTGAACTCTGCACCTGGGCGCTGTCCCTGCGCTCTTCAGCTCAAGGCAAGTGCTCTACCACTTGAGCCATAGTGGCATTTGGTTTTCTAGTGGTTTATTGGAGATAAGAGTCTCACAGATTTTCCTGCCTGGGCTGGCTTTGAACTGTGATCCTCTGATCCCAGCCTCCCTGAGTAGCTAGGATAATAGGTGTGAGGCACAGGCACCGGCTTATGAATACTTTTTTTTTTTTTTTTAGGTCCGGTAGTGGGGCCTGAACTCTGGGCCTGGGCACTGTCCCTCAGCTCTTCAGTTCAAGGCTAGCGCTCTACCACTTGAGCACAGTGCCACTTCCGGTTTTATTTTTTGCATTATGTGGTGCTGAGGAATCGAACCCAGGGCCTCAGGCATACAAGGCAAGCGCTCTACCATTGAGCCACCTTCCCAGCCCCATGAATACCTTTTCATAACAAAATCTGTCCTAGCTGGGTACTGTAATCCTAGCTACTCAGGAAACTTAAGACCTCAAGATCATGGTTTGAAACCAGCAAGGCAGAAGAATCTATGAGAATCTTTTTTTTTTTTGGGTCTGGTCATGGGGCCTGAACTCTGGGCCAGGGCGCTGTCCCTCAGCTCTTCAGCTCATGGCTAGCGCTCTACCACTTGAGCCACAGCGCCACTTCTGGCTTTTTTCTTTTTGCTTATGTGGTGAACCCAGGGCCTCAAGCATGCAAGGCAAGCGCTCTACCACTGAGCCACCTTTCCAGCTTCTATGAGAATCTTATCTCTAATTAAGCACCAAAAAGCCAGTAGAGCTATGGCTCAAGTGGTAGCAGGCTAGCCTTGAGCACAAAAGCCGACAGTGCTTAAGCCCTAAATTCAAGCCCCAGGACTGGCATACACATACACAAAAAAGTATCTTAATGACAAATCACCTAGGATTATCTAACTCATGCCTCCAAAATGCCTAGGTCAAGCATTCAGTTCATTTTTCGTAAGCCTTAAAATATACCTAATGTCCACCAGAAATTCTGTAATACATAAAGCTTCTACACTGAGCATTTTTAGTTCTGTGCCCTATCCCATATGCTGGAATACAGAAGGCAGCTGTGGGTATCAAATTCAGGCTGTGACAAGAGGCCAACAAGAAGGCTAAATTACTATGCAACCATAAAAACCCCTAAGGACAGACTTTTACTTATCAGATTTATTGCTTAATATGTGAATTATCTAACACGCCAACCATTAATTTCATTATATTACAAAATACTCAAAGACTGTTTTAGAAAGAAGGGAGAAAGCTATTCATACTTCATAGACTTACTTTTAAGGCAAAACTGAAGGCCTGGTTGCCAGTATATTCTCATATGCTATATAAAGTGTTATATTTGCCAGACATCGTGGTACAAGCCTGTAATCTCAACACTCAGGAGGCTGAGGTAGGAGGATCACAAGTTTGAGGCTAGATTGGTACATAAAGCAATCCTTTCCAACTGGGTATAGTGGCTCACGCCTGTAATCCTAGTTACTCAGGAGCCTTAGTGAGATCTGAGGACCATGGTTCAAAACCAGCCTGGGCAGGATAGTCTGTGAAGACTGTTCTCTCCAATGAAACACCAGAAAACCAGAAGTGGCGCTATGGCTCAAGTGGTAGAGCACTAGCCTTTAGTTCAAGAGCTCAAAGACAGTGCCCAGGTCCAGAGTTAAAACCCCATGACTGGAAAAAAAAAAAAAAAAGTAAATAAAAGTTCTAACAGGAGTAGGATTTTTTTGATGTTACTGTTGGTTGTGGGGCTTGAACTCAGGGCCTGGACATTGTCCCTGAGCTCTTTTTCTCAAGGTTTTAGAGCTCTATCTACCACCTTGAGCTGTCCAAAGCTGGGTTTTGAGTGGTTAAATGAAGATGAGTCTCACAGGGAATTAAGTGCCCAGGTTGGCTTCTAAGCTCAATATCTTCAGATCTCAGCCTCCTGAGCAGCTAGGACTACAGGCTTAAGCCACTGGAACCAGGCTTAAAAGTAGTTATTTTTGCAAGTTGTGGGGCTTGGACTCAGGGCCTGGGTGCCATTCCTAAGCTTTTTCACTCAATACTAATGCTCTACCACACTGAGTCAGTGCCACTTCTGGTTTTCTGGTGGTTAACTGGAGACGAGTCCATTGGGGTTTCATGCCTGGGAAGGCTTTGAACCTCGATCCTCAGAACTCAAGCCTTGTGAGTAGCTAGGATTATAGGAATTGAGCCACCAGCACTTGACTTAGGCAGTTATTTTTACTGTTTGTGAGATTATATCCTTTATTAGAGGATGACAATCTGTTAAACACTTCTGTGTGTCCACAGAAAAACACAACAATTACAAGTTTGCAAGCCAGGTGCTGGTGACTCACGCTCATAATCCTATTCAGGAGTCTAAGATCTGAGGATCCTGGTTCAAAGCCAGCCCAGCCAGGAAAGTTCCTGAGACCCAATTAACCACCAGAAAATCAGAAATGGAGTTGTGGTTCAAAGTGGTATAGTGCTAGCCTTCAGCTAAAGACTTCAGGGACAGCTCCGAAGACCTGAGTTCAAGCCCCATGACCAACAAAAAAAAAAACCAAAAAAGTTTGCCTGTCTCCTCTAAAATAATCAGCAAAAGAGCAGAACTACTCAAGAGGCTGAACACTGAAGGTGTAATAACCCCTTTGTAAGCACAAGGCAGTTCCAACACCTTGAAGAGTCTCAGGCAATTAATCTGGGCAGTGGAAAAATAAATTTAAATACTTTTATTACTTTTTTTTGTTGGCTGAACTCTGGGCCTGGGCGTTGTTCCTCAGCTCTTCAGCTCAAGGCTAGCACTCTACCACTTGGGCCACAGCGCCAGTTCTGGCCTTTTCTGCTTATATGGTGCTAAGGAATTGAACCCAGGCACTCATGCATGCAAGGCAAGCACTCTTATCACCGAGCCACCTTTCCAGCCTGAATATGCTTTTTGTTTATTGGGTACTATTTGAACTTGGACCTTATGCTTCCCTGGGCAGTTCTACTTGAGGTACAGCCCACCTTCACCCTCACACATTTTTAATATAGTCTCCATGTGTACCCAGGATGACCCAAAACTTGTTATCTCCCTGCCTCAGCTTTATATTTTTTGGTTGGTCATGGGGCTTGAACTCTGTCCCTCAGTTCTTCACCTCAAGGCTAGTGCTCTACCACTTGAGCCACGGCACCACTTCCGGTTTTCTAAGTGGTTTATTGGAGATAAAGAGTCTCATGGACTTTCGTGCCCAGGCTGGCTTTGAACCATGATCCTAAGATCTCAGCCTGAGTAGCTAGGATTACAGGCATGAGCCACTGGTGCCTGGCTCCTGCCTGAGCTTTCTAGGTGGTAGAATTACAAATGTGCCACCACATCAGTTTAGAAAAATCTTAATTATCCCCCTCTCATCACACAGGTTACCATTTATTCCATTTTGCAAACAGGAGGCTCCCTATTTTTTACTGGAATGTTATCTCTGATCATATATGAATGACTGTAGCAATCTCACCCAAAGACTGTTAACAAAATCTTGGACATCATTCACATTAACAAACTTTCTCTACTGTATTTGAAATTGCAGAAAGTACAAGTTTATTCTTTTTTTCCCCTCAACCTTACAGGGGCGGTTTAGAAATGTGTGGATAAATGTGTAACCTAGAAACAACTTCTTAGCAAAGGATCACTAAGTACCTGGGACATATTTCCCCCTGAAACAGACAAGAAAGTCAGAACTTGGCGAACATTTCACTCTGAAATTTGCAAATACTGACTTGACCTGCTTCAACAATTTCTAGTGCTGGTTAGAAGCAGAACACCATTCAACTTTTATCTGGATTCCACCTCTCAGGCTGCTGGTACTGCTATCAACACACTGAGGAATGAAAATATAAGACTCTATTTTCTGGCAGCACCTTTACCTTCACACTGAGGAATGGACAAATGTATGGACATACCTTTGCAAGATTATGAAGAATGTATGTTGCCTTATGTTGACCCAAACCACAGGAATATTTATTTTGGGGGACAAAGCTGGGGTGAAAAAAGACAGCCAATTTCCAAATTGTAAGGGTTTACAACTTAAATTCTTTTGTGCCATAATAAGTATCAGGTTTGCAATGGATCTTCTTTCAAAGTTTACTTTTCCTGAAAGTCTATGAAGATTCAGTTTACTCTTACAATTGTGTGGAGCTATGGCTTAAGTGGTATACTGCCAGCAACCAGTGAGAGTACAGGCTTGGTTCTGAATTCAAGCTCCAGTACCAGCAAAAACAAACTAAAACCTGGAGTTAATTTTCACCTACATCCTAAAACTAGATTTGAAGAAAAGGAACAATTTACACTTGAACTTAATGGCTTAAGACTATTCAGTTTTTTCCCAAAGATCTTAGGTTTATTTTTTAGGCCAATTATCTACTCAGAGGAAACAAAAACTGTATTGCTAAGGACCTAGCATTTTATGGCACTTGGTGATAAACATTAATACTTTAAGTACAAGTCATGGTTAAATACTCAAACCTTTTCCAAATTTAAATTGTGCCTTAAATTCTACCACTCTGCCTTTGACATTCTTCAAAGCCTGTAAAATACCTAAGGACTTAAAAAAAGATGTCATTTTATCAGACTAGTCCATTCACTTCTAGTTCAGCGTTTTGTCTTTTATTTCTACTGTAAAAACTCTTTTCTATAGGTTTGGGTGTATTATATTTAATCCTTTTCTACAAAGACCATTGAAAACAACTTGTCATCAGAATACTCTTTCTTCTAAAAGCCAGACTGTTATTTGATGAATGTTATATGATAAATAAAACCCATTATAGCATAGGGTTATGTAGAAAAGCAATTTATTCCATTATAAGCACTTACACAGTTAGTCATGGAGATTAACAGGCCTGCTGGTGAAACGGGTCACCCAAAATGGAGATGGTATCAAACTAGTGATCAAGGACTAACTCCTAAAAAAAAAAAAGCAACTTTTATCAAGGATTAATTTAATTTTAAGAACAAATATAAGCTATCAATTCACTCTTCTTAACTTGACAGTCCACCTGTGGTACAACTGCCAGGTAAAAACATACAACTTTACAACTTGGTGGTCCCAAGTTAAAAAAACAAAACAACACAACAAAAACCATTTCACAGAAAGGAAAGGCATAATATGAAAACAGCCCAAGAAATACACTAATGAGCAAAAATATATGGGCAAGGAGGAACATGTAGTTTCAAATTAACTGAAGAAAACCAAGAGAAAACTGGTCTATGTAGGAAAATGTGCATCCTGGAAAGTCAGGTGTGAAGTGAAGTCTTTAGGGATCTATATGACTTGAATCTCCCCTTATTCCTGAATAAAAATGACATCTTTCAGTATTTATACTTCATGGCTCAGACACCTACCTCATTTGGCTCTATTCCTTACTCACTCTAGCCTTTAGTCTGAAAAACTGGGGATATAGCATAAGAAGAAAAATAATCACACATAACATATCCCTTTCTGGAGCTACTTTAGACCTGGGTTTTTACTAGAAAATTCCTGAAGAATATTTAAATACATATCTGTGGCTTTGTTGAATTAAGTCCCCCAGTTAATATTTAGAAAATACCCACTGTTTAGATTAATGGCATTGTTGGTGGTACTATTATAGAGGGATAGCTGAACAAAGTCTGTGTCTCAAAACCAGTGTTAAATCAATCTCAGGGTAGAAAAGAATAAAAAGGGGAGTCTAAAACCACAAGTGCAGACATATCTAGGATCCTTGTCCTTCTGGATCCACACTTCCTTCAGGGTCTTCATCATTGTAAATGTTCTCTGCCTGTCCAAAAACAAGAAACAATATATTTAGTAAACAGGAAATGTATATGAGACATGAATCATGAATAATGGTATACTACACAGAAAATAGGTAGCTGGTCAGTCAGAGGCACAAGCATTAGGTTTAGCTGCTGTCTTCATAACCAATATTCTCAAGTCTTTTGATGAAATATTACCAATCATAGCCAAAAAAGTAAAAGCAAGTCCAGTGCCTATCAACTGATGGGAAAAATCCTGTCCATCAAATAATTATTTGTCTAATAAAAAAGCTATTAACAAGCCAGGTGTGCCAGTGGCTCACACCTGTAATCCTAGCTACTCAGGAAGTTGAGATCTGAGGACAGTGGTTCAAAGCCAGCTCCAACGGGAAAGTCTGTAAGAATCTTATCTCCAATTAACCACCAGAAGTGGCACTGTATCTGAAGAGATAAAGTGCTCGCCTTGAGCTAAAGAGCTGAGAGACAGTGCCCAGGACAAGAGTTCAAGCCCTATGACTAAACAACAACAAAAGGGAAACAAAAGAAAGCAAAGCAGTTGTTTATGGGGAACAGGGTTTCCTTTTTTTTTTTTTTTTGTCCGTCACTGGCCTGAACTCTGGGCCTGGGCGCTGTCCCTCAGCTCTTCAGCTCAAGGCTGGCACTCTACCACTTGAGCCACAGCGCCACTTATGGCCTTTTCTGCTTATGTGGTGCGGAGGAATCGAACCCAGGGGCTCATGCATGCAAGGCAAGCACTCTACCACTGAGCCACCTTCCCAGCCCCCAGGGTTTCTTTTTGAAGCAATGAAAATTATTCTAAAACTGTGGTAATATGAGCACAACTAACAAAAAACACTGAATTGTAATATTAAAAACCTTCCTCAAATCCAGTGTTCCAAATCTCAATGTTAGTCAAATGGAGATGAGTCTCACTGACTTTCCTGCCCGGGCTGCCTGTAAACTGTGATCCTCAGATCTCAGCCTCCTAAGTAGATAGGATTACAGGCATGAGTCAGCCACAACCAGCTTCCTTTTAACTGACAGTTTATCAAGGCTGCCCAATTCACTTTCCCATTACAACACCAACTACAAACCCAACAATGATGGCCCATGCCTGTAATTCTATGGGTACTCAGGAGGTTGAGACCGGGAGGATGGTGGTTTAAAGCCAGATGTATATCTTCAACCATCTCTCCATTACTGACAATATCTAATATAATAGAAATCCTATGTAAATAGTAGCTCTACTATATTGTTTAGGGAAAAAACAATAAAACAATTTATATGCTGGGTGCCAGTGACTCACACCTATAATCCTAGCTATTCAGGTGGCTGGGATCTAAGGAGCTCAGTTTGAAGTATTCCAGGCAGGAAAGTCCATGAGAATCTAATCTCCAATTAAAACACCAAAAGGCTGAAAGCGGAGTTGTTGACTTAACTACCGCTTGAATCACAGCTCCACTTCCAGCTTTTTGGTGGTGATCAGATCTCAGTCTCCTAAATAGCTAGGATTATAGGTTTGTGCCTGGCTTTATGATATGTTTTGATATTCTTCCTTGCATGAAGCTCTGGGTTCCATTCCTCAGTACCACATAAACAGCAAAAGCCGGAAGCGGCACTGTGGCTCAAGCGGTACAGTGTTAGCCTTGAGCAAATGAAGCTCACAGCCAGGCACTGGTGGCTCACGCCTGTAATCCTAGCTACTCAGGAGGCTGAGATCCTGAGGATCTCGGTTCAAAGCCAGCCAGGGCAGGAAAGACCCTGCCTGTGAGACTCCTATCTCCAATAAAACCACTAGAAAACAGGAAGTGGCACTGTGGCTCAAGTAAGCGCTCGCCTTGAGCTGAAGAGCTGAGGGATCAGTGCCCAGGCCCAGAGTTCAAGCCACACAACCAACTCCCCCCCCCTCCCAAAAAAAAAAGAAGCTCAGGGACAGTGCCCAAACCCTGAGTTCAAGACCCAGGACTGAAGAAAAAAGAAAAGAAATGTGCTCATTACCTGACTTATATAACTGTAACCCTCTGTATATCACCTTCACAATAAAATTCTAAAAAGTAATGCACTGCATACAAAGGAGGGGAAAAAGAAAAAAAACAAGTGAGACCATGAGGTCAAGTTTAAGCCCCAGTACTGGTACAATGGCGTGCGTGCGTACATGTACACGTACACACACACACCAGTTGAAAACACTTACCATTTGCCACACCTGCATGATATTATCTTCTGATACAGAACAAATCACCCAAGGTTCATTGGGATTCCAGGAGAAATCAGATATCTTGGCAGTGTGACCACCATGAATAAACTAAAGAGGAACAAAAATATATAAAATGTAGACAGAAATTACAAATTGTGAAAAAAGATTAGTGACTATTCAATATGTCTCAGTGCTTATTACATACCAGCAACTCTGGTGGGCCATCCTCTGCATCTTCTGGGGATTGTTCTTCTCCAATTTTACTAAGTTCAAAAAAATTTTAAGAAATTAAAGAGGGGGGGAGGGTTGGGAAGGTGGTAAGAGTGCTTGCCTAGCATGCATGAAGCCCTGGGTTCGATTCCTCAGCACCACATAAACAGAAAAGGCCAGAAGTGGCACTGTGGCTCAAGTGGTAGAACACTAGCCTTCAGCTGAAGAGCTCAGAGACAGTGCCTAGGCCCAGAGTTCAAGCCCCATCACCGACCAAAAAAAAAATAAAAAAGTTATCCTGCATAACTAGCCTTGGAAAGTGGAAATAAAGATAAAAACTTCATAGAAAGCAACATTACCATGGAGAACAGACCCAAGACTTACCTTAAGTCCCAAACATTCAGTCTGCGATCAGTACCACTAGAAGCCAATATAGTCTCATTATGAGGGGACCACTGAACCTACACATAAGAATGAAGAAAAAAAGCAATGAATTAGAAAAGAGGGCTAGGATGGTGGCTCAGTGGTAGAGTGCTGTTTGCTTCGCATTCATGAGGCTCTGGATTTGATTCCTCAGCACCACATAAACAGAAAAAGATGAAAGTGGTGCTGTGGCTCAAGTGGTAGAATGCTAGCCTTGAGCTAAAGAGCTGAGGGACAGTGCCCAGATCCAGAGTTCAACCCCACAACAGACAAAAAATAAAACAAAATAAAAATAAACAAAAAAAAAAAATTGTAAGAGAAAAGAGAAAGCTGGGTGTCCAGCTCATTAACAGAATATACACCACTGCCTGAGAGGTCCTGAGGTCAATTCCCACCAACCCTTGTTACACTTAAAATTCCATAAAACAATCTTATATGAGCAGACAAAAAAGTTAACTACAAACATGCAAAAAATTATACACTTAGGGCTGAGAAGGTGGCTCAGTGGTAGAGCGCTTGCCTTGCATTCTCAAGGCCCTGGGTTCGATTCCTCAGCACCATATAAGCAAAAAGAAAAAAGCCGGAAGTGGCGCTGTGGCTCAAGTGGTAGAGTGCTAGCCTTAAGCTGAAGAGCTGAGAGACAGCGCCCAGGCCCAGAGTTCAGGCCCCACGACCGGACCCCACCCCCAAAAAATAAAAAAATTATACACTTAGTTATTGTTAAGAAAGTGCTGTCTCATGGTACAAAGAGGCATTATATTGGCAGCAGGCTAAGAAAAGTTGGGATACTCTTCAAGCAAGAACACCATTATAAACCAAGACAAAGAGATCCACGGGGTGTAGTGGTACATGCCTTTAGTTCTAGCATTCTTAAAGCAGAGGCAAGAGGATGGTTAAGTTAGGCTACATAAGGAGATGCTATATTAAAATAAACCGAGCCAAGCCACAAAAACAAAACAACCAAAACAAAAAAACCAGATCTTCATTAAAATCTTTCACTGTTAATAACTTATTTGTATATATTGATCCTGGGGCTATTCCTCCCACGTACCCCTTTACGGGTATGCCATTATTCTTGGTTGAGATTAGGTTTTGCTAACTTTCTGCCTAGGCTGATTTTAACCAGAGATCCTCCTGACCTTGGCCTCCTCAGTAGCTGAGATTATAGGTGTATTCTACTACATGCATCCCTTTTTTTTCACAACAGGCTCTAGGCAGCCCAGGCTGGCCTTAAACATTATTCGTTTTTCTGGTCAGTCATGGGGCTTGAACTCTGGGCTTAGGCACTGTCCCCGTGCTCTTCAACTCAAGGCGAGCGCTCTACTTCTTGAGCCACAGCCCCACTTCTGGTTTTCTGGTGGTTTACTGAAGATAAAAGAGTCTCATGGGGGCCTGGGAAGGTGGCCCAGTGGTAGAGTGCTTGCCTTGCATGCATGAGGCCCTGGGTTCAATTCCTCAGCACCACATAAGCAAAAAAAAAAAAAAAAAAAAAAGCCGGAAGTGGCGCTGTGGCTCAAGTGGTAGAGCGCTAGCCTTGAGCTGAAGAGCTGAGGGATAGCGCCCAGGCTCAGAGTTCAGGCCCCACGACCAGACAAAAAAAAAAGAGCCTCATGGATTTTCCTGCCTGGGCTGGCTTTGAACTGTGATCTTCAGATCTCAGCCTCCTTAGCAGTTAGGATTACAGGCGTGAGCCGCTGGCATCTGGCTCTTAAACATTATTCTTCTGACCTTAAACCAGTCAAGTGCTGGGATTACAGAAATATTACAATAATTTCCAGATTCGGTATGAAATTTCAAGTTTTTGACAAAACTATATAACATATACTCTTTACAGTGTTTTAACTTTGAACACAGTGCAATTATTTACTGAGAGGGAGCTGAATGTTAAGAAAGGAGCTCTAAACTGCTGAAGTAGGAAATACGAAGCTAATAATTTAGGTTGGTATAAAACCAAACATAGGGGGCTGGGAAGGTGGCTCAGTGGTAGAGTGCTTGCCTTGCATGTATGAAGCCCTGGGTTCGATTCTTTAACACCATATAAGCAGAAAAAGCTGGAAGTGGGGCTGAGGCTCAAGTGGTAGAGCACTAGTCGACAGCTGAAGAGCTGAAGGACAGCGCCCAGGCCAAGTTCAGGCCCCACAACCAACAACAACAACAAAAAAAACCCAACAACAACAAAAAACCAAACACAGGTCCAAGCTATAAAGCCAGCCAGGCAGAAATGTCCAAGAGACTCTAATCTTCAGTTCGCCACAAAAGCCAAAAGCGGAGCTATGGCTCATATACAGCACTAGCCTTGAGTGAAAAAGCTCAGGGACAGCAACCAGGTTGTGTTCCAAGCCCCAGGATCAGCCATACCTCATCCATAAAATAATAAAAAAAAATTTTTTTAAGAAAGAAAATAAGAAACAGGAACAAGGCTGACTCATTAAATGAGGTACTAATCTTTCTGAGAAAAGGTAGCCGAGGTTGGCCTAACCTCATTGTGTAGCACATATTGACCTCCAGCTATCAATCTTCCTTCTTCAGTTTCCTGTATACTGGAATTACAAGTATGTACCACTGTATTAACATTAGGTTTGGTTAACATTTGAAGAATGTAGTTATCCAATAACTACTATTGTCTTCTCATGGAGCAGAAATAGCAATAGCACACAAGACTTTTGTTATTTTTAGCAATGTTAACATAAGTGTACTCATTTACTTCCCATAGTCTTAAAAAAGAGCAGCACTGGTTTCCCTTACCTGGAATATTTCATCCTTATGTGATTCAAAGGAATGCAACTTAAGTTTCAGATTTCTTAAATCCCACAAGGCAACAGTCTATGTACAAAAAAGAAAAGATCAATAATGTTTTTGTAAGAGAAAGCAAATCCATTAACTGCAAGACTGCTTCATATTTAAAAGATGCTACGGAAATTTACCCTATGTATTTATTCCTTTAAAATAAACCAAACTGACCTTGTCAGCTGATCCTGTGGCAAGAATGAACTCACTATAAGGATTGAAAGATAAGCAGTTCACTTCAGCAGTGTGAGCATCAACTGAGTGGCTTGGCTTGGAAGTATTGTTTGAACGAGTATCCCAACTTTGGTTATTAAAAAAAAAAAAAAGGAAAAAAAAAGAAAAAGAGCAAATGGAAAAAAGCATGAAATGGTGACTACTATAAAACTTAAATAATGTGTGAATAAAAACTAAACAATGGGTTCTACTCACATCATAAGTTTCTGATCATCAGCAACTGACCCAAAAAGAGACTCATGAAGCAGATGCCAGGAAACATCTTCTACTACTGCTGTATGCCCGGTGAAGATGGTCTTTGCATCTACAACTTTTCCTTCCTTTGGAACTGCACTGATGTCCCATAAGCAGATGGTCTTAAATTTTTAAAATTAGCATACATTACTTACACAAAGTTTCACTGTGATTTCCATGTATGTATATAATGTACTTCCATCAACCTTACTCTATCTTTCCCCTATACTTGTCATCTCCCTTTCAAAGAAACTACCACCATGATATCTATCCTCATGCAAACGCTTCATTTGCTAACATTCCACCACTTGACCCACAACTTTATTTAGTCATTGTTTTTGTTAGTGAATATTAACTGTATACACAGGTTTCACTTAAGTTTCTCAGGTGTGCATATATTTATTTTGTTTATAATAAATAAGCCCTATCCTGGGCTGTATAGGTGGCTTAATGCTAGCCTAGCCTGCAGGAAGTACCACATAAACAGAGAAAGTAGGAAGTGGCTCTGTGGCTCAAGTGGTAGAGTGCTAGCCTTGAGCAGAAAAGCACAGGGACAGTGTCCAGGCCCTGAGTTCAAGCCTGCGGGGAAAAAAATCCCAAAACAGTAAGCCCTATCTATTTCTTTCCCCCCTTCCCTATTGATCAACAGCTTTGAGATTCTTTATGCATAGTTGTGATGTATTTCAAAATTATTCAGCCTCCATCTTAAAGGTTAAATTTAAAATTATATAAAAGGCCGGGAGATGGTGGCTCATACTTGTAATCCTAGCTACTCAGGAGGCTGAGCTCTGAGGGTCATGGTTTGAAGCCAGCTGGGGCAGACAAGTTTGTAAGACTCTCGTCTTCAGAAAAAACTAGAAATGGTGCTGTCTCAAGTGGTAGAACATTAGCCTTGACCACAAAGAGGCTCAGAGACATGCCCAGGCCCTCAGTTCAAACACCAGGACCAGGAAAAAAAAATTCAAAGATTCTCACTCTCCACCCCCCAGTCCCTCCAAAGAAACTAATTGGTAACTAGCCCAGATGTGCTTCAAAATTACAAAGATACACACATGGTCATCTGAAGCACTAAGTAAGTGCCCACTGAGATTTGGGTTCCAAGAAAGCCCATAGCCTTCCTTCTGATGTCCACGGAGACGTAAGTCAGGGTTGCACTCTCCAGAAGGGTCTGAAAAGTTAACAAACGTATCAAGACTATCAAGTCCACTGCTTCTCCACTAAGCAAAACAAAACAAAGCACTGATCATGAAGTCTAAAGCTTCTTAACACTCACAAACAAAAAATGTTACAGCTAAATAAATACATGTTTAAGTGGCATAATCGTTCTGTTTTATGTAAAGCATTTTTTATTTGAAGGAAGTAATATGCAAGAAAACAATTCACATGAATCAATATAAATTCCAACAGGCTAAATTATATAAAAAGCAAAGGAAGCAATTAAACAGAATAAGTGAACGTAAAAAAGCAGTAGTACCTGGCTTAGAAGGATGTTTTGTGTAGTCAAAAACAAGAACATCACTGGATGGAGTCTTTGTTGCAATGATGCAAGGATTCTGAGGCATGTAGCGAGCCCTGTTTACTTCTCCTTCATGGTTGATCTTGATTTCTATTTCAATTTTCCCACTAACAGAGCCAAAACCTCCAAATTCTGCAAACAAATTAATCTTAAGTAAGAGAGAAATAAGAGCTATTCTGTATGTATCATCCAGCATGTAAAGACATAGGCAAACCCTTTCCCAGTAAAGACATATAACACTAGACATTTGTTAGCACCACAAAGTGCCTCAGACCCTTCTGACTCCAGACACGTAATTAAGTATAAAATATCCTCATTTGGTACGTTTTGATCTAAAATTAAATAGTGGAAAGATGAAAGGAATGACATTGATAAATTGTAACCCCCCCACACTTTTGCCAGTTGTGGGGCCTGAACTCTGGGCCTGGGTGCTGTCCTTCAGCTCTTCAGCTCAAGGCTAGCGCGCTCTACCACTTGAGCCACAGCGCCATTTGTGGCCTTTTCTGCTTATGTGGTGCTGAGGAATAGAACCCAGGGCCACATGCACGCAAGGCAAGCACTCTACCACTGAGCCAACTTCCCGGCCCTGTAACCCCTTTGTAGAACTACTTAAAAGATGGTAATAATTAAAAGAAGTTAAGGGGCTGGGAATATGGCTTAGTGGTAGTGCTTGCCTAACATGCATGAAGCCCTGGGTTCAATTCCTCAGTACCACATAAGCAGAAAAAGCAGGAGTAGCCCTGTGGCTCAAGTGGTAGAGTGCTAGCCTTGAGCAAAAAGCAGCTTAGGGACAGTGCCCAGGCCCTGAACTCAAGCCCCAAAAAATAAGGAAAAGAAATTAAGACTGCCAATTCATTTCAAAAGGTTCATGATGAACAGTTTTCAAATCTCACTTGAGGTATAAAACATAAGATGCTGAATGAGCAAACAAGTTACTATTTTAATGACTATTAAACTACAGTATGAGGCACTGGAGAATCTATCTTCACATGTTTTATTTGAAGCTCTGGATTGGGATGAAAGATCATCCCTTCTTGTCCCCATTTCTTTTGAAGAAAGGGAGACACAAGTGCTCCTATTTAACATTTTTGTTTTGGCAACACTGGGTTGTACTTTAGACTTTATACTTGATACAAAAATGCTCTAACCATTTGAGCTATGCTGCACTGTGCCACCCTACCTCACCCTCTTAATTTACAAATTATAGTCCTTGGTCAAAATGAATCAGGTAGGCAAAAACTAAGAAAAGGCATTTTGAGTATTTTTCTGGTGATAATATTAGGGCTGGAACTCTACCACTTATACTATACTTTCAGCCTAGTTTTTTGCCGGTTGAGAGGCTTATGGACTCTTCTGCTCAAGTTTCAAACTGTTATTTTCCAGAACTTTTTTTTTTGGTCGGTCATGGGACTGAACGCTGTCCCTCAAGCTCTTCAGCTCAAGGCTAGCACTCTACCACTTAAGCCACAGCACCACTTTTGGCTTTTTTCTGCTTATGTGGTGCTGAGGAATCAAACCCAGGGCCTCATGCATGCAAGGCAAGCACTCTACCACCAAGCCAACTTCCCAGCCCATATTTTCCAGAACTTAAAACCTCCTGAGTAGTATGAACCACCAGTGTGTGGCTTCAATGAGTATGGTTTATACTCACTCATATCCAATTTTCACCAATATTTCCTCCAAGAATGCACAGTAATAAATATAGGTAGGTCTTTGCTTCTAATGCAGAAATCCCACCAGCATCTTTTTATTCCCTTTAGTGCTAGTCTTAGGGCTTGAATTCAGAACTTCAGCACTATCCCCCATCTTTTTTGTTGTTTGCCAAGAGCTAACTAGCACTGTACCACTTGAGCCACAGCTCCACTTTTGGCTTTTTGCTGACTGGAGTCTCACAGATTTCCTGCCAGGCTAGCTTCCAAATGTTTTCAGATCTCATCTTCCTGAGTGCCTAGGATTATAGGTACAAGCTACTCCATAATAAAATGGCTACTCCGTTTTATTAAGAAGCTTAGAACAAAGGCTCAGAATCAAGTATGTGTTAAACGTTTCTTTTAGATTGCAGACTCAGCCTTTTCAAACTTAAAAAAATTTTAGTTCTAACTTGAGAGGCAACTTTATCAAACTGGCTGTATTGTAATAATTCAAAAACATGAAAAATAAAACCTATGTATCTTCTAATATTCATACCTCCTTTCTCACTGTCATAGTGTGATGCGTCAAACTGAGCATCATCATTGGGGAGCTGTACACTGGCTATCACAAGGTGGTTTTGCTCATCCGATGTGTGTGTCCCCAGGACAAGACGATGAATGCTGAAATCTTTCCCTTCCGGTCTGTAATAGTAATAGTCACTTATTAATTAGTAACAGCAAGAGATATCACATATATGCAAAATTTATTATAACAGATTTTGAAAGGGAAAACCCATTAAAGACCTACTTTTAATATACCATCAGTAAAATAATTCCTAGCACCCTGTCTGACTCCCCAAAGAAAAGAACATTAGGTAAACAGAAAGAATCTGGGTAAACTTAACTGAGATCAAACAGTAGTGGAGGGAAGAAAGGAGAGAAAGAGCTGGGAGATAGAGGAAAACAAACAACAGGGCTAAATGTGGCTTAGTGATATAGTGCTTGCCTAGAAAAAGCCAAGAGTGGTGTTGTGGCCCAGGTGGTAGAGTGCTAGCCTTGAGCAAAAGAAGTTCAGGGACAGTGACCAGGCCAAATTCAAGCAAAAATAAAAAAATATATACTACATGAATGGTACACAAAAAAAAAGGGGGGGTTAATTAAAATGAAAAAACAAAAAACAAAACTTGAAGAGATCAAACTCAAAGCAGGATGGCAGTGGCTCATGCTTGTAATCCTAGACACTCAGGAGGCTGAGATCTAAAGATTATGGCTCAAAGCCAGCCCAGACAGGAAAATCCCTGAGACTCTTACCCCAAAGAAAAACCAGAAGTGGAACTATGAATCAAGTGGTAGAGTGCTAGCCTTGAGCAAAAAAGCTCAGAGACAGTGTCCAGGGCTCAAGTTCAAGCCCCAGGACTAAACAGAGACTAAACAGAACAGTCTCAAACATAACACCATGTTAGTACTTTACACACACTATTTAAACGCTCTATCATCACTAGTAGTATTCCTATTTGAGAATGAAGATACTTGAAGTTTAGGAAAATTAAAGCAATCCACGATTACACAACCACTAAGTAAAAAACCAAGGCTAAAGTCCAAATCTAGCTTTGTCCTTTCCCTGACTTGAACTCCTTATGACACTTTCACTCACTGGCTGGAGCTCTATACCACCTGAGCCATCCTTTCAAACCCTCTAGCTTTTGAGGTAGAAAAGCACATTGGGAGAAAGAAGAGAAGAAATCAGCCTGAGCTACATAATGAGACTCTGTCCTAAATGAGAACTTAAAAGGTTTTGTGGATAAATTGTAAATTGTAGAGAACAAGGAATTATGGTAAATTTCTAAACAGGGACATAGCTTAATATCATTTGTGTTCCCTTCAGGATTAATCTAACAGTATAAACTGTGGTCCAAGAACCTTGGTGTACTAATGTACACATGTAATCCCAGCATTCAGGATGTTGAGGCAGAAGCCTGCATTGCTGTCAGCCAGGGCTAAACAGTGAGATCACGTCTCAAAAATAACAAAAAGGGGCTGGGAAGGTGGCACGGTAGAATGCTTGAGTTGCATGTCTGAGGCCCTGGGTTCAATTCCTCAGCACTACATAAGCAAAAAGAAAAAAGCCGGAAGTGGCACTGTGGCTCAAGTGGTAGAGTGCTAGCCTTGAGCTGAAGAGCTGAGGGACAGCGCCCAGGCCCAGAGTTCAGGCCCACAACCGGACCCCCCCCCCCCCCCCCCCCCCGCAAAAAAACCAAGAACCAAAAAAAAATATAATCCTAAGACCATTAGTATCAGGATCATCTGCAAAGTTGTTAGAAATAAAAATGATCAGGTCCTCTTCAGACCTACTGAATTAAGAACCTTGGAGGTGCACACACTATTTTACATCTCCAGTTGATTATATTGTTGTACATCACAATTTGAAAACCCCTGGTCTAGTTAGGAAATATGTTCACATTAGAAATACTACTCAGGGGCTGGGAAGGTGGCTCAGTGGTAGAGTGCCTGCCTTGCATGCATGAGGTCCTGGGTTTGATTCCTTAGTACCACATAAGCAGAAAAAGCCAGAAGTAGCACTGTGGCTCGTAGAGCGCTAGCCTTGAGATGAAGAGCTGAGGGACAGGGCCCAGGCCAACTTCAGGCTCCACGACCAGACCCAAAAAAGAAAAAAAAAGAAAAAAAAATAGAAAAAGAAAAATTATTCAAAAGGATGAAGGGAAAAATCTAAGAAATGTCAAAAAAAGACTATGGAGATTTTATCAGAAGATGTTAAATTGGAGAAATAGTAAGATACTCCAGAGAAGAAACCAATAGGGGGCTAGGAATGTGGCTTTGTAGTAGAGTGCTTATGTAGTAAGCATGAGGCCCTGGGTTCAATTCCTCAGCATCATATAAACAGAAAAGGCCAGAAGCAGTGCTGTGGCTCAAAGTGGTAGAGTGCTAGCCTTAAGCAAGGGACAGGGCCCATGCCGAGTTCAGGCCCCACAACAGACCAAAAACAAAAAAGAGAAAGAAAGAAACCAGCAGGCAGCCAAACAGCAAGAACTCAACATTAGGTCTAGAGATACCAATATAAACGTCTCTGTACAACTCTGACAGGCAAATATACTAGGAATATCTACTCTGTGTAGCAAAAGAACACAGGAAAGAAAGGACCTGAAAAGAAAATTAAAAAGGTCTGTTTAGGAAGTTAGGCAAAAAAATAGAAAAGAGGGAGAATAACAGTGATGCAGAACCTACAGCCATGTTTTGAAAGAAAAAAACAAATTGAAGGATTAAAAACAATAGAAAAGCCCCCCAGAAAGAGTAAGCACTTGTAATCTTCACCTTAAACCAAACACTGCTCACACCTTGTATTATTTATAGATCTGTTTATGCAGAAATTTTACTAAATATGTAGATTTCTGCTTTGGGGAATTTAGTCTGTGTTGCTTTACAAACCAAGACATCACTAATCAGCTGGGAAGGGGGGGGGCACACGACGGACTTAGTAGACATAGGTACTCACTGGTCCAAAATTTAGTACATGATTATAGCAAATTGAAATTACAATCTAACCATTTTCTTTTTTTGGGGGGGGTGGGGGGAGGGGGAAGTCTTGGGTCTTGAACTCTGGGTTTGGGCGCTGTCCCTGAGCTCTTCAGCTCAAGGCTAGTGCTCTATCACCTTTACCCACACTTTCCTTTTCCACAGGTTAATGAGAGATTAAGAATCTCAGACTTTCCACCGTGGGCTGGCTTTAAACAGCAATGCCCGGATCTCAGCCCTCAGCCTCCTAAGTAACTAGGATTACAGGTGTGAGCCACTGGTGCCTGGCTAACGTGTCTGTTTTTTTGCAGGACCTGGAGCTTGAACTAGGGCCTGGGCGCCTGGGGATGGGCAGGGTCTTATTTTGTAGCCCAAACAGTCCTCAACCCCAAATCCATAAAAAAAAAAAAAAATGCCAGAGCCACCAGTGAGATAACATCTCAGTGTGACCACACCCAGCAAACAATACAAGTTCTTCAGTGTTTTATCATTGAAAACAGGAGAAATCTCTGCCCAAGCCAGAATTCCAAGTATTTCATAAGATCAGCAATCAGTTAAACTTGGGAACTTCCAATATTTACAAAGTTTCCAATTCCAAGTATCTAGGTTATAGCTTTGTTCAAAAGCTTTAGCATCAAAACCCCTCTTTCCTTAAGCCATTCTTTTTTTGTTTTTTTGGGTCCAGTTGTGGGGCCTGAACTCTGGGCCTGGGCGCTGTCTCTCAGCTCTTCAGCTCAAGGCTAGCGCTCTACCACTAGAGCCATAGCGCCACTTGCGGCTTTTTTTCTTTTTGCTTATATGGTGCTGGGGAATCGAACCCAGGGCCTCATGCATGCAAGGCAAGCACTCTACCACTGAGCCACCTTCCCAGCTCCCCTTAAGCCATTCTTATATGTATGGCAAACTTCCCATACCTGTAGACTTGAATCAGTCCAGTACCATTTTGTAAATATCACTTGTTAATCTTAGTTTGAAATCTAATTTCCTAATATTCTGGAAAGTGAAGCAATTATTCCAACAGACACCGATTGTACACATACTACACTAACAGTTATCTCTAGCTACCTTCAGGTTTGCATTGTAACTCCTTTCTGGACCTACCAAGTAGAAGTATGTATTTCCCTTTTGATTTAAACCCTACCGCCACAGGCTTGTAATTGTACTGACAGGTGGAATCATACTAGTCTAAAGCCCTTACTACTTTCAACTTCTTAAATCAAACGACACAAAGCTGGGAGCCAGGGACTCACACTCATAATCTCACCGGCTCAGGAGGCTGAGATCTGAGGACGAAGGTTCAAAGGGAGCCCAGGCAGGAAATGTATTGGAGACCCTTACCTCTAAACGAAGTGGTGGAGGGCTGGATCTGGGGGGCGGGGAAGCCAAGGGACAGCACCCAGACCGGTTCAAGCCCCATAATCAACCTACACATTTTGCTGAACGAACTGGACTTAAAACGTTTACCTCTTGCCTGGTAAGTCCACAAAATAATTGTACATTCTGCCTCACTTTTGGGGCTAGGAAAGACAAATGTTATTAACAGACTCTGATCACATGGCTTCTGGGGGGAGGTGACAAGAGAGAAAAAACATGGAAGAATCAACGTAGGACATTTATATTGAAGAGCTATCAAAGTAACGTTTAAGAGACTCCTGTCACCTGGTCACATCGGGAAGCCACTGTGCAGTGAGGCTGGGCCACTCCAGGGCATGGGTCATCACCAAGTCGTACAGAAAGGGAGTGTTCTTTTTCCATATTTTGTACTCCTCGTTGATCACACGCTCTTCCACTGCGTCGTCAAAGGCTGCTACAATTGTTGTAAACAGTAACAACTTAAGTTAGCCAACAGCAACACAAAACAAGGGGAAAATAACCCTCCCCAAAGCTCCGGGAATGGCTCCTTCGTTCCGACTTTGAAATGGTGGGAATCTGTCTGAAATTCCCTAGACGCAGCCACCAGCGCGGCTCTCCACCTCGGCAGGCCGGAAATGCTCTGGCCGCCCGGGCCACGCACTCCGTTACCCGTTTGGGGCGACGGCTCCTGGGACCCCGAAGCCCGCTCCAGCGCGAGGGAAGTCCGCAGGACCGGCGAGACGGCCCGCGCACCGGGCCTAGGGGGAGGGAACGGCGTAGGGAAGCCCAGGAAGGCGGAGGGTCCGACTGCGAGCGCGACGAAGGCAGGACACCCGCCGGGGCCCCAGCCGTCGGCGTCGCCCCGCATCCGCTCCCGGGGAGCGGGCGCGCTGTGAGCCCGCCCCGCCGCTAGCTCCCACCTCACGGCCGCGTTACTGGGGCTGCGTTCCGTTGGGTAGAGTCGGGCCTGCCTTCCCTATTCGGCCTTATAGGGGACCACGCCGCAGTCCCGGCCACCCCACGCCCTGCCGAGGAAACCTCAGCATTCTCACCTTCCTTGTCGGCCATGGCGGCAGGCTAGCCGAGGGGAGGGGGGAATCCCGGGGTCGTACGTTGCGGGAGGGGCGGGGAGGCTGCGAGCGCTCGCTCGGCGCGCGCGGCCTCTATTGTTTCCTGCGGCCCCTGCGTGAGGGTAGGCTCGCGCACCTTCGCGCCAACGTCAGCCAATCGGAGCGCAGCGAGCGATGAAGTGGGCGGGGAATCTGCATTCTCAGCCTATCCAGACGCACAGAGCCGTTTTCGGCGGGGCCCAGGCATCCGCTCCTCCCCTTCTCCCCCCACCGCTCGGAGATGATTTCCAGCGATTGCGCGCGCCCGGGCTGATGGGATTGTGCCCATCCACATCACGTGAGAGGTTTGTCTGCACGCTCCCGCGGGCAGCCATTTTCTTAAGGGCCGTTATACTAACTTTCAGAGTACCCTAAAAAGCCAGGCATGCTTCTGGGTCCAGTGATCAACACTGAGGACGAAGAGGAAGAAAAGGCCTCACCACATAAACCCAGAGCATTGTACCTAATTTAA
This sequence comes from Dipodomys spectabilis, assembly GCF_019054845.1. Taxonomy (NCBI): domain Eukaryota; kingdom Metazoa; phylum Chordata; class Mammalia; order Rodentia; family Heteromyidae; genus Dipodomys; species Dipodomys spectabilis. The sequence continues at coordinate 41,294,735 of NW_024870679.1, read as the reverse complement.
GGCCTTGCTTTACTACGTGTTTAGAAAGGATTATTGATAAAGCAAGCAGGAGCAGATGGAGCCTTGGTCTTCCATACATGACATGCAGATGGCAGAGCCTAGAATCGAGTAGGCCCTGCTTTGAGTTGGAAGCGTGTTCTGTTCCTTTAAGAGCCTGTTCCAAGGGGCGGGGTCTGGTGCGGAAGTTGTAACGCCGGGCCGTGGACCAGCTGGTAAAGGGCGGAAGTAGCGTGCACAATCCTGCAATCATGGCTCTAGAGAAAAACGATAGGGATTACAATTTGACTGAGGAGCAGAAGGCGATCAAGGCCAAATATCCTCCGATCAATCAGAAGTATGAATGTGAGTAGGTAGCTCGCTTCACCAGGCTGGAACACTTGGGGCGTCCCTGGCTCCTTGCCTGCGGCGTCTGGCCTTTCCTTTAACTTTGCCCTGTAGGTGTTTCAAGCAGGTTCAGTTGTGCCTTGTTTTTTGCCGTTTTGCGTTTTTAGTTTTTTTTTTTTTTTTTGGTTAGACGTAGAGCTTGTATTCAGGGCCTGGGTACTGTCTCTGAGCTCTTTTTGGTCAAGGCTGGAGCCCTACCACTTTGAGCCACAGAGCCACTTCCGGTCCTCTGGTGATTAATTTGAGATAACAGTCTCAAGGACTTTCCTGCCCACGGTGGCTTTAAACCAAGATTCTCAGATCTCAGCTTCAGGAGTAGCTAGGATTACAGGCGTGAGCCACCAGCGGCCCCTTGGGAACTACTTGTTTATTTTTTGTTTTTGTTTTTGCCGGTCCTGAGGCTTGAACTCAGGGCCTGGGTGCTGTCCCTGAGCCTCTTTGTGCTCAAGGCAAACTCTCTACCATTTGAGCCATAGCACCAGTTCCAGCTTTTTTGAGTGGATTTCTAACTTTTGTTTAAACTTAATCATGTTGTTAGTAAAATGATCTGGGCTTTATCATTTATCAGCTTAGTGATTTTAGGCACTTTACATTACCTATTTTTACATCTTATTTCCTTTGTCTGAGGAATAAAGAAGTAGCCTAAAGAAGTAGTTCAGTGGTAGAGCCTTGCCTAGCATGTATAAAGCTCTGGATTTAATCCCTAGCACCATAATGATAATGCATAGCAAAGTATACTGCCTTTTCTTAAATTCATGTGTGTGTGTGTGTGTGTGTGTGTGTGTGTCTGTCTGTCTCTGTACTAGGGTTTGAACTCAGAACCTCATACTTGCTAAGCTGTACCACTAAGCTGAGCTACATCCCCAATTCCAGTCTCTTTAAAGTCTGTTAATAAAAGTTAAGCTGTCACTCCTAAGGGTGGCTATTGTTTGGGTGTACAGATCAGTCTCATTTCTCTGTTTTAAATCTTTCATTAATTTTCCACTGTCCTCTGTATAAAAAGTGCAAGTAGGGCTGGGAAGGTGGCTCAGTGGTAGAGCGCTTGCCTTGCATGCATGAGGCCCTGGGTTCAATTCCCCAGCACCACATAAGAAAAAAGCCGGAAGTGGCACAATGGCTCAAGTGGTAGAGCGCTAGCCTTGAGCTGAAGAGCTGAGGGACAGTGCCCAGGCCCAGAGTTCAGGCCCCAGGACCAGACCAAAAAAAAAAAAGTGCAAGTATTTACCATAGCATTCTTGGTTCTATGCTTTTAGGACCCAGACTCTCTCTTTCATGTCTTTCTCTCATTTAGAAACAATTTAAAATCCTCAATCATCTCTAAATCAACTACAGATGCCTTTTTCTTAGGTATATATGCACAAATGTTCTGGAATTTACTTAAATTTCCAGTTGAGGGACATGTAGAATATTTCAGTTTTGAGACTGGAACAATGCAGCAATGAATTTACATCCATTGTATTGTGCCAGTAGAGATGTAGAATAAATTTCTCAGATTGTTTTACAGAAGAAAATGTGTACTTAAAAACTGTTTTTGAGGGGCTGAGAAGGTGGCTCAGTGGTAGAGTGTTTGCGCTTGCCCTGGGTTCGATTCCTCAGTACCACATAAGCAGAAAAGGCAAGAAATGGAGCTTTAGTTCAAGTGGTACAGTGCTAGCCTTGAGCTGAAGAGTGAGGGACAGAGCCCAGGCCCAGAGTTCAGGCCCCATGACTGACCAAAAAAAATAAAGTTTTTGAGACAGTTTCAATTGGCCTTAAATTCTAGATCCTTTTGTTTCTGCTTTTTGAATACTGAGATTACTGTGTCACCACTCCCTGCTTGTATAAAGTCCATTTTAAACCTGTAAGATACCACTGGATTATATTGTTACATAGTATGCAACTCCCTTGTTATAGCTTTAAATTCTACATTATAACTAACTTTTGAAAAAAATGACATTTTCCTACATGGTAGGCTGATGCAGGAGACCAGCTTGAACTTTTTGAAAACCTGTCTCAAAAACCTGCCTGCCCTCCCTGGAGCTGGAAAGGTAGCTTAGAGGTAGAGTGTTTGCCTTGCATGTATGAGGCCCTGGGTTCAATTCCTCAGCACCACATAAACAGAAAAAGCTGGAAGTGGTGCTGTGGCTCAAGTGGTAGAGCCTTTGCCTTGAGCTAAAGAGCTGAGGAACAGCACCCAGGCCCAGAGTTCAGGTCCCACAACCAACCAGAAAAAAAAAAAATCCTCCAGCTGGGCACTGGTGGCTCAAGCCTGTAATCGTAGCTACTCTTGAGGCTGAGATCTAAGGATCATCGTTCAGAGCCAGCCAGGGCAGGAAAGTCCATGAGACTCTTATCTCCAATTAACCACCAAAAAATCGGAAGTGGTGCTGTGGCTCAAGTGGTAGAGCACTAGCCTTGAGCTGAAGAGCTGAGGGACAGGGCCCAGGCCCAGAGTTCAAGTCCCATGACTGACAAAAACAAAAACAAATCTGTCCTCCAACAAATAAGCCACAACCATCTACCACATTCTGCATTTTGGTGTAACATCAAAAAAGCTATAAGAGGCATCCTAAAAGATGCCTCTTTTGTTGGAACCAATATATTAACTAAAAGTCCTCCAACTTTATATCTGTTCACTTTGATCTCTTGTTCTTTTTTTTTCTTGGGGGTGAATGTCAGTTTTGGGGCTTGAACTCGGGTCCTGGGAGCTGTCCCTGAAATTTTCTTCTCAAGGCTAGCACTCTACCATCTTGAGCCACGGCTCCACTTTTAGTTTTTGGAGATGAAAATCTCATGGGCTTTCCTGCCCAGGCTGGCTTTGAACCATAGTCCTCAAATCTCAGCATCCTGAGTAGCTAGGATTACAGTCATGAGCCACCAGTGCCTGACCAGATCTACCATTCCCATTAAGGCAGCGCAGACCAGCAGAGATCAAGACCACTTTTTAGAAAGGATAAAAAAAGTTTATTGCTAGTGATCCAAACTAGGCTGATGCTAGAAAGAAGTTTGGATAGCGAGGGAGGAGAGTCCCTGGGTTTTATATTACACACAAAGACAAGTCATTAATCAGAAAGGCAACAGTCCAGTAGAGGTAACATCAACTTCAGGCCAGGGGTACAATTTCGAAATTACCTTGTGGACTTTCTGTTATCAATCCAGGTAGCCCTACCTAGTCTGCCCAAAGCCCACATTCTGAGAGACTGCTTCGCCTAGCCACATTCCAGCAAATTGGCCTTTGCTGGGAACACAGTTACTAGGGAGTGGTAACAATGTCTACTTCATTCTCTGCTGTAGTCAGAATAACCACTTTGGGCTTCTGGAAAGAGTGAATTCCTTATTAAGTATTTAAATGTGGTAGACAAACAGTTGTTAAATAAGCTATTCTGCCCCCTTCTTACCATCTTAAAGGAAATAGCCCAAAACTGGAGATCACCTACTGTAGTGGGGAAACTGAAGCCTAGCCAGGTAATAAGGTTCAGGATGTCTGTGAAACCAACAGCCCCAGAACCTGGCCAGGCACAGGGATGGCTGTGACTCAGTTTCCCCACTATACTACCAAGCAACTTGTGCCTGTTCCCATTCCAATGTAAGGTAATAACTGTTCTCCAGAACTCACAGGAGGAGAGAGATAATGGTCTACCTGGCCACTCCTCTGATTTGAGACTGGTTTAACTATGTATACTCTTCTTACCCCCTGGTCCCCAATTCTCCCTATTTAACCTGATGCCTGTACTCCTGAAGATGGTTGAAGGTGTACTGAAGTGCTGTCTTCCCAACTGCCATGTAATAAGTCTCCTTTGTTTTTTGTTTTTTTTGTTTTTGTTGGTAGTAGGGCTTGAACTCTGGGCCTGGGCGCTGTCCCTCAGCTCTTCAGATCAAGGCCAGCACTCTACCACTTGAGCCACAGTGCCACTTCTGGTTTTCTGGTGGTTTATTGGAGATAAGGGTCTCATGGACTTCCCTGCTCCAGCTCCTTTGAACCATGATCCTCAGATCTCAGCCTCTTGAGTAGCTAGGATTACCGGCACCCAGCAAGTCTTTTTTCTTTACCATTCGCCATGTTTCTTGTTTGGCATTTTGGGGCATGTGGCTAGACCTAATTTGGAATTTCTGGACTTTGGACCTAGTGTGCACAAGCTTGGTTTCATACCCATGTCATTTGAAAAAGCTATTTAAATGCTCTTCTGGAGTTTGGCTTACACTTCGGGGCTTCATGAATGATGCTCTGAGTTCAATCCTGAGTACCCAACCCCCCCAATAAGAAAATTAAAAATACATATAAAAATACTGCTTTCTTTTCCTTTCTTTTCTCTATCCCCCTTTCCTGATCCTTTCTTTGCTCTTGCTATTGTAGCCTAAGTTAACCACAAACTCATGACCCTACTGCATCCATAATGTTGGCATTATAGGTGACTACACCTTGCTAGCCTTCTCTCATGCTCAGTGTCTTTTTCTCTTGCATACCTGTGAGGTTGGATTTAGTTATCTTTTCCTTAGTTCTGGGATTCAAACCTAAGGCCACATGCATGTTTACTTTGGTAAGCAAGCACTCTAGCACTGAGCTATCACTTCAGCACAAGGTTGGATTTTATTTTATTTTTTTATTGTTGTCAGTTGTGGGTCTTGAACTCAGGACGTGGGCCCTGTCCCTCAGGTCTTCACCTCAAGGCAAGTGCTCTACCACTTGAGCCAAAGTGCCTCTTCCAATTTCAGTGGTTGATTGGAAATAAGAGTCTATGGAGTTTCCTGCCCGGCTGGCTTTGAACCCCAATCCTCAGATCTCAGCCTCCTGAGTAACTAGGATTATAGGCCCCCAGGGCCCAGCTTGAAATCACTACTGACTATTTCAATTTGTATAAAGATACTGTTTTACAAGAGAAACGAGGGAGGGTACAGACCTAGGGCTCAGTAGTTAAAAGATATGAAAAAGTACAAAGGGCCAGTCATTGTAAATGATGTTAAGCACCCCTAGGCCAAGGCTGGTTGTGTCTGCTTGCTGGCAGTTACAGAATTAGGATGCTCTCCTCCTACAGATTGGGCGGTAAAGGTTCAGTTTGTAGAGATGATTACATTTCAAAGGAATGTCTCTCAGGTCCTTGAGAAAGATACTTTGGAGTTGTAAGAGATACACGTTCACAGTTCTTTTGGTAGTTCTTTTGGTAAGCCCGTTTGGATACTGAAACAAAGGGAGATCAGAGGCCTATGTCAGTTGGTGACTAGAACAAATACTGAATTACCTTTGTTGAACTTAGTCAGGTATTTTAGTATCCCCTCTACCCCCTATTTTAGTAGTGTGTCAATAAACTACTAGAAGCCATACTAGAGTGCAGGAACTCAGGTCAAGTGCAGGGACTCAGGTGAAGTTGTCACAGACTGACAGTAGTTCTGTGTTTCAGTTTTCTATGTTATTTTTGGATTCATGTTAACATAATTATCAATAGCTGAGCCCAGCCCTGGTGGCTCACACCTATAATCCTAGCTACTCAGGAGTCTAAAATCTGAGGATCATGGTTCAAAAACAGTCTGGGTAGGAAAGTGTATTAGACTTCTTTTTTTTTTTTTTTTGTCAGTTGTGGAGCTTGAACTCTGGGCCTGGTTGCTGTCCCTCAGCTCTTCAGCTCAAGGCTACTGCTCTACTACTTAAGCCACAGTACCACTTCCAGTTTTCTGAGTAGTTTATTGGAGATAAGAGTCTCCGGGACTTTCTTGCCCCTGGCTGGCTTTGAAACATGATCCTCAGATCTCAGTGTCCTGAGTAGTTAGGATTACAGGCATGAGCCACCAGCACCCGGCCTTTCGTGAGACTCTTATCTCCAGTTAACCATCAGAAAATGAAGTGGTGCTGTGGCTAAGTGGTAGAGTGCTAACCTTGAGCTGAAGAGTTCAGGGACAGTGCCCAGGCCCAGAGTTCAAGCCCCATGACCGACCCCTCCAACCCCCCAAAAAAAAAATTATCAATAGTTGATACTTTTTTTCCTTAAGTTTCTTTTTGTTATTATAAAGGAGATGTACAAAGGAGTTATAGTTATGTAAGTCAGGTAAAGAGTATATTTCTTTTTGGACAAGGTCACCCTTTCCCCTTCCTCTTTCCCAGTTTCTACCTCTCATCCCCCACCCCAAGTTGTATAGTTCATTTCAACATAGTGTCCAGTGAGTACCATTGCTGCATTTGTTCACCCTTTGTCTCTTCATTTCTGTGCCTCCCTTAACACTTCCAAAGACATAAATGAACAAACAATAAAAAGAAAAGAAAACAAAAACACCAAAAAGAAGAAAAAAAACTCATTTCTGTTTCCTGGAGTTCATTTCAATAAATATTATTTTATATGATCAGAGGCACATAGGCTTTATGCCTTCTGTTCATCTCCTAAGAATATCTTCCTTTGGTCTCATTGTGTGTGAATGCCTAGAGACCTATGTAATTTATTATGTCCAGGTGTATTTTAGATCTAGCATCTAGTCGATTTTTTAAAAAATTTTATTGTCAAGGTGATGTACAGAGGAGGTTGTGGTTATATAAGTAAGGTATTGATTACATTTATTGTCTAACTTGTTCCTTCCCACATTTTTCTCCATCTTTCCCTCTTCCCACCCCTATCATCCTACTGTGTGATTATGCTTCACTTTATCCTTTTTTTTTGGGGGGGGGGGGTCTGGTCGTGGGCCTGAACTGTGGGCCTGGGTGCTGTCCCTCAGCTCTTCACCTCAAGGCTAGCGCTCTACCACTTGAGCCACAGTGCCACTTCCGGCCTTTTTTTTTCCTGCTTATGTGGTGCTGAGGAATTGAACCCAGGGCCTCATGCATGCAGCAAGGCAAGCACTCTACCACTGAGCCACCTTCCCAGCCCTTCACTTTATCCTTTTTGTTGGTGGAAAATAGATGTTAAATTTTGGGGGGGAAAATAATTTTTAAAAATAGTCAGACTGGGCACCTATGGCTCATTCCTGTAATCCTAACTACTCAGGAGGCTTACATTTGATGATTGGATCACAGTTCAAAACCTACTGAGGCAGGAAAGTCTTTGGGACTCTTATCTCTTATCTCCAGTTAACCATCATAAAACCAGAAGTGGCACTGTGGCTCTAGTGGTAGAGTGCCAGCCTTGAGCTGAAGAGCTCAGGGACAGCACCCAGACCTAGAGTTCAAGCCCCATGACCAACCCCTCTACCCCCCCCCCCAAAAAAAAATAGCCACACATCAGTGGCGCACTCCTGTAATCCTACCTACTCAAGAGGCTGAGATCTGAGGATAGCTATTCAAAGCCAGCTCAGGCAGGAAAGGCTGTGAGATTCTTACCTCCAGTTAACTACCAGAAAAAATCAGAAGTGAAGCTGTGGCCCAAGTGGTAGATTGCTAGCCTTGAGCACAAAGGAGCTCAGGGACAGTGTCCAGGCCCAGAGTTCAAGCCCCCCCAGGGCTAGCAAAAAAAAAACTTTTTTTTTAAAGTTTATTTTGTGGTGTTGGGAATCAAACCTAGGTCTTTGCACATCCTAGGCAAGTGCTTTATTACCAGCACCATCTCTAGCTGTGTGTATGTGCATATGTGTGTGTGTGTGTGTGTGTGTGTGTGTGTGTGTGTGTGTGTGTGTGTGTATGCATATGTGTTCTGGGGCACTATCACAGAGCTTCTTTAGCCCAAGGTTAGTACTCTACCACTTGAGCCACATCCCTACTTCCAGCTTTTTCTGGAGATAAGAGTCTCAGACTTTCCTGTTTTTGAGATGATCCTCTGAGCTCAGCCTCCTGAGTAGCGAGGATGACAGGTGTTAGCCACCAGTGCTGGCTTAGTCCTTGGTTTGTTTTGGTTTTTTTTTTTTAAGTTTTCTATGTAGTTTTTTTTTTGGGGGGGTCCAGTTATGGGGCCTCAACTCTGGGTCTGGGCGCTGTTCTTCAGCTCTTCAGCTCAAGGCTAGCGCTCTACCACTTGGGCTACAATGTGGCTTAGTGGTAGAGTGTTTGCCTAGCATGCATGGAGCCTGGGGTTCAATTCCTTAGTACCACATGAACAGGAAAAAGTCAGAAGTGACATTGTAGCCCAAGTGCTAGAGCGAGAGCACTAACCTTGAGCACAAAGAGGCTGAGGGACAGAGCCCAGACCGAGTTCAAGCCCCAGCACCAGCAAAATAAAAAACAAACAAACTACAGGGCTGGGAAGGTGGCTCAGTGGTAGAGTGCTTGCCTTGCATGCATGAGGCCCTGGGTTCGATTCCTCAGCACCACATAAGAAAAAAGCTTCGCGTGTGTGTGTGTGTGTGTGTGTGTGTGTGTGTGTGTGTGTGTGTGTGTGTGTGTGTGTGTGTGTGTGTGTGTGTGTCCCTAGCAGGCCTCAAACTTGGAGACCTTCTGCCTCTGCCTCGTGAGTTCTGGGACTGCAGGGGAGTACCACTAAGGCTGGGTTGTAAACAATTTTACATGCCTTTTTGGCTATATTAATTTCTCTTTCTTTTTCTTTATTTTTTTCTTGCTAGTCCTGAGGTTAGCAAGAAAAAGGGGAACTGCGTTGGGATGTAAAGGATTTTTGAAATGTAAGCTTTTTCCTAATTAAAATTAAGACACACTTCAGAAGATACATCTCAAATTGTTCAGGAAGTAGAGGGTATGGTTATGTTTTGAGATTGCTTGTGTACTATTTTATTTCAGAGTCTTTAAAGGTCCCCTTATATAACTAGATTGTGAACCTGAGCCCAACCAATACGAGTTGAGGGGTAGGGCCTCCTGTTTTAGGGATACAGCATGCCTGCTCTGTGTCCTTGCTAGGTTTTTGGTTGATGGATCACCCTTCTCCTGAAGGAAATTTTGCCTTGCTGAAACAATTCTTTGTTTTTAAGCTTATCATGTGACTCCAGTGGTTCTTGGAGAATATATTTATAACACAAGTCAGCCTAGGCAGAAAAGTATGTGATACTGTTAGGCCCAATGGACTAGCAAAAAGCTCAAAGTAGAGCTGTGGCTCAAGTTAGTAGAGCATTAGCCTTGAACAAATAAAGCTAAGTGCCAGTACCCAGGCCCTGAGTTCAGTCCTGCCCAGTACACACACACATTAAAAAAAAATCATAAGTCTCGATTAATAAGTGCTGGACGCATTGGCACACCTGTTATTCCAAGCTAAGGAGAAACAAAGGTGGGGCATAGTGGAGTAAGCTGTTAACACAGTGAAAAAGGGAAGCATATATAGGGGGAGATCAAAGTCAAGGCAGGCCTGAGAATAGTGTGGGATCCTAGCTCAAAAATAATAAATGCAGACCAGTGCTGGTGGCTCATGTCTAAGTAATACTAGCTGTCAGGAGGCTGAGATCTGAGGATCATGGTTCTTCAAAGCCAGCCCAGGCAGAAAAGTCCAAGAGATGCCAATTAACCACAAAAATAACTTGTAAGTAGAGCTGTGGTTCAAAGTGGTGGAGTGCTAGCTTTGAGCAAAAAAGCTCAAGGACAGCACACAGGCCCTCAGTTCAAGCCCCAAGACTGACAATCAATCAAAATGAATGCAAAAAGGAACTTCGTTTAGTTGCTCACGTGGTAGTACACTTACTCAGAAAATTTGAGGCCCTGAGTTCAAAACCCCAGTACCTTCCTCCCCCCAAAAAAACCCAAAACCCAAAAACTTTTAATGCCAGTCCTGAGCACTGTCCTTAGTTCGGACAGAAAAGTGGAGCCATAGCTCCACTTCTAGTGGTTTGTTTTTGTTTTTGTTTTTTTGGTAGTTAATTGGAGATAAGAATCTCAGATATTGGAAGTGGTGTTGTGGCTCAAGTGATAGAATGCTAACCTTGAGCACAAAGAGGCTCCGGGACAGTGCCCAAGCCCTAGTTCAAGTTCCACAACCAACAAAATAAAAAATTTAAAAATTGTGTGCCAGGCACTGGTGGCTCATATTTGCAATCTTAACTACTCAGGAGGCTGAGATGTGAGGATAACAGTTCAAAGACAGCCCAGGCAGATGAGTCCATGAGACTTCTTTTATTTTAATCTGTTGTGGGGCCTGAACTCTAGGCCTGGGCACTGTCCCTCAGCTCGTCAGCTTAAAGCTAGCCTACCACTTGAGCCACTTCTGGCTTTTTCTGCTTATGTGGTGCTGAGGAATTGAACCCAGGGCCTCATGCTTACAAGTTAAGCATTCTACCACTGAGCCACCTTCCCAGCCCTCCATGAGACTCTTATCTCAAATAAACCCCCAGAAACCAGAAGACCCATGACAAGCCAAAAGAAAAAAGAAAAAAAATCTCAGAGATTGTCCTGTCTGGCTGATGTCAAACCTTGGTCCTCAGATCTCAGCCTTCTGAATAGTTAGGAGTATGAGTGTGAGCCACTGCCATCCGACTCTAGGATGATTTTCTTAATAGTGAGTAATAATGAAATAGATTTTTTATTGTTGTATTTTGTTTTTCTCAGCATGTCACTGCCTGTTACCTCCCTAGAGTTGTTTGTTTTTTTTTTTGCTAGTTCTGCAGCTTGAACTCAAGGCCTGGGCTCTGTCCCTGAGCCTCTCTGTGCTCAAGGCTAGCGCCCTACCACTTGAGCCACAGCACCACTTACAGCTTTTTCTGTTTATATTGTACTGAGGAATCGAACCCAGGGCTTATATGCTAGGCAAGCACTCTACCACTAAGCCGCATTCCCAGCCTTCCTAGAGGTCTTATGATTTGGAGTCAATATTACTGACTTACAGATGTGTTTCCTCTCTTTCAGATTTGGATCATACAGCAGATGTTCAGTGAGTATAGCTTGAGTTTGTTCCTTTGAAACTGTCTTTAAATAGGAAGTCTGAATGTTTTACCTGTTTTTTGTTTTTGGTGCTGGGGATCAAACCCAGGGCGTTGCACTTGCGAGGAAAGCACTTTGCTACTGAGCTACATCCCAAGCCCAAGCTGAATGTTTTAATTTGGATGTCTCTAGTTCTTTAATTTTCTCCTTTAATTTAGTTTTATATATGAAAATGATGGTTTAAAAACTCCCAAATTTTCTCCCCTGAATGCAGATAGATGCCACTCTGAATGCTGAGATAAGATTATAAATTCCAGGCAATGGTTAGGAATGTGGCTTAGTGGTAGAGTGTTTGCCTAGCATGCATGAAGCCCTGAGTACGATTCCTCAGTACCACATAAACAGAAAAAGCCAGAAGTGGCTCTGTGGCTCAAGTGGCAGAGTGCTAGCTTTAGAGCAAAAGAAGCTCAAGAAAGGCACCTATGCCCGAGTTCAAGCCCCAGGACTGGTACAATTAATTAATTAAGTCCAGGAAAGCCTGCATTACATAGAAAGGTAATGTCTGAATTTTTTTCTCATTTTATGTTTGTCTAAGATTTCCTCACTAAGCTGGGTGCTGGTGAGTCACACCTGTAATCCTACTCAGGAGGCTTGAGATCTGAGGATCACCATTCAAAGCCAGCCTGGGCAGGAGAGTCCTTGAGTCTCTTACCTCCAGTCAACCACTAGAAAACCGGAAGTGGTGCTGTGGCTCAAGTGGTAGAGTGCTTGACTTGAGCTGAAGAGCTGAGGAACAGCACCCACGCCCAGAATTCTAGCCCTACAACCAACCAAAACAAACAAATAAAAAAACCCTAACAATCTAATAGTGAGGATTTGTTTTGTTTTGAGGGTTGTAGGACTTGAACTCTGAGCCTGGGCGCTGTCCCTGAGCTCTTCAGCTCAAAGTGAGTGCTCTACCACTTGAGCCACAGCGCTACTTCCAGTTTTCTGGTAGTTGATTGGAGAGTCTCAAGGACTTTCCTGTTCTGGCTGCCTTTGAACCATGATCCTCAGATCTCAGCCTCCTGAGTAGCTAGGATTACAGATGTGAGCCACCGCTGTATTATTATTTTTTAAAAAGAAAACATGTTTTCATTTCCTGGGAGGAAAATAAAAACTCCCAAATTTGGTGCTATTAAATTAGAGCTTTAGTTTTGTACTTCTTGTACTGATTTTATTTTGACTTTGCTGTTGAGTTTGGTCTGTTGCAATGGAATACCTTACATAAGGTACATGTGTATTTCATTAGGTTACACGCTTGGGGAGATACGCTGGAGGAAGCATTTGAGCAATGTGCAATGGCCATGTTTGGCTACATGACAGATACTGGGACTGTGGAGCCCCTCCAAACAGTCGAGGTGGAAACTCAAGGTAACATTTATTCATAAGGAAAAATTTGGCAGACAGATGTGTGATATTCTCCCTGATCTGAGTATTTTTTCACAATGCAAACAACAAAAATGATTATGAGTCCATAAACTAGCTAAAAAATTCACCGTCCTTTAAAATTGAAACAAATTTTTACTGACCAGAATGATTAAGCATACTGTTGTGGCCTTTTTTGATCCTATGTAGGAGATGACTTACTATCTCTTCTGTTTCACTTTTTGGATGAATGGCTTTATAAGTTCAGTGCTGATGAATTCTTCATACCCCGGGTAAGAAAGGCTTTTTTGTGTTCTATTTTTAAACAAGTGGGCTCTTAGCTTATATTTTAAAACTGAACAAATGAAGTCGGGCATCGGTGGATCCCGCCTGTGATCCTAGCTACTCAGGAGGCTGAGATCTGAGGATCACAGTTCAAAGCCAGCCTGAGCAACAAAGTCCATGAAACTCGTATCTCTAATCCACCACCAGAAAACTGGAAGTGGTACTGCGGCTCAAGTGGTAGAATGCTGGCCTTGAGCTGAAGAGCTCAGGAACAGCTCCCAGGCCGAGTTCAAGCCCCACGATCGACCAAAAAAAAAGTCAGGCTGGGAAGGTGGCTCAGTGGTAGAATGCTTGCCTAGCATGCATGAGGCCCTAGGTCAATTCCTCAGCACCACATAAACAGAAAAAGCTGGAAATGGTGCTGTGGCTCAAGTGGTAGAGCATAACTTGAGCTGAAGAGCTGAGGGACAGTGCCCAGGTCCAGAGTTCAGGCCCATGACTGACCCCTCCCCCCCCAAAAAAAAGTCTATATAGCCATATGAGATGATACCAATTTGCATAAATTATGAGCACTTTTTGGTTAACCTGAGTTTGCCTATATGCATGCATTTTGTATTTAGATATTTGATAGGTAGCACTTGTCATTAGTTAGGATTGAATAAGAATGCACCTGGGGCTGGGAAGGTGGCTCAGTGGTAGAGTGCTTGCCTTGCATGCATGAGGCCCTGGGTTCAATTCCTCAGCACCAGAAGAAAAAGCCAGCAGTGGAGCTGTGGCTTAATTGGTAGAGCGTTAGCCTTGAGCTGAAGAACTGAGGGACAGTGCCCAGGCCCAGAGTTCAGGCCCCACAACCGACCAAAAAAAAAAAAAGTGCACCTGAGCGGGGCACCAGTGGCTCACACCTATAATCCTAGCTATTGGGAGATTGAGATCTGAGGATCACAGTTCAAAATCAGTCCAGACAGGAAAGTCCATGAGACTCTTATCTCCAATAAACCACCAGAAAACTGGAAGTGGTACTGTCAGGAAGTGGTGCTGTAGCTCAAGTGGCAGAGCACTAGCCTTAAGCTGAAGAGCTGAGGGACAGCACCCAGGACCAGAGCTTAAGCCCCATGACCGACATAAAAAAAGAAAAAAAAAAAAAAGAATGTACCTGCAAAATAAGAAGGAAAACAAAGAAAAAAAAGCACAGCTTCATTCTTCATCTGCACTATTTTTTTTGTCGGTTGTGGGGCTTAAACTCTGGGCCTGGGTACTGTCACTCAGCTCTTCAGCTCAAGGCTAGCACTCTACCACTTGAGCCATAGGGCCACTTCCGGTTTTCTGGTGGTTTATTGGAGATAAAAGTCATGGAGCTGGGAAGGTGGCTCAGTGGTAGAGTGCTTGCCTTGTATGCATGAGGCCCTGGGTTCGATTCCTCAGCACTATATAAGCAGAAAAAAGCTCGGAAGTGGTGCTGTGGCTCAAGTGGTAGAGCACTAGCCTTGAGCTGAAGAGCTGAGGGACAGGGCCTAGGCCCAGAGTTCAGGCCCCATGACCAGACCCCCCCACCCCCCCAAAAAAAAAGAGTCTTATGAGGTGGGTGCCAGTGCCTCACTCCTGTAATCCTAGCTACTCAGGAAGCTGAGATCTGAGGATCATGGTTCAAAGCCAGCCCAGGCAGGAAAGTCCCTGAGACTCTTATCTCCAATAAATCACTAGAAAACTGGAAGTGGTGCTGTGGCTCAAGCAGTAGAATGCTCGCCTTTAGCTGAAGAACTGAGGGACAGCACCCAGGCCCAGAGTTCAAGCCCAATGACCGACAAAAAAAAAAAGAGTATATCAGACTTTTCAGCCCTGGCTGGCTTTGAACCTTGATCATCAGATCTCAGCCTCCTGAGTAGCTAGGATTACAGGCATGAGCCGCCATACCCGGTTTCATCTACACTCTTTATGTCTCCCAAATTTGATGCTTATAGACATTCATATATTACTTTTGTTCCATTTCAAGTGAAACTCTGTCACTTTGGCCTAAGTTCAACAATAGCTGATTTTAGTTTTCCTTAATGTAAAAAAAGGAAGTTGTTTATTTCTGTCAGCCTCTAGAAAGATACTCCTTTAAGCCGGGCGCCAGTGGCTCATGACTGTAATCCTAGCTACTGGAGGCTGAGATCTGAGGATCGCAGTTCAAAGCCAGACTAGGCCATTCAAAAACCAAATTGGAGCTGTGCCTCAGAGTGGTAGAGTGTTAGCCTTGAGCCAAAGAGCTCAGGGACAGCACCCAGACCCTGAGTTCAAGCCCTGCAACGGACCAAAATAAACATTCCTCTAGCTTCACTGTTATCTCACCCATGCCTTTCTTGGTTCTGTCATCCTCTCCTTTAGCAGTTCTGCTATACATACTATACCAGCTGTATCAGTTATCTGACAGCACTCGGGTGCCTAAAGTATTACATAAAAATAGAAGTGATTAGAATCTCATATCCTCCTTCAGAGATAGTCTGACTTTACTTTATCATTTTTTTGGTTTCAGATGGTCTTACTATATAGCCCACACTGGTCTTTCGCTTACTTCACAGCCCAGGCTGTCCTTTAATTTTCCATCTCCTACCTCAGCTTCCTCAGGGCTAGGATTACAAGGGTATACACCATGCCTGGATGGCTTTTTGTTTTTTTTTGTGTTGGCAACAGATCTTGAACCAGGGCCTTATGCATGCTAAGCACATGCTTTACCACTAAGTTCTATCTGCAGCAGCTCCTTGATTCATGTTTTTATCTTGTATATATTTGAAGTATTGCTTGAAATATATTTAGCTTGTTCCATTTTAATCTTTGCTTCAGAGAAGTTGTTTCAAAGCTATTATTTCTTTTTTTTTTTTTTTTTTTTGGGGTCCGGTCGTGGGGCCTGAACTCTGGGCCTGAGCGCTGTCCCTCAGCTCTTCAGCTCAAGGCTAGCGCTCTACCACTTGAGCCACAGCGCCACTTCCGGCTTTTTTCTTTTTGCTTATATGGTGCTGAGGAATCGAACCCAGGGCCTCAGGCATGCAAGGCAAACGCTCTACCACTGAGCCACCTTCCCAGCCCCATCAAAGCTATTATTTCTTAGAAAAATGGTCACTTAACAGGTTTTAGTAGATAGTCTAATGGAACAATTTTTTCTTAATAAAATTTTTCTTTTTTCTTTTTTAGGAAGTGAAAGTACTTAATATTGACCTAAGAAATTTTAAACTACGGTCAATTGGGTAAGTTTTGAATGTTATATTCTGCATTGAACGTGGGAAGAAAGTCAAATCAACATGTTAATTCAAAGGACCATTTGGGCTTGGCAGAGCCCTGTAGATTCAGCTGAGCTTTGAAGGATCAGAACTTCTCAGAATAAAACTGATCATGAGCCAGGTGAAGTGGCTCACAACTGTAATCGTTTCTACTTAGAAGGCTATAATCTGAGGATCCTGGCCTAAATCCAATCCAGCCCAGGCAGGAAAGTCCATGCATTCTTTTTTTGTTGTTGTTGGTCATGGGGCTTGAACTCTGGGCCTGGCACTGTCTCTCAGCTCTTCAGCTCAAGGTGAGCACTCTACCACTTCAGCCACAGCACCACTTCTGGTTTTCTGAGTAGTTCATTGGAGATAAGAAAGAGTCTCACGGCCTTTCCTGTGCTTTAAACCGTGATCCTCAGATCTCAGCCTCCTGAGTAGCTAGGATTGCAGACATGAGCTACCTGCACCCGGCCTGCGTGAATTCTTTTTTTTTTTTTTTATTTTGGTCATACAGCCTAAAATCTGGCCTGGGTGCTGTACCTCAGCTCTTCAGCTCAAGGCTAGTACACTACCACTTGAGCCACTTCCAGATTTTTCTGCTTATGTGGTGCTGAGGAATCCAACCCAGGGCCTCATGCATGCAAGGCAAGCATTCTACCACTGAGCCACCTTCCCAGCCCCATGAATTCTTTTTTTTTTTCCCCATGAATTCTTTTTTTTTTTTTTTTTTGGTCCGGTCGTGGGGCCTGAACTCTGGGCCTGGGCACTGTCCCTCAGCTCTTCAGCTCAAGGCTAGTGCTCTACCACTTGAGCCACAGCGCCACTTCCGGCTTTTTTCTTTTTGCTTATGTGGTGCTGAGGAATCGAACCCAGGGCCTTGAGCATGCAAGGCAAGCGCTCTACCACTGAGCCACCTTCCCAGCCCTCCCCATGAATTCTTATCTTCAGTTTACCAGCAAAAAGCCAAAAGGGGAGCTGTAGCTCAAGTGATGAGTACCAGCCTTGAGCAAAAACTAAGTAACAGTGCTCAGGTCCAGAGTTCAAGCCCCAGTACTGGCACAAAAGCAAACAAAAATTGATTTTGATTTTCAATTTGTTGATTTTGTTGTTTAGTGGAGGACAAAGAGAGAGGAAGAGAGAGAGAGAGAGAGTGTGTGTGTGTGTGTGTGTAATTGCTAAAGGGCACAGCATACCAACCTAGCTTGTTGGATGAGAAATACAAAGTCACCCTTTCTCATACTCCCATCTTTCTAGACCTACTGAAACCAATTACATCCACATAAATTATATCTTCTTTTCCTTCCAATGTTTGCAAACAATTGACCAAATTTACCTTGACTTTGTTTATTCAGTGAGATAATTATATTTTCAGTTTATTTATTTATTTATTTTTGTCAGTTGTGGGGCCTGAACTCTGGGCCTGGGCACTGTCCCTCAGCTCTTCAGCTCAGGGCTAGCGCATTACCACTTGAGCTACGGCACCACTTCTGGCTTTTTCTGCTTATGTGGTGCTGAGGAATCGAATCCAGGGCCTCATGCATGCAAGGCAAACACTCTACCACTGAGCCACTTTCCTAGCCCCAATATTTGCAGTTTATTTTTCCATTTAATACTGAATCTTTTTTTTTTTTTTTCTGCTTATGTGGTGCTGAGGAATCGAACCCAGGGCCTCATGCATGCAAGGCAAGCGCTCTACCATTGAGCCACCTTCCCAGCCCTTAATACTGAATCTTATTATTTTCTTTTTGTAAAATGATGTATTTTATTACATTTATTTATTTATTTATTTTTCTGGTCACAGGTTTCAACTCTGGGCCTGGGCGCTGTCCCTCAGCTCTTCAGCGCAAGTCAAGTGCTCTACCACTTGACTCAAAGTGCCACTTCCGGTTTTCTGGTGGTAAATTAGAGGGAAGAGTTTCATGACATTCCTGCCTGGGCTGGCTTTGAACTGTGATCCTCAGATCTCAGCCTCCTGAGTAGCTAGGATTACAGGCGTGAGCTACCAGTGCTCAGCTTTATTATCTTTTTTTTGTAATAGCCCTGGTTGGCTGCAAAGTCACTATGTCTAATCTTTTTTTTTTTTGGCCAGTCCTGGGGCTTGAACTCAGGGGCCTGGGCACTGTCCCCTGCTCAAGGCTAGTGTTCTACCACTTGAGCTATAGCACCCTTCAGCCTTTTCTGTTTATGGTACTGAGTAATCAAACCCAGGGCTTCATGCATGCTAGCAAGCACTATACAACTAAGCTACATTCATAGCCCTAATTCTTTATTGTTGTAGTTGTTTATTTTTTAATTATTTTTTGGTTGGTCATGGGGTTTAAATTCTGGGCCTTGGTGCTATCCCTCAGCTTTTCAGCTCAAGGCTAGTGCTCTATCACTTGAGTCATAGCTTCGCTTCTGGCTTTATTGGTAGTTCTAGTGGAGATAAGAGTCTCACAGACTTTTCTGCCAGGCCTGGCTTAGAACTGTAATTCTCAGATTTCAGACTCCTGAGTAGCTAGGATTGTAGGCATGAACCACCAGTGCCCAGCTTTGTTTTTTTGTGGCAGTGATTTTATTTTTTTGGTTGTGGGGCATCTCAAGGCTAGTGCTCTACCACTTGAGCCATAGCACCACTTTTGATTTTCTGGTAGTTTATTGGAGATAAGAGTCTCACAGGCTTTCTTGCCTGGGCTGGCTTTGAACTGTGATCTTCAAATCTCAGCCTTCTTAATAGCTAGGATTACAGGTATGAGCCACCTGCACCCAGCAATGTGGCAGTGATTTTTTTTTTTTTTTGGTTGGTCATGGGACTTGAACTCTGGGCCAGGGCACACTGTCCCTCAGCTCTTCAGCTCAAGGCTAGCACTCTACCACTTGAGCCTCAGTGCCACATCAGGTTTTCTGAGTGTTTTATTTGAGATAAGAATTTCACACTTTCTTGCCTGGGCTGGCTTTATTTATTTATTTTTGTGTCGGTCATGGGGCCTGAACTCTGGACTTGGGCACTATCCCTCAGCTCTTCCACTTGAGCCACAGTGCCACTTCCGGCTTTTTCTGCTTATGTGGTGCTGAGGAATCGAACCCAGGACCTCATGCATGCAAGGCTGTCTTTGAACCACGATCCTCAGATCTCAGCCTCCTGAGTGGCAGTGATTTTTTTTTTTTTTTAATTCATGGCATTTATTAGTACCCAAAAATGCAGTCATTGTTACAACATAAATCATTTAGTGAAACACTGATATGGGGAGCAGGTTGGCAGTGATTGTTAAACTTGGGACTTTTCACTTGCCAGGCAGGAGCTCTACCACTTGAGGCATACTGCTGGCCCAGTAAACTCACTGTGTAGTCCAGGCTGGCTTCAAACCCCATGAGCCATCTGCCTCAGCCTCACTAGTGTTAGAAATACAGGTTCAGTAACATGCCCATCTTCCTGGTTTGTTTTTTTGTGTGTACATGTGTATGTTTTTCTTTTTTTTTTTTTTGCCGGTCATGAGGCCTGAACTCTGGGTCTGGGCGCTGTCCCTCAGCTCTTCAGCTCAAGACTAGCGCTCTACCACTTGAGCCACAGCGCTACTTCCGGCTTTTCTTTTTGCTTAGTGGTGCTGAGGAATCGAACCCAGGGCTTCATGCTTGCAAGGCATGCACTCTACCGCTGAGCTACCTTCCCAGCCCAATGTTTTTCTTTTCAATGAATAAAAAAACTAGTTTGTTTCAGGGTTCTTAGCTAAAAGTGGTTGAACAGAATTTCTAAACTTTGCTCTATTATGCTATGTTGTAATAGTTAACCAGTTTGGTATGAAAAGGAGAGACTAGAGCATTTTCCAAGTTTTAGGAGCATATCTCTCTAGAGCTATCTGTGTACAAACTGTGAACATCGTGTGTGTGTGTGTGTGTGTGTGTGTGTGTGTGTGTGTGTGTGTGTGTGTGTGTGTGTGTGTGTGTGTGTGTGTGTGTGTGTCCTGGAATTGAACTCAGGGTGTGGACATCTTGACAAAAGTTGTAAAAAGGGGCTGGGAATGTGGCTTAGTGGTAGAGTGCTTGCCTAGCATGCAGGAAGCCCTGGATTCAGTTCCTCAGTACTACATAAACAGAAAAAGCCAGAAGTGGTACTGTGGCTCAAGTGGTAGAGTGGTAGCCTTGCGCACAGAGAGGCTCAGGGACAGTGCCCAGGTCCTAGTTCAAGCTGCAGGACTAGCAAAAAAAAAAAAAAAAAAAAAGCTTGTTGCCGGTGGCTTACATCTGTAATTTTAGATACTCAGCAGGCTGAGATCTGAGGATCACAGTTCAAAGCCAGCCCAGGCAGGAAAGTCTGTGAGACTCTTTTTTTTTTTCTTCTTCTTCTGTTTATATGGTGCTGAGGAATCAAACCCAGGGCCTCATGCATTCGAGGCAAGCAATCTACCACTGAGCCACCTTCCTAGCCCTGAGACTCTTTTTTTTTTCTAGAGAGATTTTTTTTTTTTTGGTCCGGTTGTGGGGCCTGAACTCTGGGTTTGAGCGCTGTCCCTCAGCTCTTTAGCTCAAGGCTAGCGCTCTACCACTTAAGCCACAGCGCCACTTCCGGATTTTTTCTTTTTGCTTATGTGGTGCTAAGCAATTGAACCCAGGGCCTCAGGCATGCAAGGCAAGCACTCTACCACTGAGCCACCTTCCCAGCCCAAGACTCTTATCTTTAATAAACCACCAGAAAACTGGAAGTGGCACAGTGGCTCAAGTGGTAGAGCACTGGCCTTGAACTTAAGAGCTCAGGGACCTCCCACACACAGAGTTCACGCCCCATGACCAAGAAAAAAAAAAATTGTTGTAAAGACAAGCTGGGGTCTGGGCGCTCACACCTATTATAATCCTAACTACTCAGAAGTCCGAGATCTGAGAATTATAGTTTGAAGCCAGACCTGGCAGGAAAGTCTATGAGACTCTTATCTCCACTAGAACTACCAATAAAGCCAGAAGTGAAGCTATGACTCAAGTGGTAGAGCACTAGTCTTGCTATTCAAACTCTGGGACTGGCACCAAAAAAAACAAAATTATAAAGACAAATTAAGCTCAAATTTATTTCTAATCTAGTGTTTATAGTACTCAGGCCAACTTTCTCCACAGTTTTCTCTTAGCTCTAAGTATAGTGAGATTTTTGAGTATTATACACTATCCTGAAATATTGTCCACTAAAGATTATTGAGCCGGGTACTGCCTGTAATCCTAGCTACTTGGGAGGCTGAGATGTCAGAATCATGGATCAAAGCCAGACTGGGCAGGAAAGTCTCTGCAACTCTTATCTCCAAATAACTACCAAAAACCGGAAGTGGCACCGTGTTTCAAAGTGGTAGAGTGCTTGCCTTTAGCAAAAGAGCTCGGGGACAGTGCTCAGACCATGAGTTCAAGCCCATGACCAACAAAAAAAATTTGAGACTCTACTATAAACACACTACCATGGGCTTCACCCTCAATTTTAGACCATTGTCAACACTGAGAGTAACAGTGGCTGTTTACTATAAGTCCTTCACATATGTATCTGCTGGTGAATAAATGATATCTGTTAAGACTTCTGCCTTTGGTTCTTTAGTAGCTGAACCACATTTGTAAGGCTTATTTAAAAATACATAAGGAGAATAAATGCAAAATTTAAAACTCTCAATCATGTTTTAATTTTCTTCTCAAGGTGGGGAGAAGAATTTTCACTGTCCAAGCACCCTCAGGTATGTTTTAAAGTCTGACCATTGGAAACATTTTGTATTTCCTTTCCATAAGGACTATATATGTGAAAGTAAACTTTAACTCATTCTAATTAGTATGCTAAGTTTTTCTTCAAGTGTTCTAACCTGTCTACATATGTAAAAACTATACTTTCACATATTAGATTAGGAGTCAGCACTGTACTGTAGGGTCAGATTTGTTATTACATACTGTATTACAGATTGCTGTGGAAAATAAAAACTCATTTGTCTATGTGTGTGTGTGTGTGTGTGTGTGTGTGTGCACGCGTGCACGCACATGCTACTACTGGTACTTAAACTCAGGGCATGGGTGTTGTACCTTAGCTTTATTCTCTCAAGGCTAAAACTTTACTATTTGAGCCACAGTTCCACTTCTCACTTTTTGGTGGTTAATTGGAGATAAAAGTCATGGACTGGAGCTGGGAAGGTGGCTCAGTGGTAGAGCACTTGCCTTGCATGCATGAGGCCCTGGGTTCGATTCCTCAGCACCACATAAGCAAAAAGAAAAAAGCCGGAAGTGGCGCTGTGGCTCAAGTGGTAGAGCGCTAGCCTTGAGCTGAAGAGCTGAGGGACAGCGCCCAGGCCTAGGATTCAGGCCCCAGGACCGAACACCGCCCCCCCCCCCCCCCCCCCCCGCCAAAAAAAAGTCATGGATTTTCTCACCCAGGTCGGCTTTAAACCACGATCCTCAGATCTCAGCCTCCTTAGTAGCTAGGATTGCAAGAGCGAGCCACCAGTTCCTGTCTCCATTTGTCTTCTTGAGCTTTTGTTTCTTCTACAGTGAAAAAGTTGGACTAAATTTTATTCTTTGCATTAATAGAGTTTAGATTCATGTCCTTGTGTTTGCTAGGCAGGAGCTCTACTGTTGAGCCACATTTCCTGCCCTTGTTTGCACTGTTTATTTGAGATTGGGTCTTACTTCCTGCATGGGTGTATGCTTGATACTCAATCCACCTATCTTTGTCCTGGCTGGGATGACAGGTCCTAGGCTGGTCTTGAGCTGCAGTTCTCCTTCCTCTGCCTTCCTAGTAACTGGGATTACAATCTTACATCACCATGCCTGGCTATGAATATGTTCCATTTGAGCTGCCTCTTAGCCATCTACATGGAAATATTAGATTATAGGCATTCAGCTATGGAATGACTTGTTCAGGGGACAGCAATGTCTAGAAGTAATTTTTTTTTTCCCAATCATAGGGCTTGGACTCAGGGCTTGGCACTATCCCTGAAGCTCCTTTTGCTCAAGGCTAGCACTTTACCACTTTGAGCTACAGCTCTCCTTCCAGATTTTGAGTGGTTAATTGGAGATAAGAGTCTTTTGGGGGGGCTAAGAAGGTGGCTCAGTGGTAGAGCGCTTGCCTTGCAAGCATGAGGCCCTGGGTTCGATTCCTCAGCACCACATAAGCAAAAAGAAAAAAGCCGGAAGTGGCACTGTGGCTCAAGTGGTAGAGCACTAGCCTTGAGCTGAAGAGCTGAGGGACAGCGGCCAGGCCCAGAGTTCAGGCCCCACGACCGGACCCAAAAAGAAAAAAAAAAAAGAGTCTCTTGGGGACTTTTCTACACAGTCTGGCTTTGAGCCTCCATCCTTACATCTCAGCCTCCTTAGTAGCTAGTATTTCAGGCATAAGCTTCCAGTGCCTGGCTGGAAGTAAAAATTTGAGAGTCATCACTAATCAGATATTTATAGTAATAGGACTAGATTAGATTACCAACCAGCTAATGTAAGAGAGTAGTAGAAGTAATTGGGTCCTAGCCTAGTGCTGGTGGCTCATGCCTGTAATCCTAGCTATTCAGAGGCTGAGATCTGAGGATCGAGGTTCAAAGCCAGCCCGGGCAGGAAAGTCTGTGAGACTTTCATCTCCAATAAACCACTCAGAAAACCGGAAGTGGCACTGTGGCTCAAATGGTAGAGTGCTAGCCTTGAACTGAAGTGCTGAGGGACAGCGCCCTGGTCCAGAGTTCAAGCCCCTCAACCGACCAAAAAAAAAAGAAGTAATTGAGTCCTGGCCATGAAGTTTGGAAGAGAAGGAGCTAAAAGGGAAAGAAGAAAGAGAGGCTAATAAAAGAACAAACAAGAAAAGCCAAGTATCCAACAGCTGTTACATTTACTAATCAGAATATAGTCATGTTTGTCCATTTTTGTTTTTGTTCTGGTCCTAGGACTTGAATTCAGGACCTGGATATGTCCCTGAACTTTTTTGTGCCAGATTAGCACTCTTACTACTTGAGCCATAGTTCTACTTTCAGCTTTTTTGTTGATTAATTGGAGATAGGAATATTCTGGGCTTTCCTGCTTGGGCTGGCTTTGAATCACAATCTTCAGATCTCTGTCTCCTGAACAGCTAGGATTATAGGTATAAGCCACTGGCCTCTGGATCTATGTCCCTATTTGGATACAAAAAAAAAGAAGTGAAAAATGATGAGAAAGTAAAGACAGACTGTGTGTGTGTGTGTGTGTGTGTGTGTGTGTGTGTGTGTGTGTGTGTGTGTGTGTGTGTGTGTAAGAGCCTGTATACCCGCATGTGCCTGCACATGTGCATGTGTGCATGCACATCCACATATATTTTCAGTTCAGGTCCTGGGGCTTAAACTCAGGGCCTGGGTGCTGTTCCTGATCTTCCTTTGCTTGAAGCTACTGTTCTACCACTTGAGCCACAGCACCACTTCTGGCTTGTCTGTTCTAATTGTACCTTTTGAAACAGTTGTAAAATGGAGAATAGATTGTTAGGAAAGTATTAGTTGGAGATAAGTGTGGCTAGTAGAGAAGGGTTTTGTTTTGTTTGAGCTGGGATGTTTTATAGCACCGTTGCATGCTGAGTGGAAATGACTTAGGAAGGAGAAGAAAATTGATTTGCTGTATGTAAAAACAGAGAAACGATGATTTCAGAACTATGGATGCAGTAAGGGGGGGAGTGTGTGAGATCCGGTGCTCAGGTGGAAGCCATGGCCGTCTGGCAGGACTGGGACAGATTCCATTGTCACTGTAGGGGAGGCTGACTTCAGAACAGATAGAGATGTTAAGTTGATGGTAGGATGAGCTAGTTCTTCCTAGTTGTTCTTTTTCTTGGAAACATTGTTGACTGAGTGAGAATGCGGAAAGGGATGCCAGAGAACTCTGAGAGGGAGGGGAGTGAAGCGGTCCATATGATTAGGGAGTCGTGCTGACGGGGCAAGTGAATGTGGCACCTCAGGCAGAAAGGTAAACTTGGCAGGTTGTGGGAGATAATGGCCAAGAGGGAAATCAGAGACAGTTCCACTCATACCTCCTGTGAAATATTTTTTTTTTTGTCGGTCGTGGGGCTTGAACTCTGGGCCTGGGCGCTGTCCCTCAGCTCTTCAGCTCAAGGCGAGCGCTCTACCACTTGAGCTACAGCGCCACTTCCGGTTTTCTGATGGTTTATTGGAGATAGGAGTCTCACGGTCTTTCCTGCCCAGGCTGGCTTTGAACCGCGATCCTCAGATCTCAGCCTCCTGAGTAGCTAGGATTACAGGTGTGAGCCACCAGCACCCGGCTCCTGTGAAATCTTTATATGTATTTTGTGCTATAGACCTAACAAATGCTATTCACCCATTGCCTGAGCCATCTGGTGGTACACAGGATTGTTATAGGTTCCATTTTAGAGCTAGAAGGGACCTAAGAGAACATCTAATCCCGTGGATCCAATGAGGGCAGTGTGTGAGGAGTGTTTTATATCAGAATCCTGTGGAGGGTTCTGACATGGGGAGCTATGTCACTCCAGCTAGAGTTAAAGACAACAGAGTCCCAAGAGGTGAGGGAATATTGGCCTCTGAAAAGAGGCCAAGACACAGCATGAGAGAGTAGGTGGAGACCAAGAGGAGCCAAAGAGTAGCAACAGTTGTGTTCTTGAATCCAAGTCACTTTATTATTATTATTAATTTTTTTTTTTTTTTTTTTTTTTGCGTCGGGTCGTGGGGCCTGAACTCTGGGCCTGGGCGCTGTCCCTCAGCTCTTCAGCTCAAGGCTAGCGCTCTACCACTTGAGCCACAGCGCCACTTCCGGCTTTTTTTCTTCTGCTTATGTGGTGCTGAGGAATCGAACCCAGGGCCTCATGCATGCAAGGCAAGTGCTCTACCACTGAGCCACCATCCCAGCCCACTTTATTACTATTTTTAATTTTTTTTTTTTGGTGGGTCATGGGGCTTGAGCTCAGAGCCTGGGTGCTGTTCCTGAGCACTCTACCATTTTGAGCCACACTGCCATTTCTGGTTTTCTGGGTGGTTAATTGGAGATAAGAGTCTCACAAACTTCCTTGTCTGGGCTAGCTTTGAACCACAATCCTTTGATGTCATCTCCGGAGTAGCTGGGTTTACAGGTGAGTTACTAATGCCTGGTACAAGTTACTTTATAATGGAAAAAAACATATGCCTGGATAGGCAGACAGTTTCCCTGCTCTTGTGTAACCACATCCTGGATTAGGGTTCTTAACTCCTAGCTCTACATCAGTGATTTTCTGATGGCACATATTGCTCTCATTTTTATCAAATGAGATATACTACTATGCTAATTTGATAACACATTGGTCCTTAAAGCTTTTTAATTTTTCAGAATAATATTTCACTCTGGGCTTTATGCCAATTGTTACTAAAGAGTTTGATTCCAGATTCTCATTTTCATATTTGTTTTTCTCTAATCCCAACTTTAGGGAACAGAAGTCAAAGCAATAACATATTCAGCGATGCAGGTCCATAATGAAGATAAGGCGGAAGTTTTTGTGATCATTGACATTTAAAACACCGGAAAGAAAGAAAGAAAGAAAACACTCCTATGAAGAACTGATTTCTTTTTTCTTTTTGAGAAAATATAATGATTTAATTTCTATAGTATCTTTTTGCTAAATGGAAGTTTACAGAACAGAAATTTTTAACTTTAAGTCTGACTTTCAGAAATAGAAAATCAGGGCAAAGCTTTGGTCTATAGTAATTTCTTCGATTCTTATGGAGATATTAAGGTGCTTCCTTTGTTAATTCCCTGCTGTAGCAGGAGGTGCCTCACACCTTTCCAATGGAATGAAACATTTCCAGCCTGGTCCCAGAAATAATCAGTGACCTGTATAAGAAGTAGTTGCCTGTAATCCCAGCAGTCAGGAGGCTGAAGCAGGAGGATGAAGGAATTTAGGACTGGCTTGAGTTAAATAATGAGACCCTATTTCAAAAGAAATCTTAAAAATTGCTAAGGGAGGGCTGGGAAGGTGGCTCAGTGGTAGAGCACTTGCCTTGCATGCATGAGGCCCTGGGTTCGATTCCTCAGCACCACATAAAGCAAAAAGAAAAAAGCCGGAGGTGGCGCTGAGGTGAGGCTCAAGTGGTAGAGAGCTAGCCTTGAGCTGAAGAGCTGAGGGACAGCGCCCAGGCCCAGATTCAGGCCCCACGACCGGACCCCCCAAAAAAAAAATTGCTAAGGGACTGGGAAGGTGGCTCAGTTGCATGAGGCCCTGGGTTCGATTCCTCAGCACCATGTAAGCAGAAAAAGCCAGAAGTGGTGCTGTGGATCAAATGGTAGAACACTAGCCTTGAGCTGAAGAGCTGAGGGACTGTGCCCAGGCTCAGAGTTCAAGCCCCACAACCAACAACAACGACAAAAATAGCTGAGTCTATGAACTAAATGGTAAAGTGCTTGCCTAGCACTCAAACCCCAGTACCAATGATGATAACAATAGTGATTTGAGGAGCTGGGAAGGTGGCTCAGTGGTAGAGCGCTTGCCTTGCATGCGTGAGGACTTGGGTTTGATTCCTCAGCACCACATAAGCAGAAAAAAAGCCAGAACTGGTGCTGTGGCTCAAGTGGAAGAGTGCTAACCTTGAGCTGAAGAGCTGAGGGACAGCACCCAGGCCCAGAGTTCAAGCCCCATGACTGGCAAAAAATAAATAAATAAATAAAAAATAGTGATTTGAGAAGGTACTTTTTTTGTGTGTTCAGTACTGGTGCTTGAACTCAGGGTCTCATGTTGTCACTTGGTTGTTTTGCTCAAGGCTGGCCCTCTACCACTTGAGCCACACCTCTGGCTTTTTGCTGATTGGTTGGACATAAGAGTCCTTAAACTATGGGCTTTAGATTTCAGCCTCCTAAGTAGCTAGGCTTATAAACATGAGCCTGGCTGAGAAAATCAGATTTTTGCACCTAGAATTTTGTTTTTTTCCAGAATGGTTTAGATATGTATGATTAAGGAGGTTTTGTTTTAGATTAAGACAGATCATCTATATTCCATGTAGTTTTCTTAGAACTAATTAGACCTTTCTCTAGGAAATGTTCTGTACTCCTTACAAAGTGATAATGATGATTTTATGTTTCTTTGTTTTTTGTTAGTCCTGGGGCTTGAACTCAGGGCCCTGGGAACTGTCTCTGATCTCTTTTTTGCTCAAGGCTAGCACTGTATTACTTTGAGCAACAGGGCCTTTTTGGTTTTCTGGTGGTTAATTGGAGATAAGAGTTTCAGAGACTTTCTTACCAGGGCTGGTTTTGAACCAGGATCCTGAGATCTCAGCCTCCTGAGTAGCTAGGATTATTGGCTCATGTTTCTTACAAGAAAAAATTGACATCTTACAGAGGAATCCTCTTTTCTAACAAGATTGTAATCTTTAATAAAACAGAAGGGGGAGTAACCTCAAAATTATTCAGACTTTTTGAAGTATTTGAATTTTTTTCAGTGTTGGAGACTGAAAGTGGGTTTTGTTGTTTTGTTTTGGTCGGTCATGGGGCTTGAACTCTTGGATGTTGTCCCTGCACTCTTCAGCTCAAGGCTAACTCTCTATCTCTTGAGCCACAGCTCCACTTCGTTTTCTAGTGGTTTATTGGAGATCAGAGTCTCACGGACTTTTCTGCCCCGGCTGGCTTTGAACCGTGATCTTCAGATCTCAGCCTCCTGAGTAGCTAGGATTACAGGCGTGAGCCACCAGTGCCGAGCATTTTTTGTTTTTTGAATTTTGTCGGTCATGGGGCCTGAACTCTGGGCCTGGGTACTGTCTTTGAGCTCTTCAGCTCACGGCTAGATCTCTACCACTTGAGCCACAGCACCACTTCTGGCTTTTTTTCTGCTTATGTGGTGCTGAGGAATCAAACCTTATGCATCCAAGGCAAGCACTCTACCACTGAGCCACCTTCCCAGCCCTGGAAGTAGGTTTTTTTTGTTTTTGTTTTTTTAAGAATTACTTGGTTTGATTACAGCATTAGTCTGCACTGATTGAGGGCTTCTCTTGTGATCGCTAAATTGGGGAACTTACAACTTCATAAAATTGCCACTAGATGGTGCCAGACATTATGTTCACCTTGAATTGAGAGAATTAGAGCTGTGTGCTCTCAAGAGTTCTGAGCTGTTTTTGCTCAAGGCTAGCATTCGACCACTTGAGTCACAGTGCCATTTCCAGTTTATTCTGTTTATGTGGTACTGGGGAATTGAACTTGGGGCTTCCTGCATGCTAGGCAAGTACTCTTACCATTAAACCATATTCCTAGCCCTGAGCACTGGATTATTTTTCTCTGGATACTTAAAAGTAGGGTTAATGGTGCTGGGAATATGGCTTAATGTAGAGTGTTTGCCTAGCATGCTTGAAACTCTGGGTTCAATTCCTCAGTACCACATAAACAGAAAAAGCCAGAAGTGGCACTGTAGCTCAAGCCGTAGAGTGCTAGCCTTGAGCAAAAGAAGCTCAGGGATAGTGCCTAGGACCTGAGTTCAAGCCCCAGGACTGGCAAAAAAAAAATTTAAAAAAAATTAGGGTTTAATGCAGGCAACCCAGGAGCCTGGTGTTTGAAAAGCAGCTGTTTAGCTGAATGTATACAGCAGCACCCAGCTGTATGGGTAGTTTTTCTTGTTAACACTATATCAAAATATTTGATTGATGGTGGCAAGCCTTCCTACAAGAATGAGAGGGTTTATATGTTCAATAAAGTTTATAGATAATATGTGGATTTCATTTTGCTGGTCTATTAGCATGAGTAGTTAACAAAGTCTTGCAGAAAAATAAAATGTTAATTATACTTAACAACATACAAAACAGCTGGCTAAGCTATTCAACACATAAAGGATTAATATTCACAATCTATAAAGAGCTCAAAAAAAGAAACAGCTGGGTACTGGTGGCTCACCCTATAATCCTAGCTACTCAGGAGGCTGAGGATCGCAGTTCAAAGCCAGCCTGGGCAGGAAAGTCTGTGATAATTCTTTTTTATTTTTTGGCTGGTCGTGGGACCTGAACTCTGGGCCTGGGCGCTGTCCCTCAGCTCTTCAGCTCAAGGCCAGCGCCCTACCACTTGAGCCACAGCACCACCTCCAGCTTTTTCTGCTTATATGATGCTAAGGAATCGAACCCAGGGCCTCATGCATGCAAGGCAAGCACTCTACCACTGAGCCACCTTCCCAGCCCCTGTGATATTCTTATCTCCAATAAACCACCAGAAAACTGGAAGTGGTGCTATGGCTCAAGTTGTAAAGTACATGCTGTGAGCTGAAGCGCTGAGGGACAGCACCCAGACCCAGAGTTCAAGCCCCACCACCAATCAAAAGAAAACAAAAACCAAAAGAACAAATACTTATTCTCAGAAGACAAAGTACAAATGGCTAATATGTGAAGAAATGTTCGTTATTTTTAGTCATAAAAGCAATGCAAATCAAGAACACGTAAAAATTCCATTTTGCCCCCAAGTGACAACTCTTAAGAAAACAAACAACAAATAAATGCTGGTAAGAATATAAGAAAAGGGGACCCTCTTAACTCTGTTGGTGGGAATGTAAACTAGTACAACCACTATGGAAATCAGTATGAAGGTGCCTCAAAAACTGAAAATAGACCTACTTCAAGACCTGCTGTAGTTTTGGGCATATATCTGAAAGAGTGTAAATCAATATAAAAGAAAGGTACCTATATACCCCTGTTTATTACAGCATTGCTCACAATAGCCAAACTGTAATCAGCGAAAGTGCCCAATAACTGATGAATGGATAAAGAAGATATTGTACATATACACATGAAGTACTATAAAGAAAAATGAAATAATTGGCAGGAAAATGGAGAACATCATGTTGAGCAAGATAAACTAAGCTTAAAAATAAAACATTGCATGTTTTTGATCATTGTGGAAGCTAGACTGAAAGGACATATTCGTGGATGTGAGTATATACACACGAAACACTTGAGGTAGGGAGATGGGAAGGGGAAACAAAGGAGGAGGCAACAATGCTTGATAAGAAATGTACTCATTACCTTGCCCATGTCATTGTAACCCCTCTATACGGTATTTTCACACACACACACAAAAAACTATTCAGCCAGGTGCTGGTTGCTCACGCCTGTAATCCTAGCTACTCAGGAGGCTGAGATCTGAGAATTAGGTTCAAAGCCAGCCCGGGCAGGAAAGTCCATGAGACACTGATCTCCAATAAAACCACCAGAAAACCGGAAGTGGTGCTGTGGCTCAAGCGGTAGAGCCCTCGCCTTGAGCTGAAGAGCGCAGGGACAGCGTCCAAGCCCAAAGTTCAAGCCCCATGACTGACAAAAAAAAACCCACTATTGAAACTGGGAGGGCTGGGAAGGTGGCTCAGTGGTAGAGCGCTTGCCTTGCATGCCTGAGGCCCTGGGTTCGATTCCTCAGCACCACATAAGCAAAAAGAAAAAAGCCGGAAGTGGCGCTGTGGCTCAAGTGGTAGAGCGCTAGCCTTGAGTTGAAGAGCTGAGGGACAGCGCCCAAACCCAGAGTTCAGGCCCCACGACCGGACCCAAAAAAAAAAAAAAAGAAACTATGGGATTGTTCATGGGAATGAGGAAAACAAGGGAAAAGGAAAGAGCATATGTGTATGAAGATGACATAAGAATCTCAGTGGTTTGGGCTGGGAAGGTGGCTCAATGGTAGAGCGCTTGCCTTGCATGCATGAGGCCCTGGGTTCAATTCCTCAGCACCACATAAGCAAAAAGAAAAAAGCCGGAAGTGGTGCTGTGGCTCAAGTGGTAGAGCGCTAGCCTTGAGCTGAAGAGCTGAGGGACAGCGCCCAGGCCCAGAGTTCGGGCCCCACGACCGGACCCAAAAAAAAAAAGAAAAAAGCCAGAAGTGGTGCTGTGGCTCAAGTGGTAGAGCACTAGCCTTCAGCTGAAGAGCTGAGGGACAGGGCCCAAGCCCAGAGTTCAGGTCCCATGACCAGACCCCCAAAAGAAAAAAAAAATCTCAGTGGTGGCTCATGCCTGTAATCCTAACTATGCAGGAAGCTAAGATCTAAGGATTGCGGTTCAAAGCCAGCCTGGGTAAGAAAGTCCATGAGACTCTAATCTCTAATTAACTACCAGAAAACCAGAGTGGCACTGTGGCTCAAAGTGGTAGAGCACTAGGCTTGAGCAAAAACAGCTCAAGGACTATGCCTAGGCCCTGGGTTCAAGTTATATGACCACCACCAACAAAAAATATCTCAGTGAAGGCTGTTGATTAACAGGGAGATGGGGCTGGGCACTGGTAGCTCACACCTGTAATCCTAGCTACTCAGGAGGCTGAGATCTGAGGATCACAGTTCAAAGCCAGCCCGGGCAGGAAAAGCTGTGAAACTCTTTATCTCCAATAAACCACCAGAAAACCAGAAGTGGCATTGTAGCTTAAGTGGTAGAGGGCTAGCCTTGAGCTGAAGAGCCCAGGGACGGCGCTCAAGCCCAGAATTCGAGCCCCATGACTGACAAAACAAAAAACAGGGAGATGGGAAAGAAAAGATTATTTTGATTAAAATATACGCATGTTTGGAATATCAACGTGAAAGCCCTGGCATCATTAATACACACTAAAAAAAAAGAAACTGAGCTGAGCACCTGTAATCCTAGCTATATAAGCTGAGATCTGGGGGGGTGTGGGGAAAAAAAGTCTGAGATCTAAGGATGGTGGTCTGAAGCTAGTCTGGGCAGGAAAATGTCTTGGGTTTCTCTTCTCGGGCTGGCTTCAAACCTTGATCCTTACTTAGATTTGTGTCCTATGTAGCTAGAATTAAAGACATGAGCCACTGGCGCCCAGCTTTTTAAATTGTTTTAGAAGTGGGAAGGAATGTAAGGAAGGGGGGGGGGGCGGTGAGTTCTGTTGGGATACATTGTATACCTGTGAGATGTCACAGTGAAATCTTTGTACAACTAATAAAATTTTGTGAAAAGATAAATACTAATATTTCTATGACAACCTGTGCTTGCCTGGCATGCATGAAGTCCTGGGTTTGATCCTAGTACTATATAAACAGAAAAAGCCAGAAGTGCTGTAGCTCAAGTGGTAGAGTGCTAGCCTTGAGTTCAGAGAGGCTTAGCAACAGAGCCCAGGCCCTGAGTTCAAGGCCCAGGACCAGCAAAAAAAAGAAAGAAAAAAATTCATAACTAAAGTCACATCTTACATAATATTTGTTCTGTAGAGGACTTACACAAACGCAAAGACTAAACAATTAGCTTTAAAACTTGTAGTCATTTTATAAACTAGAATGACAATATTTCAGAATTCAGTTGATACTTAAACTTCAGAAAATCTGGCCGTTCTAACTTTTTTGGCTAGTAATAGATCTTCAACTCAGGGCCGCAAGTTCTTGCTTGGCTTTTTGGCTCAAGCAGGTACTCTGTCACTTAAGCTATACCTCCATTTCTGGCTTTTTGGTAGTTAACTGGAGGTAAGTCTCATGTACTTGTTTGTGCAGGCTGACTTCAAACAGGTCCTCAGATCTCAGGTTCATTAGTAGCAGCATGAACCACTAGTACCTGGCCTAACTCCTATTTCCACCATTACCTCATTGGTGGCTTCACTGTTTTGTGCTTTGCTTTATCTTTTATATAGGATATCTGTTATACTTCATACATAAGAGAAATGTACAAATTATTAAACATTTTACAAATACAAGATACTTCATAAATGATAAATAGTAAGTGCTATACTCATATACAATAACAAAAATTTCCCAGTAAAATCTAAAAAGTCTGGTTCTCCTGTACCTGATGTCCCTTTCTCAGTTAAATATGTGTTCTTACAATGTACTGCACTTCAGACATTTTTCCATAATGTTAATAGGACTCAATATATTTTAAACACTAATGTAGGGATGGGAAAAGGTGGCTCAGTGGTAGAGTGCTTGCCTCACATTCATTAGACCCTAGTTTGATTCCTCAGCACCACATAAGCAGAAAAAGCCAGAAGTGGCACTGTGGCTCAAGTGGTAGAGCACTAGCCTTGAGCTGAAGAGCTGAGGGACAGCACCTAGGCCCAGAGATCAGGCCCCATGACTGACCAAAACCCCAAAAACCTAATATGAATGGAAATTTCAATATATCTTAGCATGCCTTGGAAAAATAGTTTTCATCAATTGAGTTCTGAGATCATAAGTAATTGAAACATCAATTTTTTTTTATGCATCAAGCAATAACTTGGCCACATAAGAAGCAGGAACTACTCTGTGCATGTGTGTGTGCGTGTGTGTGTGCGCGTGTGTGCGTGCGCACTCACGCGCACGCACACACATGCACACCCACGTTCCTGTGTATGCTGCTGTAAATCCGACCAAGGGCCTCATGCATGCTGGGCAAGTGTTCTACCACTGACCTACTGCCGCTAGGCCCTATGTGTATTTAAAAAATATTAATTAGCATGTACTTAAAAAAATAATAGTAAAAAAGATTTAAAACATTGGTTCTGAAAGCATCTTAAGACCTGATACTCATAGAACAAACACTATACTAAGATGTCATTTCTTCACTAAGACACCCATAGTTACTTGCTTATAAACAGAATAACAGGAGGGAATTTAAGAAGTCATTTGACTTTATAGTTTTCAGTGCTGTCCTTCTAACTTACACAGAGAGACCTGGAGAAAAGGATATGGGAGTGGGGTAAGAGTTGTACTTTAACCAGGAGAATCTTGACTTTAGAGCTTGTTCTTCAAATATTGAGCTTCTCGAAACAATTCATTAAAAAGTTTCTTGTATAGCCGGGCGCTGGTGGCTCACGCCTGTAATCCTAGCTACTCAGGAGGCTGAGATCTGAGGATCGCGGTTCAAAGCCAGCCCGGGCAGGAGAGACTGTGAGACTCCTATCTCCAATAAACCACCAGAAAACCGGAAGTGGCGCTGTAGCTCAAGTGGTAGAGCGCTCGCCTTGAGCTGAAGAGCTGAGGGACAGCGCCCAGGCCCAGAGTTCAAGCCCCACGACCAACCAAAAAAAAA
Source organism: Dipodomys spectabilis (assembly GCF_019054845.1). Taxonomy (NCBI): domain Eukaryota; kingdom Metazoa; phylum Chordata; class Mammalia; order Rodentia; family Heteromyidae; genus Dipodomys; species Dipodomys spectabilis. Next base: position 41,259,870 of record NW_024870679.1, on the reverse strand, counting down.
AAAAAAAAGTTTCTTGTATAAAATCATAATCGTCTTTTAAAGTGCCAATCTGTTGTCATTATTATCATAATCTTTTAAAGTGCTGATATATTCCATGATGCTTCCTGCAGATGCGAGGCAAACTGCAGTGATACTATATTATTACGAACTATCCTGCCTAGTAGACATCCTTCAGAAAAGTAGAGTTACAAAGGACATTCAGAAGCTGATAACCAGCATTTCTGTAAAAACAAACTTTGGTCTAACCAACATCTATTACTTTTCCAATGAAAAAAAAATCATTGACATAAATAAAGCTTACTTAAACAGATTATACCCCAATGTAACATTCACATGTAAAAGCCAAATAATCATTTCTTAGAAATTATCAATAATTTTACTCTAGAACACAACTGGTCCCTAAAATCTTAGATACATGCTACGATAAATGGAGTCATTACTTAAATTAGTACAAACTTTTTTTATGTTAAGATGATGGCTGCTCAGTTTGTGGTGAAGGTGAGTGCTGGTTTATGGAAACCGTTTACTGCTCGTTAGAAGCAATTATTAGAAAGCCTTGTCTGTGAGAAGGCCAGTAGAAGCAACGGTGATTCTGTGTTAGGTGGACTTTCCTAATATTCATGCTGATGCAAGGACTGTGCAGGCAGAAGTCAGAAGTTAGTAGCATAAAAACAGAGTATAGACTAAAGTACACTAAGATACATACATGAAAGCACTATGTAAGTAAAGCTCAAATTGGCCATCTTATTTCTAATGACTAAAAATCAGTTTATAATTCTGCCAAATGCTATCCTCGCTCTGATAAGACATTGCAAGTGGTACCTGCCCTCTAGGATACAACTAGTTAATAACAATAAAGAAAGGTCATGTTGAGAACAATGAGTTAAATGTACCAAGCCATTTTTTTTTTTTTTTTGCGCCAGTTCTGGAGCTTAAACTCAGGGCCTGGGCACTTTCTCTAAGCTTCTTTTGCTCAAGGCTAGCACTCTATCACTTGAACCACAGAGCCACTTCTGGCCTTTTCTGTTTATGTGGTACTGAGGAACTGAACCCAGGACTTCATGCAAGCACTCTATCACTAAGCCACATTCCTAGCCCCAGCCAGTCTTAAAACAACTGAAAATTGGCCATCAAGTATATCTTGGAAAAATCTCAAAATTAAGTATTCTAAAACAAAGTAGTTATTCATCTATTTATGAAAAAATTTTAAAGAAAGTAATCATTGTAGCCCACAAACTGAAAATCATTTCTAAGAAAAAATAATGTAGTAGGGCGCTGGTGGCTCACACCTGTAATCCTTGCTACTCAGGAAGCTGAGATCTGAGGATTGAGGTTCAAAGCCCGTGCAGGAAAATCCATGGGACTCTTATCTCCAATAAACCACTAGAAAACTGGAAGTGGCGCTGTGGCTCAAGCAGTAGAGTGCTCTCCTTGAACTGAAGAGCGCAGGGACAGCACGCAAGCCCAGAGTTCAAGTTCCATGACCAACCAAAAAATAAAAAAATAATGGCTGGGCAGTGGTGGCTCATGCTTGTAATCCTAGCTACTCAAGAGGCTGAGATCTGAGGATCAAAGTTCAAAGCCAGCCCAGGCAAGAAGTTCATGAGACACTGATCTCCAATTAACCACCAGAAAACTGGAAGTGGTGCTGTGGCTCAAGTGGTAGAATGCTTACCTTGAGCTGAAGAGCTGAGGGACAGCACCCAGACCAAGTTCAAGCCTCATGACTAACAAAAACAAAAGAACAAACAAAAAGGTATTATTTTCACCACCCTGTCAGGTATGGTGGTGCACACCTGTAATACCAACTCTTAGGAAGCTGAAGCATGAGGATCATGAGTTTGAGGTCAGCCTGGACTACATTGTAAGACATGTCAACAGTAGAAGAGACATCTGTGGTATGTCATGGCATTAAAAGATGATAGTGTAATATCTGGAGCCTTTACATCTCTAATTAATTACATTAAGCTTCACTGTGGTAATTTGCAGAGATTTTTATGAGTGACATTTGTTTCTTCGGATATTACATTTTTTTTTCTAGATTTTTTTTTTTTTGGTCGGTTGTGGGGGCTGAACTCTGGGCCTGGGCACTGTCCCTCAGCCCGTCAGCTCAAGGTTAGTGCCCTACCACTTGAGCTTTTTCTGCATATGCGGTGCTGAGGAATGGAACCCAGGGCTTCATGCATGCGATGCAAGCACTCTACCACTGAGCCAATTTCCCAGAGCTTTTTTCTAATTCTTAGGATTGAACCAAGGGCCTTACATGCTAGGGAAGTGTTTTACCACTGAGCTACATCTCCAGACTTGATATTTTAAGTTTTATCTTTAGAACTAAAAATAATACTTCTTTAATTTAGCTATACTTTGGGAATTTTTTAAGTTCACACAGGGGAGGAGTTTAATTTTGTATCCAAAAGGAAAAGTTTATTTTGAAAAAATATAAACAAGATAATGCCCAAAGCATTTAAAGAGAGAATAATTCTTCAAATGGTTTTATATTTTAAATTTACATATAAATAGTTTTAACATATAAGTTTATCAACAGCATTACTAGTACTATGTGACTAACTCTAAGATACATTTTTGTGGGAGATGGTCCTGGAGCTTGAACTCTGGGTCTGGGCACTGTCCCTGAGGTCCTTTTGCTCAAGGATAGCACTCTACCAATTGAACCACAGCACTATGCCTGGCATTTTCTGTGATTGGAGATGAGAGTCTCAGACTTTCCTGCCTGGGCTGGCTTCGAAATGCAATCCTCAAATCTCAGCCTCCTGAATAGCTAGGCTTATAGGCAGTTAAGATACATTTTTTTTTTGGTTGGTCTGGGACTTGAACTCTGGGCCTGGGTGCTGTCCCTCAGCTCTTCAGCTCAAGGCTAGTGTGCTACCATGTGAGCCACAGTGCCACTTCCAGCTTTTTCTGCTTATGCAGTCCTAAGGAATTGAACCCAGGGCCTCATGCATGCAAGACAAGCACTCTACCACTGAGCTACCTTCCCAGCCCTGCAAAGATTATTAAGAACTGGTAAGAACATCCTAGTTGGATTTATTTTTTTTTTCTTTAAAGAGTAAGAGAACTATATTGATATATCTTCTGCACAAACCATTTTAAAAAATGATATTTGGTAGTTGGGTGCTAGTGGCTCACACCTGTAATCCTAGCTACTCAGGATGCTAAGATCAGAGGATTGTGGTTCAAAGCCAGCTTGGGGCGGAAAGTCCATGAGACTCTTATCTCCAATTAACTACCAGAAAACCAGAAGTGGCACTGTGGCTCAAAGTGGTAAAGCACTAGACTTGAGTAGAGGAGCTCAGGGACAGCACCTAAGCCCTGAGATCAAGCCCTAGGAGCAGTGTATGCACACACACACTCATACACACACACCACACACAGAGATATTTTGTAGTCAGGCAGGTGGCAATATCTGTAATCTTAGCACTTGGAAGGCTGAAGCAGGTGAGTTCAAGGCCATCCTGGACTATACTATGAGTTCTAGACCTTCCTAAAATACATACTATGACCATGTCTCAAAAACAAAACAAGGACTAGACATGGCAGTTTACATCTATAATCCCAGCTACTCAGTCTTCATTAGCCTGATGGGGCTGGGAATATGGTTTAGTGGTAGAGTGCTTTCCTAGCATGCATGAAGCCCTGGGTTCAATTTCTTAGTACCACATACACAGAAAAAGCCAGAAGTGGTGCTGTGGCTCAAGTGGTAGAGTACTAACCTTGAGCAAAAGAAGCTCAGCGACAGCCTAGGACCTGAGTTCAAGACCCAGGACTGGCAAAAAAAAAAAAAAAAAAGAAGGAAGGAAGGAAGGAAGGAGAGCTGGGAATGTGGTTTAGTGGTAGAGTGCTTACCTAGCAAGCAAGAAGCCCTGGGTTTGATTCTTCAGTATCACATAAACAGAAAAATCTAGAAGTGGCGCTGTGGCTCAAGTGGTAGAGTGCTAGCCTTGAGCACAGAAAGGCTCAGGGGCAGTGCTAGGGCTCTGAGTTCAAGCCCCAGGACTGGCAAAAAAAATAAGACTAGCCAGGGCAAAAGTTATTAGCAAGACTCTTGTCTCAAAAACAAGATGGATGCTGGATGCTGGTGGCTGATGTCTGTAATCCTAGCTACTTGGAAGGCTGAGATCTAAGGTTCAAAGCCAGCCGAGGCAGAAAAGTTCATAAAACTCTAACTACCAAAAAAGCCACTGTGGAGCTGTGGCTCAGATGGTAGAGCACCATTTGTGACAAAACTGAGTAAGCATATGAGGCTCTGTGTTCAAGCCCTGTTACCACCACTACCTAACAAGAACAATAAAAACAAGCTGGGTACGGTGGTAAATGGCTGTGGTCCCAGTTATGTGGGAGAGCTATAATAGGAGGATGGCAGTTTGAGGCCTATACCAGATAAAAAGCTTAGGTCCTATCTGAAAAAATAGAACTGGGGGAATTGCCCAAGTGGAAGAGTGCCTACCTCGTCAATCTAAGATCTTTGGCAAACTCTACTACAAAAATGAAACAAAGAAAAAAAAAAACTCAAAGCAAGCTAAAAAGTAATGTCAGCATATACTCTTTGGTCAGTATCTAGGATTTTTGTTTATATTTAAAAGAATGACTTTTAGGGGCTAAGAATGTGGCTCAAGTGGCGGAGTGCTTGCCTAGCATGCATGAAGCCCTGGGTTTGATTCCTCAGTACCAATAAACCAAAAAAGCCAGAAGTGGCACTGTAGCTCACGGACTGGCCCAAAAAACTCCAGGACTGGCCCAAAAAACAAAAACAGGAATGCCTTTTAAAGACAAAAATTTCAATATGAAGCATATTAGTCTTCTGCTACAATCCTAAACCACTCAGGAGACAGGAATAATGATAGGTCGTTTCAGATCTAAAATTAGTAGAAAGACTTATTCGGTCAGGCAGGTGATTATGAGACCCTTAACTATATTTCTACTTGGTTCCTTGTGAAATTTAATATTGTCAAAATGAGAGAGAGAGAGAGAGAGAGAGGCGGAGAGAGAGAGAGAGAAAGAGAGAGTGTGTTTGTGTGTGTGTGTGTGTGTATGTGTGTTTGAAACATCTTAAAACTGTCTTACATAAAGTTTGGTTGTGATAAATTTATTTAAAATATTTTTTTGAAAAAAGTTTGCTAAATAGATTTTCCAACATTAAAAGAGAAAAGGTATCAATAATAACATAAAAGGACAGTTTTTCATCCATCATGCCAGCTCAAGCCAGATCTTTCTTTCCGGTGCAGCAACATGTTTTAAGGAACAAAGTTCAGAATGAATACAATGGCCTGTTCAGAAAGCATGCAAGTTATATCAGTGTTTCTTTTAAGTCAGTAGGATAAATATGTGAACTAGACTCCAGCCATGGAAAGAGAGAATTATAGGAAGTCAATGCAGATTGCAGACATGCCAGCTCTAGTAGTTTATAATATAGCTACCTAATATTGGGTTTAATTTCCTTTTCTTCTTCCTCTTCACTATCATCAACCTGTTGTATGACCAGATCAGCAGACCCATCCTCTACAATTTCCACATAGGATCTATTCTCCTCTTCATTCAAGTGCCATCGGGAATCCTTATCTCCATCTGATGGGGACATAAGATGTTGCTCAGCTTCCAAGTCAATGGGGAGGCTGTCTATGCCAACTTCAGCAAGACACTCATTACACAGTCTGTAGCGCCTGGTTCCTTCCTGTACCACTTGCCCTGTTAGGTCAGTCACATGGCGTTTGCATTTTCTGCAGATTAGTTTGCATGCCTGGTGAATCTGTGTAGAGATTTAAATAGTGATAATAAATGATTTTTAAAAGCAAGTCAGTTTGATACTTTAGGTTATCAATTCATAAATTAAGATGTCCAAAGCCATGCATTCAACTCAAAAATGAATAATGATTAGAAGCAATAACAAGGTTTGGTGGCAAATTGATGTCACAGAAATACTAGATATCAGCTTTCTCAGAATAATAGCTAGAATGCTTTTTTTTTTTTTTTTTTTGGGTGGATCAAGGGGCTTGAACTCTGGGGCCTGGGTGCTGTCCCTCAGCTCTTCAGCTCAAGGCGAGCACTCTACCACTTCAGGCACAGCACCACTTCTGGTTTTCTGAGTGGTTTATTGGAGATAAGAGTCTCACGGACTTTCCTGTCCAGGCTGGCTTTGAACCGAGATCCTCAGATCTCAGCTTCCTGAGTAGCTAGGATCAGGCATGAGCCACTAGCGCCTGGCTTTAGAATGCTTTTATTATTAATATTGAATAATTTTGCTAGTACTGGAGCTTGAACTCAGGGCCTAAGCCTTAGTTCTTGCTTGTTTTTTTTGCCCAAGGTTAGTGCTCTACCACTTGAGCCACACTTCTACTTCTGGCTTTTTTGCTAGTAAATTGGAGATAAGAGTCTCATGGATCTTTCTGCCTGAGCTGGATTTGAACCTCAGTTCTTGGGATCTTAGCCTCCTGAGTACTCAGAATTATAGGCATAAGCCACTACTGTCCGGCCAAAGTTAAAATCATTTTATCCACTCAGTAGTATTTTGCTACCAAAGGAACAAAGGGATACCTTCTAAGGATAATTATTGCAAACATTTACTAAATACTATCCAAGGAGTATATATTTTTTAATTTGGGGAGAACAGGAAACAGCCTTGTTTCATGCATTTTTTTGTTATTTAGCTAAAGAAAATATTGTCTTAAATATGAATTTATCACTATTTTGAGTGAAAAGATTACTAAGTCCTTAAAAGGAGAACCACACTAGGAACTGTTGAGTCTGTTAGGGTATTGTCATTATTTTTGTCATTTATTAACCATGCAACTTAGAGCAAGTATTATTAAATATAACGCTGCTTTCAAAGTGAAAGTCGAAACATGTAACTAGGGCTGTGAATGTGGCTCAGTGGTAGAGTGCTTCCCTTGCACACATGAAGCCCTGCATTCAATTCCTCAGTACCACATACATTGAAAAAGCTGGAAGTGGCTCTATGGCTCAAGTGATAGAGTGTTAGTCTTGAGCAAAAAGCAACTCAGGGACAGTGCCAAGGCCCTGAGTTCAAGCACCAGGACTGGCAAAAAAAAAAAAAAAAAATATATATATATATATATATAAAACTAGTATGACACAGGCCTCACACAAATAGGAAAACTGTCCGAAAGGACACTGCTTATAAATAATCAAGTGGTTCTTTTACATTCTTGCCTCTTCCTTATTACTAATACGGACACTGTTCACAGGGTTGAAGTGAGGACCAAATAAATTAATGTTTTGGTTAAAAAAAGTTGTAGGGGGGCTGGAAAGGTGGTTCAGTGGTAGAATGCTTGCCTTGCATGCATGAGGCCCTGGGTTCGATTCCTCAGCATCACATAAGCAGAAAAAGCCAGAAGTGGTGCTGTGGCTCAAACAAACAAAAAGTTGTAGCCTGCCGGTGCCAGTGGCTCACGCCTGTAATCCTAGTTTCTCAGAAGGCTAAGATCTGAGGATCATGGTTCAAAGCCAGCCTGGGCAAAGCCAGCCTGGGCAGTAAAGACCGTGAGACTCTTATCTCCAATTAACCACCAGAAAACAGGAAGTGGTACTATGGCTCAAGTGGAAAACCATTCACCTTGAGCTGAAGAGCTCAGGGACAGTGCCTAGGCCCAGAGTTCAAGCCCCACAACCAACAACAAAAAAATGTTGTAACCAGTGAATGATTATCTATCATCATTATCATTAGTGATCAGCAGTTCTAATGGTAGCTATTAGAGTAGTAAATTATGAACTCTATTCTAAATTATGAGTTAATTGCATAATGTTAGAACAATGTTTGTGGAATATGCATTTAGATAAAGTTAGAGTAGCATAGAAATAAGTCACCAAATATCGTTAAAAAAAAAAAAAATCCCAGTGCCAGTGGCTCACGCCTGTAATCCTAGCTACTCAGGAGACTGAATCTGAAGATCACTGTGAGAAGCCAGCTTGAGCAGAAAAGCCGGCATGAGACTCTTATATCCTAGCTACTCAGGAGGCTGACATTTGAGGATTGTAGTTCAAAGCCAGCCCTGGCAGAAAAGTCCTGGTGAGACTCTTCATCTCCAATTAACCATTCAAAAACCAAAATGGTGCTGTGGCTCAACTGGTACAGCTCTATTCTTGAGCACAAAGAGGCTCCAGGAGAGCACCCAGGCCTTCAGTTCAAGCATGACAACTGCCAAAAAAAAAACGGGGGTGGGGGGGGGTGGGGGGTATGCTTGGAAATGTGACTTAGTGGTAGAATGTTTAGCATGCATGAAGCCCTGGGTTCAATTCCTCAGTACCACTTAAACAGAAATAACAAGATGTGGTGCTGTGGCTCAAGTGGTAGAGTGCTAGCCCTTGAATGAAAAAAGAAGCTCAGGGATAGCGCCCAGGTCCTAGTTCAAGCCCCAAGACTGGCAAAAAAAAAAAACAAAAGAGATGGATGTAGTGGTAGGCACCTTTAGTCCTACCCACTGGGGAGGCTAAGGCAGGAGGATTACTTAAACCTTCAAACATAAAATATTGTTGGGCTGGGAATGTGGCTTAGTGATAGACTGCTTGCCCAGCATGTATGAAGTCCTGGGTTCAATTCCCCAGTATCACATAAATAAAGCCAGAAGTGGCACTATGGCTCAAGTGGTAGAGTGATAGCCTTGAGCAAAAGAAGCTCAGGGATAGTGTCTAGGCCCTAAATTCAAGTCCCAGGACTGCAAAAGAAAAAAAAAAAAAAAAACAACAACACTGTTGTGAATCAAAAAATAAAATAAAAAGTGATAATTATAAATAAATGTAGGGGCTGGGAAGGTGGCCCTCCTCAGCACCACATAAGCAGAAAATGCTGGAAGTGGCAATGTGGTTCAAGTGGTAGAGTGCTAGCCTTGAGCTGAAGAGCTGAGGGACAGTGCCCAGGCCCAGAGTTCAGGCCCCACAACCAACAAAAATAAATAAATAAGCAAATAAATAAATAAAAATAAATGTAACTGGGAGCGAAGCACCAGTGGTTCACGCCTATAATCCTAGCTACTCAGGAGGCTGAGATCTGAGGATCACGGTTCAAAGCCAGCCCAGGCAGGAAAGTCTGTGAAATTCTTATCTCCAATAAACCACCAAAAAACTGGAGGTGGTGCTGTGGCTCAAGTGGTAGAGCATTTGCCTTGAGCTGAAGAGCTGAGGGACAGCACCCAGGCCCAGAGTTCAAGCCCCACAACGGACAAAAAAAAAAAGTAATTGGACACTGGTGGCTCATGCCTCTGATCCTCGCAACTCAAGAGGCTGGGACCTGAGGATTGCTGTTCAGGCAGGAAAGTCCATGAGAATCTTATCTCCAATTAACCACCAGGAAACCAGAAGTGGTGCTGTGGCTCAAGTAGTAGAGTGCTAGCCTTGAACTGAAGAGCTCAGGGATAGCCCCCAGGCCCAGAGTTCAAGCCCCATGACCTATAAAACAATAAATAGAATTTTTTAAAAAAGTATTTCAAAGTAACGAAATAGCCACAAGTAATGAAAGAAGGATTTACTCTGTTGGTTTCAAGCTAATAGTATAGGAGGAATGAGAAACAATCAGGAAATCATTTCACAACCCCAGGTAAAAGTATTAATTTGGATAAAGATTAGCAACTGGTTCATTTGGGTAGCTGATGGAAAATCACAGTACCATCACCTCAAGACAGAAATCAACCTTTTTTGGCGGGGGGGGGGGAGGGACAGTAGTGGACACTGAAGCCAGGGCTGCCTTTTTCACGTGTGAGACAGGCACTCTACCACCTCAGCTATGCCTCCAGCTCTTCTTTTCTTTTTAATTTTTTTTTAAATTTTTATCCCTACCTCTGCTAGGATAACAGGAATGTATCACTACACAGAGCTGACTGATTTTAAATCATCAATGACCAATCCAACCCACACCGCATTATGTCTCTACTAATGTGACATAATATGAAATATACAACTTCTATTTTGATGTGTTCTAGCCAAAAGTGCTTAACTTGAATCCATTAGGGCTTACATAAAACTGGTTTATAGAAAATGCAGAGGGAGCTGGGTGCCAGTGCCTCACGTCTATATCTCAGGAGGCTGAGATCTGAGGATCGCAGTTCAAAGCCAGCCTGGGCAGGAAAGACATGAGACGCCTATCTCCAATAAACCACCAGAAAACCGGAAGTGACGCTGTAGCTCTGGTGGTATAGTGCTCACCTTGAGCTGAAGAGCTGAGGGACAGCACCCAGGCCCAGAGTGAAAGAAAGAAAGAAAGAAAGAAAGAAAGAAAGAAAGAAAGAAAGAAAGAAAGAAAGAAAGAAAGAAAGAAAGAAAGAAAGAAAGAAAGAAAGAAAGAAAGAAAGAAAGAAAGAAGGAAAGAAAGAAGGGAGGGAGGGAGGGAGGGAGGGAGGGAGGGAGGGAGGGAGGGAGGGAGGGAGGGAGGGAGGGAGGGAGGGAGGGAAGGAAGGAAGGAAGGAAGGAAGGAAGGAAGGAAGGAAGGAAGGAAGGAAGGAAGGAAGGAAGGAAGGAAGGAAATGAAGAGGGAATAAGCAAGAGTTAATGATACCATGTGGAAGCAAACAAATTCAGATGCAAATTTTTTTAAATAATTGATTCAGTATCTTCAATAATCCAGTTTCATGGTAAGAAGAACATACATACATGGGAGAAGTTATGTTTCATTGAAAGCATAGTTTAAGAGGGTTTAGAGGTATGGCTGAAAAGGTAGAGAGATTTCCTAGCAAGTGCAAAGCTCTGAGTTCAAACCCCAGTACTGCTAAAAAGCCTCCTCAAACCAAAACTGTAGATAAAGGATTAGCAGTGATGTGAAATATATGATCCTGGACCAGACTCTGCCTTGGACAGACCAGCTATGAAACGTATTTAGTGGGGACTATGATGAAATTTGAAATTCAACTTGGTAGTAATTTTTTTATTTTATTTATTTTTATTTTTTTGGTTGTGGGGCTTGAACTCTGGACCTGGGTGTTTTCCCTGCCCTCTTCAGCTCAAGGCAAGTGCTCTACCACTTGAGCCACAGCACCACTTCCTGTTCTCTGAGTGGTTTATTGGAGATAAGAGTCTCATGGACTTTCCTGCCTGGGCTGGCTTTGAACTGTGATCCTCAGATCTCAGCCTCCTGAGTAGCTAGGATTATAGGCGTGGGCACCTGCACCCAGCAGATAAAATTTTATTGAGATATGAAAGCACAGATTGTTCCCCTAAGGTAGCAGGTTATAAAACAACATGTATAATATAATATCATTTTGGTTAAAAAGCACATATATATGCAAAGAAGAAATTTTGCAAGAAAATACATAATAGGATTGTTAATAATAGTGACATCTGAATCTTAGGAATATAGTATTTGTATTTCATATTTACTGCTTTTTTTTTTTTTTAAGATCAAGGGTTTGGACTCAGGCCCTTGTACATGCTAGGCTGGTACGCTACTGCTGAAAAATGCCTTCACTTCCATTTTCTTATTTTCTATAATATATATTTATTACTTTTGTTCTATTAACATTTTGTAAAAAAATGTTTGCAGTCCTAGAGATGAACCTAGTGCCTTGCACATGCCAGGCAGGAGCTCTGTCACTGAGTTCCATCGCTAGCCCTTGTTTTTTTTTTTGTTGTTGTTGTTGTCTGTCATGGAGCTTGAACTTTGGGCCTTGGCACTGTCCCTCAGCTCTTCAACTCAAAGCTAGCACTCCACCACTTGAGCCACAGCACCACTTCCAGCTTTTTCTGTTTATGTGGTGCTAAGAAATTGAACCCAGGGCCTCATGCATGCAAGGCACCTTCCCAGCCCCAAATTATTATTATTATTATTATTTTGGCCCTTGTTTTTTTTTTGTGTGTAGGTTTTTTTGTTGTTGTTTTTTGTCAGTCCTGAGGCTTGAACTCAGGGCCTGACCACTGTCCCTGAGCTTCTTTTGCTTAAGGCAAGCACTCTACCACTTAAGTCACAGTGCCACTTCTGGCTTTTTCTGTTTATGTGGTACTGAGGAATGAAACCCAGAGCTTCATGCATGCTAAGCAAGTATTCTACCACTGAGCCACCTTCTCAGCACAGCTGGTGGATTTTTTGTTGGTTTATTGATTGTGGAGCTTGAAATCTGAGCTTGGGGGCTGTCCCTGAGCTCTTCAGCTCAAGGCTAGCTCTCTACCACTTGAGCCACAGCACCACTTCCTGTTTTCGGAGTGGTTTATTGGAAATAAGATTCTCACAGACTTTCCTGCCTGGGCTGGCTTTGAACTGCAATCCTTAGATCTCAGCCTCCTGAGTAGCTAGGATTATAGGTGTGAGCCACTGGTGCTGGGCCGTTGGGTTTTTTGAGACAGGGTCTTGCTACAAAGCTCAGACTGTCCTTGAACTGACTGTGTAGCCCAGGCTAGGCTGGAATATGAAAATCTTTTTTTTTTTTTTTTTTTTTTTGGGTCTGGTCGTGGGGCCTGAACTCTGGGCCTGGGCGCTGTCCCTCAGCTCTTCAGCTCAAGGCTAGTGCTCTACCACTTGAGCCACAGCACCACTTTCGGCTTTTTTCTTTTTGCTTATGTGGTGCTGAGGAATGAAACCCAGGGCTTCAGGCATGCAAGGCAAGCACTCTACCACTGAGCCACCTTCCCAGCCCTGGAAAATGAAAATCTTCTGCTTTTATCTCCCAAGTGCTAGGATTGCAGGTATGCACTCCTGAAGTTAATAAAAGCAAAGATTCTGCCTTTTTTCTTTTTTCACTTGATCTGGCACATAGTAGTAGATGCTCTCTATATATATTTAAGAACTGAGGAGCATGGTTCAGATCTAGCCTACGCATGAAAGTCTGTGAAACTCTTATCTACTCTAATTAAGTACCAAAAAAGCCAGAAGTAGAATTGTGACTCCAGTGGTAGAGCACTAACCTTCAGCAAAAAAGCTCTACAATACCCTATGCCTAGCACCAAAAAAAGAAAGAAATTTCCCTCTATAAACTTGATTATCCTAAAGCAGATAATTGCACATATTTCTCAAGAAGTAAAATGATGGAAAATCATATACATACTGTTCGGAAATGGCTACTTAGATGGTCTAGTCTGCTAAACCTTTTTCCGCAAGCTTGGCATGGGTAGGGCCTCTCTCCTGTATGACAGCGCAGGTGGCGCTTGAGGTCCGCTTTCCGTTTCACCACGTGTGTACAATATGGACACTTGAATCGCATCCTGGGCAGATCATCTGTCATGACAGTGTGAATAAGTCACTGGAGACATTATAATAACAAGTGTATTAACATGAGAAATACAAAAAAATGAAAAGATTAAAAAAGAAAGTATTAAGACTAGATTGTCAACATAATCTTGTGTATATAACTCTTAACTGCAGTATCTATATATTTAAAGAGCCCAGATAAATTTAGACTGACATCTTTATCTTTTATTTAACAATGTAGATTTCAAATGCTATTAAGATTTTTTTTTTTTGGCCATGGGGTTTGAACTCTTGGGCCTGAGCACTGACTGTCGCTCAGCTCAAGCCTTCCACTCTACAACTTGAGCCACAGTGCTACTTCCAGTTTTCTGAGTGATTTATTGGAGATAAGAATCTCATGAATTTCACAATAAAAATTTTAAAAAAGAGAAAAAGAATCTCACGTACTTTCCTGCCTGGGCTGGCTTTGAACCTGATCCTCAGATCTCAGCCTCCTGAGTAGCTAGGATTACAGGTATGAGCCACTGCCAGGCGCTCAACTTTATTTTTTGTCAGTCATGGGGCTTCAACTCTGGGCTTTGGTACTGTCCCTGAGCTCTTCAGCTCAAGGCAAGTGCTCTACCACTTGAGCCACAACGCCACTTGCAGTTTTCTGGTCATTAATTGGAGATATGAGTATCATGAACTTTCTTCCCCACACTGGCTTGGAATTGCTGGCTTAGAATTTCGATCCTCAGATCTCAGCTTCCTGAGTAGCTAGGATTACAGGTGTGAGCCACTGCTGCCCAACAAGATTTTTTTTTCTTTTTTTGCCACTCCTGGAGCTTGAACTCAGGGCCTGGGTAATGTCCCTGAGCTTCTTTTGCTCAAGGCCAGTGTTCTACCACTTGATCCACATTGCCAATACCAGCTTTTTCTGTGTATGTGGTACTGAGGAATCTAACCCAGGACTTCATGCATGCTAGGTAAGCACTCTACCACTAAGCCACATTCTCAGTCCACTATTCAGATTTTAAATGTCAAAAGGTAATACTGGATTTTAAAAATATAGATACAGCCAGATGCTGGTGGCTCATGCCTATAGAATCCTAGTTACTCAGGAGGCTGAGATATGAGGATTATGGTTCTAAGCCAGCTGGGCAAGAAAGTCTGTGAGACTTTGTGGTTGGTTTTGGGGTTTGAATTCAGGGCCTATACGCTGTCTCTGAGCTTTCTCTCAAGGCTAGTGCTCTACCACTTTGAGCCACTGTGCTACTTCCAATTTTCTGGTAGCGAAGAGTCTCTCTGGTAGCTAAGAGCCACTGTGCTACTTCCAATTTTCTGGTAGCTAAGAGTCTCTCAGCCTTTCCTGCTTGGGCTAGCTTCCAACCAGGATCCTTAGCTCTCAGCCTCTTGAGTAACTAGGATTATAGGCATGAGCCACCCATATTGGGCTTATGGAAGACTCTTATCTCCAATAAACTACTCAGAAAAACTTGGAAGTGGTGCTATGGCTTAATTAGTAGAGGTAAAAGGACTTAATATTCAAGCAGCTTATTGTCACATTTTATCCTCTTGCCTTTACTTTTCATATGCTGGTGAAACTCTCTTGTGGTAATAGTGTGTCTGTGTGTTTGTTTTTTTTTTTTGTTTTTTTTTGTCCGTCGTGGGGCTTGAACTCTGGGCCTGGGCGCTGTCCCTCAGCTCTTCAGCTCAAGGCGAGCGCTCTACCACTTGAGCTACAGCGCCACTTCCGGTTTTCTGGTGGTTTATTGGAGATAGGAGTCTCTCGGTCTCTCCTGCCCTGGCTGGCTTTGAACCGCGATCCTCAGATCTCAGCCTCCTGAGTAGCTAGGATTACAGGCGTGAGCCACCAGCGCCCGGCTTGTTTTTGTTTTTTTAGACAAGGTCTCCCAAGAAAGCTCAGGTTGGCCTTCAACTCTCAATCCTCCTACCTCTGTTCCCCCAGTAGGGGGATTACAGGTATGTTATACCAAGCCTGGATTTATTACTATTACTATTTTTTTCCAGTCATGGGGCTTGAACTCTGGGCCTAAGTGCTGTCTCTCAGCTCTTCAGCTCAAGGCAAGCACTCTACCACTTGAGCCACAGTGCCACTTCCGGTTTTTGAGAGGTTAATTGGAGATAAGAATCTCACAGGGATTTTTCTGCCTAGGTCAACCTCAAAAGAACTGTGATTCTCAGATCTCAGTCTCTTGAGTAGCTAGGATTATGTGTTTGAGCCACCAGTGCCTGGCTAAGAAGTGTACTCTTTACCTGACTTATCTAATTGTAACCTCTCTATACATCACCTTTATAATAACAATAGAAAAAATTTAGAAAAAAGAAAGGGCACAATCATCCAAATCCATATACACTTCTAAAGGAAAATCACAGTGTCATGTATGATTCATCTTGCAAGAAGTCATTTGATAGGACCCTTCTTTTATTTTTTAGAAGAAATAAATATGTGTTGCTAAGTTACTACATCCTTGGGGGAAAAAGTTCATATAAAAGATTTAATTGGGGCTGGGAAGGTGGCTCAGTGGTAGAGCACTTGCCTTGCATGCATGAGGCCCTGGGTTCGATTCCTCAGCACTACATAAGCAAAAAGAAAAAAGCCGGAAGTGGCGCTGTGGCTCAAGTGGTAGAGCGCTAGCCTTGAGCTGAAGAGCTGAGGGACAGTGCCCAGGCCCAGAGTTCAAGCCCCATGACCGGACCCCAAAAAAAAAAAAAGATTTAATTGTATTTTGTGTGTTCTCTGAGTGTTGAGGATTTCTCAGTGTTAATCCAGCCTGCTCATTCTTCACCACATTAACTTTGTTTTGTTTATGTTATGTTTATGTTTTGTTATGTTATGCTGCCCTGAGCTTCTTTTGCTCAAGGCTAGTACTCTACCACTTGAGCCACAGTGCCACTTCCGGTTTTTTCTGTTTATGTGGTACTGAGGAATCCAACCCAGGGCTTCATGCATGCTATGCAACCACTCTACCACTGAGCCACATTCCCAGTTTTATAGGACATTAATTTAAATTGTTTAATTCATAATAATCTTGGATATACATAATGGTAGTCAAAATAAATACAGCACTGAGGGTTGAAACCCATGATTTTCCAAACCTATGTCTATGTGTTGGATTACATTTAATTAAGTCTTTCTAAATGATTTAGTCTCTATTTTCACTATAGGTTTTTGTTTTGTTGTTGTTGTTTTTACTCAGGGAATACTTATTAATATGTAAACATTATTTTGTTTTGTTCCGTTTTGCAGTGCTGGGGGTCTAACCCAGAGCCTCATGCTAGGCAAGTGCTCTGCTACTAAGTCACATTCTAGCCCTATAATTTTTTTTTTTTTGTCGGTCATGGGGCTTGAACTCTCAGCTTGGGTGCTAACCCTGCGCTCTTCAGCTCAAGGCAAGTGCTCTACCGCTTGAGCCACAGCACCACTTCCCCTATAATTTTTTTAAAAATATACTAGCGAGGTACTGGTGGCTCACACCTATAATCCTAGCTATTCAGGAGGCTGAGATCTGGGAATCTTGATTTGATGCCAGCATGGGCAGGAAAGTCTCAGAGACTCTTATCTCCAATGAAACTACTCAGAAAAAGCCAGAATTGGCACTGTGGCTCAATTGGTAGTGCTAGCCTTGAGCACAAAAATGTTCAAAGACAGCACCCAGACCATGAGTTCAAGCCTCACAACCAACAAAAAAAAAAAAATCATTTGGTTCAACTGTTCACAGCACCTACAATTAAGGATATATTGAGATAGGATTGTTTTCCATGGGAATCTTGAACCCGGTTGGGGGCTGTGCTTTAAGTACCTGGAAAACTCCGGGAAGTGACTTCATTTCCTTGGCTATACGGATAGGCAACAGGAGGCGAGTTCACTTCAGCATCAACTTGTGCTTGTTCTTCAGTCTGCGGCGAAACCTGGCTGGAGGAATCAGATATCCGTGCTTCTCTTTTACTTGACTTATAATGAGCAACTTCAGAAGGCTGAGATAATCTCAAATGTTTGGTCTTTTTAATGGAATCTTTCCTTTGTTCATACTTGGCCAAAGGTTGTTGAGTATTCCTTTGGGAGACTGAATGGTAATTATATTTACTCCATGGCTTTCCACTTATTATACCTGTTCCTAGGTCTGGGCTGATGTGCGAACGTGGAGAACTGCTTTCTTCTTGCCAGCTGCCACTATAAAAAGAGGAATGATCTATGCCATTCGAACTGGCATCCTTATCTGAGAGACTGAAGTAGCGATCTTTTTCTTTCTCACTAATGTCCAAGGAAGACTTAATAAAAGTCTTACATACACTAATGACATCAGTCATCTGAAGGAAGCTAGCAGCAGACATCACTTCAATGACATTTTGTCCAGTAAGAGAGAGTTTGCCAGAATAGACAAAGTCCAAGATAACTGTGAAAGTGTCAGGAGAGAATGCCTGAAATGTAGCTGTGGTTGGCTGACATGTCTCCTTTGAATTCTGAGAAAGAAGCATTTTAAAGTAGCCGCTACTAGCGAACAACACATTGCGATGCGCTTTGAAGACCTTTCCTTCAACTAGAATGCTGCAATCACAAAACACATCTTGCCTGCGCTGCTCATTGAGTTGCTGCAGGAGATGAGACTGGTGAGAGGAGATCTCCATTCTGCAGGGAGACACAGGCAGTTACCACAGGAAAGAACAACCCCCATTTAGGGTGACACAAAGTAAGCCAGAAGCAAGCCTCTTTGTCTTATCTAAACAACTTTCCTGCCAGGCGCTGGTGGCTTACGCCTATAATCCTAGCTACTCAGGAGGCTGAGAGCTGAGGATCATGGTTCAAAGCCAGCCAGGGCAGGAAAGTCTGTGAGACTCTTATCTCCAATAGAAAACACTAGAAAACCAGAAGGTGCTATGGCTCAAGGGGTAGAGCACTCGCCTTGAGCTGAAGAGTGCAGGGACAGGGCCCAAGCCCAGAGTTCAAGCCCTACAACTGACAAAAAAAAAAAAAAAAAAAAAAAAATATATATATATATATATCATTTGATACTCTTATTTGCTAGATTTTCAGAAATTGTTAATTAAATCAACTCTGTAGATTGAGCCTAGATTCTTAACTCTGTATAGTTTTCAAACTATAGTGACAAATTCCAATGGTAAGTGCTGGACTTAAAGTTTGGTTGTTTTGTTTTTTTTTTTTGCCAATCCTGGGCTTGAACTCTAGTCATGGGCACTGCCCCTCAGCTCCTATTGCTCAAGGCTAGTGTCTACCACTTAAGCCAAAGAATCATTTCTGTGATTCTTTTTCTGTGATTAACTGGAGATAAGAGTCTCATGGTCATTCCTGCCTAGACGGGCTTCAAACAGTGATCTTCAGATCTCAGATTCCTGAGTAAACTAGGATTATAGGCATGAGCCACTAGTACCCAGCAAGGAAAATTTTGTAAGTAGTAATCCTAGCTACTGAGGAAGCTGAGATCTGAGGATCATGGTTCAAAGTCAAGCCTGGTCAGGAAAATCTGTGAAACTCTTATGTCCAATAAATTACAAAAAAAGCCAGAAGTGGAGCTATAGCTCAAGTGATAAGAGTGCTAGCAAAAGAAGCTCAGGGACAGCACCCAGACCCTAAGCTCAAGCACCAGGACTGGTGAATGAATGGTAAACTAGCTTGGTTGGATGGGGAAGGGAAGCAATACCTGAGAAGTAACATGTAAGTTAAGGTCTCAAAAGTAGAGGTGATAGATTGTTAACCTTGAATGGGAAAAAAAAAAAAAAAGAACACAAGCAAGAACAAGAGGCTCTGAGTTCAAGCCCCAGGACTGGCAAAATAAAATAAATAAAACAAAATTAAATAAGCTTGGGGGCTGGGAAGGTGGCTCAGTGGTAGAGCACTTGCCTTGCATGCATGAGGCCCTAGGTTCGATTCCTCAGCACCACATAAGCAAAAAGAAAAAAGCCAGAAAGTGGCGCTGTGGCTCAAGTGGTAGAGTGCTAGCCTTGAGCTGAAGAGCTGAGGGACAGTGCCCAGGCCCAGAGTTGAGGCCCCACGACCGGACCCCCCAAAAGAAAATTAAGCTTGGTTCTCAAAAGTGATCAGGGGCTGGGCACTGGTAGCTCAGACCTGTAACCTTATCTACTCAGGATGCTGAGGTATGAGGATTGTGGTTCAAGCCTGGGCAGGAAAGTCCATGAATCTCTGATCTCCAGAAAACCAGAAGTGGAGCTGTGGCTCAAAGTGGTGTAGCACTAGCCTTCAGCAAAAAGAGCTTAGGACAGTGCCCAAGACCTGAATTCAAGCCCCATGACCAACAAGGAAAAAAAAAGGATCAGGAATTAGCTGTCTTAGAGTGAAGAGAAAGATTCTGGTTGCAGCAAAGTGATGGTCTAGAAAATGTAGACTTCTTGGCAATAGTTTCTGGAGATGCTGGCTAAAATGTAACACAAACTTATTAAATGTGTGCCTGAGCTTACAAGAACAGCAAATTCCAAGATGCCAGCAGAGAAGAGGGAGCAGAGCTTTGGCTACAAGCTGCAAGGGCTAGTCATGATTCATTAGGTTTTTACTAATAATAAACTCAGTTTTATAAGAGGTAGGAAGTTGGACCTCTCCAATGACTGCAACTTTAGTTGGACTGGTAAATGTTTTTTGTAATGTCTTGAGTAAAAAAGAAAAAGTCCCTGGGATAAGATATTTAAGTTTGTATCTTTCCCTACTTAATCCCACTGGAGGTGCCCCTGGAGCACCATTAAGTTGTTCACAAGGGATGCTCTCAGAACCCAAGCCAGCTCTGAATCAGGTGAACTCACAATTATGACCCTTCTTATATGAGTGGCCCAATCTTCAATACAGTCCAAACATGATGTTTAATATCTAGTATCTTCTCTAGGATAATTTTATCAGATGAGCAGAAAAGCTCAAAAGCTATGTACATATGACCATATAAGATAATGCTTAAACCGGACACCAGTGGCTAATGCTTGTAATCCTAGCTACAGGAGGCTGCGATCTGAGGATCGTGGTTCAAAGCCAGCCCAGGCAGGAAAGTCCACGACACTCTTATCTCCAATTAACCACTAGAAAACTGGAAGTGGCACTGTGGCTCAAGTGGTAGAGCACTTGCCTTGAGTTGAAGAGCACAGGGAGAGTACCCAAACCCAGAGTTCAAGCCCCACAACTGACCAAAAATAAAAATAATAATAGTGCTAAGTGAAATGAAACCCAAGATATGGACACAAGAGGTCGTTCTTTGTTGTCATTTTTTAATGTACTATGTGATTTTTTTTGTTTCTTTTGTATGTTCTCCCCACTATGTTATATCCCCTGTTGTCACTGTACTTAATTTTGGTATCCTGCATTTGTATATACATTTGTCTAATTTGGGGAGGGGAAGGGGAATAACAAAACCGTGAAAGAAGGACACAGGATGACCCATTGTAACAATGATATCCACAAGACACTATATTTTACAACTTTACAACGTTGGTGGGGGAGAGCAGTGAGGAAGGGGGAGGAGGGAAGGGATAGTGGGAGAACAACAAAGGAGGGAACAACAATGCTCAGCAAGATATGTACTCATTACCTTGCTCATGTAACTGTACCCCTCTGTATAGCATCTTTACAATAAAATAAAATTTAAAAAAGAAACAAAGAAACAGGCTGGGAATGTGGCTTAGTGGTAGAGTGCTTACCTAGCAAGCATGAAGCCCTAGGTTTGATTCCTTAGTACCATATAAACAGAAAAAGCCAGAAGTGGTGCTATGGCTCAAGTGGTAGAGCACTAGCCTTGAGCAGAGAGAGGCTCAGAGACAGTGCCCAGACCCTGAGTTCAAGCCCCAGGACTGGCAAAAAATTAAAAAAAACTAAACATAGTCAGGCTCTGGTGCTTTGAGACTATATATAATCTTAGCTACTCAAGAGGCTGAAATCTAGCATTTTTTATGGCTCCAAGCCAGCTTGATCAGGAAAGTCTGTGACTCTTATTTTATTTTATTTATTGCCAGTCCTGGGCTTGTACTCAGGGCCTGGGCACTGTCCCTCAGCTTCTTTTTGCTCAAGGCTAGCACTTGAGCCACTGGGACACCTTTTGCTTTTTCTGTTTATGTAGGTAAGCACTCTACCACTAAGCTACATTCTTAGCTGATTTGTAAGACTCTTATCTCCAATTAACCACCAAAAAGCTGTGGCCTCAAGTGGTAGACAGTCTTAAGCAAAAAAGCTCAAGGACAGCATCTCTAGGCCCTGAGTTCAAGCCCAGTCAGTACTCAAACTCTCTTTTTCTTTCTGTCTCTCTCATACACACACACACACACACACACACACACACACACACACACACACACACACATGAAAAATGTGCATTAGAGAAGAAAGTAGTCTTTATTTATTTATTTTTAATCCGTGGGGCTTTGAGCTCTTTTACTCAAGGCTAGTCTTAAAAAAAAAAAAAACAGAAGTAGGACTGTGGCTCAAGTGGTAGATTGCTAGCCTTGAGCAAAAGATGCTCAGGAACAGAGCCCAGGACCTGAGTTCAAATCCCAGGACTGGCAAAGAAAAAATTGTAAAATAAAACACTGGGCAGGGGGTAGAGATGGGGGAGGGGAAAACTGGGTGTCCGTGGCTCATGCCTGTTATACTCAGAAGGCTAAGATCTGGGGATCATGGTTCTAAGACAGCTCACAGGCCTCTCATCTCCAATAAACTACAAAAAAAAAAAAGCTAGAAGTGGAGCTGGCTCAAAAGAAACTCAGGGACAGTGTTGGGCCAGGACCCAGGATTGGCAAAAAAAAAGATTCTTATGCTACAGAAACAAGTGTCATTTTAGCTTTCTATTGTGAGAATAAAGAAGCTGTAATGCTAGGCATTGGTGGAATAGGCCTGTAATCATAGCTACTTAGAAGTCTGAGATCTGAGGATCGAGGTTCAAAGCCAGCCGGGGTAGGAAAGTCTGTGAGACTCTTATCTCCAATTAACCACCAGAAAACCAGAAACAGCACTGTGGCTTACCTGCTAGAGCGCTCGCCTTGAGCTGAAATGCTCAGGGACAGTGAGTGCCCAGGCCCAGAGTTCAAGCCCCACGACCGACAAAAAAAATGAAGCTTTTTTTTCATAGTTATAAAGAGATTATTTAATAAAGAAAAAGTAAAGGCCACTCAGGAGAATGAGCAGCAGGACCTAGAAACAAGTTTTCCAGAAGCTGTTATTTTTATTGAAGAAAGAAGTAGGGAGTTAGAGGGAGAAAACCAAGCTACTTGCAGGTGAACAATTCTCTCATTTTCATTGTGATTCTTAGCCTGGTTACTTACACCCAGTGATAAAGATAGAAATGGGAGTGGAATCAATGGGCTTCCACAGTTCACTGGTTACAGAAGGCTAGCTATAAGGCCCTTTTTTTGTGGTAATGGGGTTTAAACTCAGTATAAATACTTGGTAGGCAGATGTTCTACCTAAGTCATACCTTCAGCACTCTTTGCTTAGTTTTTCAGATAAGGTCATACTTTTTGCCTGGACTGGTCTTGGACCATGATCCTCCTCCTATTCCTCTTAAATAGCTGGGATTCTAGATATGAACCACAATGTCTAGCTTTTTGTTGAAAGGGAGTCTCAATAACTTTCTTTCCTAGGCTGAACTTAAACATTCATCCTCTTGTCTAACTCTTAAGATGCTGGTATTACAGGCACAAGCCACCATGCCCAGCCTTAACAACGTCCTTTACACCTAGGTGTCCAAGATATCGTTAATAGAAATTGTGAAGTCCAGAGGAAGACTTGTTTTTAGAAAAGCAATTATAGCTCTCGCCTATAATCCTAGCTACTCAGGAGGCTGAGTTCTGAGGATCACAGTTCAAAGCTAGCCCAGGCAGAAAAGTCCGTGAGACTTTTATCTCCAATAAACCACTCTGAAAACCGGAAGTGGCACTGTGGCTCAAGTGGTATAGTGCTAGCCTTGAGCTAAAGAGCTAAGGGACAGGGCACAAGCCCAGAGTTCAAGCCCCATGACTGACCAAAAAAAAAGAAGAAAAACAATGGCCCAGGTTTCATGTGGCTTACAGTGAATGGGAAATTGGATAGAGATAGCCATAAGACCACTGGAAATACAGATCTGACATACAATTGAAGATAGCAACTTAGGAGACATAGGCAGATAGCAATTAAGCTGTTAACAGGAAGAAAGGGGTTGAGATAAGAACCTGGGGGATCATCCATGACTGGGAAGCAGGCTGCAGAAGAGAAGACAGTATAACAGAGAACAGGGGGAATTAGCAGAGCCTTATGACATCTGAGCCAGAGCAGAAGTTTCTAGAAAGGAGCAGTAAAAAATGAAAGGTCAGAGGGCACAACCAACAGTGTGCACTGTCTCATCTAATGTCACATAGCCATAGTCAGCAAGGTAATTACTGCCATCGTTTATAGAAAACAGGACTTAAACAGTGACTCCAAGATACCAGAACCCTGGCACTAATTTTAGCACTAATTTAGTTCTATGTCCATAGGTAACTTGCCCTTTCTAGGCTTAATTTCCTAGTTGGCAAATTGAAATGGTTGGTATAGATCATATCTAGTTCCTTGTTACAAGAGTCTTTGTTTAGGGTAGAAGGAAAATGATGCATATACAAGAGAGGCACTGAATTAAAATTAGCAAACATGAAGAAGGATATGCTATAGTTCTATAAGAGGTTAATCAAAACAAGATGTTTTAATTTACTTTTTTGTGCCAATCCTGGGACTTGAACTCAAGGCCTGCACACTACACTGTCCCTGAGCTTTTTTTTTTTTTTTTTTTTTTTTGAGTCCGGACGTGGGGCCTGAACTCTGGGCCTGGGCACTGTCCCTCAGCTCTTCAGCTCAAGGCTACCGCTCTACCCCTTGAGCCACAGCACCACTTCCGGCTTTTTTTTTCTTCTGCTTATGTGGTGCTGAAGAATCGAACCCAGGGCCTCATGCATACAAGGCAAGCGCTCTACCACTGAGCCACCTTCCAAGCCCCTCCCTGAGCTTTTTTGCTCAAGGATAGCACTCTACCACTTGAGCCACAGCTCCACTTCTGGCTTTTTTTGGTGTTTAATGGGAGATAAGATAGAGATAAGAGTCTCAGAGTTTCCTTCCAGAGCTGGCTCAAATCACAATCCTCAGATCTCAGCCTCCTGTGTAGCTAAGATTACAGGTATGAGCCACCAGCACCTGGCTTCATTTACTTTTAGTAAATCCTTTCTCCGATATATAAAATAAAAAAGTGCAAAAATTTTACTTATTATGTACATGTTTAAATGAGTTATATCAAGAATTAAATTTTTTCATACCTGGAATAAAGGTAGGGAGCTCAGTGGTAGAATTTATACTTAGCATGCTCAAGCTCTGGCTTCAATTCCACACCAAAAGAAAAAAAATCCCACTTTTTTCATACCTGGAAATTTATGAATGCTGCTCTTGAAACCCTGAAAAATCAGCTGGACTGAAAAAGGTACAATTTCAAGTCAAACACAACCCACACAAGGATTGTCCTGTAGAGAGAGAAAAATAGATGTTTCAGTGCTTTTTTAAAATATAACAGGCATATCTCCTGAAATACATGATAAATATTTATTTAAGCCAGGAGTAGTGATATACAACTGCAATCCCAGCACCTGGGAAGCTGAGGGTTCCAGGCCAGCTTGGGCAAGATAGTAAGATCCTACTTCAAAACACCTAAATAAAAAAGTAAATCTATATTTATTTAAATAAGTTGCACGGATGGGGCATTGTAGCTCAAAGTGGTAAAGCACTGGCCTTGAGCAAAAAGAGCTCAAGGACAGTGCCCAGGCCCTGAGTTAAAATACCATGACCAATTTAAAAAAAAAAAAAAAAAAAAAAAAAGCAGCTCTGAGTAATCAGGAAACAGAGAAGAAAAGAGGTTTTTGGTTTTTTTTTTCCTTATTGGTCATGAGACTTGAATACTGGGCCTGGGCACTGTCCCTGTGCTCTTCAGCTCAAGGCTAGTGCTCTACCAATTGAGCCACAGTGCCACTTCTGGTTTTCTGGTGGTTGACTGGAGATAAGAGTGTCAGGGACTTTCCTGCCCAGGCTGGCTTTGAACCATGATCCTCAGATTTCAGCCTCCAGAGTAGCTAGGATTACAGGCATGAGCCACTGGCTGAAAAGAGGCTTTTAAATGATGTTACAACACAATGAAAAAAATGCAATAGGAGGGAATTTTAAACCCCAAGAAGTAAATGATGGTCTCTAAATTTCCAGGTGTCAGAAAGACACATATGGATTGAGTCTTGATGGATGGATACAAATTAATACATGATAAACAGGGCAAAGAATATTCTAGAAAGGGCTAAATGCTAATATATAAACAACAGAATTCTTCAGGGATGACAAGAAAGACTATGAAGCTCTTCCACTTTATAGGGGCCCTTTTGATAGATTTGTTTTGTTTTGTTTGGTGGGTTTTGGGTCTTGAACTCTGGGCCTGGGCACTGTCCCTGAGCTCTTCAGCTCAAGGTTAACGCTCTACCACATGGGCCACAGGACCACTTCCTGCTTTTTCTGCTTATCTGGTGCTAAGGAATAGAACCCAGGGCCTCATGCATGTGAGGTAAGCGCTCAACCACTGAGCCACCTTCCCAGCCATTGATAAGTTTTTTTAATAATTTTTTTTCCTTTTGATAGATTTTTCCCCCCCAATCCTCCGGCTTGAACTTAGGGCCTGGGCACTGTCCCTGAGCTTCTTTTGCTCAAGGCCAGTACTTACCATTTGAGCCACAGCACCACTTCTGGCTTTTTCTGTTTATATGGTACTGAAGAATTGACCCCAGGGCTTTATAAATGCTAGGCAAGCACTGTACCACTAAATACCACATTTTCAGCCCTTTTGGTAGATTTTTAAGAATGAAGCTGGGCAATGGTGGCTTACACCTGTAATCCTAACTCCTCAAGAGACTGAGGTTTAAAGATCACAGTTCTGGCTTTTTCTGCTTATGTGGTGCTGAGGAATCGAACCCAGGGCCTCATGCATGCAAGGCAAGCGCTCTACCACTGAGCCACCTTCCCAGCCCAAGTCTGAGATTCTTTTTTTGTCTGGTCGTAGGGCCTGAACTCTGGGCCTGGGCACTGTCTCTCAGCTCTTCAGCTCAAGGTGAGTACTCTACCACTTGAGCCACAGCGCCACTTCGGCCTTTTTTTTTCTTCTTATGTGGTGCTAAGGAATCGAACCCAGGGCCTCATGTATGCAAAGCAAGTGCTCTACCACTGACCCACCTTCCCAGCCCAGTCTGAGATTCTTTTTTTTTTTTTTTTTTTGGGTCCGGTCATGGGGCTTGAACTCGGCCTGGGCGCTGTCCTTCAGCTCTTCAGCTCAAGGCTAGCACTCTACCACTTGAGCCATAACACCACTTCCAGCTTTTTTTCTTTTTGCTTATGTGGTGCTAAGGAATCGAACCCAGGGCCTCAGGCATGCAAGGCAAGCGCTCTACCACTGAGCCACCTTCCCAGCCCCCAGTCTGAGATTCTTATTGCCAATTAAACACCAAAAAGCTGGAAGTAGAGCTGTGGCTAAAGTTCTAGAGTACTACTAGCCTTGAGTAAAAGAAGCTCAAGGATAGTGCCTAGGTCCGGAGTTCAAGCCCCAGGACTGGCACAAAAACAAAAACAAAAACAAAAGAGGATTAAATAAGGTAATAGAATAAGACCAACCGCAAGAGAGAAGAGAGATTTTATTTTGTTATTAGGAAAAATGCAAGTCAAGACTAGATACCACTAGGCTATTTTGGCTTTTTTGGGGGGAGGGGAGGAGGGTCCGGTCGTGGGGCCTGAACTCTAGGCCTGGTCGCTGTCCCTCAGCTCTTCAGCTCAAGGCTAGTGCTCTATCATTTGAGCCACAGTGCCACTTCCAGCTCTTTTCTTTTTGCTTCTGTGGTGCTGAGGAATCAAACCCAGGGCCTCATACATGCAAAACAAGCGCTCTACCACTGAGCCACCTTCCCAGCCCCTTTAGCATTTTTTGAGACAAAGTCACACTATGTAGCCCAGACTTGCCTCAAATTCATTTTTCTGCCTCAGCCTCCCAAGTGCTGGCATTACTCACAAGTACTATCATGCCCAGGCTGAACAATTTTGTTTGTTTTGTTTTATTTGAGATAATCTTGCTATGTACCCTAGGCCAATCAAGATCTCAAGATCATACTGCCAGGCACCAGTGGCTCACGTCTGTAATCCTAGCTACTCAGGAGGCTGAGATCTGAGGATTGTAATTCAAAGCCAGCCCAGGCAGGAAAGTCCATGAAAACCTTATCTCCAATAAACCTCAGAAAACCGGAAGTGGCACTGTGGCTCAAGTGGTAGAGCACTAGCCTTGAGCTGAAGAGCTGAGAGACAGCACTCAGCCCCAGAGTTCAAGCCCCATGACCAACAAAAAAAAAAGAAAAAAGAAAAAGATCATACTGTCTCAGCCTTTATAGTACTGAGATTACAGGCATGCATCACCACTGTTAATTTTTTTTTTTTTTTGGTCAGTCATGGGGCTTGAACTCTGGGCTTGGGTGCTGTCCCTGCGCTCTTCAGCTCAAGGCAAGGGCTCTACCGCTTGAGCCATAGTGCCATTTCTGGTTTACTAGTGGTTTATTGACATAGGAGTCTCACGGACTTTCCTGCCCGGGCTGGCTTTGAACCCAGATCCTCAGATCTCAGCTTCCCGTGTAGCTAGGATTACAGGCGTGAGCCACTGGCGCCCGGCAATTTTTTTTTTAATGTGAAACAACAAACACTGGAGCTGGGAATGTGGTTTTGTGGTAGAATGCTTGCTTAGCATGTATGAAGCCTTGCGTTCAAATCCTCAATACCACATAACAGAAAAAGCCAGAAGTGTCGCTGAGGCTCAAGTGATAGAGTGCTATCCTTGAGCAAAAGAAGCTCAGGGGGGCTGGGAAGATGGCTCAGTGGTAGAGCGCTTGCTTTGCATGCCTGAGGCCCTGGGTTCAATTCCTCAGCACCACATAAGCAAAAAGAAAAAAGCCGGAAGTGGCGCTGTGGCTCAAGTGGTAGAGCACTCACCTTGAGCTGAAGAGCTGAGGGACAGCACCCAGGCCCAGAGTTCAGGCTCCACGACCAGACCCCAAAAAAAAAAAAAAAAAGAAGCAGCTCAGGACAGTGCGCAGGGCCCTAGGACTAGCAAAAACCAAACAAACAAAATAAGCATAAGCCACACAATGAAATCACAATGCCTAATAGGAATGTAAAATGATGCAGCCACTTAGCAAATTCTGATAGTTTCTCAAAAAACCAAACATAAAAGTTACCATACAATTCAGCATCTCTTCCACTAGGTAAATATCCAGGAGAAATGAAAACATCTATCCATACAGAAGACTGTATATAAATACTTAGAGTAGCATCATTGCCTGTCTGGTGGCTCACACCTGAAATCCTCTGCTCTGGAGGCTGAGATGGGTAGGACTGGGGTTCAAGACCAACCCAAGCAAAAAGGACAGGAGACATCCATCTCAACCAAGAAAAAGCTAGGCATGGTGAAGCACACCTG